>NC_091714.1:20030000-22430000 GCF_041296265.1 Equus caballus | reverse complement strand
TCTATTTGACCCTTGATTTGTAACTCTTGATTACTTTGGATAAATATTGATATATCTAATAAGCATTGTTTACAAGGATTTCCTCCCCCATACCACAAATGAGCCTGAAAGGAAATCTTTCAAGAAGCAAGGGGATTGACATGTTACACATGTATTAGGAACGTGTAAGGTCACTGCAGCAAGCGAAAAGTGCACACACCTTTCGTTATACAGCCAGGCTAGGAAGCCGGTGCTGTTCCAGTAGACATCCGGGGCCCCTCCGTCACCATCCGCCCACAGGACCTCGGGCTGATACTTGTTCACTATCTTGTAGAGCTCAGGCAAGGTCTTAGAAACTGGAAATTGTCGCTTGTGGAACAAACTGAATTTATCCTCCAGGAAGAGTGGATGAAACCATTCAAAAAGAGAATAGTACAGTCCAAAATGCAGGTCAGTCCTGTTCCTAATGGCCACCTCTAGTTCCTTGACGATGTCCCTCTTCGGCCCCTCATCTACGGCATTCCAGTTCCACGAGTACTCTGAGCCCCACAGGGTGAAGCCTGCGCGATCACACGAAAAACCTTTGTAAGCAAGTCGATTTTATTCTGGCAAATTTCCACCTCTACAAACGTCAAAGCCAGTCAGATGGTACACATAATAACTGCTTCTGCTACAACTGCTTTACGGCAATTGTCTTCATGGCATATATCTGCTTTGCTGTGAGAAGCAAGTGAGAATTTAAACAAGGTGGAACGGAGGTTTCTAAACGTAACTCTCAGGGTGCCCGTACGGTCTGTTTAGTCTGGCCTGTCTCCTGCTTCCTCTGAGACGAGAAGCGCTTGAGGGAGCTTCGCATCCGCGGTGGTCTCTGCTGCATCCCCAGCCAGCTGCTGGCACAGTCTAGCACAAAATCAGCAGCCAACATTAGCAGACCACAGCTAGGATTACAGTATATCCCCTGGTTTTAGGATTATTTATTTTATTATAGATATAATAATATATTATATTAATATATTATATATTTTAATATATTAATAAATATTAATATTTATATATAATATATAAATATAATAATATATTTTATTATTTATTATTTTATGTGATTTTTAGAACACTAGCAATCCATGTGTAGTATAAGTCTACTTACACCCACCTTTCGTAATCTCATCCTCTCTAAAGTCTTGAGCTTGGGTGTTGCTCTTTAAATTACTTAAAAGTGAATTATCTACCAATTAAATGGGTAAGAAAAACGTCTGCCATTATACAAGCACTTCGAAATAATTCATTTTAAAAGGAATTTGCATTTAGATAGCTGCTTCTTCTACATTAAGATATTAGAAGCAATGTAGAAACCAAAACACTTAAGAAATAATATAAAAGCCTCAAAATTTTACTCAGTGCCTCAGGACATAAGTACAGTTGTGTGTCACTTAACAACGGGGATGTGTTCTGAGAAATGCGTCCTTAGCCAACTTCGTCATTGTGCGAACATCACAGGGTGCACTTACCCAAACCTAGATGGTACAGCCTACTGTACACCTAGCTACACGGCACTAATCTTATGGGACCGCCGTCCCACATGCGGTCCGTCGTTGACGGAAACATTGTGCAGAGCATGACTGTGCATTGCTACCGTCCTAAGAAAATCTAAAAGAATCTTTGAGAACAGACATACATAGACACTTTGTGGGTGAAATACTTTACTCTTATAAATTAGGACAAGCTTTTAGATTCATTTTTAAGAAGCTTTTAAAACAGCTCACACTTGTTCCCAAGATGTTTGTGATAGGCTTCAAAGCAGTGTTGATATTTAGTCTTATTCAAAATGTTTCAACTTGACAGGCCCTAATGTCAGGGAATGCGAAAACCCAATGGATCTTCGGTTCAGTAGCACCACCATAAGCTCACAGTGGTCTTCCCACGGAACCCAGCTCAGCGGGGTCTTTTCCATAAGCAATGAAAACATCAGACAAGGTGGGTCCCAGAAAGTTTATAAATGTGAGCCACATCATCTGTCCTCACACTATGATTAAGAGTCGTTTTGTTTTGTTTTTTAAAATAAGCTCACTGTGTAATACTTTATGCCAGCTTAGAGAAGTTCATAGACATCAGGAAATCAACATGTTCACACACAAATACACTTTACAAATATCCATCTCACCAGGAGAAACATCTATAGGACAACATCATTAAGCCACTAGAATGTGGCCAAAGGAAAAATATTCTAAGATAATTCCAGATGTTGGGAGTTCTTCCCTCCTACTCCCCTCCCCACCCCTGGAGAAAACAATGAGGCAAAATTTCCTAAACCAAGGCAAAGATGGTTATGCAAAAAAAATTGTCAAATGAGTTAACGTGCAGTAGGAACAATAACAATTTGTTGATGCTTTCTTGACACTGGAATGGTAATGGGTGGAAACCATCCTATTAATGTAGGACCACTGTGATGGTTAATTTTATGTGTCATCTTGTCTGGGCCACGAGGTGCCCAAGATACTTGGTCAAACGTTATTCTGAGTATGTCCATGAGGGTGTTTCCACGTGAGATTAACATTTGAATAGACAGACTGAGTAAAGCGGCCTGCCCGCCCCAATAGGGGTGGGCTTCATCTAATCCACTGAAGCCCTAAATAGAATAAAAGGCTGAGTGAGAAATAATTCTTTCTGCCTGTGTTTGAGCTGACACATCAGTCTTCTCCTGCCTTTGGACTCAGACTTGGAGTAGAAGCTACATCATCCACTCTCCTGGTTCTCAGGCCTCTGGACTTGGACTGGAACTACACCCTGGGCTGCCCCGGGTCTGAACTTCTCAGCCTCCATAATCGCGTGAGCCAGTATTTTATAACACGCTTCCTGTGGTCTCTGCTTCTCTGGAGACCCCCGACTAAGAGAACCACTGTGCTTCCTGTTAGACCTTCTTCCAACGCCTCTGATGTTTCTGGGCACCATCACAGTTCCACAGTCCTTTTCCTTCCAGGTGATCTGTGTCACTTTCATCACTAACAAATTCTCCACCAACTGGCCAAAGGTGCAGCCATGTGTCTTGGTAACGACACAAGACTGCGGCAGCACAAGCCCCATGGTGCCTTCCCAGAATGCACTACAGAGGTGGAATGAAAGGAAAGAGAACAATTCCAATTATAAACTTTGACCTGCAACCCACATCCCACTTCAAATAGCTTTAATCAAATCTTGGGAATATTGTTAAATATGCATATAACAAAATATGATCATTTTTCATTTTTTCTCTGTTATGTGGAGGGTATGATCTTTCTGCATACCTAATTGGGTAGAACATGTGGTCCCTGAAATTATAAGCGAATGTCAATAGCCACTTATGTTTGCTCCTAAAACTCTGATTTCATGAGTAAACTTACTTTAGTATCTTCTTCCAAAAAAACTACTTTGCATTTTATAACCATTGTCATTGTTTGCAAATGTTGCACTTACTTACCTTCATGATGTTTGGAAGTTAAGACAATGTATTTGGCACCAGAAGCCTGAAAAATATCTGCCCACTGGTTTGCGCTAAAAAATTTTGCTGTAAATAGTGGTCCAAAATCTTCATATTTGAAATCAGGAGGGTAATTATCTTTCATAAAATTCACAAACTTCGGTATCTTTTCCTTTTGCCAATACCACCTAAAGTGGAGGAATAGAAACAGCACATGAACATTTGAAATAATTGCCCCAGCTCCCTTTAGTAATTCCCTCTTACTTAAATGGTACCCAGATGCTCTTTATCCTTTCCCCAGTAGTATGACTTTGCCTTAAAGAAAGCTTATCTAAACCAAAACTCCCCTCATTTTCCATCTATCCCTCTATGAAATACACTCAGCTCATAAACTAGAACATTCTAGACAACCCAGCCACCCATTTGCCCTTAATTCTTTACTTTTAAATTGCAAGATATAGTATGTATCTTTAGATAGCCAGTCCTTTGTAACACAAATGAGGAAGGCTTCGAAAGGAAGACTAGGTGTCTAAAATCGCATGCAGCCATATTGTATTCACTAGCGGAGAACAAGTGGCAGAGGGCACAACGTTAAAATTAAGAAGATGCTGTTATTTTAATATATTGACTCAACCTTCAAGGATTACTCATTATATGTTACTTATTCTGATTAATGCAGCCTAAACTGCCTAAGCAAGGCTTCATGAGGAAAGCCATATCTAAAACATAATTATACATTTTAGAGAAACACAGCAGTAACTATCCTCATGAAACACATGCAAGCCCCATCTCTGACCCACCTTCCACTTTTTTCCACCACCACTCTTTTCACAAGAGTATTTCTACAGGATGAGCCAATCCGTAACCAGCACTACATCCCCAAAGACCATCAGGAGGGCCTTCCTGCTGGGCAGTCCTCGTTGAAGGACGTATGTCGAAGGACGTATGTCGCAGGCACTATTGTTTGCCTGCCCGAAAGTCAGAGGCAGACTTTCCCAGCTTCCATCGCAGCTGCGACATGGACTCATGACCCATGCGGCCAGTGGAACTTGAGGGGACCCAACTTGGGAGATTCTGGAAATGGCCTCCCTGCCTTTAGACAAGGCTGTGTGAAGCGATGCCTAGCTGCCATCATGTGACCATGAAGGGACAAGTCAATAGGCTGAGGATGACAGGAAGAGCCTAGATCTTTGATTTCATCAATGAGCAAACTGCCTCTAAATTTCCTGTTATGATGACAAGTTCTACTATTACACATTTTATTTGGGTTTTCTATACCTTGAAGTGAAAGCATCCTAATTGATCCATGATGCATTTTCACCTTTTCATTTGAACTACAGAAGAGAAACTTGGAAAGTCTCAGAAAGTTGAACAGAATAATGGATTTCTCCTATTTTCTCCTACCTGCATTTGAACCTGCATTCTCTACTGTAGTCTAGAGTCAGTGCTCAAATTTCACACTAATAGAAATGAAAAGAGGCACTTATAGTAAACAGCCCATCATTTTATTTGCTTTGAATTGCCCTTAAGGACTGTCAGATACACTCATCTCTACTGTTGTCAGCCTGAGTCAAACCGGGGTGGGGAGCAGAGGGTTAGAGGGGACACAAAGGGAAACTATAGGTAATTAAAGAATCTTCTGTAGGGTTAATGTACTCCCAGACCATCAGAAATATACTCTATTTTCTTTTGTTTAAGACGTATCTTTACTGCTCTAGGTCACAACACAACCCTGTGTTCATTTGTAGAAAATGGAAAGCTAACCATTGCAAATAAAATGACCCAAAATTAGCTGTTTTTGACAGAGTACAAGTGTTAACTAACAAACATCAAATCCTCTTCCAGCACAAATGCATATTTACCTAATCTTTATGGTTGAACAAAATGATAAGTCCAAATATAATTTATTATCTTTTTTTTTTTAAGATTGGCACCTGAGCTAACAACTGTTGCCAATCTTTTTTTTTTCTTTGTCTTATCCCCAAAGCCCCCCAGTACATAGTTGTATATTCTAGTGTGAGTGCCTCTGGTTGTGGCATGTGGGATGCTGCCTCAGCATGACCTGATGAGTGGTGCCATGTCCGCGCCCAGGATCCGAACGGGCAAAACCCTGGGCCGCTGAAGCTGAGCGCGAACTTAACGACTCGGCCACGGGGCCAGCCCCAATTTATTATATCTTAATAGAAGAAAATCTGTCAATTTATGTACCTAGCTAATCTGCAACATTTCAAAAACAAATTCAAAATGTCTCACAGCGCAAACCTTGCAAATAAAGATTCATAACATCCTGAAGGAAACATGTTTGATAAATCACGATATGGAGAGAAAGAGCCCCTTGTTTTACGAGTGGATTTCAAAAGTGTTGATGAAAACAATCCATAAACAATCTATGAATGAAAATTGGGGTGAGTTTATTCTGAGCCAGATCTGAGGACTAGCTTAGCCCGGGCCTTCCTTCCCCAAGGAGGGAAGGGCACCAAAGAAGTGGGGTGCACAGAATGGCTCTATACCATCAAAGAGCACGTATCACATATGATTGAAATGTCCCTTTTACAATAGTCACGAGATTGCCCTGTCAGCACAGTGATTGATGGACACAGCAGGAAGCAGGTGTGCTGTCCTGAGCTGGGTGGTCACAGGTGAGCACAGCAATCAGTTCCTAGCCTAGGGAGAGATGCTCATCCTTAAGGAAATGCCAGTGTGGGGGAAAGTGCTATTTGTTTACCATTGGTTTGTCAAGAGTATAAGACTAGTACTCCATAGCTTACACAGTTCTTTTATATTAACTGGCCTAACGTAATAAGAAAGGTCTCTGGTTGCAGAAGCCAATCTCTCTGTAGAAAGTGGTACCATGCATATAACATAATGTTAACACAATACATAGTTCATACTCTGTATGGTATCTACCATATTTTGTATATATTAAATTTGATGTACACTATGTATGTAGTATAAAATGGATGTAAATATAAATACTCATTGTTTATATTTTTATTTTACTTGGGAATATATTATATACGTGTATTACTGTGTGTATAAACATATATATATATGATGAATAAATGACAAGCGATAGGATATATTGGAGTATATGAGGAAGCCATTTGGTATAAAACTGATTCGGCCTGACCTTGTTTTCCAAAAGGGCCTGACGTGGCCTGTTGAGCATGCATTGTACGTCTGCTTTAAACATTTACTACGTCCCAAAGACAAGGATGATGCCCTTAAAGATAGGGATGTATCTTCCCCATATTGGCATTCCCTTAAGGATAACCATCTCTTCATAAAAACTAAGGATTAATTACCGACCTGCTGTGCTCACCTTGTGGCCACTCACCTGCTGTGCCAGAAAAACCACCTCGTGACTACTGGAAAGGGGACATTCCCATCACATGTAATGTACACTCTTTGTTCCAAGACTGTAGATAACCGCTCTGTACACCCCACCTCTTTGGAGTGCTTCCTTGCTTTGTGAAGGGACTTTTCGGGGCAATATGGTCTTCAGGGTTGGCTCATCATAAACTTGCTCCAATTTTGATTTATAGATTGATTATGAATTATTTGCATCAATGTACATATATATGTGTGTGTGTGTGTGTATCTGTGATAACATTTCTATCCTGAAGAACTGAAGACCTGAAGTATTTAATCAGGAAAAGCATGTGAAACAGTTCAAAGTTGTAAGAGATCACCTGCTCATTTTTACATGGATCTCAAGGTAAAGCCTAAAGAGCGATTACTTGTGCAGCAGGTTTCATACAGTAGCATATTAATCATTAGGGGTGGTATTTTTAGGTAACATTCTAGAACCTTTTTGTAATTCCTAGAGCCACACATGGCGACATTTTAACATTAAAGAGCCCATGCGTGCTCGAATGAGCAGACGCTCCATATGCCGTGAGTTTCTGTTTTAACCACACTTCAGGGCAGAAGGACTGGAAATCGGCAGGCGGCAGCGGAGCAGCCGTGGGACATCGGGACTGGGTCTCCTTGGACAGTCTAGACCCAAGCTTCACCGCTCATCCCATGACCCCACACAAGAGGATTAATGTCTGCTGCTTCAGTCACTCAGTGGTTACAGTGTGATCACTCCAACTTGATACGTGTAACCAACCATCAGGACGCTGAGAAAGCAAAGCCACCCTGTGTGACAGCAACTGCAGGCACACGGGAGAAAAGTTCACTGTCTTCCAGGGCGAACCACTTACACAATAAACTACACACTTAACACCCGGAAATGGTCAACTCGGTTAACGCGGCGGGAGGAGAAACTGACCAGGGGCCAAACCCAAGAGGCCAAGGCGACACGGACTGGGTGGCGGGGGAGGCCGGGGGACAAAGCGGGGTCGGAGGCCACGGAGGAGGCGGGCGCGCTCACCAGAACCACTCGCTCCCGAAACTGGGCACGGAGAACACGCCCCAGTGGATGAAGATGCCGAACTTGGCGCGGTCGAACCACGCGGGCAGCGGGCGCGCGTCCAGGGACCGCCAGGTGGGCTCGAAGCGCGCGGCGCCGCGGGCGGGCGGCAGCGGCAGCAGCGGGAGCAGCAGCGGGAGCAGCAGCGGGAGCGCCGGCGGCAGCATGGACCCCCGCCAGGCCCGAGAGCCGCCCGAGAGCCGCCCGAGAGCCGAGGGCGCCTTCTTCCGCGTCTCCGCCCAGGCCGCGCCGCCACCGTCACCTGACCAGGCTGGCCTCGGAGAATGCACCCTTCCCCGCGGGGGGAGTGGCCGCTCTTCCAGCGCCGGAGCTGAAAGACCCCAGGAGGGCTGCACGCGCACTGGCATAGCTAACGAGGCACGTAGCACCCAAGCACCCCTGAGGCTCGCAGTCTGTGCGCTTTGGGGAGAAACAGGAGTCTGGCTCAGCGACCTGTGGGCGCGCCTCTCCCCTCCGGAGGCACGACACGTACAGAAACCTCCCGACTGTGCCAGGCCACCCACCCGGCCGGGTGCAACCCTGGACCCGGAGGCCAAGGCGGGAACCTTCGGCGGGTCGTCCAGCCCCTCCTAGGCCGGAGGCCCCGAAAACAACCCAGATCCCTCTTAGCCTCTGCATTTTCTCCCGGAAGCTTCTGGGCGTTGTTAAACTGTGGCTGTCAACCTCGAGTCTGTATCAGGTGAAATTCCCAGAGTTTCCGGTTCAGGTTGGGACCCCAGGGTGAAACCGGTAAACTTAGCCACCGATGATTAAGTAGCTAGTCCCTGAAGTTCTTTTTGCAATTACTGATTATGGCTTTTAGTTGTTCCCGCACCCATTATTAACTGTGCTGCTTAGGCAATATGCTATCTGACTCCGACTAGGTGCCCACAGGTAACATCTCCCCGGAGCCTGGGTCACCATGGTAATGCGTGTGTGAGCTGCTTTTCAGGAATTAGGACCCCTTGTCCAGTTCAGGCCAGTTTAGAACACCAACCGATCAACTGGGCCTGTGCAAATGCTAGACAAGTGACCTTTTTGACGTCAAGGAGCTAAAACTCCACCCTCAGAGCATGAGGCCTGTGGCCATTTTGGGAACATGCGTCCTGTGAAGAGCCCTGGAGTCTGACTACCTTATGCAGACCATCAGTCACCTCCCCTCTCCTCACCTCCAGTCATACATCTCCAGTCTTCAGACCACCTTGCCCGCACCCCATAAATATCCCTGAGTCCCCATTTTCTGGGAGGCAGATTTGAGACTCATTCACCTGCTTCCTCACTTGGCTGCCCTGTGATTAAACCCTCTTTCTGCTGCAATCTTGTCATCTCAGTGACTGGTTTTCTGGGTGACAGTGCACTCTACTTCAGCAGCACGGGTTCAGTTCCCGGGCGTGGAGCTACACCACTTCTTTGTCAGTGGCCATGCTGTGGCAGGGACCCACCTACAAAAAGAGGCAGACTGGCAACAGATGTTAGCTCAGGGTGACCCGTCTCAGGAAAACAAAAACAAAGTGATCTAAGACAAGTGAAATCAGTGGGATGAACATTTGAGGGATCGACAGGCTTGGAGAAAGAAGCCAGAAACTTGGAGTGATTAATCAAGGGCATCATCAGAAGCTCACGTCTACCCCTCTTAGATGCTTTCAGAGTAAAGCCAGAATGCCCACGCCTTCTGCTCCTGCAGAACACCTCTCATCCTTCAGTGGGCCAGTTCAAATGTCACCTCCTCCCAGCTTTCTGTCACCACCTTCCCTCCCAGATGTTTTACTCCCTCCTGTGTGTTCCCATTAACATCTTATTCCAAGCACTAACATAGGATTCCATGGATTGTCTGTAGTTAGAATACAGGTCTCATTTCCCATTAGGCTGTGAGCTTCTTGAGGACAGGATAGTGACCTTCATTTCTGTAGTCCCTGAATTTAAAGCAGAGCCTGGCATGGAGCAACTCTCAAAGCGTGTTTGCTGAAGTCCTTCGATAAACTGGGGTTCTAATTATTGAGTGTTATGAAAGAACAAAGAAGGATGTGGACTTCAAAAGCCTCAAAATGAGTTTACTTGGGAATAGCCAAAAGAATTGCCATTCGGGACGTGCATGCTATGGCAAACCCAACAAACAAAGAAGGGGAACTGCCTTTAGAGAGAAAAACGGGAAGTAGGGAGAGACTGTTCTAAATGAAAATCCGTTGGGGAAAGTAACAGTTCAGGGCGGCAGCAGCTTCTCACTGACTGAGCTGCGGCACTTCTCTGGGCTGGGCTGTTGCAGAGTGGGAAGAGAAATCTTCCTTCAGTAGTAAAGTAGTTTTACTTCCTGACCAAGATGCAAGCTCCCTTTCTTCCTGGTTGGTGTAACTGACAATGAGTGATAGGATGTGAGAGCTCCCCCTGCAGGCCTTCCCGACTCCAGTTTAGTTAAGGTGTCTTTTATTAATTTCCACAAGGAAAGGATGCTGTGTAACTGTTACCCTCATTCTCCCATCTATGCAAAGACATGGGAGCAGCAGTGGCCACTGTGACCCCAGGTATAAGCGCTCACCCTCCTGATGCAGTGTGGATGGCTCCCCAGGGCCACAGCTGCACCATAAGGGCCCCCAGCCTTCCCAGGGTGAGGATCACCTGGGAGAGAGGGACCAGGGAATCCGCTGAACACACCACCAATTTCAATAGCCCCAGGCAGTGATAAAGTGAGGTGACAGTTTTTATTGTCTAGTCTTTGATCCTAGAATGATCCAGCACCTCAGTGGCCACTGCACCTTGACATCCTTTAAAACAGATATTTGCATAATAAGGCAAAAGACATTTCTCACAGTGGGCCGGCCCAGTGGCCGAGTGGTTAAGTTTGCTCGCTCCGCTTCGGTGGCCCAGGGTTTCCCCAGTTCAGATCCTGGGTGCGGACCCGGCACTGCTCGTCAGGCCACGCTGAGGCAGCGTCCCACATGCCACAACTAGAAAGACCCACAACTAAAAATACACAACTATGCACCGCGGGGCTTTGGGGAGAAAAAGGAAAAATAAAATCTTTAAAAAAAAAAAAAAAGACATTTCTCACAGTGACAATGAGATTGTGAACTCTCAAAGGGACAGTAGATATAGTAGATATGGTGACAATGCATCAGTAGGGCGCTGTCTTCTCATCAAGCATCATTTGCCTATGTGAACCCCACATTTCGACAGTTTCCATCTTCTAAACAAATTGTTTTTAATCATGTAATAAACTATTTAAATTTCCATGTATTTCGGTTAAAGAGCACTAATCCAACGTTCTGATCTGTATAAATGCCACTTGGGTCCTTTATCATCGCACATGAAGGCAAAGAAAGATTTTTAGTAAGTACAATCTCACCATGAAAGTATAATTTCTGTAGGAAACACTGAAAATAGATGACAAGCGTCCCTGGGAGCCCTTGAGGCTACATAAGAAAGCTTGACCACCAGGGGGAGCCACTGGTGTAGGATTTGGAGTCAATCGGAAGTGGATTTATTTGGGAATGAGGAGGGAGAAGAGATTCTTCTCAAAACAGACTTGTTTGATGACTGAAAGAATGAAGTCTAGGAAATGTTTTAGAACATGGTCACTTCTGGAGAGACCTGCATGCAGTAGATTGCACTTCACATTTTGTAAGACAGCGCTTTACAAAGCTACAGCCTTTGCCGCGAAAGCTGCTGCTAATTGCACAATAGAACCACGCGACACTAAGGCATCAACCACGTATTTAAAGGTAGTGGGGTTTTTTTTAAAGATTGGCACCTGCGCTAACATCTGTTGCCAATCTTCTTTTTTTCTTCTTCTTCTTCTCCCCAAAGTCCCCCATCGTCCCCGTCCTCCCTTCCCCCCCCCCGCCCCATAGTTGTCTATTCTAGTGTGAGTGCCTCTGGCTGTGCTATGTGGGACGCTGCCTCAGCATGGCCTGGTGAGCAGTGCCATGTCCACACCCAGGAGCCGAACCAGTGAAACCGTGGGTCGCCAAAGCAGAGCGCACAAGCTTAACCACTTGGCCACGGGGCCAGCCCCAGTATTTAAATATTTTGATAGAAGATCCAGATCTCTGAGAAACAACAGGTTGTCTGGGTGCACATGCCCATTTATAAAGCTTTTTGTGGGGCCTTGGCCCTCAATGGGGAACACTGGCCAGGAGCCCTGATCCCACCGAGGTGCTAGATGAAGAAAGGCGAACAAGGTCTTTTCCCTGAAGCAACCAGTTGCCTCACTGGGGGGCTGCCAGGGCCGACGGCCACATGTTGGACAGCTGCAGGTCAGCGGTGCTCACCATGGTCGCTGCTCCCCATCTCCGGGGCGGGGGAGGGCGGGAGGCCAGCCCTGGCCAACTTCTGTTACTCGGGCTGCCGATGCCGAGGCTGGAGCCGATATGGCAGGAGGCTCTTGAGGACACATTCTGGATCTCCATATGGGACTTGGATGACCGCCACCAACCAGCCTTAGCAGTTCCCAGAATTCTCTGAAGTGGACAAAGAAAGAAGTGAAACATTTGCCTCACAGCTGACGTCAACACACAGTCTCTTTCTGAAAATGCCCGAGAAAAATGTTCAAAACAAACTGAACCCACTCTGCTCTTTATAAGGTAAATAAATCAGCTTCATGGTAGAGAGAGCATACACATGGGGGAAATAAATCCCATCTTTTCTGGCCTGGGGGCGGAAGTAGAAGGAGGAATGCAGGGAGGAGGCCAAGGGGATCAGAGGAGGCAGGAGAGCAGCAGAGCACAATCTGAGAGCAGAGATCCTGCAGCCAGGCCACCAGGGCTCCCAGACCTGCGCCACCCTCTCCCACAGGGCTGTGTGATCCTGGGTGAGACTCTCAACCTCTCTGTGCCTCAGTTCCCATGCCTGTTAGATGTGAATGATAACAATACCTCTTCCTCATAGGGTTGTTATGAGAATTAAATCATGCAAAGCACATATTAAGCCTCATCTAAATATAGACTAGTATGCTCACGTGTGTGAGATAAATCAGGGGTGCCCAAGGGAAGGAGCATTTCCACCCAGATTCCCATGGAGGACTCTGGAGGAAGCCTCTCAGGCAGACGGGAAATTTATGGAGCATGTTGTTAGCGGGGGAAGAGGCTGCTTTCTAGCTTTCCTGGGTGACCCTGATACACAGACAGGACCCAGAAGTAGTGGAGAACCTAACAGGAAATCCAGCCTGAGTGATTCCCTGTGGCCAGGCCTCTGTGCCAAGGACGTGGGGTTGGCAGCCATATCTCAGAGGACTCCAGCATGCCACCGAAACTGAGGGGAGCCAACAGCGACAAGGTCGTGAATTAGAGCAGCTCCAGGCTTCATCTGGGACCACTGACAGGACAAATGTCGGCACCCCAGGACTGGAGGAGGCGGGGGTTCCACGTTCCTTCCCAGAAGAAGAGCATCCAGGCTTCCTGGCCTCCAGCTCCCTGCCACCTTAGAGGGAAGCAGGGAACGAGGAAGCATGAGACTCTGAGCATTTTACCCAAAGGACAGCCTAAATATCTGCTAAAGAGGCTGTTTGGTTTACAGGGTTGGACAATTAATTTTGCCCGCCCACCAGCTGGTATGTGTATGCAGGAGTGGGAGGAGGTGCTGGTCTGCAAAGGCAAGCAGGTTGACTACAGACAGAACAAATAAGCTGCATTTTCTCTGCACAACAGTAGGTGGCCCCAGGTAATTGTATGACCCTGATAGGCAGCCAAGCGTGAGAATGTGCAACATGCTCATTTCTCTCCTTCCCAATGTCTTCATTGGAAAAGTCGTGATCTACTTAGTGCCTATACATTGAGGTTTCTGTCACACATCAAGTCTCCTTTCCAGGGGCCCTGGTGGCAGAAGGAGCCCATGTCCTCTGGGCTGTGAGGGTCGGAGCAGAGGAGCAGTTTGCACAGCCTGGTTAGGAGTGGGAGGGACGGGGCCAGGTCCTGGGAGGAAAAGGAAGCAAAAAAAAAGAAAAGGAACTAACAGTGAAAAGGGGCTGGGCAAGAGGGAGAAAGGAGATGTTAAAAAAACAAACCAACACAAACTCAGCACAAGAGCATGAAGCTAATAAAAAAAAATGAAACGGTAGCAGGAAAAACAGGGATCCTGAAATTGGAATCACAAAGAAACTACAGTGCGAAGAAAAGCAGACAATGTGCAAGAATAAGGAGTGAAGAAAGGAAGAGGGAAGGGGAGGTGGAGGGAGCCGAGGGAAACGCTAAGTGAAGGAAGCAGGGCCAGTGGCCAGGGGAAGGAGCTAGGGCGAGGATCAGAGCTGGGTCTCGACTGCCCGCGAGCCTAGCAGAACCGGGAGGAGGAGAGCAGATGGCCAAGGAAACCAGGGGGACGTGGGGCCAGAGGTGAGTGCAGGCAAGGAGATGCGGGAGGATGAGGGACCAGCAGGAGAGAGCAGGCGATGAGGAGGAGGGGACGGCTGAGCCCTCTCTGCAGCCCGGCTCTGGCTCAGCGCAGGCCTTTCCGGAGGGCAGACCCTGATAGAAAGATTACCCACTCCTAGGATGGCCTTTCTCCCGGAGCAGCCTGCCCTTGCCTTAAACTATTCGGATGGTGCACACAAATGTCACACCGCCCCACACTGCTAGCTTAGTTCTCCTTTCTTTTAACTGGAGAGTGAAGGCTCCGATGCAGGGTGTCAGGTTGGGAACCGACAGGCTGCACCATGACTTGTGTGGCTGGGCACTGTCGCCTTCCTGGGCGCCTTCCTCCTCCATATATATATAGATATATAAAGTATATTTTATGACTATGTTGTTATAAAGGCAAATATATTCATACTATACATTAAAAATTTTTCTTTAGTCTAAAAGTTCTTTTTTTCCCCTTCAGATTTTAGAAGAGATTAAACTATTTTTGTGAGCCACTGCAAGTATTGTGGGCCCTGGGCCTTGTTGCTACTGCACCGACAGATAAGTCAGCCCTGGAGACACAGGATAATAAACACTAAAAATATACAAAGAGATTAGATGAAATATTTATATTAATGTGAGCCAGGGTAAGTGCATTGGGTCAGCAATGACTGCTGATCACGAGAATTCCACGGTTACCGGAGCCATGGTTTTTGAGGTGCTGATATATACTGTTTAGTGCTTACTGTGCTGGGCACTCTTCTGAGTGTTTGGGATATATGCAAAGTTTCACCAAATCTGCATGAGCCCCTTTTGTTATCCCCATTCTACAGATGAGGACAAGGAGCTCAGAGAGGCCCATCACTTGCCCAAGTAGACGAGGACCCATGTTTTTGATATCCTGCTAATCTGAGGAGAGCTGCCTGGACCCTGGCTGTTATGTGAATGAAAACACTGTCTTCACCCATTCATTCACTTGGTCATTTCTCCTTTATTTCATTAGGTCAAAATATATTTATTCAGTCCTACTCTGGGTCAGGCACTGAGCTGGGCCCAACAGTTGCAATGGCAAGAGAACAGACCCAGTCCTGTTGCGCATACGGCTCACGCCCTCGTGGGAAATATGGACCTAAACAAAAGACCGCCCAAACATAATATTGCAAACTGAGGTGGATGCTATGAAATACAGAATGCAATGAAAGCATATAGCATCAGACTCCAATCTAGTCTTGGGGTCAGAGAAGGCTTCCCTGGGGAGTTAAAATTCCAAGTGAGGTCTCAGGGTAAGTAAGTTGATTAGGTAGACAGACAGTGGAACCACAGGTGTTCCAGGCAGAGCCAACAGCATGGGTCTGCTGCCCAGGATATAAAACCAGCCCTCAAGAAGATTCCAAGGACTCTGGTAGAACCAGAGTCCAGTGGGAAGAGACAAGGAATCCATGGAAATAAGCAGTGATGAAGTGATGCTGAGAGAGATGTGTGGAGCCTCCGAGAAATAGGAGGGAAAGCACTGGGCGCTCTGCATGGAGGACTGTCCATTGCAGAGCCGTGAGGGCCGTGTCCTGGCGTCGCTGAAGACTTCAGGGATACCAAGAGTCAGTTCTGTGAACAGAGTCTAATATGCAAGAACTCACTATGATCTTCTCATAAAATGACCAGAGCCCTACGAGAGGCTACAATAGGTGAGACCTGTAGAGCCATCAAAGGCTGTATAATGACACAGTGGGCGAAATAGAAGAGCAAGTGTGTGCAGGGGTGAGGTGATGGCTGGCGCAACTGAAGAGATGCTGTGCCTTGCAGACTGGCACCAAGCGCTGACCCCTTTCTCATGTTACTGTCTGTAGAGTCTCTTGTTGAGGAATAAAGATGGCAGCATGCGTAATACACAGGACTGCAATGCCTTGAAGTCTCCAGATGGGGGCCGCGTGCCAGTTCCCTTCACAACACATCCTCTTATCCATAGATGTTGATAACCTTGAGAACTTAAAAGAAAGAACTTCATTCGGTGAAGACCAGTAAAGCCCATATTATTATCTGACCACAGATAATCATAATGCTCAGATGTTCATTCTAAAAAGAAAAAGACTGCCTAGAATATGTAAGATTTATTCTCTATATTTTATGTTTTCTTTACAGAAATTTGCAATTTAAAATTTAAGCCATGTGGGTTATTCATCAAGCCAAGTGAGATTATAAAAATGAAACATTCAGTACAGTTTTTCAGAAACTGCTATGAAATCTTCTTGCTTATTTTTCAAGGCAAGATCCATGTCTGAATCCTTCTGTATCAGCTCCTGAGCAACACAAGTGAGGAACTCCCAGGGGGCTGTACTTTTGTCCAAAATGCTGAAATGTGATCTTACAGGTATCGTTTCACGGAGAACAATACTAGAATTTCTATACTTGTTTTATCTACTTCATAATAGCTTTTGAAATGCTCAAAATAACAGGACTTTTTCATTTACTCTTTTTTTTATGAAGTGCAGGATGGGATCTGTCTTTATTTAAAATTTTGATGTTTTTTTTCATTAATTCTGCTTCAAGTACCCACCTATCTTCTTGGCAGGAAGCTTAATTTCTGCCCCTTTCCACATGAGCTGTTGTAGGGGCTCATCATAGTCAAAAGGAAGTGGGTCCAACTTCCCCATCCCAGTGGAGAGAGCAGAGGTGTGGGACCACCCACAACTGCCCTGCATCTTGCTGCTCCTCGGGCCAGTTGTGAAATTTGTTGTCAGCTGCCCTGGGGAGTTCAACAGACGGTCCTGGTTCTGTGCTGTGGCACGTTTGGGTCTGGTCCCCTGGTTTCTTCAAAGGAGCATGCTGCACACTCTTTACTTCCTGCACATGGTCATCTCCCTGAGTGCCCAGGATGACTGTGCAGGCGTTCTCATGATGGTCGGCTCTTTGTGGCTACCTCCTTGAATTCATGTGGATGGCCATCTCTTGCACGCCCAGGATGCCTCTACAGGAGATCTCAAAATGGTAGCTATTTGTGGTCAGCTCTTTCAGTTTACACACTGTGGCAGGCAAAATAATGCACCGCCCACCCCCCCCCTCCCCCCAGGATATCCACTCCTAATCCTGAGAACCTGTGAGTATGTTATGTTACATAGCAAAGGGGAACAGAGATTGCAGGTGGAATTAAGGTTGCCAACATGCTGACCTTGAAATAAAGAGATTAGCTTGGATTATCTGGGTGAGCCCAATGTAATCACAAAGGTCTTTAGATGGGAAAGAGGGATGCAGATGAGTCAGAACCTAAAGGACAGCGTCATGAGAAAGACTTGACTGGTCGTTGCTGGCTTTGAAGATGGAAGAGTCATGAACCAAAGGATGCTTGCAGCCTCTGGAAGCCGAAAAAGGCAAGAAAATGGATTCTTTCCTAGAGCTTCCAGAAAGAATACAGCTCTGCCAACACCTTGATTTTGGCCCAGTGAGACCCATTCTGGACTTCTCACCTCCAGAACCACAAGATAATAAATGTGTGTCATTTAAGCCACTAAGTTTGTGGTAATTTGTTACAGCAGCAGTAAGAAACTAATGCCCATATATGACCTCCCTGAATTCCCAGGGTGCTGGGACCTGGTTTTCAAGGTGGTAGCTCTCCATGGTCACTTCCTGTGGCTAGCACATGTGGCATCTCCCAGAGGGCCTTGGGGTCCACATCTGGATTTTCAAGGCAATTGGTCTCCATGGTCAGCAATTTGGACTTACATCTGTGGCCATCTCTCTGAGTGCTGGGTGCCCGTGTCTCCAAGGTCAGTCCTTCAGTTCACACACATGGCCATCTCCAGAATCCTAGGGCACTGGGTCATGACTGGTTCTGGAGTCAGAGCTCTCATGTACCCAGAACACCTGTTCCCCTTTCCTTCCCAGGGAGTAGGAACTCAATGCCAGGAGTAGAAACACTTTTCCTTGTAAACCTTCAAAATACAAAGTGTCTAACTAACCCTCTCTGACCCCTGACACTGGAGCTACTCACCAGTTTCCCAAAGGGAGATCATCCTCAGTGCTTCCGGGGGGCCCGACAGCTCGTTCTGAGGTGACTCTCAGGAGCACAAAGTTTCTGTACCTCTCGAGGGGCTGCATCTATCTTTCTGGAAGTGGGAGTAGAGCTAAATGGAAGAGGCCAGACTCAAAAGATTCCATACAGTATGTCCACTAATATAAAATTCTAGAAAATGCCAACTAATCCATAATGACAAAAAAAGGCAGATCAGTGGTTGCCTGGGGCTGTGGGCAAAGGGAGGGCTGGACCACAAAGAAGCAGGAGGAATCTTTTGAGGGTGAGAGAAATGCTCAGTGTCTTGATTGTGGCAGTTTCACCGGTGTATCCATCAGTCAAAATTCATCAAACTGTACATTTAAATAGACACAATGTATTGTATGTAAATTAAACTTCGATGAAGTTGATTTGTAAAAAGGGAAAAGGAGTATTACCCAAAGGAAAATCAAGGAGCTGTTTAAAAAAAAAATTGTCCACAACACAGAGAAAATGGCTGAGGAGGATGTTTTTACCCTCCAGCTGAGTATGCGGTGTTGCTAGTGTGCTTTCTGAACAAAGTTTAAAATTTTGCTTTTTTTCCTGTTACTATCTTTGATAGATAGGAATAATATCCTGCCGCAATACCTCCTTAAAAAACAAAGAAACAAAAACCTTGGAATAGAACAATGGTTCCTAAGATATTCATTAATATCTATTTCAAATCAAGAGCCAACTTTATACTTAGTAGTGAAATTCAAGAAACGTTTTCCATTAGAATAAGGAAAAACTATAATATTTATTTTCCTAAAATTTTCTGGAAATTCTGGCTAAAAAAATAACATCTCAAGCCTAAATAAGAGTTTTATTATTAGCAAGGAGGAGAAAACAGCCCCCTCCCCCCTTCCCTCTTTCCTCACTCCCTCCCTTCCTCCTCTCTGTCGCTATTACCATAGATCCAAAAAACCCAAGAGAGAATCAGCTGAAAACTCTTAGAGCTAAAAAGAGTTCAATAAGGTACTAGGTTACGAAGATATAAAAATCAATAGCTTTCCTGTGTACACAACAACTGGCTTGAAAAAGGAAAAAATATTCCATTAACAACAGCAACAACAAGATGTAAAATAGAGACTAAAAGGCAAACAACGAACTGGGTAAGTACATTTTCTACAAATATGAAAACGGTGCTCTTCTTGATCTAGAAAGTGCCCCCTTACCTCTGTGTCACCCACACCACCCGCCCTCTCCCCTTGCTCATTACATCCCAGCCTCGCTGACTGCCTTTCCGTGGCTGTTCTTCCAGCCGAGTTTTCACATCTGCCTGTCCCTCAGCCTGTACTGTGCCCTCTGTGCTCTGGTACCTATGATATCTCATCTCTTAGGTCTGTACAGCTTCAGAAACGTCTTCCCTGACCATCCTACCTAAAGGACCTCTTCTTCTAGTTGCTTCCGCTCACCCTATTGATTTCCTTCAAAGTATTATACCTATGATTACGGACCTCATCAGTCTGTTTCTTGTTTTCAGTCCAGCTGCTGCATCCCCTCTGCAGCCTTCCTCTTGTGCACTCACTCCGACAGCCTGCAGCCTTCAGAACTCATCCTGTGGTGGGAAGCTCTTCTGAGAGCAGCGAAACCTTGTCCAGAGGCTACATTGTTCTATTTCTCTGCAGGGCAGTCTCATCAAGGAAGGAAAGGTAATTTTTATCTACCCCTCCTGCTTCTGGGAGTTCAAGCCTAAAAACAAACCAACCAGAAATTGCCAAATGCCTCCGCGGACCTCCGTGTTTTCGTTTTGTTTGCCCTTCCCCCATGCAGATAGCGATGCATCAAGAAGGACAGGAGATAATTTCGTTCCCTCCCAGATGGGTAGACCTTTGCTTCCTGGGAGCCATATAATAGCATTTTCATACTTTCAATGTTTTTATATGTGAGTACAAGGCCCCCCAAATGAGAGCACTTTCTAAGTACAGAATAACCTCTAAGCAGGTCTCTGTTGGCTGAAAGTCTTGACCAGTTGAAGGAATTAGGCTGGATTGTCTCCAAAGGGAAGGAAAGGAAAGGCAACTAGGCGGGGATCTTTATCTTTTCTTGAGGTATAGTTTATACATAGTAAATTTCCCTCTTTTTGGCATACAATTCCATGACTTTTGACAAATACAGTTGTGTCATCACCTCCACAATCAAGACATGGAACAGTTCCATTAGCCCAAAATGTCATCCCCTCTCTCTACTCCCAGAAACTGGCAACCACTGCTCTGTTTTCTGTCCCTGTAGTTTGTGCCTTTCCCAGAAGGTCGTTGAAGCAGAACAACACTGCAGGAAGACGTTTGAGTCTGCCTTCTTTTACTTAGCATAATGCATTCGAGATTCTTCCATGTTGTAGACATCAGTATTCAGACCTTTACATTGCTGAGTAGTATTCCATTGTATGGATGTTCTTATTTGGGTTGTTTGCAGTTTTTGGAGATTTTGAATAAAGCTGCTGTAAACGTTTGCTGTCAGATTTTTGAGTGAACACACGTTTTCATTTCCCTTGGGTAAATACCTACGAATGGGATTGCTGAGACACAGGGTAAATATACATTTCACTTACAAAAAACTGCCAAACTAGTTTCCAAAGTGGCTGTGCCATTTTGCATTCCCACCAACAACTGATTTTAGTGTTTTGAGGCTTAAATTGAGGAGGACCGAATCGCCAGGTGTGTTGGATACTTCCACCCCCAACCGGGAATGGGGCTGAGACGTTTAACATCTGATGCTGGGTACCTTAGCCCTGCCTCTCACAGACAGTCTCTAAGGAGGCAGGCCATGGAAGGGCGACTTCCATACTGACTGGGTGTCCTAGACATTACATGCTGATGCCTTGGAAAATTAGGTGAAAGACCTTGTAGCTGACCTTGGCAACCACTGGACTAAGAATCAGGATAGTCCCCTCCTATCCTCCTAACGCTGTAAGCACTAAACTTCTTCTTTGATCCAAGGAGAAGGAAAGAATACTGAAAAATGTCTTTTGGGCAACCTGTGTGGATGGAGCTGAGCTGGGTACGATTTATGGAAATAAAGCAATATGACTCATATCCCGAATGTTTCAGAACATTGTATTAAGCTCCCGGTACATGCCAATCGTTACACTCAGCACTTTACATACATTACTTTCAATCCTTAAAACAACCCAACAAATTAAGCATATGCATCACTTAGCTATCAAATTTAGGTTTCAAAATTGAAGCATAAGATAACGACTCTGCTCATGTTACTACTTTGCTCAGATCCTTTGACAGCGCTCTCTATTTCACATGCCATCTCTTCCCACTTTCCTCCAAGGCTCCGGCCAGCCACTACTGTTTCTTACCCCGGGCCCCTGCGTACGGTATTCCCGCTGCCTGGCAGCCTTTCCCTGCCTCTTCCTCTTTTTCATCTCTGCTCAGTTTTTTATGACCCCCCCTTCTTGTGTCCTCTCCATTGAAGCATTCCCTACTCATCCAAAAGAGTCGATGATTTCCTCCGTGGTCTCTCCGCTGTAGCGTGTACACTCCTGTCTCCTTGGCTGTGAATCTGAGATTAGAGAGATCCCCTTACTTCTGTGTCCAGCAAGGAGTCTGTGCATCCGAGGACAAAATAGCTGTTTTTAGAGCGAGAAGAAGGAAGGGAGGGAGGGAGGAAGAAAGAAGGGGAAGGAGAAAGGGAGAGATGGTTCCTTTTGCAGCCTAGTACCATAGAAAGAAATGGTAGTTTGGGCTCAAAACTGTCAACCAGCTTTGAACGCTCTCATAAAACAATTTCATCTTCAATTTTAAAATGAATACAAAGAGAAATTTTCATAGAACCATCACTTCTAAGACCAGAAAAAACCTTAGAGGTCATCAAAATGTTGCCTATTTCTTGTTTTTCTTTTCTGTTTTTTTTTTTTTAATGTGACCTTAAATGCAGGCCTACTTTCACTACTTTATGGCCTTTTATCTTCATTTCCTTTGTTACCAAGCTCTGTTTATCACCTAGAGTCCTTGCCTTTTTGTAATTTCATTGTGATTGTGTATCACCCATTCTGATCTCTGCCACTTCTGTTCAGATGTTACTGTGAACCCTGCTTTCACTCATGGCGATTTTATCTACCTGTATTAAGGAAACAATATCGTCCATGAAAGACACTCATTTTTAATGCCATGTATATTGTAATAGTATTTTCTAAGTAAACACTTACACTGTATTTTTGTGTGCATGTTTTATTTGTAAATGGAACTTTGTATATACGTGAGGGGAGGGGAAGACAGCAAAATAAAATTTCGTTTATAAAATTAATACAAGTTAGAAGGAGATTGATATTGTCTTCAAGAAATGTCTTCATGAAGCTTGATTTTAACCTGAGCAGCCCATGCATAGCTAAAGACAACCACATTATGAAATACCGATCAGTTACAAAATATCCTTTGGCTCCCTAGCGTGACTATTTAAATGTCTGTACCTTTGACTATGTATTAAAGTCTTTGAGTAAAAATTCTCCCTTCCATAAGTGAAACTAACATACAAAGAGCCCTTGAAGTCAGCTGCGGCTTTGGGAGGGGCCCACCTGGCCAAGTGAGGCAGGAGGAACACACTGGCCACGAGGAGGTGGGTTCCACACCATATCCCTGTACCCCCATTGAGGGCAGAATGTACTAAGCACTCATGGGTGGATCAAACCAGCTGAGAAGTTTTCATGTTTGTCTTTCATAATCCTACATAAATCATAATTTTAAAGAAAAGGGTAAAACAATGAGATTATGTTTTTGGTGTGTTAAATCACTGTTACAACACTGTATGTATGGAAAGTAATTCCTTTTTCCTCTTCAGTTTTGATTTCTTACCTTTCAGAAGTGATGTTTCATAAAAATAGCTGAATAAACAAATAGCATTTAGAAACATTTTGCTTTGAAAAAACTGAACCTTTTGCCTCCTTTTTCTCAGTCTGTCAAATAGCTTACGTTTATGAAGTGCTGGGCAAAATATTGTCCCAGGTGCCAAGGGATATTGCTAAGGAATAGAAATCTTATAGCAGGGGTGAAATGGGATAAACAAAACTGGAAATAAAGCAGCCCCAAATAAATATGATGTCTGATCATTTTAGGGTTGCGCAGGCATAATGGTATTTGAAAAGTGAATCCTAATCCACTTCTTGTCCACTTTTTCAGGCTCAAATTTAGCTACTCCCCATGGACTTCCTGTTCTCCAGCCACATGTTACAGTGGCCTGAGGAGCCCCACTTCCTCAAGCTTCTGGGTCCTTGCAGACGCCCTCCGTCATCCTGGGGTGCCTTTGCATCTTGGATGCCACTTCCTCTGGGGAGCCTTCCCTCATCCACCGCCTCATGCAGGTTAGATCCCCACTCCTCTGGTTCCCAGAGGGCCGTCCACGTACATTTCAGTTTTGTCACTTGCATGAATTGCCAGGTGATTATTTATTAATGTCTGTCTGCCCAAATAGACTTCATTCATTGATCCATTCCTTCAACACACGGCGGTGCTGGGAGAACAAAGTCGAGTCTCGGTACTTCCTGCCCTGAGGTGGCTCACAGGGAGGAGGGGTGACAGATTAGCGCCCCGACAACAACAACGACAGCCCTGTGTGAACAGTGACGTACAGAGATACACCTGGCACACTGCGGCACTGTTCAGGGTGGCTGCTGCCTGGTTTGGAGGCTGCAGAGGTGTCAGGAAAGCTTCAGGGATGGGGAGACGCTCGATCTGAGGCTCAAAGGCTGAGTGATGGTCGGTCGGTCAGGCAAAGTTAGGGAAGGTGGGGAGTGACGCTGCAGGCAGAGGAAATGAGCATCTCGAGGAACCGTGAAAAGAGGAACAGGGAACTACAAACACGTCTGCATGCCAGAGAGCAGAGCACGTACAATAGCAGCAAAGAAAGAGTCTGGGGCAGGTCCGGAGTCCTGCTATGCCAGGCTGTGGAGTATGCACTGGAGTATGTGTCATGGATGCTTGTTCTGAAGGGATGTGAACAGAGAAGCAGCAAAGTATTGCGGGCATTTTGAAAATATTATTCTAGGAATGAGAGAGAGCAGAGTGGAAGGAAGTGAGCCTGGAGGCAGAGTTCCTCCTTTTAAGAGGAAACAAAAGATGAAGCTTTTTGGTGGGGAAACAAGGGTGGGGAACAGCAGGGAGGAAACTGATTGTGGAGATATTTATTTAGATGGAGAGCAGACAGAACAGGTTCATGGAGGAGGTCGAATGCTGACTGCCAAGTGTCAGGGAAACATCAGGAAGAGAAGCCCAGGAGGCAGCTGGACACTGGGAGCTGGAGACCAGGAGAGAAATCTGGGCTGGAGGTAGCAATCTGGGAGGCATCTGTGTGTAGTTCAAAGCTGACGGTGAGATTTCCCAGGAAAAAATATGTCAAGTGTGAAGAGAAGAGGACTGGTGCTGGACCCCTGGGGAACATTAGGTAAGAACAGATTGAAAAAAGAGATCCTGAGAAGAGGGCAACAAGGAAGCAGAGAGGCTGCAGGAACACTTGGTGAGATGATGTCCCAGAAACCGGGGAAGCAGAGTCCAGAAAAGGCGCAGGTGGTCCAGAGCATCACAAGCTGCAGCGGGGGCCCGACTGAGTCAGACTGAGAGGTCCTCAGTACCTTTGGCAACTAGGTGCTCAGAAGAGAGCTTGGTCAATGCAGCTCCCTGGGGTGGAGGGGGCAGAAGTCACCATGCAGATGGCAAAGGGATGAACGAGGAAGGCGGACTCGAAGAACAGGGCACTAGCAAGTGGATGCTTCTCTCCCCAGCAGCTTGACTGTAAAGGGAAAATCAATGGAGAAATGTGGGGTTGAGGGGTTCCTTGGGGGCTTGGAGCACCTCGCACAGCACGTGGCCCACAAAAGGCACTCAAACGTGCATTGACTGAATACAAGTTGAGATGATAGGTCGCTGCATAACTGAGTGACTGGTCAGGGAAGACTTCATGTGTTCTTAAGTTTGAATGACTCATTTATTTATCTTCAGAAGAGATGGCATAGAGGCTACACCAGAGCAGGGAGGAGCAGGAGGCCTGGAAGGGGGGAGGCAGCCCTCGTGTTGTAGGTCTGGAGAGAGTAAAGCGAGGCGAGGCTCACGTGCTGGGAGCAGGCATGTGTGCCCCAGACGGACGGCAGCTTGCAAGGGGAGTAACTGCTGAGGAAGTGGATGGAAGGAGGACAGACAGACGCCCTGGAGAGCAAAGCGGGATGAGAAATACCATTGTAGCCTAATGTTGATCGTTCAGGGGAAGTGGGAAGTCCATCGAAGTGCCCCTTGAATGCCATCAATGACCCAGCCACTAAAACAGTGCGAGTCAATGCTCTGGAGCAAAGACATCTTTTTTCTGCCCTAAACTACACAAGATATCGAGAGAGTAAAGTAACAATGGAAATGGACCTGAATTGGACAGTCTTCACAGCAAAACCGGAGTAATCACACCCTCCCCACAGAGCTGCTGTGAGAACCACAGGTGAAATCCTTTAAAGGAGCCAGGGAGGCTGTCATCATCACTGTGTTGCCGCTAAGGCCTTTGTAGGTATAAATCTGCTTCTCCAGCTTGCACCCCTCATTTTTGTCCCCTCGTCTCTTACCTTCTCTGCTTGGGTTGGTTTTCTTATTAAAAAAGACAACATGTGCAAAGTGACAGCACCTGGAATAGGGGCCTGTGTGTCAGTAAATGCCAGCTACTAACCCTGCCCCTTCCGCTTCTCCTCCTCCTGCTGCTGCCTGTCCAGGGCCTGTGTGAGCCCAGGCACACTCCTCCTCCATTGCCTCGAGTTTTCAGGAATGGTGCCTCCTGGGCCTGGTTTAAGCCTTTCGATTCTGGGCAAGTCACAACTTGGGGGCCCAACGGTGAAACTGATAAAGCCTAGGTTGTGAGATCATGAGCTGAACCTGCAAAATCTCCACTGTCAACTTGGCAAAATCCTGTAAGGCATGGTGTTAAGGAAGATATTTCCAATCCACGCAGGAAACCTGTCTTTCCCTTAGAAAGCATTGACTCAGACATCAAATCTGTGTTATTTATTCAGTTCTTGAAAGACTAATCTTTTTCTTTCGTTTTTCTTTTTTTTTTTTTTTTTGAGGAAGATTAGCCCTGAGCTAACATCTGCTGCCAGTCCTCCTCTTTTTTTTTTTTTTTTTTTTTTTTGCTGAGGAAACCGGCCCTGAGCTAACATCCGTGCCCATCTTCCTCTGCTTTATAAAGGGGGGTGCCTGCCACAGCATGGCTTGCCGAGCAGTGCCATGTCCGCACTCAGGATCCGACCCCGTGAACCCAAGCTGATGTGCCCACTTAACCGCTGCACCACCGGCCGGCCCCCCGGGAGACTAATCTTTTAAACATGACCTTTGAGCCTACAGAGCAGACACCCAGGAATGCGGGCAACCGTGAGAGGTAGAGAAGGGCCTTGAGGGCAGGGGTGAAGGTGTGAAGGTCATTGGACTTGGCTTCAGCGGCGCCAGGGTCTGGCGCTCACCGGCCCGCAGGCAGGTCCAGTACTCTTTGGAGCTGCAGCCTCGTACCTGTCAACTGGGTCTGGTCATTTCCGTCCCATCGCAGGGCGGCTCAAGTGGGCGTACACGGCTTTCCCCCCACCCCCCAAAATTGTTAACCCTGACCGTGCATCCCAGCTCCTGAAGCCCCGACTCCACTTATCCGAGGCTGCTTGCTGGGTGACGACCAGCGGGGACCCTCCGGCAGCCATCCTGCCACGGGCAGTGCCGGGCCTTCGGGGAGGAGCAGCGGGGCACGGGCGCGGGCACCGAGGGCGGCACAGCTCCGCGGGAGCGAGAGCCAGCTGTAGGCGGCTCCTTCCTGTGCAAAGTTTTCTGACCTCTTCCTCCTCCCGCCCTCCCCGCCAGCAGCTCGGCGCCCGGCGCCCGGCGTCCAGCCTCCCGCCCCGCGCGCTGCCTCGGGGTCGCCGCGCCGGCAGCGCACCCAGGGCGCCGGCCCCACCCCGCGTTCCGGGCCGGCCGCTGCGGGCCCCGATGGCCGAGGCGGGCAGGCGCGCCGCGGAGCCCCCGGGAGAGCCGGCCGGGCCGGCGGCGGCCGAAGCCCCCGAGCCCGCGGCGCCCGCCCTGCGCAGGCTGCCTGGGGACCCGAGTCCCCGCGGCCGCTCCCAGAGCGACCTGTCGTCGTGCTCGAGCAGGGGCCGCCCGCTCCGGGTCCACATCACCGGCTCAGGTAAGGGCGGCGCGGGGCGCCGGCGGGGGCCGGGGAGGGCCGGCGCGGGCAGGTGGCGGCGACGGCGCCGCGGGCGTCCGCGGGCACTGACCCCCGCAGGCTGGCGGCAGAGGGGAGGGGCTGGGGTGGGAGGCGGAGGGCGAAGCTGAGCTCCCCCCACCCCCGCCCTCCTTCTGGGCTGCCCGCGGCGCGGTCCCCTCGGCCGGAGATGCTCCAGCCGGACTGCGGCTAGTGCGCCGGGTGGGCGCGCGCTTCCCCAGGGCGAGCGAGCGCTCTCGCGCGGCTCTGCGGCCCAGAGCGCCAGCTGCTCGGGTTCTTAGGCTTGTCCAGCAGGGACAGGAACCTTCTGTCGGTCTTCAACGTGACTTTGGTCTCTCGGAAGGGTGCGGTCCTCTCACTTCGGAGGCTAGGGCCAGTGCAGGTCTTGGAAACCCTCCCAACTGCTCATGCTTCTGAAATCAAGCATTCTTTGGGGCTTGCCGGTCAGAGGACCGGGGGTATGTTTCCTCCCTGTCCTGACCCATGCAGGCGGTGGTGATCGTTGTTATGTGACAAAGCCTGGAGTCAGCAGCTCTGCCCTACCCCGGCCTGCTGGCCCTTGCCTGGCGCCCTGGCTCCTGTCTGCGCCGTGTGCACGGTGGTCCTGCCTGGGGGCCGCTCTGTGCATCGGGACAGGCAGAACCAGGAGCTCGGCCAAGGGCTGGTGCTGCCGGCGCTGTGCTGTGTAATGTGCGATAAAGCACTTAGCCTTGGCTCTCCTGTCTCGGTATTTACAGTGGGGATGCGAGTGTGGCGCTACCACAGGGGGAGGTTATGGGGATTAAATAATTAATCATTTTTAAATGCTTTTGAACAAAGCATTATCCTAAGAACTGGGAGAACCGTTTTTAAGAGCCTGCGTGATTTGTTAAGTTTCCACAGATTGTTTTCTGATTTGCAATCTAGGGAGGATGCATGGGAGCTGGGAAGCTGGAAATGAAGCTAATATCAAAACTACCAGCAGCAGCGGAGGGCCCTTGCAATGGTGCACGTGGATACACCGCCCTCCACCGCGACCCCTTCAGGCTCTGTGCTCTGTGGTCAGGCTCTAACTCAACCTCGCTGCTAGCCGAGCCCGGGTGTCACGTTGGAAAAAGGCACATTTCCATATCCCTGCCTCCCCTCTTTTCCATCAAAGCCCTCTGTCCCTTCTATTCTTGTCTTGTTTTTGCCACATAACGTGTATACTTAGAAAACATCAAAGATACTGTTGATCTGACTTTGCAGATCACGTTGAATAAAGCCGGTCAGAATTGCAGGTTAGGGGGACGTAGGTCATGGGATTTGCGTCAAGGTTCTTTTGCCGAATTCATATTGTGAAAAGCATTGAGTTGAATGCATTTTACCTCCTGATTTTCATGTCTTGGCCAAACTGAACTTGACCCGTGGATAAGCTTGATTGATTTTTACAGAGATTAACGGTTCAGATGACTCTAAAGAGACAACGGAAAATTAGCCCAGTTGGTGACTGTAGATACAATAAGCATGCTTCTATTATTTGTCATTTTCGTAGATAGAAATCAAGGGCAGTAAAGACATTTTAAATGTGAGTGTGCAAAGTGTGCATCATGTGAACTATGGACTTCAATTTATAAAGTTATTTTACTTCCAAGAACTCGGTGGCTTTTATGCACTCTTAAAGGATGTTAGGAAGTGACAACTTCCAGCTGAGTTGTCTCCTGTACCCAGGGATGCTGCCGCACGTGTAAAAGCATGAACGTCTTCCACGTGACTGTATTCCATGTTCCTAACTGAGCCTTGAATCAAGAGCAGGCTAAACATGACCAGGAGCTCTCTGTGTTTCTTAGAGTCAGAGAGAAAAAGCTAATGAGCTGGTCCCTCACTGACACACAATATTTCCCCAGAATCCTGCAGCCTGTGCAGCCATGCCCTGATGGATCGTCAGCCAGACGACTGGGCTGGGATAACGGGATTGTCTGAGAGGCTCAGTAAGAAGGTTACACCACCTTGTGAGAGCATTCCTTGGCCTGGAGGGTGGCCCAATTTCCTGGCCCTCCCCAGAAGCTCTGGGAGGATGTAGCCAGAGCTAGATCATATGTGGCCTTGTCAGCACCGGCCCCACACACACAGCATCGGCCTCATCTCAGGATCTCAGACCTACTTAATCCCCATCTGCATTGCACAACATCCCCAGGTCGTTCTTAGGCACGCCAATGTTTGAGAAGCATTGCTCCCTGGCACTGGTTTTCAAAGTTGGTTACACTTGAGGAGTTAAAAAATCAACCACCACCAAACCACAACCAAGCACCTGATGGCCGGGTCCCACCCCAGATTCTGATTTAATTGGTGCAGCTGGGCATTAGGCGATTCTAATGTGGAGCCAAGTTTGAGAACCACTGCGCTGTGGCATCTGTATCACTGTGGCTTGCTGCCATGTGGACTGTGATACTGTGACCAGGGTTGCCCTGGGCAAGCGTTAAGTTTGAAGAATTTGCTTTAGCCTCTCCTCACATCCCTGTTGGTGTTCTCTTTTCCTGCTGCCCCCTCCCAAGCAGCTTTTCTCACTCCCGTTCTTGCTTCCAGCCGATTGTCAATAAGGGGTGAACCATTCAGTGTGAGTCCCTGGGAGAGTGTTGATTCCCGGAAGTCACATTTCGCAATGATGTGCGGCTGGGAGGGAGCAGAGGAGGAGAAGGAAGAAAAGACTGGAAGGTGTTTTCCAAAGGTTATCAGAGAAGAGACTCATTCCCAAAGAACTGCCCCCTGCTGGCTACCCCCAGCTGTCACCCCTCCCCCCACAGCTTCCTCTCCACCCTTCTCTCTATGAAAGAATGATAAAGACTTGCAACTTGGCCTCAGAAATGTTGCCTCCTACGCCAGTAAGAGACAGTCCAATAGGAAACATATTTTTAAAAGACCCGCTCTGTGCTGGCACTGTGTTGGTGCTGTGGGGACATCACAGAAGCATCTACTCTCCTGTCTGTGCTTTATTACTAGACTTTTGTCAAGAAAGCATCTCGGGCTTCGGCGGCTTTTGTGGAACTTATGATTTGAACACTTAATTTTTCACATGATAAAAATGCAGGTACATTGTCAGCAAAAGCCATAGTTTTATATTTTAAAATCCATACCAAAAATGTGAAGAAAGCCATATATTTTCAGATAAATACTTTTTTTATTGAGGAATATTAGCCCTGAGCTAACATTTGGTGCCAGTCCTCTTGTTGCCAATCCTCTTTTTGCTGAGGAAGATTGGCCCTGAGGTAACTTCTGTGCCCATCTTCCTCTACTTTATATGTGGGACACTCCCACAGCATGGTTTGATGAGCAGTGCTAGGTCTGTGCTTAGGATTCAGACTGGTGAACCCAGGGCCACCAAAGTGGAGCACGTGAACTTAATCATTACACCACTGGGCCGGCCCCTTAAATAAGTACACTTTTAAAATATAACAAATAACATTGTAATTGATGCCTAAGCTCTTTGATTGAGCTTATAGAAACTGAGATTGGTTTTGCTTTACGGTATTTGAACTCACAGTTCTGGAATTCAACAAGAGTTCTGGATTTTTAAAATCTAGTATTTCTTTGTAAATAAAGTGATGTTTTATCCATTACAAAAATAAAATCCTGAAGCAAGCTTTTCATGGTGTAGGGACAGGTGTGCTCTTAATTTTCAGACCAGTCTTCTTCCACGTTGGGAACATTAATATAGTCAGTGGGTTCTGACGTGCTCTTCTGATAAGCCCAATGTTTTACTGAGTTAAGAACCTCAGGACAGAGGCCAGGACTTATTCCTGTTGTAAGCTGTCAGTAAGTACTGACTGTGGACCTACTGTGTGCCACACGTTGTGCTGGACACACTGGGCTGTAGGGAGGGCCAAGAGGTGTCTACTGTCTTCAAGCGATGACTCTTAGTCTTGCATGTAGGGCTGTACTGAACGGAGAACCATTTGAGCCCCCTCAGAAAGGGAGGTGGGAGCCAGTGGATCACTTGATCAGCTTGGTACATAGTACAGTCTCATCTCTCCTGGTACCTGATTCATCTCCGCATCATCCCTTTGCCCTGGTGTATGTAGGTGTATAAGTAATGGCAAATCCAGTATCTTTTTCTTGTGTCTTTCATCCCTGGTGTGTTCAGTGCCAAGTGGAATGGGAAATCTAGCAAAGCTGGATGTTCTGTCAGGCCAGACCCACTGCTGCCTGGCCACTGCCACAAGGTGCTGCTGTCTGAGATGGGGTCTGCAGCTGATGGTCACCTGTTCCATCTGGGGAAGTCCATGCTTGTCCACACCTTGTTGGTGCTCCCACTGCCTCTCACTGACCTCCAACGTTGCCGCTCTGCCAGTTGATGCTTGTATGTTCAGCCGTTGTTCCCAGAGCATAACGCTTTGTCACGGTGGCTGGGTCCAAGGCGCTCCTGGGCCCCAGACACAGCTGGGCTGGAGCTGCCCTCGGCCAGGAGCAGAGGATGCCTGCTCACTCTCCATTTGCGTAACTCAGAGTGGTTTTTCACCACACAAAGACCGTCTGGCTCTTGGTTTTGTTCTGTTTCTGCCGACTCACGGAAGAGCCCAGCCGCCCTGCTGGGAAAGCTGGGGCAGCCTGGGCAGTAAAAAAGGGCGTGGGGTGATGAGGACAAGGGGCCCAGATCCAGCCTGTGCCCTGCCCTGGTCAAGCCAAGCACCAGTTCCTCTTTCTCTCTCCAGCACTTTCTCACCAGACACTGAGCTTCTCTCTGCCTCTCTGCTAAGCAGCATCCTTACTCTAATCCCAGCAGCTTCTTCCTCACAGGGGCTTCTGCATCCATCCGCTCACGCCGTGGCTTCCCCCCTGCCCACAGCAAGCCCCTCTGCCTCCCCTTAGCTCTTGTCCCTATGTTTACTCAGAATAGTTTCTTCATATTTCTTAGTGCAAATTGCGTAGAAAAGATATACTGTTTGAAGCCACCTTATCAGGCAAGCCATAGGTCACAGGTCACAGAGCAGCCTGTGGATTATTTGTCCTTGATCTGATACCCACCCAAACTCACACCAGTTGTGGCCTGGAGGGTGAAGTCGTCCCACAGGGCCAATATGGCCACTTAGAAAGGACTGAGCCTGGGCAGCTTCCATCCATCCATTCATTCATTCATTCAGCAAACATTCATTGAGGCGAGGGCTGCTATGTGCCAGTCACTGTTCTAGCACTGGGTATACAGAGGTGAGCAGACGTGGTTCTGAGATTTTAGGGGTAAGACTGAAAGCCAAAAGGGTGTGACAGGTCAGATGTAGCGGCGTGTCTAGTGATCTAAGCTACTGTTATTTGTCATGATTATGCTCAAAAAAATGACTGATGATGATGATTCCTCCTGTTCTTGCTTTCAGAGGATGCATAAAGAGCTAATTGTATCTAAGCTGGGCAGGCTTTAGTTCAGTGGTAGCTCTGAGACTGATGGCAAAGCTGTGGATTTATTTTGAGCTTGAGCTACTGCAAGGGGACACTAGGCAAGGGACAGTATCTTGATTTTTCACTCATTCATTCAATCAACAAACAGCTAATGGGCTAAACACAGAGGCTGCAAAGACATCCCTAAGGAACTCACAGTCTAGTGGAGGAAGACAGGCAGAGAAGCCGACAACTGCAGTGCAGTAAAGTGTGAGCTATGACTGTGCCCTGTCCTGGGCCTGGGGGAGAACTGAGGAGGCTTGGCTTGGGGGAGGGTAATCAGAAAGAGCTTCCTGGAGGAGGTGAAACCTATGCCATCTCCATGCAAGAGGAGGAACAGGAAGATGGAGTTGGGTGAGGTGGAGGAGGAGGGTTTGGGGAGAGGAAACACTGTTGGCAAAAGCACCAAGGCCTGAAACAGCCCAACATCATGAGAAAACCCTCAGCAGCTCGCAGCTCTCAGTAGGGCTCCTGTGGGAGAGAGTGCGGTGGGAACTAGGGTGTCAGGCCAGGGCCAGAGAATGAGAGCTTCCTGTGTCTGAATGTTTCCCGGAAGACACAGTTTAGGTGACGTTGGTGAGGCGTTTGCAAGCTTGATAGGCTTTGCTCTGAGTATGTTCTGTCGTGGACACTGAGGGACAATGGTGGAAAGGACACAGAGAGCCCAGACGGGAGACCCGGAATCATGGCTGTTGTCTGTGTGACCTTGGTCAGCTTACTCAGCCTCCTCTGCTTTGCTTCCTGATCTCTGACCTGGAAGTGATTAGCAACAGTGACGCTTAGCTCATAGGATTCTGGCGAGGCTCAAATGTGTGAAAAGTGCTTTTGAACTTTAAAGTGCCATGTAAAGGGGGGCACCTTCTGCATACTTCTATTATGGGACTTACTGGGGTATATTAAAATTATGCGTGGATTTGTCTCCTGCCTCATACTGTAAAATCATTGAAAACAAAAAGTATGTTTTCCTTGTTTTTGCATTCTCAATGCCTAATACAGGGCCTGGTATACAGTAGGTGCTTACTAGATATTTACAGAATTAATGCAGGAATTACCTAAAAGTCAGTTCTTTTGACACCAAGGATCTATTAATGGAAAACTAGGCAAAAATGATTTTAAAAAATAGAAGATTGGGTAAAAGGTATGATCTCCAAATGTTTTAAAATTAAAAAAATAACTAACCAGAGTGTTTTATAATCAGGGCTGTCTTGGGGGCATTGTGCAAGCCTTACCTCGCAACATCTGTCGAAGAAGTTGTGACAGGGAAGTCGTGAATGTCATCTGGCCTCAGGGTGCTGATGATGGAAGTGACGACGCAGGGACTCTGTAGCCTCGTTGGAGGCATGGCTGGGTGTTGGATGCAGGAGCGTAGGCAAGAGAGGCTCAAAGGAAGTGACCTCTGTCCAGTCCTGTGTTACTTACAAATGCTATCACATGTCATCTTGATGGGCGCCCTGGGACATAACTATGTATCAGCTCCATTTTTCAGATGAGGAGCCCAGCTTCAGGAAGACCCATCCAAATCCCGCAGGTAGCAGGAAAGTAACAGAACCGCGACCCAAATCCTTATGACTTCGAAGCCCACACTCTCTTCCCTTGCCACTTGCTGCCTTAGTGTATATCCATCCCCCTCACAGAAAACAACTCATACACATCCCCACCAACAGGAGGAGATCACATCCTGTTTTATTCTACAAATACCGTTATGAGAGAGAGCAGCAGAACAAACATCTACTTCTATCAAAAGGTCTTTTTAAGGCCCCGACCAATTCTCTATTCATTTTAAGGTACACCCAACACTTCCAACTTCTAGCGTAGACAGCAAATTTGGATTAATTGTGAATGGATTCTGGGATCTAGTATGTACAGGCTAGCACCCTTCAATGATCATTACTTTTGGTCATTCTTGTGACCTAAAACTACTCAATCTTGGGGGTATAATTCACGCACAAGACCATGTCTTGTCTCAAAGTACAAGTGTGGTTTCAGTTACAGCGCAGCTCAGGAAAAAAACTCTGAAGCAGCTTTAGTGTTTTTAAAATACCATCCCGGGTGACTCACTGTCTTTGATCACACTAGCTGAAATTTGCACAAAGAAGTAGGTTGCACCAGCTTGCCTTCGAAAGGTTTCTGAGATCTAGCTCACTTTGTGACCTGTTGGCAAAGACTTGACATTTATATACCTTACTTTGCAGTTTCTTGATGTCTCTGTGAAGTCTTGAGAAAAAGTAGCTATGTGCTTATCCCTCATAACAGGAAGAACCTTGTGACTTAAATAAAAATACCATTACCATCGCCATGGCTCAGGACTGTGGGTAGGGCAGGAATCTCATAGTGCGATGCTTCCATTTTGGCCCAGCAGCTCCCATATTTTAACTGTGTGACATGTAACTAATGGCCATGATTCAGGTCATCAGTGTTGGTCTGTAATCTTTTGTCTTTATGTATATATATATATATTTTTTTCCTTTTTCTCCCCAAAGCCCCCCGGTACATAGTTGTGTATTCTTCGTTGTGGGTTCTTCTATTTGTGGCATGTGGGATGCTGCCTCAGCGTGGTCTGATGAGCAGTGCCATGTCCGCGCCCAGGATTCGAACTAACGAAACACTGGGCTGCCTGCAGCGGAGCGCGCGAACTTAACCACTCGGCCACGGGGCCAGCCCCGTCTTTATGTATATTTTAACTTACATGAATGTTTGGTATATCTTCTTTAGAGCTATAATTTCTATTATTATATTCTATTATATATTCTGTTATTATCCTATATTCTATTATTCTGTAATAATTAAGTACCCTAACCATTAATAACAAACATATATTAAACCTCTTGTATCCAACCTACTGGGGATTATAACTCTTTGATTTCTGCTCCAGATGCCTACATGAAGGTGACAGAAAGGCGTGATAATGATAAAGAATGTGATTTATACTTAATAAATGTCATAGAACTTATGTCTTCAAATGAATGTTATCTTTTAAAGTTGGCATATTGGAAGAGTATATGCTTATGCCAGTTATGATTTTACTAGGTAAAACAGTGTTTAACAAAAATTTTATGACTAAAATGTGTGATCCCTCCTCTTATCCGCTTGCCTGATTATAGCACAGTTGCAGCTCTCTCTGCAAACGGAGGCCGCCTGTCGGAGACGTGGGTTTCCTGTGTCATTGGAGAGGATTTGAAGAGGCATTTCAGAAATGGCCAGGATAGTGGCCACATTGTAGGAATACATTTATTGTCTCCTGGCATGATTATTTTGGTGGGAATAATAAGCATTTGGACATCTAAGTCTTTACTTTATAGTAATACTTCATATCCCCAAAATGCATAACCGTGCGAGGTAGCATATGCTAACCAAGCAGGCCGGTGTGAACTGTTAACATGGTGACTGTGAGATTAAGAAAGTAAAGAAGGCTGCTGTGACATTTGTGGGAGGGCCTCAGGTATGAATAAGAGGATTACCAAGTGACAGCAAGGATTTGATCAAAATGAACAAATTTCCATGGCCAGTAATAGAGACTCCCTTATTTGAGCAAAAGAAGAGAGTTTTTGTTTGTTTGTTTAATAAGGAGAAAAAAGTAGCCCCAGATCTGGAAGTAGAGTTGCGTATCATGAGGGCCTAGAACCAGGAACTGATGAGTTGCCTATAGCTAAGGAGGGCACTCTCTCGCCATCTCTCCATCAGTTTTTCTTTCTAGGGATCTATCTATCTATCTGTCATCTATTTTTCCATCCATCAAGCCATCTATCCATCCATCCTTCTATCTTTCCATCTATCCATCCATCCATCTATCTTTCCATCCATCTATCCATCCTTCTGTCTTTCTGTCCGTCCGTCCATCCATCCACTCATCCACTCATACCAGATTTTTCTGCTGCTATGAGCACATGTTTACCTCAGAGGTCCCAAATATACTTATCTTCACTTCGAGCTGACAAAGAGACTCCGCAGTGACCTTGGATCCCAACTCCAAACACCCAGCCTGGGCCAAGGGGCCATACCTGTAAGCAGCTATGTCCATTATGTGGGACAGGTGAGGTACTGGGAGGCACTCTTGTAGGTGTGGAGAGGATAGTGCTTAGATAAGAGATGAGGGGACTGGGAAGACACACCAGAAATATCCGTTACCTCAGTGTACCAGAGGACTGGCGAGGTGAGGAATTCCTGGGCTTCTGGGAAGCAAAACTGTGTGGAGAAAAGCCAAATAGCCATTCAGGGAAGAAAGAAGAAAAAGGACAAGGTGAGAAAATAATACAGAATAAGAAAACGTTCATCTACAACAAAGTAGATGTTTATGGCACAGTGGGGGGTTTGGAGTAATAGGGAAGGAAGAAGAAAGAGGGGTTTTCCCAGGGAATGAGGAAGAGCAGCAAGGATGATGGAGGTCGTTGGCTGGGGTGCAGGTGGGGTACCTGTTTGGGGGAGCCGATCTTCTGGCTGGAGGGATAAGGGAATTCTTTACACGAGGGAGAAGGTTGGGCATAAAGACAGACATTCTCTTTCGCTTGGTTGACAGGTTCCCTGATGTCCTCCCCACAGCAACCACACTTGCTGTTGGGGGCACATCACCATGGTGCCCTCTGGGCCCCTTTTATTTCCTTTTAGCCCTCGGAGCTCATTTTACCAGACCTCCTGTAGGAACATTACTAGTGGGCCTCACACAGCAGATCAGGCCTGGGCCTCTTTCCACATGGAACCCTGTGCTGGTGAGGCGGATTCAGACCCTGGCTCTCTGGGGATTGCCTTCTCCCAGATGGTGGCCCTGGCTTCTGGGCCTGTTCAGGTGTGAGATGGCATTCCTCTGGCCTGATCTGATTAAACATTTCTCAGCAAGGGTTTAGAGTTGGCATTGCGTCACAGGTGATTATCCAGATCAAGATTGGGAGTTTTTCACGGGGCTGACTGCTCTTGAGGCAGCTGACAAAGTCCCGGAGGGGGGGGGGGGGGGGGGGCTGGCACCTGATAGAAATCTGTGACCTCAGGCAATGGGAAGATGGGAATGTCTGCGGACCTGGGAACACACTGGAGGGACCGGGAAGCTGCCAAGCAGCTTCAAAAGGAAACAGATGTGTTTTGAACGTTCTGGTGCTGAAAAACCTGCCTTGTCCATCAAAATGCGCGTACAAATGCCCCTGTTCTCCCGCCGGCTTGGGGCCGCATGGCCGCCGCTCCTCCCTTCTCCTCTGCACACATCTACTTGCAGTGTTGCTCTTTGCGCCCTCTTCCTCCGAGGCTTCCCCTGATGTTCGTCTTTGTAGGCCTTCACCTGCGCTAAAGTATTACGAGGACTGGGGGTGGAGGTGTCTTGATATGATTCAGCTGGTCCCTGTGCCCCATCAAGGAAGCCCTTAATCCTGGGCTGCGGTTTTCTGCCATTGTCACCTTGCTGCTCTGTTAAGAGTCAACAGGCAGCAAAGACAGCCACAGAAGATGAACAATTAGAGACCTAGTCAGCCGCGCCAGAAAGCACCAAGTCTACCATTTTCTTCTAGGTGGGTATTGGGGTGATACGTCAATGCATCAATGGACAGCTCAAATCAGCTGTCACGGCCTGTTGACCAGAGCGCTGAGTTTGCATCTGACTTAGGTGACAGAGTTGTATTAGTTAACGTAGCATTTCTCAAATGTTCCTGTGGTTACGGGTCACCTGGGGATCTTGTTGAAGTTCCGTAGGCTTAGGGTGGAGATGGAGCTTCCGCATTGTCTAATAGCCCTCTAAATTTTGCTGCTGCTGCTGCTGCATGAACCACGCTTTGAGGAACAAACCTCTGTGGATAGCTTTTATGGGGCTTGTCAACTACTTTAAGGATGGGTTCCTTATAGCACTAATGTAACTTAAAATTCCATCCATGGAAATTTCTATACTGCTGAGAAGTCTACTCTTGCTTTCCCATTGGCTAAACCTTACTATGTATTATTTATAGTAGGTGGAGGCTCTGAAAGATTTGGAGAGAGGGACCCCTTAGAACTTCCACCTAGGCAGGGTATTTTTGCTTCAAGAGCACCCATGTGAATTGCCTTCTGGGACTTATCTGTGACCTGTCTAGTGTCTAGAGGGTTTTTGGATAGTAGGATTAAGAGGTGGAAGTAGAATTTTTTTTTTAGTAAAGATTAAAAGATTTTATTCCCTGGGAACTCAAAAACGAAATCCATCTTTTAAGACGGCATTACCCAGAACATGAAAAGACAAGAGTAAAAGATGAATATACACTTTTGGAAAGTTTTCTGGATGTGGAGCATTTTTAATTCTTTCTTTCTCAGTGTCTGGGATGCCTTTTGTAGAGCAGAAGAGGGAGAGGCTGAAGGAGACTGGAGTTGAGGTTATTGATGCCCAGGACGGGGCTGTGATCACAGAAATGAGAAGGAACAGACACCTCAGGAAGCGCTGCCCGGATGGATGGGCACGGATCTCCTTCCAGGGAGCCTGAAGATGCTAAGGTGCACCTGAGTATCAGAATGTTGGTGGTGCCCCTGACAGTTATGAGGATGTTAGAAAATAGGCAGGTTTGAGGATGCAATAGGAAAATACGTTATTGTCAGCTCTGGTTGATATTACAGTCCCCGTGGGAAACACCCGTAGAAGTGAGAAGGCTGACAATGGGAAGGGGCTACAGCTCTAAGTGGAGAACTCTGACTTATTGTGTCATTCGTACAGTTTATGTTTGCCTTGGATATTTCTAGAACTTTCCTACGTAGCCACTTGATTCAGCAAACCATTCCTACGCAACAGCTCTGCAGGAATTCTGAACTTTTCACGCGAGTATAGACCGTCTCCCCCGGCCTTGGTGCAGCATGTGAGCATTAGACTTCCGTAATCTCCGTCGCGCCTCGCCCAGAGGAGTTGCTTATACAGCATTTGTTGGCAGTGCCTGATAGTACTCAGGACTGTTAGTAGCCACCTAAAAATGGTGAGAAGCAACAGCTGAAAAAAATGAGAATAAGGGAGAAAGAGTATGGTGAGAAATAGCAGCACTCAAATCACCTAAGAGGCCCTCAAAAATAGATGCTGAAAAGACATCTTTGAATGGCATCTGGAGGAAGTTACTGGAATGCACAGCCAAAGTGCTTTCCATGAAGTCTGGGAAGGGAACCCTAGAGAGTCACTGGGGGAGCTGGAGTTGAAGGGAAGTGTCAGGACCAGGACCACGAATGGAAATAAAGGATTGGGTGGGGGAAATAATAACCCACAGTAAAGTCTTCCTGGGAAGCGAATACTATTTGCACAGCACTTCAGTGACCTTTCATGTGCATGATATTCCATGCCCGGTGGAGTAGGTTGATGAGTGATTTTAAGCATGTAGCAGATGGTAGTCGATCAGGCTTCAAAACAAACTGAAGATAAGTTTAGGAAGATGGGCCCGATCTGTGATACTCAGCCACCTGTCACTTGCCAGGTATTTACGGAGCGAAGTGAGCAATGATATTTCATGCAAAAGCTTAAACACACTTATCCTAGCTCGGAAGTGCGGCTCAGGAACTAAAATCCACACACAGTTGTTGACCCATCAGTGAGGGTCAGCAGGTCTTTACTGATTCTCTACTATGTGCCAGTGAGAAAAACAGCATCCAGCCTAAGGAGCCTGCGCCATAGTGGGGAACGCTGAAGATAAAGCTAGTTGAAGTGGCAAGGTCAGACTTTAGCTAGGAACCACTGCTGCAGTAGGGAAAAGCATCCAGTGTGAACTGAGCTCCACTTTGATTTGCACAGAGGTGACTGGGCGTTTTCAAGGGAGAATGAGGGAGCAGGGAGGGGAGTGAGCAGTGCCTCAGGAAGTAGAGTCAGGGAAGTGAAAAATTACAAAAAGTGGGAAGGGGTTGGTCCCCATGAAACCCATCTGGGTTTGTTAAGTGGCCTTTAATCAAAGTCAGGCTCCTCCGCTCCCACAGAGGCTGGGAGACAAAGGCCGTGTCTTCAGGTCTGGGTTGGAACAAATAGTAAAGTCTTTTGGCAGCCTGGAATTTTCGCAGGCAGGCACTGTAAGGGGGCTAGGGTCATCCTAGGGACGCGGCCTTGAGGCGTCAGAAACTCTCTTAGTGTTTGTCAAGCATTTATAGATCAAGGTTGAGGCCTAGTCAAGAAGAGGGCCCAAGGGAGCCTTGCTAGAGTTTGGTCAAGGGGCAAATCTTTGTCAGGGGAGAGAGATGATAAACAAAATAAAGAAAGAAGATTCGAGGGTGATAATAAAGTTGGGGAGGGGGCGAGGGACTATTGGGGTGGAAGTGTGGAGATTGCAACTTTAAAAGTGGTGGTCAAGGTGGGCCTCACTGAGAAGGCAATGTCTGAGTGACGTGCTGGAGAAGTGGCGGAGAGCGCCTTGGGCCTGGATGGCTGAGGGCGGAGCCTTCCAGGCAGAGAGAAGAGCAAGGGCGAAGGCTCCGAGGCAGGGATGCTTTCTGTGTCTAAGGAACGGAAAAGAGGCCTGAAGGGTGCAGCGTGCTGGGGAAGAGGAGTAGGGTGTGAGGGCAGAGAGGTGAGGAGTCCGTGGGCCTCTCTGGTCCATTGTGAGGATGCTGACTTTCTCCCAGTGAGATGGGAGTCAGCAAAGGGCTTTGGGCAGAGGAGTGTCCTGTCCTCTGACAAAGTTAATGTGCAGAGCAAAGCTGGGGAGATAATTAATATTAATATCAATTAATTTTATTATTAATTAATTGATATTAATTAATTTTTAATATCAATTAATGTTGACTTCAGCTTAAGTGAATCCACAGCAGTGACAGGGCTATGAGGTCCGCCTCTTCGTTCCCGCTCCCTTTAGTTAATGGACAATAGTTAGTACGTGAGTGGATGTTCTACAGGGAACGCCATGCAGAGGCACCTGAACTAATGGACAACCTCCAGAACGAGTTCATCTAAACACCAGCAGTTTGCCTTGACATTGAAAAGTAAATGAAACAATTTTCTGCTTTTCCAAGCTTAGAAACTCAGTTTCTATTTTTTCCATCATTCAGATAATACATTCTTAATATGACAAGTCCAACGGATAGAGATGTGCATGAAAGAAAAAGTCTAATTCCTCTCACCTTCCTCCAACCTCCCTGGTCTTCAGCTTATGTCCTTTCGGGCTACTCCTACGAAAACACACGTAAATATATAGGGATAATTTTTTCACAAATTTGGGATTATGCTATGCGTATTCTTTGCAAATTACACCATGTTTATTGAGCTAACGGTGGTTTATAACATTATATAAATTTCGTTATATTTCAACTTCTGTATAGACGCATGCTGTCCACCATCAAGAGTCTCGTTTCCATCCATCGCCGTACACGTGCCCCTTTCCCTCTCGCCCGCCGCCACCTCCTCCCTCCAATCTGGTCTCTACATCTATGTGTTTGTTCATCTTCAACATATGAGTGAGATCATGCAGTATTTGTCTTTCTCCGTCTGACTTATTTTGCTTAGCGTAATACCTTCAAGGTCCATCCATGCAAACTACCTTTTTTCTCAAAATTTTCTTGAACATTCTTTCATGTCAATATGCTTGATTCTACCTCATTCATTTTAAAGGCTGCAGAAAGTTCTACAGCCCAGATGTATCCTATTTGGTATAAACTTCCCTGTTGATAAACACTCCATTTTTCTCCTACTTTGTGGATATTATGAGGTTCAGTGAACCGTGCATATGGCTGTCTTTCTGCATATGTAGGCATATTTCCAGGAGAAGATTCCCAAATCAAAAGTGATCAGTTTTTAAAATCTAATAGGTACTGCCATATTTTCCTCTAAAAGCCTACAAATTTACACTCCCAGTAGAGTGTGAGGGAGCCTGTTTGTCCACACCCTCGCCAAGAATGGAACATAGTAACATTTTTTGGCTTCTGCTAGCCTAAGAGGTATAATCTAATCTCTGATGGTGCATTTCTCTGATCACTGTTGAACTTGGGAAGTCTTTTATATTATTGGCCAAGGGTATTTCTCTCCTCCGTGGTCCTCCAGTGCAGATCCCCTGCCCGTTTTTCTCTTGCATGCCTCTCCTGGCTCTTGGTGTGTTAAGGGTAGTCGTCCTTTGTCTGTTGTATAGGTTGGAAATATTTTTCTGTGCTTCAGTTGCTTTCGCTTTGTTCTCAGTACCTTCTTTCTGTTGCTCAGGATCAAATCCAGTTCTGATGTGTAAGGGACATCCACGTACAGAGGATTTACGAAGATGCCATATATGTCGATATTTGCTTTGAAATGCCCTTCAATAAAAGCCATTCTGGCTTCTGTGATTCTTATCTTCCTTTCTAGTGTGGGAGGTTTCCTGCTTTGCCCTTGTCTGCACCTTTGCGTTGGGGCTGCATAACTTCATTTAACCAGAGGGGGAAAAAGAGAAGCGGTGATATTTAGAATCAGGTCAGATTACTGTGAACATCGATGAAATTCAGGATCTTTTCTGTGGGTAAGTTAAAATGTGGCACACCCCCCTGCCTCAGGCAAATTCCTGTTGTGTTGTTGTGCAGATTGGAAGGTGTTACTTGGAGCCAAAACCCTTATCCCTTTCACCCCAGCCCTACTGCTGAATTTCTTTGCCTCCGATTCAATCCTTTGAATTCGTTCTGAAACAACCAATATAACCATCTGCGAAAACTCGTGGGAGGAAAGAAGGGGGTTCTTTCTGGTCAGCTCTGTTCTCTAACATGATAGTAACCAACAGAGAGAGTTTACATTTCATGCATCAGTTTATTTTCTGTTTTTCCTCTTGCTCCAGTTTGCATTCCTAAATTTCTGGCCATAGAGAGGCAAATAAAATGGACAAGCACCTCACTGGCGTGTCAGAATTTACTTGATCAAACATTAACCCCAGCCACCTGTGTGAGCAATGTTTTTTCCTCACTAATCATGTGGATTGCCTGTTGTTTGGTGAAATACTGACACCCCCAGCTCCCCCCATCCTCCCGCCTCCATTTGCAGATAAAATCTAATGATCAGCTCAGGATGATTTCTTGTCAACGCAGTAAAATCACAGGCACAAAAGAATTGAGGGCACTTTGACATTTCGCTTTTTTTCCCTTAACTGTTTTTTTAAACGGATGTTTTGAAGCTGATATTTCACAATTAATAAAAAAAGGAAAAAGAAAAGAGTAAGAGAAGGAAAGAAAGAAAAGGAAAGAAACTAAACTTTTTACTCCTAGTGAGTAATCTATTTGTAGTGTTAGATTGAAGTTAGCAGAAGGGACAGCGAAAACTCAAGATGTTTAAGAAATTAATGCATGAGGGAACATATTTCAGGGACCTCGGGCAGATTGCTGTTCTCTGTAGCTAATTACCAAATTCCCCAGCTTTGATTAGAATTTTTTGACACAGAATTTTGCGACAGGTACTACATACTCCAGCCTCAGGTTATTCCAGACTTTGGTCCTTAAATTTATTTATTTCAAGACGATAAGTATGGACTTTTGGTCTTGGCATCTCCAGTGCCCCTGGGTGACAGGTATAAAGAGTGGGCCAGGAGCTAAGGGAAAGGGTGCCCAAGGACACAGGGAGACGTGCTGCCTGCCCGTCCTCCACCCTCCTAGAAACCACACTTGCCTTTGAAGTAAAAATGAGGCTGGGGTGAAAGGGCTTTACTAAGCCCCCGCCACACTTAAAGGGGCCGGAGGAGCTGGCCCAGCATCTCTCTCAAAGGTACGTTTTCCACAGACTTCACCCATAAGAGATTCTTTTGATTTGACAGACTTTCCCTTTTAAAGCATAAACATGACCTCAAGGATAAAGGCCAGTCAGTGGTCATTCACATTTGCATGTGTGCAAGTTACTGTCGTCATCATCATCCTCACTATAGTGTTGTAGAGAACTTCCCGTTAGCAGATTTGATCCTGAGAACTTGTGACTCCAGGTTGACTCTTCTTTGCCCCATTTCAAGGATGAGGGCAGTGAGCGGGAGGTGAACAGCCTTGGGTCATACAACCAGGGAATGCTGAGCAGAATTCAAACCCAGGACTCTGAGTCCCAGTTTAGGGCTGCTGCCACCACACCAGATAGTCAGATTAATGCACTCCTATATCTGGGGGGTGAGGAGAGGCAAAGAGAAGGGTATGGAAGGGTCAGAGGCAGTGTGGGTGGTGGGAGGTGCAGCCTGATGGTGAGAGAGCTCACTCAGTGCACAGGGTCTCGATGTTCAATGACCTGGCCTGGCTGTGCGGGCCTGGTCCAGCTCCTCCAGACTCTGTTCTACCTTGGCCAACTTCTCCCTCCAGATGGTCTCATCTCGGGCCTGGAGGCACCAATTCCTTGCATATTCCATCACCAGCATGGCATGCTGCCACCTAGACTCAGAAAGAAACATAAAGGTGATCCCTCGTGAGTGGAAACCTAAGTCAAGTCATGTCCTTGAACAGGTCAAATTAGGCCCACGGCCCATGGAGTGAACTGGAACCGTCCTCCTGCTGTGAGTGCAGTCTGCGCATTGCTGCCAGAAGCACCCTTCCTAGAGCTGCTTTGATCTTTCTCGTTCCTTCCTCGGAAACACACCTGGAGGATGGATAGGGTGCCTCCTGTCCAGTCAGCCTCACCTACTTCAGGAGACCCATCCGCGCGCGCTCGTTCCCTCCGAACCTCCTGTGGGTCCATCCACCGCCCTGCCTCAGCTGCTGCTTCCTTCTTACTCATGTCCCCTGTCTTCATTTGTGCCCCAGATCAGGAACCTATAGATTGAAAGAGAATTAAGAGAAATGTTGTACAATCAAAATGTAGGGGTTTTATTTGGATTCCTATTCAAACAAACTGTACAAAAAAGTTACACTGCATACTTGGTGATGATATTAAGGAATCAATGTTAATTGTTTCTAGGTGTGAAATGCTATTGTGGTAAGGGTTAAAAAAACAAAAACAAGTCTCTATCTATGTATAATGTATTATGGGGAGGAAAAAACTAGCCTGTTTTCCTCCAAAATATTTGAATCTCCTCACCCAGCTTCTTCTCTTTACCATATAAATGTGTTCAACTGGCATTAGAAATATTAAATTTCTAAATTCGTGTATAGTAATAGCACTAGGTTTTTAAAAAATAAGCCATGAGCATCAGATCTATTCTAAGAACCAAATTAACTGTTTCCATGTTCATTTTCACCTTTTTAGGCCACATGGTGGAGAGACCAGGAAGTTCACTATTTTCCTTGTTTTTATTATCCTTATTTATTTTCCTTAGTAATATTCTGGGCAGAGGAAGGTATGGGGTATGTGTGAGTGAATTCTGCGGCGGCCAGGGTGATTCATGCTCACTCTACAAAGTGAAGAGGTCGATGGCTTCTTATAAAGTCTAATTAAACTATTTGTTTCCAAGCTGGCTTTTGAGTAGATGAGTGCGTTTAAATTTTCAGACCTTTAAAGATAATTTCCAGACCCTGCTGCAAACTGTGGACCAGTGCTGGTGCTCAGGTAGCTTGCTGGTGCCCAAACTGCTCCCTGACAGCTGAGCAGCTGGAATGCATGGGTATGGTGTGGCTTCTCCCTCCCTCACTCCTGGAGGAGGGGAGGTCTGTGACAAAGTCTGGGGACAGAAAGGGTCGCAGCAGACAGTTGGCCATCCGAAGCAGATTAGGCTAGCTTTCAGCCCCTCCCCACCCATCTTTGGCTTCTTCCATATGTGCGGTAAATAGAGGGGTGCTGGGCCAAATACGGAACCACCTAATCTTTAGTGGCCTGTGAAGATTTGCTGGAATGGGATCCAGGCTCTCCCCCACTCTGCTAGCTGACTGTTGCAATAGAGCAGGTGGCCTTCTACTCTGCTCCTTTGGGGTAGCTCTGGATCTTGGCTGAAACATTCTCATCGTAGGCTGCTGCTTTTACTTGGCCTCGGATCAAGTAAATCCACTCCAACCATGTCTCCCGGGCCGTTATGAATTCAAAGTTGGAAGCGCCTGCATCTAATATGAGACCAGCCTGTTTCGAATTTGTCACTGATCCTACTGAAGAAATGTCAGGAGAAGGGAAGGTTGATGAGTTATTGATCCGTTTTCGAGACTGGGTACATCAGTGGTAACTCAGTCCTGACATCTCCCCCCCTTCCCGCGCCTCTCACTCTTCCTGGCTCTGAAGTAGGAAGAGACAATGGAGGAAGGAACTGAACATCATTCATTCATGAGCATGTAAGATAACTCCTCTCCCCTCTCTTACTTTATAGCAAATGTTACCAGTTATTTTCCAATACTTACCAAAAAAAATTTAGAACAGAGGTCATGAGGATTGTTATGAAAACATTATCAAGATGTAGAGTTCTTACATATGGGAATTGTTTGAAGAAAATAAATACTTGATATTTGTTCACCGTTTTAGTAATTATTACATAGTATTTTAAAATTAAAATCAATCCCTTAATTAAATAACTCTACTCATGGAGAGAGATTTGGGGGCAAAGGATGTTGCAGAATTTCTATCTTTATAAAAAGAGACCTGTAGTTCCAATTGATCTAATCAGTTGATTAATTGGTTAGAAACTGAAGCAAGTGTTCAAGTCTGTGTCTTAAATTAGGCTAATTCCTCCATAAACCATGTGACTCGTGGCCAACCAAAATGACCAGAAATCCAGCCCAGTTGGGGGCACTGTCTTGTGCTCCCTCTCTTTGATGCTACCACTTATCCATTTATTCATTGGATTAATTCTGATTGAATCTACAGTGTGCAAGGTACCAGAGGCACAAACATGAGCAAGACATCATTCGTCCCTGTGTCTGGGAGCTTATTTCTGTGGCATAAACAGACCTCTGACTCGTTCATCTCCATCACCGCTCAGCACAGGGTAACATGGGCTTTGTAGGAGAGACCAGACGTGGAATTGTCGGGAGAAGTCAGCCAGAGGAGGGGTGGATGCCTGAGCGGAGTTGTGAAGGATTAGGTGGGCACTCTCCAGGTGAAGGGGAGGAGGTCGTTCCAGACAAGGGGGGCAGATGAGAGGCAGTACAGGGACAGTGGGAAATAGTAAAACACTCTGGATGGTTGGAATGTAAAATGCAAGAAGTGTGTGTGTGAGTCAGGAGTTGACAGGAGTTCCAGGCTGAGAACCAGTCAGGACTCTGGGGCGGCTAAAGCGATGATCTGGCCAGACTCCTGAACCTGGCCGCCAGGCTGCGTTCATCAGGCCTGGGCCCAGTAGGCTCAGTTGGCGGCCAGCCTGGCCCAGGCCCAGCACGCCTCAAACACAGGCAAGGATTAGAGCAGGAGGGGATGTGGCAGGACTGACCTCCTTCTGGCCCCGGCAGGATGCGTGTGTTGCTGGTGAGCCATTCTGCCTCTCTCTGGACGTTCTGGCCCTCTGAGCGCGGCTTCCCGTCTGTGTGGCAGCGGTCTTAGCCCTCAGGGATGCCATGGCTTGTGTCCGTGATGGGGGCCTGTCTAGTGCTGTTCACCCAGGGTATCCGTATGGTGCTTATCAAGTCTCTGAGCTTGGTGGATGTGAAGACCCGCAGACCCTCCACACCAGCAGAGGGCTCTTGGATACCCAGGAGACTGGAAAGCCCTTAACCCCGACTTGTTCAGCTGACTGCTTCGCAAGAGGGCTCATCTGGAAAGCCAGGCTGACCTCCGGTCAGACACGGACCAGGGAGGAAGGAAGGAGTTGCCCTGAAGGAAAATGACTAATCCCCAATTTCCCTTCTATCGTTTACATATTACTGCTTTGATTACTTACAGAGATAAAAATGAGTGTGAAAAAAGATTTTTTTGTCTAATTTGAACATGAAATGTTATTAATAGGTAGCATGTCTTTTTTTTTTTAATACTAGTTACTACTTAAAAGGAGTTTCATAATTCCACTCTGAGATTAATTCTGTAATTCTGAGAAAGTGACATTGGTAGGCTGTTCAAATAAATGAAATGTTGAGTTGCCCCCAGGCCACTCACAGTTTTTGTGGAAGTTCTGGTCAAAAGACAAAAGCGTGCAGAGAGGGGCCGCCCTGTCGCCGAGTAGTTAGGTTCACGTGCTCCACTGTGGCGGCCCAGGCTTCGCTGGTTTGGATCCTGGGTGTGGACATGGCACTGCACATCACACCACGTTGAGGCAGCATCCCACATAGCAGAGCCAGAGGCACTCACAACTAGAATGTACAACCATGTACTGGGGGGCTTTGGGGAGAAGAAAAAAAAAAGATTGGCAAGAGATGTTAGCTCAGGTGCCAGTCTTTACAAAAAAAAAATTGAGCAGATGAAATGAGGCCAAGTGTTGTGAATTTAGGAGGCGGATGGTAACTTCATAAGGTTTCTGTTCCAAGTGCTCTTGCAGGAGGGCCTGGCGACACCCCAGCTGAGCACCTGAGGCCGGTTCTGACCCCCACCTCCCTGGCCAGCCATTTAACACACAGCAGACAGGCTCCTCCACGCCTCATGCTGCTTTGCCTTCATGCTTAAGGATGTCACTCGCTAAAACTACCTCGCTGAGTCTTGTTTGCATTCCCCTCCATACACACGCGAGAAAATAAGCTTCATGAGAACAAGGGCCTGCCACCTTCTTTGTAACTCTCTCGTCAGTGTCTAGAATGTTAGAGAGTTGCTCAGTTCGTATTTGTGGAATGAGTAGCTGAATGAGGGGAGTTTTTGGAGAAGAACTTTCAGGAAGAAGTTTGTGGTGGGCGCCCATCGGGCTCCATGGTTTAGGTCTGTGCCTTTTGGAGAGAGGAACTGTTAGGCTGAAATGGGCTGGCATTACAGGGGCTGCTGTGGGCCCAGTGTGCAGGAACGACGCCCAGTGCCCTGCTCTGAGGGTACTCGGTGTAGCCCGCCACAGGGGGGTCTGCAGGGAGTGTAGCGTCCGCTGGCCTCAGGCATGGCCTCCGCATCCCCACAGCTGGAGCGGTGACACAGCTCCTCGAGTCACCTCGAAGGCAGGACATCTGAGCGGAGGGGAAGAGGGGAAAGGAGACGCCCAGGCTCATGGACGGCTTTGCTGGGGACCAGAAGCCCTGCCTTGGTAGAGAGCTGGGTTACTGCTGCTCATGTGATCTCACCTTTAACCACTGGCTCAGGAAGTCGAAGGAAATTCAGGTTGCTTTTGATGTCAACCTCCATCAAAACGCTAACTGGCTGGGGTTCAGAAGCATATTTCCTCTTCCATTGCTGTCTCCAGAGTGTGGATGCTGGTCTCTCTATTTTGCCCTGCTCTCCACACGTGCCATCTCTTTTCTCCCCATGTCTTGACACGTCTGCTTCTCTGTGCTTTTGAGGGCCTCCTATCTCTTCTTTCTCTTGTAGAGCTTCTACTTGTCCTTCAGAACCCTGGTTGGATTCTGCTGTGTCACTGAAAACTTTCTGAGTTCCTCTGGCCAGAGTTACTTGCTGTCTCCAGCGTGGTCTCATAACCTCATCACGGTGCCTCTGCATTGTGCTGGAATAATTTGTTTACTCGACTTCTCTCCAGTACAACTCTGAATTTTCAAGGATAAGAATCCTGTCTTAAAATTTCCATATCTCCTCTTTAGGTCGCAATATCTGGTTATAAAAGAAAAAAAAAAAACAAAATTAAAGAACATTTCCAAAGTGTTAAAAACAGGTCATCCACATTTTTTTCTAAAAGGCAGTGGGTAGCCAGATAAAATGTGGTATGTACATACAAAGGAATATTATTTGTCAATTAAAAAGGAAGATAGTTCTGATACATGCTACAGTATGGGTGAACCTTGAAAACACTATGCTAAGTGAAATATGCCAGACACAGAAGGACAAATGTTGTTTGATTTCACTGATATGAGCTACCTCGAATAGGCAAATGCATAGGGACAGAAAGCAGATTGAGGTGGCTGGGGGGAAGATGGGAAAATGAGCTATTGTTTAACAGGTAAAGAGTTTCTATTTGAGATGATGAAAAGTTCTGGAAATTATGGTGAATGTACTTAACACCACTGAATTGTGCACGGAAAAAGGGTTACAATGGTAAATTTTATGTTGTGTATATTTTGCCGCAATTAAAGGCAATGAGTAGAGAAGAAATCAATGAAAGAATTAGGAGTAAAATGTTCCAATGACACAAATGCGGAACAGTTCAAAAGTCTGGAGGCCTGTTAAATGGGATGCAAGTCACTACAGACTCTATCAAGAGAAGAAAACCTGTGTTCTTTCTCTTGATACTGTTTTTAGGGAAGTCAGTAAGATTCCATCAAATTCATCTCATAGTCTCTATTCTTCTGCAAAATTATTGGCAGAAAGTGCTTTTTCCCACCATTAAATTAAACTACTTCTGTCTACGAAATTTTATTGCAAGTGAGCTAAGAGAACTCAAACTTGGAGTATGGAAATGCCTTAGAAAATTAATTTTCTTCACTACTTTTAGTTTATAATCTATGTTTTAATGTTGTATATAACCAAACAATACTCAAGGGTGAAAGTTAAATAAACGATTATAACGTGACTAGTGGTTTTATATATTTTCATTTTCCTGGGATTAGAGTCCTCTGTTATGTCAGATAACTCTTTTGCTTGGATTTTGTATTTTTAACTCTCTGCACATTTATGGGAACTCATTAGAGGGGGGAGTGTGGTATTTAAAATTTCCCTCCATGAAAGAGAGAACGAGAGGTAAACAGCGTGAGACACAACGAAGCACAATGGAGCGGATGACGAGGCCTGTGCCGTGTTTTGGATCACAGAGGGATGCAACACCCAGAGAAGGGACCCGGTCAGAGCCACCCACTGATCAGAGGGCAGTTCTCGGAAGGGCCGCTGATCAGAAGCAGAGGCTTTGGCAGAACGCAAATGGCACAGTCACAAACAGTAACAGCCCCTAAAAATAACAATTGCAACCCCAGCAAAATGCAGGCCCTTATGTGTGGGAAGTGTAATGGGAACCGTATCGATTGGTATTTTTGTCCAGATGCATGAATAGTCATCGTAAGTAGAGATGCTCACCTCTTCTCCAAAGGAGGGGGGTGTGAAACATCGATCACCATCAGCAGAGTCTTCTAGCAAGAATGACAGCTCTGTGCAGGAGGAGTTTTCTGGTTGAAAGTGGCTGGAACAAACTAAAATCAGCTTTCATGCATCTATCCTTTCAGGCTACTCGTATTTAATGAGCAACTACTATATCCTAGGCATTGTTCTAGGTACTAGGACTATCTCAGTAAATCAAATCAAGACTAAGGTCTCCACCCTCGTGAAGCTTGTGTTCTAACAGAGGGAGACAGAAAGTAAGGAATAAACATTATCCAGAAGTACATTATGTAATATGTTAGAAAGTGGTAAGGGGTACAGAAAAAGGAAAAAGTAGAATGGGAAAAGGAAAGTCAAGAGTGCCATGGGCTGGCCCTGCTGACTTAGTGGTTGAGTTCAGCACACTCTGCTTCGGTGGCCCAGGTTCAGTTCCCAGGCACAGATCTACACCACTCGTCTGTCAGTGTCCATGCTACAGTGGCGGCTCACATACAAAAAGAGCATGATTGGCAATATATGTTAGCTCATGGCCAATCTTCCTCAGAAAGAAAAAAAGAAAAGAATGCCAGGGGCTGGCCCCGTGGCCAAGTGGTCCAGTTTGCGCGCTCTGCTTAGGTGGCCCAGGGTTTCACCAGTTTGGATCCTGGGTGTGGACCTAGCACCATTCATCAAGCCATGCTGAGGTGGTGTCCCACATGCCACAACTAGAAGGACCCACAACTAAAATATACAACTATGTACTGGGGGGGCTTTGTGGAGAAGAAGGAAAAATTAAAAATAAATAAATAAAATAAAATCTTTTAAAAAAAAGAGTGCCAAAAGGAGGTGGGCGTAGGGCAGGTGGTGGCATTAGCGGGGCAGGGTAAGCTTTATGGAGACAGTGATCCGTGGACGGACGCTTGGAGCAGGGAGTCACGAGATGCTGGGGGAAGAAGATCCCAGGCAAGGGAGGTATGAGGCTCAGGGTGGAGCTGCCCCGCTGCCCCCGGGTCCAGTGGCTGGGGAGGACGGCCAGAGGGAGGCGCCTTGTGGGCTTGGGCCCTGGGCGCAGGTTCTGAGCAGAGGAGCCACCTGACCTGATTCGATTTTACAAGGATTCGCTCTGCTGCTCTGTTGAAAGTAGACAGAGTGGTCCAGGGTGGAAGTCAGACAGGAGGGGAGGTTGTCCGTCCACTCCAGGGGAGACTGGAGGCGGCTCAGGACAGGCTGGTGCAGCAGGGGTGCTGAGAAAGGGGCCCCATTGGGACAGATTTTGAAGGTGGAACCAGTGTGATTTCTGACGGAGGTGTTGTGGCGTGTGAGAAGAGGCCAGGATGGCTCTGGGATGTTTGCCCTAAACGGGGGAAGGAGGTGCAGGCTGTGGGTTAGCAGGTTTGGGGTGAAGATCAGGGGTTCGTGTGGACGTGTGGAGTTTGAGATGGCTGTTAGACATCCGGGGGAGATGTTGAGTAGACAATTGGTGCTTTCATGTCCTAGTCCTGCTGTAATAGATTGCCACAAATACAGTCACTTGAAACAACACAGGTTTATCATCTTACAGTTTTGGAGGTCAGAAGTCCTAAAATCAAGGTGTTGGCAGGGCTGTGTTCCTTCTGGAAGCTCCAGAGCAGAATCTCTTTCCTGGCCTGTTCCAGCCTCTAGAGGCGCCCGCATTCCTTGACGCGTGGCCCCTTCCTCCACCTCCAGAGTGCGTCCCTCCAGCCTCTGCTTCATCATCACATCCCTTCTCTGACCCTCCTGCCTTCCTCTTATAAGGACACACGAGTATATTGGGCCCACCTGGGTAATCCAGGCTGATCGTCCCATCTCAAGATCCTTAGTTAATCACATCTGTAAGGTCATCTGAGTCTGGAGTTCTGGTAGGTGATCCAGGCTGAAATAAACCTCTGGCGTTTAAAGCCCTTAGTGGGGCATTCAGTGGCTCCCATAATTCAGGACAGGGTGGAACTGGACACTGGATCCTGGGCCTGAAAAGTTGTCATCCCATCTCTTATTCTCTCTCTCTTTCGGCTGCTCCCCCACCTCCACCCATCCGGATGCTCTTGGCTGTGGGTGTCGGGATGGGTTCATTCTCTCCTACTGCAGGGTCACGTATGGTCGCCAGTAACTCCAGGTTTAAGTGATCTCAGTGAGAAACCCCAGAGAAAAGCCAGAACTTCTCTCTTGGGGGGGGACCCACACATAAAATTCCACAGGGCTCTGGGGGGGGCCTGGTTAAGTCACACAGTTAGTTGGATGGGGCCTCTGGTGTCACCCCTGTGGATGGTGATTTTCGGTCCCAAGAGAATCACACAGAACAAGGGGAAGAGCAGCTCCTCAGAGTCAAGGGGGAGAAGATTCTTTCCAGAAAGGAGAAGGGATGCTGGTGAAACAAAATCTATAGTGACAGTAAAAATGCTGCAGACTTTTATTTTTAAGCCTACTTTCTAGAAAAATTTAAACATAACCAAAAGTAGATAGGATAGTCTAACGATCCGTCGTGTACTCATCGCCCGGGCTTCAACAATCCTCTTAATCCAGCTTGTTCTCTTATGTACCCATCTCCTCCCTCCCCCACCCCAGACTATTTTAAAGTAAATTCCAGACATCGTATCATTTTTCCTGTAAATATTTCAGTATGTAACACTAAAGAATAAGGACACTTTCAAAAAAATAAAACCACAATACCATTATCACACTAAAGACAAAATTTAACGTTAATATCATTAACTATTCAGTCAGTGTTCAAATTTCCCTAATTGTCTTATCCATGATGGTTTGAATCAGGATCCAAATAAGCCCAATCCCTTCCAACTGCTTCAGAATTTCCTTTTGAAATATATCTGTAGATTATCCGTCTAACGCCATTAGCAGACACATACTCGGTTCCGGGTTCCTCATAATCCATACACCGTGCTCATTATTCTGTCTCTGCCACCAGTCGGTGGCCTTCTCTTGTCACTAGAACACTTTCACTTCTCTAACTCACTACCTCTAAGCGCCAAAGTGGCTTTAACGCGGAAAGTCTTCCCGAGTCATTCTGAAAGCAGCAGACGCGGTCGGCTGAGCCTGGCCTTTGAAAAGCCCCGAAGTTCCAGCTATGATGCTGCGTTAGTCATGCCGCCCTCCTCCTGGGCTCCCCCATTTGGAGACGGAAACAAAGACATTTCCTCCTCACCATTCCCCCCAGAAAGACGTTTTGTCCTGTGTTCTCAGATGCCAATGTGCTTCAGGTAGAACCTTTATGAAGGGGTCCCCCAGGGCCCCTGCTTAGACAGACAAGCCGATGAGCTGAAGAATGAACTTCCTTCCTGTGGCTTGTGTGTTGGGCGCTTGACCTGTCAGGATACCCAACCTTCAGAGCTGTCGAGGCTGAAGTAGGCTCTAGGGGAGACGGGTGGCGAGAAGGAAGAGGCCTCAGAACCACGAACAGGGAAGCACCGTGTCACACCTTACCTTGAGCAGGCTCGGCAATCCCACGGCTCTCTCAGTGCCATCCAGAGAATTCTGCTATCGTCACCGTGCATTTTTTCACTTAATCGTAATCACAGATACAGTTTAATCTTTTTCATTCACCACGATGTCATAAACACTTCCCTTCTGTTATTACATATTTTCCTTTACCTTAATTTTTTAAAGATCCATAACGTGCAAGGAATTCTCTCTTGGTAGAAAGATGACTATGAGGAGTAAAAGGAACATTCAGAGTCAGAAGTGTGTCCCAGGCCTGGCTTTGCCACTCACTAGAAACATGACCAAAAGCTCTCACTTTTCTCCTCCATTAAATGGGGACAGCATTTCTTGTTTCACAGGATTGTTACAGAGATGAAATGAAATCATGAAGTATAGGGCCCTGGTAAACTCTACATTAATGTTCAGAAACAACGTGTTGCTATCTATGTTGAGATGCAGTAAGGGAAGTTGTAGAAACTGTCATTGCCTCTGTTGCTCAAAGGCGCTCAGCCCTGGCCGCAGAGCCTGAGTTAGGGAGAGAGAATGTGTTCATGCAGGTTGTTAGCTCAGAGCAGGGGCCCGGGAAACAGCTTTCTGGAAGAGGTACTCTTTTCCTCACCCCCTCCCTCCCAGGTATAAGCAGTTGAGAAGAGCTAAAGCCTAGTTGAAGGGTTAAATCCAGAATGCAGTAAGTACTGCAAGCATTGCTCTTCTGATTTCTTTATAAACTGAGCTGAGAATTATTTCTGATATTTTCATGAAGATTTGTGAAATGTTCACATTCTTTGCATGCCATTTTACTTTTCTATCTTAGAATGGACGTGCGTGGAGCTTAGCATGTCCTTGCACGTTGCAGGAGTCCAGTAGGTCTGTGCTGCTCTGAATGAAGGGACAAGCAGAGGAGGATCATGCGTGCAGATATGGTAATTGTTTACATTTCTCTTATCGTTGAGGAGGTTTATAGCACTGCTGCAGTAGAATGGACCCAGAGGCACATTTTGGATGTTAGTAATCGGAGCTGCGGACGTCATCTGACCGTGCCTCCTATCTGTTCAGTTCTAGTCCCTTGGCTGTTTTCTCTATTCCTGAGCCCAGAGACGTTTCTCCCTGGAGATCGTTTCCATCTGGACTAGTCTCGTAGTCTTCCTGACTCGTATTTGGTAGAGATCTGTAGAGCTCACTCAAGTCCATGAGAAACGGTGGCACCTTCCTGCCTCCCTTGCAGGTGGGCAGGACTGTGTGACTAAGGCACCCAGCGGGCTGTGAGGGAAGGATGTGTGTCACTTGTGGGCTGAGGCAGCGTGAAGCCCATGCACAGTTCTCCGGGCTTCCTTTCCTCGCTCCATCACCGGGGAGGCCACAAGGTCAGGATGCTGCAGCTCCGTGATGGTAACGCCTCCATCAGCCTTGACCTTGAGTCACCACATAAGGACAATTTCCTCCACGAGTTACCTGGCCCCACAGTGGACTTTGTGTGATTGAGAAATAAATTTTGGTCGCATCAAGCCAATGCGATCTGGGGATTTCTTGCTACTGTGGCACAATCTGTCTTGATTACTGCACATTCCATCTCTAAAACTGCCTCAACTTCTTCTTTGATTTTTAAGCCTTTCCTGTAGGAGCATGGCAAATCCTTAAAAATTAGATGTATCTACGTTTTTTAGATTATATAGAAGTATTTTCCAAACTGTGACAAGCATACTACTAGTGATATGTAGATAATTTTATGTGGGACATAGATAGCCTTGTTTGTACTTTAGATATATCTTTACATTTATAATTTGCTTTTATTTATGTCAAGTGATTCTCATTTGCCATTCATAGTAGTTACGGAAATATTTCTTTTAAAATAACTTCGGAGAAAATGAAGGGATTTAAAGGGGACTATGCAGTAGATAAAAGTAAAATTGGCATGCGGATTCGGCAAGATCAGACGGGTGGAACTCAGATGCCTCAGGGTCGGACACTCTCTGTACACGTAAACTATCTGGGGACTGTCTATCAAGCAAGATCTCCACCACTCAGGGAGACGTTCGTCTTTGACACCTAGGCTTAGTGTCTGATTCAGCGAATGTTTTTGAATGAGTGGATATTTTTATAAATTTTTTATCCAGGAACTTAAACAATAGAAGCCCCAACCCACCCCTTTGAGGTCAGTTGCCAGGTCTGTCTCATTCTTCTCTTTCCGAAGAGATTCTGTTTGCAGTCAGTGTATTAGGCTTGAATCAGATTTGACCAAAGATTAGCATTCATGGCATCAGGGCATTTAAGAATCTTAAGTGTGAGCGTAGTTGCCATTTTTAAAGCGGCGGTTTGTTGGGCTTATATTCAGAAGGGATGTTGCTCTCGGTCTGACTGAAGTCACAAGCGTAGCCTCATTGCTCCTTCCTGATCTCCATGCCCCGGGCCCTAACCACACATGGCTTTGCAGTCGTGGTCGACTGTCTAGGGGGTACCTTGGCGTCTTTAGCCATGCTGCATATTAAACTGTGAGCAGGGGAGTGGCATGTTTATCAGTGATGGGAACAATAAACACTGTTCTTGCGTGGCAACATCATCCACTTGCTTTCAAATGGAGCCAAGAAGATGTCTCTCAGTAGCTTCCTCCTGATGGGCATCTTCATGCTTTCTCAGCACAGCTGCTGGAGCCGTCCCTGAGGAGGGGGCCGGGTCCCACCCTCGAGTCAGCCTCCTCCCACGCCCCCATCTCTCCCGCTCCCCCTTCCAAGACCCACACACTCTTATGCAGATTAATCAATTTAGCAGCAGCTTTAGAGACTTCTGCAATGGGAAAAGAATCCGCAAAATGGTGTCCAGAAAGGGACGCGTGTGCAGAACGTGGGGGCCCTCTGCGCTGGCTGCGCATGCGTCACTTCAGTGCTTCCAGCGCTGACTGGCAGCTTCATTGCTGTGTTGCTCTCTGTGTGACTCTCTGTTCGCGTGCCCAAGCCTCCCCCATGCTCCTCCCCCCGCTCCAAAATTGAGGTGGACCATGACCCAGATTTTCCTGACCTAAGCATGGCTCTGGCTGTGGTGATTGATGTTTATCATAATGACTCTCAGGGCTGAAGAGACAAATTACGTCCACATTTTTTTCATGACACTTTTTTTTTTTTTGTTGAGGAAGATGGGCCCTGAGCTAACATCTGTTGTCAGTCTTCCTCTTTTTGCTTGAGGAAGATTGTCGCTGAGCTAGCGTCCATGCCAATCTTCCTTTATTTTGTACGTGGGATGCTGCCACAGCATGGCCTGATGAGGGGTGTGTGGGTCTGTGCTTAGGATCCGAACCAGCAAACCCCGGGCCACTGAAGTGGTGTGTGCAAACTTAACCAGTATGCCATCAGGCCCCCAATGACATTTGCAAAACTTTCTAAGTTAAAATGATTTTAGCCTCATGAAACTGTTGTGAAACTAATACATAGTTCTCATAAACCCCTCATTTTGGCTTCCCCAGATAACATCTTACAAAACCATAGTCCAATTACTGAAGCCAGGAAATGAACATTGATAAAATACTACTACCTAATCTGCAGATCTTATTCAAATCTAGCCAATTATCCCACTGCTGGCCTGCGGTCATTCTTCCCTCCAACAATGATGATTGTGGTGCTTGCCAAATGGTGATTTTCTATTTCTGTCATTCCTTCTGCCTTTATTAATTGGAATTCCTCTGTAAGGAAGAGCTGTCTCCTGAGCTTTTTATTATTCATTCAATTATTCATTTGTATCAGTACGGAGTCATCAATATTTATTTTATTCTATATAATCCATTACTATCATAACTTATTTTGTTGCTCAAATTGTTGCATAGGTGGCTATTGAGAGCTCATTCAATTTGGCTCCTGTATCTTTTTGACCTGTTCCCACCATTTTTAAGGCACTTCCTTTTTTTCTGGCACTGTAAGGTGCTCCAGGCTCATCTTGTTCCCTTACCCTGGAATCAGCCATTTCTCCTAGGAGCCCTCATTTCAAAATTATTTTAGTGTTACATTTATAACATTCCATTCATGTTCTTTGAAAATTAATATTTGCCTTGTGAAATCTTTATGTAGGAGATATTAGATATTTTCCTACCTTCTACAGCATTTGATTAATTTTGAAACATTGGTGTGCCAACATGTCAGATTACAAAAAGCATATTCTATTTTATAACATACAGTAAAAAAAAAATGGGAAGCCACACAGTTGGGGTTTTCACCAAAAGATGTGCTATGCTCTTTCTTGGTTCTGTATTTCTTTTTTTGCATCTAACCACAGAGTCAATATCTTTTAGACTTTCCCTTGCTTTTAGACTTTGTTGTTGCTAAAAAATTCTTTCCTCCCTCATATAAATTTTCTATGACATTTCTCTTCTGCAATTTAGCTCCTCGCTGGCCTTAATTCTTCTCTCCTCATATTTTATCCTGACACGGCCGCTCTTTGCTGAATTCCTGGTATAGTGTCTCTGTTTCTCTGATCCTCCTGCCAATTTTCTAGTCAATTCAATCAATATATACAGCTTAACACTGAGGTGGATGGGAAAGTTTCTTGGCCAAAACCAGAGGGTCTAAATGCCTCCATCAAATGTGTATGTGTGGGTGAGGAGGAAGGTTTTTTAACAGAGATTGAATTCAGGCTCAAAAACTAACAAATGGGGCTGGCCCGTGGTCCAGTGGTTAAAGTTCCATGCGCTCCACTTTGGCGGCCCAAGATTGTGGGTTCAAGTCCTGGGGGCGGACCCACTCCACTCGTCAGCTATGCTGTGGAGGTGTCCCACATACAAAGTAGAGGAAGACTGGCACAGATGTTAGCTCAGGGTGACTCTTTCTCACCAAAAAACCCCCCAAAACAAAAAACTAACAGTGGTTTATTTTCTTTTGAAATTCACAACTTTTATCAATACAAGTCTATTTTTTATTATCAAACTTTAAAAACCTACTTCCTTTAATGTGCAGAAATTGTCTTCATCATATCTAATCCAGAATAACAAATGAAATGTTCTTAACTTTCTGATTTGAATTGACCTGTCCTTACAGCACCGTGTGAGACTGGTACAGCGTGCTCTCCTACAGCCCCCACTCAGGCATGGGTGTAATCTCCTCGCACCGTGTGTTTCACCCTGTATCACATCCAGGATCTTCCCGCTCAGAATCAGTAGGGCCGTACGGTCAGCATTTCTCGGTGACCACCTTAGCATCCATTTCCCTTGACTCTCACCAGTTACCTGCAGGTCTTCCTGTGGGAAAACCAGCTCTATGGGCATTATCATCGGTGTGGCTTAGAGGGAACCACCCATTCTTTGCTCCGGGCCTGGGCTCGAACTGGCTTTGGCCAGTCAGTCTTGGTGTGGAGCTCGGTTGATGGGTGTGTGCATGATCCAGCTCAGGCCAGTGAGACGCACCCAGACCTTCACTGGGGCTTGTGGAAGAGAAGTTTCTTTTCTGTTCCGTGGAAGCCCCTGCACGATACACTATGACCCCTGCGGTCATAATCATCAACACTGGGGAGCCAGCACAAGCGTGAAAGTGACACACTTAGGAGGGAAGAGCCCAGAGAATTTCTGAGCCTTGAGGATGCCCATAGTTAAGCCTGAGGCTGGCCTTACCTCTACACTCCCGTTTTGTGAATCAGTGAATTCTGCTCCCCTCTTTTTTTTTTTTTTTTGCTAAGTATTTTTGATTTGGGTTTTCTGTAGCTTGCAAAGATTTCTGTTGAAACAGACCCTTTTCTGTGCATCCAATTATGTTACTTGTGCCTGTGTTAGCATTTATTTTGGTCACTCATCACAGTTAATTTTATGTGTGTTTTTCCTCAAGTAGATTATGAAGTCCTTAGATGTGTAGATTAAACTCTTACCTGCCTTTCTGGTCTTTAGATGGGAAATAGCACATCCATTTAGCCACACTTTGTGGGCCTGCTCTCTGCCAGGCCCAGAGCTGGGTCGTTTTCACGAACTGTTTTGGGAATTGTGAATTTTATTTAACAAACCACTGTGTTAGTTTTCTATTGCTGCATAACGAGTTACCACAAACTTAGTGGCTAAAACAAGCCGCAGATTCCATGGGCCAGGAGCCTGGGCACAACTCAGTTGCCTCCTCTGCTCAGGGTCTCACTAGGCTGCAGTCAAGTGTCAGTGGGCTGTGTTCTCATCTGGAGGCCTGACTGTGGCAGAGTCTGTGTCTGACCTTGTTCAGCTTCTTGGCGGAATTCATCTCCTGGGGCTCTATGACTGAGGGCCCCAGCTTTTTGCTGGGCTCTTCTACAAAGCTGCTCACTTCCTTAAGCCAGGAAGGAGAATCTCTTGCTCGAGGCTGCTAAAACAGTCTTATATAATGTAATGTAATCACGGAGTGACATTCCATCCACTGTGCCATATTCTGTTGGCTAAAAGCAAGTCACAGGTCCCACTCACCCTCAAGAACAGGAGATGACACGAAGCTATCAGGAGATGGGAAATCGCTATGGGTCAACTTATGATCTGTCCTCCACACTACCTTAAGTGTTTATGTTTAAAGTATCTTCTTTTAGCTCTATAAATAGGTTTTATATCTCTCACCCTACCGCCTCCCATAGAATTCAATTAGATTTTTTAAATTACAGCTACATTTATTTTTATACTCAGGATAGGCATTGAGTTTACTTGAAATTTCTTTTTCTGATCACCTGCCTTTTCTTTAGTTTGAATCATTTTACAGATATTCATAAAATGATTCTTGGGGACATGTTTAAATTTTCAAACTATTTTTATGTTGTTTTGATGACATTAAAAAAGCAGCAGCTCCTAGAATTGGTTGCATTGGAAATTTGATTAAATATTTTCCAAACAAACCAGGACCCACTCAATAGCAATGTTGAAAAGAACCCCAAAGATGCTGTACCGTCTCCTGCAGACAGTTCGTTTCAGTTCTAAATCTAGCAGCCGGCCTTCTGCCATTTGTTTGTTCACTAACAGAATGATGTTAAAAAAAACTTTCCCAAATGCAAAAATTAACACTTTTAATAGGGACCTGTGAAATTTGGCCAGATTTTTCTTCATGTATGCAGAATGTCTAGATGGGACACAGATTAGACTTCTCCATATTTACTTGGCTAGTTAATTACCACAAAATATTCATTTGGAACATAATTAAGAGCTATAATTGGGCAAGTAAACCAATAATCATCAATAACTCTGAAAACATTTCCAGTCAATAAATTATTTTCTTGCGTATATTTTCATATTTTTCTGTTTGATTTTATATCTGTTGATTATTTCTCCCCATTTTGTTTGTATAGTCTATGAATGTCACGATTCCTAGCCACAGTTTATGATTCAGTGAGATATCTTAGCTTTCTCTTTTATAAAAAGCCTTTAAAAAGTTAAGTTGTTTAACTTATTTCCATTTTTACCTGTGTTAAAAAAATTTTTTTATATATTTTGTCCGGCATTTTATAGACGCTAGATCTTGATTCTCTAATACTCATGGAAATGTTATAGTGCTGAATAGCTTTTGTGTAAACAATCTGTCCTTTCTTTTCTTGGTAATAAACTGCTTTCAAAACGGCATTCAGAAAGGTGGACTTGGAGAAAAAATCTCTCCCTAGCTGCTGTTTGCAGTTTGGGCACTAGATGGCGGAGTGGTCATGCTGATCCAGCAAAGGCATTGCCTGTCAGGCAGACTTGCTATTTGCATGAATAACTTCTATTCAAAAGACGGATGTACCTATAAATGTGTTTCAATTTTTTTCTCTTGTGAAGTACTGTAGTCTTTGGAAGCAATAGTAGATTAATTACTTTTTGTTTTTAACTACTTACTATTTATTTATGTTCCAATCTATTAAAACCGTTATTGGACTGTTGTGTTAAATAAAAATCCAGCCCCTCTCAGAGTAAATCGTTTTCAGAATACAGTTGATTCTTAAGTACATTGAGTGGACATTTGTGTTCAATTTAGAAAAAATAGTCTGTGACTAGTCTGTGAACAAATGTTTTTAAAAGTTTTTAGAAACTTTTTAAGAGTCGCTGTTTTCAGCTAAATAGGGTGTAATTACATTTCTGGAATGAGATAAGTCGGGAAAAGCCAATGCCCTTGGCTAAACTGAATCGCTTTTAAACTGATGTCCAACAGACTAACGTAGTTATTATTATATATATGTGTGTATATCCGTTATATCTACATAACGAAGGCAATGTAATCTATATATATCCATAGGGTTTTTCTTTATGTTGGCCAGAAATTTGGAGCATCTCCAGGTTTGGCGTCTTCACATTGACTTACTCTGTGTGTGATGGGGTTTGTGATCCCGACTTGAGTCGCCTGGCGCCCGGGGCTGGGTACCAAGAGCAGCGGTGTGTCACACAGGCTCTGTCCTCCCGCGTTTTCTGGGTTATGTGTTTTCAAGTCACAGGCTTGTTTTCTATTCCGGTAAAAGGAAGTTTGCTGAATTGCATTCATTCAAAAAGGAACTCTGCTTAAAAATACAAGAAAACAAAATGTTTAACAGATTTTAAGTTCATTGACGTTTAGAATAGTGTTTATTACTGCCTAAGCAGCTTCAAGTCAAAGGTTTATTTCTAATTAGCTTTTCAGTTTTAAAACTTAAGTTGAAAGAGGTAATATTTGTTCTTCTTAAAATTAATAACTTCGGGGCTGGCCCCGTGGCCGAGTGGTTAAGTTCGCGCGCTCCGCTGCAGGCGGCCCAGTGTTTCGTTAGTTCGAATCCTGGGTGCGGACATGGCACTGCTCATCAGACCACGCTGAGGCAGCGTCCCACATGCCACAACTAGAAGAACCCACAACGAAGAATACACAACTATGTACTGGGGGGCTTTGGGGAGAAAAAGGAAAAAATAAAATCTTTAAAAAAAAAAAATTAATAACTTCAAATTCTTTGAAGAGAACCAAATTTTCTATGACATCGCTTATATTGAAGGCATGCTTAAAACTCTATACACACACACACACCAAAAACCAAACAACCTCTATGTCTGATTATATATTTATGTCCTTTAATTTGGATAAGATGCGCATTTCAGAGTTTGTAATTAAACTTTATAGTTAGGTGAAATGTTTTTTTGAGAAGTCGAATGGGATGTAAAATAACTTTTTATTTTAAGAGTCCTATTTTCAGTCCACCAAGATTTGGGTTATGGTGCATCTTCTGGTCAAAGGAAGAATCAATCAATCATTTTCTGTTTTTGTGCAAAACCCCATGCTAGGCAACGTGGGAAACACGAGAAGGCAAACATTTTGATCTGGTCGCTGCCCCTAGGAACTCACAGTTAAGAGCATCAGCATTTTAAGATAAAATATTGGCCTCACATAGGGAAATTAATTTATGATCACAAACAGTGTAAAAGAGGAGAAAGGACTCTAGGGGTTAAATGAGTCAGGGAAGGCTTTGGGAGAAGGGAAAGTTTTAATGTTAATGTGCTCATTGTGGGTGTGTTCATTGTTAATGTGTTGAAGGTTGTGTAAGATTTTGACTTCAAATAAAGAAGGTGTGGGAAAACACTCAGCCTGGGGGAATGGGATGGGCAGAAGGCTCCAGGTGCACTCTCAGTTTGACTAGAATCACAGGTTGGGGGAAGAGGAATGAAATTGAAGAGGTAAACTGAGACCCGATTGTGCAAGACGCGGAACCACAGGCTGAGACCAGGACCTCCAGCCTCTGATCCGTGGGGAGCCGTTGACAATGTTTGGGTACCAGAGTGATATCCTGAAAGTGATGCTTAAAGAGGGTAATCTGGTAATCATCTAATAGATGGGAAAAAGAAGGGAGACAGGAGAGATGCAGGGAGAGCCGTGAAACACCTATTGAAGTAGCTTAAATATGAAATAATCAGAACCTCAGCAAAAGTGTGAGGAGTGCGACTGGAAACAAGGGACAGATGTGAGGTTTGGTAAGGAAAATGTGGATGGAGATATAACGGTATAATATACTGCGCAGGTAAGGTCTCATTATGTATCTTTCTAAATGAATCTAAGTCTGGTCCAAGACACCCCATCCCCCATTTATTTGCCAACCCCGGGGAGACTTCCACACTCAGTGTGCTTGCCAGGCCCCCTTCCCTCTTTCGCGTTACATCAGGAGCCGTGTAAGCACAGTCGTGGAAGGAGTCTCAGTTTCTGTTGTTTCTTTACCCACCATGGCAGTCATGTGTGGGCTCCATGGCAGCTGGAGACGGGCCCCCAGACCTGCCATCCTCATGGTCTAGGGTAGGGAAGTCATGGCCAGATTCACCTGTTCCCCCTTTCTGATGCAAAGCATCATCTTCCATCTCCCCCCTTTTTAGATGATCTAGTTCAATTCAACTCCTGTTGGCTCTTGACGTTCCTCAGGAAAGCCGGGGAGCCCAGAATTTAAGAGAGCAAGTACCTGGCCCTAGGCTTTCCCTTGAGGAGGGTTGAGCAAGGTGGCAATGTAAGGTCATGTAGGTTGTTCATTACACCAGAGCATTGGCCATGAGTGAGAATGTGAAATCCAGCCTGTGCACTGCTTGCCAAGCTGGGCAAGCTGCCAAGAGGAAAAGGCATCCTTTTAAAAATTTTGCATAAAGGAGGCTTATTGGCTCAGAGAGGTCCTGGTTGAAGGAAGGAAAGTATTTTCATTTGGAGGGAGGGTGGGTCTTCAGTAGAAAACAACAATAACAAAAACCTGGTAAAACATCAGTTTCAGCAAATTACTCTGTTATGTGTATAGTTTTAACTAGATTTTCATAGTTAAGGTTTAAAACAGGTGATACGGTCATGCTAACCACAACCAAAGACGTTTCATTAGGTTATCTCAAAAATTTTTCTTAATGTCCATTCATGCTGTATTCATTCGGCATATTGTTTCAAGGGGCTTCTGTGTTCGAAGGATAATGGTAGGAACTGAGGATACAAAATGAACTGATTAGCATGGCTCCTTTCTTCACTCACTTTATACTTTCAGGGCAAAGAGAGACAAGGAAACTTAGAGGCGAGTGGACCAGAGTGATGAGAAAGCATTAGGAGCCCCTGAGTCAGGCGAGATCTCAGGAGAAGCTTGTTTGTGGGGGACACAATAAGACCTGGGAGGAGGAAAAAGGAAGAGACCTCTTCCACAGAGTGGACGCTGCTTCAGACTGGAGGAGAAGCTCCTCCATTGCACAAGAGGGAGGGCAGGAAGGATGAGCGGGTGTGTGTATTCATTATCTGTTGCTCTGTAACAAATTATCCCAACATGTAGCTGCTTAAAACAGTGCATTTATTATTTTTGTGGGTCAGGAATCCAGGCATACTTTAGCTTGCTTGGGCTTCTGGCTCAGACTCTCACAGATTACAGTCAAGTTATGTGCCAGGTCTGTAGTCATCTCCACGCTCAACTGGGCAAGGATCTGCTTCCAAGCTCGCTCACAAGGCTGTTGGGAGGATTCTGCTGTTTTTTGTGAGCTGTTGGACTGAGCACTTCAGTTCCTCCCTGGCAGCTGTCCAGTAAGCTTCCCTCAGTTTTTTGCTCCATGGGCCTTCCCATAGGAGAGCTTACAAGCAGGCAGAGCAAGCCAGCGAGAAAGCAAGAGAGGGCAAACAAGATAAGTCATAGTCTTTGTGTAACCTAATCTCAGAAGTGGTATCCCGTCGCTTCTGCTGGACTCTCTTCGTTAGAAGGAAGTCGCGTGGTCCAGCCCACGCTCCAAGGGAGGGAATTACACAGAAGCGTGAATACCAGGAAGTGGGGATCATTAGGGACCATCTTAAAGGGCCGCCTCCCAGTGTGGTTAGGTGGGAATTTGGTGACAGGAAAGCTGAAGGAGTTCTCTGATGGCTTCCATTTCTTCTGTGAGGTAGGAGGACAAGTCTTTTGTTAAACGCTGTGAGAGAGTCACAGTTTCCTGGAGAAGGTTTGCAACGATCGATCGCTGTGTATCACGGAAGAGAGAATTAACTATGGAGACTTACGAGAATTGCTAAGCAGTTGAGAGCAACCAGATGCAGAACTTGAATGTAAGAGGCACAGTCTACATGGATTATGTGGATTTTCCCAGCAGGTCAGGCAAAGGTGTGAAAAAGGCAAACTGTTGTATTTACAGAGTGTGGCTTTTTTGCTCAGGCAGGTACAACTGAAGGGCAGTAGGTCAAGGTAGGTGAGGATGGCGAGTGGTGAAGTGTGGACTCGAGGACATAAACTGAACAGGGAGGAAAGGGGAGACCAGAGGTGACAGAGAAGTAGAGAGGAGGAATCACGGGTCTGGAAATATCAAAGAGAGAACTGAATAAGAGAATTGGAAATATAAGAGCTTGTGGTCCAAGCATGGCATGGTGGAGTTAAACTTTTTTAGGGTAGTGCCATTGATGTCGAAAAGGCTCATAGTGTGGGTGGCTGAAGGAAGGTGAAGATAAAGGTCACTAAAGATGAGAAGTTGAAATAATTGAGAGGCTGAGATGTTGGATGGGTCACCCACATAAACGCTAAAGTGGCCCAGAGTGGTGAGAGGACTTGGAGTGGAGGTAAAACTGTGAGCTGGGTGCCAACACTTCTGGGGACTGAGGGAGAGTAACAGGAGGTCTAGAGATTACAGAGGGGACCACTCTGGCAATACAGCAACTGGATAACCTGGAAAACTTTTCCATTACAGAACACCTACAAGTCAGAGTCAAAAATAGATATAGCCCTTTAAGTGTCTAGCTGAAATTTCCAAAAGTGTGGGAAATCCCTAGGGCATAAAACCAGAAGGAGGTAGACACCAGAGTGATAAATAGGCACTGAAGCCACTGCGGACCTCAGGGCTTTTATCAGTGTCCCAGGGCCATGGATGGAGTTCTCTAGTCTCCAGGTGCACAGGGGCTGAGGTCATCTGGTTCCCCTCTATTGCCTTTGGCATCCACCCTGTGGATGGCTCAGATTAACCTGGTAGGGGTGGGAGGTGTGAAGATGGGCCTGTAACAAGCCATTCTCTCATCATCTGCCTGACCCCGAGTCCACTTTTCAGTGAATGTAATCTGTCTCTACAGTTAGACATGGAGATGGCAAGGCAACCTCCTGGGCATTGGCACCAGGGCCTTGGGTTTTAGTGCCTAAGTAGGTCACATAAACCCTGGATGAAAGGCTGTACCCTTAGAAAAAGGGAAAGCTAGAAAAACATCAGTCATTAAAGGGAGATAGAGAAACTTAGCTGTTTTCTCCTAGGTTGTGGATGGAAAAAGACCTCCTCCCCAAATTTATAACCATAGTCCCACTGTCACACAGGTTGAGCCTAGAGTTTATGCTGCTTGTTTAGTTCCGTAAATTGCAAAGAAAGCAAATAACTTAAAGTGGTTCTGGGTTGGAGCACCGTGGGTACCTGGCACAATCCAGGAGAAATCCTTTCTGGAAGTGGAACCTCAGCCCGAGCTTCGTGCCTTTCCAACACCACATTCAACTGAACATGAGCTCACAAGTCACAATTACAAACCACACAAGGAACCAAGCCACAGCAAGGGAATCAGAGGGAAAATAAGATAGCAGAAAATTAGATTCCAAATTCTCACGATGGATACCAGCAGGAGGGGAGGAGACAGATGATTGGATTTGACGAGAGGCATCTGGAACACAATTTGGCTGTTTAATCAAAAACCTTAAAAATACTCATTCTCTTTTATTTAGCAATTTGATCCCTGCAACTTTTTACTAAAGAAGGATCAGATATAGCCATATAATGGTATTCATTATAGTGTTATTTATAACAGTAAAAAAAAACCTTGGAAACAATCTTCATATCCAAGAATAGCACAATGAATAAGTCATCAAAATTTATAAAGTATTATTCATATTTATGAATAGTTTTAATGATATGGGAATGTGCTTACAAGTGATATTAAAGAATAAGAACAAGATCAAAAATTGCCTGTTAAATATGGCAGTGTTCAGCTTTCCAAATTATTTAGCTAAACAAAATATTTCATTCTGTTTAAATAGATATTTGATGTATTCAGCAGAGGCAGAAAGGGCGTAGGAAAATTGATGGTCTTGCCAAGATTTTGTTCAAGGATTCAACCATATTGAAAGAAAAAGTCTACCAAAAATTTAAGTATAAAAAATATATAAATAATAGTTCACACAGATAGAATTTAATTTCAAACTCTGATACACTTAAAACACACAGTCAACATTCATATACTTGAGTTTGAAATGCCATACTGAGTCTTTGGATAGGAAAACTTCTCAGAGAATTTAGGAATTGGTAAATTTCTGTGCCTGTCTTTGAATGTAATTATGTATCAACTATGTAGCCATAAGAGTCAGGATGTGGGCCACTTAGGTACAAATGATTTCACCATGACTCACAGTAGCAGTAAAGAGCATTCTTCCATAATCCTTCCATCTCTATGAGTGGAGAAGATTGAATGCTTTTTACTAAACAGTGATTTAGTTAATGAAAGCACTTGCCATACTGCATGGGGATGGATTCCAGAAGCTCATGTAACAGCTGTCCTCAGACTGTCATCTGCACAGAACCATCTACAAAGGAAATACAATTCCTTTCTCATTTTTGAGGTGGGTAGAACACTCGTTTACACTCTCCAGTTCTATCCTAAAGTTTCCAAGTGACATGATGATAGGTTTGGGCTTTGCTCAATCGCAAAAGTAGAGTGAGCACTCTAGAATACGAATACCATGGAATCAAGTACAAGCAACGCTGCACAGCCCCTCTGTCTTGACTGGAAGGCAGCATGTCCTCACAGCAAGAGCGAGAGATGAGGTAGATAGTAGTGGGTTCAAACCTGGCTGCGTGACTTCATTCATTCATTCAACAGTGTTCACTGAATTCGAAACTTAACACATTTCAAACACTGTGCTAAGTTCTACGAATACAAATTTCTGAAAGACGTGGTTCCTGATCTCAAGATTATAGTATGGATTCAATGAAGCCGAACACGTAAAGAGACTGACAGATAGTAGGGGGTCAATGCCTCCAGGCATATTTTATTATTCATTTTAGTGGGGCTCCTGAGCATAATGGCTAGGAAATGTGAGCTTTCTCACCCAGCTGCCTCCGTTCAAGTCCTAGCTCTCCTCCACACCAGCTGTGTGCCCCCAGGTCAGCTAGTAAACCTCCGTCTCAGTTTCCTCATCTGTGAAATGGATCTAATAATTGTGCCTATGTTATAGAGTTGCTGTGAGGGTTATGAGTTTAGCACACTACCTGGCACTTAGGAAATATCCTAAAATGTTAGCTGCTATTTTCAATGGTTTAGTCAGAATTTGGGATGAGGGGGTGAGGATATTTTGTAAGGAGTTTCTCCTGCACAGAAAAAGATAGTAATCATAAAAATCTAAATACCTTATTCCACACAGGGCAGCCCCATGCCTTAGGGTGAGGGGCTCCTTGGAAAAGAGTGGAGGTCTTTTCTTCCTAGGATCTATTGTATACCATCAGTTATGATCAGAAGATAATGGACCATTTTGGACTTTTTTCTCATACAAATTTAGATTTTGACCCTTGCTCGTTTTGTGGATTGAACCTTCCAGAGCAGCATGCAGCCGGGAGGTCTCCTCGGTGCTCCTGGCTGCAAGGACAGTTCCAGGGGGGTGCTGCTGGCAGAGGTGGGCTCTCTGAGCCTGTGGAAGCTCCAGGGGTGGCTCAGGGTGAGAGCTGAGGTGAATTACCATCTCTAGTTTGCTTATTTGGTAATCAGATTTTTGCCTGAGAAGGCTTGATTTTTGAGTTGCAGAAAATTCCCTGAACCCACTGTACATAGGAATTTATAGTAGAGATGGGCTTCCTCAAATAGCTTGATGGGTCCAGGGCCTCTTATTACTCCTTAACCTGACATCCAGCTCACCTTCCAGTGCCGGCTCTGCACACAGTGACATCAAAGCCCCATCACACCTGTGTGCAACTCCTACTGTGTGTTAGGAAACAGAAAGACCCTCTCTTGTCTTATCTGTTCCTTAGCTCAGTGTAACAGCGATTGTGGTCAACAGCCCAGCACCATAATAGGTGAGAGGTGGATATAAAAGTGGTAAAACACTGTCTTTGCTAACAAGTAGTTTATTGCCTGATGGCCCACCGCAGCACCTGGAACCCAGCAGGCTCTTGGTAAATACGTGTGCATGAAGATTGATGGCTGCTACAAAAACAAAATCATAGCTGGTGCATTCAGTTTTGGATATGATACCTCATGAATGTCGTGTGAAGAAGATGCTAATTAGAATCCTGAAAACTTTTGAAATTGTGTCATATGCGGATCAGTTGAAGAAATGCAAGACATGGCGGCTAGAGGAGATGTTCAAGCAGGGGAGGGAGGGGGTGTGTTGACCAGTTGCACATGGTTTGACTCAGCCCAGTTGTCTGTGGTGGGACAACATGGTGGGCCGGGGATGCTGGTGGTGAGGAGGAGGGCAGACATTCCATGATGGAGCTTCTGTCAGTCCAGGGCCGACAGCACACAGCCTCCGAAGGCTATGACCACAACCACAGGGAGTGGTTCTGGTGCCCAGTTAACATCTTGGGAAGGATGGACGCTAAAGAGAATACCTCTCATGGGAGATGGCAATAGATCAGAGCGGTCTGGCACAGCAGTGGGAAATCCTGGCATAGGAGGTGCTCAGAGCTAACAGGCAGGCAGGGAGGTAGACAGCTTCCAGGAGATAGTCTGCTAATGGGTGAAAGAGCCCCAGCTGCCATTTGTAAATCCATTCCTTTATCAAATTTTTGTTAAGGATATCCTGCGTGCCCAGCATGGTGCTGGCAGAGAAATAGACCTTCTAGACGCTCAGAACCCTGGAAGTCCTCACTGGAATGAATTCTGGTTACTCTTGGTCCTTCTCTGGGTATGATGTCTGCCACCAATTACAGTAGTCTAGGTATTTTTCAATCAATCAATGAATCAATCAATCAATCAATGATTGTTTTATGTCTAACTTTGTGCTAGGTAAATATGCTTCCAGACTAAAGTACAAAGCCTTTGGGTGGGGAACTGACAAAATTGAGCTGCCAGTTCTGGAAATTACAGCATTAGGCAAGTAATCAAGAAAGGGATTTGGCCTCAAGAGCAAATTGTTGGAATTGGGGTCCAGATGGATTGGTTCTTGGGATCAAAGCAGTTAAGTATGAGACCTGGCACTTGAAAATTAAACATCTAGATATGAACAGGGACCAATGGAAAAATGACTTGATGTTGAATCTGAGTGTGGGACTAGGCATCTGAATCTCTACCTGGATAGCAAGGATTGGTCCCAGCTACTGCTTCAAGGGAAGATCAAGTGGCCTCAGTTCTGGAGGAAAAAAGTAAAGAGAGGAATAAGCAGTGTCTCATTCAAGTAAGCCTCACATTGCCCAGTCACGGCAGCAGAAGAGGCCGGCTTGACGTGACGGCTGTCCCTGGAGACCCTAAGGCAGAGTTTCATCTGGCCTGGAAGACCTCAGGAGGTTCATGCAATATGTAGGTTTGATGTAATGATTCAACAAACCTTGGCCAATTTCTACTCCATGATGTAAGAAATGAGCAAATGTGCATTGTCTGTCAGCATGGTGACCTCTTCACTAACAAAACCTGGCCCAAGGACTGCCAGACTGGACATCATATTTGCCACTGTTCTCATGGGAAGGATGAGTGTACGGTGAGAGGGAGTGGCTAAGGTGGGTGCAGAAGTTTCCTTCTTTGGGATCAGAGTAATGGGCAGATAATAAAGACAAGGATTCAGATACCACGGGAGAGAAGACTGTAAATTGGGAGCCGTGGAGACAGAGAAGCTGGCGTTCTCCTCTAGACCTCAAGAGCCTGATCTGTGTTGTCCAAATCAAGGAAGCCCCACTTCTCTAGGCTTCCCTGTCATCACTTGTGGTGGAAACAACATGATTATTTAATCAGCAATTATGATGTGGTTGATGGACAGGACCAGGACCTGGCACTGCGCCTGCACACCGAGGGGAACCCGTGGAAGAGTTTCTTGGGCTGCAGGCTCTCAGAGTTGGCCTTAACTGGGTGGGAACGGCATCTGCGCCAAGATGCAAGTGGAGCACGGTGAAAGGGATTCTGGTTGGCGAGGAAACTGGAAACCCTTTTAGGAATCAGTTCTGTCCAATGAAGCAGAATTCCAGGCACTAGGAAGGGGTTGGCAGCCAACTTTTAGTCTCAGGGTAAGATTGATTGGACCCGAGCAAAACCTCTGTTCAGCAGAAACTGAGATAGCAGACAGGACAAGGACAACACATGGGAAATGGGCACCAGGTTGACTGTTAGCCTAGGGCTGAAGGGGTGGGGATTGGATTCAGAAGCAGAGTCTTTGGAGCCTCTGACAAGCAAGACCTGCCACAGGGCGCCTTGCAGCTCCGGGAGCAGTGCAGGAGGCTGAGGGTGGCATCTTGGGCATACTGGGTTCTGAAAAAGACGAACCAGGACCAGAAAGCACGCTCTATGAGGCCAGGGAGCTTCCCTGGTTATCACCAGGCTTGGTCTTTGAGAGTCGCTCAAAAACTGTTTGTGAGTGAGGGAACTACACAACTGACTCTTCCACCAAGCCCTCAAAACGATGTGGAAGAACGGGATTTCTTAGGTAATTTGTTTCCGATTACATTTGGCCGGGAAATTAACGTTGTCCTGAACGTTGAAGTGGGAGCAGATGAGCCCAGCAGCTGGACTTTAAGCTGACACTGCCAGTGCTTCGTGGAAAGGACAAATTCTTTTTTCTTGAAAATATAACATAAACCTTGGAAACACATTATCATGTGCTGGAATGAGACCCGAGCCTTCTGCATCAGTTAAAATGGAAGAGAAATTTTTATTTTGGATCATTTTCGGGGCAAGTAGTACTGCCTGGCCACACAGCTCAAAGGAACCATAGGATGTCTAATTGTGAGCAGACTTGACATGGGTCCATGATGCTGCATTAGCTAAAATGTATCTTTCGCCAAAGTTCTGAAAGTAGGCATACATTCAGTGACGCTTAGCACCATGTGTTACAATATTAAAGATTATCTAAACCAGCAATTGATTTTTTTGTTATCGTTGAGCCATTTTTTTTTCTGTTGGTAATTAGCTAGCAGGTTCAGCTAAATTATTGCTCCTGGTTTGTGAAATCCACATTATCCGCATGAAGACAGATAATCATCTATTTGCCATGGTAGAAAGACATGATAATTATTGTAAATTTTAAGTCAAATTACTTAGCTGCAATTGTAAAAAGAGAGAGAGAGTTGCAGCTAAGACTCAGTCCTGTTCGACAGCATTTGAGTTTTTAATTTATTTTTCTAAGAAACCATCACACTAATTTTTGGTGATGAAATATGATACAGACGTTAAAGAAACATTTATGGACTATCTGTGACAAATCATATAGATAAGTCCATAAATTATTTCTGTCCATGGAATCAAAGGCGTATATTAGATGAATTAATTTTATTCAAAGTTTTATACTAGCAAATACAATCTGACGTTATTCTTAACTCAGTAACTCATCTCTCAGTAACATGAAAAGGTTTATGGCCGTGATCTATAATGGAATAATTATACCAAAAGCTGTGAGCAACTCGTGCAAGATTAAATTAAAAGATTAAGTCTGGAGTCTGTTGAGAAAAAGGCTGGGATACTTTTTCATGGATATATTTCAACAACTTAATGAGATATTTGAAAGCAGGAGAGTTGTCTGTTTTGAAATCGAGAAACACCGTTCTTTCATCTGTCTCATAGGAACTCTGCTTGAAGGGTTATTTAGAGTAAAAAATTAGTCCAATACTCAGCACAAATTCCACATATTACTGGCAGTGAAAGATCTTCTAAAGCCTTTTATATTTGAGATCATTGATCTTATATAAGTAGATAGAATTACAGGATCCCGGTTTAGAAGGGTTCTGGTGTTGACAAATGTGGAGAGATTTCGCTAGCTATAAATTGGTAGTTAGTAACTGACCGCATTGTCAATGGAAATATGTGGATCTGTCAGTCCCAACAGTTATGACATGGGGGAACTAGACTTCAGTAGCCCAGCCTTCAATAGTCTTCAAATTTTTAAAAACACTTTGTTTTTTAGAAAATGCAACCATTTTTTCCAAACTTTATGGAAGTCCTACATGTAAAACCGTTAAAAGTAGAGCTGTTTTGGTTAAAGCAGATGAGCTCCCTCAGTGGGAGTGAGTGACCCTCCATGGCACCCTGTGGACACCACCAAAGAATGCCATAGGGTCTTGAAGAGCCCAGTTTGAAAACTACTAGTTTACTATAGGTGTCTCAAATGTCAGTCCTCAGAGTAAGGCTTTCCCGGAATCAACTTAAAGAAGGCAGAAAGAAGGCGGTAATAAAGATAAAGGTAAGAATTAATGAAACAGAAAACACAACATGAGGATCAATAAAGCCAAAAGTTGGTTCGATGAAGAGGCTAATGGAAATGACACACCTGAAAAAACTGTGAGACAGAGAAGGAAAATGCAAATTAACAATATTATTAACATGGAAAAGGAACACCCCTCTTGAGGATGCAGGGACTAAAAGATAGCAAGAGGATATTATAAACAATTTGATTTTTGTAACCTTGAAAAGAAATGAAATGTACGTGTTCCTAAAAAATGTAATTTACCAAAACTGGCTCAAGAAGAAATAGAAAATTGAGAAGTCCTATAATTATTAACTAATTTGAACCAATGATCAAAACGTTTCACCAGACCCAAAATATCGTGCAAGTGAGTTTCACTCAGCATTCCAGGAACAAGTCATTCTAACTATATTTGTTTGCTGGGGCTGTGATATCGAAATACTACAGACTGGGTGGGCTTAAACAGCAAAAATTTGTTTCTCACAGTTCTGGAGCCTGAAGTCCAAAGATCAAGGTGTTGGCAGGTCTGATTTCCCCCAGACCTCTCTCCTTGGCTTCCAGGTGGCTCCCTTCTTGCTGTGTCCTCACAAGGTCTTTCCTCTATGCACCAGCCACCCTGCTGTCTCTTTGTGTCCAGATTCCTCTTCTTTTAAGGACACAAATCAGATTGGATGAGGGCCCACCCTTTGGCCTCATTTTATCTTAATCACCCTTTAAAGGCCCTGTCTCCAAATACAGTCATATTCTGAGGTACAGGGGGTTAAAACATCAACATGTGAATCTGGGGAAAGCAATTCAACCTTAAACCTAATCTTACACAAATGATTTCATATTATAGGAAATGACGAAACACAGCTCAGCTCATTCTAAAGCCAAAAGGGAAAATGATAGACGAGTTTCACTCGTAAAAGTAGGTGGAAAATTCCTAAGCGAAGTATTTGTAACCTAACCCAGCAATGTATTTTAGAAAATAATAATCATGCCCAAGTTGAGTTTATTCTAGAATATTATAGTCCCTAAAACTCTATGCTCAGCAATTAAAATTCATGGTAACAGAGTTTAAAATTGATTAGTTAACTGGCACTTCGTGATTCACGAAAATGGACTTACTCGAAAGTAAATTTGATTTACATAAGAATTGGAATTTTACATGGTCTTATACTCATTATAATCTACAGGATCTTTTATAAAACTGATTTGTTACTGTGGTATCTTCCCTGTATTTGTTTTTTTTTTTTGAAAAAAATGTTTCATTTGCTGCAAATGCCTTTCAGCACTCACCACCACGAAGCTGAAGGATCCACATTCATAAAAACATCATCATTTCCACACGAGTCCTAATGAGCTTCCGGGTGATTCGGAGGAGAATGCCGGTCTCTAAATGTGCTTTTGGAGCAAGTGTCTATCAGCCTGTGGCTGCTTGCAGCTGGTATTTTAAGACACTAATCGAGAGGAGCATAGCAGTTTGCTTCCCTCAAGTTGTTTGTGTGCCTTAATATAAAACCGGTGTTAGAAAGCTAATTGCAGCGCTCTGGATCGCTGCTGTCAACAGGCATTTGCAATCACGAGTGGGTGCCATTGAAGAAGAGAAAGGAAGAAAATGCCACCAAGCAAAGAGCATTCAGTAAACTTATTAGATTTAAATATCACTCCAGGAGTTCAACAAATTTCTATTCATTTTCTTATTTGCTTATTTATTTATTTCATAACAGGAACGAGCCATCTTACATGTTATATCTGAAGGTCTACGGAAGAAAAAGCCCGGTGTCTTATCAGCTGAGGCTACTGTGGTCACAAGAATCATCTATTATGATGTCTGTGTGTGGAGGTATTAATTTGCTCTGTTGTGTGGCCTCATCCTGTCCCCCAGGTCCAGATGGCCATCTTGCCAATGCATGAGCTTGTCACTAGGTGGATTGGCTGAGACCATGGATGAAGTGGAACAAATCCATACCCATTACCAGAAGAACTCAACATTTGTACCCTACTGACAGTGGGCCAGTATAATTATAATTGCATAGCCAGGATAAGCATGCCTTCAGTTATTTTGTGTAAGTTTTTGAGACAATGTTTTGAAACATTAACAGATTCTTTTCTATAATTCTTTGTGCCTGTGACATCTCGTTTAGCCCAGGCAGCGGGGGCATTTCTCATTCACTTCCTTAGGAAAGGATGACAGAGCGGGATGCAGAGAACAGTGGAGCCAACTCTTGACTTTTGAGTTTCAAAAGCCTGGGCCTGGCATGAGCTAAAAGACTGGAAAGAACTCCTTGAGGAGAATCATGGCGGCGGAAAGACCCAGACACGTTTAGGACACTCTGGAGTGACCCAGCGTCAAGCACATTGAGAAAAAGAAAGAAACGTCTGTGTGGTGTTCCAGGCGGTTCCTGAGTGTCACCAAGTTCCCTGCCCCACAGTGTGGCCTGGGGGTGGAGAATGAGCTCAGCAGGGCACTGAGACAGCCCTTCCCCAGCCCAGAGCTGTGTGAGAGCAGCAGAATGTTTCCAGGAGCAGCAAAGCATGGCGCAGAGAGGCCAGAGACCTGAGGAGGCTGTGAGTTCAGGAAGGAGGCAGGATGCAGCAGAGACCTCCGGGGGCCTCTGGCCTAAGGCCAGTGAAGGCCACATGGGATGAAGGACTTCTCAGAGGACTCCACTGTGGACACATGATGACCCCAGCGCTGCCCTTAGACTCAGGCATGAGGACCCTTCTCTGGGCCCCTCTGTGGCCTCCTCCACTTACCCTTCTCTCACAGAGCAGTGACTGAGCCGCCTGGAGCCCACACACCCTTTCCTAGGCTGAGCCTTGGGTTCCTGGGTTCCTGGGGTCCTGGAATTCCGGGTCCACACAGCCTCAGCCCATGTCCAGGGCCTGCCTGGGCTGCTTCCCTAGACCCATTTCTGTGAAGTGAGGGCAGACAGTACTGCTGGCATTGATTCCCCTAGACAGAAGGGTGGCCTGGGGTGGCTGTCGGGGGGGGGTGGGTGTTGACAGCAAGCACACATGCGGATCTGAGTGGAGCATGCAGCTCTTACAGGGTGGGCCAAACCTGGGGGTGGCCAGAGAGGAGTGGGCCTCAGTGTGGCCATGTTCCATGTCATTTAGCAGGTATTTGTAAGGTTGAAGGATAGAATGTTTTTAAATAACAGTTAGTTTGATTTTATATCTTGTAAACATTCAGGCATTTGGGACGTGAACTTCTGTCTGTACACGCGCACCTGCCCCATCTCTCTGCCCGCTGTGCCCTCTCAGAGCTGCAGCCTCTCCCCTGTTAAGGCCTATCGCCCTGCTCAGTACCCGGCCTGCGACAGGGCTCAGTGAGTGTTGACTGAAAGAATTTGTAAAATAAATGCGTGTTTTGACAGCTATTCACCCGCAAACCCATTAACGGATAGCTAGTTGCATTTAGAACCAATGAGAATATTTTGGTGGAGTTTGGAAGCAAGACACAGGGGCTGGCATAGATCAGACCCCTCTCACTCATCTGACTGAACACGGGTGTCGCTGCTGCCCTGGGGAAGTAAAAAAGGCAAAGCCCTTGACTGGATTCTGGTCCGGGGGCACGCCCGGCTTCTGCCTCGTGCTGGCCTTGGCTTGACCAAGTTGGCCGGCAGGCGGGCTTCCTCTAGGACTTGTCATCAGTTGGTCTGGAGCCCGCAGCCTGTGCTTCTGGGCAAGCGGGCTCGGCTCCTGCGTTCGCGCGTGGGGACTGTGCTGGAGGCGCTGCGAAGTCCCTGGCCCTGCTCTGCTCTCGTTCGCCAGGCTGTTGCTGGGTGGGGGGCTCTGTGGGGCCGTCTGACGTTGGAGGGGCTCTCTTCTTCCAACCAGCTTGTTTTAGCGGAGCTCCTTTGCAAACACATCAGCTGAGGAAAGACGTTCTGAAATGAGCACTATTACGTAATGATTTTATGAATAACTACAGTTCCTAATATCGGTCTTTTTCTGTTTCGTTTTCAAATCAGGTTTTAGAAGCAAGCCAAGTTTAGATTCTTGTAGTAAGAACAAATTTAGAGCCCTTCCTAAGGTGTGACGCATTCGATGCAAAATCTAGATGGACGAGGAATGATGCTGCTCATTAATAAGTCCAGCTAGACGATAGTCGCTAAAATATACATGAACTACGGTATGTCAGATGACACGCGAAAGGATACTTACGTAGAGGAAGGAGTGTAGGACATAGGTTGCTGGTATTCTAGATTTATTCTGGCATAAAACTAACATGGAGGGTTTTGTGCCACATTTACCAGGTCGGGGTTTGTGCCACATTTACCGGGCTCTGAGAATTTTTCGATCTGTGGAAGCAGAGCGGACAGGGCCCAGGACATCTCCAGGTCATGAGCGTTCGATGGTGCTGACTGGGTTTAGAACTGAATTATTTAAATGTTTCCAGGCTCAGGTGACTGATGAGTTAACATGTTTTTCATTCCAACTCTCGCAGAGCAAGCTGTGAGATGCAGCGAGCAGACGTCGCGGGGTGCCTACGAACTGAGGCTGTCTGCAAGCTCCAGTGCCGTGCGTTTTGTTTCGATGTTCACTTTGTAAATTATAAACTTAAAATTTTATCCAAATTTCAGGGAAACAGAACCCTGCATTGGTTCTGGTCCCCGGTGAAGGCTTTCGTGAAGAGGACTAGAGTGCATTTTGTTGTCGTTTTTAAAGAGACAAAGGATGCTGTTAGAATAAAGAAAGAGAATGTTGCCAGAATGTTCTACTTAATTTAGCCGTCTAAAGATAAACACACTGGTGAATCATTGCGTGCTGATGCTGCTATTTTAATGCGAATTCTGTAACCTTTTCCTGCTCCCTTCCTGTCTGTTGAGTAGGTGGGTTACAGGCAGACCGGCTTACAGATGTTTGTCCCTGTCAGACTCCTTTTAAGTTTTCCCATGTTTCAAACTATTTCTGATAGAAGCAACAGCTCCTGGGGGCTCTTAAAATAGTACTTTAAAGAATAAGAGCTTGTTTGAGAATCATCCAGTTTGCAGAGATTCCATAAAGTTAGACAGTTGACTAACTGTCAAATTTATTAAGTAATTTAACTGAACTACCTCAAATGAATTGCAGATATTTTATCGAACTATGAAAATGGTAGTTGGATCTCGAGCCTCCATCCTGCGAAACTGGCCATAGGAACCACTTTCCTTGTCCCCAGCGAGCCCCACCTGCGTCTCCCTCTGCTCCTTGCCTCCTCTCCGTCTAGGTACCATGTCTTTTTAGCACATGTTCCATTTTCCAAGTTGAGGGTGGCAACGAAGCTGCTCACCCTTTCTCGGGTTTGCCTCTTGGTGCTTATTCTTGTTGCCAAGGCTCCCCTTTACCTGAGCTTCACCAGCAGAGATGGGCTCACTTATATCTGTCACACGGTATCAGTAATAAATGTTTACAGCAAATGTTTCTCAGTGGATAATATAGTAGGTTTTCAGCAAGCGAATGGTTTTTGGTATAGAAATACCAAATCTCCCTGTGAGAATCACAGCATCCAACTATGAGGCTGTCTCCAGGGCTTTCCGTCTCCGCCCTGTGTCCCATGCTCACAAGTCCCAGTGCCATCAGTGCTGCCCTCACTTCTGCCTTTGCCTTGGCTCCCAGCATCCACATCAAGGCCGCACTGTTCTGCTCCAGCCTCTGGATCTTTCTTCCTACTCTTGCGTATGTTTTCCCCTTCAGCATTCTCACTCTGCTTACTGGGGAGAAGCACATTCCTTTTTATCTCTGGAAAACCCATCGTAGGGGAGGAGCGGGAAGGACCTCCAGGAGGACACTTAGTCACCCTGGCCTCAGAGAAATGAAAGAAATGCCATTGTGAGCTGATCCCCCCGTAGGGGATGCTGGGGAGGTCCAGGGCACCTCTGTGGCTCTGCTTTTTCACCTTGGACAGTTGTACCCAACCCTGATGCTGGCCTCCAGGAAAGTGGTGACATCCTCATGCATTTTCATTAAATGGTGAAATGTGATTTCTTTTATTCAAGGTGAGTATCATCCTTTACCCGTAGATCTTCCTAAAAATAAAGTGAAATTCCTAGCCCCTACAAATCCAGAATAAGATGTGTTACATGTGTTATCTTTGCAGAGTTCTGACTGGATTTCTTGTCTGCTGTATCTATTTCCTGATGGGGAGCCAGGAATAAAGGAGTTGGGAGACGTGGTTCCCCCACCCTGCCCTATGGAACACACAGTTTCAGCTGTGCTCTTGCTAAAAGGTTTTTAAAATTCCTAGTCCAGCATTGGCCTAAACACTTTCGGTGTTGGTCTCAGGGCATCCCGGCCCCGTGTTTTGAATGCCCAGTGGAGTTAGATTCTTGAAAGTGCCCCAGTCCATCATGTTGACATTCTTCTTTGTAATTCCTCTGCTCTTTTCTCCTGCTAAATACTCTTTCATTACCTGCTCAGATCCCTCCACTGTGCCCTTTCTGATACCCCTCCCACCACCTACCACGTTCTCTACCTTTGACCCAACGCTCAATACCTTAGGTGCACGGCGGGGCCACAAGAGGGGCCAGAGGCTGCCTTTGAGCAGTCCACAGGGAGAAAGCACTTTCGTTAAGACAACTTGCTTGCTGACATGTAGTTTGTTAAGACGATGGTGTGGTAGTAGGCGGAATAGTGGCCCCCCAAAGAGGTCCACATCCTAATCTCCAGATCCTGTGAGTATGTTACTGTACACGGCAAAGGGACTTTGCAGCTATGATTAAGTTAAGGATTTGGAGTTGGAGAAATTACCCTGGATTATTCAGTTGCGCTCACTGTAGTGACAAGGGTCTTTGTAAGAGGAAGGCAAGAAAGTCAAAAAGAGGAGAAGGTAATGTGACAGCAGAAATAGAGATCTGAGTGATACGGCCATAATCCAGGGAATAGATTCTTCTATTCCCACAGCTTCTAGAAGCTGGAAGAGACAAGGAATGCATTCTTCACTGGAGGCTTCAGAAGGAACCAGCTCTACTGACACCTTAATTTTAGCCCCATAAAACTCGTTTCAGACTTCTGACCTCCAGAGCTGTAAGAATAAATTTAGTTTGTTAGAAGCCACTAAATTCATGGTAATTTGTTACAGTGGCAACAGGAAACTAATATGGATGAAAAGACAATGGAGAAGCCCAGTGGAAGCAGGACTGTGAATCAGGTAGAGAAAGCAGGCATTGGAAGGGTATTGACTTCTCCAGGAACAGCCGCTCGGGCTCCCACCTTGGCCCATTTCCCTACTGTTATGCTAGAACTGGTTAAACCCTGATTGTACCCAGTGCCTTTCCTTGTCTTGGCCCTCATATCGGAGACAAATGTTTATATCCCTTCTTCCCATGGCTCCCAGGAATGTTTCTACAACCGTCTTGGAGGAATCACTAGGCCTTATTTTCCTCAAAGGCTATAGCTAGATGTTTGCTGTGGTCCTAACGGGTCCTTCTAGAACCATTCAGATGGCTGGTGTTGGTGCTCACTATTATCTGTGGCAAGTTCAGTGGAGTGAATAATGAGCACATGACATTAGTCCCTGGTAATTAAACATAGATAGGATGTTATCCCTCACTCCCTTAGGACAGCGGTGTTAGTTGGAAAAGTCTGAGAACTTAGTTCCCAGTGAAATCAGCCAGGCATTCATTGATTACCTCCTGTGTACTCAGCACTTTGTTATGGTGCCCTGGGTTGATACAAAAAATTCAGGTGGCCTACTTCTTTCTTCAATGAGTGAAGAATTCGTTCATTTCCCTGAATAATCTGAAGGCTGAGTATTAGTTCTTATCCATTTTTGACTAATACATGGCAAAGTGTACTTTTATAGGAGGAAACTAAATTTTCATTGAACTATTTATGGAGATCAGGAAGAAACTGATGAACGGGTGAACACAACGACCAGCGCATTTTAGGCCGGAGGGGATGCTCCTGTTGGTGAAACGTGCAATGGCTGAAAGTCAGAATGGGCCTTGCCTGGACCACAATGTTTATTTGTCCACCCATCTCTTACCTGGTCATGTGTGCCTTCTACAAACAACTGCTGAGCACTTAGTACTGTTTCTGGAGCTGTGAAGAAGACTGATTAGGTCCCTGCTGTCACCGACTGTATCTTGTAGTAGAGGTAATCAGTACATGTTTGATAAGGAATTATCCAAGTTAAGAAACATCTTTTTACTAAAGAGGTGTTTAGCCATTCAGATTTAAGTCCCTCAGAGCCCAGGGTACCTAGTTTGGTGAATCTCAAGGAGATATCCTACAAAGGAACTCTTTTTGCAAAGTGGTGTTTTCCTTGTCAGCCGGTAGGAACAGCTCATTAAGATCCAGCCTAAACCTTTCTATCTTTCTAAGCTGTGCAGAGAATTAAAATATCCCACCCTTCCTTTATAGAACCATGAGTCAGGAAGGGATGTGAGAGATCATCAGTCCATTCTGCTGACTTGGGCACAAATGCTTTCAGGAGCCATGCAGGTCCTGTAGGTGTGTGCAGCTCGGTGTAATACAATGGGGAGTGGTGGGGGCTCTGGCAAACTGAAAACATATGCTTTGCCTAAAGCTTTCAAGGTCTGGCCTGGCCAAGTGATCATGTTAGTGGTCCAGATTTGATTAGACTGCCAGCTGGCAGCCCTCAATTGCTCATCTCAGAAAACAGTATTCTGACCCTTTCTTACAACCTGCTAAAGACAATCATCTTTGTGAGTCTGGGTGGCAGGCCGCTCCAGTCAGTCAGCATGCCCCTACCAGCCATCTGCCAGTTGAGGGGAACCTGGTGTCTGGTTGAAGTTGGTGCCCCTCATGCTTTCAGCTAGGTGATAGACTGTGGAAAGAGCTAGTTCAGGCGGGGTACTCCTGGAGCAGATTTTATGAACTAGTTTTTCCCTTTGTTTCCTGGTTTTATAGTAGTGGACTCATCCACAAGCGGCTGTAACTGCCCTTTAAGCAAGAGGCCACCCTTTTGGCAGATGGATGGAGTCAGAAGCTCTCCTTTGCCAATTGCTTAGCCCCGAGCAGACAGATGCCTTCCTCCACATTCCAGTGACCCGGCAATGTTGCTGCCGACTCTAAGTTTTTGATCATTGGCCATAACAAAGTGTGTCTAAAGTTTCTGAAAACTATTTTTAAAAATCCTTGAAGTGATAAATAAATTGATCTGGACAATGGTAAGCATTTATCATTCTGCTTTGATTTATAGATCTATAATTTAGTCTCCCTTCAGAAATAATTTTTAAATGAAGCTATCTCCTGGAATTTAGAAAGAGGCTTGTATCTCTTTAGAGGCAGAAATTCTACCATGTTTATTTTTATAACAACACTATTGGGTACTATTGAAGACCAAGAGATTTCTTTTTGGCTAAGGCACAAAAGATTAGCTTTAAACATTTTAATAGTCAAATGGAGACAGAAACCTACAGCCTTAAAATAAATTATTCTTTGGTATTAAATTGGGAGTTCAACAAAATCAGGTTTTATGAAAAGAAGGTGGACCCATCATTGAGCCTCGCCATCCCTGATAAACACTGTAGAATGCAGAGACTACAAATGAAGACGCTGCGATAACAAAGACCTGAGTCTGAATCCAGATCTACCATTTGTGTGACTTAAGGCAAGTTGCAGTGTACAAAATCAGCTTAGAAAAATCAGTGACATTTCTATACTCTAACAACGAACCAGCAGAAAGAGAACTCAAGAATACAATTCCATTTACAATAGCAACAAAAAGAATAAAATATCTAAGAATAAATTTAACTAAGGAAGTGAAAGACCTATACAATGAAAACTATGAGACATTACTGAAAGAAATTGATGATGTCATAAAGAAATGGAAATATTCCATGCATATGGATTGGAAGGATAAATATAGTTAAAATGTCCATATTACCTAAACCAATCCACAGATTCAGTGCGATCCCAATTCAGAATCCCAATGACATTCTTCATGGCAATAGAACAAAGAATCCTAAAATTCATATGGGCCAACAAAAGATCCCGGGTAGTAAAGAAATCCTGAAAAAAAGAACAAAACTGGAGGCATCACAATCCCTGACTTCAAATTGTACTACAAAGCTATAGTAATCAAACAGCATGGTACTGGTACAAAAACAGACACACAGATCAGTGAAATAGAATTGAAAGCCCAGAAATAAAACCACACGTCTGTGGACAGCTAATCTTCAACAGAGTTGCTAAGAACGTACAATGGAGAAGGGAAAGTCTCTTCAATAAATGGTGTTGGGAAAACTGGGCAGCCACATGCGAAAGAATGAAAGTAGAACATTATCTGTTAGGCTATTGTAAATGGGATTGTATTCTTGAGTTCTCTTTCTGTTAGTTCGTTATTAGAATATAGAAATGCAACTGATTTTTGCATTTCTGATCCCAGAAATTTCAGACCCCGGTATGCTGATTCTGTACCCTGCAGCTTTTCTGTAGTTGCTCATTATTTCTAATAGTTTTCTGATGGATTCTTTAAAGTTTTCTGTGTATGAAATCATGTCATCTGCAAACAGCAAGAGTTTCAATTCTTCCTTGCCAATTTGGATTCCTTTATTTCTTTTTCCTGCCTAATTGCTCTGACCAAACCTCCAGTACTGTGTTGAATAAGAGTGGCGAGAATGAATACCCTTGTTTTGTTCCTGTTCTCAGAGGGATGGCTTTGAGTTTTTCCCCACTGAGTATGACGTTAGCTGTGGGTTTGTCATATATGGCCTTTATTATGTTGAGGTACTTTCCTTCTATACCCATTTTATTGAGAATTTTTATCATAAATGGACGTTGGATCTTGTCTAATGCTTTCTCTGCATCTGTTGAGATGATCGTCTGCTTTTTATTCCTCATTTTGTTAATGTGGTGTATCACACCGGTTGATTTGCGTACGTTGAGCCATCTCGGCATCCCTGGTGTAAATCCCGTTTGATGATGATATATAATCCTTTTAATGTATTGCTGTATTCAATTTGCCAATATTTTGTTGAGGAGTTTTGTATCTATGTTCATCCACTGATGTTGGCCTGTAATTTTCCTTCTTTGTGTCGTCCTTCTCTGGCTTTGGGATCAGAGTGATGTTGGCCTCGTAAAATGTGTTAGGAAGTGTTCCATCTTCTTCGATGAGTTTATTTTGATATACGGTTTTAATAACAATCAGAGCTAAAAAACGTATCTCTTTGAAGAAGTGCATCATTGACTGAGCTTGCTAAATCGTAATTTAATTCCGTCAACCTTTCATGCAAAACTCTTAGTTGGAAGACAGCTGACAAATGGTTTTCTCCCCTCTTGGCACTGGTTATTCTCGAAAACTAATCAGTATATGTTGCGTCTTTGGATTTTAGCAAATAAATTGAAAAACCGCTGAAATTCTTCACTCTGAGCTTTTAAAACCAGATTAAGAATTCAGTTTCCTATTTTGTGTCAACGCTGGGCTTGGAACTAAACTGTATGTTTCAAGTCTGACATCCAGAAAAAGTGAAGGTGCCACGGAAATCTGCATAGTAAGTATTTTTATAGCTTAATAATTCATCTTTTATATAAAAATAAATGTTGGGGCCAGCCCCGTGGCTGAGTGGTTAAGTTCGTGTGCTCCGCTTCGGTGGACCAGGGTTTCGCTGGTTCGGATCCTGGGTGTGCACATGGCACCGCTCATCAGGCCACGCTGAGGTGGTGTCCACATGCCACAACCAGAAGGACCTACAACTAGAATGTACAACTATGTACTCGGGGGCTTTGGGGAAAAGAAGAAAAAAAACGAAGAAGAAGATTAACAACAGATGTTAGCCCAGGTGCCAATCTTTAGGAAAAAAAATGTTAATAGAAGTTCTAGTATTTTCTTCCTTCATAACAGTGGGTCACTTTGCACCTTCCTTAGTGTGTATTCAATCCGTTTTAGAGGCTATTAGTGCAAGTAACCAAATTATTTCTATTCTTCTAGGGGTTGCTCTTAAAAAAATATGTAACTATAACTTTATTCACCAATTTAAAATCTAAAACTATTCATTGTGTCTGAATCTGAAGCTAAAGTTATTCAGTATTTCTCTTCTCCTTTCACACTTTGAGTCCTTGTTGAACACCTCCCTGCCCATTGTTTGTTATGGTTATCTAGCTTGACCTCTTTTTGTAAATATTTTTGTTAATTATGAAATTGTTTCATAATCAATACTTATTTAAACATACTGTTATATTTTATGAGCGTCTTTCTCATTGTTTTTCATCTTTTTCCTTGTCTCTGGGTTTACTTTTCATCTTACTAAAATGCATCCGTTAGTAATTTTCAGTCTCTGTATCGATGAAAGTATCAATGTTTTGCTTATGAATTAGCCAAATATCAAATTCAAAGTTGACAGTTGTTTTCTTTTAGCACCTTGTCTTCTGACATCTATGATTACTAATGAGAAGTCTGTGGTTGATCTAAATGTCATGCCTTTCTCTTTTATTCCCAAGATTTCCTTTGAGTTATTTTCCGTATCCATCTATTCTTGTCTCATATCCACCTGTTTTTATTTCATATTTTTCTGTTTCTTTTTTGATAGATGTCATGACTTCACTTATCTCTTTGATAACATAGTTATTAAAAAATCTTTATGAGACTCTTCCATAACATTGATATCGCCAAGATCAAAATCATGTTTTATAGGTTATTTTATTTACTTGCTCTTTAAACATTAGCAATCTTAGGCAGTTTTGGAATTCCTTCTGAGGGAAGGTCTTTGGTTTCGTTTGCCTCTTCGGTTTGGCTTTGACTCCCTCCCTCCCTCCCTCCTTGTGGTTTGTGGTTTGGAGCTGCCCCCACTTTGTCCTCTGGTTCTCCAGTGCAGAGCCAGGTCTCCTAGGACATCTTGGGGCTCCTGCTCTGTTTTGAGGGGATATCCATCTCCCATCTAGTATTGAGGGAGTCAGTGTGAAGCTTATTTCCTTCTCGGTTATGAGGATCTATCTTCCCCCTGCCCATCTAGGCTTTCTAAAGCCATGGCTTCTGGAAATAGGTCAACCGCCATTTTTTTTTCAACTTTCTTTCTTGAGTCAGGGAGCCCCACTCAAGCAGAGTCCGGCTCTGACCCCTGCTTTCTCGAGTGGAGCTCCATCACCACACAGGAGCCGGGCAGCTGTGTGCCGCTGTCTCTGGCCTCTGCCTTTGCTCCTTGAGTGCAGCAGGTCTCAGTGGAAGGCTTGTCACTGCTTTGAGCTTTTGGCTCCTCTCTAATTCATGGCAGTGGTTATCTTCTATTGAAGCCTAGCTGTGACTTACCTCGTTAATATTTCTTTCTTTCTTTTTTTTTTTTTGGCACCTGGGCTAACAACTGTTGCCAATCTTCTTTTTTGTTTTCTTTTTCTGCTTTATCTCCCCAACCCCCCCGTACACAGTTGTATATCTTAGTTGCAGGTCCTTCTAGTTATGGGATGTGGGACGCCCCCTCAACGTGGCCTGACGAGCGGTGCCATGTCCGCACCCAGGATCTGAACCCTGGGCCGCCGCAGCAGAGCACGCAAACTTAACCACTCGGCCACGGAGCCGGCCCCTCGTTAATATTTCATCTACCATTGCTGTGTGTTTAGAGCAGAAGGGTGGTGTCCAAGCATGGCTCACCAAACTACCTTGACCAAAAGTCCAACCACGTCAGAGGGCGTGTCTGATGGCTATAGCTTCATTAAGGTCTAGAGCCAGGCAGAGTTGCTAGGATGCTGAAAAGGTCCATGGCCTCTGCGTTAAGATGTTGTGAGTCTGTGTGAATAGAAGTCATAGTCTAAGGGGAGGTAGAAGGGAAGAGAAACAAATGCTAACAAGTGATCCAGAAACCCCTCCCCCAACTTACAAAAGAAGGGAAATCTCGAAAGGAGAATGGTCAGGAATAATCGAAAACATAGGCATGTCAAGTATCGTCCTAAAATCCAGACAATAGAACATTAGATAAATGTCTAATGTTTTTTTGCCCTGATCTTCCTGGAAATACCATCTGTTGCAAAACTTCCTCCTGTGAACTTTTTGTTTTTTTTAATAGTTCAGGGATTTGGTTTAGTACTTAGGAGAGTTATAAATCCAGGCACTTTGCTTATTGAAACTGTTTGTATGCGATAGCTGTTCTTGTGAAAAGCAGAGGCTGAAATCTTTTCAGAACAGATTTCCAGTAGAATCTGTTCCCAAAGGGCCTGGGAGCAAGCTTGACTACTTCCTAATTGGTAGTCAATATTCTGGTACTTCTTTATTTCTTTGGATAAATCAGAAAGTGAGAAAGTCAGGAAGGTCTGATAGGCGGTGTCGGTGTCCAAGAGACCTGCCGGGCCAAGCAGTGTAATTCTGCGGACAATTCATTCTCTTATTTTTCTGTTCTAAGGAACAGAGTCTAACTTTGTAGAGAAGGACCCCAATTGGTCCCCTGAAACCGTGCTATTTTTAGCCTATGATTCTGGAATTCCTATAACTGTTGGAAAAGTGTTTCTGCCTCTTGTTTCCCACAGCATCCATTCGAACTGCTCTTGGCCCATTTGGGCTCGGATTCCAGTTAGAAAAGGCAAAGCATGCTTGCCACCAGCTCTTCCTTGTGTCCTCAACATGTGAAAGATTCTCTGTCACAGGAAAGTTAAGAAATAATTTGAAAAAAGCAGAACTTTTCTAGGAAGCCAAGACATTTTCTCCTCCTTTGAAATTGGGCGAAAGAGTTACTAATAGTGTTTGGAGACAGATGTGATAATGGCCAGGTTATCAGCAGCTGCTTGGTGACACACTTGAAGGTGCTGGATGCCACTGATGGCCTTGCCCTTGCTGCCTCAGCTGGTCAGACCTGGAGTCTCAGACATCTTACATCCAACCTCAGGCAAAGAATCCTTGAAAACCCCGGATGGTGACAGGTTGGAGCCTTCTTTCTGTAGGTGGGAGAGCACCGGGTCTGTATTGAATGCAGGTGTACCAAATTACCGCTGGCCTCGAGCAAATGAGTCTGATTCTAAGATAGCTGAGGAATCTACATATGGGAAGGTTAATAAAAATGGGAACTAGACCCAAATTTAAAACGTGATGTAGACCATACAGCATCTCCGGGACAATTAGACAGGGCCTAGTGAGCATTTATATGCAGGCCTTCCCCAACTGGGGCATATTAATTGTGGGTCTGAATCCAATCGAGGGAGGGAGCGGATTCTCCCTGGAGCTTGAGGAAATGTTCCCTCATTGTGCTTTTTCGTCGTTGCATTGCCTTCTTCTGATGCCCGGAAGGGGCAGAGGAGGGGCTGGTGGCAAATGCGGGGAGACACAAAGCAGATGTGTCCTTGGGAATTTGGGTAATTTTTAAACAGCCTGATTCTTAATAGACACACAGCATTAGTTTCCTTATATCTAGACATCTTTGCTTGTTGCCCATCCCTTGTTCATCTCTTACCTCATCAGAAGTTAGAGAGGCTTGGGTACTTAGCACATGAGGGAGGGAGACAGTGACTTCCCAAAAAAGGAAGGGGGTCCTGTGGCTAAACAGTAGAAAGGATTATTTTCCTCCAACTGCAAAAATGTGCCGAAGGACCATAATCCCTCGTCTGAAACCCTTGGGGTCAGGGGTGTTTCCAAATTCAGAATTTTTGCATTTTGGAAAGGTAATATAAGGCATATCCTCTAAACTATGTATCATCCCTAGTTGGGTCTGCACAGGTTCCCATAACCTATAACATTAAAATTTCTGCAGCCAAATATGTAATTCACTCTAAGTAAGATAAGTAAAGATTTTAAATAGCCTCACATCACCTCAAGTCAGGTTGTGACGCCAAGTACCTTTTGGAGCCAAACTTAAAAAAAAAGCCCTAAAGATTTTCAGAACTTTCTGGATTTTAGAATTGTGTCTAAGAGACTGTGGATCTTCTGTAAATCACATCATGAGTTAAGCAGTGTTTAATGGTCCGTCCTTGGAACCCAATCTCGATGTTTAGGAGAAAAAGTGTTTCTCAAATGACCAATAAAACAAACTTTTGGAGCACCATCTATTTGTAATTTCAGGACTGACTGTATTAATAAAAATGATCAGGAGTCACACTTTGAACTGTGTACAAAGTGAATATAAATGTATCCACACTAATCAGTGTGCAGTGCGAATAGATGACACTTCTCAGCCACTCCTTACCCAAATCTCAGACTTCATGACATATTTTCTCTCTCATCTTTCATGTTTCCTTGTTAACTCCTCTTTTTTTTCTAAAAAATAGTTAGTTTGCCCTAGATTTTCTACGGATCACATGCACTCTGGGTACTTGACAGTCTTAATCAGGACAAGTCGATGAGATGTGGAAGCCACGGCAAGTTCAGTCTTAGAGGATCCAAGCAATTTTTAAAAACATAGGAAGAATTTTTTTTGGAAATTAGTAGAGTCATATATCCTCAAAATTGTGTGACAGAACTGAAATAATAGGGATAAAAATCTCAGGGTGAAATCACTGAGAAATTCAACTTTTCTTTGAGGAACCTATTTCTGTACTGGTACTGATGGCAGACGTGAAGTAGTTTTCTTAAACAATAAAGGAACCTCCAGTCTACAGGAAAACCTGAAGTTACAATGAAAACAAAAATATTTACAAGCTGTTTAAATGGAAGACAAGTATAAATAATTTGCAAGCGGTTTGTCACTAGGAATTCCAATGGCATAAAGAAATGTTCAATAAGCGATTGCTTTTCAAATTTCACAACCCCAAGAGTTTGATCCCACTAAGAACGTTTTAAAAGTCCTGTCAAAATAAGAAACCTGTAGACACTTTCTGTACTGTGGACTCATTGTATCATAGGTCAAATTATGCTGGTGTCAATTTTTTTTTATTATATCTGAGAAAATGCAGGAAACGTGGAGTGGTTCTGTCCCCAGATTCTAATGTCATAGCAGCCGCAGGGCACGGCACGTGATTTCTTCAGCACTCTGCCTGTTCTTATTTATGGCTTGATAGTGCAAGCAATTTTAGGTGTCTTTGAGTGCCATATTTACATAGCCAAATTAAAGAGAAGAAGTGAAAGGGGTTTTCCTGTGTTAGTAAGTGCATTTTTCTTGATCGTCAGATTTCTGCTACTTAGATGGCTGCGGATTGTAACATATTATAGAGACCCTGACCTCTTTTGACAGTTATTTCTTGTGTTATTAATGATATTTAGTGAAATTCCTTTGACTTTCTCTCTGAGGATTGGTGGGCAGAAATTTTGGGCAGAAATAGGAACACTAGTCATGAGGAAAATATAACCAAAATGGAATGGCAATATTCAGCCTCTTAGCATTTATTTAGGGGAGAAATATTACAGATAGCCTTTATTTTAAAATGTTTCATCTGCTACTCCTTGCCCATCCCCGACAACAACAACAAAAACTTGAAAATTCTAAATTGAAAAGTTGCCCAGTCATTCAGTCATGTCAGTGATAAAGTCTGGACCATGTTTAGACTAGTCCCAAAGAAAGGATAACTGATTGTATTTTTAAAGATTCCTTTTTACCTTTTATTTATCTGAGCCTCTTTCTGCTCATGTCTGCTCTGGTGTCTTTTGAAAAGCAGTGTGTTCTGCAAGCCTGTGTACTTCTTTCCTGAAATGTGCGGTTCACTCAACATGGCAGGGATTTCTTTCTTCTCCTTTGCTGAGAACAGAGGTGAAAACCCCAGTGGATTCAAGTATCCACTTGATAGGCTCAATCTCTCTTAATCAGCCTGTAATGGAGCTAATGGCTGTTTGTCATCCTTGGAGATATAAATTTCCCGGCGGTGTCTCCTGCAGACAGTGCATGAAGTGTGCTGTGTGTGCCAGCAAGGGCTGATGATCAGCGGAAGGGCAGAGTGCTTCGTGAGCCAGGGCGGGAGCGGGCTTGCCGGCTGCCAGGCTGCAGAACTCTCCTCGCCACTCCTGAGACATGGACAATGCCGGTAGGTAGAGCCAGCGTGAATTCTTCATAGCCTCTGGGCTTGTCTGCGGTCTGCATCCTTTGCTGCAGAGGTTTGCCTATTTGTTGGTCTTGTTCTGTGCTTAGCTATTCAAGACTGGGAGACATGGCATGTGTTAGCCTGGCTGCAGTGTCCACGAGGTAATCAGTATCTGTTTCGAACCTCAGGAATTGGGAATGCGGAGTATCATCCATATTCACCTTTTCGAAGATGACACTGTTATTTTATTTAGTCTGCAGGAAGTGTGCTGTTTGATCCTTTTGTGCTTAAAACAGTGGGTGAAAAATGCATATAGTTAAGAAAAAACTATTACTATGGGGCGGCAAAAGGTAGATGGAGTTAATGAGCCCAGCAAAAAATTCTTTTCAGTGTTACAGTATGCACAGTGTAATAGCAGATGAATTCTTGCATCTGATGCTTAATCTTCATGTCAGGATGAAAGCCAGAAAACGTCTCAATATCCTCTGATATCTTAATTTCAGAGTAGAGACATTAGTGACCCATCTTGTACCTTTTAAAAATGTATTTGTTTTTCATATCTTTACTTGACAGCTAGACAAGCATAACTGTTGAAATATTCTAATGTCAATTAAATGGTTAGCGTAAAATTACTTGTCATGTCAAACTTTTTCTGTTCTCTTTGCTGTGTGGAACTTTTGAAAGATACATACTATGGGATTCCTCCCACGTTGATGTTATTGACACTAAATGCAGAATTCTCCCCAATGTGTGGTGAATTCTCTGCTCCTGAAACTCATTAGTTCTGTTACCGGCTGGTGTCAGTTTCACAGAGATGCCCTGCGGCACCTTGACACACAGTCAGCTCTGCTAAGAGGATGCGTCCTTTAAAACACATTCCCCACAAGAAGACCACCCAATTTTAGTAAAACATGTTTGTTTATGAAATGTCGCTATTTCAGGGCTCTCACAGGTAGCATCGGGAAGCAGAGATTTTGAAGGCAGAGTGTTCCGAGTTCTTTTAGCTTACCAGAAATAAAACTCTGCGACTAAAATAACTTTCTCTTTGACATTGAAGGTATTGAAATAAATTGGAACAGTGCAATCTTAGGGATGAAAATTTCAGGGTTGTAAAAGAAACAAAACAAGTATAAGGGAGAGTGTGTGTGTGTGTGTGTGTGCCTGTCTAGCAGAAGGAGGAGGTATTGATGCATGTGCCTTGGACCCCCCATTTTGGTCATTAAAAAATATGCCATAACCTTGTCATAAAAGCATGTAGGTATATTCCATGACAAGGCACAATTTCAAGATCAACCAAAAGCTTCTCTGATTACAGGGGCAGAGTGAGTAAAAATAAATAAATAAACTTGAATCCCTAATTTAGCCTCCTTTAAAACTTCTGCCACCCACAATTAATTAGACTGACATCCTGGCAGAATTATCACTTTAATTCAAGGAAATGCATTTCTTAGCTGACTCATATATTTATTTAAAGGCCATTTAAGAAAAGGAAAGAAACTACTGTAGCAGCCTTTTTGAAGGTTTAAAAAATGCTAAGGGTTATGATTTACTTTTTGGCTAACTATAGAGGGATAAGTGTGTTTCCAGTTTTACTATTTGTTTATGTTTTTAAATGCCATTAATAAAATACCTCTGCTCCTACCACATTTAAGAATATTTATGTACTATGTTGAGTGACATTTAAAGTAGCAATTTCTGTATCATTTCCAATTTTAGATGAAATCCCAAATATAGGTAGGCATACCTTTGAGTGGAATAACAGGCTTTTCAATTACATTATTTGAATATTTCAGAAATAACGTCTTTCTTATAATGGTTAATTGGCTGTCATTGGTCACTTTTCATGGTAAGTTTTTGATGATGTAAGCAGCCTCTCTTATAGCAGGGAAATATAAACATCATGCATGCACACACAACACATACACATACACACTTCAATAAATTGTATTGACTCTAAGGAAGGCATTTAAGATTATGCTGGTAAGTGGCCCCAAAAAAACCCTTCAAAATATCTTTAACATTCTACCAAGACACCCAATTAACTTGGAGCACTGTAACTTCTCCAATTTAATTTAAACAAGACAATGCTGTTGACTATCTGCCTAAATTTTCCCAATCAGAAATGAGTTCAGGCCCTGGATATCCGGGGCTAGCAGTGTAGGGCTAAGCACCTGTCGTAACAGTGGAAGCATGGGCTTCAAGGAGCCAGGCTTCCCTCCAGCTGAGCTTTCTGTGTTGGGGTTTGGGTAATTATAGGCAGAAACACAACAATGGGTACACAGGAGCCAAGTGCCTCTGATTTATTCAAACCACACAGAAGGCTGCATCAGAGATCTTTGTGTGTGTTTTCTGTTGTTAACAAATAAGGAAGGTGCTGCCTGAGACTCTCGCTCTTTCCTTGTGTGTGTGCACATTTGAGCAACATGCCCTTGTGAGTCTGTCCCCCTCTCCTTAGCAGCAAAGAGCAGACATTCCTACTATCTCTGAGAAGGAGACATCCCTTCCCCATAATTACTGGCTTATGTATTCCTTTAAAAGCTTTTCCTGGAATAATAATAAAATATTTATCAAACAGTGTGTGTAGAATATGTCAGGGTAGTTTTAGCAATATCTAACCTTTTCTTCTTTTGTTTTCATATGACTGTTTCTTCTTCTAAGTTCTATAACAACTCAGACAGATGGTCCTTTATGAAACAAGTCTATGAATACAACTGCGGTCCAGCTCACTGTCCCTGCATTTGTCTCCCTTCGCTACCTCTCCATCTAGCCTTCATCAAGGGGTTCTCGTGAGTGAATTGTGGAGAGAGCTGTTGAGACAAAGTTGCAATTAGCAGTGTGTGATGAATATCTGAAAAACAATGTTTTGAAATATAATGGCATGTTATACAAGGGAGAGTATTATAAGAAGTTCCACAGCGTTGTTGGGCTAATTTTTCCTTGCTTGAGGTCAAGATACTTTGGTTACTGTGTGTGGGTCATAAGAGGCACCCTCATTTGGAGGGAGGTGGCAGCTGTCAGAGCCGCTGTGCCCTCAACTTACATTCTATCCCAGTGGCTTAGAGGCTTTTGACCCTTCGTGTACAATCACTGAACGTGAGAAGTTCACAGATTACCAGCTCCTTGCAAAAGAGACTGGAGGGTTATTTGGGAACCAGACTGAGGAAAGGTTTACGATGGAGTGGTCAAGAGCATCAGATAATCCGAGATGAACACTGGCTCTGCCACCTGCCGTCCAGTGACCATGAACAAGCTATATCAACTCTGTATGCATTTACTCTCTCATCTGTAAGTGCCAAGAATAATTGTACCCATCTCACAGGGTTGTTATGAAGAGAAAATAAGATAATACAAGTAAAGCTTTGGGTCCAATGGCTGGCATATGGTAATTCTCAATGCATGTTGGCTGTTTAAAGAACTATCAAAAAATTGAAGCAGGATTGCTTTCTGAACAAATATATGCTCTAGCGGGATGACTCTAGCAGTTTGATGATGGTGTGGAAAGGTGAACAGTTATAAGCAGAGACCAGTCAGGTGGCCATCCCAAGAGTGTAACTGGAAATTGACGTGGGTGGTGCAGTGGGGATGCGATTGAGGAATGCGCTGGATGTGGACCAGCAGAGCGTGAGGAGCGGGTGAGGAGGCAGGGGAAGCAGACCAGTCAAAGCCGACCTTGGAGGCCTTTAGTTGGAGAATCTAAGCTCGTAGTCCTGCACTGTGGAACCCAAAAGCAGTTCTAAGGGAAAAACAATGAGTTCCATTTTGGAATTGTTGGGTTTGAAATACCTCTGTGTCACCCGCCAGGCTTCATAGCTGTTCAAGGATTTTTTATGTTCTTTTTACTTTTTTGTGTTTTTTGACTCATAAAATTATATTTCAGCCCTGACCCTTCCCTGTCAATTTGACATCTACTCAGGAATAGTTAATGGGCATCTCAGACCATGATGCTTAGTGTTAACATGCAGCTCTCTCTGTTTCTCACTTCAGCCTCCTCTTCAGCAGTCTAAATAACGATGACTTTAATCCACTAAAAGGTGTACACACACACACACACACACACACACGCATACACACATAGGCACAGGCGCACACGCATACATGAAACTCCTTACTAACTATGGATTTGAGATACTCCAGTGCTGTTTGTTTGGTTTTTAGCCCCAATTTAAGATCTTTTCTATTTTACGTATGCTTTGTGTAGTCCAGCCCAGGAGACCTAAGCTAATGCTTCCCGCTCGCTCTCCCCCAGCCTGTGGGAAGTCCTATGGGGAGGTGTAGTGAAAGGAGATTTTCCAATGCTTCCTGAAAATCTTTTCAGTTGGAGATAAGACCAGGCTCAGAGAAACATGCCCCTGAGCACTGAAATAATTCCAGTAAAGGCTTGTCTGTTACATAAGAAAATGCAAGCACAAAGATTTCTTTTCAAACTGGTTCAAAACTTTGAAGTGGAAAGGTGGAGAATTGAAGCCACCTTAGCAGCTCAGGCTTCGATAGCAAAGTTCCCCAACAACTGATGAGGGTGATTCAGGAGAATGGTTACCTAAGGGAGCAGATTTTTTTATGTGAATTAATTTGTTTTGGAAATAAATGCTTTCTAGGACATTTGACTGTGCTTGAAATCTATATTTGGTGCAGTTTAAATTTTTTCCCTCTAATCCCCTACTTTCATATATTGGTCTGGCTATCTATAATTTTGTTCACCATGATATTTTTTAGAAACATAATAATGTTATATACAGACATAGATACATAATATATTTGCATACGTTTGCATATAGGTAGTATATACTTTCTATTATATATGTGCTTGTGGTGCGTTTTTTGCCTAGGAGATTATCAGCGTTAGTGTGAGGAGTGGGATGTTGCTAGCTCTTCTAACAAACTTAATGAAAATCTGGAACAGATTTTCTTTTTAAGTAAAAAAGAAATTCATTTTTATTCTCTGAAGGGCCCTTTTATTGTAAAAATATTTATTATGGAACATTTTATAGCTATAAAACAAGTAATTACAGTATTTTCCTTTGGATGTATTGTGAAGCCTGTTGTGCTGTTGCAGCATTTTATGTTTCATCAAAGAAGTATTTCTAAGAGCACCCATGAGTCATGCAAAGATGTTTTACGGAGAGATTAAAACTTCCTAAATAATCTGCCTTTATTAATATAGAAATCACTGTCCTTGAAAAGAAAAATGTCAAAAGGAAGAATAGGTCCATGTACAGGAAAGTACTCTGGAGGTCGTGCTAAATTGTCTTTGTGGTTTGTATTCTAACTGTCGAGTGACTTTGACCTCCTGAGAGGAAACCGACAGTCTGGGCTTAAGAGTGTGCAGAGCGGGGCACAGTCTTTGTGCCTAAAGCAAAGTTTTGTCTGTTTGTTTGTTTTTTCAAATCACTGGAATTAGTTCTGAGTGTTTTTTTCTTTGCAGTCGCTCATCTTTCCAAAGGCAAAATGAATTCTGACTTTTCTATATCCATAAGATAAAGTAGGAATTCTTGTCAAATGGCTTGCTTGGGTCAAGAAGAACCATTAAAAGGATACAGAGAATCAGCAAGAATGCATTTTGGTGGCAGAGAAGGGAAACCAATAATCCGACATTTTCTGAATTATATGCCATTGCATGTTAATTCCATAGGATATTAATTGTCTTACCCCTTCCCCCAACACACACACACACACACGCAAAGAATTTAGTTCAGGCCATTTTGGGAATTGCTGAATTTAACAGTGAAACACGTTTTCTAACATGCTAATAGAATTAGCACAGAATTCTTTGCCTGTGCTAATATTTGCTGTGAATTCCAAAGACAGAATATAGAATGCAGCATTTCCCAGTCAAACCACAGTTCTCCAGGGGAAGCCTGGCTACAGGATGTATAACTCAAATTTGGGAATTACTGTTAACATCCTTTCACTCTCTTTTTCACTTTCCATTTTCACCTTATTCATCCTCTCCTGAAGTCTTCTCAACTTCGTGTTTCTTAATATAGAAGCCGTTTGGGGGAACTAGCAAACTATTCACTTGTATAAACATCAATGCTTGATTATTTAGAAATTAAATATTTGTGTCATCTATGTCCAGGATTTCTCATTCCTTCTTTCTAGCCTTTGGGACATTTCATTGCTTATTAGCATCACCATCAGAGAAGGAAAGGGAGCTAGGACTTAAACCTGCTTTGGAAATGAGTGGAATTTAATTACATCTCTGAGAGTAGAAGTAATGTGCAGATTTCATTTATCCAGACTATCTCACATGACTTATTAAAAATTGGTGACATGACATTTTATATGTAAAATGTTAATCTCAAAGTTCTCTTTTTGTAAATCAGGCATCAAGAACATGTATAGCAAAGGCAAATCATATTTCACTAAATGTTAAATGTCTTGGAAGGAAACAGGCTTACTTTTTTTGAATGCCCATTATGTCCTAGACACCAACTGAAGTATTTTATACATGTTACATCACTAATACTTGCAATCACTCTGTAAATAAATGTTATTTTCTCTAAGTTACACATGAGGAAATGGAGGCTAAGTAAGAGCTCACTCAATAAATAAGTGGGTGATTTGCAAACTCAGATTCATCTCTTTTTGACAATAGCAAAATTCAACCCAGTATTTTTCACATTGTCATCATGCTTTGAGAGTGGAGACTCTTCATCCTTCTATCTTCCATAGCATTGACTATAGTGCCTGGGATGTAGTAAGCATACAACAAATCTTTTAAAATTAAATAGAATATGCCATTTAATTAGTTCAGTGCAATTTTTCCAAAAGGTAATTCACTTTTAAATATTGGGGTCAAAGATGATCTTATCACATATCTGAATACTCTATTAGATAGAAGTCAGTATCAGTACATGGGTAAGAAAAAACGTAGTTGTAAAGTGTTTCTGTTGTGAACATTCATACATTTATGACAATTTATAAAATAGAAGGTTTTTTTTTTTGGTGAGGCAGATTGGCCCTGAGCTAACATCTGTTGCCAATCTTCCTCTTTTTGCTTGAGGAAGATTATCCCTGAGCTAACATCTGTGCCAGTCATCCTCTATTTTGTATGTGGGATGCCACCATAGCATGGTTTGTTGAGTGGTGTGTAGGTCTGCGCCCAGGCTCCAAACCCACGAAGCCCGGTTCACTGAAGCAGAGTGCGTGAACTTAACCGCTACACCACTGCACTGGCCCCAAGAATGCTTTTTGATAGAGCCCACTATGAAATTTGTCACCACTATGAAAAAATGATTCAAAATTTTCATTTGAAGAATGGATAATATTAGGATCATTAACAGAAATTATGAAAAGAGGCACAAAACAACTTTTAAATGGTATTCAAGTAAAACACAGACACATTTTTCTGGACTATGAGAGAATTTTACTCTTTCTCTCATTTTCCTTTGGAGAGATCCTGGTTAGAGGGAAGACCAGAGTAAGGCTGACTTTCTCTCTTTGCAGCCCTCCTACGCATGGCTAGATCGCTCACAGTAACACTAACCCGTTACGTTCCACTTTACCTCTTTTCAGACTCTGTATTACTCTGTGAACCACTAAAAGACTAGAGCAACGTGCTGTGAAATAATGCTCTCGTATATTTCAGTTTTGATGTGTATCTCAAGAGAAGCCATGGTCTCAGAGAGGTTAGCAGGTTTTCCCACTCTTTGATCTAAAGTAGCTGCAGAAATTTTTTGATAAGTAGCTCTGAATAATTTTTATAGCAGATGATTCCCCAAAATCCAGCTTTCTATCCCCCCAAAATTACATTTTTAATTTCTTAACGTAAACCAATTTTTTCCAAGTATTTAATCATCTAATTCTGTATAGTGACTAAAATTATGCCTCGGTACTTTTTGGGCTTTAGAAGCATGATTTCCTTTCTTAGACTTAAATCATTCAGTCCTGGGGCAGTGTCAACACCTCAACAGGTGTGACGTTCAAATCCTGACACTCATTGCTATTAGTAAGTGACTGTCTGTGACTTGCTCTTCCTTATCGTCGTGTGTTTCCCGTGCATCCTGGACTCAGCCATTCTGTTCTGCTCTCTCATCTAGACACACAAACATTTGCTTGCGTTCCCCTTCCTTGCCTTCGTTCTTGTTGTTACTCCTCCTTGGAAGGCCTTTTCCTCTTCGCCAGCCATTCTTTCGTCCGTACATCCAGGAAGTGTTTCCTAATCCCTCGCCCGGTGCCAGGCGCTGTGGGAGTTAGTGTGGATGTGAGTAAATGAGACAGAGCTCGTCATCATGGGAGTTCATTGCAGCAGAGAAAGCAAAAGTTCACAGTGAGTAGACAAAATACGTGGGTTGTGGTCCGTGCTGTAAGTTCATAAGCTGATCATCGGAAGAGGAGTCTGGAGTGGAGGCTGCTTTCGACTGGGTGCTCAGGGACAGCTCCCTGAGAAGGTGGCGCGCAGGCTGGGACTCGGGATAGAAAGGAATCAGCCCCGTGAGATCCCAAGAGAAAGAGTCCCAAGCAGAGTGGCCACCCAACACAGACACCCCCAGGCCAGAAAGGGATCGGGACATTTGAGGGACAAAAGCAAGGCCAGCGGTACTCAGAGGTGGGGACGGGGGCAAGAAAGGGCACCAGACGCCGGGAAGGACCTGAGGTTTGGTTTCTGATCGAAGAGTCCTCGGGAGCCTTTGAAGGGCTTTAGACAGAGGCGTGACATGACAGGACTGATGATTTAAGGCGTAACCATGGGAAGGACGGACAGGAAAGAGGCGGGAATGGAAGCTCCTAAGAGTGAAATCCATTTGGAAGGCTCTTGGTTGGGGTGCTGACTGCGGGGATGGGAAGAGGGACTTAGCGAAATCCCAGCCTATTTCCAGGCCCGGCACGTGTCCCATCCTCGTGACATCGTCCCGACTGGATGGAAGCCCCATCTTTTCTCTGGGCACTAACAGATCTCCCTGCATGGCTCTGTCTTCATGGTCGTCTATCTGAGATTACCCTCCGATTCTGTCTTTTCTTGCCCACCACATTTTAAGCATCTTGAGGGCAGGTGACACATCATAGACATCTGTTGTGTCTTCCAAAGAGGGGAGTGGTGGTTCTCAACTCTGGCCATCCATTAGAGCCACCTGGAGAGCTTAAAATCTACCAGTCTCTGGGTCCTACTCCAGACAGATTAGACCAGAGTCTCTGGAGTGGGGTCAGGACATTGGTGTTTGTTTAAAAGCCCCCCAGGATATTCTAATGGACAACCAGGGTCAGACACTCAGAAATACCTCCCTAGTAGAAGGAAGCAGTCAGGTTCTCTCTGCCTTCCTCCCGCTGTCCCCCTCGCTTGCCCTCTCCCTCTCACCGAGTAGGCCAATCTAGCTGAGAATCTGTGCTTGGGAATTATCTGCTTCCAGGTGGAGCGTGAGGCTGTGAGAGTGAATGAGACCTCCAAGGATATGGCTGAAAGCAAAGAGCAGAGGCAAAAGATTGCTTCTGGGCGACACACCAGATAGGGACAAAGAGAACTGGACCCAGGCTTTCTGTACTCCGTCCTTTTGGATTGTGTGCACTGATCAAAGAAGTCAGTGATGGAAAGACGTGGTCACTATTGCCCCATCAGGAAGGTTGGTTTCTCCTCTGATGTCTCCCAAGCAAATGAAATACTGCGTGAAGATCCCCCACGGTGGCAGAAACCATTTCTGCTGAGACTTTACTTGTGGGTTTTAACTAACAAGTGATGCTGAACATCCCTTGGCAAGTTTTATGTAATAGAAGAGGTACATCATTGGACCCCAAATAGCACTGCTATGATTTAATCGTCACTGTGTATCTGTGCCAAGTGGCTGGGTCAGAGCCACTATTAGACACCGATGCTATATTTGCTGTATCCATGTGACTCCCCACAGGCGTCCTGCTTTTTAGTGATGGAGAATAGGTCCTGTTCCACGTTATACTTCCCCCCTCCGAACACACACACACATGCACGCACATCTTCAAATCATTTTGAACTGGCAGTGACCTTAAATATTAAAGCATAGGTATGATTTGATAACTTGCTTTTCTGAGTATTTTGGTAAATGGTGTTTTTCACACTAGGCTTAATATATACTTTTTAATGGAAACAGTAGAATTCAAGAAAACCATCTTTTATAATATTTGACTTAACTACGTCACATGGTTGCAAAATCACTTGAAAAAGTGCAATCAACAGAGGGGTTTTAACTCTGTTTATGCAAATTAAGCATCCAGTATTGGGTGGAGCACCCAGGGATTACCAAGGGGGCTTCAGGGCACCCTCATCCTGCACAGACGTGCCTCATGTCCGCAGCCCGGCTGCCCCTGCTGCTCTACCTCCCGCCTTTTCTCCCCACCCCCTCACTCCTACACGCCGTGGTCTGGCCACTCTGCACTTCTCGTTACACCCCAGAAACACACGTAACTGAAACATGCTGATCTTTCCACGTGGAAGGCTCTGGCTGCTCCATCCCCTATCCACCTTGAAAAGCCTCCTCATTGAATAAGACTCAGCTCTCGGTCCCCTCCTCTGCAGAACCTTCTGCAATTCTTCTGGTTAGAGTTAGTGTTCTTTCTCCTCTGCTCCCGCGGAACGCTCCCCTGTCCCTGTTACAGCGCGTATCAGGTGAACTGAAAGGCTGTTGCATGTGTCGGCCTGTGTGACTAGGCCACGTGCTCCTCAAGGACAGGGCACGTCTTCCTCATAAGTTCCTCACTTAGGGCAGCGCCTGGCAGAAGACACGTGTTCACTAAGAGGGCACATGAATAAACTGGCTGAGATAAAGCCTGAGCTGTATCTGTGTGTGCTAATACGTAGAAATTCTGAACTAATTTTAATTGGCGGTTGAATGATGTGACCATACACCACTTAAGACGAGCAGTAGGGGGCCCATCAGAATGACTTGTGGAATTAAAATCTGTCTGTCTGTCTATCTATCTGTCATCTCCATGTCTATCTGTCTGTCTGTCTGCCTATCTACCTACTTTATCTATCTATCTATCTAACTGTCTATCAATCATCTACTGCCGTCCCAGCCCCACAGCAGGCCTACTAATTCAGAATCTCCCATGGGGGAAAAGAGACAGCTATGTTTTTTAAAAGTGTTTCACGGGTGATTCCACTGCGCACGCCTGGCGAGACCCTTTGTTGGTCTAAGGGACATATAATGAAGCCGCTCAGACAAAGCAGATTTCTACTGCTTTGTGTGTTATTAAGATAATTGATCACTGCCAATATGGAAGCACATGATATGAGAACCATAATGATCTTGTGCCATTTCCAGAAATGCTCTGATGCGTCCCGTCAGAGGTCTCATTGACCTGTGAATGAGGACGCCTTGTCAGTGGGGTGACTGCTGTGCGGGGGCGGGTGCACGCTGTGCTCTCTTCACCCACTTACTGTGCAGAGGCATCGCTAGGTTCCAGGTCATTGCCTGCCCGAGACTTGCTTTGAACTTCATCCACCCAGCTGACCTTTAATTTATCGCCTGCTGCCTCCCTCTGTTCGCTTCTCAGTACTTGGTGGTTGTTTTCTTAGTAATGGACATTTGGCAACCATTCGTATTTACAAGCAGCTTAACTTAGGGCATTTTTAATAAGGGGATAAAAGGAAAGGTGGCCAATCCTGGCCTTTGAGAACAGTCACACAGTATAAGAGCAAAAGTGTCTTAGGTTTCCTGAGCGAGATTCCAGGCTTCAGCGCCCAATGTGCGTGTCTGTGGTTCTGACAGAACAGACGTCAGTAGGTGGAGCGATTCATTTGCTGAAACAATAAGCATTTACAACAGTCATTAACCTAAGGGTCCCTTCTTTAAATTAAGGGAGTTCAAAGACATTTGTTTAAATAACTGTGTGACTATGACTAGTGGAAAGAAGCCAGAGAGTTGAAAATTAAAGCCAAATCTTGTCTTTAAAATGCAGACTTTGTGGAAATCCAGGAACCCTGTAGCCCACATTGAGAATGAAGCGCGGCTGTTACCTTTAAATGCCTGGCTTGTGTCAGTTTTCCTCATAAGCCGAACATTCTACAAACAAAGGTGTCTCTGATGCTAACAGATATGGGCTTCGTTGTTAGCAGGTTTGGGGAAACTTTTCATGGACCCTCAAAACTATAAAAACTCCCAATGTACTTTTGGGTGCCTGCGTTATTTTAAAACAAAATCATGTTCCCCAAAACTTTGTTTTAAATGCAAGACTAGAGATAAGTGATTTCTTTTTAAAGAATGCTGTACTTACTTCACTCATATCCCTTGCATCTTCAGAAATGCTTACCAATATAGTTCATTCCTCACAGTTCTCCAGTGAACTCTGTAAACATTTCCAATGATCATTTCTGCTTTCATAGATATGAAACTAAGGCAAAGTGGTGTCTTTATTTATTTATTTTCAGAGGGCAGCCTCATGCACAGCTTAATCGCACATGGAAAATGTTGCATTGACATATAAAAAGCACGTCTGGTTGAGTGTGTGCTTGGCCGTTTGCCAACTCACCAGGCTTGGGCCATGCCAAATCTGATTCCCATTGACTTTTATGCAGAAGGAAAGTCAAACACAATTAACCCTTTGGGTTGCCTGCAATATTGTTTTTCAGGGAAATGTGGTTATATCTGTCCTGGCCACAGAGGCTGTCTCTGGGGAAGATGGCTTTGGTCACGTGTCCATGAAACACTACTGTCCCGATCCGTCATCTTGGAGCTGTCTGTACTGGGATATGCAATCAGGGACTGGAAATGAGCTGAAAGTTCCAGTAGAGGCTCATTCATTAGGCAGCCAAGCCTACAAAGGGCATATGCTTATATGGCAGGTGGGCAGCAGATGGGGCAACAGTGGAAACCTCCGGGGGAGGACAGGAGTAAGAGGGTTAGAGCGGCCCCAGCATTTTCCCTCACAGGTTGAACGAGGAGATCCAGTTCCGGAGTACGGCCCGGAGCATTGAGTAGGGGGTTTGGACAAATCAGACAGAGAGACCAAGGGAGATGCTGGTTTATGAAACAGGTCGACAGAAGACATTGGGAGGGCTGCATGGGTTGTATTCTGGCTTATTTGATTTGGTGTGAGCTGGCAACAAAGAAAACTCAAGAGATCAGGGATGAGTCCGCGTGCACCCCCATCCCTCTCAGGCCCCCTCAGTGTGGCCAGGCAGCTTGCGGCCATAGTTCAGCCTCTCTCTGGACAGCAGCTACGAGGAAGCTCACACTTCAACCACCAACACTTTATTTTAATTTATATGTTGCACGAGAGTCATTCTTGAATTGCAACTCTTGCTTATATCTTGTCACGTTTACCAGCCTTCTCAGACTGAACGCGATGTTTGGAACAGTGCGAAGACACCAGCCCCAGCGCCAGGAGGAGGATGCGCGTCCCAGCGGAGCCCCATCCACGGCCTGGCTTCCCTCAGCTGGCTATCAGGCGACGGTTCTGGGCTCTAGTAGGACTAGAACAGCAGAGGCATTTAGTGTCTGCGCGACTTGAAGTCTTTACGGGTGTTAGCTCACTTAAGCGCACAGTGACATCGCAGGTGGTTGAGCCCTCGGCGGGCACTGGCTCCCTGGCCTCACCTACGCCCATGGACCCTGCCTCGACCTGTTGCAGCTGTCAGGGCCCTTGCTCCTCACAGCTCCTGCGTGCCTCTCTTTCCATAGGCCGTTTCTTTTTTTCCTTCTGGTTTTCCTGAGGTGTAATTGATGCCCAGCACCGTGTAAGTGTAAGGTGTGCAGCATAATGACCTGACTTACGAGTGTTGTGAAATGATTGCCACAGTAATTTTCGTTAACATCCATCATCTCCTACTGATGCAAAAGAAAAAATGTGTCCTCGTGCTGTTTCTTATCTTTTGTGGTTGGGGAAACCAGATAATCAAGATTGTTATCCTTTTGTCCAAAATAATAGCACACAGCCCCTCATGAGAGCCTGGGTAGTTTTCCTATGACTCACGTTTATGGGCTGGAGTCTATGTATTTTTTACGTTTACTTGGGCTAAGTGGCGGTTCAGTTTATTTCCTGGTTCTTGACAAAATCTTCGATGATCCTGCCCATGCCTTCAGGATAAGATGAAAACTCAAGAGCTCACCCAAAGCTCTCCTCTGCATGGCCCCCACTTGTGTCACCAACATATCACCCACCTCTCACCACGCAGCCCTGGGCCCTGCACCCCAGACTCATCCTCTCATCCCCAATTCGACGGTCCGTGCCTCTCTGCTTTGCTACGTGCTCTTCTCCTGACCCCATTCTTCCCCTGCTGACCTCCTGTTTGTCTTCCAGGACCTGTGGCTCATCTGTCACCATCTGGAATCCTTCTCTGCCCCAGCGCAGGGTTGGTTACTCCCTGAGCTCCCAGGGCAGACATGCCGTTGCGTCATCACTGGTCCTTCACAGCCACCCTCCCCACTGGCCAAGGAACTGCTCAAGGGCATTATCTTCTCCTTGGTTTCCTTAAGGCCTAGCCCAGTATGTGGCATACAGTAGGTGCTTAATATATGCCAGCTGACTCACGGCTCGTGCCACTGTTAGCAAGCTACAAAATGCTCCCTGTGGCACAGCAGTGTGTTTATACCTTCTCATTATAGAAATTTTTAAAAGTTTAAGGAGAAAAGGATAGTTTGAAGGAAATGCAGTTGGACGCAAAAAAGCGAAACAGCTGTCTGCTTGATGATGATGGTAAAATCCTTATGTACCTGGAAATAGTTCTTGGGAATCTTGATTTTTTTTTTTCTGTTTGACTGCATTAAACCAAATTTAGTATTTTAAAATGTATATTTTTGTAGGGATTCCTTGCAGGGGAAGATGGAACATGTAATAATTGTAGTAACAAGTGTATTGAATTTGATATCTCATGAAGAAGGAAGGAGCATATACCTAAAGGGGATTTTTTCCTCAAGGAGGATTTGATTACGTCAAAGGAATGAGGCCTGTGCAATTTGTCCATAAGTGGGGAGTAAAAGGAAGCAGCCTTCAACCTGAAAATAGCTCAGTCTAGTGACACTTTTTATGCATTTTTTTTGTACATTTCTAATTCCATTCTCTGGAAAGAGAAATTCTTTTTCAAAATACCTAAAATGGCTTGGTAGGTTTAAATTATCCCTTGCTGTTAATATGTTGGGGGAGAGGGGACTTAGTCGTAATATCCAGATGAGAGAGGAAGAGTTCTGAACTGTTGTTGAAAATGAGCTGATGTGATTATGGCGTAGAAAGCTGGTTTATGTTTGTGAAAACAATCGTGCGCATGAGCAGCATCTGGAGAGAGGTTATCCCAGGCTGCCAGCAGCTCTTCATCCCTGGGGAATGAAAGGGGACCTTTCCTATTTTACTTCTCACTTTTCTGTTTCGTTTGAGGTTCTTTTTGTTTTTCTTTTACGATAAGCATGTCCTGCTTTTAGAAATGTTCAAAAGCCAATAGATTGTTTTAATCAGATGACTGGAAAGCGGCACGTTCCACTGCCTCACCAAGTGGGACGCTTCGTGTCCTGGCCACGTCAGATGCTGCTGACCTGGGTCCCAGCCCCACAGTCACCTGGGAGCAATGGTTTGGAGGTCCTGCCTTCCCACCCATCCCCCATCCCCACCCTGCCCCGACACAAGCTGTCAGTGAACTTGTGCTTTCATTATTCAGAACTAGCTGTGAAATCCTGGTAATTCATATGACCAAGACACAGTGGTAGTGGTTATTTAACCTCATGCAGTATTATTACAACCAGGACATTTTAACTGGATTTTCTTCTACCTTCCTACATTGAGAGTGGACTTGAGGTTTATGAGTAAAATCGGCGATTTGGGAATATATCACCAATCATTTTTAATGTTGTGGGAAGCAGTTTATTTTCATGATATGTAGTTGTGTTCCGATGGGTAAACTCCACCCTATGTTGGGTGGGTGGGGGCCTTGTATTCACTCAGCCCTTGAGGAGCTCCAGGCCAGAGGTAGGACCCCAGGAGTACACTTGGCTCAGGTGAGGTGCTTCCTAGAGGGGCTGAGCTGGGAAGCCAGAAGGTGAGTGTGTGAAGGTACAGCCAGGGAGCTGAGTTTGTCATTGGGTCTAGAGTTGAGAACAGTGGCAGAAATGAGAGATGGAGACCACAGTCAAGAGCTGTAATGAACCAGGAGTCAAGGAACACGGTGGGAGCAATCTAGAATATCCCTCTGACCTCCCATTATGAATACTTGTTGAGTTCATTATTTGTCTCATGTTAAAAATGTGGTCACAGGTATACAATAGAATGGGATCATTTCTGTGCCAGAATTGTGTTTATTTTGAGATATATCCAAGTTTTACTCAGTGACTCAGAGTTGATCCTACCACCTGGACAGTTCATTCAAACAATATTTGATAACTTATCAAATAAGTCTGTGCTACATGTTGATTTCAACTTCACCTTGTGCGAGGAGCTATCTGTACCTTGTTTGATGTCTTCCCGTCTGTCGCATCAGTGGATCTCCAGTAGATTTAGTTCGACTAGTGAGCGTGTGAACTTTGCAATTGTTCAAAATGTTTTGAATTACTTCGAGATAGCTCTTTCTTATTTCCTTGAATTACCACAAATTTAGAATATAATTTATGTAAAGGACATATTCAACCAATATGAATTGAGTACCTGCCGTGTCAGGCACTCTTCTAGCTGCTTAGAACACAGCGGTGTTGAGACATATGAAGGGCCTGCTGCCATGGAGCTCACTTCTGTTGGGACAGACAGACAACGAACAGATAAACAAATAAATATATGAATAATGCCAGGTAGTGATAAGAAGCATGAAGAGGGGCTAGCCCGGTGGTGCAGCAGTTAAGTGCACACGTTCTGCTTTGGGGGCCCGGGGTTCACCGGTTCGGATCCGGGTGCAGACATGGCACCGCTTGGCACACCATGCTGTGGTAGGCGTCCCACATATAAAGTGGAGGAAGATGGGCACGGATATTAGCTCAGGGCCAGTCTTCCTCAGCAAAAAGAGGAGGATTGGCTGCAGATGTTAGCTCTGGGCTGATCTTCCTCAAAAAAAAAAAAGAAGCATGAAGAAAAGTAAAGCAGAGTGTTTGAGCAGGGCTGGTAGAAGTGCTGTTTTAGGTAACAGGAATTTCATCCCAGTGATTGGCTGTCTAAATGGGACTGAGTTACAAAACCCAGGAGATTTGTAAGCATAGCTTTTTAAAATCTTCTTTATCAGTTTGGTGTAGTTTCATGTGAACCCTATTTTTTCTTCTTTCAACCTGTTAAAAGGCTTTAAGTTTCGTGCTGGTTCAAGTTTCAAAAAGCAGCCCAAGTTCAAAGAAAAATGCTAAGAATTTCATCTTGTTTTGTGTGACAACAGAATGAAGGCACGTAATTACATGACGGTCCCCACCCCTGGCAGACCTGCAGTGGCCCAGATTTTTTTGAAATTTAGCACAAAACCACATTGTTATCAGAGGATGTTCCCATGAGGTAAGAAAGACCTGGCAGAATTGTGGTGGCAGCTTGATTACAAAAATATTAAATATTTCTTCCTTAATGGCGAAGACCCGTTGTTTACCCTTCTAGAGAATAAGTTAGCATGTGTTTATTCTGAAAAGCTGTGGTCTTAAGAGCATCTGCCTGACTATGCTGTGCACAGCAGTTACCCCAGGGAGAATTTATAAGGCATGTCAATTAACGAAGGGCAGGGGTGGATGTTAGCAAAGACGTTAGAATTTAAACAGCCGAAGGGTTTCTTTCAAGAATCCCATTGGATGGTTATATCCTCATTTCATAATGTTGATATTACTCAAAACAAATAAGGAATTCTGATTTTAGAATTGTCTTTTGAGCCAGTTTACAAGCCAGATGAAAACTTTATTCATTCAGTGGTTCATTTCATTCATTCATTTTGTCATTCAGTAAACCTTTGGGAAACCTCCTGTCTGCCAACATGGTGCTCCTTGCTAATTGTGTGTCAGTCAGTGGGAGCCATTGCTTTCCTCTGAGCCGACACGCTGTGGGCGGACAGATGAGTTCTCGCCCTGCAAGAGCTTAGGTAGCTGTGAGCAGTACAAGGTGGAAGGCCCGGGAGGGAAGCTCTGCTTGGCCAGGCAGAGGGAGCTCCAAAGGGAGGTGACATTTGGGCTGGAGTGTTTGAAGCAAAGGTTTGCGTGTGCTAGGCGGAGGGAAAAGTGAGTTTCTGGCAGCAGTCTCTTACTTTGTAGCTACACGTGATTATGTTCAAAACTGAGATGGCCTGACTCAGTTTGACAGCCTATCTCATTCAGCTGACTTGGCCTCAAATGATCTTGACTGATTCCAAAAAATAAATTTACTTGTAGGACATGAATATTTTCTGCCATTCCATTTCATAAATATATATTGAGCACCTCACCATGAACAATATGCTATGGCAGTATGTAGGTAGCCTTGGAGAATTCAAGCGTCTCTCCATCTTTAAAAAAATTTTTTTTATTGAGGAGAAATTCATATAACATAAAATTAAGCATTTTTAAGTATATAGTTCAGTGGTATTTAGTACATTCACAGGGTTGTATAACCACCAGCTCTATCTAGTTCCAAAATATTTTTATCACCCCCCAAAAGAACTCTGTACCCATTATTCAGTCATTCCCTATTTTCCCTTCGCCCCAGCTTCTTACAAACACAAATCTGATTTCTGTCTCTACAGATTTACTTGTTCTGGATATTTCGCATAAATGGAATCATACAATGTATGACCTTTTGTGTCTGACTTCTTTTACTTAGTATAATGTTTGTGAGGTTCATCCACATCGTAGAAGGTATCAGTACTTCATTCCTTTTTATGGCTGAATAATATTCCATTGTATGGATATCCCACATTATGTTTATCCATTCATGTCTGATGGACGTTTGGGTTGTTTCTACCATTTAGTTTTTGTGAATAGTACCACTGTAAACGTTTGTGTGCACGTATTTGCCTCAGTACCTGTTTTCAATTCTTTGGGGTCTATACCTAGAAGTAGAATGGCTGGCTCATACAGTATTACTATGTTTCACTTTTTGAGCAACAGCCAAACTGTTTTCCACAGTGGCTGCACCATTTGATATTCCCACCAGCAATGTCCGAGGCTTCCACTTTATGTGCATCCTTACCAGCCCTTGGTGCTTTCCATTTTCTTAGTAAAAGCCATCTTAGTGGATGTGAAGTATTATCTCATTGTGGTTTTGATTTGCATTTCCCTATGACTAATGATGTAGAGCTTTCTTTCTTGTGCTTCTTGGCCATTTGTATATCTTTTTCCCCCCATCTTTGATGGCAATTCCAAACAAAAGAAGTTATGAAAATGTTCTAAGCAGTGATAGCCTGATTAGAATAAGTGAAGCATCCTACAAGAGGACTGATTTTGGGCAGACCATATTCATTTGACTCTGTAAATTAGGGAGTGATTGTTTAAAAACCAATCTTACTATATTTATTACTAATAATAAGATAATTATTATTATCTTATACACGACTGTTGTTACATTGGTTAAAATATAAACTTGTGACTGTCTCCTCAGTCATAAGCATTACCTTCTCCTCTGCAATAGCTCAGGTCTATAGGAAGTTACTCAGTTGGAGCCAGATCTATCATCTACCTATTTCTTCATAGCATTTTGAGATGCTATTATAGATTTTGCCTATGGAGTAAAGTTTCATAAATTCTGTAATAGCCAAATATATATTTTTGGCTATATAAAGTATATATTTGGCTAGTATAGAATTCATTAGACTATATATATAGTGTGTATATATATATATATATATATATACACACACACACATAGAGAGAGAAGAAAGAGAGAGAGAAAGCGAGTTTATATATATGTAGACTAGAGCTAATGTTCTTTATCCAGAGAAAGACAGACGACCCTAATACTGTTTGCTGTGGCAACTGATACCCCTCCTAGTACTTTCATGTATTCAGAAACTTTGTACTGAGCACCCACAATGTTGCAGGAATCATCTAGGCTCAAATACAGCAGTGAACAAAACACTGAGCTTTCCTTCTGTCAGAGGAGACGGGTGATGAGCAGATACAGGAGGTGGTTGTAAGCATTATGAAGCAGAATAAAACCAGATGTAAGGGGCGTGATGGGGCTGCTGGTGAAGAAAGGGTGGTCAAGGAAGGCCTCTCTGAGTAAGTGCAAATACGTGAGGACACTGGGTGCATGTCGGCAGAAGGGAACGAAATGTGACGGAGCAGGCTTCACCCATCTGAGGGACAGCTCAGACGCCAGTGTGGCTGAAGCGGCATGATTTCAGAGAGTGAGAGGAGGGAAGTTCAAAGAAATAGCCCATTTAAAATAGACGAGCGCTGAAGACGTACTTGGAATTACAAGGATCAAGTTTGTCGGTCCTTGTGCTAGGAACCAGTTCTGGATCAGTGAAGAGAGTCTGTATTATTTACCTATTGTTGCTATAACAAATTGCTGCAAACTTAGTGACTTAAGGCACAGAAATCTATTATCTCCTGGGTTCTGGAGGTCAGAAATCTAAGACGTGCCTGCAGGGGGCGTTCCCTTGGAAGCTCTAGGGGAGAATTCATTTCCTTGCCTTTACTGCCATGAAGAGGCCACTCAAAACTCTTTGGCGCATGGTTCCTTTCTGCATCTGAAAAGCGGGCAGCAGAGCGTGTTCTCATCTCTAACGTCTGCTCCTGCCCTGAGTCTTCTCCCTCTGATGCTGGCCCTCTGGCCGTCCTCTTATAAGGACTCTTGTGATTAGCTTGGGCCCACCCAGATAATCCAGGATAATCGCACCTCAAGATCCCTTTTTTTTTTTTAATTAACCATGTTATTTTACTTTTCTTATTATGGTAACATTGGTTTATAACATTATATAAATGTCAGGTGTACGTCGTTGTAGATTTCAATTTCTGTGTAGATTACAACATGTTCACCACCCAAAGACTAAATACAATCCATCACCACACACACGTGCCTCATCACCCCTTTCGCCCTCCTCCCTCCCCTCTTCCACTCTGGTAACCACAATCTATTCTCTATGTGTGTGTTTGTCGTCGTTTTTATCTTCTACTTATGAGTGAGATCATACGGTATTTGACTTTCTCCCTCTGACTTATTTCACTTAGCACAATACCCTCAAGGTCCATCCATGTTGTCACAAATGGCCCGAATTCATCGTTTCTTATGGCTGAGTAGTATTCCATTGTGTATACGTACACCACGTCTTGTTTATCCATTCATCCCTTCATGGGTACCTGTGTTGCTTCCAAGTCTTAGCTATTGTGAATAATGCTGCGATGAACATAGGGGTGCATGTATCTTTATGCATTCGTGTTTTAATGTTCTTTAGAGAAATACCCAGCAATGGAATAGCCGGATCATATAGTAGTTCTAGTCTTAATTTTTTTAGGAATCTCCGTATTGTTTTCCATGGTGGCTGCAGCAGTTTGCACTCCCACCAGCAGTGTATGAGGGTTCCCTTCTTTCCACGTCCTCTCCAACACTTATTGTTTCCTGTCTTGTTAATTATAGCCATTCTGAGAGGAGTGAGATGATATCTCATTGTAGTTTTGATTTGCGTTTCCCTGATAGTTAATGATGTTGAGCATCTTTTCATGTGCCTGTTGGCCATCTGTATATCTTGTGTGGAGAAATCTCTACTCAGATCTTTTGCCCATTTTTTAGTTAGGTTGTTGGGTTTTTTGTTGTTGAGATGTATGAGTTCTTTGTCTATTTTGGATATTAATGCCTATCAGATATATGATTTGCAAATATCTTCTCCCAACTGTTGGCATGTCTCAAGATCCTTAATTTACTCACATCTGCAGTCTCTTCTGGCATACCAGGTAACATATCCCCAGGTCCTAGGGCTTAGCATGTGGACATCTCGGGTGGGGGACGGGGGTGGGCAGAAGCATTACTCAGCCTGCCACAGTGGTCTTTCTTGCTTGAGCAAAGTCTGATTGCTCTCAGACTTTCTATCATTTCTAAAGTACTAGTCTCAACCCTCACCAGGCTGTATTTTGATTATTGAAGTTTTCATTCTTCAGGTTCTTTCCTTTTACTTTCCAGTCAGTGGGAAAGGAGATAAAAGTTTAAATGCATAAGGATTTTGTTGGATTGCAAATCCTTGAGGGCAAAGAGGCCCTCCTTCATCTCTTCATCCCCACTGTCTAACGGAGGTCACAGCCCATGCTCACTCCGTCTAGAAGGTGGTGGGGATGGTTCCATTGTGAAATGAGGGAGGGTGTCATTTTATAGTTTTATTAAAGATGCCCATAGAAATAACAAGATTCTCTAATTCCAGGTATGAATACAGATCTTTATATGAAAATCATATTGATCGTACATCTGCTCCCTTGACGTCTCTCTGGGGGAAAATTAAAAAAACCCTAGAAGCTGGCCATCCAGGTCTGCTGAGAGGGACAGAATTTTACCATCTCAGAAAGAGCAGAACATATTTCTGGTACCCGGACTACAGTTTCTTTTCAGTGGTATTTTTTAAAAGAAGTTAAGTGTCAGCATTCGAATTTATATCAAGCCCTAGTTTTGGCAGGGAGTCAGCTAAACATTAAATTAGATAATTTGGGCTTTATTCCAAAGTAACCAGTACCTTTCTCTAATGGAGAAATGCAGTTTGGCATCATCATGGCACCTCCACAAAATCTCCTTGAGTACTGGGATGGAAGGTGATACAAATGAGTGAGAGCTGTGGCTCTGAGGAGGCTGGAGAGTTACCAGCTGCTTTATGGAGCATGAGTAGGTTCCTCTGTGTGGGTGGCCTTTAGCTTGAAGTGTTGTGTCGCTGCACATAAGTACCACGGAGTTGTTTACTTGTCAAGTGTGCTGCCAAGGAGAGAAAAAAATTCTGAAGAGACGCTTATTGAAAGGGAGCCCAAAACAGAGTAGTGTGCTCTTCCAGGATGAGAATTCTCAGTCCTGAGATAATGGAATTCAAATGAAAGGAGCTTTCAGGCAGCCGCTCAGATTCATCTGGAGTGTTCTCTGTAGTGTGTTCTTCATGGCTGGGAACAACCTGTAAATGTGCCGTCTGCAACGTGCGGCGTCCTAGACTTTGTGAGTGCGCAGAGGGCGTGATCTCAGCTGACGTTGGGAAAACAATCAACAGTGTTGCTGCTCATGTATTTTCACATTCTTGTGGTTTGCATTTCTCTTGAGGTAATCTCTGTGGCAAGAGGACGATGAAAATCTTGGACACATGACCAAAATAACTTCAATATTGAGATTTGAGTCTTTCTTTCTTATAATATTAAGATGAGCGTTTATAAATATTCTTTATTTAAGATTAAATAATTAAAAGTCTTTCTTTTACTATCATTTAAAAAATTCTCTTATTTTGTATGGAGGCAAGCATTCAGGAAACGAAGTATGTCTGGGAAGGCACAGCCAGGCATATTAACTCTGTCTACTTTTAATTTTGATTTTATTTTTTGCTGAGGAAGATTAGCTCTGAGCTAACGTCTGTGCCAGTCTTCCTCCACTTTATATGTGGGTCACCACTACAGCATGGCTGATGAGCAGTATAGGTCTGCATCTGGGATCTGAACCTGTGAACTCTGGCTGCTGAAGCAGAGCGTGCAGAAATTAACCACAGTGCCATGGGGCCAGCCCTTAACACTGTCTACTTTTAGAGGGAAATTAAGAAATATATGTCAATATAGCAAATCTTCGATTTGATGAGATATTTAAATTAATTACAATAGTAGGATCTCTGTAAATTCTGTATATACAGTTCTGACTAATTTTACCCAAGTTTTATTACTAATCTGAAACACCTATCCCCTAATTATGGCTCAAAAGCAAATATAAAAATTTGTAAAAACTATGATGGACTCGGGAAACAACTATCGTTAACCGTTCATGGGGTTGTTACATAGGTTCCAACACACAATTTATAAAATGAATGAAGATTTTGAGAGTGAATTCCACTTTTACAACACTCTTGGTAAGGCAAAGTCAATTGCTTTGTTTAATTGAAACGTAATAGAGCAGATCTATATCATACTTAATTCACTTGGAGCGGCACTGCAGGGGTCTTTTGCCCTCTAAGTCTCTCTCGCAGTAAGTTACTCATAGGTCTTTTTAATAACTGAACGAGACTGGGATCCCTCTCCCTGGTCTAACAGGTGACTCTAGCAAGCAAGCTGCCTGGGCTCAAAGTCAGTACAATAAAAATCTCTGCTTTGCTGTGTGGAGCAGCCAGGCAGGCCTCAGATGCCCGTGTCTAAAGGAACTTGCAACCCCTCGTCTCGTGGGTTCCATCACTATTTGTTTTCACACATCGGTTTCAATTTTCCAGCATAAATGGCACTGTACCACAACAGAGATAGACTTATAACTCTAGAAATGGAACAGATTTGATCAGAAACAGCACTGCAGATTAAAGAATCTTAGGCCTTCCATCATTATCTTTTTCTACTCTCTCCATCTCCTAATGATGCTTCTTAGAGTGAGTGGACAACAGGAAGAAAGAATGAGTACCTCACTCACATTTCCCAGCTACATTTCTTAAAGACTGAGGGAGAAAGCGATGACACTCGTCCTTGCCTGCCTCCACGCGTGGACAACACCAACATCACAAGCCTTGTCTCACGTATAACCAAAAGGCTCCTGTTCTTGAAGGAGATGACTCTTAGACGTGGAAGCCCTTTCCTGCACGGACACGGCTTTGTTAAAAAAGTGTATCAACTGCATCAGACCTGTAGACCTTGGGCCAGTTCTTCAGAATACTCTATTGGGCTGTTTCCTAGGACTTGAATTCCTCACTTTGATTATCGAATAAACTCCTTTGATTACCCTTTACCCAAACTCTCTTTCAGTCGACATAACCAATGCCTCGTGCAAAAAGTGTTTGTGATGGTTGCTTGAAGCAAAGCAAGCTATAGCGATGCATCGTTCCACAGATCGTTTCTTCTCTCCCTTCAACACCAGTCTTCCTTGTTGAACATCATGAAGCAGGGAATTACTGCGCTTCACGTAAAAATTGAACGCCCACGTCAGGCTTTAATAAAAGGGGGTCTTATGTGGTACCTAACTCTGCACATGTGGCATCACTTCAAGGAGATTTAAGCTTCTACAAGGAAAGCGGTTCTCAAACCGCTCCCTGGCTCCTTCCGCATCACCCACAGTGTGCCTGTGGTACACCCATTTAGTACATTCTCAGTTGAACTGAAGACTCTCTCACTCTACTAGGGAAAAAACAAGGCCGTGGATCTAGCTGGGTTCTTGACCTATAATGTGCAGCTTCATTTCCAAATCCCACAAACCGGGTCTCATCAACAAAGGCAAGTTTGCAGCCTGGTCCCTGGGTCTCTCTGCACGTCTTAGAAATGTTGAGCTTCTCATAAAGTCCACTCACTCTAAGAAGCATCATTAGGAGATGGAGAGAGTAGAAAAAGATAATGATGGAAGGCCTAAGATTCTTTAATCTGCAGTGCTGTTTCTGATCAAATCTGTTCCATTTCTAGAGTTATAAGTCTATCTCTGTTGTGGTACAGTGCCATTTATGCTGGAAAATTGAAACTGATGTGTGAAAACAAATAGTGATGGAACTAAGCTGGAAAGACACTGGCATAGATTGGCCTTTGAAGCCCAGAAAAGGCACTGAGATGGTTTACTTCCCAGGCCGGCCTCCGTCCCCAGCCACCACAGCCTGACCCTCCTTGACCTGATGCTGAGCAGATGCTCAATGTGCATTGTTCCAGAATTGGAGAAGCAAAAGTCCATTAACCACAAAAGGAGAAACTTAAGGTCTTTCCTTTCCCTCATGTCAAGCACTGGCTAAAACTCTGCTAGAGATGGCTAGTTCTCTGAGGTCCGCCTAATATTGTTCTTTAGACTGCTTCTATTTTGGCGACAATAAGAATGTTTTTATACCTTATCCTGGGTATCCGTATTTTACCTAAATATTTATGTTATATTAAAAAAACTATTTAGACCCCCCTCCCAATTTACTAAAATAGTTTAGCTAGAATCTAGGAATGCTGACAAATAAATAATTTTGAATGTTCAACTTTTTTTTAAGTTAATAAACAATTTTTTTAGAGCAGTTTTAGGTTCACAGCAAAATTGAGCTGGAAGTACAGAGGGTTCCCATATACTCCTGTCTCTACACAGGCACAACTATCTCCTCTGTCGACGGCCTGAGCCAGAGTGGTACATTTGTTACAACTGATGAACCTACATTAACACATTGTTATCACCCAAAGTCCATACTTTTTGTTCTTGGTGTCCTACATTCAGGAGGTTTAGACAAATGTATAGTAACATGTATCCATCATTATAATATCATACAGAGTATTTTCTCTGCCCTAAAAATCCTCTGTACTCTGCCTATTCATCCCTCCCTCCTCTGTAACCCCTGGCGGCCACTAATCTTTTTACTGTCTCCATAGTCTTGCCTTTTGCAGAATGTCATATAATTGGAATCATACTGTATGTTGTCTTTTCAGATTGGCTCCTTTCACTTAGTAATGTGTGTTTACGTTTCCTCTGTGTGTTTTCATGGCTCGATAGCTCATTTCTTTTTAGCACTGAATAATATTCCATTGTCTGCATGTACCACAGTTTATTTATCCATTCATCTATTAAAGGACATCTTGGTTGCTTCCAGGTTTTGGCAATGGTGAATAAAGCTGCTATAAATATCAGTGTGCAGGCTTTTGTGTGGACATGTTTTCAATTCATTTGGATAAATACCATGGAGCATAATGGCTGGATCGTATGGTAAGAGTATGTTTAGTTTTGTAAGAAGTTGCGGAACTGTCTTCCAAAGTGGCTGTACCATTTTGCGTTCCCACCGGCACTGAATGAGAGCACCTGTTGTTCCCCGTCTAGCACTTGTGTTGTGTTTGGAATTGTGGCCATTCAATAGGTGTGTGGCATATCTCGTTGTTTTAATTTGCAATTCCCTAATGACATATAATATTGAACATCTTTTCATATGCTTCTTTGCCGTCTGTATATCTTCTCTGGAGAGGTGTCTGTTCAGATCTTTTGCCCATTTTTTAATCAAGTTGTTCATTTTCTTATTAGTAAGTTTTTAACAGTTCTTTGTGTATTTTGGATAACATTCCTTTATCAGATGTGTCTTTTGCAAATATTTTCTCCCAGGCTGTGGCTTTGTCTTCTCATTCTCTTGTCTTTCTCTTTCACAGAGCAGAAGTTTTTAATTTTAATGAAGTCTAGTTTATCGATTATTTCTTTTATGGAACCTACTTTTGGTGCTATATCTAAGAAATCATTGCCATACCCAGCGTTACCTAGATTTTCTCCTAAGTTATCTTCTGAGAATTTTCTAGTTTTTAAGTTTTACATTTAGGTCCTTAATCCGTTTTGAGTTATTTTTTGCGAAGGATGCAAGATCTGTGTCTAGATTTGTTTTTTTGCATATGGATGTCCAGTTGTTCTTTTTAAGATGAAATATACGTTTAAGATTAAAGTAGAAACAGTTTTGGTTTAGAAGCAAATATTTTACCTATCCAGGCAGTGTCATGAAATAACTATGACAATTATATTTCGTTCTCCTTTTAGAAAACAGTATTCATGTGGATGTGTCTCTGGACGTCATTCCTACTGTACTCCATCAGGTCTTCCCTGGGGGAGCAAAATAATTTCATGTAGAAAATGGCCTCGAAAATTTCAAGCTCCAAGTCTCACGTTCGCCTTATTCTAAGTGACAAGTTTAGGAACGGTGTTTTCTTTTTTGCTTGCAGATAATCCAACAATAACAATATAATTACTGAATTGCAACCCCACCCAAGGAGGGTCTTAATATACATTTTAAATTCTCTTCTAGAAAGTTGCAGCCTAAGAATGTACCATTCTCTTCAAGGGCTCTAATTAAACAAATATAGTTTCCTGCTGTCTGATCTTGCCAGAATGGAAACACTTAGTCCTGTTCGCTCAAGGAGAGAGCAGTTTTGCTGAAAATGGAACTTGCATTTTTTTATTTGGATATATGATATCCTGTATATTTGAAGATGGTAATTATATACTCAGAGCCTATTGAAGAAGAGCTGCTCTGATGTTTAAATTGAGGTCTTGGGGCAGCTGTGACTCCCCCTACTGATGAGTTTGTGTTCATTGTATGATAAGTGTTCACAACAAAGGAGTCTGATGATAGTGAGGCCGAGCTGTTAGAGGATCTATCTCTTGTCTATTCCATTGGAGAACGAGCCTTGGATTCTTGCCAGAGATGATAAAGGCCGTTGTTGTGTTGTAAGGTGTCAGCCCTGATGACTGTGCAGCTGGGTGTGTGCAGATCACTGCAGGCAAATCCTGGGTGATCTGCATGCCACAAATATTTGCTCGTGGGATCTGGCTGGCAATGGAAACAAATATTGCAGCAGATATAACATGGTCTTGTCCCCATGGGATCTCATAGCCATGGGTCATTACAAATTTAAAAATCAGCATCAATATTTTAAATCTTTTTCTCATTTTTTTTTTAGGAAGGACAAGCCAATTTAGATGATCCTAGAAATTGAAGTAATTTCTATGCACAGCACTTTCATCTTCTCTAAGGAAATTGAATCTTTCTTGGGTTCACTATCATCATTAAGATGGTGGACAAAGAGTTCTTACATATTCAAATGTGTGACATTTATTGTCTCCACCTTCTTGCTATTTGCAGACGGCAAGTGGTGTCTCATGTATAGCATATTTTTTGTTTTTTTAGCCCAAATTAGATTATACATATTGTTAGATAACAATTTTAACCTTAATAGCCACTGGCTATCTATTCATTTTGATATGTATGTATATTTCAAATACTATTCCATGTTTTGGACATGCCCAGTGTGTTTAACCGGTCTATTTTTTTTTAAAAAAGATTGGCACCTGAGCTAACAAACTGTTGCCAATCTTCTTCTTCTTCTTCTCCCCCTCCCGCTCCCCCGGCTCCCCCGCCTTGCCCTCCCCCTCGCTCAGTACGTAGTTGTATGTTCTAGTTGTGGGTCCTTCTAGTTCTATGTGGGACTCCGCCTCAGCATGGCTTGATGAGCGGTGCTGTGGCCGCGCCTAGAATCTGAACTGGCGAAACCCTGGGCTGCCGAAGCGGAGCGTGTGAACTTAACCACTCGGCTGTGGGGCCGACCCTAACCAGTCCATTTTTGTTGGGAACATTTAGGATGTTTCTTTGTGTATGTGTGTGTGTGTTTTCTATTACAGACATGCCACACAAAGCACACATATTCAGAAATTTTCATTCACTTACATATGTCTACAAGGCAAATTCCTCAAAGTGATATTGTGGGATCAAAAGGTACATGCTTTTAAAGTTTGATAGATACTGCCAAGTTGTCCTTCTACAGATTTCCATCGATTTATCCTCCTACAAACAAGATATGAGAGTGCCTTTTTACTCCACCCTTAGCAACAATAAATATTATCAGACTTCTAATTCTTTGCCAACCCAAAAGGTGAAAATCATTTCTAATTATTGTTTGAGTTTGTTTTTGTTTAGTCCTGGTCATGTACTTTTTTCTTTAGCTAGTCTCTTTATCATGGCCTTTGCCCATTTTAATCTAGAGTTCTCTGACTGATTTCTACTGACTCTTTATGTTAGGGATGTTATGCCTTTTCATAAATGATGCAAATGTGAACTTTTTAAATTTCTATATAATCATCTTTACAAAGCTTTTTATTTAAGGCTTCTGGGTTTTGTATCCCATTAAAGCTCTCCTCATTCCTAATTTATTTTTTGAAAAATTGAACCATGGTTTTCTCTGATGCTTTTATGGTTTCTCTTTTGTTATACATATGAAATGCTATATAAATTTTGCTATAAATATTCAATGTAGGATGTATTTTGTTACATATATGAAATATATTTTTATGTAAGGCATGAGGTAAGGATCCCCTCTTATTTTCTTTGCCAATGTACGTCTATGTACCATTCATTACTTTTCTGATTCGTTCGAACTATCACCTTTATTATATGTTACTTGCCATACATGTTGTGACCTATTTCTGAATGTTTTATGTCAGTGTTTCTCAAAGAGCGGTCAATCCATCACTTAAGGTTGTCTGTGGTCTGTCAGGCAGTCTACAGGCAGTCAGTTTCCAAGAAAACTGTGATTATACCATTTGACTCACAGATTTAAAATATAAGATTAATTATGATTTTCACAGAAATCCCATTTCTTTCTTAATCATTGTCATGTCTTTAAACATTGCCCATGTGTTAGCTCATGTTGGCTAACAGGTGTTTAACAGGGTGTATTTTGTCATAAACAATGAACATGTCATTAGTGTATTATTATTGTCATCATGAAATTTACTTCTTTTCTTATTTCTGTTGGGCTATGAGAGAGTTTTCATGGTTGCAGAGATGGAGTTGAGCATCCGGTGGTGGGTTGAGGGGCTGTGGAGTTCAGCAGCATGCCCGATCAGTGCAGTGTGTCCTGTGGTGGCATTGCAAGAGGCAGTATCCTAAGGAGGTGGTTCTTCCGAGGCACCCTTGCTGTGCCTCGTTCCCTTGTTCTTGTACTAACCTTGATCCATGAGCCACCCAAGATCCCTCCAATTCGTTCTGTTTTTGTTTAAGTTAATCATTTTTGTTATTTGCAGCCACAGAGAGAGAGAGAGAGAAAAAGAAAAGGGCATAGGAAACACAACAATGATGTTCAGATTTTCTTGGGCTGGTAGCCCATCTGGTCCTAGTCCTCAGATGTTCTCAGTGATAAATTTTTGCTGAATAGTTCTGTATTTGTTTTATATGCTGTAGAGCAAATGACCACAAACTGAGCAACTTAAAACAACACAAGTTAATTATCTCGCAGTTTTCGTGCATCAGGAGTCCAGGCACAACTTGGTTTGATCCTCTGCAAGGCTGCAGTCCAGGTGTCGGCCAGGACTGGGTTTGCATCTGGAGGCTCGATGAGGGAAGGGTCTGCCCCTAAGGTCACTGAGGTTGTTGGCAGAATTCAGTTACACAGCTGTAGGACTCATGCGGATTGCCTCTTCAAAGCCAGCAAGGACAACAAGACTCTGATGCAGATCATGGGAGAAACATTCCATCTCCTTTGCCAAAGAAGGCAACCTGAACATGGGAGTGAATCCGGTCATCTTTGTCACGTTCTACCGATTAGAGACAAGTCACTGCTCCCACCCATACTCCGGGGGAGGGGATTGCACAAAAATGTGCACACCAGGAGGCAGCCATCCTGGGGACTCCCTTAGCGTCTGTGGGTCACAAGTAGTGTGAACCAGCAAAGCTTTCATGTGAATTTCAAAGACAATGATATTTCTGGTAAAACAATCAAATGTTTCCAGAACAAGGTCAAAACAGTACTTTCAATATAGAGTTGATGCATTATTTCAGTAAAGATGGAGGAAAAACCACAAATACTGAAGCCGTCCTTATAGCAAAAGGAGCCAGAAGTCGTAATATCTCTGAGAGCTGGGTAACCAGTCACAAAGTCAGTCATCACTATTGTGGTTTGAAAAGAAGCAGAGAAAACAAAATACTAGGAAAATGATTTATAAAAATGGTCGTTAAAGAAATAACGAATATTTTGCATGATAAAACAAAGAAAGCAGAAAAAGCTATTTTTAAAAATCTCTTTATCAAAATGATCAAATGACAGTGCTTTGGTGGAGAGGTTGAAATCTCAAAATTCCTGGCTCAATGAGTGTTTTTAATATCTAGTACCATCTGGCAGAGACCCAAAAGACTTGCTACCATTCCTGTGACCTATATTTGTGAGCTTGGATTTGCAAACCAAGTAGAAACAGAAATTAAGGAAACTGCTGAATGTGTAGCCTGACCAATTGCGCAACTATGTCAATCTGGTTATACCGATCAAGGTAAAAATTTGCGTAAAGGTTATTCCTATCACTGATAATGATGATGATGATAGAGGTGATTTATTAATTTAAAGAGCATTCCAGATAGAGAGAATAGGAAGTGGAAGGTCTCTGAATGACAAATGCGTTCTTTGAAGAACAGCAAAGAGGTCTCTGAGGCTGGAACAGAGATCTGAGCATGAGAATTAGAAGATGGAGGGTTGGGGGTTCATGTAAGACGTCGTCACTGGAAAGTCTTTGGCTGTTCCTCTGAGTAGATTGAAAATTCCTTGCCAGTGTTTTCCTAAGGTGTTTCTAGAAGAGTTCTGACAATAATAAGTGACAGAAACAAAAAAGGTTCTCCCAGATTCCAGGGTACATTTATAATAGATTCTTGCACCAGGGCATCTGGCATTTACATGTGGTACTTTGGCCCCTGTCTCAAATGCTGGAAATAAAACTGTGATTAAGATAATTATACCAATTTTGAGTTAATTTTTTCAGTTATCTTAATTAGTTGTCCTCTCAAAAATATATTAGCTTAAGAAAAAATACAAAGTATATAATTTAAAAAAACAACAGGTGAGTTAGAAGAGGAATGTTTACTTAGCAGGCAGATTCGCCACACTTTTCCTTCAAATATATTAAGAATACTCAAGCCACAGACTGTGTTTTTGCTTGTGGGAAGGACAAGCGTTTATTGTACATTGCTCTTTCTAGCAGTAGCTTGGATAAATCCCTTTGTTCTACTCTGTCCATTTTCTTGCTCAATTGCTTATTTGTCCTTACTAATCAATAGTTCATTCTGTTCCAAAATGGTAATTTAGACAGTTTGTGATTTCCCCAACAACTATGAATGACGCTATCTCATTCAATATAATTTTCTCTTTGCCTAGGTGTCAAGAAATAAAATTCTTCTCTGTAACATCAAAGGCCTCAGCCAAGGGCCGATAAAGTCTGTGGAATCTACATAATTATGAATGGCTTTTTAAACAGTGTCCATTCTTTAACTGAATAATTGTTTAATCATTTTATCTTTCTGCTTTTATGAGTCATCAGTAATGTGCATCATCCAATGACTGGTGCTGCAAAGTACTCTGAAGCACCATTTGTCTTTGCAAAACAAGTTATGCGTGAGATGTGCCTATAGTAGTTGTAACATTGTGAAACAAACACAGTGGAACTTGATGTAGTCAGAAGAGCTTTCATCTTGTGCTTTATCACCTTGGGAGTTTATATTTGTGCCAACAAGGCTACTGTTGCTCCAATATTTAAAAAAAAATTCTAAGTAAAAATGCATTCAGGGCCACTGAATAAGTGATACAAGGAAAAAAGATTATCCTGAATTCACACTTGGCTCTATGTTCATGTAGATCACCTGTTTCTCCTTGTGATATCTAAATGATATTTGGCCCCTTCAAAAAGAATCAAATTGTTCCAGGGAAAAAGTCTTTGAGTTTTGCAGTGATAAAAACTGAATCATGGTGAGAGAGATTACTAAATCTCCATCAGATGAAGGATGGAGAATCTCCAACCTGTGTAATGATAGAGATGACCTGAGTAACATGGATGACCAGCTTGATCTAACTGATCAAATAGATATAGATAAATTCCTCTTAAGCACACAGGAACTCACACAAGCTGATTATTACTAAGTCACAAAGGAAATATTAAGAACTTTGGAAGATTGATCTGATGCAGAAAACGTTCTCTGACTACAGTGCAATTAAGTTGTAAGTCAACATGGCTACCCTTAAGATAGTATGTTCTGGTTGCCAGACTGGATGACAACTTGTTATTGATATCCTCATGTTACTCCACTGATTCTCATTTTATATTTGTCTGTATGGATGGATTAGGACATGGAGCTATGAATTCCCATAAGAAAGACATCTAATACAGATTTGTTGGGTCAGGAACACTTCCTAGAAAAGTGACTCTTGGGCTGAAACCCAAAGGATGGACAGATGAACAAAGTTAACCAGGAGATTCAGAAACCAACAGAATAGAATAAGATCCTCAGGCAAAAACACTAAAGAGAGACACAAGGAGAGCAACTTGCTGTCTAGCTGAAGTATGGAGATGGAAGGAAATGAGCCAGGAGTTGAGGCTGGAGGGTGAAGCAGACCTGGTAGAACTGATCAAAACCTGCAAAAGCTGAATGGATTTTGTATCCCTTCTGACTTAGCCCCACAACGAACACTTCCCATTTCTGTTTTCTGCCAACTAATATCCTAAAACAAATATACCAGTATTTAATTTGAAAAATATTTAAGGTGTTTTTAAGATACAAGGGACATTCTTGGGCAATTGTGCAGTAGGTGGAATGGTGGCCTCCCCCAAAAGATATGTCAGTGTCCTAACCCCCAGAACCTGTGAATGTGACCTTATTTGGAAAAAGGGTCATTGCAGATATAATTAAGTTAAGGATCTTGAGATGAGAGCCGCCTGGATTACCCAGATGGGCCATCATTCCAATGATAAGTGTCCTTATGAGAGAGAAGAAGAGAAGATACAGACACACAGAGGAGAAGGCATGTGGAGACCAAGGCAGAGATTGGCACTAACCAGCCCCAAGCCAGGGGACACCTGGAGCCAGCAGAAGCTGGAAGAGCCAAGGAAGGCTTCTCCCCTAGAGCCTGCAGAAGGAGCACTGACCTGCCCACACCTTGAGTTTGGACTTCTGGCCTCCGGATTTGTGAGAGAATACATTTCTGCTGTTTGGAGTCACCAAGTTTGTGGTCATTTGTCACAGCAGCCACAGGAAACTCATACAAGTCGCTTAGGTGAAATTTCAGTCTACATTTTCTTCTTGCAATACCAAAGAAGGCCTAAATCTTTGTGCATATGACTAGGTAGTCATGGTTTTCCCATCCCAGTGTGGCCAAAGCGGCTGGCTCTGTTATATGATAAAGAGTATTTCAGTCAAGGCCCTAGGATTTTTAAAGTCCTAGTTTCTACAATACGTTGTTATTAGGGAGCATTTCTTTATTGTCTGGACTGCAAATAAGCTTGCTTTTGGAAGCACTGTGAGAACCTGAAAAAAGCAATCAGTTGGCCAGAGCCATGAACTATGTTAACATGAGTAAATAAAATTCAGGAATAAAACAAACATTTCATTTGAGTCTAGGGTTGGAACCTTCTTATCTTCACAACTCTTATTGGAACTGCAGCCTGAGGTTCTGGCTTGGGCGTGGCTTGTTGGATTGTTTGTGCTGTGGATTGACGTGTGTGTCTTCAAAGTTCATAGGTTGAAGTCTTAACCCCTAGTACCTCAGAATGTGTCCTTATTTGGGAGAGGGTCCTTGCAGATGTAATTAGTTAAGATGAGGTCGTTAGAGTGGACCCTAATCCAGTATGGCTGATATCTTGATGAAAGGGGAAATTGGGACACAGACACATGCACACAGGGAGAACACCGTGTGAAGATGAAGACAGAGATCAAGCAATGCTTCCACAAGCCAGGGAATGCCAAAGATTGCCATCATACCACCAGAAGCAGAGGGAGAGCATGGAACAGATTCTCTCTCACGGGACCCCTTGTTCTCAGGCTTCCAGCCCCAGAACTGTGAGACAGTAAATTTATGTTGTTTAAGTTGCCCAGTTTGTTGTATTTTTTTTACAGTGGCCCTAGCAAATCAGCACAGTATGTCTGTTCCTTGTTAATTTGCTGGGGAATTGTTCATGAGCACCAAGGCAGCTCATGACAGTAGAAAGGAAAAGACCCAATTTATATTATATTTCCGGTCATTTCATCCTAAATTACTTTAAAATTAACTATATTAACAGTATTGTATATTGTATATATAATAATGAATTGAATACATCTTTATTTTACAGGCATCTTTGGTGAGAAATTTATACAAATTTCTGCTTAAACAGGTCTTTTTTTTAGGGCAAAATATTTCACAAATAATCTAACCACTTCTTGATTGGCCTCAAAATTGTATTGGAATAGATCTAATCTCAAACCAAGTGTAGCTTCACTTCTATTTGGAGAATATTTTAGTGGCCCAATTCAGAAATATTACAAAAAATCAATAGATGATGTCATATTGTAAACTTGTTACTTAGGAAAATTGGTTGATTTATAGTTAAAAAGTCTCAGCATTTGGGTTTTGCTCAGTTTGGAATTCAATAAATTTTGGTAACATTCCTCTATGGCATCAAGTTATTGATTGTAAAAATGTTCTATCAATCGATTATAATGTATTGTTTCATTCATCTATTTGTAAGTCATGGACATTGAGGCAGGATAATGGACCTTCAGTGAACTTTGAAATTTAATTCCACAAAGCAGTCATAGCACTGAGGTAAACAGAGGTACGAGTGTAAAACTCACTATGTGTGGGGCTCATAAGTGTTCAAATTTAGATAATGACGCTTAATTTCCACCTTTGCTTACCATTTAAAATCAGACTCTAGGTATCTTTCATTTACCTCTTTAGAATGTTAAATGTTTTTCTTGAAATGTACATTCAGCTCACAAGCAGCAATTAAGTGTTCTGTTTCCGTGATGCATTGATACTAAATAAAGCACTGGAAAGAAGTAATTTATTACAACTTGTTTCTCCTGCGTACAAGCCCCTTTATGCACCTTACACCACGTTGCTTGCTGGATATCGAAAGAGATTAGAGGCAGCATGATTTCAGATCAAAGAATAAGCATCTGCTCACCCCCAGGGTTTTCAAATAAAAAAAAAATTCTCATTAAAGAAAAGTAACTCAGAATTCTAAATAAAATGCAATTTTAAGGAACTAATGTTCCTTAAATGCTTAATAGCTGATACTTCAAGCTTAAAATACACTGAATTTTGCAGACTCGTACAGCTGCCAGTCTGTTTCATCCTAACATATTGAGACCCAAATGACTTTTACTGATGTTCACTTGGACTCTTGAATATTTTAGGCTCCTTTTGTTTTCATAATAGGAAGTATGGGTTGTTTATTTAAAGTTAGACTTAGTGTTGGAAAGTGCCGTTTCTAATTTTATGTTACAGGTCCAGCAGCCCTGAGCTGAGAGAGAGGTGTGAAAGCCGTGGAAGCATTTTGCAAGTCTGTATTACGGAGGGGTGAATTTCTCACAGGAAGGGAGAAACTTCTGGTGACTATATTAAGAATGATTGTGTTGGCATTTATAATGCCCCATCTTCCCTATTTTTGAGAATATAGATATATGACATACGATATAATTTTTGTTTTATGGTACTGTCTTTTAAATCAATAGAGAACAAATAAATTTTAATATGTCATGTTTGGCGTTATTAATTAACAGTTTGAAGGAGACTCTATCTTAGCTCACGCAGTACACAAAAATAGGTTACAGATGAATTAAAGATTTACATGTAAAAAATAAAAAGTACCAGAAGAAAATAGGGGAAAAAAGCATTTTTTATACCATTAGAGTATGAAAGTCAACACTAATATAAAGAAAATATAAATTTTAAAAAACTGGGGGAAATATTTATGTAGAGATAACCGTGTCAGAAATGATGGTATAAATGCTCTTTTAAAGCTTTTGTGTTAAAATGTATGTTCTCCAGGCCTTTAACAGGTGTTTAAATGTGCAGCTAGTTTTTCTGAAGTCACAGACTAGGTGCAAGAGACGTACAGATTAGACTTGCCTTCAAGGAGCCCCAAATCTAGTTTCGTTTCCACTGTTGGAGTGTCTATGTCAGTAAATGGTCATTTTTAAATTTTAAAACAATACCCACTTCAAAACCTCTAAATAGGGCTGGCATTGCCTAACACTAATATCATAAACAGCTCCTTGAAGCTTATTGACTTTTTAAATAACTAAATTAAGTAGCTTCCGAATAGTCATGGTAGGACGAGTGACAGACCTCTAAGATCTAATTAACATCATTTGGCAGACACAAGCAAACACATATGCACGTATTTTAACGTAATACAGTCACTTCTTGGACAGAACAAAATCCTTCTAACACAACTGAGAAAGTGTTCCACTTTGCATGATTTATCTCTTCAACCACAAGCTCCCTTTCCGGTGTCCATGGGACAAATAGGAAAGATCATTAGAATCCACTTTGCTTGAAGTGTCGAGAAGGGCAGACGCACTCTGACCTCATCTGTAAATCTAACCAAGTCCATGGGGGGGTTTGAGGCTGCTCACCGTGCTCCTCACGAGCTTCCCCGAGCGCTGACGTCTAACTAGCCTGCACGAATATGCAGGACATGCCGCCTTCCCTCCTGGCTGAAGCGATGCTCCGTGTGCCGTCCAACGCAGAGCTTGGTTTCAGGACCCCAAAGAACATTGTTTTCCCATTCTCTCCAATGTTTGTGCTGAAATAACATCATGTGATTATTTTTATTCTTCTCTGTAGTTAACATTTCTCAAGGGCCTACAGTGGGGGAAGGCTTGCCTCTAAAGAATTTAAAAATGTGTTTTTAGCAAGCCTCTAAAGATTGAGTCTTTACCATGCTGTCAACAGTTACATTTTTTCCTAAGGAGTAAAGAGCACAAAACACAGAATTATTCTAGGTCCCATTAAAATGTAGAACATTCTATGGTGACTGATTGCTGGTGGCCGATATTGATAATTGGAAATATTACAACTAATTGAATCAGAGCTAAGTGATATCTGTTGTAATATGCACTGTGCATCCTTTTCTCTCACGTAGGTGATAGTATTTCCACTCGGCAGATGAGAAACTGAGATTCAGAGAGATTAAAAATGTTGCTAAGGGGCCGGCCCCGTGGCCGAGTGGTTAAGCTCGCGCGCTATGCTGTGGCAGCCCAGGGTTTCGCCAGTTCGAATCCTGGGCGTGGACATGGCACCACTCATCAGGCCACGCTGAGGAGGTGTCCCACATGCCACAACTAGAAGGACCCACAACTAAAAATACACAACTGTGTACCGGGGGTCGTTGGGGAGAAAAAGGAAAAATAAAATCTTTAAAAAAACAAAACAAAACAAAACTTGCTAAGGTCACACAGGAAGATTCAAACCCAGAATAACCCAACTGCAAACCCTACTATTACCAATGCATTTTTTCCCTCTCGAAATTCCTGCAGTAAATGGAGACAATTTAACATGTGTCCGTTCATTCACACTCACAGTGTTCCGAGCCTTTGTTTAGTCCCTAGGGACGCAGTGGTGCAGACAGGCCAAGTCCCTGCTCTCCTGGGCATGTTTGATTGAAATGGAAAAATGCTTGATATTAGTTATAGGGGAACAAAAAGGAAAATAGAGAGACAGAGTCATGGGAAGGGCGACTTTATACAGAGGCAGGCAATGCTCCCTGAGAATTTGTTAGCTGAAGGGGCACCTTGGATGAAATGAGGGAGGAGGAAGCCATGCAGATATCTGGGGAGAAGAGCATTCCATGCAGCAGGAAAGCAAGTGCAAAGGCCCTGGGGTAGGAATATGCTTGTGTTTGAGGACTATGAGGAAGACTGATGGGTATGGCTGGAGAGGGGAGGGAGAAGGAGAGCGAGAGGGGAAATGAGGACAGAGAGCCAGCCAGGGCCAGCTCAGGGATGCTCTGTAGGCTGTAGTAAGGATTTGCAATTTTTTTTAAAATGTGTGATAGGAACCCAATGAAAGGTCGGGCTTAGTGAAGAGACTGAGTCTCATTAGTCCTGGCTGCATGGAAAGTAGACTGTAGAGGAGTCACGGCAGAAATAAGGAGTGCAGTGAAGAGGATGCTGCCGTGCCCCCAGGGAGATGTGGTGGCTTAGATAACACAGCCGCGGGGCGGGGGAGGGGGGGGATGCTTGAGTGGTTGCATTTGGGGTCTATTTTGAGAATTCAGGCGATTTATTATCTAGCTGGGAACATGAACAAAACTCATAACAGAACAGTGGAACCATAAAGACCATGTCTGATGAAGAACGGCCTCGTTAGCTGCAAATTCTCCATCTCTCTCCTGCGCGTTGTTGGGATGGCCCCTGGCGACAACGGTGGGTATTTTGCGATGGGGGAAGGTCACAATAGCTGTGTTTGCGTGTCCCTGAGAGCTCATTTAGTCATCAATCTACCTTATTTATTAGTAAGAGTTCATCATAATTTTAGATAAATTTCCCCAAAGAATGAAATCCAAAGGGCAAAAGGGTAGTCATTGGATCTGACTGTCTATAAATTGGGAATAATTTGGGGGGGGGGGGGAGTGAGGCACAGAAGAAGGAAAGCAGAGCTGATTTAGAGAGAAGGCTAGCATCAGTGGGGCAGCAAGGACAGACAAGAGACGCAGAGTGGTAAGGAAAGGGAGACTCACTCACTGGGGCTGTGGCCTGGGGCAGAAAGGAATGAAGAGCCAGTGGTTTGTGAAGGGCCCTGAAGCACGAATATTCTGTACTGTGGCACTCAGGCATAGTGCCAGGTGTAAGCCAGCCCCTCAGTTTCCCAAGATAGGCAGCCTGGGGGTCCACTCTTCATTCCTACAGCTTCTCCTCCCCAGCATCTGTTTGTGTGCATATGTGTGCGTGCAGGTGTGCATGCGTGCGTGTGCATGCACGTGTGTGTGTCGGCTAAATAAAGCCATTAGATCTTGCCTCCCCATGTGCTCCACCAACCACCATCCAAAGTCAACAGCTTTTCCTTTCTTTTTTTCTTTCTTCTTGTGTATGTTTGTAAACGGTGACATTCCAGCCCAAGGGATAAGGGTGGAGGGGGTAGGGAGGGTATGAATGGGCCAGAATCTAAGAAAATGTAAGTGGTGCAAGAATGAGATTTTTGCCTTGGCTTTAAAATGTTGGTCAACTTTGTTGATTCCTGTTCATACTTAAAGAGATGTGTGTGTGTTTGCAGGACCATGAGTTTATAAGAGAGCCCTCAGGATGTTTGACCAAAGAGAAGTGAAAGCCACTACTTGGTGTGCTCATGTCTTGAAATATATTTATTAAGCACAAATGAGTTTGTTGAGTTTTTTGTGCTTAAATGTAAATCCAACCCCCCACCCCCCTAAATTTTTTAAGTTCTTCCAAGGAAAAGAAACCTTATGGAGCTGCGTCAGGTAGCAGCCGTGAGGCAGACCAGGGTACTTGAGCACCTGTCGCTTTTCCTTTGTCTGCTGGATTATTTTAACTGAAGGGCGTTCGCGCCAGCATTTCTCAAAAGAAAATCTCTTCCAGTGACTCAGGCCGAGTCTTTCTCTGTGGGGTCTGCGAATTACATCTTGATATTGTAAGTGCACGTGGGCTCTGCTTCTGTTTCCCCACTAGATAGATTTCCTCTAAGCTGGGTCAGTTTTCAGTTCTTATTACAAAGCTCGGATTTTCGGGAATCCAACCGGGTTGCTGATTCCTGTTGAGGAAGGTGAGCGGCCCTCACCATTCCTGAATAACCAGAGGTCAACAGAGCTAACCATGGTTTTACCAGGAACAGTGACATTTACACCTGGAGCTGAAATAAGGCTGGATGCCCACCTGGAGCTGAGCGTCAGCTGTCACACCTGGACGGCTTGTCGGCTCTGGTGGACGGTGTGTGTGTATGTGTTTTATAATAGTTTCATGGCACTATGAAACAGTTGCTTTAGTCTAAGTAGGATAATTCATGAGCCTCGGGTGGGCACAGCATCCAGCCCCTTCTCAGAAACATACATGTTATTTCCGGCCGGCTTTAGGCCGGAAGCTCCTGGCAGACAAGGGAAAAGCACCAGGTGTTCCCAGCAGCAGTCTCCTTCTCCCTTCAAAGTTGTGATTGGCAAGCTTCCCAAAGCAGGAGAGGCGCCCTCCGTTGCACATGTGTGACTCTTGACTCACTGCAGGAGCGTTTGTCCTGGATGCCTCTGGCCCCAGCTGTCGCAGAGGTGTCCTGTCTAATTAAGCTTCAGCGCTTTTGCAGACAAGGCCAGTCACATCAGGAAGCTGACTCGTGCTTAGAAACCTGGCTGCTTGGAGGGTTCACTCTGGATGTTGGGAAAGCTGTCACAAAGGGAGTTGGTCTTTCCACCTTTGTATAACGAAGGCTGCTCTGACTCCGTCTGTGCATGAACCCCAGCTTCTCGCCTGGACGAGACCATAGGAGGCCTCTGCACTGCTGTTGCCGACCCCCCTCCCCTAACAGACTGTGGAGACAGCGAAGGTGAAATCTCCAGGCTGTGTGGTATAGTGCTTTGAGGACATAGTTTACTAATGGCCTGAAAGAATGAGTTCCTCTTTCCATATGCCAAGTTTATTGGGAGGGAGGATTTATATATGGAATAAATGGAAGAATATGGAGAGTCCAGAAATAAAGCCCCACATTTATGGAAAATTGATTTTCACCAAGGATAAATTGATTGCCAAGACAATTTAATGGGGGAAAGAATCATCTTTTCAGTAAATGGTGCTAGGATGACTGGATGTCCACATGCCACAGAATGAGGTGGGAACCCAACCTCACACCATATGCAAAGAAATTAACTTGAAATTGACCAAAGGTCTAAATGTAAGAGCTAAAACTATAATACTCTTAGAAGAAAACATAAGTGTAAATTTTCGTGATCTTGGATTAGGCAATGGAATATGACACCAAAAGCAAAAGAAACAAAAGAAAAAATAGGTAATTTGGACAACATAAAACTAAAAATTTTTGTGCTTCAAAGGACACCCTGAAGAAAGTGAAAAGATAACCCAGAGAATGGGAGGAAAATTTTGTAAATAATTTATCTGATGAGTGATTTGTATGCTGAATATATAAAGGACAGTTACATTACAATAATAAAAAGATAAATAACCCAATTAAAAATGTACAAAAGATCTGAATAGACACTTCTCCAAAGAAGATATACAAATTGCCGATAAACACTTGAAAAGATGCTCAACATCATTAGCCATCAGAAAAGTGCAAATCAAAACCACAACAGGATACCACTTCACTGTCACTAGAATGGTTTTAATCAAAGGGACAGATAATAATTAGTGTTGGCAAGGATGTACAGAAATTGGAACGCTCGTACACTGCTGATGGGAGTGTAAAATGGTGCAGGCACTTCGGAAAATAGGCTGGCAGTTCCTCAGACAATTAATCGTGGAGGTACACAATGGCCAGCGATTCTACTCCTAGGTATGTGCACAAGAGAACTGAAAACGTGTTCACCAACAATGTGTCTCTGAATTTCATAGCAGCATTATTCGTAATAGCTCCAAAGTGGAAGCAACCCAATGTCCATCAAACTGAGGAGTAGATGAATCAAGTGTAATATATCCGTATAATGGAATATTATTTGGCAATAAAAAGAAATGAAGTATTGATACCTGCTACAAAGTGGATGGCCCTTGAAAACATTGTACTTAGTGAAAAAGGGCCACATATTGTATGATTCCATTTATATGAAATGTCCAGAATAGCAAATTCCTAGAGACAGAAAGTACATTAGCGGTTGCCTGGGGCTGGGGGATTGTGGGGAAATGAGGAGTGATAGTAACAGGCGCAGAGATTCTTATTGGGGTGATGCAAATATTCTAGAGTTGATTGTGGTGATGGTCACACAGCTCTGTGAATATACTAAAATCTATTCAATTGTACACTTTAAATGGGTGAGTTGCATGTGATGGGAATTATATCTCAATTAAGATGTTATAATAAAACAACCGTAAAAAATAGATGGAGAGAGGAGATGGAATATGCCATTAATTGCAGGATTTTTCTGTATTTTTCATTCTCCTCTCTTGGCCTTCATCTGCTTTCCCAGGTGTTTCTTAGAAAACATCTGAAGCGAAGAATTACAACTCATTGCAAGAAAGCTACAGAATCTGTGAGAAAAATCTAGAGAGAAAGATGATTGCAATAGAGTGTTCACATTTATGATTTACTTTTTGTTCATGTTTCAGACTTAGTTCTTAACTTTGCACCTATTACCACACACTAGCTATTCTCTCTCCATAGACATGGAAAGTCTTAGGAACTTTTAATAAAATGTCCTCATTTTCTTGGTCAAACCTCTCAACTGAGAATCAAATACAATTTGCTTATCACCAAAGTCCTTTCAACAGATTGCCACATGAGAGGTAGAAGAAAGCAGAGAGGCAGCAGATACGTTGTTTTCCCTACTTTCTGGCAAAAATTAGATCTCCATCAAGATCAAAGTGGAGTCTTTTATTCCACTGAGTTCTTATCCTAAGCTGATGAGAGAGGGAGCTATTTTAAAGCAAGAAACATCAGTGGAGGGAAGAGGAAATCACAGGTTATCACACATTCTTTGGTTTTCCTCTGCAAGCCCAGCTGCGGAGGAGAGCACTGAGAAGGTGGCAGGGTTGCCTGGTGGCATGTACCCGGCGTGGTTTCTTCTCTCGTCCAGACCAGGGCAACTGACCTTGGCAACTCAGTTACCCCCCATGAGCCTAAGCTTCCTTGTCTGCAAACTAAGGGTCCTCAAGTCTTTCCCAACCCTAACATCTATGATTTTATGATTTCATCATCTGATCTAGAATTCTCTGGGAGATCAATGCTGATTGAACATAGGGGTAGATGAATCTGGTGAATTCTGTTGAATGAATATTGTACCCAATGTTTTGATTAGTGAATAAACGTCATCAAAGAAGAAGCAATTTCATGACTTCTCACAGGCCTTAGGAGCTATAACTGAGTAGCATAGCATTTTTAACTGGCTCAAAGAGAAAGAGCATGTCTATTAGTTTTGCAATCCACAAAAAGATGAGCATAACAGACATGTTAATCCCCAAACTTAGGTTCAAAAAACTAACAACCAGGTTCCAGGTGAACCGAGGCTTGATTGACCGTAGTGAAACTTTAAATACTTTGAATGTTGGATGACCATAAGTTCAAGTTTGATGTGGTTATTTATTTATTTTACTTTTTTTGATTGAGATATAATTTATATACAGTGAAATGTACAGATTTTAAGAGAACAGTTCAATGAGTTTTGACAATTGCATACATCCATGCAACCCACATCCCTGTCAGGATAGAGAATATTTCTGTCCCCACCAAAAGATCCTTCTCGTCAGTCCCTACCCAGAGACAAACACAATTCTGATTTCTTTCACCGTCCATTAGTTTTTCCAGTCCTAGAACTCTATCAGTGCAATCATACATTATGTGCTCTTTTGTGTCTGGTTTCTTTCACTCAGTAAAATGGTTTTGAGGGTCATCCATTTGGTTGGGTTTATCAGTAGTTTCTCGTAGGTTGGATTCCCTGGAAAGAGACAAAGATCAGCGTGCAGAGCATTTATTACGGAGGCCTCTTGGGATCTACAGCTTTGGAAGGGAGGAGAAAGAAGCAGGACTGAGCAGAGGGAGAAGTGGAGCTATGAGGCAGCCCCCCAACACCATCAGTGATGGCCACCGTCAGTGCATTGGTGGCAGAATTCTCACCTGCCACTGTGAGCTCTGGAGCTGGGTGGCCTGTCAGAGTAATCTCAAGTTGTGGCAAGTTCTGCCCACTCCTGTGTTGATCAGGCATTGGATGTGGGCTGCTTCTCCAGGAAGAAGGTGGTACTTTGGGCAGGGCTGTTTGTTTCAGCCAAGCAAATCCCCTCCCTGTCCCAGAGACAGGGCTGACTGCCGAGTGCTGTCTTCCAGCGGCGCTCACAGCAGGTGGGAAGAAGCTCTTCCTCCGAGGAGGTTTCTGGGCAGCGCGTCACAGTGTGTTATTGCTGAGGAGTGTTCTAACGATGGGCACACCACAGTGTATTTACCCCTTCTGTTGGTGGACGTTTGACTTGTTCCAGTTTGGGGCTATTATGAGTAAAGCTGCTGTGAACATTCTTGAACCAGTCTTTTTATAGATATGTTTTCATTTCTCTTGGATAAATGCCTAGAAGTAGAATTTCTGAGTCATAGATAGGTGTATGTTTAACTTTATAAAAACTGCCAGACCAAATTTCCAAATCCCAAATTATAATTTTCCACTCCCACCAACAATGTATGGAAGTCCAGTTGCTGTATATTATCACCAACACTTGATATAGTCAGTCTTTTTAATTGTAGGAAAGACTTGAAAACTTTCCCAATCACTTAGATGGGAATGTCAAAAGGCATTTCTGCTTGGGTTAGAGTTTGGACTAAATGGATTCTGAATTTATGATGTACAAAAAGCACAATTTCATATACGTTTCTATAGCAAAAATCACATTTAACCTGTTGACTTTGTCTTTTGTTATTTTTGGAGGTGTACTGCCATATGCAAATTTACTTCAAAATTACTTTAAATTCTTGAAGTTCAGGTTAAACTTAAGTGTGAACTTAGAACTCAATCTGAAGTTGAACCTCCTTAATGGTAAGGTTCCCCTGTATTTGAAAATGAATTATGGCACCCAGGTTCTTTCTCCTAACAGCTTCCTTCAGTAAAGTATATTTAGATAATGTGCTTTAATGGTAGCTAAGTTTTACTGATCAGTTACTACATGCAAGGCTATGCTCTAATGATTTCACATGTTACATCGGTTAATCCTTACAATTGATTCAGGTGGGTGCTATCACTATGACCCCCAATTTACAAATGAGGAGATGATAGGGAAAGATGGAGCTGCTTCCTTCATTCAACAAATACTGGTTGATTGCCACCAACATACAAGGGGATAAGGTATTAAACAAAAAATAGCTTACGTTCTAATAGTAGGAGATAGGAGGTAGATAATATGAGCAGTTTTACTCTTTTGGGGCTTTCAGTCCATATTTTTTATTTGGGATAGTAAGTAGAAAGAATGATATAATGTATGCTACCTAAATTATACTATATTATTATGTTACTCTACATTATACTACATGGTAAGCGTCCACAGCTGGATGTCTAAGGGTTGCAGATATGAGTCCAGGTAATTGTTTGAGGGTCGAGAATGGGTCAGAAGTCACACAGTCCTTGGGGCTTAGACTCACACTTGGGGCTCTGACTGATTTAAGTGACTTCCTCAGAATCATTTCTGCAATCCAGATATGCTGGGGGAGGTTCATAAAAGCCACATATTTTGACATGCAAACTACATTTCTCTTCAACTGTTGTCTGCAGTCTGTTTTCCTGGCTCTGGCCCTCTCTGAACTCATCGGAGGGGACTGTTAGCTTAACCATCTGGCTTTCCTCCTCAGCTGCCAAGGGCGCTTCTTCCTATTCCATATACCTCTCTCTCAATTCAAATCAAACTTCTCGTATATCCTACTTCCTCTTGTCCTCCATTTATACTGAATAGATCTTCATTTCAAGTAACCATATTAGTTATCTATTGCTACATAACAATATTACCACAAATTTAGCAGCTTAAAATAACATATATTATCTCTGAGTTTTTGTGTGTCAGGAGTTAGGGCACAGCTTAACGGGATCCTCTGCTTAGAGTCTCAGGATCTGACAAAGCTGCAGTCATTCCACTCCTGGCAGAACCCCAGGCTGAGGGCCTCAGTTTGTCACTGGTGACCCAGACATTGTCCTCTGCTCCTTCTCTCATGGCCCTCTACACTTGGCAGCTCACAACGTGGCAACTTGCTTCTTCAAAGCCAGGAAGTGACCGTCCTAGCAAGACTGATGTTACAATCTGATGTAATGTAATCACACACATAATTGCATGCATCCTTGCCATAGTCTATTGGTTAGAAGAAAGTCTCAGATCCCATCCACCCTCAAGGGAAGGGACTTACACAATGGTATGAATACCAGGGGCCACTGTGGCATCTGTCCACCGCACCCCCAATGTTAAGAAACATTTGTATTACCTCAGTCAAATGTTTCCTTCCTGCAGAGCAGAGTAACTAGAACCCTCTCTCCGGTTCGTTAGCCTGTATACAGTGATTGGTGCGTTAATGAACATTCCCCTTTAGCTTTAGCACTGCTATATTTCAACCAAATTGACTTTTAACAATACATAGGTCAGTAATCTCAGAGGAGAAATTGAACAAAGCTTTAACTGGGGATACTGAAAATGTAAATGTATGTATTTAGTAGATGCATATTAATGGGATTATGACAATATTCAGATTCTATGTTTTCTCAATTACTGAATCAAAAAATGTAAGTACTCATCTGTAAATGGTATTCTGTTAACTACTGCTTACTGCTAGGCCTGACAGTAAGTCTCACAATACTTTCACTGCATCCTCAATTTCCTTTTCCTATTGCCCCTGGTACCCACAGATCTAAACGGTGCACTGATAACAGATCAGATTCATTCATTCATTCATATATATATATATAATACATGCTGACTGAGCCTTTACCCACGTGCTGACTCTATGCCAGTGTTATAATAGTAAACGAGACGTGGCCTCCAAATGACGTTCAGTCCACTGCAGGAGACAGATGAAGAGACAGCCTTGGCATAAATTCCATGGAGGAGGTTGCTATGAAAATATATAGATTAAGGTCCTAGAGGATTTGACATCTAAGCCAACATGTCTCTTAGAACATAAAATTATAGGAGAATTGAAGGCCAGATACTGAGAATCAGTCAACCCAAGTAGACATAGAAAAAATAAACCTGAGGGAGGGTGAGTTCTCTAGATATTAGTCACAGAAGTTTGAGAACCGAGGCTTTAGGTAAACCTAGAAAGAAGATAGGAAGAAAATAAGCCATGAATATTTAGTGTCTGCAGTGTGGGCAAGCTGTGAAAGAAAGTCTTATTCTTCAGATGGTAATATCGGTTTTCCAAATAAGGTACTAGATATTTCTATATTGACATAAATAATGAAATACCACTAACTATTCAGAATGCTTTTGCATCAAATGAAAAACTCTAGGTGAAATAGGATAATATTGAACTTGGAAACAAAGCAAAAATTATCACCCTAAAAATCACAGACTCAAGTGGGAAATGTATATTAATGTTGACTCTTTTATTAATAAATGTATATTGTACTCCGCATTGGTTCACAGAAACAAATCACTGTATGTGTCATTGGCGCACAAAACATCACAGAAACAAATCACTGTCTGTGTCACTGGCGCACAAAACAATACTGTATACACATCTGTAAAGAAATCAAACAGTCTGAAGAAACAGTGAAATCTTTGGGGCTTTATGTGGGTTTTGGAATATTTATATAGCGAAGTAAAGTCCACAGCATTTTCTCCTGCTAAGTAAATATATATATAAAATATGCCGACACTTTTAAAGTATAACAATACTCTTTTAAAGTATAATAAATCTTTAGGTGAAGATTGCTTCCCACTGTCTATTGGGCTCCACCTCTCCCTTGTAAAAATTTCCCTTGTGCATTCTTGTAATTGAAAGCCCTCTGCTTAGAGAAGCTGAGCAATGAAAACCCTTCAGTAAAGAGCCTCATGGCTTTGGAGAGTGGTGCATAGACTTAAAATGGCAATATTCCAAGCTTGTTTTGTATATCTACGTCTTAATTGCGTGATTGTATGATTTCTTCCTGAATAAATCTTGTTTTGATGAAAGATTAAGTCTGAACACCTGCACGCTGTCTCCTCCCCGCCCCCCCCCCTCCTGCCCCCATCTTTATCACCTATTTGGAGAATGTGTCAGCTTTCCTTAATTGAGAAGTATTTGCAGTTACTGAAACCCATTTTACATTATAAAGCCTCTTCATTATGTACAACTGTTTTCCTTGGAGGTATGTCTAAACAGATTTAAGTTCTAATAAAACTAAATATGTTTTCACGAACCAACCTTATAGCTTTTTGCTTTTTCTCTTTTAAAATACGAGAAGCATGAAAGTAAAGAACACTTGAAGTTAAGCCTGTTAGACATGAGAAACTACTCTGTTTGTGATTCCCTGAAGATGTCATTTGGAGTTAAAAGACACAATTCTACTAGAAATAAAAAATATTACTGAGAGATATTTACTCTAAGGAAACAAAAAATAGGCAGTGGATAGGAGTTCTTCATCTCTTTTTAGTTACAGAATGCTGAACTATTTAATAACAGAAATGGTTTAAATAACACTAAAAATGCATTTGTATTTTCCCTGAATGGAAAATGGTAAATTTTAAATTCACCTTCCAACTAGTGATGTTCAGTTCTTGTGACTACCAGGTTATTCTGTTTTTCATCTTGAATTGTCTTCACCTACATTCCAATTACTTTTTCCATTTAAAAATGCAGAGCAGGGGCTGGCCCTGTGGCCGAGTGGTTATGTCCCTGCGCTCCGCTGCGGCGGCCCAGGGTTTCGCCGCTTCAGATCCAGGGTGCAGACATGGCACCGCTCAGCAAGCCACGCTGAGGCGGTGTCCCACATGCCACAACTAGAAGGACCCACACCTTAAAAAAAAAAAAAAGCACAACTATGTACCGGGAGGCTTTGGGGAGGAAAAGGAAAAATAAAATCTTTAAAAAAATTTTTTTAAAATTCGGAGCATTCTCTTAATTTATCAGTTCAGTCCTTGCTTTTCACATGGATGAATGAAGATACTGATAAAGCAATGAATCACTTTTCTTGATTTTCAGTTATTTCATTTGCAACCTTATTTTTATTATACCCTTTCTTGCTCTGTTCTTTTCTTCTGTTTTTCAGCTTTAACAGTTTAATACTTGCCTAATTTATTTGAGTATATTATTTATCCCTGAATAAATCTTTCTTTCTTGTTTTTTTTTTTAAATAAATGCAGTTAAGGCTTTAAATATACCTCTAATTACCACATTAGCACCATTGCACATGTTCTGTAGCACTTTCATTGTTGTTTAGTTCTAAACATTTTATAAGTTATGATATGATTTCCATGTGTTACTTAGGAGTGCATTTTTCTAGTTTCCAAAAATGTGTGGGAACCGTTTCTTTCTTTAACTGTTTTTCTTATTGATTTCTAAGAAATCAATACATTTAATCACCTTATGGTCAGAGATGGTGGATTATATAATACAAATTCTTTAAAATTTATTGAGATTTCTCTTATGATCCAATATTTTCTCAATGGATAGTTGCTATTTCTTGAGTTCAGGTCTCTACATATATCTATTATATCAAGCTAATCAATTGGATTGTTGAAATCCATAACTTTAAAAATGTTTTGTCTGCTTTATCTTTTTACTTTTTGATGATATGTAAAATCTCTCCATATTATGGTGGCTTTGATAGTAGGGGCATAGGAGTTGATAATTTGTGCCTATATCTAATTGTTAGATTATTCTTATCATTATATAATATGTTCCTCTATGTTATTTATTATTTTGACTTCCGTTTTAATTAATCTATTACTAATATTGATATACCAGTTTTCCTTTGGTAATTATTTGCTTGGTATGTATTTTTCATACTTTTATTTTCAGCTTTTGCTGTTTGGGGTATATCTCCGAAACTGGCAGATAGAGAGATGTGTTTCTGCTCCCTCCAATCTCTTAGTCCCTGTCATTTGATAAGAATGTTCCTTTCATATTTATTGCAATTACTGTTTGGGACCTACTCTGACCATCTTAATTTGTGTCGTCTTTTTTAGCATGCTCTTTTTCAATTTTGCTTTCATTTTATTTTCTCATCGTTTGGATTAATGAAAATTTTAAATCCCTCTTTTATTTACTGATTTGGAAACTTATTATTGTATTTTTCTTATTATTTAAAACAATACTTTTTTTTAACGAAGTCAAAATTTATGTAGTTTGTTTATCCTCCTCCTGGTCAAAATCAAGAACTTAATGTGTGTTAAAAGTTTACTGACTGTCTCTTCATTTTACACAGACAATAGTTTATTAAATTCACCATCATTATCCATTTCTGTTCTCATTGTTGTTTCTTGCATTCCACCCTTAATCTGGGTTCATTTTCCTTCTTGCTGAGGAATATTCTGGAGAAGTTTCTTTAGTGATTAACCACTTTTAGTGAGTGTTTGATTGTTTATCCAGAGATGGACTTCTAAGCTGAGTGTTATTTCCCCATAACATCAAGAAAATATAATTCTATTGTTTTCTTGGACTTATTGTGATTCCTTAAAGTAGCATCTGTCTTGTCTATCTACTACTTTTTTGATTTTCTCTTTATTTATTTTTTTAAAGATTGGCACCTGAGCTAACATCTGTTGCCAATCTTCTTTTTTTTCTTCTTCTTTTTCTCCCCAGAGCACCCCAGTACATAGTTGTATATTCTAGTTGCAGGTCCTTCTGGTTATGCTATGTGGGACGCCACCTCAGCGTGGTCTGATGAGTGGTGCCATGTCCATGCCCAGGATCCGAACCAGCGAAACCCTGGGCCGCCGCAGAGCTCGTGAATTTAACCACTGGGCTGTGGGGCCGGCCCCCATTCTCTTTATTCTTGATATTTGGTTGATACTTAGTTTCACTAGAATGTGCCCAGGTATGGATTGATATTTTTCCTTCACATTTGTTTTCATTCTCCACTTGGGTGTGTACTGAACATCTCAAAATTGAACTTCTGATTTTCCACTCCAAGCCCCTTCCACTCACTATTGTCCCATTTTAATTAATGGCAACTTGGTGCTTCCAATTGCTCAGAAAAAATTTTGAAATCATCCTTGCTTCATCTCTTTTCTCCCACACCCCACATTCAACCCATGAAGAAATTTGCCAATGGTCTAAGCCGCTGTCATTTCTAGCCTGGATTATTCCTGTTGTCTCTCCTGGTCTCTCTGCTTCCAACCTTGTCTCCTCTATCCTCTATTCAGAAGCCATAGTGATCTTTAAGTATGTCAGATCATGTCATTCCTTTGTTTAAAACTGTCATTGATTCCCCATCTCACTTGGAGTAAAAGCCAGGGTCCTTATGGTCAACTAAGGACCTACATGGCTTCTAATCCCCTTCTCATCTCCCCCTCTCTTACTCTGCTTCAGCCACACTGGCCCCTTACTCTCCCTTGAACATAGGACATGCTCAGATCTTTATGTTAACTGGTCATTGTGCTTGGACACTCCTCCCCAGATACCCACACGGCTGACTCCATCACCTCCTTTGAGTCTGTGCTTACATATGACCTTTTCAGTGAGGACTGCTGTGACCATCACACACCAGTCCAGTCTCTCTTACCTTTCTCTATTTATTTCATAGCACTTTTCATCTTCTAAATTGTTATAAAATTTACTGATTTATTATGTTCATTGCCTATTTTGCATCTTTTCACTAAAATGTAAGCTCTATGAGTGCAGGTATTTTTAGCTTTTGTTTAATTCTCTATCTCGAGTACCTTAGAACAGAGCCTGGTACAAAGGAGATGGATAATAAATATTTGTTGGTTGAATGATGAACTAATAAATGAATTCTTATTTATACAGAACTATCATATATATAAAATAATATAGATCCTAAGTATTTTCATGGAATAGGAATGCAACGAAATACAGTCACAACCCAAATGCTCATTAACTGGTGAATGGTTAAACAGACTTTGGGATGGCCATACAATTGAACAGTACTCAGGACAAAAGGGAACAAAATGCCAATAGATACAAGAACATGCATGAATATCAAAAATATTAAGTGAAAGAAGCCAGATATAAAAAAACTGCATATTGTGTTATTCCTTGTATATGAAATTTTGGAAAAGTCAAAACTGTAGGGATGGAACGCAGGTCAGTAGTTGCCTGGTGCTAGGGGGTGGGACGGGGATTCACGACAGAAGGACATGAGGGAACTCTTTAGGCTTCTCAGAGTTTTCTAAGACTTGATTGTGGTGGTAGTTGTACTACATATTTACCAAAACTCATTGAACTGTTTGCTTAAGATGGGTAGACTTCAGGGTTTGTAAATTATTCCTCAAAAAGCTGTGAGCGATGAATAAACAAACAAATGCAGTTAATACTAACCACATCCTATCAGAGTTTAATCTTTCTTTGATTTAGGAAGCATTTCACAATCTTGGGGCATTTCAGAATGAATTGCTGACTCTGTGTTGGAAAGATGTGGATGTAGCAATTTATAAAGTTCAAAGCCTTGCCTGTAGCAGCCCATTGTGTATCCTTAACTCTTGGTGGAACAGACCTGTGTCTTGGTAGTCACTGTTAGAATCATTTACCCGTCAGCCACAACACCCACCCTCCGCCATGTTATACTATGAGCTCCACCAGGCTGGGGTCTGTGCCTCACTTATCCTCGTGTCCCATGCGCCAGAGGTGCTGGGCCCACGGGAGGTCCTCAGTTGACGCTGGTTGGATGACTAGATGATTACTAATACAATGGCATATAAAAGGAAATTTACAGTCATTGACAGATGATATTATCTTGCTGTGGAGTCTGCATACTATTACTGCATACATATATTCCTAGATGGACTTTTTTTTCCATCCATACTTCAAGTTGCTATAATTAAGGAGATAATGTCAATGCTTATTCTTTTATTTATCACGTAGGTATTAAATGCCCTCTATGTGCCAGACATTTTCTTAGATCCTAGGGATGGGTGTGATGGTTAATAAAGCAATGATTTTGACCTTACTTTAAACAATTATTTCATGTAAATTGGACAGTAGTTATTAGATTTTGGTCAGTAAATTAAAAGATTATTAATTTTACAGCAGTTGTCGGAGTTTTAAATCGTGTGGGTGAGAGATTTGTTTTTCTTATGACGTGAAGTGCAACAGATTACACACTTCTTCTCCTGGGGCGGAGGAAAGGTTTTGGAAAAGGAAATTCCAGCACCACTGAGGTCTTTATTTTCCAGAGTAAATCTTCCAACTGTCCAGCTCAATCACTAACTGAGCCCACGTGAGACACACCACGCCCTCTGCAGAGCACACGCAGGGCAAGGCAGGGCAAGGCATTCGCTAATCCTTTCAGCCTGAGTAAGCAGTGGAAGGAAAAGTCAGGAAATAAATCATATAAAAATGTGAGAACAATAGGAAAGAAAAGCCTGTCTTACAGGTTTGTTTCCTGTTCTAACACTTGTGGAATGTGGTTTTTCTCTCCTACTGATGCTGAATATAACTAGAACGTTCAAAGCTGTAATTCTTTTCTCAACCAAAGTTCTCCTTTGTCTGTTTACATTCTCATGTTAAAGCTAAAACTCTCGGAATTGTCAAAATAAAAGGCATAGGAAGCATTTGGTTGCAATTGCTATAGAGTAGCGTTTTAAAAAGTAAACATTAGTTACATACACAGAATTTCAACTGAAATTATAAGATCCAGTAAAACTTTTATTTGCTTTTCAGCAGTTACGTTTTTCTAAGTCAGATGCCTCTGACAAATGTAGCCAAGTTTTAGAGTAATACAAAGTTTTTAAAAACCGTCGGATATTCTAGTAAAAAACTACCTTAATACTTAAAAATTTTTGCATGTCAGTTTTTGGTTTCTCAGTTATATATTCTTTCGCCTGGTTTTTAGAACCTCTTGTGTTAAAATAGCCTTCAAACTTTAAAAATTGCCCTCTAGCACCTCCATCAGAGAAAGGGGGAAAAGACAGTTTCTGCTTTTTAATAAATCTGATAATCGTAGGTAGAAAGAAAATAGTTGGCTAAAATGTTGCTTTTAGATGATGTGTGAATTTCTGTTGTTTCTTCTTCCCATTGTATCTAGAAAACAAATGAATACATTTTTAAAAATCCCATTTGGAAAACTGCTAAGTTTTAATTACTAGGTTTCACTTCCTTCCTACTTGGAAAGGGTTTTCTAGGACTGCAATTCCCATTACTTAGGGAAATGTCAGTAATTCTCGGGATCTTCATGGCCAAGTCCTGAGTAAGGGTCCCAGTTAAGAGCATCTTCATCTACTTGTACATGGCCACCGCCGGCCACTGTTGCTTCGGCGACCACCGTGGCTCTGATCAGTCATCTCAGCTCCTGGGACTCGACCTCACCCCGCTCTCCCAACTGCTGGTGTCTCAGAGTGGGTCCTGGCATCGCTGGTGGCATTCGGGCAAAGCAGGCACCAGGATGTGTATTCCCAGCACCGTGCTCTGAGGGAGGAGGATCTCAGGCTTTCTCCCACTCCGAGCTTAGATTTGGCCACCTAGAAAAATCTGGCTGCCAGTGACCAAAGTGACAGTATCTAGCAGTGGTGACTGTGCTAAGTGTAAACCATCTTCTCTGGCCACCAAATGGTGTGGTTGCCATTTGGACTTTGACCTAGTAGGAAAGGCGTTTTCCCCAAACAGATGCCAAAGTTTAGGTTTCTGTCTGCTTTAAACTTTTATTTCATAGATATAGTGATTTCCATCCATGAGGAGGGCAAGTCTTAGCTTTGGGAACCCCAGATGGGTGAGCTTAATAAGTCCTCCATGAGACAAGCCAGTGAAATCTGTGTTATGGGGTAGAATGCTTGAAAATCTCAATAAACACAACCTCTTTGTCAAAAGGCAACACAGTTTCAAGAAGGTTAAATCTATCTCACTAATCCACTCAATTTAATTTCTTTCTGGAAGGAAATAAATAAATCACAGAGGTTCTTTCAGGGGATGAAAAATATTTAGACTGTTTAGTGGAAAAATCAGTAGATGCCATCGTTCTATATTATTAGGAAGGTTTAACATAAATTACTCCTCAAATTCAGTCATGTTATGATTTGATGACAGCATATTATAAAAGATGAAAGTAATGGTATGCTGAAGGCAGCTCATAGAAACCAGTTGTTAAATTTCCAGGAATTGTGCAAACCAGTTGACATAAATTTTGCAATCCAGTTGACTGCATGTTGAATTGGCCATTGTAGGAATATTTACATCATGGAAACCAGCAAACACTGTAAATCACAAATCAGTCTTGTCCCCCACCCCCAGACAAAACCAGTTAAGTATTTGCTGGGAAATCACTGAATCCGAGATTGGTTTAGAAATATACACCAAAGAGCAGGACCAATGGGATAAATGCTGAAGAACTATAAACAGATGGCTTCCTCAGAGTTAGATGTTGGCACTAATATTGCTTAGCATTTTCATAAATTCTCTGGAAAGAAGTAGTAGACAGAGAAATGTCCATATTTTTCAGATGACGTTATATGTTTCCACAGTTAAACTGTAAACCTGTAGGATTAACAGCCAGGATTAACAGCCATTAACTCTTCAAAAACTGCGAGCTGGCTGAACAAGAGCAGATGAGCTCTAATAAAGCGAGAAGAAGGCAATTTTGAGGGAAATTATGTTAAAATATCCTTGTTAGATGGTACATTCTAATCTTTATGTTATGACCTAGAAAAGGAAATTTAGGGATTTCTGTAGACTTTTCCCATGTTCATTAGTATAATTTGTTAGCTGTGATGAAAATGCCGCTTAAACGCCAAGCCCTATCAGAAGTTCTGGAAATGAAATAGCGTTAACTGTCCCACCCTTATAAAGAAACCCAGTGCACACTTTCTGCAGTTTTGGTGGACATGCTTCAAGGATAATGTAATGGAACTGGAAAAATTTCAGAGAAATGTATGTAACCTGATCGGGGGATTATAAGAGTCCCAGATGAGGCTAAGATTATATTAACTACCAAATCATGAAAGGCTTTGAATAAGGTAAATATAGATGGATTAAGCAAATCCTGAAAGACTAGAACTAGAAAGTACCCCTTTGATGTTTGAAATAAGAATTTGTAAAGAAATAAAAAGAAACACATTATTGTTTCTCAAGGAAGAGAAGTAATGATAGCAAAAATATTGTACCTCAAAGTTTAACTTTTGCCAATTTTTAAAAATCATTATATTTGCGTATTTTTAATGTGAAAAATTTACTGTGTATTTCCTCTAATCAATGACCTCCCTTATCAAGGGAGGGTGAGTGAGAAGTTCCTTCCTCTTAATTTAGGTTGAGAGAACATTTAAGCTGGGTGGTGGTGGTGGTGGTGTTTCAAGGCAACTTAAAGCAGAGAGATGGAAGAGCCGTTATGATTGGTTCCTCTCACTGCTGAACCCTCCCAGGTGGAATGTGTCCCCAAAACACAATATTTTTGCACTTTTAAGGAAATTTAGTTAGGATTAATTTCAGTGTCCTAATTAGAACTCACATCTCAGTGTATCCTCCATTTCATGAAAAATATCAGGGTTTCTTAAGAGTAAATTAGCAAGTAGATAACTGTGCCCACTATTCTAAGGAAAATAATCTTCCCCACAATAGAGAGTGGGCTATTTGGATGTGGATAAATAGGGCAACTTCCTTAACTATGATCAAACAGACAAGCAAATGTCTTTCAAAAAATAAAGCAAGCATCTCTATGTCGTAATAATACAAACTTGAGGGAAACAAGACTTTCATGTTTCAAGTATGAAACAACTTAGATTATTATTTTATAAAATAGATATACTATACAGCTTTTCAATAGTTTAGAGTTGGATGTCTAGGATAACCTAGAAAGTGAAAGCTGTGGCAAGTGATCTAAATATATTGCACTTTTTTTTTTTTTACTGTTTAATGAAATGTATACATTCAGAAAAGTGCACAGAGTATTCAGCTCACTGAGTTTTCATCAAGTAAACACATTTATGTAACCACTCTCCAGTCCAATGCAGTATGGATATCTAGATTACTCATGGCACTAATCACCAGCTCTAGATACCAAGAGTATTTCTTTGTATACATATTTTTAAGAAGACTGAGATTTAATAGGATGTCATAGTAGAATTTAATTCAACTTTTAGGGAACATTAGCTTCTAAAATAAGTTGTTTCTGTTTTTCACCTTTGTATGTTTCACCTTACCACAGGTCTCATAGTACTCACAGTGACTGTCTGAAATACAGGAGACGGGAGCATCCTAGAGTTTTAGGCGGTAGAGAGCAAGGTGTTTGTTGATCTCACAAAGAGATCCGTCATTCAGATTTATTGTCCAACCTGATTGACAGCACTACTGTGTTTTTTAAAATTCCGTTTGTTAAAAGAAAGGTAATTTTTTTTTTAAATTGAGGAAACATTCGTTTATACCATTATATAAATTTCAGGTGTACATCCTTCTATTTCGATTTCCGTGTGTCGAAGGAAGACAATTTTTAAAACGAGGAACAATGCGCGAGTAATACATCTAACAGCGCTGCATTACTGCACAGCGAACGTGAGGCACTGACTCTAAAGAAACAGATTTCCTTAAACTAAGTACCGTGACTAAGTACTTTAATTTCTGCTCTTGCAACCCTAAAGGATCCTCTGACGTGGAACCTCGGAGTCGCCTGCACTCTCCCCCGCCCCGGGCAGCCGCTCGCGCAGCCCCGCGCCCCCGGCCCGGCCTCGCCCCCCGCCCCCGCCCCTCCCGCGCGCCCTCTCCCCTCCCTCCTCCGTGACCCCTGACCCCAGCTAATCTGCATAGAGGAATGACAGGCATCCGCTGGGCCGGCTCCGCCGCGCCGGCTGCGGCCGGCCGGGCTGGGAGACCCGCGGGGGAGGCGGGGGCCGCGGCCGCTGCGCGCGGGCCGGGAGACGCGCGCCGGGAAGCCCGCCCGCCGGCGGATCCATGAGCGCAGGCCCCGGGCGGCCGCGCGATCGCCGGGCCCGCGACCCCGGCCATGGGCCAGACGTCGGTGTCCACGCCGTCGGCGCAGCCGGGCAGCGGTGAGTGCGGGCGCGGGCTCCCGCCGGCGGGGTCCCCAGCTCCGGGCCGCGGCGGCGGCGGCCTCCCGGGACCCGGCCGAGCTCCCCTTAAAGGCGCAGGCTCCGTTTTCCGCGGAGATGCCGCGCTCGGGTGCTCCTGCGAGTTACCGAGAGCCTGAAAGTCACGGGAAACGCCGTCTGCGTCTTACTGTGTTTTTAAAACGCGAAGCTTGGAGGGCAGGACAGACGTGCCAGCAGGGCTTTCTGTCTTTACGCGGGGCTTCCGAACGGGCTAGAACTCAATGCTTTCCAGCTTGTCAACCGGTGGATGGTTTGTTTTTAGGAGTAGGAGTGCTGATCGCTTGCTCTTATCGTGGCAGAACGCTGAATACTTAATAACGAACAAAAAAATATGAGTGATTGTTTCAAATGATCCTTGTTTATGTTAGGCACAGGCTGTAAAATTTGGGGAAACCTGTCTCACGAACTCAGTTGTTGAGGGCTGAAGTTTGTTTCCTGGAAACGTGTGATGTTTCTGAGTTCTAACGCCCTGTTGTAGAAGGTTCTTCTTTCCATTTTCTTAAACAAAAAAAGGGAAGGAAGGTCCGTCTGGCATTTCTCCAGCAGTGAGGGATAAACAACTTTTTGGTGGTGTCACTTGTGATTGGATAATGAAATTTAAAAGGTACTGTTTTGATATTTTTCCATCAGCAATTAAAAAGAAGAAACCTCAAAGAGGCCATTTACGTTATTCCTTGAGACATTTGATACCCTTTTTAAATTGTGTAAACATCAACAGGATCTTGCTGAAAGGAAATGACAGGGCGCAGATGAAGGTTTTTAAAATCAGCTCCAGGATGTCTCCAGCTAGATAGCGTTCTCTCCTTCCAGCCTCCCCCCGCGTGGGTTTGTGTATATTGGGGAGCTTCACTCCCTGAAGTACCATAAGCTTTGCTGGGGCTTCTGTGAATGCCCCAGGACAACGAACCCTCTGCAAAGGGGAGAAGTCAGAATCCAAAAAAAGGTCACAAGGTTGAAAAGGGCTGTAGAACATCACTGACTCCATGTTGATGGCTTTTGGAGGATGCTGGGGAGTGTGGATTAGGAGCTTAAATTTAGTAAACTATTTTGTGCAAATAAGGTTTGAGTTTCCTTTGTTTTACTTGAGAGCGGTGTGACTTCTTTCATTTCAAGGAAGAGTTACGTTTTTAAATTTCTGCTCTGGCAAAGCATAGAATTAGATCAGTGCTCCAATACAACAGGCATATACAGATAGTATCGCCCTGAATTTAGTTCTTTTGCCACAAAGTATTGTTAGTGTTCATATTAGAAAAGTGAATTTTGCCTTTGTAAAGATCAAGGAATATTACATAAACAATGACTAAGAAGCAGAGTAGAATCCTAAAATGTGACTGTCCTCACTCTTGCCCAGTATAGCAAAAAAATACCCAGATTGCTATAATTCCTGATAAAGTGACTAATCGTGTTAAGAGATGGTGCAATTTATTTACACAGAAAGTAATTTAAACAAAAAGTTATGCCTGCCCATAAAAGATATTTCTGAGCAATGTCTCAGGGAATGGTGTGATACTGAAATTGCAGGTCCTGTGTTTAGTAGATTAAGTTTGTATATATTGAAATGACCAACCCAGACATCATGAGTAAAGGGTTTTCAGTTTTGTTTTGTTGAAGGGATGGTGGTGGTTGTGACTGAAGGTTTGGTATTGTAAGAGTGGAGGAATTTTCTCGTGATAGCCACTTGGGTTCTCTAAGGCTATTACTATTACTCTGTTTTCCTGGAGTTTTGCCATCAGACTCTAAATGGAAATGAAAAAACAACAAAAGAACATTTGGTTGTCACACCTCAGTTTTAGACTGGTGTTGGTGTTCTTTCCTGAGTCTGAGAATGTTAAACCCTCTACCCTTCCAAGGATTTCTTCACTCCTTGCTGGCGGTTTCCCTCTGGCTTGACTGATGGTGTGAAGATCCTTATTCTGTTTGATTTCAGCGTCTGCTACTTGTTTAAGGCTAGAGGAGCTGCTGGGGATTCCGGTGGGGAAGATGATTCTCGTCTTAAATGCTTAGTGGCGGGAAATCTGTTTGAGTCTAAGGACTCAATAGCGCACAGTTTATTAGTTAATACTCCTTACTTTATTTGGGCTTTTGTAAAAATCATCATTATAGGCCACAAGTTAGCTTGCTTCTCACTCTTTTGATTTCAGGGTCTTTTTTTTTTGCTGGAGGAAGATTGTCCCTGAGCTAAAATCTGTGCCAATCTTCCTCTGTTTTGTATGTGGGATGCCACCACAGCGCGGCTTGATGAGCAGTGCATAGGTCCTGTGCCTGGGATCCAAATCCAGGAACCCTGGGCTGCCAAAGTGGAGCACACAAACTTAACCACTATGGCACCTTCTGGTCCTGATTTCAGGCTCTTTTAAACCTTTCAGCTCAGGGCTGCATTTGTTTCTCTCATTCTAGGAAGGCTATTAATAACTATCTCTGAAAACATGCAGTTAGACCCATTGTTTCTGTTTTTTAAAAAAGCTTTATTGACAAATAATCAACATGCCATAAAATTCGCCCATTGAAAGTGTGCAATTCATTGTTTTTCAGTGTATTCACATTGTTGTGCCACCATCAGTCCCTGTTCCCATCCTTCTCAAATCCTACCCCCTGCCCTAATTAACCGTTGATTTACTGTCTGTCTCTGTATATTTGCTTATTATGAACATTGCATGTAAATGGAATTGGCCTTTTGTGACTGGCTTCTTCCACTTAGCATAATGTTTTCAAGGGTCATCTGTGTTGTAGCTTGTATTGGTACTTTGTGTCTTTTATTGCCAAATAATATTCCATTGTATAAATCTACCATACTTATCCATCTGTCAGTCAGTTGATAGACATTTGGGTTATTCTACTTTTTGGCTTTATGAATAGTGCTGCTGTGAACTTTACATATAAGTCGTTGGTGAACATGTATTTTCATTTCTCTGGTGTGTATCTAGTGGTGGAATTGCTGGGAGCTGGGTAACTCTGTGTTTATGTTACGTTATGTTTTAAGGAACTGCCAAACGGTTTCCAAAGCTGCTGGCCCATTTTGCCTTCCCTCCAGCAGTATATAAAGGTTCCAGGTGCTCCACATCCTTGCCAACACTTACTATTATCTTTTTGATTATAGCCATCCTAGTAAGTGTGAAGTTGTATCTCATGGTGGTTTTAATTTGCATTTCCCTAATTACTAATGACTTTGAGCATCTTTTCATGTGCTTATTGGCCATTTGTATGATTTCTTTGGAGAAATGTCTGTTCAGACCCTTTGCCCAATTTTAACTGGGTAATTTGACTTCCTCCTATTGAGTTATAAGAGTCCTCTATATACTGGATACAAGTCCCTTATCTGGTATATGATTTACAAATACTTTCTCCCCTTCTCTGAGTTGTCTTTTCACTTTGTTGATGCTATGGTTTCTAATTCAGAATTTAAAATTTTGATGATGTCCAGTTTATCTATTTTTTCTTTTGTTTGTATTTTTTTTTTAAGATTTTATTTTTTCCTTTTTCTCCCCAAAGCCCCCCAGTACATAGTTGTATATTCTTCATTGTGGATCCTTCTAGTTGTGGCATGTGGGATGCTGCCTCAGCGTGGTCTGATGAGCAGTGCCATGTCCGCACCCAAGATTCGAACTAACGAAACACTGGGCCGCCTGCAGCGGAGTGCACGAACTTAACCACTCGGCCACGGGGCTAGCCCCCTTTTGTTTGTATTTTTGATGTCATATCTAAGAAACCATTGCCTAACTCACATCAGGAAGATTTAGGTCTGTTTTTTCCCCAAGAATTTTATAGTTTTAACTTTTACATTTAGGTCTGTGATACATTTTAAATTAATTTTTCTGTATGGTGGGATGTAGGGTTCCAATTTCATTCTTTTGCAGGTGGCTCTCCAGTTACCCAGCACCATTTGTTGAAAAGACGATTCTTTCCCTATTGCATTGTCTTGGCACCCTTGTCAAAAATCAATTGACTCTGTATCTAAGGGTTTATTTCTGAGCTTTCAATTCTATCCCATTGATCTATATGTCTGTTAATAATAGGCCACACTGTCTAGATTACCGTACTCTGTAGTAAGTTTTGAAACAGAAGAGAGTGAGTCTTCTAACTTTGTTCTTCTTTTCCAAAAATCTTTTGGCTGTTCTGGTCCCCTTGAATTTTCATATGAAATTTATGATAAGCTTGTCAATTCTGCAAAAAAACCCAGCTGGGACTTTGATAGGCACTGTGTAGAACTCATAGATCAATTCGAATAATATTGCTCTCTTAACGAGATGAAGTCTTTCACTCCACAAACACAACTGTCTTTCCATTTGTTTAGATCTTTCTTGATTTCTTTCCACAATGTTTTGTAGTTTTCAGTGTATAAGTCCTGCTCTTCCCTTGTTAAATTTATCCTTAATATTTTATTGTTTTTGATGCTATTGCAAGTGAAATTGTATTCTTCTTTCATCTTCAGAATGTCCCTTGCTAGTGTATAGATATATAAAAATTGATTTTTGTATATTGATCTTGCCCTGAAAACTTGCTGAGCTCGTTTTTTAGTCCTAATAGTTTTTTAGTGTGGATTCCTTAGGAGTTCTGTGTACAAGATCATACTATATACAAGGTCATGTGCAAATAGAGATGATTTTAATTCCTCTTTTTCAATCTGAATGCCTTTTATTTCTTTTCCTTGTCCAGTTGCCCTCACTCATTATACAGAAGTGACAAGAGTGAACATTCTTGCCTCGTTCCTGATCTAAGTGGGAAAGCAATCAGTCTTTCACTGTTGTGCCATATTAGCTGTGGGTTTTTCATAGATGCCCTTTATCAAAAAGTTCTCTTCTACTCCTGGTTTGTAAGCATCTTTATCCTGAAAGGGTGTTGGATTTTGTCAAAGGCTTTTTTGCCTCTGTAAGGTGATTGTGCGGTTTTTCCCTTCTCTCTATAAATATGGCGTATTACATTAATTGATTTTCGGATGTTAAACCAACCTTGCATTCCTGGGATAAAGCCTGCTTGGGTATGGTGTCTAATGCTTAGATTATGTTGCTGGATTTGGTTTGCTAGTGTTTTATTGAAGATTAGAACCATTGTTTTAAGCACAGGCTAAATAGGTAACACCCCAAATAGGATGGTTTCAGTACCCTCTGGCCTTGTGTCCTAGAAGAGCTGAGACTTCTGGTTTTCCCATTGTTAAGTACAGGGCATGGCAGATTGGACACAATAAAGGTTCGTTGACTCTATGAATCAACAAATATTCTCAACAAACAGCCTGATCACTTTAAGCCAGTGATTATATGAATCAGAGATATATATTATTTTTATTCTTTTTTGATCCAGAATTACATGTTACTCTGGCTTTGTTGGCTGAAAGGTGCTATCTGAATCTAGTAACAATTTCTTCCAGTCTTCTTCAGCCCCACCCCACCGAGCCACAGACCAACTCGTGGCTGCTTCGCCTGAGCATGTGGGTTGAAAGGGCACAAAGCCACTCTTCTCGTTTTCAGGCAACGAGGGAATGAGTGAATGCAGTCTGCAGAATCACACCTAGGCCGTGGTAGGACCTGTGTCTGTCTGTGTTTCTGGGTTTCCATATTTTGGTCAGTGCCTTTTATTTGTCCTCCTCTGGAAATTTATCCATTTCCTTGTAAATCCAGTGTAAGAAGAAACCACAAAGGCAAAAATGGATAGAGTTTATTTTCCTTAATGAAAATAACATGCACCTGGTCAAAAGTCAAACTTTACAAGATGATTCAGGATGGAAGTGAGTTTTCCTACTTCCCAGACCTCCAGGACCTTCCTAGTTACAACCTAGTGTGAACAAGTTTTTTTTCATTCCACACGGTTTTCCTTCATATATGTATCTTTGTCAAAACACAAGCAAGACATATACTTTCTGCTGTAGACTTTGAGTTTTTCATGTAATATAACTTGAAAATATTTTCATATTGATCTCTTTAATCCTATAACAAACTATTATAATTTGTGGATATATCATAATTTCCTTTAAAAGAATCTATCATGTTTTTATATTTTGTGTTTGTATTTTCATATTTTTTCTGGATTCTTTGTGTGTGCTATTGTGAACAATGCTGAAATGGCCATCCTTATCTAAACAGCCTGAACTACGTGTACCAGTAAAATACTAGCAGTGAAACTGCTGGGTTGAAAGATGTGTATATTTTATTTTGATAGGCTTAAATTACTCTCAGAGAGGCTGTATCAGTATATCTGCTCATTATATGAGAATTCCTTTTTCTGCACTCTCTCACCCACACTGCATATCAGGGTCTCTCTTAGACCATATCATGCTTTGTGAGAAATAGAAGTCCCTCTCTCTGTGTGAGGCAGCCCTGCAGGCACATGGTTTAACAAGTAGAATATTAGCAGGAATGCAGTCCCAACTCTCCTTTGCCTAGATGTCCTTGTGCAGGGAACACTCTGCACAACTGTACATGACCACAGTTTTGTACGTAATTAACTTTTAAAAATCTTTGTAAATCTATTTGTAAAAAAGTAATATTTTGATTATGAGTGAAGTGGGGCATTTGAATTTCTTTTTCTCTGAATTGCCTCTTTATAGCCTTTCCTCATTTTATGTTTTCTTTTCTTACAGATTTGTGTGTTAAGGCAATTAGCCTTATGTCTGTCATATATTGCAAATATTTTTCTGTTTTTCTTACCTCTTTTGTTTGCTTATTTTTTTATATAAAAACTTTATGTTTTTATGGAGTCAAATCTGTCAATCTTTTTCTTTCTTACAAACTAGAGTTCTTAAGAAACCTGATTCCCTGTGCTGTTTTTCTCATATTTGAATATTTGGTCTCAGTAATTTATTCTGATTTAAAGTGAATGATTTAATGATATTAAAATTTTAAGCTTCTGCATGGCAGAAAAACCATCATCAGCAAATTGAAAAAAGAAAATCATAAAGTTGACAAAATATTTGCATTGTATATGGGAAACAATGATTAACATCTTTATGTAGTAAGACGTCTTAAAAATCAGTAAGAAAAAGAAATCAGTAAGAAAAAGGTAAATGATCAAATGAAAAAACGAGGGAAGAACACAACAGGCATTTTTCAAAATATCTAACGGCTAAAATTGTGAACTCACCGTGGGTCAGGAACTATTCTAAGTGCTTCGCTTGAATTAACTTTTTAATACTCCCAACACCCATGTGCTATTACTATCCGCATTTTACAGATAAGGAAAACTGAAGCACAAGATTTAAGTAACTTGCCCACATTACTTAACCAAAGAAGAAATGTAAGTGACTGACCTATTGGTGTATGAAATAATGTTGAAGCAATTAAATAGGAAAAAAATGGATGCCATCGATCACCTGTGAATTCAACAAACATTAAAAAGACTGATTCCAGGAGATGATTGTTTTGTGGTAGTTTCAATTGGTTCAATTTACAGGCAAGTGGCTTCGTAAAATATATATTCAAAACCTTAAAATGTGCATACAGTCAGACGCAACAGTTTCACTTCTGAAAGTGTTTTGTAAAGGAAATAATGACTTGCTCCCTGGGGCAGTGTTGATCAGAGCTAAACATTGGAAATAACTAATAGTCAAACAACAAGAGGTTTGCTCAGTCACTTGGGGCATAGTCATGTCATAGAATAAGCCATATAAAAATGATGTAAAAACATTTTTGAAAAGTGATTTTCATAATCACATAAAAAGGTGAAAAGGCAGGTTTTAAAGTAGTATGATTCTGTTTTAAAAATCTTTGCATAGAGAAGAATCTATATGGACAGAGCGCGAGAGAGGAGATTCGTGTCTGTCCGGAGGAGATGGTGGGGCTGTCACAGCTTCCCCTGCTGCGGACATGCGGAGAGCCCGGGTGTCCGTGTCCGGGGTCCACCTGGACCGCCGCTGCAGATACAGCCGGGAGCTGGCCCGCCGCTGCCTTAGTTTTTCTCTAGCTGTCATGGAATCTGACTCAGCTTTAAGTTCAATGGCTGTTTTTCAACCAGTTTTTCTTTTTTCCTTGTGAGTTCAATGATGAAAACAAAAATACGTGTCTTAATATAGCCTTCCTCTTTTTAGTCTTAATTTTCTTCTTAGTCTGTTTGTGATCGTGATGCAAACATCACTTGGAGAGAGAGAGAACAAGCAAAGTCGGAACCTCAGGTACTTCTCTTTGGTCCATGGCTCCTCAGGTCAGTCAGTGAGTCATATCCCAAATATTTTTAGCGTAAATTTATTTTCTCTTCAGCAGTCTGAGAGGTGAACCACCGATGAGCGTCACACCCGCCTTTTGCCTGCTTCCTGCAGAAGGGGAGATCGGCAGCCTGGGTTGTTGATTCTGATTAAGCCTCTTTAATTTGAATAGAGGAAAAGTTCCAACGTATTTTCTTGTCTTGGGGGACCTTAGTGCTCTCAGGCTAACCGTGAGTCTCTGTTCTTGAGAATAAAGATTCATATTTATTGAGGACTCAACTTGTGTAAAAGTAATCCTGAGGTTGAAATAGTCCTAAGAAAATAAACACGTCTTGGTTCCCCCACTCCCGCTCCCACCTGAAGCAGGGGAACAAAACCCAAAAGCAGCGGTTTTTGTTCCCCAGAAGGGAATGGGCAAATAACATTGCTTTAAAAAGTATGGTGCAACCATTATCATTTATAGTTGTAAACTACTTCTCTATTTATTTTCATTTCAAGGGGCTCGATGTTTTATTCATATAAACCTTCTGGCAAGTATAACATTCCAGCCCTTCACGCTGAGGTTGATGAAGGAGCGAGTGGTATTTTGTTTAAGAATATCCTGGAAAGCTGTGCTGGTGTGTGCTTGGCAGATATGTTCTTGCAAATCAGCTCATTTTGTGAGGGGATGTTAAGAAGGAGAAAGAGCCGCACTTTAATAAAGAGTTCCTGAACTGAAGTAATTACGGGCAAGGCGCCTGCTGAGCCACCTGGGAGTATCCAAAGATCGAGCACAGGCAGACCCTGCCCACGAGCGTCGGAGCCTCGAGCCTCCATAGAGGCACTTAGTGGAGATGTGCAGAAATGAGGGTGGAGGGGAAGGGCCCCCAGAGAACTGAGGGGACAAGACAGGGAGGCTGAAAAACACAGACGGGGAGCAAGAACTCAGGCTGTGAGGCAGAGAGCGGTGGAAGGCAAGACTGTAAGACACAGGCCGTGGGAACCACTGAAGGTTTTCCATCAAACGAGAGAAATGATGAGAGCTTTGCTGCGAGGGGGCGAATCTGCCTGCTGCCTGCAGCGTTGATTTCGTGGCAGAGACTGAAGGCAGGACCAAGAGGTAGGCTGCCATAATCCAACAAGGTGAAGTGAAGGCCTGACCTGGGGGGCAGCTGGAGAAATGAGAGGAGGGCGATGCCCAAAGTTGCATCTGCAATGCTGCCCTCTGCTCGGGCTCTGGGCTCAAATATGCATCTATTAGACAGGTGGGCTTGAATCCTTAGTGGCGTCTTACAGGTAGCAGGTCTACACAGAAGGCTGATTTTGCCTCCAAACCAGTTCTTCCCTTGACTTTGTACATTTCACCTCCAGCCCCTCACTTATTCTAGCCAAAAATCTAGGAGTCATCCTTGGGTTTTCCCTTTCCTCTCCATGTTGATCCATCAGCATGTCCTTTTCTTCCAGAATGTGTCTCATGTCCACCCACTTCTCTCTGTCTCCTCTACTGCTGTCTTCCGATCCCTGGCCGTCCATTGTGTGGACAACTGCAGTGGACTCGAGCTGGGGTCTTCCTTCTGTTCTCAACCTCTTGCAGCTCATTTTCCACGTAACAGCTGAAGTCATTTTTGAGAACCTAAATCGTGTCTCTTCCCTTTTGAGAACCTTCTGTCTTCCCATTGCATTTGGAATGAAATCCGGATTTCCCACTGTGGTCCTCCAGGCCAACCATGATGCTGTATGATCCCTAACCCCGCCCGCCTCTCTGACTTCATGGCCCCACCCCGACTCCGTGCTACATTCCCTTTTCCAGTTGTCAGACAAGTACGGCTCGCTCTTACCTGCCACCGTGGCAGTTGCTGCTCCCTATTTGTTGTGAACCCCGGGACACTCTCCCCTGGCTCTTTCCAAAGCTGGCTCCTTGTTTCAGCTCCAGCATTACCCCCTCTTAGCGACCTTTCCTGCCCACCCCTTAGTCACAGTTCTCTCTCCCCGGTATTGCCCCGATCGCTCAGATGATCTTGTTTGTGTGTGTGTATTTGTCATTGTCTCCCTTCTCTAGAACCTGGGCTCCGGGAGCTAAGGGACTTATCTATCTTGTTCCCCACTGTCATCTTCCTCCTAGAAGAAGAAGATATATGCCTGACAAAAAAACTATTTGTTGAATCGATGAATAGCTCTGTTTGGCTATTAGTAGAGTGACAGGAACTGAGTGGAAAGTTAAGTAGCATCCAAGAAACCTAGAGTTGTTTAAACTGATTCTGTAGTATTTATTTCCAATCTCTAAATAGCATGCTTACATTGCTAATTATTGTCTGATAGTGCACAGGAAGGGGAGCGGATAGTGCAAAAGGACGGGCAGGGTTCCGCTCTGCTGTCCACAGGGTCGCTAAGAATCAGAATCACTTCAACAGCACTAACAACAAAACATTGCTAATGATTGGTTGTTCAGCTTGACACATTATTACTGACCTCACAGTATGGAAATTGAAGATATAGCTCCCTTTTCACACCCCCTCCAACCCCCATCGCCGCCCCATCCCACATTTCCCATCCTCTGATCTTCTCATCTTTCCAACATCTGTTGTCCTCCTGATTAGATCAGTGTTCCATGTACCCACGTAAAAGCCGACGACTGCTAAGCCTTGTGGTAAACCATGATTGCTGTGCTTTCCTGCGTAGCTTTTGCCTTTCGTACTCGTTTTTGTTTGCTTGCTAAAAGTCCTATAAACTCATCCCCAAACCCTTCCGCAGTCGGGTACATCTCTTCTCAATATGTCCAGACACTTTCTTTATTTTTCAAGTTTATCTTTAAGAAGTCTGTGTGTAGTCTTTGCCCAGTTCCCGTCTGGACTGGATTTCCTCCAAGGCTGCTGCCCAGCTGTTGCTCTGGGATCCCTCTTCACGTCGTCCTGGGATTCCTTCCACTTCCTTCTTGTGTCGGATCTCCAGATAGCTAGATCCCTGTCTTAATTTTTTCTGCATCTGTTTCCTTATTTTTGTAGAGGACACCGATAGTTTCTTGAGGAAAGCTCATGGAGCGTGTTTTTTGTTTTGGTTTGGTTTTTTGAGACCTTGTATTAGAAAGTGTCTTGATTCTGCTTGATAGTGTGTCTGAGTCATTAGGTAGCAAAGCAAACTCGCTGTAATCTGCACAGGCACCCAGCGTCACTTATAAGTAATCACAATGCACATTTCCCTTTACGTAGAAGACTGATGGTTCAGTCTTTAGCAAATAGTGCGTAATTAATTTCAGAGACTTTCTTGGATGCTTGTCATCATCTTTGACCTGCTTTTGTTGTTACGGTCTAAAGAATATTTTATGAAAGTTTAAAAGTTTTATAGCTGAATAGACTAATTTAAAAATATGTTTACTGTAGTAATAATCTACTAACATTTTAAAAAAGATTCACGTTTAAGGTCTGTATAGGATAATTGTAGTTTTGCTGTATTTTTGTGTATTTTATTTTAAGGGTACATCATCTTTATGGGATACTGGTCCTGACAGAATCCTAAGGTATTACAAACTGAATGCCGGTGTTTCACAGACTTGCCTGACCGTGAGAATTACCAAGTGCGCTTGGTAAAAATACTCGTTTCTGGGCTCCGTATTCTAGACCAGCAAAATCAGAATCTTTTGGAGAGGGGTCCAGAATCTGAATTTTCAACAAGCATTCCAGAAGATTCTTAAGGTGAGAAGCATCCTTTGGAGATTAGCAGGAGTATTTAAATGGGGGCTTCAGGGGCCGGCCCAGTGTTGCAGAGGTTACGTTCATGTGCTCCGCTTTGGTGGCCCGGGGTTCATGGGTTCAGATCCCGGGCGTGGACCTGCACACCGCTCATCAAGCCGTATTGTGGCAGCCTCCCATTACAAAACAGAGGAAGATTGGTGCAGATGTTAGCTCAGGGCCAATCTTCCTCACCAAAATAAATAAATAAATGAAAATAAAAAAGAAGGAAAAATCACACGGGGCCTCTGATGAAAATTTCTCTTCACTGACAATGTGTATCTTCTCTTGACTTAAGGTAGAAGTTACAAAATGTGCAGTTCAAAAACACCGATGTTCTGTACCCACTGCCTTGATGAATTTGGTCATTACTATGTCCTGTTCATGAGCAAGTATCTCTCTTGTCATGTACAATTTTGCTAAAATCTCATTGTCAGAAAATGTTTTGCTCTTACATACATTTTGTTAATATAAGCTTCAGAAAAATTCATTTCCCACACTAGTCAGGTTTGAGCTAAATGTAGTTACACTCAAAGGGAAAGAGGTGATCAGCGGAGTGGCAGTTACTGTTGAGGAAAGAACACAGGATTTCAGCGCTGTTGCCTTTTCAGCAAGACCCCTGGGATCTCCATCTGAGGTAGCTGCCTGCCGATTACTTCCCAGGGACCCAGAGTCAAAGACCAGGGTGCTGATAAAACAGATGTTTAATAATGAGTGGGAGGGACTGTAAGAAAGATTTTAATAAAATGTGTTTCTAAAAAGGAGGCCCAGCCCTCTTCTCTCTTAGAAATGTGGGCAGCAATTTCTGAAAACTCCGAAAGGAAGCAATCATTTACATAAAAATTCCTGCCCTGTGTTCCTTTTTGGGAACATGTGGCTTTTTATTTTTGCCTCTGTCCTTCGGGGTCTTTCCTTTCAGCACGGAGCCTGTTTGCGGTTCGTGGCGTTGCCCAGCATGAAGTCAATCCCAGTGAGTCTTGATTGGGATCTCTTCAAAGCCTTTCCTAAGGCGGTTCTCGGCCTCTGGAGGAAGGCTGCTGTTTGTCTAAGGTGTCCCAAGGAGGCCGGCGGAGCGTTGCCTTGGACCTTCCTTCCAGAGTAAAGATGTTCCTGACAACCCGCAGGACTGAGAAGGGCTTCCTGACAGGATGCCTTAGGATTGCTCTTGTGCGTTTCGTCTCTTTAAAGGGATTTTGTGTTTTTAGAAATTTCTCCTGCCTCTGTAACGCTAACTTGTGCTGACCTGCGGGCTGGCTGTGGAGGAGCCACTGAGAGTGGAAACTTGGAATACGCCAGAAGGAGTTAAAACTGAGCTCATGTCAGATGTTCCTGTGGGCCTGAGCTGTGTTTCATTTTCCTCGAGTCTTCTAAAACAGAATTGTATACATATGTGCGCAACTCGTGTTCTGTCGCTTGGAAAGTACTGGCTGCCAATTTTATAAAGAAAACATGAATAAAATCAAACTTGAGATTTTAAAAACATCTAGGACTGTACACTTTTTAGCATGAATCCCCTTTACTCATCCGACCACAGAATGTCAGAACCCACGTCCACCTCATTTTTCAAATGGTGATGTTTTAACTGATAAAGCCATTACAAAGGAATCGTAGCAGAAGCCTTTAAAGGACCTTTGTTTTCCCCTCTTTAGGAGGGGAGAGGTAGATTTTAGAGGTGAGGTTGAAAATCATGGGACGTTTTCGCCCCACCTTCACCGTGTGAATAAATAGCTTTACAGACAATGGCAAATGGCTGGATTAGTTGGCTGGGGCTGCTGAAACAAGCTCCCACAGACTGAGTGGCTTAAACAGCAGAAATTTATTTTCTCACAGTTTTGGAGTCCAAGAACTTAGGACTTAGAATTCGAGTCCAAGATTGAGGCTTGATTTTTTTCTGAGGCCTCTTTCCACAGTACACGGATGGCCGCCTCTCCCCCGTGTCCTTGTGTGGTCTTTCCGCTGTGCATGCACGTGTCTGTGTCCAAACTGTATCTTCTTATGAGGACACCAGTCGTGTTGCATTAGGGCCCATCTGTGTGACCTCATTTTGCCTCTGTTACCTCTTTACAGGCCTTGTGTCCAAACACAGTCACATTCTGAGGTCCTTGGGGTTAAGGCTTCAATATATGAATTTTGAAGGACACAGTTCAGCCCATAACAGTGTCCTTAAAACAAGTTTACAAACTGGGATCCATTCACAACGGCCCATAAGTACATGGGATCCATTATCTCTTTCTGGTTTTTGAGTTCCACTCTTGAACAGATTGCCGCCTCTTGCCTGCTCACTCAGCAGGTGTGACTCCAGCCAGAGGATGCGTTGAAGGTGATTTTCAACAATGAGCGTCAACCAGTGTCACTGGGCAGTGTCACTAAAAAGGTGAAGCACAGAGTGGAGTGTATGGAGAAAACTAGAAAATGGTCTATGTGAGCATTCTATTCCTGCCATAATTACGTGAGAAATAATTACCAGGATCTTGTGATTGGAGCACCAAGTCGATTGAGTAATTCTGAGAAAAACCAAACTAAAACTGCTTTTCAAGATTCTATTCCAAGTGTAGTCAGCAGCTATGTAGGTATCACCTGATTGGTTTTATAATCTTTGAGGTCCCTGAGTATGAGGCATTCTATTTAGAGAAACGTTTTGTTCCCAAATGTCATTACATGTATATATTTTTTCTTTTCTGTGTTTGATTTTTCGTACTCTCTATACTTTCATTGTATTAGGTGTGTTTGATATTCAGCAGAGTGGCATGGCTCTTCACAAAGAGCTGCTAAAATAAGAAAGAAAATGAATAGGGATACTAAAGAAAGATAGTGTTTAAATACCTGTCAGAGTAAAGCCAGAACAAGAATGTTCTTGCCAGAAAATACAGCAGCTCCAGGGAGTCAGGCTGGTAATTCAAAGATGATTCGTGTGTAACTAAACACATTTGTGTTATATCCCATATACATTTTGGAACACCTAGCTGGCTTTCCCTGATGGCTTCCTGTCTCGTTTTAAGTTTCGCAGGAAACTCTTCGCTGGGATGGACAGTGTGGGTGGACTTGCTCGTCTTGTCACAAGATATGAAGATAGTGCTTCAAAAACACACTCACTTCTTTGAGGCTCGGAATTCCTTAATTTAAAAGAAACAGGTCCCTCAAGCCAATTAAGCACACAAGTAAGATCTGGGTGCATCAGAATCTAGCAATCCTATATCCTCTTTTAAAAGGACTTGAAATTCCCCAGTAACCTCAGAAATTATTTAACTTATTAGGCATCTTTTGGGCCAGGAGTTCCCTAGAAGTAAGTTAGCTCTTGGGATGGCTGAGATAGAAAACATTGCCAAAAAACTGCATGCAAGACCCAATTCTTTTGGGCCCTGATCTGAATCCAAATTGTGATGGGGTGGGGGTAGGGGGGCAGCAACTCCTAGCTGGCCTCCCCACCCATTACTAGTGACTTTGTCACTTGACTCTTTTAAGGCACTTTGCAGATTAGAATCTGCTAAACACGCATTTGGAGGAAGGTTAACAATCCCAGAACATTGGTCTTCTTCCAAGGGAGAACACTTCTCTTGGATGCAACCCTGGTATTTCAGATTCAAATTCAGTATCCTAAGGCCTGAAAGTGAAGTCTTACTGTCTACAATAGAAATAACTGATAAGGATTTAATTAGTAGTTAATTGTGGTTTGCAGTGCCAGTCTAACCTTATTTTTATTGCTGGGTCCTGCAGTTCTTGGGGCAAAGAGAAAGAGCACAAGGTTGCTGCTAGATCTCAAAAAGGGAGGGGTGCAGAATAAACAGAGGGCGCCTCTGTAAAGATTTCTGAGCCAGTCCCATGGATAACGATTCTCAGTAAACAGTAGTCCTTTGGGACTTCGCTATTTATGTTGAATTTAAAGGTGGCCTTACCTATAAAGGATCTGAAGTTATTTCAGTCATGAAACAGACCTTTTTTCCTTTAGATTTTGACATTAGGCATATTTGGAAACAGGAGTGAAATGCAACTTCCTGTCTTTGGCGGCGATAGCAACGCGTAAAGTTCAGGCTTTTCGAAAAACCTAAAGCAACACCACCTGATAGCCCAACTAGGTGGAGATAGTTCCGTTAACTGAATTTTCAGCATGAAATACTAAGTAAGCAACCAGTCTGTTGAATAAAATAGCTGTTTTTTTTTTTTTTTTTTTGCGGGTGCAAGTGTAAAAATAAATTGTGCAACTTTCCACTTGGTGGGAAAGAGAGCCAGGTCCCGTTCCAGCCGCTTTCTCCCGTTCTTGCAGGTGAGGTCAGCTGCTTGCTTTGTCCTTTCTTCAGCCAGGGCATCTCTGCTTTAGGAGAGTGCTGATTTCCCTTGAGTGCTAGTCGGTCTCAGTGGCTCCCAGCAATTGTCTTGAGACCATTGGAAGGTGCAGGTGGCTCTATGCAGGAGTCTGTTTGGCGGGGGCTGTGTTTTTGTTTTCCTGGAGACCTCTAGAAGACCGGGAAAATACCTTTCAAAGAAATTTCACTGCCCCAGTTGCTCCAGATCATAAATAACCCACTTCTATCATTTATTCCTTTCAAAACCTCTTAACAGCCCTGTTTCCACGTGCTTGGGTGAGGAGTAGAAGTGGTACTGGGGGGCGTTGACCTTTCTTGGATATTGGTGGGCGGGATGACCCTTCACGGCCATTATCTCTGTGATCTCTAGCAACAACCCAAATGTAAGTTGGATTTTCCTATTCCACGGGTGAAAAAAAGACTCCGAAAGGTTGAATGACTTGCCCAAGGTTACCAGCTAGGATGCAGAGGAAGAGATGATTAAATTCAAATCTTTCTGGCCCCAAAGCCCACTTTTTTCCTCTACAGTACTCACCGGTCTGTGTTTATACTTAAGATGACTATTTCTCTTTTTTTAAGCATATCCAGAGTGTTACCAGGGTGCCAAATAAGCTAAAAAATTAAACTAAACAAAACATTTTCTTACTTCTCCGGAAGTTTTAATATAGAGCCACACAAGTGTCAATCATCTCTCCATTTGTGTTTATTCCTCTTAAGACACTGGTATAAAGGAGGATATTTGATTCTCAGTTGGAAGTTGAAATAGGAGAGGCGATGATTTCCGTTTAGATTGGAACAAAAACTTGCTGCTTGTTGCCAGTCTTAAAGAAGGCTTCCTAGTAATTGAGCGTGTTATTATACATTGTATAGTCAGGTATTTGCCACTGCAACACTGGGCCACTTGTAAAGGACCTTGTAATTCTGCCAGTTTCTGATGTATTTAGTGAATCAAAAGTCTAAAGTATCAATAGAGAGCTAAACATCCATAATAATGTTATATTATGAAAGACTTTGACTTCCTAAAAATATGGTTTCATAGTTTTCCGAGGGATTCAAATTCTCACGTGTAATGCCTAAAATGAATGGGAAAAACAAAAGCAGTGTGGATTCAGTTCAATTGAGTGGGGTGATTTACCTTGCCTAGTTTCTTTACCATGAAACGAAGTTGCCTTTTGACTTCCCTAGTTCGGAGAAAGAAGGTGAAGCCTGAAGAAAAATCTGAGATGCCGAATGTGTGGAGAGCGTTTGGAGAAGGAGGAAGGGAGTGTCAGTGTGGTGTGTGGGGAGGGGTGGCTTTTGAAAAAATGAATCCTCACCACGCATCGCTGTGTGAAAATAGAAAGTTCTTAACAGGTTACTTCACAGATAGATTATTTCAAGTTGTCCTTGATGGGTTGTCTTTTTAAAATTGCATAGTAAGCAGCAATTAAGCCTTTGTTCACCTGAAAAATTTGTCAGCTGTGTCTGTACCATTCTTATGAGTGTTAATCATCCTTCCTGCTGGCTTTGATATTTTCTGAATTTCAAACTTTGGTGTTTGCTATATTATCTTTCAAAATATTTGGAATTCTACAGGAAGGCACTGTTGGAAACAATTTCCTCTGTGTGAAAAAAATCTAAAGACCTGCTAAAATAAATCATAGCCTAGTTAGGCCAGGCCTTGTACATTATTGGCAAACATTTGTCCATGATTTAGTTACTCATTTTGTAAATATTTATTGAGTACCTTCAGTGGCCTAGGTGCAGGCTGGGGGTACCACAGCAGTAAAATCCTTTTGGTCCCTGTCCTTATGGGACTCTTGATCTTTTACTTTTTTTTTCATATACTTGCTCGTGGAAGAGGCAGGCTTTTTTCTCCCTACTCACTTAATTAAAAATTATTTTGTGACTTCTGGAAAAGTCGGTGAATTGCAACTAATTGCTTCTGGAGTTCAAGCTACAGGCTTTCTTCATCATTCTAGTCTATATTCAACATTGTTTCAAGCCAGTATTGAAAATCGTAATAAACATTGTATCAGAAAAGAATTTTGGAATACTCTGATTGGCTTGATGGTGCCCTAATGGGATTGAGAGGCTTCCGTGTGGTGGTGTACCCAAGTCCTGCTGGTACAGCTTGTTCTCTGGAAGACTTGCCATTTTAAAGAAAGAAACCAAAATAGAACATCTTGTAAGTGGGATATCCTTAGTGACTATGTTGGAGAAAAAAAATTAAAACCAACCCTAAAGGCATCATTACTATAAAATTACTTTTTAAAAAAATGGCTAATGGATTTGTTTCTGTCTCCCTCCCTCCCGTGCTCTCTCCCTCTAGAGAATTGTGTACCAACTAGGGAATATTAATCCATTGCTTTTCAGTGACTTTTTAATGGTTTCCTGCTTAATTTGGACAGGGTATTTTCTACCTTTGAAGCAGCGTTATGAAACTAGACTAAATCTCTGTAACAGTTTTACCCTGAATTTTAACTCAGAACTTGAAGACCATGTCACGCTGTGCCTGTCGCTAGATCAAGTGCTTGACTGTCGCTGTGGGAGCCCATCCAGACACCCCGTCCCCTGGGTTCTCACCCCGTGCCGTGTTCCTATTTTGGAACGGATGGTTGCTTGAACAATGTCAGCCTCTGTCGTACACTGGAAGCCTCCTGAGGGCAGAGTTCCAATCCACTTTTGCTCACTATTAGAGCCCCAGTGCGTTACCTCGTCGACAATAGTTGCTCCATAAATTGGTTTTGAACGAATGGCTCCATTCCACAGTAAGTAGATTTTTCTCCGTCCTCATTTTTTGTGGACTTTTCCTTCCTTCTCTTCCTTGTTTTGTCTGACACTCGCCTCTCCTTGGCAGCTCTTCCATGTCCCTCTCTGTCATGGCGGCTCGCTTCTCCTTCAGCCCTCGCCATTGCCATTCCACTGCTGACGGCCGTTCCTGCCCGTTTTGCTGCCTGTACTGTACGTATTGTCATTTGAAGTTCATGCCGCGCCGCTGAGTTTCCCTTCACATCTCCTTGCTGCTGTCGTCATCTCCTGACTTCCCAGTCTCTTCCTGATATTCCCCAGAGGAGGTTCAGGCTCTCCTCTCCACCCCACATCTTGCTGTTACCCTGAGGAAGTTCAGTCCCCGTGTGGCTAGTCTGTTCTCTCTTGGATCTTCAGGCTCTCCCTCCCTTCGGGCTCTCTCCCCTCGGCCCGTAAACATGCTTGAGTGTCCCCCACATTTGGTGAATTGAAAACAGATAAATAAATGAAATTTTTCCCTTTACCTGAAGATTCTCAGTACAAAAGAAGTCCAAAGTTCTTTATCTCGTGAAGCTTACTGCCTCCTGAATGTACGCATTGCTTAGGACTTTACCTTTGGCCTCAACTGCCATTTTTGTTTGGAACTTCCACACCGACTTTCTGCTGGTGTGCTGATAGTGTATTTCTGACTGTCTGCTGGACATCTCCCCCTCGGTGTCCTGCCAGCACCTGAAGTTCCTGAACACAAGCCATCGGTCTTTTCTCAAAGTCTTTTTCTCCTCTTGACATCTCACCTTTCCTCAGAGAGATTCTGACCATGGGGTTTTCTCTTGACTTCTCCGGGTGGTTCCTCAGTCTCCTCACTCCTCCCTCCTCATCCCTTGGACCCATTCATCATTCCCAATCCGTTTTCAGTGCTCCTGTCCAAGTTCAGATGCCTGAGTTGTTGCAGTCACCTCTTAACCGAACTCCAAGGATATAAATCTGAGTGCCTTGGGGACTCTGTGATGAATTGATGTACATTCTCCTCTCAGCATCCTGTTTTCCATTGTGCAAGGCTGCAGCTTGTATCTCCCAGCGTCCTGTTTTCTGATGTACAAGCCTGTGGATTTCATTTCTGCCTTGGGTAGACAGTCCAGAATTCTCCGTGTGGCCCCCAGTCTCTTATAGAGCTTGGTGTGACTGCCAGGGAACTGTTGGACGACAGAGAGGCTAGTCACATTATATGTAGACTCTCGGGGCTCTTATTTATCCACCAGCCTTTTCACTAAAGATATCGGTCCAGATTTATTGTGTTATTTTAATAATACTTCTGTTAGACTCATCCTCTCTGGGGAATTTTTCATAATTTTTTCTGAGGCAAAATTTAGCCACTCACTTAAAAATCATGAAATTTCATTTGATTTTATTTTCCAATTTATCTATCAGGTCTGCCAGCATCTTCCCTAAAGTTTCATCCCCATGTGCATGCTCAGCTAAACCGAGTGGTCGTTATGCTAACATAGAGGAGGTGACATTCTCTCTCATTTGGTAGTTTGTCCCATGGGGATGTGTTGACTTTTTCTTCCTTTTCACTAACACAGCAGGCCCTCTACGCACGTGACCTGCTCCCCGCCCCCCACCCCACACTCAGGGAGTTACTGTAGGAGACGGCTAGTTCCGCAAGGGAAGGAAGGTGGAAGGAAAGTCGGTGGTTCCCCTCTTGTTTTCATCTCTGTAACAAACTTCTTGCTGTTTCTAAGCACGGCCGTCTGATCTGTTCATAGAACCCTTTGCTTATAGTGATAACAGTGATATTCAAAACTTAAAATGCCTTTGTTGACATTAAAATTGGTTTTCCTTTTGCAAAGGAAAATTCCTCTTCCTACTCAATCAGAGTTTCTTTAAACCCTAAGTGCGAGTGACATTATTTAATCTGTTAAATATCCTGTAGCGAGCCCAGGGGATAGTATTCGTGTCAGTGCGTGAGGATGTCATGCAGCTGCACAAACATCACCGTTCTGCAGGCCTATGGGCCACAAGTTGAAACTCTGAGATTCCCTGTCCGTGCTTGCAGACAGATGGAAATCTTTAGTAGCTTTTCCCTTTGGGGGTTTAAAAATAATGGCTGCCTCTGTTAGAAAAACAAGTTAAAAAACTGCTGGTATCAAATTTTCTAAAATTAATACCATGGTAAGTAAGGATTCTGTGCAATCAAATGACCATAGTTAATATAAGGGAAGAGGACACTACCTGCACCCAGCGTGAGTTCAAGTGGGGTGACACGGGTATTGTTTTAGAGAGCAGAACAGTACCTGCCCCAGCTCTGGGTTAGTCCAAGGAAGTGGTTGAGGATAGAATTGAATTTTTATTCATCAGGGTTTCTGTCTTGCCTTCTCTTGAAATAGAGCCCTCTTCCCACCCGCAACCCTCTGACCCATTTTGTGCAAAGAACACTCAGGAGGCAAACTATGGAGTTTAAATCCCACACACACCAGCTGTGTGATGTTGGGCAAGTTGCTTGGTCTCTCTGAGCTTCAACTTCCTCGGTTCTAAAGTGGGACTACTAATAGCAGCAACTTCATAGTGTTGTGGTGATGATTAATGAGGCAGTATCATAAAGCACTTAGAACAGGTCTTAACATGATCTGTAAGACCGTATACTCAGCACAGAGCAGTGTGAGAATCAAAGAATTTTTTAAGTTGGAAAGGAGCCTGGAGATCATTTAATCTGGGCTCCTAATTTCACCAATGAAGTATTGGGGTCCTGGCACAAGGTCATAGGGCTAGTTAAGTAGCAGAGTTGGCCTGGGGCTCATCTCTCCTTGTGGCTTACAGTTAACCATCCCAGTTGGAGGGTCAAAACCCGGAACATTAACGGAGATTTATGGCCTATCCTGATTGTGCAATGTCTTCTTTGCTTTTTGCTCTCCAAACAGAGTCTTAGGGCTCTTTTAGAGATCTGAGGAGGTGCTGCTGGTTCACCATGAGTTTAGTTATCATATTCCAACCAGGTCAGCCTCATGGAGTGGGGAAAAGCCCTGATTGGGAATCAGATGACCCAGACTGTGTCTCCGCCACTACTTAATGATTTGGGAGGACACATAGCTTCTTGGGTCTCATTTTCCTCCTAGAGAAGGCTTTCATGTAGGATCATGTAGAACTCCTGTATGAAACACGATTATTGTTCCCATAAAAGATAACGTTGTCCTCAGTGTTTCTGTGAATTGCCTTGCTCAGAACTGCTGCTTACTCTAATATGCAGAGTAAGAATCCACATAAAGGCATCATTACTTACAGAAAATAAACTACCTCTCCACCTTTAAACTTGCTTAGATGAGCTTCTAATTTAGCACAGCGTCAAGGTAACCTCAGAAGACGGTGGGCAGGGAGATTAGCTTTCCAGAAACCTAGGAGGGAAAGGAGACTATTTACGTTTTCCAGATACGAAAGTGGTAGTGATATCCTTTCTAAAAAGAAAAGCTGTGCATAAAGCTCATCATTTTTAAGTACTCTATCATCTGAGGTCTTGCTAAGACAGCATATTTTTTCATTTTGTAATCAGGTAGCTTCGCTTTGCAATGCTCGCGTATTTAGATGAATCGCACAGACATAATGTTCGGTGAAAGAGGACGGACACGAAAGAGTGTGCTGTATAATTCTACTGAGCTGAAGGTCAAGAACACGGAAAGCTAATCAGTGGGGGTGCAGGTGGGCACAGGGGTTACGTGGGGGTGGATGAGAGGATGGGGATTGACTGGGAAGAAGCATGAGGAAGCTCTCTGGGCCTGCAAATGCTCGAGACCTCAGTTCATCACCTGGAAGGTGACTGCATGCTCAAAATCATCTACTTTGTGTATGTCCGTTATCACTCTAAAATTATTGTGGAAAAGCTCCATAGTATTAATTTCAGTGACAGTGGGAAATACTGATCTGATCCCAAGTCCCTTTAGATAACTTGATAGTTTCTTTCAAGTGACAGAGGAATGGAAATTGGCAAATTTGAAGACAACTTACAAGAGGAATCTTCCTCCAGGGGAACTAAAATTCCTTCATTTTATTCTAATATAGCAATGTTTTTTACGTTCTATTCTTTTCTTTAAATTTAATTTCTTTTTTTACAGTCTTATACTCTCGCTGGATTTAAAAAGAAGGTGGCTAAATAACTTTAAAAATATTTTTAGCTGTGATTGTTACCTTAGTGCTGATTATTTTTTAAAGGAACTGTCAGCTAATGAAAAGCAGTTTTCTTCTGCACCAACTAAGATCTGTTCTAATCCTAAAATTCTATAATTCTCAGACTTTTAAGTAGTACGTTTATATATAGAAAGTATTCACATTTTAAGTATATAGATTTATATGTAGAAAGTTAAAAAATCCTTTGATTCCTTTTTTAAAATTTCACATTTAACCATTTCACATGCTCAAGGACATGACTTTATAAGTTTGTTTTCATTTTTTCCCATAAATATGTATCGTGGGTCTATTATGAGCACAGCACTGTGCAATGAGAATGTTTTTCTTGGCATTACTTTCAAAGGTCAGCCATCCTTGATTGGTTCTCCTTCAGGCCGTCCCCTCCTTGATTTCCTCCAGAGCGGGTACTCCTCTTTGTGGTCCCAGTTCCAGCATCCCGCTCCCTGTGAAATGATCCCGAATCACCCGCTCAGTTTACCGCCCCCTTCCCTGGGCCCCTCTGCTGTTCCAGCGCCTCCGCACTTGGCTGGCGCGATGACCATTCATCAGTCTGCCTCCCCAGCTACACTGCAAGCTCCTTAAGAGCCAGCATCCTGTCTTACTGTCTGTGGCAGTCAGTTCATGGCACCAAGTTAAAGCAGGCCTGTGGTACCTGGGTTAAGAGGGCCGTCTCTGGAGGCAGACAGACCTGACTTCTGCTCTAAGCTCTGCCACCTACTCGGTGCGTCACTTGAGGAAGATACACATTTAGTCATTATCCAGTCGTATAATATAGTCAATAAATATTTACTTAACCCTTCTCTCTATGAATATAAACACACACCCCCCACACCCCCACACCATCCCCAATATTGAGCCAGATGCTTAGCCTCCCTCATCTTAGTTTTCACATCACAATTAATGGGACTACTGGGGCCAGCCCCGTGGCCAAGTGGTTCCACTCTGCTTCAGTGGCCCAGGTTCGTGGGTTCAGATCCCGGGTTTAGACCTACTCCACTCATCAGCCATGCTGCAGTGGTGTCCCACAACAAAATAGAGGAAGATTGGCACAGATGTTAGCTCAGGGCTCATTTTCCTCAAGCAAAAAAAAAAAAAAAAAAAAGAGGAGGATTGACAATGGATGTTAGCTCGGGGTGAATCTTCCTCGCAAAGAAACAAATAGGGACTATGAGCTGTTGTGAGAGTTATCATGAGCTGATGCAGGTAGAGGCCTTAGCACTGCCTGGCCCACAGTAAATGCTCAGTAAATATTAGTTATTATTAATTCTGCTATCAGTAAAGTGCCCACTAGTTTCCACTTTCAGAGGAGAATGAAGTCCAGGGTGGGTCAGTGGCCAGTTTATTGTTGAACACTGCTCGTCACACTCTTCTCACCCCCGGGAGCTGTGGGATTTCTGTTGCTGAATTGTACCACGCTTCTCCCATCCCCACGTGTTCGGGAAAAAAATGGATCAGCTAGAAAATGTATCCTCAAGTGTCATGAAATAAATTTCAGTCCTTTAAATTTACCTTTGATTCTCAAGTAAAATTTTATTGTTGAAAACAGTTCAGCTTCAATGATTTAAAAATAAAGCACAGGGAAGGTTCTAATTTTTATTCCCCGATTAGTCATTCTGTATTATTCCCCCGTTTGTTGTTCTGTATTAGCAGCACACAATGTTGATCCCAGCATAGGATGTCTGTGTGTGTGTCGGGGTACGTCTGGATCTCCTCTCTGTGGTTTCACAGTAACTGTGGGTGAGTACTTTGAGCCTCCATTCTGTAAGTGGAATGGAGGGGTAAGCCCGTTGATTAGAGGTAAGCCCCTAGATCAGAAGTCAGTTTCGCTTCAGCTTCGTCCTGTGAACTCGCCCAGTAAGTTCCAGGGTGATCACGGACAGTAAGGGTAGGCCCATTGTCTACCCTTTTGCAAGGTGTTGAATACATTTCCCTTATTTGCTTCATCATGTGCTAAAAAGTGTTGAGACAGCAATTTGATGACCTGTAAACATTCTCTTAGTGACAAAATACAGGGAATTGGAAGTATTAATAAAGGGAGATTTGGGAGAGACGGATGGGCGATTCTAAAGCATGTTACTTCCTAAAACTTCTTTGAGCAGAAATCTTGATTGTTGGTAAATGACAGTACCCTCTGAGCTCTCTCTAGAGCTGAGACCCTGTCCCCTAAGACTCTCCTAAATCCTCGTCCTCATTTACCTCGATGTTAGCTAATGTCACATTTTAAAAAATGACCCCTTTATTTTAGAATAGGTTGAGATTTGCAAAAAAGTTGCAAAGATCGTACAGAGAGTTCTCAGTTACCCCCAACTTTGTTTCTCCTCTTGCTCGTCTCTTCTGGGTGTGATACATTTGTTACCACAAAGGAACAGAGCCTTGGTGCGTTACTGTAGCTCGGTCCCACAGTTTATTGGGGTTGCACCTGTTTTCCCCTCATGTCCTCTTTTTGTTCCAGGATTCCGTCCAGGGCCCCACATTGCGTTTATTCGGCATGTCTCTTGAGCCTCCTCTGGGCTGTGGCAGTTTCTCAGACTTCCCTGGGTTTTGATGACCTTGACAGTTTTGAGGTGTTTTGGTCAGGTATTTTGTGAACGTCCCTCAGTTTGGTTCGTCTAATGTTTTTCTCGTGGTTACAGTGGGGTTTGTGGTTTTGAAATGTGATTCTCACCCGTCATATCAAGAGTCCGTGCCATCAACACTTATCCCCGATGAAGTCACCATCCATCGCTCGGCTGAGGTCGTGTTTGTCAAGCATCTCCACCGTAAAGTCACTGCTTCCCCCTTTTCACCCTGCGGTCTCTGGAAGAAAGTCACCGCCTGTAGCCCACACCTAAGGAGTAGGGGTTGGGATCCACCTCCTTGAAGGGAATATTTACATAAATTATTTGTAATTCTTCTGTGCGGATGTGTCTGTTCTTCCACGTTTGTTTATGTATTCAGTATTTATCTATCTCAGTATGGACTCGTGGATATTTATTTTATACTTTGGATTACAATCTAATACTACAGTCTTTATTTTCTTATTCAAATTGTTCCAGCTTTGGCCTTCCTGACTCTCTTAGTTGGCTCCTGTGTGACTTTGACAAACTCGCATCAGAATGTTTTCTGAGCGCTGCTTACTTTCTGGCGCTAGAAGATGCTCCAGGCTTGTCTAGTATGTCCCTTGTCCCAGCCTTGGAAGCAGCCTTTTCTGTAAAGAGATCTGGTTCCTCTTATTGGGGAGTGCTGTTGGAAACCAAGACCTGAGTGCTCCGTGTGCTTGTTGAGGATGTCGTTGCTTCCAGGCCCTTGGAGCAAATAGAGGGGGAAATACGTGTGTGTACTGAGCCATATACTCACGTATCTGTTATGTATCTGTCTGTCTCCTTATCTGTCTATCTAATCTCTTTATCTATCTATCTGGCCAAACATGAGTTCGTTCTGATGTCTCCAGCTCTAATCCAGTGCCTCCTAGATCATTCCAGTTTCCCCTTCACTTGTCTGTGACCTCCCTTCCTGACAGTGAGAATCCTGGCTGCCGGCATCCATCGTCCGCTTGCTTGTTTGTTCCATCCCAGTGTACGTGGATAGCCGTTTCAGAATTGTTAACTCTGTTTAGTACCATACATTTTAATTCTTCTGTTCCTTTTCACTTCCCTTCCACTGGTCATTCATCTTACCCCCCAAAAGGGAAGACATTTGATCCCACCCAGTGTAAACTCTGATTAGCAAGAGAGTAAGGATCTCCTTTAGACACTCAAGACAAGACTAGCCCCTTGGCTTCCTTGAAACCATTATCCAGTCTCATCTGCGATGGCTCATAGCATCAGTTCACTCCGACCTGTTGTCCACTTGGTTCTGTGCCCAGAAATTGTATGTAAGCCCCTGCATATGACAACACACATTCTCAGTCGTTGTTTCCGTTGAGAGAGAGGCCTCACGAAAGTGTGGGAAATAAAGTTGAATCTTCCATAAACGCTGGTCTGCTGTTTCTTTCCCGTATGTTTTGGGGCCTTGAAAGAGAACAGTGGCAGAATTAAAATGGAAACATAAAAGCTGCAACAGAAATTTAAAAAATATAGTGATAATATTATGTAAGCCTAATAAATTATATAGGCACAAAGAAAATAGTCTAGAAACCAAATTTTAAGGAAGTAAAGATTGATTTGCTTCTTTTTTTACTTTTAAGTTCTTGATGGTTAAATGTCAGATGTCTTGGACCCTGCCCTGTTAACGAGCACGTTCTTTGTGTAATAAACTCACTGTGAATAATACTGTAAGCGTAGAGTGAGTGCAGCAGGGTTTTATCAAAGCATTTTTTTTAATCACATATGATTTTTCTTTAATTGTTATTACTGGGCTTCAGAAATGTATTCTCATTAACCTTCAGATATTTAGGGATATTTAGGGGAAAATTGAGGCCACCTTTGCCGCCTCCTTTTCTCACGGAGTGGCTGTCAGTCTGCAGAATCAGTGCCAGTTCTTTCACGGAGGTGTGTTTCTAAGTATCTTTCACATACGACGTTTGTGAAGTGGAACATTCTGCCACCTTTGTCTCACTTTCTCAGTGACTGAAGTAAAAAATGGTGTTGGGAAAAATCTAAAATATCACGTAACTGCCCAGTATGATAAAAACACTGCAAACTCTCACATGAAATAGATTGAGTTTTTCTAAGAATCCTTGTCATTCAGCTCTCAGATCTCACAGGGAAGCATCTCCCAACCTGTCATTCATTTTATATGATAATTATGTAGCCTCATTTATTTTTGCCTTCTTTGGTCCCATTTGCACTGGGACTGCCTAATTTAAATGGCAAAAAAAACTTGCACATATTATCCGAATTCTTAACCAGTTGGCGGTGTGGGGATGTCCTGTTAGGTGTGAGCTGGTTTCCGTGGGAAGATAGACTGAGCTGTATCATTTAAAATGTCTACGTTCAAAGCTAATGGCTGTATTTCAAAATATTTTAAATATTTAAGAAATATTTAAAATATTTTAAAATGTTGATCTCAAGTGTGAAAAAGAAAGTTCTGATGAATGACCGGTCACTCTTCATAACATGAAAGTGGATCAAAATTAACATTTAAAACAGGAAATTTGGACGTTCATCTGGGATTTCCCTGGCAATTTACTCTTATTGGTGTGTAAATGCAAAATTCAGTAGACTTGTTGTGAAAACATTCTTTGAACATTTTCAACTGGGTTTTAATGGTAAATTGATCCAAAAGAAAAATTATAGAAATAGCAGTGACACTGGCAGTGTCCTAAGTGTTTGGAGGAAAAAAGGGAGTTAATGTTGTGTTCCTATCTCTCAGAAGCAGGTGACAATGGCAGTGTGGCCAACCGTGCCAACATATGATGCCTAATTGCAAGTGTGGTTTGCTGTAATAGCCCAACAATTACAAACTTACAGGTGGACTCGTTCACTCAGGAAAAAGGTATATGTGTGTGTGCACTGCTGTGGTCATTGGAACCAGCCCAGGCCCTTTCCAGAGTAGCGATTAAGACCAGAACTGTAAATGCGTAAAAAAGAAAGATAATGGCAGTTAATTTCTTATGCAACTATAACATTAACGTTAAGGCTTTCGTTTTTCACTCATCAACTACCTCACTCAGTCTCCTCCTCTGTCACCTTCTGTCACCTAGGGAATTATTTCATTTTTGTTTGTTTATTTTTGTTTTCATGAGGAAAAATAGCCTATTCTTCAGTGGTTCAGATCAAGTGCGGAATTTTTCTGTACTGCCAGGGAACTGGATATATGGGTGGAGAGAAAATGAGAAGTAGATGTGTCTCTAGCCACAGAGGTGAATTTGAGATAGAAACCTTAGTTCCCATGTTTGCAATAGTCAGCCCTTTTATATTTCACCACATTTAAATTGTTCAAAATTAAACCCTTCAGCATAAAGTATCAAAGAAGAAGAAACACCGTACACTCAGTTCCTCCCTGGGTTTGCCCCTCATTGAAGGAAGGCGGTTGGACGGGAGTGGAAGCGAAGTAAATAATGATTTAACCTTTTTACTCTAACTTAGTTTCAAAATCGGTCTCTTCCGTTTCTCTTTCTGTCTATTGCACTATGACCAACATGGGTTGGGTAAAGTAGGGTTAGGAACCATGTGCAAAAGAATCAGTTACTGCAGGACCTGCATTTCTACCTGAAACTGGAGGAGACTTCACTACGGGGAAGAATGGGATTTATCCTTCTTGGTTGGAAGGAGAACTCATTAAGAGTTAGCTGTTGGCATGTATTGGTTGTCTTCTTTCATTCAGTTTAAGGTTTTCCTAGTTCTTGGTATGTCAAGTGATTTTTGATTAAAACTTAGACATTTTTGTGTGATGTTATAAGACTTTAAATCTTATTGAAACCTTTGTTTTAACTGCCGTTGTCTGACACTTCTCCAGCACGGGAAGCCAGGGGGAGGTAAAGATCCAAGTTCCCCACTCATCCTCTGCTGATAACTGGTGGCAGAAATCGAAGGAGGGGAGTCCTCATTACTGTTGGACATAGTGGGATTTCCAGATCACCATGTGTGCTCTCTGACCCCACAGTGGGTGGGGGTGGTCTTGTTCCCATTGGGCAGTGGTTTGATACCACCTCAATATCGGGAGAAAGCAGGAGGAGAGACACTTGGTTACGCTGGGTAGGGGTGGAAGTCCAGGCTCCCACATGGTCTCCATTGACACTGTAGAGGATGCTTCACTACCAGCTGGCAGGTGTGAAGGTCCTGGCTCCCTACTTGGTCTACTCTGACACCACTCTGACAGGGGTGTTGGGGCTCCTTGTCTGAGCTTCATGTGGGTGGAAGTCTAGTCTCCCCACCCAGCCTTTGCTTGCATGGATGGTCGTAGTTTCTTCTCTGGTCTTTGGATGAAGTAGAGCAGTTATTATGTAAAAGTTTTCTGTCTTGCTAGGCTGTCCCTTTCCTGCTTCATTGGCTAGAAAGAGCAGGCTTTTGTTGAGGCTTTTTTGGTCTGTGCCCATTGGTGTTTCCAGGTTGGTGACTGCTTAATCTGCAAGTCTACTATGTGAGAGAGAAAAAGAAAATCAGGGATCTTATCTCCGTGTTGTTTCTTGGATCCTGAGCTCACAGGATGGTCTACTTTATTTTCACCTTGCAGAGTCTTCTTATGTTTGTTTTATATAGAACATTCAGGGTTTTTTGAGTTGCGCTTAGCAGGAGGAATAGGAAAAAGGAAGTCTGTTCCATCTTCCTGGAAGCAGAAGTCCTTGCCATTCAATTTTTGTTTTAGTTTTGTTTTTCCTGATATTTTGTTATGTAAGTTTTGAAGATGAAAGAATTATATAGTTAACCACTACATATCCACCACCTAGATTCAACCCTTAACATTTTGCTATATTTTACTTTATTGTATATTTATCCGTCTGTCCATTCCATCTATTCATCCATTTATTATTTTTGATGGACCTTAATATACTTTACCTCTAAACATGTCAGCATGCATATCATTAATTGGACTTCACTATTTACTTATGGTTTTTTAAAGATAAATTTTACATGAAGTGAAATACACAGTCATAAATACCGTTTGATGAGCTTTATGTAATCTATCCCTTGTTGAGATAGTTTCCATCACCCCAGGAAGTTCCCCTGAGCCTCTTCTCAATTAATTCCTACCTGCATCTCACTCCAGGAAGCAACTACTGTTCTGATTTTCTTTCTTCTTCTTTTTTTTTTTTTTGCCGTAAATTCATTTTGCCTCTTTTAGAACTTCATATAAATAGAACCACACAATATGTACTCTTGTGTGTGTCACTTTTTTTCAGCACAATGTTTTTGGAGATAACAGTGGTTTATAACATTATATGAATTTCAGGTGTACATCATTATATTTTGTTTTCTGTGTAGAGTACATTGTGTTCACCACCCAAAGTCTAATTGCCTTCCGTCACCATACACACGTGCCCTTTAAATTCTTTCACCTCCGCTCTCCCCTCCTCCCCTCTGGTAATCACCAGTCTATTCTCTGTGTCTATATGTCTGATGGTTGTTGTTGTTGTTGTTATCTTCCACATATGAGTGAAATCATATGGTATTTGGCTTTCTCTGTCTGACTTATTTCACTTAGCATGCCTTCAGAGTCCATTCATGTTGTAGCAAATGGCAAGATTTCCTCTTTTTTTATGGCTGAGTAGTATTCCATTTATATCACATCTTCTCTATCCATTCATCCATTAGGTTGTTTGCAAGTCATGGCTACTGTGAATAATGCTGCAGTGAACATAGGGGTGCATATATCTTTTTGAATTAATGTTTTTGTGTTCTTTGGATAAATACTCAGAAGTGGTATAGCTGCATCATATGGTAGTTCTATTCTTAATTTTTGAGGAATCTTTTTACTGTTTTCTGTAGTGGCTGCACCAATTTATGTTCCCCCCAGCAGTGTACAAGGGTTCCCTTCTCTCCACATCTGCTCCAGCACTTGTTGTTTCCTGTCTTTTTATGATAGCCATTCTGACGTGCATGAGGTGGTATACCATGGTAGTTTTGATTTGCATTTCCCTGATAATTAGTGATGATGAACATCTGTTCGTGTGCTTGTTGGCTATCTGTATATCTTCTTTGGAAAAATGTCTGTTCAGGTTCTCTGCCCATTTTTTGATTGGGTGGTTGTTGTTGTTGAGATGTATGAGTTCTTTATATATTTTGGATATTAACCTATATATATATATATTTTTCACATGTGTTCATGTTGTATATATCGATGGCTCATTTTTTTTATTGCATGAATAATACTATAGTTTATCCATTCTGGACTGTTTCCACTTTTTTGCCATTAAAATTTGATACATGGGATGACATAAGTCGTTGCTGTCTTCCTTCTGTTTTGAACATAGTGCAAGACAACTTAAGGTTTTGACTTTTATTCTGATTAATAAAACGTTTAAGGTACGTAAAGATATGTTCTGTCACATACAATACCCACATTTTCCACTTATTTCTTGATGTTAGTGATAGCTGTCAGTTTCTTTTAAGCGGAAAACTTTTTTCTAATAGAAGCAAAAGATAATTTTAGCATTGTAAAACTTACAATTTAGCTTCTTGGCACTAAATTTTATTTTGTGAAGGAGACACCATGATTTTTAACTACACCGTAACTGTAATATTCATTACTGAGAATGTCAAACCAGCCTCTGGAGGACGATCCTGTTTTAGAAAATACTATTCCTGCACAAAATATTGATGTCGTTGCTGCACATGGCTTCCGCCGTGTTTCACAGATCCTTATTTGTCTGGCCCTACTCATTATTTAAATTTCTTGCTTCTCTTCTGTTTCTCCAAAATGATTAGCTAAGGACATTATAATTTCTTATTGATGGATTTACTGATTGATATCAGGGGAGTTCTACCAACTGGGAAATGGGGCAAAATAAGTGTTATGTGAGATTCCAATTAAAATGGGCATGTGTTCTGTTAACAGTGCAGGAAGAAATAGGTGATGTTGTTTCAAACTTTGATTGCAGCTTTGCTCTGACTTTATTTTTCTTTATACAGTTGATGGACTGGACAAAGCTTCTATAGCAAACTCAGATGGCCCAACAGCAGGTTCCCAGACACCTCCCTTCAAGAGAAAGGGGAAACTCTCCACCATCGGTAAAATCTTTAAGCCTTGGAAATGGAGGAAAAAGAAGACCAGTGACAAATTTAGAGAAACCTCAGCAGGTATGAATATCATAACTTTGTTAGAAGAGAAGATAAGTTGTTAAATTTTTCAAAAGGTATGAAATTGTGTCTTGCAGGGTTTTTTTTCCCCAGAAAAAATTAATCCATATTTGAAATGAAATTATTTCATTTAAGGATGGAAGAACTTAGAGTTCTGACTTGCCTTCTTTTCCTACTCACTTTGGCTTTCCAGTTTATTCTTGTTTTTAAATATATATGTGTAAAATTCATATAAAAAATGGACGTGTAGGGAGGGGGAGGTGAAATGGAAAATCAGAAGTGAAAATGTTATTTGCTTAGTATCCATTTATACACATACATACACACGTACATACTCTCTGTTATCTATCTACTTAGTTCTACCAGCACAATCCTATTTGTTAATTTAAAACAATTTTTAATGTCTTCTTTGAATGTATTTGTTCTGTGGGAAAAATTTAAATATCTATATAAATGAAAAGTGTTACTATACTTATTGTTTAATTTTAAATTTCCGTCATGTCCTTAGGACAAATAAATGGTCTCTGTCCTGGGCTGGGGGGGTCATAATCCTATTGGTGTGAAAATTCTTATTGTTATTTTATTCTGCGGATTTGGTAAACCTTAAGAATTACATTATTTAGTGCCTTTCGTATGGACTCATGGAGGAAGCTGACTTTAAATCTCAGGCTGGAATCGAACCCAGTTTAAACAGATGTCCAGTATTAGTGGTGTTTTGTTTAAGATAGAAAGGTGTTTCTCTCTTAACATAAGTTCAGCTTTCTCCAAGCTTATTGTCCAAAACGATCCCTCTGTCACAATTTCTCAGTGCGCCACAGTCTGCTATCGTCAGTGTGTACAGGGTAAGAGCATATCTTACTGGTCTGTTGCTGGGATAAGAGCTGTGAAATAAAATAGAAAATGCCCCACATAGCACAAGGATATGGAACAGGGACACCAAACTCCCTGAAGAAAATTGTCTCTGATGCATTTGCAGCTATGTAATTTCTTTGAGCATTTAATATTTAAAAAGGACTAACGTTACTGTATCTGGGGTTGGTTTTGTTATAATCCTAGAGGAGGGGTGAGCATAGATGAAAGAAGATTGGCCATGAGTTGTTAAGTGTTTAAACTGGGTAATGGGTACACGGGGTTGATTATTCCCATCTCTCTACTTGTAGATATTGGAAAATTTCCGTAATAAAAAGATAGAAAAAGAATAGAGACTTGGCTTAGGGGCAAACAATGATAGCTTGATTATTCAATCCTCTTTAGTCCCCAGTGGGCTTCTTGGATTAGGAGGCAGTGGGACGTGGTGGAAAGAGTGCTATGCTGCTTGAGGACACCTGGGTTCTGGTAGTGTCTTGCCACCAAGGCGCCCTGTGACCTTGAGCAAGTCAGATCAGAGTTGAATGAGTTGAATTCTAATGTGTTTTCAGTTCCAGATTCTGTTGTGGGTCCTTCACTCCTTCCACCCCTGGCTGGGCCCCTGTCCCTTGTTCTTGAGCTGTGAGTGGAACCACACTGGCCTTCTGAAGTGACTCTCTCGCACGTTTCCCTGAGCAGTAGGAGATCTGGTTCTTCAGGTTACCGTGGCTGCCCAGGAAGGGAGGAGGGCTCCAGCCAGTAGCCGTAGGAAGATGTAGGAAGATGTTGAGAAGAGAGCGTGAAGTCTCTTCAGTTGTCTCTCTTGTTCTCTGCCTGAATCTGGCTGCTGATTTCTCTCTCCCTAAAGCAGAAAAGAAAGCTACAAAGAGCCTCCCCTTCATCTTTCCTTGTCACTCCTTTTTAATCATTTTAATGGTGCAGAGGCCGTAACATTTCCACCAACTCTAAATATTTAAGAAAAGTCACTTTACGCAGCATCAGGGGTTATTTTATGTTACCCCATATTTATTGAGGATAGCCTGACCGTGTTTGCATTCTCTATTTCCTTTCCGAGTTCACACAGGATTTTATGTACGTTGAGCTCCAAGAGGTTATTTGAGGATACTGTATTCCTAGTTCCTAAAAACTACGAAACCACATTAAAAACCTGAAGAAATTATTAGATGCCTCATTGGGGTTTTTTTTGGCATCAAAATTGTGACATAATAGAATAAAAACAAGCCAATCAGATGTGTTAACAGTTCCTTGTGAATTCATCTGCTGCATTTACTTGCCTGATTTCTTTTTAAACCCAAATTATTAGTAATATTTTACTTGAATTTCGTAAAATGTTGTCAAGTGTCCCATTATAAAGTATTTTATTGTTACCTTCTATGTATGTTTATTTTAAGGCTTAAATTTCTACTGAGTTTTGTAGAATGCCTCGGTGAAGCCTAAAATAGAGGAAACTACAGAATGGTAGATCACGTTTGTTTTCACATTGAGGAAAGATGTCACATCCAGAGGAAAACTGGTGCAGTGGAAATAACCAAGAGAAAGGTGTTTTCTTCTTTAATAAATTAGCTCAGAAATGGGGAAATCCAGCTGTCCAAATGTGACCAAGGCCTTGTACAGTCTGGCAAACTATAAGGTACGCCTTAGGCAAGACCCACAGTATCTTGGGATATGAAAGAAGTTGAATTCCTTCCAAGAAAACTAACTCTTCTCTATTTTTCCTTCTCTTAAACTCCTGGCGTCAGAGTCACGTGGATGTGAATCTTTCCGTGTTCCACTCCACAGTGATTAATACTGTTTTTCCTGGTCTGGGTTTCTGTTGTAGGAACTTTTAATTGGTCGTAGATGGGATGCAACGCTGATTTATTAATGCTATATGATAATGCCGTTGTAATCACACGTTTACAATGGTGGTGGGAGTTCACAAGGCTCCTGTCCTCAACCTGGTCTTGAGTCAACTGTATTTTGGAAGGCCATCTTGTCTGTAGGACACTCAGGGCCTGTGCCCTCGCTTCACGTTCTCTGGCCTTGTTTTAAAGCAGAAAGTTACTTGTGTCTTGAGCTCTGTTGAGACGGGGCCATAGGCTGCTTGGTTCTCGGGCAGAGGAGTCCTCTTTTCCGTTTCCTTTCCCAGGTGCCTCTTCACTTTTTATCTCCTCAGTGAGGGCCTCCCTGGGTCCTACCAAGCTCAGGATTCTCTTCTTTCCTTGTCTTTAGAACTCAAAATGTCATTTACACCTTTTTTCCTCCATAATCATGTCGTCTTGTTCTTCTGGAGGACAAGAGGTGGTGGCTGAGCTTTCTCCTTCTGGATCTTTAAATGTGCGTTCATCTCTCCTAAGCTCAGAATACAAACAAATACCGTATCTACACAGCTGTTCCTCTAACTCGTGCATAGTCTGTTAGCATCTAGACCAAACGTCTTGAACGCCCAGCCTGGGCCTGCTGCCTCCACGTTCCCTCCCCGCTCGTTCCTTTCCCATTGCGGTCCGCGCCTGCATCCAGCACTGCGCTGAGGCCACGCCAAACCTCCTCATCGTGAACCCTAGTTACTCTCTCATTTTCGTCCATTTCACCCTCTACAGCGTTTGCCGTTACTGATAGGTCCTTCCTTGATTTACAGAAGGGGTCGTTATCTTGGTTTTTTGACCTTCTTTCTCTCTTCCCCTTCTCATCTCCCTAAACCTTTGAGGGAGGTTTGCTCCATGTCTCAGCCCTTCCCTTTCTCTGAACGCGCCCTTCCGCATCACATCCTCTCTTCTCCGTACCCACATCCTCAGACCCAGACACCAGGCCCAAGCACGTCTGCCTGAGCCTCCGAAGGGCAGCACTGCCTGAGGACTGCCTGTTACTCCAGATTCATTCGGATGGTCTGTGTGTCTACAGGGAACGCATGGTCATGCCAGGCATTGTTCTAGAGCCGGGGATCTACAGCCAGTAAGCAACCAAGGTTCCTGCTGTCATGAAGTGTTCGTTGTAAAGAGGTGAGGTACTGATAGACGCCATGAGTGAGCACGAAGAGTGAGGGAAGAGGGACCGGTCCTATGTACGCATACGTTCCAAACCAAAACAAATCCCCGGTCGACCCCAGATGTTCTTGCTATTGCAAACATGGCTTTCTTTGGCCTCCAGACTTTGAACTGTGTTGTTCTTTGACTCTTTCTTGCCTGTTACCATCTTCTACATTCTGTTAGTTCCTAAAACCTTTCATTTTTTTCCTCCTAGTGCAGGTCTCTAGCATCAACCTTTCCTCTCTGTCCCCATTGTCTAGTCCTCATCAGTGTATGTCTCAGTATTTGCAGGTACCCTCTTTGCTATACTTAGGTATTAGCTGTACTAGCAATAGAAAGCTAGAGAATGCTAGAGAAAGCCGGGAGAGGCTGGGCTCTGGCCATGAGCCTCCCTACGAGGAGAACCTGACTGAGCTGGGGAGGCTGACAGAGAAGGTTCAGGGTGGCACGGGTGGTGAGGAACCCCAGAGGAACCGAGATAACGTTCCAAGTCTCAGGCCAGGCAAATCAAGCAGTGGGTATTTCACACCACAGTGATGTGTGTTCCACCCAGTAGGGCAGAATAACAGGGCCTCCAGGTGAGGAGATTTGGAAATCCAGGCAGGCCTGAGGAGTCAGGACATTCGTTACTGATCAGAAAGACTCAAACAGGGCCCTCACCCTTTTTGTAAGGAACGGGGAATATTGCTGGGAACCAGCACAGAAGTTACCGAAGGATTCAGGACGGAAACTCGCTGTATGAAGTGGAACACGGGGTGGGTTTGGCCTCCTCAGACCCCAAACCTCAGGCGCTGGAGCTCCTGCTGCTAGAGTGGCACAGCCCAAAAGCTGGGTGGCTGGAGAGAGCAGGGGTCCTTGAGGATTTGAGGAAGTAGGTGGACAGAGCACCCCTCTGTACCTTCTCCCTTCCAGATCATTGTGGATACCATCACGAGGAAATCTTCCTCAGGTGGAACTTGATCTTGTTGCTTCTTGTTCACAAAGTGTGACTGACTTCACATTGTTTCCTAAATGAGTTCCTGACTCCAGCTCTCCTCAGTGTGACCCCAACTGACCTTTCCTGTCTTATCTTTGTTAGTCGCATACCTTGGACTTCTGTCGCACAGGGTCGCTCACTGAGCATGCTCCAAGCCTGCTTGTCCGCAGGCCTTTCTTCTTCCTCTTCCCGCTTCCTCTGAGCGTCTTCTTCCCACAGCTACACCTGGTGAGACACTACCAGTCATGCAAGGATCATAAGATATCTCTTCTTTCCTTAAGATATTCTTGACCCTGGTTCTGTATCAGCTGAGCAGGAGCCTCCCCTCCTTTGCTTGTACTCCTGTGATGACATGTATATTTTGACTTCTTTTCTAGTTTGTGTGTTTGCTCCTCATTCACTACATAAGGTATTCAGGGGCAGAGAGACTATCTCACTAGTCTCTGCCCACTTCAGGTGCTTTTTTAATAATTTGTCTCTGGTATGTACTCTTAAATGTGCCTTGAATTGCTTATTTATTGAATATCCCCTGTGACTGGAAATACAGCACTCGGTACTTTAGGACTTTATAAAAGAAATTGGAGATTGAAAAATCATAATGGAAAAGGGAAAGACTGAGTTAAAATACTAACCAAAAACATCTGTACTCACGGTTTCAGCCATGTACAACTATTAAGAAGCTGATAAAACAATTAGGGAGAATTTCTCTTTCCTATCCTTTGCCCTTATTTTAAAAGTGACTTATACTCCTAAATAAAGAAAATCAAGACAACTTATCTTCATTAAAATTGTGACTTTTATTTGTTTTGTTAGTAACTGGGAAGGAATGCCTGCCTAGATTTTTAGATAACATTGTTGCAAGTTATCAGCATTCTAGGAATAAGAGTAGCTTGTAGAGAGTCATCTGGTAAAAACTTTAATTTACTGAAGGTACTCTGCATTCCGTACTAATAACAATGGCTATTTTTATTGAATGTTATTATGTGCCGGGTCCTGCGCCAAGAGCTTTATTCTCATTAACTTATTTAATCATCAAAGGTGATGTGGTTTAAGTGGTACTGTTTTCCCAGTTTTACTCATAAGGACACTAAGGCCAGAAAAGTCTGATGACTTGCCTGAGGAAACACACCTGATAGGAGGCACAGACAGCATTTGAACCCAAGCACTATGGCGCATAGCCAGTACTTTTGACCACTTCACTATGTTGCATCTCTGAAAGATAACTTCATATCCAGATCAGTAAGGATTGATCATTGGAAGGTGACCCTAATATATAGGTTTGCTTCATATACTGCAGTTTTTGCTGTAAGAAGGATTTGATCTGAAGAGTTATTTTGGTTCTACTTGACTGGCCTGGTTTCAGCAGTGTACACTTGGAAAAATGGTTGGCAAGGATCACAATTATGTTTGGTCTTATTAAAGATACTATTCTCTGTGACCATAGAGGCATAATGTTACTACTTGGGTTTATTTTCTGTATCTAGAAAGCATGGGAAAGTTAGAGGATTCACCCAGGATGGTATTTGTTAAGGACTGGTCTGGTGGCATTAATAAGTGGGATCATTTTGATTTTATTTGTCTTGTTCCACTAAGAGGATGGAAATGCTTTCCTGTATCATTTGCCCTCACAACATATTGAAGGACGAGAAGGGAGGTTCTTCCTTTGCCCAGTTTATTGAGCAGAAAGAACCAGCCACATGACACGTTGCATAACCAGCCGGAGGCCACACGACACATCCAAGTCCACAGAGGGCTCCTTGCTTATCTGTTAGCACTCATTTGTCCTCAAGTGTTTGTTGAGCATGTACATGTACTATATGTCAGGCTCTGTTACAGATTCCAGCGATGCAGCAGGGAACGAAAGAGACAAAACTGTCTTCCTTCACGGAGCTTGCATTCCAGTAGAGGTAGGAGGCAGAAAGTAAACCCAGTAAGTTAGAGAGTATAGGAAATAGTGAGAGGAAAAAAAACAAAGCAAGGAATGGGGAATGTGGGAAGGAAGTAGCAGTTTAAAACACGGTGGTCAGGGAAACTTTCCCAGGAAGGCAGCATTTGAGCAAAGAGAAGGAGGGAAGGGAAAGCTCCCAGAAATCCTGTTAAGTGATCGCCTGAGTTAGAGAGAGCGTGAATTTCCTTCTCTCTAACAATGGCGTTCACACACGGTACGTGGCGCCCATTACGGTCTTTATGGTATCCGTTCCTTCAGAGCTTTAACAATTCAAATGCCTCACATTCATGGACTTTGTGGTTGTGAATCTTGATGACTGTTGCCGGCACGCTGGCTCCTAACAAGTCTGGTCATTTACTCTGTACAGTTCTATGAGGAGAGGAGCGGGGCTCCAGGAAAGGGACTTAACTGCAATATGAACATTCTGTCATGGCTTCCTTGCTCAACTTCAAATCCAAGAGCCAGATTCTGACAGGCCGTCAGAAAGCCAGCTTCATGGAGCCCAAGTTGAGAATTCCTTGTATGTTGGCAGTTTTGGGGTGGATCCAAGTATCAAGTCTTAAAGAGAATGGTTGCCTTTCTAAGTTGAATTAAGAATGCGTTGTTGCTTCTGTCTTCACACAATCCCTGACTTCCATGCTAGTGGTGTGCCCAGTACTGCTTTGTTAAGATCCCTTGGAATGACGAGTATGTTCCCAAGTTAATTTACAAAATTCACTTTAGCCCGCAATACACCTGAAGCCTGGTACTATTAAGGCTCGTCCAAATACAGCCAACCACTATTTATTGTTACTATAGTTACTACAGTAAAACGCTTTCTGAGTTTCCAGTTGAAATAGAGAATTTTAGGGTCGTACAGGACCTAACCAGTCACCAATTTCTGTCTCCAGGGCAAGAATTTCCCCTGTCACCATGTAGTCATCCAGCTTCTTCCTGAGCTCCTAACTCTGAGCTCTGATTATTGGGAAAATGTCCTTTTATATTGACCTGAAGCAAATTCTCTCCAGTTTTTCTAACTGTCCTCTGGCACTAATACATAGATAGAGATGGAGAGATAGAGGTGTGCTAGTCGCATTGTTACATCCTGATCCTTCCGTCTTTTCTTAAAGGTCTTGATCTATTTTCAATTCAGAATTTCTCATCATGGGGGCATAATAAATTGTCTAGATCATTCACTTAGTTTTTATTGAGTACAAGGCCCAAGGCGGCACGTACTGGGGACACAGTGATGAACAAGCTTGACAAGGCCCCTGCTCCCGTGGAGTCACGGGGTGGCCTGTGGGTACCCTGGCTATTTTTAATGCTAAGAGAACATAGTGACTTTCTCAAAAATTCTCATTAGTGCACTTTACCAACCACATTTTTACTATTTAGAATCACGTCCAGCGTAGGAATTCATCTTGTTAGTAAAATGATAAGAATTTATCAGTAGGAGTTAAGTATCTTGTAAATGTCTAAGGAATTGGAAGTTCCCCATTGGTAGTCCATATTACATTTCTGCTCATTTAATGCTCTTATATGTAGAAAAACATCACCCAGCTCCTCCTAACTAGGTGATTTGTTTTACCCCTTGTGACAATATGTTGTGTGTATTTTCTACGTACCCACTTCTGAGTATTCTCAAGCATGTGTCCCCCTCAGGTCTGCGTTTTCCTGCAGGCGTCCGCCTTCCTGATAGGGTCCCTTCTAGGTGTGCTCCCTCTGGACGTTAGATCTCCCCTTTGTATCCGGTCTGTCTGTTTTGAGTTGTCAGGAATCCTGTCCCACCACCTCTCGACGAGTTACTTTCTTGTGTTGACACCTCGAGTCTTCATGTCTTCTTCTTCTTCTCCTCTGTCTGCACCCAGTTGGATTGTGCCCACACTTCTTGGCTGCTGTTTTCTCTGAAAGCACCAGAGGCCTCCATTGCTGTTTTTTCTGTTCTGGCTGCTATCCTCCACGATACCTGATTTTATATTATTATCTGGGTGTTTTCCTCCCTCCTATTTTTTTAAATAACTTATTTATTTATTTTTTGAAAGATTTTATTTTTTCCTTTTTCTCCCCAAAGCCCCCCAGCACATAGCTGTACATTCTTCGCCGTGGGTTCCCCTAGTTGTGGCATGTGGGACGCCACCCCAGCGTGGCCTGATGAGCAGTACCATGTCCACTCCCAGGACTCGAACCAACGAAACACTGAGCCGCCTGCAGCGGAGTGCGCGAACCCAACCGCTCGGCCACAGGGCCATCCGCTTCCTCCCTCCTTAATTCAACTTTAAGGTTTTCTTCAACAGGCCAATTCAGTCAGTCTACGCCCAGCATATCGTTATTTTTTCATGGAATGGACCCCGTGTCTTGACCAGCCTAGCGTTATTGCACCAAGGGTATGGTCCAGAAAATCAGACCTTGTCCTTGACACCCTCAGTGCAAAGGACTGTTCACCTCCTTCATCCGCTCTTTCTGCGTATCGTGATCCTCAGCCAGAAGAGAAGGAAACCACACCCAGCCTTCCATGCCTTTCTTTTTCCTACTCAGGACTTCTGACTAGATGGGCTGACTGACCGCTTCGAGGGAAGACAGTTATTTCTATTTTAAAAAATCAGTGGAGGAGGGTTTGAGATGTCTTGTCGTGTCCTCCTTCATGTCCTAAGACACGCATTATGAGAAGACAGCATTCCTTCTGATGAGACACACAGGTCGCACATCGGTAAGAGCTGCTCAGGGACCGCTGTTTGCCTCTTCCTGCTGGCTCTGAAGAATCTTCCTTGCTCCTTCATACAGCAGGTGTTCACTGATCTCCTACCATGAGCCCTGATCTGTTCCAGGCACAAGGGATGCAGTAATTAACAAAGGGGGAAAGTTCCCAGGCTGTGACCCTTGTCCTTGCTCCTTGGTTGGTGTTTCTGGTGGCCCACTCTTCTCGTCTGCCTCTCTTATCTGTGCCCACCTCCAGATCCACACAGCACATCAGCTTTCCCCCTTTCATTTGTGGCACCTTTTTCTTCTTGTCAATCTCTTAACTGTAGTTTCGATTCCTCTTATTTTCCTCAAAACATTTCTCTTTTTAACTTCCTTAACTGTGTTAATTTTCCATTCCTTCTAGGGATCTTTCACCTTTTCCAGACCAGAGCAAAGGGAGATGTTCCTCAACTCGTTTTACCTTCCCTTTCAGTGTGAAGGCTGGTTTGTATTTCTTGCTCACCTGTTGGCGGCTCCTCTCCACAGAAGAAAAGCAGAGGTCAGCTGAGAGATCCCTGGCATGGCTTCTGTACAGTCCAGACCTCAGGGTCTCAAGGCTGCCTATAGTTGGCTGGCAGCCCCTCTTGGAAATGTTTCCTGTAAACTTCCCCCCGCAAACTGGGCCCCTAGGAATGAGGCTTTTCACTCAGCCCTGGTTGGTGCCTGCTCTGTCAAACCTTAGCCCTTGCAGGAGACACAAATAAGTTTTTGATTTTCCCAAAACTCTTCCCTGCCTTGCCTCTCTTTCTGCTGTGGCCATGGTCCAAATGGGCCTGTAGTCCACAGGAATTATTCTTATTCTCCCTGACAACTCTGATGGTGGACTCCTGGAATTTTCTTAGAAGTAGCTGTGGTTGGCTTATGTGGGAACCACATATCATAAAATTTACCATCTTAACCATTTTTAAACGTACAGTTCAGTAGAGTAAAGTATACTTACATTGTTGTGGAGCAGAGCTCCAGAACTTTCATCCTGCAGAACTGAAACTCTGTACCTATTAAAGAACTCCCGTTTCCCCCCGCTCCCTAAGGCCTGGTAATCACCCTTCCACTTCAGATGCCTCATGTAAGAGGAATCATACAGTAGTTGCCCTGCTATGACTGGTTTATTTCACTCAGCATAATGTCCTCAAGGTTCATTCATGTTGAAGCGTGTGACAGCAGTTCCTTCCTTTTAAAGATTGCATGGTATTCCGTTGTATGTGTATATCACATTTTGTTTGTCCATTCGTCTGTCAGTGGACATTTGGGTGCGTCCACCTCGTGACTCTTGTGGATGGTGCTTCTGTGAACATGAATGTGCTGTCATTATTTTTTATTTTAGTCCTTCTAGGATGTATGTAGTGGTATTTTGTCGTGGTTTTAATTTGCGTTTCCCTAATGGCCACTGATGTTCTGCTTCTTTTCACGTACTTATCTGCCATCCGTGTTTCCTCTTTGGTAAAGTTGCTGTTCAAGTGTTTTCCTATTTTTTAATTGGATTATTTGTTCTCTTACTATTGAATTTTAAGAGTTCTTTATATATTCTGGACACAAGTTGTTTGTCAGATATGTGATTTGCAAATATTTTCTCCCAGTTTGTAGCTTGCCTTCTTATTCTCTTAACAATGTCTTTTGCAGAGCAAAAATTTTTTACTTTGATGAAGTTCAATTTATCGATTTTTTTCTCTGTAGATCATATTTTTCATGTGATGTCTTAAGTCTCTTTGCCTAACCCCAAGTCGCAAAGATTTTCTCCTCTGTTTTCTTCTAAACATTTTATAATTTATGTTGTACATCTGGATCTATGATCAATTTTGGGTTAATTTTTATGTGAAGTGTGAAGTTTAGGTTAAGATTCATTTTTTGGCATATAAATGTCCAGTTATTTCAATAACATTTGTTGAAAAGACTATCCTTTCCCTAGTAAATTGCCTTTGCACCACTTTGGAAATTAATAAGCATATTTTTCTTCTATATACTCCTCTTTGGTAAACGTCTGTTCAGATCTTCCAACAAATTTTTATTGGGTTTTTTATTCTCTTAATATTGAGTGTTGAGAATACTTTGTCGTCTGGATACAATGCCTTTGTCAAACATGTTACTAAGGATATTTTCTGCCAGACTGGGGCTTGTCTTTTCATTCTTTCGTGTTGTCTTTTGCAGACCAAAAGTCTGAATTTTTATGAAGTACAATTTATCACTTCTTTCTTTTAGGACCTTGCTTTTGGTGTCACATGTAAGAACTTTCCAGAGCATTTATTGAAAAGACTGTCTTTTCTCCATTGAATTGCTTTTGCATCTTTATCAAAAATTAATTGGCCAGATGATCTTTATCGAATATTAAGACCCATATTTGCGTGGGTCTGTTTCGGGCTCATTATTCTGTTCTCTTCAACTGTGTGTCTGTTCCTTCACTACTATCACAGTGTTCGTTACTGTAGCTTTGTAAGTCTCAAAATTACATGCTGTGGTTTCTCCAACTTTATTCTTCATTTTAAAAATTGTTTTCAGTAATCTGTTTTCTTTGCCTTTTCAGATGAATTTTTAGAAACTGCTTGTTTATATTCAGAAAATTTTCTGGGATTTTTATTCGAATTACATTAAATGTATACTGCAGTTTGGGTAGAATTGATATCTTTACTATTTTGAATCTTTTAATCTGTGAATTAGTATATCTCTCCATTTAATTAGCTCTTCTGTTTCTTTCATTAGTCTTTGGAAGTTTTTAGAAAATAGTATTAGGTTTAGTCCTAAGTATTTCTTTTTTTAAAACTATTTCAAATGTTATGTATTTTTTAAAATTTCTTTTTCCAATTGTTCATTGCCAGTTTATAGAGAGACAATTGTCTCGTGCTACTTTGCTAAACTTGCTTGTAAGTTCTAATAGTTCTAGTGACGATTCCTTCAGATTTTCTATGTAGATGTTTATGTCATCTGTGAACAGGGATGGTTTTCTTTCTTCCTTTCCATCTGTCTGCCTTTTTTCTCTTTTCTGGCCTTTATGCACTAGCTGGGACTTCCGGTCTGATAGTCAATGGGAGTGGTGAGCCGGGATTCCTTGCCTTGTTCTCATTCTTTTTCTTTTTTTTTTTGAGGAAGACTAGCCCTGAGCTAACGTCTGCCAATCCTCCTCTTTTTACTGAGGAAGACTGGCCCTGAGCTAACATCCGTGCCCATCTTCCTCTACTTTATATGTGGGACGCCTACCACAGCATGGCATGCCAAGCAGTGCCATGTCCGCACCCGGGATCTGAATCGGCGAACCCCGGGCTGCCAGAGTGGAGCTTGCACACTTAATGGCTGCGCCACCAGGCCGGCCCCTTGTTCCCATTCCTAGGGAAGGCATTCATTAAGTATGATGTTAGCAGAAGGTTTGTTGTAGATGTGCTTTATCAGGTTGAAGTTCCTTTTTTCCCCTGATTTTCTGAGAGTATTTATTTGAATAGGTGTTGAATTTCTCAAATGCTTTTTTTGCATCAATTGATATAATCACATGGTTTTTCTTCTTTAGTGTTATGATGATTGATTACACTGATAGGTTTTTTTTTTAAACTTTTTATTGAGATTACGATAGTTTACAACCTTGTGAAATTTCAGTTGTACATTATTGTCTGTCAGTCGTGTTGTAGGTGCACCACTTCACCCTTTGTGCCCAGCCCCCACCTCCCCTTTCCTCTGGTAGCCACTAATCTGTTCTCTTTGTCTACATGTTTAACTTCCACATGTGAGTGGAGTCATAGAGAGATTGTCCTTCTCTATCTGGCTTATTTCACTTAACATAATTCCCTCAAGGTCCATCCATGTTGCTGTGAATAGGACACTTTTATCCTTTTTTATGGCTGAGTAGTATTCCATTGTATCTGTATACCATATCTTCTTTATCTAATCATCAGTTGATGGGCACTTAGGTTGGTTCCATGTCTTGGCTATTGTAAATAATGCTGCAATGAACATAAGGGTGCATGGGACTTTTGGAATTGCTGATTTCAAGTTCTTTGGATAGATACCCAGTAGTGGGATGGCTGGGTCATATGGTATTTCTATTTTTAATTTTTTGAGGACTCTCTATACTGTTTTCCATAGTGGCTACACCAGTTTGCATTCCCACCAGCAGTGTATGAGGGTTCCTTTTTCTCCACAACCTCTCCAACATTTGTTTCTTTTTGTTTTGGTTATTTTTGTCATTCTAACAGGTGTAAGGTGATATCTTAGTGTAGTTTTGATTTGCATTTCCTTGATGATCAGTGATGATGAGCATCTTTTCATGTGCCTGTTGGCCATCTGTATATCTTCTTTGGAGAAATGTCTGTTCATGTCCCCTGCCTATTTTTTGATCACTTTGTTTGATTTTTTCTTGTTGAATTGTGTGAGTTCTTTATATTGGGTGGAGATTAACCCTTTGTCAGATATATGACTTGCAAATATTTTTTTCTCAATTGGTGGGTTTTTTTGTTTCGATCCTGTTTTCTCTTGCCTTGAAGAAGCTCTTTAGTCTGATGAAGTCCCATTTGTTTGTTCTTTCTATTGTTTCCCTTCTCTGAGAAGATATGGTGTCCAAAAAGATCCTTTTGATACTGATGTCAAAGAATGTACTGCCTATATTTTCTTCTAGAAGCCTTATGTTTTCAGGTCTTACCTTTAGGTCTTTGATCCATTTTGAGTTTATTTTTGTGAATGGTGAAAAAGAATGGTCAATTTTCATTCTTTTAGATGTGGCTTTCCAGTTTTCCCAGCACCATTTGTTGAGGAGACTTTCTTTTCTCCATTGTATGTCCTCAGCTCCTTTGTTGCAGATTAGCTGTCCATAGATGTGTGGTTTTATTTCTGGGCTTTCAGTTTTGTTCCATTGATCTGTGCACCTGTTTTTGTACCAGTACCATGCTGTTTTGATTACTGTATCTTTGTAGTATGCTTTGAAGTCAGGGATTGTGATGCCTGCAGCTTTTGTTCTTTTTTCTCAGGATTGCTTTAGCAATTTGGGGTTTTTTGTTGCCCCATATGAATTTTTGGATTCTTTGTCCTATTTCTGTAAAGAATGTCATTGGGATTCTGATTGGGATTGTGTTGAATCCGTAGATTGATTAGGTAATATGGACATTTTAACTATGTTTATTCTTCCAATCCATGTGCATGGAATGTCTTTCCATCTCTTTATGTCATCATCAATTTCTTTCAGGAAAGTCTTGTAGTTTTCTTTGTATGGGTCTTTCACTTCCTTAGTTAAATTTACCCCAAGGTATTTTATTCTTTTTGTTGCGATCCGTGAATGGGTTTGTGTTCTTGAGTTCTTTTTCTGTTAGTTCGTTGTTAGAGTATAGAAATGCTACTGATTAATATATGTTGATTTTATACCCTGCTGCTTTGCTGTAGTTGTTGATTATTTCTAATAGTTTTCCAATGGATTCTTTGGGCTTTTCTATATATAAGATCATGTAAACTGATAGATTTTTGAATATTGAACCAATTTTGCATGTCTTTTATATCTTACTGGATTTTATTTGATACTATCATGAAGATTCGTAATATTGGTCTGTAGTTTCATCTTCTTGTACTGTCTCTGTCTTGTTTGGGTACCAGGATAACGCTGGCCCCATAAAACGAGTTGAGGCCTGTACCCTCCTCTTCTATTCCTGGAACAGATGGTGTAGAATTGGTGCTGTTTCTTCTTTAAATGTTTGATAAAATTTACCAGTGAAACAATCTGGGCCGGAAGGTTTCTTTTCTAAAAAGGATTTTAAACCGCAAATTCAATTTCTTTAACAGCTATAGGACCATTCAGGTTCTCTCTTTTATCTTGGGTGAGTTTTGGTAGGACCTCTGATGCTTTGAAATGGAAAACAAACAGAGGCTCTTCCTCCAGATTTCCTTATGGGTAACCAGCTACCTCTTCTTCAATGAGGTCCGTGTTCAAATACTAGCTTCTCAAAGAGGTGTATCTTGATCATCCTATACTGAATCTCTCCTCCTTCCTAGCACTTTTTTTTTTAACAGCTTTTGTAAGATATAATTCATATACCATACAATTCACTCATTTAATGTGTGTATTTTAGTGGTTTTAAGTAATATTCTCAAGCTATGCAACCATCGCAACAACCAACTTTAGACATTTTCATCATCCTAAAAAGAAACCCCATCCTGTTAGCAGTCACTCCCCATTTCCCCCAAAACCCCCAGCTCTATTTTCTGTCTCTATAGGTTTGCCTATTCTCGATGTTTCATAAATGGAATCATATATTAAATATGTGGTCCTTTGTATGGTCTTTTGTGACTGGCTCTTTGCACTCAGCGTAATGTTTTCAAGGTTCATCCATGTTGTAACATGTATCAGTACTTAATTACTTTTTATAGTCGAATAATATTCCATTGTATGAATATACTACAATTGATGTGTCCGTGCATCCGTCAGTGGACGTTTGAGTTGGTTCTGCTTTGGGCAATTATGAACAATGCTGCTGTGAACATTTGGGTGCAAGTTTTTGTGTGGACACGTGTTTTCACTTTGCTTGGTTCTATACCTAGAAGTGGAACTGCTGAGTCACGTGGTAACTCAGTCAGTGTTTAACATTTTGGGGAACTGCCAAGACTGTTTCCAAAAGCATCTGCGCCATTTGACGTTCCCGCCAGCAGTGTGTGGGGGCTCGCGTCTTTCCACAGTCTGGGCAACGTTTGCTATTATCTGTCTTTTTTATTATCGCTGTCCTGGGGGCTTTTTTGTAAAGTAGGGCCCCTGGCACCCTTGGTTCCTCTTTTTCTGCCTCTCTTTTCATTTTCCGTAGCACATTTTACCTTCCAACCTTTTAAAATTACTTCTATTGTTACTCTCTGGTCCCCCTTCCTACCAGATAATAAATTCCATAAGGATGGGGATTTTCATTTTCTTCTCTGATAAAATCCCAGAGCAACTAGACTAGTACCCGGCTTGTGTTAAGCATTCAGGGAATGTTTGTCAAGTGAATGAGCGAGTGAAAGGCTCTTGATGGGCTTTCTCCCGCTCCGTTTATGAGGTATTTGCAAGTGGATGTTTGTAATTTGGAAGTTGCTGGAATTTTAGGGGGAAAAAGACTATACCTGTTTTCAATTTTTCCCTAGTGTTCGCATCATTGAGAGCTGCGTAAGAGCCTTAAGGAGTCTTGAAAAACAGAAATAGACAAAATGAATATTTCACCAAATTTAATGGACAGGGTGGGGGCCCATTAGCTCATGAATGGATAATGAACTTACTGCCTGCTCTGTGTGCTGGCAGCCTCTTAAAGGTCAGTGTGGTGGCATCATTGACATAAAAAGGAGGTAAAGTTGGGTAATGTTTTAGTTCAACCGTTTGTGTACTTGTATATTTTATAACTGAACCTAATCAGACCAAATGAGTGTTAGAAATTCTGTGGATAAGAGAGAGAATGTATAATAATTTTACCATACGTACTTGAAATTTTTTTATTGTGTTTTCCTAAAGATATATGATGGTATTAAAACAAGTTTTCTCTATATGTATAAAATATGATATGAAGCAGACTAAATATTCCTCTTCATTTTTTTCTCCCAGTAGAATGAATCTTTTTCTTGGTCCAGTCTTTTTACACATGGGTGGTTGGAAAGAATCATTATGGCCCCGCCTTTTTATTTATGGAGCATTTATTATTCATTATAGGTCTATTCTACGGGTAAAACCCTTTTATGGGAAAGAGTAATATAGTATGAGTGCTAACTTTATGTGTATTTGTCGTAATTGAAATCTGTGGTTCCATAAATATGAAAAGCCTCTGTCGTGGATTTAAAACAGCCAGCTGCACGGGGCATGGCCGAACCATCAGGACCCGCCTTCTACAGATAAATAGAAGCCGTAACATCTTATTTCTAAATGGAGTTCAGGAAACTCCCTTGCTTCCTGTACATTTGAGAAAATGTGATATTGTTTATATAATCCAAGCCGGGCCTTAGGTTTGAATTTGTGGAGCCGTGGGGCTGACTAGTTCTCAGGCCTCCAGTTTTTCCCAGGGAGGCGTAGGTTCTCCTCGGGCAGGTGAGCGCAGATAAGCAGAGCATTTTCACTGAGCATTGTATGAAAACATTCTCAAAGGAGCCATGGATGCTATAGTTATTGCTGATTTCTGATTATAAATGACACTTTTTTAAAGAATCACACCCACTGGAATGCAATGTGGAATTAACTTGCATTTCTTTTTTTCTTTGCCACGTTTAAGTCCTAAGGGGGACATGGAGGAAAGAAGCAATGTTCTCATCGATCCCTTAATAAAAACGGCTTCCACTGGGATGAGACGTAGTGAGTTTCTATTGTTTGAAGGGAGGATCTGATTGTTTATATCCCTTACTTGGGTGGATAATTTCCTAATTTCATTTTCCTTTGGAGTGCTGCCACTTTTAAATACTTTTAAAGGTACTACAGAATTCCTTCTGGCGGATCAGAGAACCCATGTCAGGAAAGTCCATTATTTTATTTCCTTTGCATATTATTTCCCTTTGTGGTTTTGTTTTGGTTTTTTTCATCCTGTGATACGAATCTGGTCTTTATCACTAAGGACTAAGTCCTGGAAAGTGACTGTTTTTCGGCTTATATATTTTCCTGATTTGTTTCCCACTTGGAATATAAATTGTAGCTTTAATTCTTATGTCTTTTTGTTAAGCGAAAGGAGTTTGCTTGCCTAGGCTTATAACATTTGTTGTTCTGAGTTTTCTTCAGCTACTTTTCCAAACCCAGACTCTCTAGGTGTTTTTTTGTTTGTTTTGTTTTGTTGGGATTTTTTTGAAGAAGATTAGCCCTGAGCTAACTGCTGCCAATCCTCCTCTTTTTACTGAGGAAGACTGGCCCTGAGCTAACATCTGTGCCCATCTTCCTCTGCTTTATATGTGGGATGCCTGCCACAGCATGGCGTGCCAAGCGGTGCCATGTCCGCACCTGGGATCCGAACCGGCGAACCCTGGGCCACCGAAGCAGAATGTGCGCACTTAACTGCTGCGCCACCGGTCTGGCCCCTCTAGGTTTTTAAATGGATACTCTTGAAGTTTTCTTTATTCCAAAACATAAATGTTTACTTAGTACTATTATAAGACAGGGCATGAGAGGCTATGTGAGAAATATCAGAATAAGAAGCGTGATTGTAGAGAAGATTGGATACTGGAAAACAGTGAACACATTATACATTATTGTGGTTAAAATTCTTTGAAAATGCCTTCTGATCTACTTTTCATCTTAGATATATGGTTCTCAGTACTAATGTAGTCCAAAGATGTCTTACAATTCAATTTATTTTTTAAATCGTGGTAGGAAACACATTACATTAAAATGAACCATCTTAACCATTTTTAAGTGCATAGTCCAGTATGTCAAGTGTATTTACATTGCTATGCAACAGATCTCCAGAACTTTTCCATCTTACAAAACTTAAACTGTCTACCCATTGAACAACAATTCCCCATTTCCTCTCCCTGCCAGTCCCTGTAATTTGTTTTTAAAGAAAGCCTTAGATGAATGAAATGTAAAACATTAGTGACACCAACTAAAACGTAATCACCTATTTAAATCTGATGTTGACATATTGCTGGCATTATGTAGTCCTTTCCTTTCACTGAATTTCTCAATTCAATGTTAAAAAGTTCAATTTAGTTACTCCCCTATGAGGTTTGAAAAATGTTCTGTTTGAATAATTTCTGTAATTTGCTACATGTGCAGACTAAGAGGTAAAGTGATTCTTTAAAAATAAAAGTAAAAATACTTTCATTTCTGTTACGTTTTTGAATTTTGTTTGTTATTAAACTTAAAGTAGAAACAAGATATTGAATATTAATAATAATGATAACTAACCCTTGGTGAGTTTTTACTGTGTGCCGGATGCTGTTTTAAATACTTGGAATCTTCCCAATGACCCTATGAGGCAGGTTGCTCTTATAATCCCCATTTCACTAATGGATGAACTGAGGCACAGAGAAGTTAAATACTTGCCTTGAATTCCAGGGCTTGTGAGTAGCCTGGCCTGTTTTGGAACCTCAGAAGCCTGGCTTGAGTGTTCGTTCTTAACCCCTATGCCGTGCCGCCTTCTAGATCAATAAGCGTATCAAGGTCAAAATGTCAGTGGAATATGATCAAAGATATACCTATGTATACAGGAGAGAACGGCAAGTAAGGGACAAGAAAACTAGCATTTCCGTGGTCCCTGCTTTGTGTCAAACACTTGACAAGATGCGTTCATCATCCTCATGTCCATCCAGGTTGGTGTCACCACCTCTCTCTTCACAGGCAGAAGCAAAGGCATGGAGAAGTTGAAAAGCTTGCCTCTGATTACCTGCTAATAAGTTGCAAGGTCTGGGTTTGAATTCAAGGTGTATTCTTAAAAGGGCTGGCATATATACTTCCTGATCCATTTTCCATTCTCTAGCCTTTTCCATCTTCAAGAATGATGAGAATAATTAATCTATACCACCTTAATAATCAGAAATGTTGAAACAGAGTAGAAAGGGAGACGGCTGAAAGGAAGCATTATGTCAAAGTGGAAAGTTAGGATTGCTATCAAACTATAAACATCATAGTTTCAACTATAATGAAAAGGTACATTTTCCCAACCCCGAACATTTTTTGGTGTTTTGTCTTGGAAAATAAAAACTTTAGTTGAAGTTGCCTGTGATCCTGTCACTGCAGAATCTAGCAGCAATGAAGTATTCTTCATCCTTCCTGGTTTCTCTAGTCCTGGACCAGTTTTGCCAAAGAAATACTGTTTTTTTACAAATACTGTACATTCTGTTGTGTAGGCAAGATGGTAAGGGGAAGAGGGCAATGTTTAAGCTGCTCAAGAAAACAAACGTTTTAATCACTGAAGAAACCTAATCTCATTAGATATGTATGAAAATAATAAACATGGATTTGGGGGAATTCCTACTCAATCTTCTTACTAACTTAGACTGGTTATGCACCTGTTAGTTTGAGTCAGTGTTTTAATATGTGTTGTTCATTGGTTGACTAAATATGAACAGACTGTTAAGGATTATATGTTAACTCTCTCAAAAACATGTGGCCTAAGATAAGAATCCTTTCAGATGCCTTTAATCCTGGGCAATAGAATTAGATATTTAAACAAGTGGGAATGTCTTAATTTAGGTTGTTGAGTATCACTGAGGTCTCTTTCCTATCCACTCCTGCTTGCCTGATCCATAGTGAGATGAGACATTATCCCATTTCAGTCAAAGTTATGGAGTCCCTGAAATGTGTAGACTGTCCTAGAGCGGATCAGGGGGAAGAAGGTCGGAACTGGAAGTTCGGGCTCTCTAGCAGCCTCTTCTGTATGGATATTGTTTATGATCTTCTAGTTTGAAAAGCCCCTTTGCCATTCAGAGCTGAGATTCATTTTTACATCGGTTCTCCAGTCTTTTCTTCTTAGGGTGCAGTTAGAGCTTAATTGTCCTGGGGATGGTTATCATTATCCTTGTTTCAACCGTCTGTCCGTTTTGTGGTCTCACTGTGTCTTGGTTTACCATCTTTTAATGTGAGGAAACAAGAAATGGGAACACACAAACTTGCATTGAACTGAATGAGTCCCTAAGCACCTGCCTTGGCGTTTGTTCCCCAGGCTTTTGTGAGAGTCAGACTGGAAGAGCAGGAACGAGCTGTGTTTCACGTAGCTCCCAGATCCTGGCCTGTCATTACCCTCCTGAGATTGTGTGTACTTCCTGGCCCATCTGGGACCGGGGGCTTGCTCATTGTTCTAGCCCTGAGCCTTTATCTCTTGGGAACAAAAACCACGAGTCTCCTTGGGTCGGTCCATGTGAGTGTTCCCAGCTCACCCCTCTGGAAACAGCAGTGATTTCATCTGCTGCTGTTTGCACGGGGCGAAGACCATCATTGCTCTCTCCTCCCACTTCAACTTTTCCTGTCACCTCTGTCACCTGAAATTTTTAAAATATTATGTACGTTGTTCAGTGAAAAAGCATGATGCCGAGAAGTCTGTAAAACATCCTACCTTTTATGTAAAAAAGGGAAAAATTAAAATGAATATTTGAGTTCGCCTAGGAAAGTCTGGAAGGATACACAAGACACTAATAAAGTGGCTATTTGCTTGTGGAGTAAGGTGGGGTTTGGGTTAGTAGGTGGGGGAGAGGGCAAGAGCCGGAGGGGGCAGGGTGAGAGGTAGAATTTTTATTGTACCCTTTTATAATTTGAACTATGAAAATGTACTGCCATCTAAAAATTGCCCGTTTAATATTAACTTTAAGAAGTTGTTGTTCTGTCTCACGTCTTGAAGGAAGATTGGAAAGCACTGTACCTCTCATGAGAAGGTGGAAATCTTCGTAGTTGTCAACTCAGTGTGGAGAATGCACGCGGTAGCCTTTCAGTTAGACACATCTGGGTTCAGCCACATTCTAAGTATGTGACTGGAAAATGTGTTTAGCCTCTTTTTATCTGTTCCATATCCTTATCTGTTCGAGGGAAACAAAAATAATTGCTTAGCCTGTCTTTTAGGAATACTGGGAGGATTGATGAGAAAATACATATAAAAATGCTATCTAAGCACGAATAAATGGGTGATTACCGTCAGGTTTCTGGAGGAAGTTGTGACACTGATTTCCCAAGAGGAGGAAGGGACGTAGATCTCCCCATCTTCCTCTTTCTTAAGGCCTGGTCAAGTTTCAAATACTCGAGGGAGAATAAGAGAGTCTGTGTAGTTCTTCTTTCATATTTCTACCTTGAAAACCTAGAGAATCTTTGGCCTCTGCTGGAAGAAAATTCAATTTAAAAAAAGCGTCTATTTAATAATTTTCGTGATTAGTCAGAGCTCTTCATTGCTGAAGAATAATAACAGGCTTAAGCAAACAAGGAAATTATTGGTTCATGTAACTGAAAAGCCCAGGGGCATGCAATCTTCAGGCATGGTTGGATCCAGGTGCTTAGAAGCTAAGGTTAGGAATCTGTCTCTTTCTTTTGAGTCTATGTTCCTCTGTATTGGCATTTTTTCTTTTCTCAGGCTCTCCTTTTGTGGAGGCAAAGTGACTTCTAGCAGATCTAGACTCCTATTCAGCTAGTTTTAACAGATCCAGAAGAAAGAGAAAGCCTTCTTTTCTTTTTGTGCCAGCAAAATTCTTGTGCCTAGATCTCATTGGTGCAACTTGGGCACAGCCTCTCTCTGAACCATTCATCAGTGCCGGGAAGATTCTGGGCTCTGATTGGATAAGCCTGGGAGCCCTAGAGCCCAGGGATGGGGTTAGCCTCACACAAATAACATGGACTAAGGCAGGGGAGGGAGGGTGGTTCCTCAAAGGTTACGTATCGGGAGGGCTGTTTCTAAAATAAGGAGAAGGGGGCTGGGGCTGGCCCAGTGGCCAAGTGGTTAAAGTTCCACACACTCTTTTTCAGTGGCCCAAGTTTGTGTGTTCAGATCCCGGGTGTGGACCTGCTCTACTGTCAGCCATCCTGTGGAGGCATCCCACATGCAAAGTAGGGGAGGATTGGCACCGATGTCGGCTCAGGGCCAGTCTTCCTCACACACACACACACACACACAGACAAATAATAACTAAGTAGAAAGGGCTGTAGCTATGCCTCCCCCCTGCCTCGCAAAACAGAGCAAAACCCAAAAATGTCAGTGCACAGTATCTGCCCTGTGCAGTACGATTTGTGGCCTTATGGGGATGAAATGATGAACAAGACGCTCCTCACAGGGCTTAGCCTAGAGTCGTGTGAATATGAACTATGGACGTATGTAGCAATGGAAAATGTAGTAAGAGCCATAACAGAAATCATAGTCATAGCTCACGTTTACTGAGCGCTTTCTGGATTCCAGGTACTGGTCTAAGTGCTCCATTGTTTTAACTCGTTTAATCTCTGAAAGAACCAGAAAGGTAGCAGCTGCCATCCCATTCTGCAGATGAGAAGGCTGAGGCTCAGGGAAGGTACACAAAGCACTTCAGGAGCATAGAGAGTTGTTATTAATCCCAGCCAGCCAGAATAGTGAGATGGCAGTGCAGGGGCACTGTGTGGCGAGGACTTCAAATTCCAGGAGGGTTTCCCCAGGGAGGGTCAGGGAAAGAGTCTGCTTCTAGGAGGAAGAAACCTGGGAAGGAGCGGAGCTGAGGAGGTGCAGGAAGTGTTCAGGAAATGACAAGAAGTAAAGCTGGACTTGAGCATGGGGCCTGTGAAAAAGCGAGGTGAAAAAACGGCAAGGGGAAGAGTGGTTTGTTGGGACCAATCGAGAAGCGTGGCTGCTGATCTGAGGACGTGGCCTCTTTCTGCAGGCTAGGATTTTTGAGTAGGGGAGTGGCACAGGTCAACAAGACCATGGCCAGACCCCTGTGTTCTTAGGTGGGGATGTTGGCTTTATTTCTCTACCTGACATTCCTGAGATGTTTTGGAAGGTTTTTTTTGCAAATAGCCTGTTGGGTGGCGTTTTGGTGGTAGTTTCTTTCAATGACTTAGCTACGCCGGAGTGAAGGGTCTTTTAAAAAGGAGACCATTTCTTGACAGGCTGTTTTCTATAACTACTACTGAGGAGAGGTAAAGGAAAGCCAGGCTCTTACAGAAACTTTCAACACAAGACAAGCTCCGCTGTGTTTCTGTCACAGCTTTACAGTAAGCCCATTCAGCGCTCAGAACCAAGAAGATAACACGGCGCCCTTATTTAATAGTCTTCCATGTGCTCTTCTGTTTTATTCCATCGCTAAACAGCGTTAGAGTTGAGAATTAGGACTCTCTTTCCTCGCCAAAAGAAAACACAAGTGGCTTGTTGACTGCAAGATTTACTCTCCCAGATACTTCCAGAGTAATGTAAAATCCTGGCCATTCATCCACAGAAAGGAGCTGGTGGCATATGCCCCAGCTTCCTCTCTGCGTGCAGGCTCCGTGCCCAGAAGGACATCATAAATCACTTATAATTTATGATGAGCCCCGTCGTGTGCTGCAGCCCACTAGTTGGCTGGTGTCTGTCCTCTACGCTCTGTGACCTCCCTTCCTCAGAGCGTACAGAGACTTTTTCAGATGAGCCATCGGACAGAGAGTGAGGATTTTCCCTTCGGCTGGTCCAGCCAAGCGGTTGAGGGGGAAGAAGACAGAAGACTCTTGTTCTTAGAGTTTTGCCACAAGCCATTTGCTTTCTCCTAGATTGGAGTTGGGGAAGGGGCAGAAAACAAGGCCATTCTCATTATTAGCCTATTTCCTTTTATTCAACAAATAACACATATTTTCTACATGCCAACAACCTGCAAGACACTATTGGGGATTCAGCAGTAAACAAAACAGTTTTGGTTCTCATCTAGACCAGACTTACATGAAGTAGTGGGTCCCGTGTCCAGAGGTGGTGACATATTTTGTAGGGTAAGAAGATGGCTAAAGAGGGGAAGGGAAACAAGCTAGTGTACATCGAGTGTGCAGAGAAGGGATTTCTCATGGGGTGACCTTTGAGCAAAGACTTGAAGGAAGTGATGGAATGAGCCGTGGGGGTCTGGGGAAATCTCATCCTGGGAAGGACAGAGGCCACTGAGCAGGGGCCGGAGGGGCTGCAGCAGAGAGAGCTAGGACGGAGTGGTTGGGAGAGGAGCAGCTGGCGGGAGGCCCAGCCTGGCGGGAGGCGTTGCCGAGACCATGCTGAGGAGTTGAGGTATTCTTCAAAGTGAGATGGACAGCTGTGGGAAGTTTTTGGAAGATTAGTCCTTTTCAAAATACCTAAAAAACAAGAGTGTGAACATGAAGTCGGGCAAATGGGGCTGGTGCTTCCTCCACTTCTTAGGGGAAAGAATGGGTGCTGGCATCATCAGGATTGAACTGTCAGAAGGTTAGTTCACCCACTGCAGGGAGCGAAACAGGAAGCCTGGTTGGCTTGATCTTGGTGTAAAAATCTCTCAGGCTTTCTCGGTCGGGATAAAAGTGAGTAACCATGAGCCATTTACTGAACTGGTGACCATCCTTTTCATGGAGAGACCTGGCTGCTGCCTCCAGTGGTCTGTGCCCTGCTGAGTCTCTTCCCCAGTGATATTTTGGTGATGCTACAGCTGGGAGCGAGGCCCCACCATTAGTGCTGTGGAGCAGCTGGTGGGATGCTTGGGGTCGGATTCTAGGAGGTTTCGCTAACCCCCTCTGCTCTCAGTGAACACAGAGCTCACTCATGCTCTCTTCCACTCACGGATTGCCGCCTCTAGGCCAGAGCCGTGGGGAACAGGGGCTTGTGCAGAAGTTGCACAGGGACTGTGACTTTGACTCCTCAGGAGGGACACCTTCCTAAAAATGAGGGTGATGGCTAGCCAGAATGGGCTCTGCCATCAGGTGACCATCCTGCGTCTGAAGGCTTTCACGCAGGTGAGCGCGTCTCGGGAATGTGCCTGAAGTGTGTGGCACGTCAGAGCAGAATGACCTCTCAGAGTCATTCCGACGCAAAGCCCTTCTGAGCCTGTGGCCGAGTGTCCAGTGAATGTGCTCTGCAAACACCCAGACGCTGTGTCAACATGAGGCACATATTTTCAAAGATGAGAGTGAGATGCTTGTTCTTCTGGGAGACCCGTGGTTGGAGCTTTGTGCCCCCGTGACATACCTTCCCTGCTCAGTCGCCTGCAGTTGGTTCTCGTCGGCCTGGTACACAGTTATCTGCATTTTGTGTTAAAAATGCGCTCAGCCAGAGACCAAACAAATAGCCAAAGGTATTTGCCTGTCAGGGCCCTTTGGGGAGGTGCTGCTGAAGAACAAAGCTGTCAGTTTAGGTTCTTGGCCGGAAGCCACGCTGCTGCTTCAAGACTCCAGAATTTACAAGGAGGGATTTTTAGCTGAGATGAGTTAGAAGTAAAGCAACAGAAAACTTAAAACGAAAACGAAGCATCCCCCGGGATCCAAAGAGAAAGGCAGAAGCGAAAACGGGATATGTTCTCGGCTCTCAGGTGAGGTTTAGTGCAAGAGCAAAGCCTGAAGCAGAGATTACGGAAGGGCCGTGATTCGGGTTGCAGGATCGCACAGCCTTTGACCCGGATGAGCTGTCAGTCAGCGCTCCTGGAATCCCGTCCTCAGTTTCCAGATGACGGATCAGAGGCCCTGGCGCTGGAAGAGGCTGCCCAGCGTCGCACAGCCAGGTGCGGGAGCTCTGGGCCTAGAATCCAGGCTCCTGACGAGCGTTTGTCTTTTGGGCCACTTTGCAGAAGCAGCAGACATGAAAAGTTGTTTCCTAAGAGCAGGGCAGACAGCCGCAAGGACTGGACTCTGACTCGGCAGTGCATTTGGTTTCCCGGGATGTGGTCTGATCCCCCGGCCCAGTGGCACTTGCACCTACAGTTGCCCCTGTGTCCTCAAGCTTCAGGAAGCACAGCCTGAACCTCGGGCCACCCCCAGCAGTCGGCCGGCGGAGGCCTCCCCAGGCTGCCCCGTCAGAGCCCCGGTCAGGCAGGACTGGGCTCGTACCATCCTGGGGAGACCGCGGAGGTCGGGTCCTTGTGCACTGCCTGCCCCTTCTCCGCAGTGTCCCACAGTGTCGTTGTGGGTCTTGTTCAGTATCCTGGGCAGACAGGGCTTCTCTCCTCTTTGACAAAAGCCTGAACAAATTGAAACTGTATTTAAATAGCAGCACTCTTTCTACATAAAAGAACAGCTCCTGCTGGCCTCCCACCCCCAGCTAACACTGTCCATTGAAGTCACCAGCATTTAAGTGGGCTGCTGGTACTTGCCTCTGGAAGGGAGGGTGGGGCTGCGGGTGGGCGGGAATCTAAGGGAACGGGGAGCATTCAGTGTGTGTCTCCATTTGGACCAATAAGGTGTTAATTATCACTCCTCTGACCATTCATTGATTCATTCATTTTCTTGTTTGTTTTCGTTCTGATTCTATCCCAAAAAATGTTTGACAGAACCTAGAACAAAGAGCACATTTGCCGTAAATAAAATATGAATGGAGTCAGGCCATTGAGAGGGAGGAAACAGACGTCACCCATGAATTGTCATGTGAGATCCGTGTTAAATAGCAAGTTTTATGCTGACCTTTCTGGCAACCGGGATGAAAAGGGAATACACAATTCTTAGTTATCAGAAAGGGGAAAAAATTCTAATTTCTTCAAGAGACTAGCCTTGCTGTCCTGGGGCTCACGGCGTTACTGAACCCTCATGGAGGACTGTCAGGTGCTTGTTCCCAGCCCAAAGTCTACCCCTGCCTCCTGCCCTCCCTTCAAAGTGCCCTTGCTTCAGGCTACCTGGAGCAGCCCCCAAAAACGTGCCTTTATTATCATGAACTCCGTTGTGTGTGTCAGGGTGTGGCTTGGGGAAATGGGGGTTAGTTTAGGTCTCCAAGTTATGTTGTCCAGGGTGGCTCTAGGATTTGCAGGTTATGAGGCCAGGAGTAGGAATTTTAGGGAGGGTCAGAATCTCGTCCTGCTGTGGCAGCCAATCTCCACCAGTGTACCTTTCTTTCTCCCCAAAGAGCCCTAGACACCTTCTCTGCCGCGCCCCCCCTTTTTTTTTTTTTGCTGTGTCAAGGTGCTTTTTTGAATAGGGCATCCGAGGGAAGAGAATTGTACAGAACACACTTTGGGAAATGTTGGCTTAAAAGATTAGTAGATGAGGGGCTGGCCCCGTGGCCGAGTAGTTAAGTTCGCGCGCTCCGCTGCAGGCGGCCCAGTGTTTCGTTGGTTCGAATCCTGGGCGCGGACATGGCACTGCTCATCAGACCACGCTGAGGCAGCGTCCCACATGCCACAACTAGAAGGACCCACAACGAAATATACAACTATGTACCGGGGGGCTTTGGGGAGAAAAAGGAGAAAAATAAAATCTTAAAAAAGATTAGTAGATGACGTGACCCTGTATTAATTTTACACACCTTCTTGGCCCCTGAAAGTGGAGAGTGGAGTTAGCAGGTACATAGATGTATAGGGTTCAGGAACTAATATATACACATCTAAGGTGAATTCTATTGAGGTCCTGCCCTCAGCTCCTCAGTTCCATTCTGAAGTTGTACCAGGAATGTAGATTCCTCCAGAAGAAGGAAGAAACAGTGTTGAGATTCCCATCCCTTTACGTGCTTGTGAAAGCATGAATAAGACTTGGGATTTGTCAGGGGATATACCAGAACATTCTAGAATGTTTGAGTATGGGAAGGAAAAGAGTTACAGAAATCTGATGTTTTGAACTTTTGTAATACATGTTAAGAGAGAAAACACTGGAAAAATAGCCCCTTCCCTCTGAATATTTACTGGCAGCTTGTTTGGTTTTAATGTAAGCATACATATTCTCTACATATATTGCATATTCATAGGAGCCTATGTTTTAGAATGCATCATTACTCAAGAAAGAAATATTTCAAAGTGAGAAGTAGCCTTTATACTCTATAGTTGATATGAAATAATATGACTGGATTCTTGGCCAAAGATTGTCATTTGAAAGACCGGGCACAGTGGCTGGGTTTTACCTCGTGGGCTGGACTTGTTGCCCTTGTCCCAATTAGGTCGACTCCAATTACGTGTTTTGCTAGGCAACTTGGAAAACTTGGGTTTGAGCCCTCGAGTGAGCAGAATGAATGTGCTTAATGCTACTTGGAATGTTTTTCATACTGACCGTAAGCAATGACTTGATTCTTACTTGTGCTTATTCTTTTTAAAAGTATTAGAAAGGAAGATATCCACAAGACAAAGTAGAGAGGAGCTGATAAGAAGGGGAGTTCTTAAGGAATTTCCTGATCAAGGTGAGGAAATTAATCATACGTTTAAAATAATTTGATCCTTCCTTCTTTGGCCTTTCTTTCACTTTCTTTTGAAGTTTAACATGAGCCTGGTCTTTGGGAGAGAAAGCAGTGAGTGCCGTGCTCCGAGAATCTTGCTTCCATTCAGAATGCCTTTGTGGGCTGCAGAGAATCTGAGGTATTCGAGAAGAGAAATTCAATGACTTTTTGGTGAGTCCTTCACCAGATGTCACTCTAAACCTAAGGCTCTACAAAGGTGCCCTGTGGCTGGAGATACAGATAAGACGCAAATGCTGACATGGTTCCTTGTCTTCTCTATTCTTGACCTTCACTCTTTCTGTACAAGTTAACTCAACTGTTTGAATAAATGCCACGTTTTAGTTTGTCGCCTGCCTTTTGGTTTCTTAAGTCAACCAGTAAAAGAAAAGAGAGGGAAAAGAGATGGTAAATGTACCTCTTGTCCCGTCTACTGTATAATACACTCAAATGTGCAATCAATAAGGCATGAGTGGGCAAATTAAATTAATCTGCTTTATACCATCGCTCAAGTAGTTTTCTCAAAATTGTTCTCTTTTCATTCTTTGAATGTAGTCGTCTCTCACCTTTTCACTAACAATTGTTATTTCCAAGCATTTTTTTTCCTACCTCTAATCTTCTCTTTTTTTCTCTATCCTCCCAAGGGAGAATCTTGCTCAAAAAGACAAAGATTACATAGAAACTGAGATAGTCTCTCAAAAAAAGACACCAAAATTTATTTCTCTAAATAGATACTACTCAATAATTTTCATTGCTCCCGCTACTATTAAAACTAAAGGAAATTTTTGTTGCAACGTTGTTGATTTACCTCCTGCCTTTCCCCATCCCACCCCCAGACATTTACTGGGGAGAAGTATTATTATTATACTTTTATAGGAACAAATAAAATGCTATTAATTTGGAACTGAAATAAAAAATACTTCTTTTTTCCTGATGTATGTTCCTTGCAAAGAACTTGACATCGTTTGGCATCCACTATTTATAAATCCAAATGCCATGCTTTTCCAACATCTGAATAATTCCAGAGTGGAGCTAGGAAATGCTTTACTATTTAACTCCTGCTGCCAAGAAAATAGGGAAGTCTGGAGTGAATAATACCATTTTTCTTAAGGCTTCACAGTTTTAGGTATTTTACGTCAATTTCTGGCCTGGTATACTTCTCTTGCTCCATTTTATGAGTGAACTTTATGTCTTCCCTAATTTTTATGTTACTCTGAACCTGTTTATTTCCTGTCTGGGATTTTTAAAACTAAAAAACGCACATCCCTAACTGGGTTTTCCTTGAAGGTGGGCTCGCAGTAGCAAAATTTGTCTCCTCGCTAATCTCTCCGGAGGCGGCAGAGAAATTACGCGGCCACTGAAGACTGAACACGGAGCAGTGACCTTTGTGGGGTGGGCCCGTGCGCTTGTGTAGTCTCTTTTATTTGGAAATATCTTACAGAAAGAAACAAAGTGGAAAAATTTATGATTGAAACTGTTAATGAGTATTAAAGAGATAGAATAAAGGCCTCTTTTTCGTCCAATTAAAAATTGTAGCTAGAAAAGAGCTTAGTTTTTCTAAAGACAAGTGGCAATGGTCAATTCAAAGAAATGCTTAGTATTGCTTAGTTTTAATTCTGCCTAATCTGTTAAAGTATTTTCATGGCAGATGGCAATTTCATATACTTATTTCCCAGAAATATGACTCTGATCTTTTTATTTAACTTTTGCAGACTGAATGTTAAAAGTTTTAAAACATAAAAGAACAAAACAATTTTTAACCTAAACGTAAAGTAATAGGTTTAATGTTTGCGAATCGTAAAGTACTGAATTTTACTTTCCAACTTTTGCACAGTCCCCATAAAGAACTATAGAAATTCCCTAATACTTGGAAGTTTCTGGTGATGCCTATTGTAAATAGAGTCCTTCCTCTTTTTCAGCCAAGGGCTGGAGAAAATAGTTTTCTGTCATTTTTCCAAAAACAATTATCTTGAGAATTTCGGTCTGTTTTCAGCTCTAGCCAGGGACTGGAGGCTGCTGTGCTTGGTGACAACCTCCTGTCTTCTGCCGATGAAGCTTCATTCTTTGCCTTGACCCTCACCTTCCCTGATCTCTTGACAGTGCTTGTCAACTATGCCCTTTATTCAGTGAGCCCCACAGACTTTTTAAATTCATCCAGCTACCCTGGGTTTGACCTCGTCCCATCCCACCCCATCCCTCACTCCCAGCTATTATTATTATTCCTGTTAAATTATCTTTTTTATACCAAGATCTAACTTCAGTCTAAAAGTTCAGCATTTGGACTTCTCTACCTGAGAAGTCCACGGTCCAGTCCATGGTCCTGTCCAAGGTCAGTCCTTGCCTTCTGGTTCTTTCCTTCCATCTTTTCCCTTAGCTCTCACATGAGGGCTTGTGCTGGCAGCTCCTTTCTTTTTCTCCCATGGTGTCCCTTTTAACCTTCTAAGGAGTCTCTCAGCTGTCGTTCCTACGTGATTTTCTCCCCACCTCTGTTCCTCTGTTAACTGTACCCCAAAGACACCTGTTTACCAGAAGGGGGGAAGCCCTGCGCGCTCTCCTGTTCCTTATTTAACCACTTATTTCCGCGTGTGCCTTGTCTCTTGGTTTACTTTAAGCTCACGACCCTTTGCTGAGCGCTCTCTTTCCTGTGCACGCAGATGCTCCTGTAAGACCTGGCGTGCGCCCCTCACCATAGCCTGCTGTCTGGCTCAGCGTCTTCTCTTGCTTCCTTCCTCGAGCTTCTGTTTCACTTACATACGTAAACTCTATCAAGGACTTATTTTAATTCTAAAGTAATACACAAAACAAGAAAACCTTTTTAATAACACACCAATTAATTATTAATATCTTGATTTCTCCTCTGTATTATTCTTGAATTCTATGTTTATTACAAATGTCTCCTTTTTCTCCAGTTATTTCATAGGCTCTAGCTTTATTTCATGCCTCAAAGTAAGTATCTTTCCATGTTATTGGTTATTTCTTTCTATCATGTGATAATCCAGGTTCTTCTTGTGCCGCAAACATTTTATTTTCTCTAGCTTTTTTGATCTGAATTTTAAAAATCAGTTATTTAACCTCCTAAAGAATTTTAATATAATAATGATTAAAATAGAATTAAATTGTCATTAACATGATTTCAATATATTTTTATTACCAACTAAAGTCATAGAAAACAAAGATGAACTTATATATGGGTTACCTAAAAACTGAGAATGTTTATATAAAGAAGTTGTTTTTTATTTTGTTTGGACTTTTCAATTAGTATGTTAGTTTTTACTTTTTCTGAGTCTAATATCTGGATATTATATTGTGTCTCCCCTCCCTCTTTTTTTATAGCAAATTTCTTGAGATTCAATAATAAGAACTAAGAATCTTTTGGTTTCTTTTTGGTTTGAAATATACTCTTCAAAAAATTATCACCTTAATTTATCAAAATAGTTACGATTTACTTGGAATGGCATTGCCTTCAATTATTGTCTATTTTAGTTTTATACAGGAATCAGATTATAGACACCTGGAAGTTAGGACTAAGCAACAATTGCTTTTTCGTTCTGAGCATGACATAATTCCATGTTATGTATTTTACTTATTAAAATGTCATTCTTGTTTTTGTCAAGAAAACCAGTGGATTTTATTGTTGAGCCAAAGCCATTCAATCGTATTTAATGAAGATTTTGGAGATGGTCTCTGTTTTATAATGATTGTCAAAATAAGGTTAATCAAAAGTCGCATTAAAACAGCTTTAATCATGCATTTCTTCAAGTTTGCTAAGTAAAAGCTTCAATTCATTAATTTTTCTTTTACAGTAATAGCAAAGCTTCTTAAAATTTTCCAGTTATGAACTGGGGTTAATCTTTTCAAGCATCACCAAATTGAGTTTCTACAAAATATCTCTCCCTCTAGAAACTTCTAGAAATTGTGAACGTTCAGGGGTTAAATTAGTCATTTATGATTTAGACAACATATTAGAAATTTTATTTTCAGTTGTGATCTTTTAAAAATTCCCCTGTAATTACTTTTTTCCTACATGTTTTTTTCTCTGATGTTTTCAGATTATTATTAGACCAACTTAAAGACTTTCTGGTTAGTTTTATATAACTGTTACCTGAGTACTAATATTTCCATAAATAAGAAAATGAAAGTACAGTTAGCCTTACTATTGTCTTTCCCTGAATAGAGGGCAGCTGCTGTCTTCCTGTGTGAGGTTAACATATGATAGCTATAATATTCTGGAGACAGTGGTGCTTGGAAATTTTCATATTCTTCCACTAATCGTTTGTGTGTAATTTCATTTCATGTTATTTGTGTATTTGCATTCACCTTTGTTTTTGGTGCTTGTTAAAATGTTTATTCCATTTTTCAGATTACTCCTTTTCCCGTTCATTTCTGAAAGACAAAGAAACTCCTCAGTCTTGACTTCAGCAAAACCTAAGCACGAGAAGAGAGGGACTCTGCTGCCCTGGGATGTTTTATAATTAGGATAATTGTTCCGCTGTCTTGAATTAGCACCTGGAAATCCCCTCCGTCTCTGCCTTTCCCCAAGACTAAGGATTTTCTAGCTCTTTCATTTAACTTGGTGAAACAGTACAGCATATATTTGGTTCCCAGGGCCTGAAATATGAACCTGAACCCTACAGTCCTACTAAGTGGAAAACTGGGTTTTAAGAAAGCCATCAAGTTAGACATCTAGGTGTTTCTTTCCCCATTTTAGATGGAGATGTAACAGTTAACTTTGAAAATTCAAACGGGCACATGATACCCATCGGAGAGGAGTCTACCCGAGAGGAAAATGTAGTAAAATCTGAAGAAGGTAATGGCTTTGTAGCTGAAAAAGCACCACCTCTGGAGGAAAAGGCAGAAGATAAGAAAGGTAAAATCAAGAGAAACCCTGTATCGTTTTACTTCAGTAGAGCTCAATGTTGAGAATCAGATCTTCGGCTCTAAAGAATGACCCTAAGACCAGTAGAGAGGAGGTTTGCAATTACAAAGAGAAGAGAAATGATAATCAGTGAAGAGAGATTGGATGATTTCCTCAGGTAGATGCATCCATTTTGTGAGCACATCATTTAATTTTTTATGGAAGAGGGCTAATTAGCAGTAAGAATGAGAAGGAGTGGCCTCTGCAATCATTAGAGGTGTCTAAGAATGCTATCCATTCCTCAGGAGCTTTTTCTCAGTATCTTCTTTAATGAGAAATGCCAACAGTCTGAACGTCTTTCTCTGCTGGTTAGAACTGACCCCTGTGAGCAGGTCAGCATGGAGGAATCAAACCAAGATAGCGCTCTCAGCCCAGCACTGTCTCTCCGGTTGCGGGAGCTTGGCATCCACACACCCAAAACTGTAGGCTCTAGTCTAGGTCCTAGACATTTTGAAAGAGATCCAGGAATAGTTCCCAGAGATGCCAGGGATTTTGGTTGCTGTACTGGCCTTAGCCTCTGCTCCATGATTTTTCTGTGCAATGGGAAATTTCAAAATGTGCCACAGGCTATTATGCCATTCCCTGAAGGCTTCTTTCAGGACCTTGGTTTCTAGAGTGAATAAGCTCTGGGAGATTGCACAACTGCAAAGTATGTGCCTCTCAAGGATCCCCCCCCGAACATTCGCAAGTTCCTGGTCACTGATTGATTACATCCCCTTACCACTGCTGTCTATATGCAGGAACCTCCAAGCCTCAAATGTATGCAAACCTGAACTGAAATTCCCACAAGATAAGGCTGTGTTGGGACGTTCTAGATGATTCTTTGCAGCGTAGAAATGAATCCTCAGGAAATAGGTTATTTCCTGTTCTATAATGTCTGCCTCTGAGTTGGATGGCAAAAATTCATCAAGCCTAGTTTGGGTTCTGTAGGCATTTTGAAAATTCTTAGAAACTGCTGGAAGCAAACTTCTCTTCATCTGTTCTTGACCCAAATCCTCCAAAGACAAAGGGAACAAAAGAGCATTTGACAAACATTGTAACTTAAAATCTTCTTCTCTGGAAGTCCATGACCCCTTATTGTGTGCATATAAATTAGCCTTTCAACATTTTAGAAGCCTCTACTAATAATCTGTTGGAAATTTATTATTTTGCTTTATTCAATATTAAGTATAGTATTCATGGGGCTTTACTTAGTCTTGTTCCATTGAAGGACTCTGGTTAAGCTTATTAATACTGATTATGAGAAATTAACTAATATTTTTAATGACAATATTCCTGGAAGATAAAGAGAAAACAGATCTAAATAGATTTTAAGGGGATTCATTTGAAAGTATTAATGCAAGGAGTGATTTCTTTTTTTATTTTTATTCTTTCAGTCCAACTGTCCTGTCTCACCAAACTTAAATTTCAAACCATCTGGGTCCTTCATTATGTAACAGTGCCATCTCTCGTGCTTCCCTGGTCTGTGTGGGGTGTCAGTCAGTGAACTGGCCAGACTTCAGAGGCAGTGTTTCCCTTATCAACCTAATAAAAAGTTGCTGACAGTTTTATGTTAATTAACCCAGCAGGCTTTGATGCTCTAAAAAGAAGATGGCAGACCTCATAGGTCCATGGATATTTGAGAGATGTTTTTGTTTTCTTATTATTTATTTAGAATTAGTACATTCAGTTCTTTTTGGTCAAATAAGGTCCAAGAGAGCATCTTGCTTGGCTAGTCTGTACATAAGGGATGGAAATGCTGGCCATGCTGCCACCCCACTAATACGACAGAGGAGCCTCTGTCTCGCCGTGTGGATGGTGCACCCACTAAAGCCAGACTGAGAGTGAGGGGAGGAGGCATTCAGTACTGGAGCCACTTCCTGAGAGTAAAAAGAGTGTCCCTCACAAGTGACATCACGTAGTATTATGTTAAATAGAAAATACCTTATAAACAAAAGTAACCGTTCATTTCTCTGGAAAGACAGCATTTGATTCTAAAAAACAGCCCAAGATTCACTTTTATGTCTGCTCCTCTTCTGGTCTCACTTCTTGTTTGAGCTCACTGCTCTGCAAATCCACCATCCCATGTTCTTAATTCACCCTTTATTTTGGGGTGCCATGCTCCCGTTCCTTTGCATTAAGCTGATTTATCCGAGAGCATTTATTTCATCTATTAATTGGCTATGTTTGCAAAACCACATCACATGCCTTTAAAATCCCAGATACTTTTATCTCTTTTAAAGACAGTATGTCATTACTTTAATATTTGAAACATCAGTTTCAAAGAAAAAAAACAAATTACAAGTGACCTTCACACTGCTTTGCCCAGGACACGTGGGTGATCCTGGGGCTCCCAAAGGCGCCTGATTCTGGAGTTGGTCCATGGTCATGGGCCTCCTCTGCCTAACACTGGAGACTTTTCCTTAAGGCCTTTAGGGCTCTTAGTGTCTGTCATTCTTTCTTGGTAAGTATCCTTAAATGTACAAGAGGCAGAAAAACTGATCTGCCATCTGTTAAATATTGCTTGGTATGTGAAATCTGAAAATTATTTGGTATTATTTCTCTTGAGTTAGTGTAGAGGGCCTTCAGTGAAGTAACAAGTGACTTATACGCGTTTGTTCCACACATAATAAGGAAGGTGCATCATGGGTGAGACTTCACTGGAAGTGGTGAATGAGAAAGGTAGTACAAGATGCAGCGTGCTCTGGAAGGCCTGAGTGCAGCAAGCCAGGGAGCTTGCAGCGAGGACCGAAATTGGCTTTTAGAGGAAATATTTCCAAACTGGGACCTGAAAGAGACAAGGAGGAGGCAGCTAGGTGAGGAGAGGAATGGGGGCAGAAGTACGTTCTAGGCAAGGTCAGGGCTGCACGCCGTTCTCAGGTTTGCTCTAAGTGTCGTTGAACTAAACGCTCCATGCAATGGAAGGACCAAACCTGGAAGGGCGGTAACCAGGTACCCTCCAGACTGTTGTGGGACATAGAATCCTTGTCAAGTCAGAGTGAACAGGCAACCCTTTCTTAATCTCCTCTTGAAAAGATGATGCTCCTATACTCCATCAGTTTACATCATGCCTTCAGATCACATGGTAATAGTAAAAAGTACAACTTGACTCAATTCATCGTCTCCCAGATACAAGAGTTTGTTTTTTTACTAACATGTATGTTAGTAACTATCGGCCAATCAGACACATTCATTGAACAGACATAATGTTCAGAGCATTGTGTTTGATGGGATATAAAATTTCAGACAAAAGGAGTTTATAATGTGGTCAGAAATGCGTTTGCCTGTGCACACACACACGCACCCGCACACCCCTTAGGAATCACCGCAGAGTAAACGTAAATATTGGCCGGATGGCAAACACGCACAGGTAGTTAGTGAAGTTCTCAGAGGAAGGAGGAGTGGACGGCGCTTCTCCAAGAGCCGGCTGAGAGTCTGCATGCTGTGCGTTCATTTTCAACAAGAGTGGGGATTGTCCTTCCCAGCTGTCAGAGAGCAGACCATCTCCTCCTTCCCAAACCTGGAAGCTGGATTCTTTAGGGTATACCTTTAGAAGTTAACACCTTAGGCAGAAAGAAAAAAGCTCCCTCAGCAATACGCCATGAAGGCAGAGGACAAGACGTGAGTGCTTGTAGTATAAAAGAAGGAGGATTCCAAGAGTTGCAGATCAGTTTCACTGGCTCCTACCATGGACCGTATGATTGGGCTGGATCTCCATGCACGCTGTTATGCTAGGGGCTAAGTGACAAAGATGCATTTAAAGAATAGGCCTCTGCCCTACTTCAAAAGACTAGCAAGTCAATGTCTGTTTATGCTTTACGTTAAAATAAAATGTTGTGTGTTGTTCTTGACCCTAACTGACTTTTGTGATTAAGCGGCCTCCTGGTTCAGCCCGGGTAGATTAGGAGGGCCCCTACCGTATTATAGATGAGCAGCTTAGCTAAGGAGACAAGATGGGTAAACAGAAGGCATGCATGCTGAGTGGCCTGTGATCAGTGTTGAATAAGCAGCTCAGACGCTCAGGACGATTCACTTTAGGTATTGGGAGGGTCGCTTTGGCTGTGGTGATGAGGGTGGGTTTCATGGTTGAGCTAAGATCGAAGAGAAGTCTTATCGATGGCCTACCGTAACTTAAATCATTTTTATGGTAGTTTTGAAAAAAGAGAAGGCCTCACTTCACGCTTACTAGGATAAGAAATGAAACAAAAGAAATAGTAGTAAAGTGTGATGCTTTCCAATATTAAAACCCTTTCCTGGTCCTTCAACAGTGGGAGGATGTACTTGGCAAAGGCTTAGTTTTGTCTTAACACTGTCTTATGTTTTTTATTGTGCTCCATTTTTAAAGAAATGCTGCTTAGCTCTTTGGACCAGAACTGTATTTTAATTTCATTTGATTTCAGTCAGTCACTGTTAGAGAAAATGTGGGTGTGAATATCTGCGTGAATGTCCAGCATCTCCCCTTGCAATAATGAGAGACTGATACTATTTCTCCTCCAGTTATGCAAAACCAGTGAGAGGCTTCTGTTCTTAGATATGAATTTTTTTTAATGAATTTTCACCTCTGTCTTTTCAGAACCATTATTTGTGTTTGCGTTACAAGACAAATTGGATACGTTTTTGGATTCTGCACCCTCTCTACCTTTAGTTGAGACACTGTTTGAAAAGGTCAGAGGAAGTTACTGTAAAACAGGAAGTGGCCCTGGTGCACTGGGAGAGCTTGAGAAAATTTTAAGCGTAGAAAATATTTTATTCGTCAGTGCATTGCACTTCCTGTGAAAGATTCTAAGAGTCTCCCTTAGCTTAGAAAATAATTGATTTTTGGCCACAATGAGACAGAGCACAAATCTATTTCAGGTCGATGGGGCTTGAGTTCTCTAAGAGAGAAAGTGCCTCCGGGGAGGGGATGAAGGTAACTGAGTCCAGTCATTGCCACACGGTCAGTCCTAACCGCATGGCGGTGTGTGTAACTCGCTGATCTACCACCCTCGGGGACCCTTCAGTTCTGTTAAATTTAAATTTAGCGCTCCTGCCCAGCAACCACCGATTCAAGGCTGGTGCCGGCCCCTGACAGGGACATTTGCATTCATCCTCAATGTCGCTTCATCAGAGTGACTTGCGTGACCCTGTTTATCTCAGGAGTGATTAACACACCTGGAGAGCACACCCCAGTTTGCACCTCTGATCCTTTTTACCCCAAACTTTGCTCCTTCTGGTGCAGAACTCCATACGGGTTCCCAAGGGCCAAGCAGCCGCACACGTGTTTGTCTCCCTGTCGCTGTGTGTCTTGCTCCTCCCGTTTATATGGTGTTTGTCTGCTTCTGTCCACTTTTTCGTTTATAGAGAACACTGAAAACCACTCGGAAACACCAGCCGCTCCTGCTCCACCTCCTCCAGCTCTTCCTAAGCCTAAACCCAAACCCAAGCCCAAAAAGTCACCCGTGCCTCCAAAAGGGGCCGCTGCTGGGGCCAGCCCCAAGGGCGACGAAGTGCCTCCTCTTAAAAAAAATACCAAGGCTCCTGGTAAGCAGGCCCCTGTCCCTGCACCCAAGCCAACGAGCCGAAACGCGACCCGAGAGGCTGGTGAGTATGCCCCGGGGGGTCGAGTGGAGGGTGCTCCGCTCCAGGCTGCGCCTAATTGCTTCTCCTAGAAAGAGTGGCGTTTCTGGTGTCTGATGACTTAGGTGTAACACCAGAGGATTCAGCTTTGATGCAGAATGCCCAGGAGATTCCTTTGTTGGTGTCTCCACTAAAGGAAAGTCAACCAGTTGATAGCTGACCTCATTAGTGTCGGGGTGAATAGACCGCTTTCATCCTGAGTGTCCACTGTCTGCATGAGACCCAGTGAAGGGTACAGGGAGTAGTGTGCCTGATAAATGGCGATGATCTGATAGGACATTATTTAAACATCGACTGGCAATCTGCCTGTTTGAGTTTGTGAGTGGCTTTTTGGCCCGGGTTTTCTTTCAAAATATCTTAAGTTTACACATAAAAACATGATGCTTGCATCTTTGACGTATTTGCTGAATCTTAGTGTCTTGAATCTTTCTGCACACATAGTCATTTCTCTCCTGATAAATGACAGTGTTCATATCACTGTTCAGCTCCACCTCACCCCTCTCCACTGGAGTCAACTGTTTCAGCAGAGTTAGAAGTTACATGCTCAGTGCGTCCTCCTCCACCCCGGGTAGACTTAAGTGTGTTATAAGGAAAAGCATCCTCTTGCTGTGGTCACAAGTCACTATTGCAAATCACCAGGGGATGTTTTGGTGACCTACAATAACTTCAAGTAATGTGTATCCAGCTTCCCTTTCAAATCAGGTATGCTTAATGCAAGGTGGAGCTCCCATTCTTCTAGTGAAGTGGAATAAAGAAGTCTATCGTGTTACCCAGCTTTTAAAACGGCATTGATCAAAGTACAGGTGCTGAGTGGCTTTTTCCCCTGAACACATGCATAAAAATTCTCCTGTATTAAAGCAAATGTTATTTTCCTTAAATTCAGCAGCAACTGTCTCATAGTTGGCTGCCAGGATTTGCCTTGGTATTGATTTTTCCCCTTGTAATTTATACCCATATTGCTCAAATTCAGAGAATGGCTTAGTTGACATAACAGATCTTTGAGTGCAAATCAATGTCTCTCCCAGTGTTCCTCTCCTCTGCCTTTGACACTGAGTGTCTGAATCTCTGCTAATAAGCTCTGAAGTGACAAGTCTCAGAATGCTGTGCCAACAGTGCCTGCAGGCCATTCCTCAGGAACCAGCTGCCCTCACATGTCACGTCCATTCTTGTTGGCATCTGTGTGTTTCCTAGACTTCCCAGCACAGCCTAGAGCGGGTCTTGAAGTGAGGCAGGCGCTGATCCACTTCTTAAAGAAAAGCTCCACACCATTGCCTCGTCCTTGGGAATTTAGCCCCTGCCTTGTGCAGACTTTCCCACCTCCTCACGCCCCGCATGGGAGCAGCTCGCTGTTCACTGGGCTTGGACGCTCTCTTTCTTCTCTCAGAAGAAAGCTGGTGGTTGTCAGGGCAGGAGACACTTCCACGAGAGATTTTGAGTTATTTCCAGCTATTTTCCTTGAAGATTTATTTATAGACTCTTGATGTCCCTAAGAGGAAAGTACAGTCATGTTCTCCATTGTGTTAAGAGAAGCCCAGCTGGCCCTTAGTGTAAATAAGAGTGTTGCTAGTCTCAGGGCAATCACAGAGGCGGGGGTTGCATTGGGGTATGCCAGCAAGCCCACTGTGCAAGGATCCTTTTCTCAGATGTTGGAAGTACTCCTTCAGAATCCTACTCATACTCTGTTTGTAACCCTGGCTACACAGTAACTGTGTTTTATTTGAGTAATCTTGACCTTCTGGAAAAGTTACTTCAAATGCAGCCCTTGATTTTCAGTCAGATGTTTCAAGCTCTTAAAAAAGCTATCAGTTAAGATTCCTCCTCTCTTACTAACTTAACGTAGACTTGCAGATAACCAGATTTCAGCTTAGCACAGTCAGCCACTTTGCCCATGAAGCAGGGTAAAATCTCTCATGTGTTTTCTTTTTCGTTGTTACACACTGTATTAACAACAAATGTACTTAACTGGGGCTGGCCCAGTGGTGTAGTGGGTGGGTTTGTGTGCTCCACTTTTGTGGCCTGCGGTTCACAGGTTTGGATCCTGGGTGTGGACCTACACATCACTCATCAAGCCATGCTGTGGCAGCATCCCACATAGAAAATAGAGGAAGATTGGCATGGATGTTAGCTCAGGACCAATCTTCCTCACCAAAAAAACCCCAAAAAACCTTAAGAGAGATGGCATTTCTTTTTTTAGTCATAGCCTAAATTCAAGATAACTTAATCGACATGGTTGATTTCGGCAAAATCCTGTCATTTTAAAAGACACTTAAAGAAAAATATAATGACATGGCTTAAATTTGCATTGCAGGCATTGAAAAAACTTAAGCCAGGCTAAAGTTAAACTTTGCTGTTAGAAAAGAAAGAATTTCCTTAAAAAAAAATATTCTTAGAATTGATATATGGAAGGGATTCTGTTCATCTTAGCTGAGAAAATAATTGGACATGTTTAGACAGCAAATTCTTAGCATCTTTGTTGTGAAAAATAAACTAGAATGGACTTACATTGTAGGAGTATGCTTAATACACTTGTCTGTAAGCAAATGAAGGTTGTTAACTTCAAAGAAGTAGTATTAACAGGCCCAGACTTGAGGGAGGAGAATTCTGGTTATTAAGTAGATCTAACATAATAAGCCTCCCAAGCCGTAGAGACTTCTTTTAAGCCTGGATCTTGTCACCAAGTAGGACTCTTTCCAGTGTATCAGAGTTGGTGAAGTCTTGCGTCTCCTTGTTCATTTGTCCTTCATCTCTTGACCCTCCCAGTTGACTCCAACAAAGTTATAACCAGAGGTAAGTTACAGTGACGTCTGTGTGCAATGTGGGTTGGCTCCACACGGTACTTACAGGATATTCTTAATGGTTCTGTGGAATCGTTTAACTCCTTATGAAAAAGGAGGAACATACGACATCGAATAAGCAATTGGGGGAAATTTACAGATCATAAAGGTCATGAAACAAAAGAGTATTCTCATAGGAGTTAAAATGTGTTTCCTAAGATGATAGAAAGACAAGGAGAGTTAGCCTGTCTTTCCTGAAAACAGTTTGGTTGAAGGCGGTCCTGTCCAGAACTGGGCAGACACGCCACGGCCATCCTCTGATGAACACCCTCTGGAAGCATCAGCGGTTGTCAGATCTGAGAGTGATACTCTTTCCCTTCAAATTATTCAAACACTACCCATTTAGACATTTTTTTGTAAAAAAATTATTTTTTTCTGCCTTTGTGATGTTTTGAAGGGGACTAGACTTCGATACGCGGCCATGTGTTTTCATTCTGCCCTGTCGCCACTGCAGGTGGAGGTACAGGCCAGCATGGCAACCTTCTCTCTCTGGAGCCGTTGGGGTAGCTGGTGTGGAGTTCACTCTTTTAGCAGTAAGATGAGTAAATTTGCTTTTGGCTCAGAGAGGAGTCAGTGATATATACCTGGCCTCTCTGAGTGTGGGCCTCTCCATTCCCAGAAGGACGTAAGAGGACATGTATAATTTGTGGTGAACCCAGCCTTGTACTGCACCCAGACAGCTGCTGGTGTCTGTCCTGTGCACACCAAAATGTCCCTTTGGAGCATACAGGGGCTTTTGCAGGTGACCCACAGGACAAGGAGCTGAGGATTTCCCCTTGGCTGGCCAGCTAAAGACTAGAGGAAAAGGACAGAGGACTCCTGTCTCTTAGGGTTTTGCCTCAAGGATCACTTGCTCTTTCCTAGATTGGAGACAGGGAGGGAACAGGAAACAAAACCATTATCATTATTAGCTTATTTTCTTTTATTTACTTTTTTCAACAAATTTTAAAGGGAACATTGACAATTGCAACTTGGTTAGTTTATTTAAAAAGTGTTGTCTTCTTTGACTTGTAATGCAAAATCTCTCTATTTTAGCTGGTTCCTCTCATTCAAAAAAAACAACTGGCTCCAAAGCATCAGCTTCACCATCTACTTCCTCCACTTCATCTCGTCCCAAAGCATCAAAGCAGACAGTTTCTAGCAAAACAGGGACAGTGGGAATCGCAAAAGGCAAGGAAAAAACCGGCAAGCAGCCAACGTCTCGACCGTCCTCAGACACAGCCACTTCTGGCACGTCCGACCTTAAAGGAGAGCCTTCGGAGACCAGTGCGGAGGGTCTCAACCCTGAGCAGACTGTCCCTGGGACTGAGGAGGAGACCACAGGCAAATCCAAGCCCACAGTCCCTCCGCCCCCGGGGGCTCCACCGCCTCCTCCCCCGGCCCCCCCTCTTCCCCTTGAGGAGCAGTGCATCATGGCCTCAGACACTCCTGTCGTCCTGGTCAGCAATGGAGCCGACCTGTCCGTCCCTGCCTTAGACCCAAGTCAGCTTCTCTGGACTGAAGAGCCGACAGACAGAACCGCTGTCCACTCAGCCACTGGCTTAAGTGTTACCCGAGAAAATGCAAAATGGTGAGTCGGGGCACCAACCCCATATTCCGTCTCCATTCCCTATGAAGCTGAGTCCTAAGGATGGTTAAACCCCTCTGTTGAAATGAAGGAACCTACTTTGTTTTCTTTTACAATTTAATCTAGTGAATGTTAGGGAAACACACATGTAATCCAACTGTTGGTTTTTCATAGCCCTGTGCCAGGAATGCCCCAGAAATGACATTGGTCCTACATCCCAATACTGCTTCAGATCTGTGGCTTTCAAGTCCACTTAGAACCTGCTTCGTCACTGCTCAGCAGTCCTTATTCTGTTCCCTAGACAGTTCCTTCTGTTTCCTTACAGTGGTTATTTTAAATCGTTTCATTTGTGTGCACATTGCTCACCCACTCCTGCCTACCTTCATTTCCCCAAGTTATGTAGCCTTCTCCTCTGCAAGAAAACAAAGAGCATCAGTAAAGCTCTCTTTCAAATTCCGGCTTCTTTCCCCCCAGCCTTGGAGTGGCTCTCTTTCTTGATCCTCAGTTCCCTACCCAACTCAAATATTTTCCCCTCTATGAAGCTTTTCAACCCTCCTCTGGATAGAATTGGTTATTGCATCTACTATATTCTGACAGCCATTTTCCCTACCTATGGGACGAAACTCACCAACGTGTCTATTTACCTCTATATCCGCAGCAACCAGTACAGAATCTGGTATACCATTGGCATGCCGTCACCTAGTTCCCCAAGCCAGAAACGTGGGCTTCATCCTAGGATCCTCATTCTCCTTCGTTCCCTGCATCTAGTCACTCAAAAAGTCTCATTCATTTTCTACTTAAAGGTCAATAGGCTCTGTTAGCGCTCCTGTCTCAGGTGTGAAGGGAGGACTGTCAGACTTTAGTAGACACCATGACCCGTTCTGTCTCAGGAGGGCTTCGCACTCTTAAATTCAGCCTCTTCTCTCCTCTTTCTAAGAATAAAACCAAAACTCACTCTTCAAATCATTTAATTTAATATTTCCTCTTTGAAAAAAACCTATGTCATGTTAGACTGAAAAACATTTAGTACATTAAGTAAGTTGACTTGGATCAAGAGACTAAAGTATCAACTTTAATTATTCAGTTGCTGATAATAACAACCTTCATTTATTGAATACTTATTTAATGTCAGGAACTGTCAGTTATTTAATTCACATAAGTCATCCCTGAAATATTTCTGTTTAATAGATGACAAAACGGCTGCTGAGGGAGGTGAAACAGTCTGCCCAGGGTCACCCAGTTAGTGAGTGGCAAAGCCAGCATGCGACCCAGAGTTGCACACCAGATTCCATGCTCTCGAGTGAATTCATACGTTTCCAAAGCAGTTCCTTCTACCTCTTCCACTATTTCTTTTGTTTGTTTCTTGTTTTTTGTTTGTTTTTATCGGTCTTGAGCATCATCATTTGAAGGAAAGCCAAGGAAAGATAAAGAAATGTTAAATTGCAGATGACTGTGTTTCCTTTGTTTGACATTTTAATAAACAATATGGGAAAAGAAGATATTGAAATGAATGGTTGCGGTGTCCTTAATACTTCCAGCACATTGTAGGTGTCCTCATTGAATTATAGTGAGTGTTTTCCATCACTGCGGTCAATTCCAACCTGTAGACCTGAACAGTTGTCTTTCAGTGTCTGTTTTTTGCTTGACTTCCATGTGCTGGGCAGCATGCTAAGCACCAGAGATGCAAAGTGAGCAAAACATTATAGTTAGGATTAGTTTTTCCAAAATGTCCAACATGCCCAGGAAGTATGAATGTTTAAGATAAGGTCTGAATTTAGGAAAATAGATTGAGTATATGAGTTTATTGTTCAGTATACTGAAGAATAAGGTGGAACGTGTAAAGTGATTGCTCAGGTAGTCTTGAGCACAGAGAGAACCCTTATCCAAAGGTGACCCTCTGCCAGTCCACTTCCACAGTCATTTAGGGAGGGCACTGTATTGTGCTAAGCACGGCACTGCATTCTGGGGGCTTCACATTAGTCTCCAACCGAAGTCTCTGCAGGATTGTCAGGCAAAAGAGGTGAGCATCTATGCTCTATTTCCACTGAGACTAGGAGTGGAGAGAGCGAGCTCAGGACATCATTAGTCGTTGGGGTATTTATAAGGGATTTGCCTGTATTCGGGGTGACTGTAACGCGTTCCTAGAAGAGAGCATGGAGATGTTCTTCTCTGTATATTCTTCAGAATTAAAAACGTCAATTACAATTCATCCCACAGGTGTTTGTGTTTGCTCTAGAGTTAATGAGGCTGGAATAAGGAGTCTCTCAAATGCGCTTCCAAATTCTGTCTTCCATTTTTAAGTGGATACTTGCATTAGAATTTCTGGCTCTTAGTCAGTTGCTTAACTTAGAACTCTCCCTCAGTTATGTTTAGTCAACGAATGTGTGAAAATCCTGTCATCTTATGAAGAGGCTTCTGTTTGGAATACAAATATCAAAACTTTAAAGACAAGTGGCCATATGTAAAAATATCTACTTCTATTCACGTAATCCAGGGTGGTAACTATCTGGTAGATTTCTGTTCATTGACGGCTTCATCAGTAATGCATATGCCTGGCATAATTTAAGGCAGAAACTGATAAGCGCATCTGGAGCCCATGTCCAAAAGGGACCTGACTCTGTGTAGTCCATTTCCATGAACATTTATGGAGTGCGCTGTATTGTCCAGTGTGCCCAGGAACCGGAGGGGAAACCGTGAGAGCCAGGTAGTGAGTTGATCGATAGAAATTTGGATTATGATATTTAATATTAAATGTGATCTATAACATAGTCTTAATATAACTTATAATATTAAGTATAAAATAAAATACAATATAACGTTTAATAGGTAGGCTAAGAGTCTTAAGTATGAGTTCTAGACTGGACTTGCTACCTTGTTTGGGCGACTCACCCATGGCCTTCCTGGGTTCCATGAACTATAAATTGTCTTCCCTCGTTATACTGTAGAACAATTGCAAGCTGTAAATGTATGCAGAAGTCTTTGAAAACGGCAAAATGTTATAAAATACAAATCGGTGTCGTGATAAATTAGTGAACAATGACATGAAATGTGGTGCCAGGGCTCAACCCTGAAGTAACTTTTGTTCTGCTCTCAGAATGTGTTATTAACTAGCATATCTTTTAAACGTGCTGTGGTCACCCACAGTGGCAGAGTGTTCAAACAAGAATGGCCTCCAGGGGCAATCGACGAGAAATCCAGACTGTGGAAAAGTTTTCCAATAAAATAGATCTTTTATTGAAAATGAGATTTCGTACTGTGGAAACCGTGTGGTGGTTCCTCAAAAAATTAAACATAGAATTACCGTATGATCCAGCTATTCCACTTCTGTGTATGTAGTCAAAAACGTTGAAAACGGATACTCGAACAGATGTTTGTATACTGATGTCCAGAGCAGGATTATTCACAACCACCATAAGGTAGAAACAACCCAAATATCCATCAACTGATGAATGGGTAAACAAAATGTGGTGGGTATACGTACAATGGAATAGTGTTCACCCTTAAAAAGGAAGGAAATTCTGACGCATGCTACAACGTGGATGAACCTCAAAGACGTGCTAAGTGAAGTTGTCAGACGCAAAAGGACAAATGTATGATTTCACTTATATGAAGCAACTAAAATAATCAAATTCATAGAGACGGAAAGCAGAATGATGGTTGCCGGGGGCTAGGGGAGGAGGAGTGGGCAGTTGGTGTTTAATGGTGCAGAGTTTCCGTCGGGGAAGACGAAAAATTCTGGAGGTGATGGTGGTGGTGGTCCCACAACAGTGTGAATGTGCTTAATCCCATTGAACTGTACGCTTAAAAAAGTTAAAATGGTAAATTTTATGTTATGTATATTTTACAAAATAAAGAATGAAATTTCGTATTTTCCCCTTTGAAAAGAAGAATTTCGGTGGTTGGATTTTTCTAATAAGTGAAAAAACAGAGAATTTTGAGAGCATTTAGGCTTATAACCACAAAGTAGAATTTTTAATACCTCAGATTCTGACAAAGTTTACCTGTTTTTTTGGTTTTTTAGTTAGTGAGAGCAGCGAGCACGTGTTTTCCATTAAGCGGTCTTTCAGATGTGTGACCTAAATTTGAATTCTTCTGTTTATATCAGAACGCAGCTTAGGGGAGGGCAAAAGGGGTGCTTAGGCACATGTGTGTGGTGATGGATGGTAATTGGTCTCTGGGTGGCAAAGATGATGTAGTCTATGCAGAAATCAAAATGTAATGATGTACACCTGAAATTTATATAATGCTATAAACCAGTGTTACCACAATAAAAAAAAAAAGCAATTTGGGGGTGTTCTGTATCTGAAAATGAAGATTACATTGTTTTTGATATATGTTTTTGATGTAAAGTGTATTTTTTTATTCTAGTCTATGAAATTGGCAAGCTCTGTGTATTTATAATTTTAAACCAGAGACTCTTACCAAGCTCAATAACAAAAAATTATTGCATCCTTACCACCTTTCTTCTAAAGAGTCCACTTAACTTTCACATTTTCCATCTCATGTTATTAATTTAGTCCTATGAGAGGTAGTTCTACAAATGGAGAAACTAAAGCACAGAGAGAAGACGTGATTTTTGACTGTTGATGCCCTGGCTGAGATGAAAATAGGGTTAATTCATATGTCAGTTAAATAAGATGTCACTATTGTCCTAGGTGCTGGGCTGCAAAATGATACGAGTCCCTCTTGTCCAGGAACTTTGGGGGTTGGGTAGGCTGACAAGTAGATGGTGGTTGAGGTGCAGTGCGCTAAGTGCGCCAATGGGTCACCCTGGGAGCAGAGAGGTGGGCCAGGGAACTCCACTGAAGGCCAGTGACTGATTCCTGAAGGAGCTGAGGCTTTAACTGAGACTTAAAGAATAAGTAGGAGTTACAGGTCAAAGAAAAAGTATGGACAAAGTCAAATATCCGGGAGCTTCTAACCCGTTGTTCTTTCCACTGAACCCCTTGCTAGGGAAAAATAAATTTGCAAAATAGACTTTTCCCATATTCATGTACTGAATATATTGAATACCATCTAGTCAATCTATCTCCTTTTACAGATGAAGAATCTAAAACCTTGAGAATTGAGTAATACAGTACTGCTCTTCCATTCCGGGACTTCAGCTAGCCTGTGTTTGCCGTCTCCTTTTGCCAGCTGGAGGGATGCTCCTGAAACCGGAGTTCCTTCTCATGCTGTTGGCATCGTCCTTGAGGGTTGCTCTGAGCTTCACACCACCTCTGTGTTTTTGTGCCTTTAACAGTTTCACAACCAAAGACGAGCTGGGAAAGGCAGCGCCTCAGCTACTGACTCCTGGGCTGATGGGAGAATCCTCAGAATCCTTCAGTGCCCCAGAAGACGAAGGCCGTAGGGAGTACCAGGCCAATGACTCGGACTCTGATGGGCCTATCTTGTACACCGATGATGACGATGATGAAGAGGACGAGGACGGCAGTGGAGAAAGTAAGACTCTTTTCAAGAGGTAGGGAGGAAAGTGGGTGGTGGACAGAAGCAGCTATGTTTTATAAAGAACGAAGACCTCATCAGGAACCAGACCTCTGATGTTTTCTTTCCTCTCATCTCCCTTTCTCAAATTAGAAATCTGTATATTCTAAGATTTAGCTTTTGATGGCAGGTGTTTCTGGAAGATGATGCCACGGGGGGTGGGGAGGGGTCAGGCCCTCGACTGAGGCAGGTATGCATATGTGTATATGTAAGAGAGCCAAAGCTTTCTAATGACAGAGGCTTTTCTCAGATTGATCACAAGATGGCCCTTCCGCCCTGGGACCTTTCTTTGTTTTTTTCTGCTTTATCTCCCCAAACCCCCCCGTACACAGTTGTATATCTTAGTTGCACGTCCTTCTAGTTGTGGGAGGGACCTTTCTTGAATAAAGAGCATCAATGCAGGACTCACTGGATTACTCATTGGAGGTGTTTGAGAGTTTCACTCAGTTTCATACTGGGGTTTAAAGAGAGGGGAGAGAGGAATGAGTCAAAAATAACAAATAGTTTTTAAAAATTGAAAGTACTCATCTACCATGAGTAGGATAGTATGCCTTCTAAGAAGGAATGATAGTGAGGTGGATAAAGCCAGCCATTTCTAGTGTGGGGAACTGGAAACTGCTATTTTTTTAAAAACTTCTGAGCAGGATGACTTGGGAGGGATTCGCTATGGAATTGAATTTATAGATTATGAAAAGTTAATGGTATATTAATGATTAAAGAGCAGTTTGTCAAATTCCTTCTAGTTTGTGCTGAACAACAACAAAAACCATTATCATCCATCGGGTGTCAACTATCCACTCTTGAGATATCAAGGATACCTGGGTAATTGAGGATTAAAACGGTGATATCAGAGGTAGACTTTCGTCAGTGTGGTTTCTGAGTAGAGGAGAAGGAAAGTCAAGGATTTACTATGCAGAATAATTAAAGGGGCTGAGTTTTTAAGACTTAAGAAAGAGAAGGCATTGTGCAATTTCCGGAATACGCCGTCTCAACAAAGTAAACTTCAGATATCACTTTCCAAATGATGAGGTGATACTTGCAGGGTTTTTCATGGTGCCCCAACATTTCTCAGAACATTTTTAAAAATAGTTCTTCAGTTTTCCAAAATGAACTACATCCAACTCAAAAACTTTTTTTCCCTTAGGTTAATTAAAATTCCACTCCCGCATGTGGAATTCGGTCTGGAGAGGTCACATCGTCTTCACCACTCAAAGTCTAGTCTCCATCTGTCACCATACACAATATTACCTCAAAAAAAAAAAGAATAGAAAATGAGATAAGCTAAAAAGGTATATTAAAATATTATTGATAAGTTAGCTTCTTTGTAGCCAGGAAAGTTAAAGTATAATCAATTGTGGTTTTGGTATAAATAAAAGATTAGAACTTAAAAAAGAGGATTTGGTCTGGACTCTGTCTAAGGTCATGCCACAAGTAACCTGAGTGCGTTCGCTAAAAGCCCCTTTCTCTGCATTTCTGCCTTTCCCAATGCTCAGGTGCTTTGGCTAGCAAAATACGGCGAAGGGATACTCTTGCTATCAAACTTGGCAACAGACCATCCAAGAAAGAGTTAGAGGACAAAAACATCTTGCAGCGAACATCTGAAGAAGAGAGACAGGAAATCCGACAACAGATTGGAACCAAGCTGGTCAGGTAATTGCTGAAATTGTAGTTCAGCCCTGGCTGATTCATCCTTTTCTCCCTCCGGCAGTTTCCTGCCTAACGGAAATCATGGTGAATTCTTTGTGAAAGGGCGCGCCTGGCCTGTCTGATCTTTTAACAGTGGGTTCTGGATGGTGAACCACTCCAAGAACCTGCCCTCTGGTCCAGCTAGTCATTGGCTTTGAAGACACCAAACCCTGATCCAGGCCTTGACGAACTTTTTCTGTAAAAACCAGTTAGTGAATATTTTAGGCTTTGCTGCCCCGAAGGTCTCTGTTGCAGCTACTCAGCTGTGCTGTTGTAGCATGCACGCAGCCATAGACCATACGTAAGCAAGCAAGTGTGGCTGTGTTCCAGCAAAGCTTTATTCACCCAGACAGGCAGCAGGCCCGACACATGGACTCACCAGCGTTCTTGTGATTGCCATGAGGTTCTGCCCTTTGAGCTGCGAGACTCTGAACATGCTGGTTAGCTTCAGTGGCTAGCTCCATCCAGGTCAGGTAACCATAGCCCCCATATCTAGACTTCCCCCTTTCAGCTCCAAATAAATGATCATCTGACTTCTCTTCCTGCCTCCAGTTTTTGTAGGATTTCTACTTTTGCCACTTTGGAAGTCCACGTAATTGGCAGTTTTAACAGAAGTGAATGCTGAAGTTCTCACTTTTCATTATCAGTTTAAGCATATTTAAGTATTACTTCTTTTGCTGACTTCTCTCATTCTACATAAACAGCAGGGTGCATAAATTGAGAGAAGGGGACAGTCTGGAATACCAGAGCAGGATTGGGAGGTGGGAGGAAATTTCTCTCCTTGCCGGGAAGTGGAAGACTTCTGTGACCGTGGTGAACCTCGGGGTTGGCAGGCGGAGGCTCAGCGGCCATCATCGTTTTACAGACAGCGCCAAGCAGGGGCTTGTGAGAATTAAATAACGTGATACTTTGAAGGCACTCTAGTGCCTGGATCATAGCAAGCACTTCCTAAAATCAAATGTTTTTTTATTATTAATTTAAATAATTATTATATCTCTTAAATTAGTAGAATACTTTTAAAAATTAAACTCACTGTTGGCAATTTTGTGAGAAAGTGGGACATGTATACATCACTCTTATTTAGTATTTCTGAAGAACGGCTTAACAATATAAAAAAAGAATTGTAAATCAGTCTATTTCTTTACATGGTAATTCCATTTGAGAGACTATACAAGAAGGAAATAATTCAAGAGGTGAAAAACCCTATATTTTATGAAGATGTTTATTTTGAGGTCATTTACCGTAGTGACAAATTAAAACAAACCAAACGCTCAAGAACAGGGGACTGATGAAGAACGTTGTGAGAAGTTGACACCATGAAATAACCACAGAGAAGTGGTTTTCTGTTCCAACAAGATTTCTTGGAGAGGATGTAATCGTGCTTCTCTAGGGAGAGCCAGGGAAGGGTGGGTGGGTTTCGGGGTGGAACGGCAGGGGATTCCTTCATCCCAGGTTTAACCATCCAACAGAACAGCGCCTCTTCTGTCTGTTTTATATAAGGAGCACACCCCAACCCCCAAAAGTTTGTGAACCTCTCTAATTACACATGTAGACCGTATCTATAAAAAATTTTATCAGAATAGGGTTTTGAGTGTTGTAAATATATAAATTTTGCAGAATTGTTTTTCTGTGAACGCAGCCCATCTAGTTGCTGTCATTCAAGTGTAAGTCATATTTGATTTGTAGGGAACTCCATGTGTAGCGAAAGAGACAGAATTATATATTGCATGATGAAATTATATATTGCATGTGAAAAGCACAAACATCTAAGTCAAGAGAACGAGGTATGAGTCCTGGCTGTAACATGCACTGGTATTTCATCTGAAGCAAATGAATTCATCTCTCATTTCCTCATTTGTAAAATGGGGACTGGCTGCCACCTTGCTGAATTCTTTTGAGGATTCAAGATAATGTAAGTTAAGCACCTAGCACAGTGCCTGGGACTTTAAAAGTAGGAACTAATGAGAGCTATGATAATTATCTTATCTTTATCATTATTTGTGTGACAAAGTGCCTTAGTAGATGTATAATCAGTGTATAACTGCTGTATGGGGCAAAGAACCAGGAACCTTTAATTCTCACTTGCAGGACAGATCAAACTTTCAAGGTACTGTTATATCGTTTGTAAGATTTCAGTAGATGGAGGAGAGAAGGGCATTCCAGAAGGAGGAAACTCCATAAGCAGAAGAAGGATGATGTCTCTGGGGATGCTTTGGCACAGATATGTAGTACAGGATATGTGGGTCCGTGGATGGCACAAAATCTGGCCAGTGTAGATGTTCAGTGGGTTCTTTTACAGGCTCAATTATTTAAGTTAATTTCAAGGTAGCTCTAATGAAGGTTAAACATTAAAATTTTTAATAAGATATTCAAAATATCATTGATTTCACTCCTTCGTACTATTTCTGTCACAGCTATAGGCATTTAGAATTGATAGTTATAATATAATAGAATTATATTACGATTACCTTTCATGTATATTAGTTTAATTTGCACAAATTCAACCTACATCCAGAGGAAATTTTTGTCTGTGATTAACAACAAACTGATAGTGTAAACAAAACCAAGAACAAAGTTGTAAGGAGTTATTAGGACATTCAGCTCTTTCATACAAATAGTTTGCTGCTGATCACAAGTGAGCCCGACTTTTCTTGAAAGCAGATGGGAAGGGCTATATGTCTCCAGACAATTTTATATATATTGTAAATCCGTTTGAGGCCATGAAAACAGTGTTTCACTTAAAACTGTGCAGTGTAGATTAAGCATCTCCTGAGTTGGTATGAACTCTTCAGCAGCAGCCTCTTTTAGATCCTAATGATCTATCTGTATATTAATTAGGGCAGAGGCTAAGCTGCTCTAACAGGAACCAAAAGGTACAGTGGTCCAAACAACGCACTTTTGCTTGTTTATTTCATGTTCATTTAACAGTCCTGAGGTAGCAGCGGTCCAGTGTGGTGGGGAGCTCTGCTCCTTGCAGTCAGCCGGGCACCCAAGTGCCTTCTGTCTTGTTCTTCCATCCCCATAGATATTCTCATCTACATGGTCCAAGTTGGCTCACACAACCCTGCTTAAGTTCTAATCTGTGGAAGAAGGAAAAAGAGAAGGGAACACACACCCAGTCATTTTGAGGGTAAAAAGCAGAAGTTACAAACACCACTGCTGCTCATATCCTATTTCAAGAACTCAGTCCTATAGCCACCCCTTGCTGCTAGGGGCAAGAAGTCCACGCAGGGGCTACAGCTAGAGTTCAGAGGGTTCTGTTTCCAAAGGGAAGAGAGGGGAGAATGGAGAGTGGGGAGTTGTGAGTTTTCTTAGCCACAGTCTCTAGTCTCCAAACTAACAGAAAGGAGATTTTTATTTTGTAGGTTTAGTAATGGATTTTTGTTTCTCAAAACAGGAAAAAATAGAGCTTTTGTTTTTGTTTTCTTTTGTATCTCCCAGTAAGGGGGCCTTGTTTGTAATCTGCAGTGTATCCTTTCTGTCATCATAGGAGACTTAGCCAGAGGCCCACAACAGAGGAATTAGAGCAGAGAAATATCCTAAAACGTGAGTATTCTGTACGATACAGTGATTCCTTCTGTACCCATTAAAAGGCTCCCTCTAGAGACAGCCCATTTATCAATAGGAAACCTTAATATATTTATTCACAAATAATTGAAATGACCCGTTTATATCACATTTTTATATAATTACTTATATAATTTAAAAAAATAATTTCTTGAAGTTTGTATTTCATTTCATGGCTCTAAGCCTAATATCCTCCAGACCAGAGTCATGGCTGTAACAGTTGTTTTTGAGAAAGATGACATATATTCCATATATCTTTTCACCCAAATATTAAATAGAAGAAAATGCTCTAGTCTGCTTGCAAATAAATGTCAAAGAAAAGGACAAAGAATCCACCAGGAAATAAATCAAACATTCCTATATTATGAATAATAGTTCGTTGCCAGGTTTAACAGATGACTCAATTTAAAACCATTATGGATTTTTCAACCCAATTCGTTTTCCTTTGTTATGATAACTCTGTTTCCTTCTTGAGTTATTTATAATTTCTCAGCACTGAAGGAGTTCTCCATTCATTTTCCTATTTTATTTTCCCATTCTCCCCTCTGTTTTCTCTCACTTTACTTTTTACTCACCAGTCCGGTAGTATTTGAGTTTGTTGTAGTTTACATGTTAAAGCTAAAAAAACAAATAGAACGGCAGCTCATTGTGCTGTAGTGTATAATGTAGTTACTAACCACAGAGAGTTAAGGAATGGATATTTTTAAATTGAGCCTAACTGCGGTTTTACATATTACTAACCCAGTTTCCAGAGAGCTTTTTATTCTATGAAATATCAAAGAGCAGGGCTGGGCAGGACTCCAGACAGTGCTACAATAGTAATGAGCCGCTGGTGTGCGGGAAATCTTTTTCAACAAGGCTTATAGGGTCGAGTTGGCCTGTCGGGATGGTCCCAGTCTCCAATGTGAGTTGTTTTCTTTCCTGAAGGAAAGAAAGATTTTAATAGCATATTTATACTACAGTTGCTATTACTAAGACAACCCAACAAAGAAGACTGAGCAGCGAGAGGAACTGCCAGTCTATGGGATTTTTTTTCCTTGGAATGTTTTTTTCTGGCTGTTTGTGAGTATAACTGGAATAGAACCCAAGAAAGGACTCAAGTGACCATAAGTGTGCACTAGAGCCAGTTTGGAGAGGGAAAAAGTCACGGCTAGAAAAGAAAAAAACTGCGTTTTAGCTTTCTGAGGAAAGATGAAAGCAACATCTAATTTTGACAACAAAACAAAACCCAAAATTCTCATGGCTTTTGATAATAGGATCCTGGAAAATAGTCGTTGAGTTAAAATTTTAGGTAAGCTTAAATGCAGACCATAAGCTCCTAAAACACAGAGGTTATTTCTTATTGGCTGCCTGATGCAGTAGCTAGAAAAAAACGAAGAGCGAATTCTGGATAATTCTTCCCTGCTCCTGTGCGACAAACAGTGCCAAACCACGCTGGTGTTTGGTTTTTTGAGGAACTGTTTCACAGATCTAGAAATTTATCACACGCTGGTCTTAAGTGTTGTGTTGGCTTTTATACCCCATTTTCCTGGAGATTCGGGAAAGAGTGAGACACCAAAGTCAACTTCAGATTTGACTTCAGCGCTTTCTTACTTCTTAGTTTGTCCAAGCATGCTTATTCTGGAAACAAAAGACATGTTTCCAGTCTGGAGAGGCTGATAACTGGCTTATGATCTCCTGATATAATATTGTACAGCCAAGGGGAGCAGAAAAGAGAACTGGTGGAGGTCATCCAGAATGTTCTGCTGAGCAGTCCCAGGGAACTGAACGGCATAGCTTACGACGCTGTATTCAGCCCCTGATGGCCTCTGGATTCTTCCACTTAGATTGCTCTTGTTGGCTTGTTTCATTTCCAGCTTTTGCTCAAAAGCAATAGGATTGTCTATTTGAAGAGAAGTCTCTGTGTGACATGGTGTGGTTTTTAAGGACACTTATTTTAACTAGGTCATCCCTTCTTGACAGATTAGGGAACTAATTCACAGCATGAAACCTTCAGCAATTCTCAAATCCAAGCCTGTCACTGGTTTAATAAACAGGAGTCAGGTGGCAGTCAGTGCTGATAGCTTTAATTGGAGACCAAAGGAAAATTTTATTTCTTAGTATCATTCCCAGGGTCACACCTTAGTTACTTTCCTATTTTAGTGCATTTAGGGTTTTAAAATATATATGTTATATTTAGTTGTACATTTTAGAACCAGTTCCTTAAAAGTGTTAAAATAGAAAGCAAGTTGTGGTGCTTGAAAGATCAACTTTTGCTTCTCAGGAAAAGTGATGGATATGAAGCAACTTTTTCAGGGCAGAAATAAAAGATACGGATCGTCTCCTACTATTTAGCTGTGAGTGTAATTCCAACTATATCTTCTCTAAGAGAAAAATGTATTAAGCTATTGAGTTCTGCATATATTTTCCCCCAACACTTGATTATGAAATTTTTTAACCGTACTGAAAAGTTGGAAGAATTTTACCCCAAACCCCCGTCTATCTACCATTTATATTGTGCCCTTAACATCTTTATCACATTTTGCTTTATCACATATCTATTCTTTCATTGATCCATCTTTTTTTTTCTTTCAGTGCATTTCAAAGTAGGTTTAAATGTATTTTCATTTGTCAAAAACACCCATATAGAAAAAGGTAAAATAGCAAGATGAGAAGTAAACCCACAAAAAATGTTTGGCTTTGTTTTAACCCACTTTATTTGAATTGATGATCCAAGAATATAATACTCCAGCTGCTGGGTATTTTGGTGCATTTTTTTCTTATCCTTTTAGCTCATCCACAGAATGCTCTGGGCAACGCTTGCCAGCCGGGTAGTTTTCCTGTAGTGCCCACCGCTGTTAAACCTCATGTGTGTTGTTTGTGTGTTTATGGCACATGCTTCCTGTGGCTGCTCTGAAATATCCACCCCTCTGCTCCCATGAGAGTTCCTGAGGGCGGGATTTGTCACTTCCTTCATGACTATTCCTCCAGTCTGTTTAAAGCCACCAGAAGGTTTACACCCTACTTTATAATTAGCCCTCTAATAAGTCAGAAAAAAGAAGGAAACATTCAAAGACTCCGTAAATTTTGCAAAACTAAGCTTAAGGTTTCATCTTGGCTCTCTGTAAGATTTTATGGTGACTATTTAATAAGATTCAGAACAGTCTCCCTGGCTTCCCTCCACCCCTCACCCTCTTCCTCGCACTTCTTTACAGTGTGAAATGTGGGAAATGTAAGGAAATTAGTTCCCAATGTTCAAAAAACATCCCCCCAAATCCTGTGTATTTATCTCCCATAACAGCAGTTGGCTCTTCCTTTTTTAAACGTTGCTGGCGGTCACCTAAATGTGCATTATGCTCAGTAAGGCAAAATTAGCTAAAGTTCCCTTCAAGGAAATAACATTTTGTGTATTTCATGAAAATTGGAGCATTTCTTAGCATTGAATCATATTATATATCCAGTTTTTTGTCTTTAAAAAGTACCTTTAAAAATGTAGCATACGGGGCCTGGCCCGGTGACCTAGTGGTTAAGTGTGGAGCGCTCCGCTTCAGCAGCCTGGGTTCGCTTCCCAGGTGTGGACCAACACCACTTGGCGGCGGCCATGCTGGGGCAGCACCCCACATACAAAATAGAGGAAGACTAGCCCAGATGTTAGCTCAGGGACAGTCTTCCTCAAGCAAAAAGAGGAAGTTTGGCCACAGATATTAGCTCAGGGCAAATCTTCCCCAGCAAAAAAAGGTAGCATAATCACCATATAAGAATTGACTAAAATGTTTTAAGGATTGTATTTTTCTTTTTATTAGTCATATCATTAAAGGCCTGACCTTGCAAAACCCTAGTTTGAATCCCATGGGCCATAGGTTTGGTGTTTGCATATTACGTATAATTTACAATCTACATGCCTTATCCAGCTCATATAACGTAATCATTTGACTCTAAGGATGTATTTTAAGGATATCAAAAGATATAATTTTTCAAAGCAATTAGAAAAAACCTACAGTATTTTCATAGGAAGAGATCTCTGTCCTCATTTTGTGGGACACTTGCAGGCACTTAGAGAAAGCGTCCTAACTAGTTGTTTCTCATCTTGCAGAGTGATTTTAGTCTATGTTCACTCTTTGTCCAAATAACCAGGCTGGTCATCCTCTTTCATGTGAATTAAAATTAATATTTCAGAAGAAGGTAGAAACTTTTCCCTGTCCAGGTAAGGAAGATTAATAGAGATTTAGCATGTTTGACTAACAAATACAGATGCTGCAGATATTGAATGCTGATATTTTATTTATGATAAAAATAATCTTTGTGGTAAAAAGTCTATTTGAATTTTAAAAATAAATACAATTATCTTTTCACAGAGGAGATTCTTGTTTCTCAACCTTTTGATTAGCCTTTATACAGTGTGATTTTCCTTCAGTAGAATTCATATCAGCGCTTTCTAAAAGATTATCTTTCATAAGCATTGGTACCCAAGGAGTAAAATCACTGCTCACTTATCAAACAAATGATGAGCTGCAGGAGACAACAGAGAGAAGTCCATCAAATAAGCAACCATTAAAACCTGGAGCGTGTTTATTTCTTTTAAAATTCTGGACATTTTCCCCTTAATCCCATCTCTTAGACAGCATTTGTTTAAGTTGGCCATTAAATTGTAGTACTTGGTGAAGCAGTAGAGAAAGAAAAGGCTTTGGAAAGTCAAAAGTCCCAAGAAAATAAATCATCTCCATCAGCAGTACACCATAACCCCATTCAGAACATTCTGGTGTGAAAAGAAAGTCCAAAGAAATGATTACGTTCTGCTGCTATGGAAACCAAAGCAGACAAATCAAGTATTTTGGTTGGATTTGAATGGAAATTAGCAACTCAGATATTCATCAGATGGTTCTAATTCATTCTTTTGATGTGTCTTAGATTTTCACATGAAGGCCAGATCCAGAAGTAAATTTTTATCTGAATTCTGATAGATGGCACTTATAAGCCCAGAAGATGAGCAGCAGTACAAGGCTTTCACCAGAGTCTGGGCACTCTTGTGGATTTTTCAGAATAGAACACGAAGTCAGGAAGCAAAAAGGTTTACAATTAGTAAATAAACCAGTCCCATAAGGAAAAAAATATATATGTGTAAATTAATGATTGATCTTTCTGCAAAATCTTTTCACAACTTTTTAAAGGTGTTGATGGAGTATATGGTCAGTATCTGTTAGAGTCAAGTAATTGTGACCTGATCTACTTTTCTGATTATAAAGTCGTTTATAGTAACTAAGTCTTCATGCCTTTCTCCCCATTAATAAACAGAAAAAAATGAGGAAGAGGAGCAAGAAGCAAAAATGGAACTCAAACGCAGACTCAGCAGAAAGGTGATGAAACTGAGACTGTTAATGAGCGTGTGTGTTTTGAGATATATTTCATTTTTTAAATGCAAATCATCTCTCCACATGTAGATCTGATATTTAGGAATAATTGTTCCTTTAATCTGCTAACTAATCATAGATCTTAAAATCAGCGTAATGCATTCAATATGAATTGTTTTGGGGTCACCCCATGGCCAAGTGGTTAAGTTTGCACACTCCGCTTTGGTGGCCCAGGGTTTTGCCGGTTTGGGTCCTGGGCGTGGACATGGCACCGTCCATCAAGCCATGCTGAAGCGGCATCCCACGTGCCACGACTAGAAGGACCCATAGCTAAAAATACACAACTATGTACTGGGGGGCTTTGGGGATGAAAAGGAAAAGTAAAATCTTAAAATATATATATATGAGTTGTTTTATATTTATAATAAATATAAATATTTATAATATATTTATAATAAATGATCTGTTAATTTTGAAAAGTTAACAGTGGAAAGTGTTAAACTGCATTTAATGATTATAAAAATAACGTATAATCTTTGTGGAAATTTTTTTAAATGCGGAAAAGAAAAGAAAATTACAAAAAAGTCTTCCATTCAGGGATAACCCATTTCAATGTATGGTTTTAAAAAATGCTCACATTTTCCATGTAGTCTTGGAAATATTGAGTCAATATTTTGTTACTATGGCAGACTTGCCACTGCTCCATATCTGGGCTGCATGAGTAATTTATTAAGTGAACGTGATCATCCAGTCTGCCTGCCACAGTGCTCCCCAAATTGACAGGTGGCTCACCTCCAAAACTCAGACAGTTGTTTCCACCCATTTATGAAAATATAAATCTGATACTAGGGCCTTGCTTTTTTCTGTAAGTGTTAAAACCGTAATAGTCTTTGGAAAAATTAAGCACTGAAAGAGTTTATGTTCCATTATAAGTCGTTGTTCAGTAATTCTTCAGATATACCTTTCACACCTGGAAACGGCAGGATGAGCAGTGCTGATCAGGCAGGGAGGGGTGTGACCTGACCCACATTTATCTGGGCTGGCTGGGGAGTCTGCAGCAAAGGCGTTCTAAGGCAGGTAGAATTCCAACTCTTCCCTTGGAAAAGTTATAGAGACAGTATTTTGATAGTTTTTGTTTTTGCTTTTTAGGGAAAAAGATCCTTAATTCATCCCTTTTTTTCCTCAAAGTCTCTGCATATCAAATAATGATTTAGCTGAAAAAGACTCTGTAAATTGAATTTCTAGCTATGGCTCTTGTAGCGTTCAGTGGCTGTCAAGTTACCAGCTCCAGATCAGCAACAGCCCCTCCTCACTGCTCCAGGCTCCCCCCTGCCGTGCTTACGATCTTTTCTCAGTCCGTTGGGCCTTCCAGGAGGCAGCAGAGCCTGCCCTGCCCTGCTGACCCCACTTGCCTCCACCATGCAGAGCTCCCTGCCGTCGGTGCAGGACAGCCCGTAACACTGATAGCTACCCCATGACTAGCACAGTCCTGAAAGGCAGGACTGGATGGAGAATTTCTGACCTGTGTGGCCATTGGTCCCTTGCCTTTTGGGCAGTCCCCAGAGGGAAGGGTTTCTCTACCTTCTTAACCCACTTGTCCTGGAGAGGCAGTAAGAAGCTGACAGTACAGACTGGACAGCAACTGAGAGTATAACAGAACCTCTTAGATTATTCTTTCCTTTTCCATGGTCCCCCAGGGCTTTAGGAAGACGAGGAGCTGCAGCGGCCGTATTCCAGCTCAAGTGGGCTCAGGATGTAGACCCAGACCTTCTAAGAGTTCTTGAAGGCCTTGAATGTTTGAGCATTGACCTAGTTCAGCCTCAGGTTTTACTCAAGGGGAAACCAAGACCCAGGAAAAGAGATGTTTTTGACCATAAAAATACTTTTTGTGTGTGTGATAGTGCTTAATTTTTGCCCAAATTGAGCCTATGCAAATAAGGAACACCTCCAAAGAGGACCACTTAGACAGTGGATCGTCTGGCTGAATACAGAGGACATGTAAGAGAGAAGAGATACTGACAGTGGACCCTATGCGTAAAACAGAGGCCCAGGTCTGCCTGTCTGACGCACCTCCCCACTGAGAAAGCCCACAAAAACGTGAACCCCAGCAGCAGAGGGCAGGTGATGTCCACCTGGGAGCCAGGTTTCTTCAGTCCACCAGAACCATGGCTGTCTTATTCTTGGGCTTGAGAAAGGACCAAGAGAGGAAAGCAGATCCACACAGCGCTGGGAGATTAAATATAACTATCAGCTTGAATTTGACCAAGACCACAGTTTGGAACCCAAGTCATTAGAAGTGTCTTAAAGGTTACAGCTGATTTAAGCAGTTAGGGCCCCACTGAAGTCAGCTCTCCAATGACTCCACCTCCTCATTCCTGCACATCAGCTCTTCTGGCCAAGGGTGAATATCACATGGGGGCCCGGGCCCCTAGTCTGTCACGGAAGACTGCCATAGGCACGCCCTTCCCTGCACCATTTCTTTGTCATAACTTTGTGCATTTCTGAATAGACAGGGTTAATAGAATAGGAACAGAGATTTTTATTCTTGTTTCTAAAAGTTTCAAGGCTTTTGTCTTGATAATCCAATCCCCAAACCAGCTATCCTGTATCTGGATTACTATTGTGTCTGTGTCACTCCATGTTCCCTGTGGCAGGGATGACAGACACCTTTATCACAGCGCCAGGCAAGTTGGGGAAAAGAGTATAATGCAGATGGTTGCCAACCACTGTGACCTAACTAACAGTGATGATTTTTATAGTCTCAAAAATTAGGGCACACTGCTCTCTAGTTCTCATTAGAAACTCCCAAGATGCTGATGCCTTTTTTTTTTTTTTTGGATATCTGAAAGTGACCTTATTTAACCATAACTTTGAAGTTCTCTATAGAAAACTTGCCACTGTGAGGCTGTAAATGGTTTACTGAACTCGTCCTTTTTTCTCTCTCCTCCTGCAGCTCAGCCTGAGACCCACCGTGGCAGAGCTACAAGCTCGAAGGATCCTGCGGTTTAATGAGTATGTTGAAGTCACTGATTCTCCCGACTATGATCGCCGGGCAGACAAGCCCTGGGCCAGGCTGACACCTGCAGACAAGGCAAGAACCCCAGTGGCCTTAGCTATGATTTTATTTATTTATGATTTTATTGCTTTTCTAAAAGCTCCAAAACCCACTTACCCACACTTAGTCATCCTTGAAGGTTAGATATTATCAAATATCCCACAATTTTCTGCCTTTGATTATTTATGCCGCTTGAGTGATATATTTAGACTTTCAACTAAGTCTCGGGAAAAACTAGTTCTTAGTTACCATGGAACCTGACTACATTCAAACCTGAGTGGGGCAGGCTTTCCCACAGCCGTGATTTATCCTTACTCTTAGAAAATATAACTTGCACAGGTTATCATTTTAAAAGGATGTATTAACAGTGGAGAAGATATTGATCTATATCAAGGCTGGCACACTTTTTCTATAAACGGCCAGAGAGTAAATATTTTATTTTTATTTATTTATTTATTTTTGAGGAAGAGCTAACATCTGCTGCCAATCCTCCTGTTTTGCTGAGGAAGGCTGACCCTGAGCTCACATCTGGGCCCATCTTCCTCTGCTTTCTATGTGGGACGCCTGCCACAGCGTGGCTTGCCAAGTGATGCCACGTCCACACCCGGGATCTGAACCAGGAACTCTGGGCCGCCGAAGCGAAACGTGCACACTTAATCACTGCGCCACTGGGCCGACCCCCAGAAAGTAAATATTTTAGACTTTGAGGGCCACACGGTCTTTGTTGCAATGGCTCAGCTCTGCCATTATAGCGTGAAAGCAGCCGTAGACAGTAGGTCAGTGAGTGGATGGATGGAGGTTCCAGTAAAACATTATTTACAGTCCGGATGGTGGGCCGGATATGGCCTGCGGGCAGTGGTTTCCCAACCCCTACTCTATACCATGGCTCACGGCTCAGAAAAACTGAAATATATAGAGGGCTCCATCATGGAGAAAGACTTATTTTATGAGTACTATGACTCCATAGCCAAAAGTTTTGCCAACCATTTGTTTTCAAATTCTCCACTGTAGGATTTTCTTAATATCCCAAATAATATTTCTAATTTTTGTCTCTAAGCAAAATTTGGTATTTAATAAACTCATACCATACCCAGTCTTAATGCTAAAACTAGGTATTTAATTTCACTCTGTGATGATGCTTTTTAGTAGGAAGTTTCATTCTGTAAAGTACCTACTATGTGTCAAGCACGTATTGGAGATAGAGATTCAGAATGTGCCCAAAAGGAGGCGGCTTCCCCAAGGCTGGTGAGAGCACTCAGGTTGAGGGCAGCCATGAGGGGATGAAGAAGGCTGATACTCAGGTACCTGTATCAATCTCACCGTCAATCAATGTCGTGTTCCTGAAGGAAATGTCAAGTTTACGGGTTACCAAGAATTGCCTGTAAACTACTTGATGTGATTTCTTGCCCTCACGCCTGCAGCTCCCTGTGTAGAGTCCAGCCCCTGCCGTTCCCTGGGTTAGCAAGAGGAGGAGTGCCTGCCTTGAGGGCCCTGTGGTCTGGTCAGAGGAGACAGTCATGTACACAAGTGCAGCGAGTGACACAGTGGATGGAGATGGAGGATTCTGAGGCAAGCCCTCCCAGCCTTGAGGTCATCTCATTAAGTCTGGTGTGGCCCGCAGAAGCAGCGTGCGCCCAGCGCTGCCCACCCGTCATGCCCAGGTCTCCAGTAACTAGTCATGGGGTGTGAAAAACATGACTTCCTCTGGGAGCCCTCTCACACTGGTGTGAAACACAGCTATGACCGTTGAGTGTATTTCATCCTAGTCACAGCCCTTGACCAGCAGCCTCTGCCTTCCCTGTTCTACCTCACCATTAGTTGTGAGTGGTTTCCACTGCTTTATCGCCATTCCTTCCGGCTCTCTCTCCTCACCGTTCAGCAGCGGTGGACTTGACTTGCCACCCCACATGGTGTCTGACGCCCCACAGAGAAACACAAGGCCGTAGGTCCGATGCAGCCTCTAGGATGAGTGTTAACGGTGGATGACACTTCCTTCTCAACACCAGCCCCATCTCAGGTCTTGTCTTCCACATTCTTCGGGCATTTTTTTATTTTACTTTTTAGTTGTGAATATATCACGTATGGCAAAGAATGTATGAAACAAACGTACCATTTAGATAATAAAAAGAACACACCTGTTTAATTAATGCCTACCTCCCAGGTTAAGAACCTTACTAGGGTGTTACTAGTACCTGAACAGGCCCCTGCGTGCTCCTCCTCAGGTGCATTCCCCTCCCTTCTGTAAGGAAGAGCCACCACCCTGACTTTGGTGTTAATCATTCCCTTTCTTTTTTTGTGGTAGTAGTTTAACCACCTTCATATAAATCCTAAACAATACATATGTATTTCTTGGTTTTGTCATTTTGCAGTCTATGTTATGGGGATCATACAGTGTTCTCCTGCGTGGCGCGTCATTCAGTCAACGCCAAAGAATCTGGGTTGATGCACTAGGCGATAGTTCATTCTTTTTCACTGAAATATAAAATTTTGTTGTATGTATAAGTCACAAAGTAATCATTCATTCAGTTGTTGATGATTATTTAGTTGTTTTCCAGCTTCTAGGTTTACAAGCAATATTCTGTGAAGATTCCTGTACTATCTTCAGGTTCACCCATCCAAGACTTTTTCTAGTATATATTCCTTGTGATGGGGTTGCTGGGTCCTGGAGTGGATGCGTGTTCAACTGTACTAGCAATGTCGTCTGCCTTCTAAAGTCATTGGTCCACTTTATCCTCCCACTGGCTGAGGCTGACACTTCCCCTGGTCACGTATCCTTGACAATGTTGGACAGTCAGCCTTTTTTGTTTTTCTTTTCTTTGCTTGACAACTTAGTAGTTGTGAGGTAACATCTCGTTGTGGTTTTACTCTGCCTGTCACTGATTATTAATGAGATCGAACATATTTTCATGCCTGTTGGGCGTTTTGTTCCCCTTTCGTTCAGTGCCTATTTTTGGCCTGTTTTCTTTTGGTGTGTCAAATTCTTGTTGATTCATAGGAGCTCTTCATATATTCTGGTTTTATATATTACAGATACATATGTATCTTCTCCGAATTTATGATATTTCATTCTCTTTATGGCATCTTTTGACAAAAAGAGATTCTTAAATTTAATACTATGAATTTACCGGCTTTTTTCTTTATGGTTTGTGATTTTGTTTGCTTGAAAAGAGTTCTTCCGATACCAAAATCACAAATGTATTCTCCTATACTATTTTCTAAAACATTTATACTTTTGCTTTTCACATTTAAGTGCTCAGTTTACCTAGAATAGATATTTTTAGAAGGTGTAAGATATGCTTTTAGCTTTGTTGATTATCTCCAGTATATGTTTGTTTTCTGTGTTGTTTTTTGTTCTATCTTCTTTCTCCCAATTTTTTTGACTTAATTTGGCTGTTCTTTTCTAACTTAAGATGGACTCTCTAAATCATTAATTTTCATCCTTTTTTATTTTCTAATATAAGCACTGAGGGCTATCAATGACCCTGGATGTCAGTGGTTCTCCGCCTGGGCCACATGTTGCAATCACCAGGGAAGATTTAAGAATGCTGGTGGCTGGGTCTCACCACCAAAGATCCTGAGTTACTAGGACTGGAGTGTGTCCTTACGCATTGAATGTTTTAAGTATGTGGTCGGTAATTATAAATGTCCCTATAGACTTGCAAACAATGTGCGTTCTACAGTTTTGAGGTGTGGAGTTCTAATTATATCTGAAAGTTCAAGCTTGTTAGTCTCATTCAGATTTCTGTATTCTTACTCATTTTTTTTGTCTGCTTGATCTGTCCCGTACCAGAAGAGGGATATGTGAAATCTCCCACCACATTTATGGATTTTTTTTCCTTCTCTTTACAATTCTGTCAATTTTGCTTCATCAATTCTGAGATTGTGTCAATAGATGAATGTAAGTTTAATATAATTAAATTTTCCTGATGAAACCTTTATTATGAGACTCTATCTCGAGAAATGCTTTTTGTTGTAAAGCCTGTTTTATTCTTAGATTATCAAGGTGAGTTATTGTCGACCACCTTAGTACTGTGAATTCAGGCTACAAACCCATGTGAGTGCTGACTTATGGATGCAGATTCTCAGTGTAGATTTTATCCTCCCTCCCTCGCCCACTAAGCACCAGCATGAAATTTTATTTGCTGTCCTCTCAGGGTCGGAAATTCTAGTCCACTCTTACACTGAGGGTGTGCCATATGGGCCAACTTTATGGTGGGAACATCATTTATTAGACATGCCACATTGGGCAGGCAAGTCTGTGGTCTTCAGTATCTCACCAGGCTATGAAAATGACTGCTGAAAGTCACCAGATTTAACATAACAAATACCCTCAAGGTCAAAGCCAGTTTGAATGCTCTGCTTACCTCATTTTTCTGGGCTTCATCTTAAAAAGTATTTTTTACTCTCTTACCAGCTGGTCAGTACATTTCAGATAATTTTTAAATGTTATGTTCAGCATTTTAGTTGTTTTTCAATTAGATTCAATTTAGTTGTCTTCAGGGTCAAGGCACATGGTGTGTCATTTTGCAAGAAAGAGTATACACATTTGTACAAGTTTTCTCCCATTCTCCTAGGCTTTTAGTTGTGGACTTTTGGTCACTCACCTCTCACTTAGTGACTCCTTGTTGGCCCTGTTCAGTCACCACTTCTGAGCAATGAACCACCCCAAAACTTAGTGACTGAACACAACTATTTTGTTAGATCTGACAGATTTGAGAAGTCGGGGATTTAGTCTGAGCTCAGCTGGGTGATTCTTCTGCTCTTCGTGGGGTTGACTCAGGTCACTCAGTGTTGCTCAGCTGACAGACGGGCTGCTCTGGTAGAAGCTGCATGGTCTTATCTGACCCAGCTTTAGAAGGCACCCAGCCGCCTTTCCGCCACATTCTCTTAATTAACAGGCACGTCATAAGGTCAGCCCAGATTCAAGGAGAGAGGAAGTAGCTCTGCCCCTCGAGGGGTGAGTGGCAAAGTCATATTGCAGAAGAACATGTGGGCTGGAGGTGTTATTGCCGCCATCTTTGGAAAATTCAGGTAGCCACATCCACCATTCCCAGCTCTGTTGTTACTCAAATGCTGAACTTTGGAAAGACAGGTAGCAGGTGGCCAGGTAAATGAGTAAAAATCAAAGCAGGTGCAAAGTGGGCAGGCAGTGAGAGTCTAAATGATTAACCACCCTCATGTGGAAACTAAATTTTTCATACCCTAGAAATAGTCCTTTCTACCTCTTGTCTCTTGTTGGAAGGTAAAGCTCATCCATCTCTAGCTGTCACAGAGAGGATTTTTCTTTTTAATTTTGTGTTGAAGCAAAAATAGATTTTTGTGCTGGACTTCTCAGCAGCGGGGGAGACATCCTCGGTCAGGTTTTCTTCTGCAGGGTCACTGTTCACGAGCGCTTTGAAGGCACGTGACTTTTGCATCTCCCCTGCAGATGGACCTTGAGCCCCAGAGCACAGCCAGAGACCCTCTCTCCTCACACATTAGGCTCCTTTTCTCTCTCTGACATTGTCGCTCCCATTTCTCCTGAGACTTTTGAAGGTGTAAAGGACAGCATTTTTAGAACTGGATTTGTACTGTAGTTTCTTTTTACCTCGGGGAAAAAAAGAATAATTTCCTTTAGAGAGAAAAAAAATGTGGCATACCTTTTAAAGATAGGAAATAGAAAAAAATGCAATAATTTAAAATGCAGTTTATGTATAGTGCATTATATATACACAAGTGACTTGTGTTCATTGGCAACAATCAGAATATTCAAAAATACAAAAAGAAGGGGGCCAGCCCTGTGGCCGAGTGGTTAAGTTCCTACGCTCTGCTTCGGCGGCCGAGGGTTTCACCAGTTCAGATCCTGGGCGTGGACCTAGCACCACTCATCAGGCCACGCTGAGGTGGCATCCCACATAGCAGAGCCAGAAGGACCTACAACTAGAATATACAACTATGTACTGGGTGGCTTTGGGGAGAAGAAGAAGAAGAAAGAAAAAAAGAAACAATAGTTATAATACACATCAATGCATGATATTTTTAAGAATTTCTGAAAATAGTGTTTTTTATCTAACACTGAAAAAAATAAAGTTATTCGTTTCTTCTAGATGTTAAAAGATGAGTATAATGAAATGTTACTATTGCCCAGAGATACTAAAACTATCAATGGTCTTAGTGTATATTTTATTTTAGAATGAAAATAACACATGCTGATCATCATTTTATACCAAGCATTTCTGAATTCCTGTTGCTTTTTCCCCTAAAGTAAAACATAATATATAATGACCAGATTAAAAATAATGTCTTTTATTTAATAAATTAATTGGTATAAAAATCTGTAATTTAACTGTGTTAAAAGAAAAGTTAACTTTTGAACTGTGTATCCCATTTAAAGAAAAAAAAACTGTTGAAAGTAAATATTTCTACCTCTGCTCTCAAAATAAACACTGAACCTCTTTCCAGCCTAAAGGAGCCATCCCTTCTCTCTCTTTTCTTAGTACAATTTTATTAGCCTCACTAAGATACCACTTTGCATTTTAAAAAATCTTTGAACTTCAAGTAAAGAAAAGAGATCAGTAGCCAATCAGTCAATAACCAGTCAATGCCCATTCTGCGAAAACACTGTGCTGGGTGCAGTGGGGAATCTCATAAATCTGGTAGTCTTGTTAAACTGCCCAAATTGGGAAAGAGAAGTGGTGGGAGAAATGCCCTATTAATTGTGAACTTGATTGAGCTTAATTCGCCTGTAAAATAAAAATTTCAATTTTAGACTGTGTGTGCTTGAGTAGAGCACTACAAACAGAAAGGCATACAGTAAGCTCTAGATAGCTTATATCTATATCTGTGCTGAAGTAGATCAATGAGCCCTAAGATGAGCGGTAGAGAGAGAAGGCCCTGAAGGTGGCCTGCAGACCAAGGCTCAGGTGGCTGTTGCTGTCTCCCTGGGGTAGACTGCGGAAGCTCCGTGGTAGAGAAGGGAGGGCAGGCTTTGAAGAGGTGGGCACATAACGGTTTTGATTCCTGACTTGGCCACTTGGTAGATGTTTGACGTTGGCCAAGTCATTTAACTTAGGTTTCTTCGCTAGTATAGTAGAGCCAGTTATATCTGTCTTGAGAATTAGGTAGAATATTTATAGAGTTCCAGCTCATCAATAAATAGTAGCTCTTGGCAGTGGTACATTCATGGTCAGGCTTGATAATCCAAGATTTGTCCCCGCTGGTGACATTTTCACCATTCATTGAAGCCTCAGTTTACAATCTAGTTTAAAATTGTCCAGTGAAAGAGAATCCAGAATTTTTCAGAAGATGCATGGATTTGTCCGACAAGTTAATCAGTAATCATTTATTAAAACCTTTACAATAGGGGCTGGCCCCGTGGCCGAGTGGTTAAGTTTGCGCGCTCCGCTGCAGTGGCCCAGGGTTCGGATCCTGGGCGTGGAGATGGCACCGCTCATCAGGCCACATTGAGGCGGCATCTCATATGCCACAACTAGAAGGACCTGCAACTGAGACATACAACTATGTAACAGGGGGGATTTGGGGAGATAAAGCAGAAAAAAAAAAAAAGCTTTACAATATATTAAGTATTGTCCTAGACCGCGGACACAAAGATGAATTGAACATGGTATCCCCCCAGGAATGCTCTGTCTAGAAAGGTCCTGGGAAAGGCTGAAATTTTAATTCTGTACACAGATATCCTTTGCTCCGTCGATGGTTGCCCGGGCAGCAGAGGAGAGCACACTTACCTACCCATGGCATTGAGCTGATGACTAGTCAAGAAATCCCCTCTATGTTCCATGTCAGATTTTTATGAAAGAAATAAGCAAAAGACATCAAAATAATGGGAGTTCTAATTAATCTTGGCCTCATGTTATTTGAGAAGGCAACAGGGTCTGTGTTCAGCAAATCACCTGTTGCTTCTGGCCAAGCTGACCCGTGAACTGACTGGGAGTGATTAAGCAGACTTTCCATCGCTAGTTATCGTTAGTCAATTTTAAACTTAGTTTCAGTCATTTTTGGTCTTTATGACCAAAATGCATAACGACGTTTTGGTCAGTGATGGACTGCATATACGATGGTGGTCCCATTAGATTACTGCCATATAGCCTAGGTGTCTAGTAGGCTCTGCCATCTAGATTTGTGTAAATACACCGTATGATGTTTGCACAATGACAAAATCACCTAACAACACATTTCTCAGAACATATCCCTGTGATTAAGCGATGCACGACTGTGTTACGTACTTGGTCTCAGTGGAATCTCCTGGGGGCTTGTTTTGTTTCAATCTTAGAAATGCCTAGTTTCAGCTCAGTGATTTCCCATTGTTGATCCCACTCAGCACCTTTCGGGCTCCAAATCCCCCTACATCAGCCTACCTCTTTCTATCCCATATCTCTCAGCAAAATCAGACCCATTTACACTTAATGTGAAGAGTTATTAGGCCTAAACTCTGGTCTCATTTGCATAGAGGGGAGTTAAGATTATTGTACATGTCTTTCCCTACCATAAAGAGTCTTTAATTACTTTTTTCCCTCTCGTAACCCTCTCAGGAAACCTTCTGTCTAAATAGTAAGAGGAAGTAACTCTTGGAATAAAACTGTGGTCAATCCTCAGTGAGTTTTTTAAATGAGTATTCCATTTCTTTAATTGCCTGTAGTCACATCCTACTGATATATATTTCAAACCACCAGTCCCTGTAATTTCACATCACGTTCATTGCCTATAACTGACTCATCATTTCTAGTTACAAACTAGTACACACAACATGGAGATCTGAGGCAGTTATCTAGATGACTTTGGCCCCGCAGCTCATTTTATTGGAAAGCGTGTGGGACTTGAAATAAGAAGGCCTACATCTGAGCCCCGTCTTTGTACCTTAATGCCCATTTGATATCCAGCAAGTCGCTCAACCTCTCTTGGCCTCCATTTTATCATCTGTAAGAGGAAAGTCTTGGAATAGCATTTGGGTTATCAACTACTTTGTAACAACCCCCCCCAAAACTTAGTGACTTAAAACAACCATCTTATTCTGCTCACCGCTTCCAACACGGCTTCTTCACTAACACATCTGCCTTATTGCTCCTTGGCGTCTCTATCCCTCTGTCTTGGCATCTCATCCTCCAGGACCTCTCCTTGTACCTTGGGTTGCTAACAGTGTGGTTTCCTAAGAGTAGTCATGTTTTTTACATGGCAGCTGACTTACAGGAAGAAGGACACAAAAGATGCCAGGCCAGTTAAGGGCTACATCCTGGACTGGCTCAGCCTCGCATCTGCTGGGTTCTGTTCAAAGCAGTTACAGGACTCACCCAGATTCAAGGCTGGAGAGACACTCCACCTCTTGATGAGGGAATGGCAAAGTCACATTGCAGATGCACATGTGGGATGTGCCTGTAAATACTGAACTGGCTCTTTCAGAGAAAATGTATGCATATAGTCATAAGTGAATTGTAAATGTTACTAATATAAAGGGTGTGTAGTACACAATTTACATTTAAAAATAAACTGTGTGGTACTCTTTTTTTGTCCGTTTCATATCCCAGTTGATTCTCAAAGAATGCTTTGATTTTTGCCAGACTCTTAGATTGGTAGCCAAGCTACTATTGAGAATAAGGACCTTGCCTTGTTAGTCTCTGAGTCTCCTTCAGTGACATTATCTTCTTGCACATAGTAGACTGTCTATAAATAACAATGAAAGAATTGTTACAATCACAAACTAAAATTTAATTCATTTTTCGAAAGCCTCACAATGATGTTTCATTGAATACTTACAGTGTATGAAGCACTTTTAAATATGTTCTTAATTGATTCTCATAATATTGTGAGGAATTCTCATCCCCATTTTCCAGATGGGAAAACAGGTTTTGGAGCAAAGTAACTTGCTGAGGGTCACCCTGCCATAGAAGGCATAGGTGAGACTAGAATGCATGAGTTCTGACTCTGGTGTACTACTTTCCACTTCCTCTGCTGCAACCTTAGCTTTAGAGGAGAGATTTAAAATGAACGTGGAGACGGGATTCTCTGCCACTATCCGTATTAAAATATCTCCTTTCAAGGAAGACTTTCTTGATAGATGTTCATTGGCGATTAGTATAGAGCACCTTCACTATTTCAATTCCCAGTTCTGGGTATCACTTTTTACAGTGAGTAAAACAAAGTGTCCTCGTTGGTCTCACTTGTGAGACGAGCTGTGTAGTCTTCTCACAGGGGACTTGCGCCCACAGTCTCTCTCTGCTTGCTTCATCTCTTCCAAAAATCAGTAGCAAGAATCATTGCCACAGATCCCAGCCACAATTCCCAGTTCTCCACGTAGAAACTACAGGGGCTGAGGAGTGTGTTTGACAAGAGAGACCATCTGTGACAACAAGAGTTAAATACAACATTGTAAGAGGTGGAGGGGGAAATGCTTGTATATTGCAGAGTAACAGCAAGTGATGGAAGAAAACCAGGGAGGCCTCAGGGTTTTCTTCTTTCTCTTTTCTAAAATTCGTCATTTTCCAACCACTAAGTAGATTTTCTTATCTCTTGGTGAAGTTATTCTCTGTTTTTTGTAATGTCATTCTGTGCTCAGCTGAAGCATTCGTTTTTCACAGAGGTTATGGGGATGTTTTCATTAGTATTTTTTTTATTTATGTGAGGAAAATGTTCTTTGTAGACAAGTTAGGAAATAAAGATAAGCACAAAGTTGAAACCAAAAACCATCCGTGTTGCAGCCACTATTGTTAATAGACAACTTGTGTTAACATTTTGATGAGTATCTCAGCTTTTCAACCTGAATGACATAAGTGTCTCTTTGAACCCCAACATTTACATGGCATGGATTAAGTGTTCTTGAAATAGTAATAGTAATAGCATTCTACTTGATCTTTTCTTTGAGTGGCTTTAAGTGTTGTGCTTCAATTTTTAATTCTATTTCTCTAAACTTTCAATATTAAAGAATAAATAGCAACTGCCTTCTCAGGCACTCTATGGCAGCTAGTCAAAGCCGTGTTGTTGTACGTGGGTGACCTGTGGTCATGACCCTGTGGTCATCTAGGGTGGAGGATATTGTGTGTGACTCATAGATCAGGTCCCAGGAGGAGTTTAGCAAAGCCCCCTCCTTCTCCACCTTGTCAAAGACACTTGAAGGAAATCTATCCTGGTTTCAGGTTGGCTGGAGTACGATACTACATTTATCATACCTTTCATTGTTAGTGCCATCAATTCCATTCCGACTCCTAGTGACCCTGTGGACAGCAGAGGGAACCCTGCCTGGTCTTTCTGCTCCATCCTCTCCTCTTCCAGCGCTCTATCAGACAATGCCCCGCTGCTCTTCATAGGGTTTTCATAGCCACTTTTTTCAGAAGTGGGTGGCCAGGTCCTTCTTCCTAGCCTGCCTTAGTCTGGGAACTTCGGTGAAACCTGTCCACCTTGGTGACCCTGCTGGTATCTGACATCCTGGTGGTACAGCTTTCAGCATCACAGCAACACACAGCTGCCACAGTATGACAGTCGACAGATGGGTGGTGTGGTTTCCTGACCGGGAAATGAACCCGGGAAGTAGGGGTGAGAGCAATGATCTTAACCACTAGACCACCCAATCATATCTTTATCATAGAAATTAGGAATCCTTTTCTCCAAGACGTTTCTTAACAGAATTTCTGCTTCATTGGTGCTGTATATGCTGAGGAAATATGTGGCCTGAGTAACAATTCTGTTGATCTGTGTTTTCTTATTTAGGCAGCGATAAGGAAAGAACTAAATGAATTTAAAAGCACAGAAATGGAAGTTCATGAAGAGAGTCGACAGTTTACAAGGTAGGTAGACAAAATGCAGTTAAAAATGATTAAGATGATAAATTTTAAGTTACATATATTTTACCACAATTAACATTTTTTTAAAATATAGTTTAACATGACACCATCTAATGAACATTTCTAAAATTGAGCCTTTTTTTCTTTCAAAGAAGTCTGAATCATTGTTAAGGGCTACATTTTGGTTTCTTTCTTAGTTTTATTTTCTGGGCCAGAAATAAGCACCATTTATTCTGCTCTTGAAGAGACTCAGTTGATGTTTTACATCCAGAACAGTTGCCGGTGAGAGCCAGTGTGGGCACATATGTGTCTGCTTGGAGCTCTCAGTAGACGTAACTTAGCACAGGAACTCAATTTTCGGAAGACATGACTTAGAATAGAATCCAGTTTTTACTGGTGCTGCAGAAGATTGCTACAATCCTGCCGTTTTGCTCCCAGCGCCCTTCAGTTTCACAGGCTGCTAACACTGGAAGGGACCTGAGTGATCACGTGTTCTGACCCCCAACTTCACAGGTGTTCGTTCACTTCTCTCTCATGGGTTTATGTGCTTTGCTTTATATAACAGGGATACTCCTAAAAATGTTCATGCCAATCAAATCTTGAAAAATGGAATTGTTAAAAAACATACCAGGGGGCTGGCCCCGTGGCCTAGGGGTTAAGTTTGGTGCCCTCCACTTGGGTAGCCTGGATTCATGGGTTCAGACCCCAGGCACAGACCTACACCACTCATCAGCCATGCTGTGGCGGCAACCCACATATAAAAAATGGAGGAAGATTGGCACAGATGTTAGCTCAGGGCTAGTCTTCCCCAGCAAAAAAAAGCATATGAGGACATATGATTAGATGATGACCACAGTAGGTCTTTCTAGAAAATAAATGCTGATACTTTAGGCTAGATACAGCCTCTGTAGGGCAGCCATACATCATGATGCTACTGTTTCTGCAGTGGTTCCTATTGGTGGTAGTCTTCCATGTTGGGGAGCAGGTCATATGATATAGGAAGCAGTGGTATAGCCTCATAATTTAATAGCAAACCCTGTCCCTGAAGTTCATGGGGACCTGATTTGCTCCAAAGCTGTTGCTCCTATCATAATGTCTGGTATGCAGAAGAAGGTCCCCCTTTCTCCTGAGGATAACTCTTCTTTCTTTGTTTCGTTTCTTTGTTTTCATCATGTTTATTTGTAAATGCATGTAGGGCTTTCAGACATCCTGAAGGCACAGGGTTTTCCTGTATTTGAAGGCTTTATCCTATTCTAATCTACTCTTGGACCCATCACATGCCCACCTCGAGCCAGACCTATTTGTCTCCTCCTTTTCTCCCTTCCACTTCTGGGGTCAGGAAAACTTCATGTGAATATCTGACACCTGAGGTCATACTTCTCTAGTAAAGTTGATCATAATAAGGTGGCTGGATATTTATGGTGACGTCGAGCTGGCTGGGACCTCCAGGCAACTGGAAGGTGGCGTGTGTTTGTGTCGTTGCATCCTGACCCCTGAGAGGTGTGAGTGCACTCAGCCCAGTCTTTATCATCCACATAGCTTTAGTTCTGCATAGTTTTCTAGACATTGTGGTTAGGTGATAACCCCTTTTGCATTTGATAACATTATATGAAGAATAAACTAAAATAGAACATAATCAAATTTTAAAAATGTGTTTTTATGGGAGTCCTCATTTTATGAAAAGTAAATATTTATCCTGAAAGGGGTTCTCTTCTGTTGTACGCTGTGAACAAGGAAGGAAGCAGCAGGATGCAGGGAGAAGTAATGTGATCTGTTTTTTATGTATCTATTTGTTATGTATACAGATCAAAGATTCTGATTAAACACTCAAACAGTACCAAAATCTATTGAGTAAAAATGAAAATGCCCTTCACTCCTTCCCCAACCTCATTCCCATTCTCACAGGCGACCACTGGTGAAAGTTTGGTGTAGATCCTTTGAGAGACGCTTCTGTGCATTTGTGAACCTGTGTATATATGTGTATGATATACATGTAGGTACTCACATGCCTTTATGTACACCCTCTCAGTCACACACAAAACCGCATCTGGAAAATCTTCCCATATTAGTATATATCTCATTTATTTGAATGAGTCTCTGGCGTTTCCTAGGTAATACACCATAAGTTATTGAACGGTTATTCTATTGATGGATGTTTATGGAATTTTCAGTTTTTCATTATTAAAACAGTGCTGCCGTGACTTTCTTTATAAATATATCTTTGTGCACACACACCAGTATTCCTGTAGTAGTCCCATAAGTGGATTTGCTAGTAACTGGATATATATTTTTTCATTCTGAAAGACTATCCTGTGACCTACAGTTTATGAGCGTGCCTGGTCTACTCACCCTTCTCAGCGTTTGGTGGGGCTGGGGGCATGGTGGTGGTGGTGGTGAGGGGTCTATGTTCTAAAGAATGAACAAGAATCTCCTATTTCATTTATTTCTGTAAGGTTCCGCATCTTTACCTATCTTTATTGACCATTTATTTTTTATTCTTTGATTTGTTTTGACCAATTTTCTTTTGGTTGTTTGTCTTTTTCATATGAATTAGCAAAAACTCATTAGATATTGTGACTGTTGGCCCTTTGTTACATGTGTCACCATACTTTCCCTCAATCTGTTGTTAACCTTTTTGTAGTCTTTTGTTTAAATTTTTGCATATTCTAATTTGTGTGTATTGTTACTTTTTACTTCATTGTTTTGTGTCTTAGGGAGGAAAGCCAAGATTATAAAACTATTATCTTTAATTTTTATATATGCTTTTTTTTTACACTTAGATCTTTCATCCATTGGGCATTTATTTGTGTGTGTGATTGAAGAGAGTAAACAAACTTTACTTTGTTCTAAATCAATAGTCAGTTGTCCCAATGTCATTTATTTCCCTTTCATGTGAAATTCTTCTTTTAAGATACACATGGGTCACTTTCTGGATTCTTTATTCTGCTCTAATGAGCTGTTCTCTCCCGTTACACTGTTTAATTAGAACAGATTTGTAGAATGTTTTCTTATCTGATAGAAATTTTTTCAACTTCAGAATTCTGTTGGCTATTTTGCTGTATTTACCTATCTGCATAAATTTAGAGTATGCTTGTTGTAATCCATAAAATAGTCTATTCTTATCTTCATTGTTTAAGTAAATATCAATAGATGCAAATAGGGATCAGCTGCATTTCAAGAGAAAATCATAGGCTTTTTTTTTTTTTGGTAACAGCTGATATCAAGGATAAGCTTTAAAAGTTTTCTGAAAAATATTGACTAACACTCTTTAAAATGTCTTTCCAGATAAGGAAAAATGAAATATTCATATCAGTCAGATAAATCTCCCTTGCTTAGGTATTCTTTAAAACTTAGTGGGAAAGCAGATGTCTGCTGCTCTTTTTCCATTAATTTGTATGACATCATTAGAGTTGATCCCAGGAGAGAAATATTTTGGCTCTGAGACTTATAAAAATCATGCTTATGATTTTCAGATTGTTTTCAATGTTTCTTTTAAGAGGAAAAAGGCTTGGTAAACACTGCTGAGGCTAAGCAAATTAACACAATAATACCGTAAGGTTGCAAATTTAGAAAATTGCTCGTGTAGAAGATAGCAGTGCCCTTGGCACCAGCCACCCTGGAGAAAATCAACACGCTGTGAATCGTTATGCAGCCTAGACATACAGCAGCTCACTTATCAGCTCTGCTTCTTAGCGCCAGACATTATCTCCTTATGTCAGGTAAGCCTTCCCTTCGACACCTAGATCTGTTAACTCCCTAAGGATTTGGGCTGGTTAGCAATAGGGTTGAGACAGCCCTGCTCCCTCTGCCCAGGCACCTTTTTATCCAGAGATCATCTCTCACACAGTGATGCATCAGGCAACACTGGAAAGATCCATTCCCATATATAGCTTCCTTTGCTTCTGTATCTGCAGAGAGCCACAAAAAGCTGACAACATTGGTTGCCTCTGGGGGGTGGGGAATTGGGGGGCTAGGGGCAGGCATTGTGGGGAGCTTTTCACTACTCACTCTTTTGAATCTTTTGAATTTTTGAAACATGAGAATTTATTGCCTGGTCAAAAACACACATTTAAAAGAAAAAAGCAAAGGATTCATCCCCCAAGTCCTCTTTCTATAAATGAAAAGTCCATCCTGATGGCTTTTCTTGAATCATGTGCTGGCACTAATATTAATGGTGACGCTTTGCTGTGGGTGTACCGAGAAGATGCCTCTGAGCCCTCCATCACGGGATGCATTGTGGCGTGTTTGGTCTGTAGTCGTGGAGAACTGTGGTCGTCCACCCTCTCGTCTACTTCCCCCAGTTTCTCCAGTATTTTCCAGATAGCCCTCTGGAATTGGAATACTTTCCTGGGCCATGTGACAAGGGTGAGGCCAAAGCGTCCCACGGGGAATTCATCCTGTGGCCTGAGAGGGACCGAGTTCTAACCTCAGTTCCTTTAGACACTTGCTGCTTGTCTGGCCACATGCTGCCTTCTCTCCTCCCAGCAGCTACGCACCCAGCCCACTCTTTAAAGGCCAAAAGGCCATTTGAATGGCAGTGTATTATTCAACAGGATCATTGCTTTTGGAAAGAGATCACCATGGCCAAGAAAAGCCACTTTCCTTTCCATAGTAAATGGAATTTCTACAAAATAATCCTCTTAATTATAGAGACAAATTGTGTGAAGGGTCAAATTTTACTTAAAAAGTAAACTTTAAAATGGTTACAGCTGAGTGGTAAAATTATGGGTAATTGTAATCTTCTTCTGTTTTCCAAAAAATTTTTTGTGTCAGTACATATCAGATTTATAATCCAGAGAGAATATTACTTTAAAACAATAAGCTTTGAATTTTGTAAGTAGGAACCCTTTTTAGCATGCGTAAAGTAGTGCTTTCATATTTTATTAGCTTATAAATTATTGGCTTATTATGTTAAACAAAGAATGATTGAATTGACACTCAAAATGGGCCTCAAGAGATCATTGGCATGATGTTAAGTGGAAAAAGCAGGATACTGACTAAAGCTATCTTTAGCAGTGGTGTGTTTTATTTAAAATTCATATGCATAGAAAAAAAGATTAGGAAATGACATCAAAAACTCGTAATGCTTTGTTATAGAGTGTGGCTATAGTTTTTTTTTTCCTCTACTTTTCAATTTTCTTAATGTGGTTGTGTTGAAAAACTGTGTGTGTGTGTATTTAAAGCAATTATCTCATTCTCTACCGTCTTGAGGTATTACTCTCCTCTGTGGATTTCCAGATAAAGTAAATCACTGTTTCAGGATTTCTGTATATATCAAATAGGGAAGTATAGGAAATAATATTTCACATTTGTGCATCATTTTATGTTTTATCTCATCTGAACGAATTTACAGGAAAGTGAGTAAATTTTTATATGTTAATTTGTAGAGGAACCATCTTTATGGAAAAGAATGATCTTTACCTGAATTCCATGACTTAAAAATAGCTTTTTCCCCTATGCACTCCCTCTCAACAGTATGAAAATAAGAAAAAAGTTATTGCAGTTTTAACAAGAAGAAGAAAATATAGACAACTTCAAATTTGAGTCTCAGCGAAGTTCTGAGAAAAGGGTGGACAGAAAGCTTGAGTATCCTTAGGGTGCAGTAAATCTATTTATTGCTCCATCAGCTCGAAGCCTAAAGCCAAACTGTCATTCTGTCAGATAGTCAGGCTTCTCAGGGGATGAAGCTGAACCTCTTACAGTTCAAAATGAATGCAAACTGCTGAGCACTAACGAACCTAAGAACAATTTGCATTTTCAGTAACTCTAACCATAAAATTTTAGAGCTGAATTTGAAGATGCCTAATTTAAACAGGATGTAAATGTCCTTTTCTAACTGGATAGTGCAAGAAAATATATGGGGTTTTTTTTTGCCAGATCTGGGCGGTCCATGCGAAGAGGTTGTGTATCTGACCCCGGGCTTTGTCAGCGTGTTATTACATCCACAATGTTGGTTGCTGACCTTCTTCTCTGAGCTGGCCTTTGAAGCTGTGCTGATGACCTGACCTTGCAAAGCAATGCAGTCGGTGGAAGTCACTCTCTAATGGGATCCATGAGCAAATAGTGTCTGCAGGGGAAAAAATCTTACAGTGTCCCACTAATTTTTGGAAATTAAAAGCATGACACTTTCCAGGAAGATGCTGGGCTTTAGAAGGTTCTAAATCGCTCCTGGTCCACTGACTACCCACTTTCTTGCCCAGCCCAATTCTTAAGTTACCTTCTTCATCCCACAGACATTACTAAAGGGAAGAGAAAGGCTCTCCCGTCAGGTTCCCTCACGCTTGTCCTTTGATTCCAGGATCAAACGAAGAGTAGGACATTATGGAATGTTTGGTGCGTGAAGCCCAGCAAATTTGGAGAGGCCTAAAATATTGCTAAATTAGATGAGTTTGTATTTAATTCCTAGAGAAGATGAACCTAACAAAGAGGGAGCTTTGGTAGCGCACGGTGTGAAGATCCTGCAGGTGCAGTCTATTAGTCTGTATTGTCAGGGTCCCCAGGGTCCCCCGTGTGGTGTGGATAGTTGTCATGTGTCCTACCCAGAGAGAGGCAGTGCTGCTCGTTTCAACCCCAAGAACATCACTGGACTTGCTTTGCTGGTAATTGCAAAACGTTTGTGCTGAGCCTGTTCTCATCCAGTTCCCTTTGTGGAAAAAGGCAGGTGTTTTTGAGACAACTCTAGCCATAAAAGTGTAGCTGGGGGATGTGGAACAAGACCTTTCTCTGGTCAAAACTGATCAAAACTAACTGACAGATGTAGAAATCCACCTGATCACCTTTTGCATGCCATTCTACCCAGAGGTACCCAAAAAACCCTGTGAAGGAAAGTATGAATGAAGGCATATTTTTGTCTCATAGTCTAGTGTAGGTTAGGAACACAGAGTCTGGAGCCTGGAGTCTCCCCCCAACCAGCTCTCTGCCTTAGGTCCATGACTTAGCATCCCTGTGCCTCAGTTTCCACATCTGTACAAAAGGGATACAGGAGTACCTACCTCATAAGATTGCTTTGAGTATGAAATGAGTATTAAATGCCTCTCTTTCACATTTTATAGGAAACATTTGATTTAAGAGGTTTTCAATTACTCTTTTGAAATATTTTTACAGACTTTTCATACTCTTCTTCAGATTATGGTTGATTCTTCCTAGGAAGCTTGATGGAATGTCCTATCAGATGGGTTATCATAGATTAGAATACATTTAATTGTAATTAATTTTAGGGGTCTCATGTTTGGGCTCTTCAGTTAGATAGAATTATGTATAGAAAGAATTATCAGATAGCTTTCTAAGTGCCCCTGTATATGTTCAGATGTTTGTGCATTCAACAAGTATTTATTAGCACATAGGGCAACCAGACTCTGTTCTGGACCTTGGGAATTTAGAATGTGATAGATAAGGTCCTCATTGTCACATGGTTATGTTCTAACGAGGGAGACAAACCATTAGCAAGTAAACAAATAAACGTGATCATTTCAGATGTGCCAAGTGCTATAAGGAAAGTGTACCAGGATGCAATGAGAGGGACAAGGGTGAGTACAGATAGGATGGCCAGGAAGCAGGGGTCTCTTGAGGAAGTAAAACTTATTCTGTGATTTAAATGAAAAGAGGAAGCTATCCATATGCTGTTGGGAGAGAGGAAAACATTCCACTCCCAAAGAGGGTCAGTTAATGTAGAGGGAAGAGCTAGTGCAAAGGGCCTGAGGTGAAAGAATTGTGCATGGTCAAAGGGCAGAAAGAAGGCCCAGGCGACTGGAATGGCCATATTGCCTCCATTTAACAAATGTAGAGCCTGGGAGGTCACACACCTGCCCAAGGTTATGGTCAGGGGTAGAGTTAAGAATTGAACTCAGAGTGGATACATGCTCCTGTGACACATGTCACAATATTTTGGAAAGCTTGGTATATCTTATTTTTATTTTGACTTTTGGAAAATCAAACATGCAGAAGGAGTGTAACAAGCCCCATGCATCCATCACACAGCTTCTCCAGTTATCAGCTTATGGCCAGTCTTGCTTCATCTGTTCTTATGTCTTTAATTTTCCATTTTTTAATGCTTTGATTCCACACAGCAACATTTGTCAACTAGTACCGTGTTACAGATAGTGCATTCTATGAGTATATAAAGGTGCGAAGCACAGTCTTTCCTCAGTGTCTCACGATCTAAGAGCAGAGGCCGCCTATACAAAGATTATAGCCTGTGACAAATAACTGGTGTAAACCAAATGTTATGTGAACACGGAGGAGAAGGGAATTAATGCTTCCTTGAGAGGTGGAGAAAAGGGAGTTTGGGGAACTCACAGAATGAGGTTGTAGGAAGTGGAGATGGAAAGAAGACAAGGACAAAGGAAAGAACATGAGCACAAAAGTGGAGAGCATTTTGGGACAAATGATGGGAACTTAGAGCATTTAGTAGTGATGGAGATACAGCTTGAAACATGGGTTGGCCCACATCCTGAAAGGTCTCAATCACCTCTCTAAGAAATTTAAATTTTATTTTGCAGGGAATGGAGAACAATACAATGTTAATAACAAAGAACTGGAATCATTGGATCTATATTTTATGATGATAATGCTAGTGACAGTGTGGAGTAATAGATTTGATCGCCAAATCTATGAACCTGGGACAGGGAAACTAATGAGGAGACTGGTTTTCTAGGGCAGCTGAACATTAGATTATACAAGACAGATGAAATGCCAAATTGAGTTCCGTAAATGTAGAATCACAGAAGTAGGCTGACAGGTAGATCAGATAAGGCTCAATGGAGAAGATGGTTCTTGACCTTGATCTTGAGTATGAAAACATAGGTGGAAAATAAAGGAAGGGGATTGCAGTTATTAAGGTACAGAAGGTTCAAAAGCACAGGGCTACAAAAACCCAAGGAATGTTCCAGAACTCACTGGGGGGATATGAAACTGACTACTGGCCAGTATGCTGTTAAAGTAGTGTCAGCAAAAGGTGATGAGGGCTTTGACAAATTCAAAGACAGGCAGTCGAGGCAGGGCTTGGTGACTGCTTGGGATATGGAGGGTGAAGGAGAAAATGAGCTGCAAATCTGAGGTTTCTAGACTAAAAATATTTTAAAAGGTAGACCGTTTAACAAGATAGAAAGCGCAAGAGCACGTTTACAAGAAAAGATCATTTGTATAGTTACGCACATACTTGTGTGTTGCCTGTGGAACATTTGGAAGGAAAAACCCGGCAGGCATTTGGAAATTCAGGTGTAGGAAGTAGATTTGGAGTCATGAGCGGAGGTGATGAGAGGCTGAAGCTAAGGAAATAGTGACTATTTGCTGATATTTTCCTTTTATAACTACAAACCAGGTGAAACCAAATCCTTTATGAAACATCTCCCTCTGCTCAGTTCAGGTCAGAGCATGACCTTCAAGAAGAATGACGTTTTGTGTGTTGATTGCTGTGTGTCCTGGATGCTAGCGCCAGAACCTTGTGTATAGGGGCCGTCTCTCTTTCCAACATAACATTTATGATAGTATTCTGTTACAACAGGAGTTTGTGACAGTCATTCAGTTGGAGGGTGACCAGAGCTGCTTTTAATTATGAACGTTCCCGTACCTTTTTCAGTTCACCCAATGCAGAGTGTGCTTCTGTACTATAACTCACAGCATTCCTGTTTCTTATTTCAGGTTTCATCGTCCGTAGTGAAATGCAAGACCCTTTGAAAACATAGACTGATCATCTTTGGGGGAAGCCTTGCTTCCTGAAAACCTGATATTGCACTGGGATTTGAATGTGTGTGTTTCCATTGGACTTCTGGTGAAAGAAGTGTGTGAAAAGTGCTCCTCACCTGGACAGCCCAGCTGGGGCCACGAGCAAAGGGAGGGGCGCGGCAACCCTGCCGTCCAGCACGAGTATTGCTGGTGAGGGACACCATGGTGGCACCAGTTGTTCTTCATCAGGAGTGTTCATCAAAGAGAACGAGCAGAAGACAATCGCTGGCTCCGTTACCAGAAAGCCACATTTTAGCGTGCGGGTAAAAGAGAAATGGGGAATGGAATTGCTGGGCCCTGGAAAGGGGTGGGGATTGAAAATCAGAACAAAAGAAAAATATTTCATTATGTTAATGAAGAAAAGAGAGAATTGAAGCATAAATGTATTGTTGAAGTAGGCTTTTGGTAGCTGAGAACTTATTGATGGATTTGGGAATCTAGTGACCCAGCATGGATTCCTGAAAGACCTGATCCTAGAACAATACTATGTTGGTACAGTATAGTACCATTATTTTATGTTGTGCCAGTGAATCTAATTGCCAGAAAGAAGTCTGTTTTCATGCATCTTTTTCTTAAATGCAAGAGGCTTTTACTGACTCTTAACAAGCATGCTTACCCAAATTTTGTTGCATGCTTTAAGTAGCATAGCTATAAACACTTCACGTTTTTTTTTATACTTCTACCTAATATACCAACCTTCCACAAGGATAACAGACTGGGAATAAAGTCAGATGTAAGGTGACCCTATAAATCTGTAGCAAGCTTTAGAAATAAATCTTTTGGCCTTTCCCTAGCTCGATTATCTCCAAAGTGAAAACAACCACTCTTGAGCTAAGGAAGATAATATCGACAATCACTGTACCTTTAAAACAAATCCCAATCCAAAGTTAAAGCTTAAGCAAAATGCAAGTGTTCTGCCAGCCGTTAGCTCTGAGTGGGAATGCAAAGGACTACTTATTTTTAGTGCTGCGTTAAGTTGGATTGCTGCTATTAAAAAAATAAAGCTCTTGGATCAAAAAAATACTCACCCAAAGGCTTAAAAGACCACAGGAAATTTCTGCTAAGTTGCAAGTGAGGAGACCCTCGTTTTGTATTTTAAGAGTCTGCTGATTGCGTCCGTAAATACAGCATTGACGTTCAGTGCAAAAGTCAGTGGGGTTCCGGTTATGGAAGGTTTCCTGGTGAGCCTACAGTCAGTACTGTTTACTTTGAGACCCTCTGTTGCTATCTTGCTATTTTCCATGGAGTCATGGGCACAGCGTGGCTTCTGCTCCCAAATACATATGACCCTATGTAAATACAACCTTGCATTTAATTGTTCTTTCATGATTGTTTTGTGCCCCTTTTATTAAAAACACATGAGATGTATAATAACAAGATAAGACCTAAATAGACTATTTTATTCTCAGAGCTTGGACTAAAATTTTCTGAAATGATGCTGATTTATAATATGGAAGACTAATTTTTTATTTCAACCAAAAAAGCAAGCATTTAATCTGGTGGATAAATGTGGATCCTGCCATTCATTTATATTTTAAAGAACCACTTGAAATTGGATGATTTTGCTTAAAAATAAAAAATTTTAGCCTCAATTGGCCCATTACAGAAAGCCAGGACCATTTTCTAACTAAGAAAAGTAACCAGCATTGTTTCACCTCTTGCTGCACTCAACTATGTGTATTAATAAAATAAACCTAGATTTCTGCACTGTTGTTATTTCATTAATAGGACAAGGACATGTTTTTGCTTTGAAAAAATTTTCTGGAAACCCAAATGTCTTTCTCTGGCTGAAGTTTTGTCCATTTCATAGTGTTTAAATCCAGCCATACATATTAACTTTATTCCAATTTTTTGTCGGTCACCCTTTTCCTTATTATATCTTATTATCATTTTAGAGTCTTGGGAAAAGTACCAATGAATTTAATGTTGTTTTAATTTTATATACTTGTAATCATTAAACATTGTCTTAATTTCTAATCACAGACCTCTATAAAAATGGTAAATATAAGACATTATCACCATTTTATCACTCAAGGTGCATGTCATAGAAAGTCTCTATTTGGTTGATAAAAGGAAGAATTTTTTCCCACTTGTGGTGGATGTGATGCAGTTCTTATTCGATACATTGAGATGCACCCAGTACAGAAATGAGAATCTGGTACCTCAATATAGTGTTTCCTTGGTATGAGATGTCAGATTTGTGAACTACCCACGCTTTATCTTTGTAACTGATTGACACGTTTAGAGAAAAGCTCAAAAGTCAGAGAGAAGTTAAAAAGTCAAAAAAAATTAACCACCGCTAGTTTAATATTTAAGAATTGGACCCACCAATTATTTCATTAGACTGATTCTTTAAAGAAAAAGCTGTGGAAAGAATCGAAGGATTATGAGCTAAGCCGTATTTTGCAGAATAAGGCTCTATTTTAATAGCTAATTTTAAAAGGCAGAAACGATGCCTGTTCACACCAACAGCCCATCCAGAAGTTCTTGCCTGGCCGCCCTAAAAGAATGCACAGGTGTGGACCACTCGCCAATGCTGGCCCAGTTCCAGCATTTCTGCAATCCAGCCCATCAGCTGCAATTCTATAAAGAAAATAAGTGTGTGTGTGAATTGGGTGGTTGTAACACCCCACCAAGTTTTCCCTATTTCAACATAGAGGAAGTGAGTGGGTTTTCCTGAGTCCCCAGGATGTGATTAAGGAAGAAAACAAACCCATCTCCAGGAAGGTCCCAGGCAGGAAAGAACTAGACAGACTCTAAAACCCAGACTGCCTATTTTCATCTTTCTTAAAGTAGAGATAAGGAACATTAACATTAAGGTGGTAAGAAGACGCTGTGGCTTTATCAGCATCCTCCTGGTCATTATCAGCCAGTCTGCAAAATTAGTTCTTGGGTGACCAGCGTTAATTTAAGGCAGCCCTGCCTGATAATTTCCTGTGGTTGTAAAATGTCTTGCATTTCTTATGTTTGACATAGTTTACCTTTATGTTAATTCCTTCAATTATTTAAATGAAATCTATACTATTCAGAGAACAATTTTGGGTATTTGAATAGCTATTTTAAATACAGGAAAAAGCAAACTCATCTGTCTCTGATTTATCCAGAAAAACTGACTTCCTGGTTTCATTTTGTGTCCTTTATTAGCATAGTAATTGTAGTTAACTTATCTTTCTCTCATGTTAGTAAATATATTCTGTTAGTAGAAATTTCTGAAATGTAAGTGAAAATCTATTTAAGGAAGTAGGGGAATCGCATACACCCTTCAAAAATCATCAGGTGTTGAAAACAAGAGATTCCTTAAAACCTTAAAGAAAACCTTAAAACTCATATTTGGGTTTTACACCCTGTAATTAATTCAGTGCCGCCTTGGTACTTTTTAAAAAACGCAGCAGCTTACACTTGAAAGAGGAAAAAAAATCAGCATTAACACTGCATGTCCTGTTATGTACCACATTTTAACACATAACAAACATGGTATTTATTCTTAGTAGAATCAGAAAGATGCGACTTTCAAAAGTTATACTGTATTCACATTAGAAAAAGGAAGTCTTGTCTACCACGCAGTAGTATGTCCGTATTTAAACAGAGAAAGCTTTCTTTTCCTCCTTTCTTGCTCAGAAATTTCCTCAGTTTGTTATTTCTTGTGATCGCAGCAGAACATTTCACACAGAGTCAGAAATCCTGCTCAGAGCAAGTGAGATGGAATCACTGGTACAAGATATATGTTTATGTCATTTCATCACTGTGGTGGCTTAGGCATTCCTGAATTCCAGTCACGTTATTAAGTCTAACCTGACTAGGAAAAGTATATACTTTGAGATGAGAATCAATTTCTTCACGTCATTAGAATATGTTGTGAGCACCAAGGAACCACTAAGATGCAATTTATTTACAAAGTTGTCCCTTGGCCTGTTGAAATAGCTTCACTATTCCACTGTTACACTATTGAGTATTTGCTCTTTACTTATTGGTAGGATATATTACATCGTTTTACTTAGCAAAGCAGAATGAACTTCTAGAACTGGATTATGTCCTAGAGGGGAATGCAATGGCAAAAGTAATCATCAAATAGGACCATCTTTCTGAGAGAAAGCAGATCTCCAGATAGTTCAAACCCAAGTTCCCAAGAGGTGCCTGAGGCTCTATTATAATTTGGCAGTGACCCACGGGCAGTGGCGACAAGGGTTGAATACTCCCAAACCATTCTCTCTTTTTTTTTTTGTAATCATTAAGCTTAAGCTATGTATGGAAATGGGAACTACCATTAGCATTTCTAGAAAACAACAGAAACATAGTCCACTTATGCTTTTTCAAAGACAGGGTCATCCCACATTAAGAAATGCCATTGTAAATGCAGTAAGATTTCTGGCAAAAAAAAAACCCAAAAGAATTCTGTGGCAGCTCTTCCCACCAAAAGCCAACCCTGTAGGCACAGATCATTTTAGCCGTGCTAGGATTTGCTGCACAAAAATGTCATTTAGCTTGTCGCATTGCTAGCACAGCAACATGTATGAGCAAAGCACCGTTGATCAGTGTTTCTCAGTGGGGATGCTGTTGGCATTGGGAGCTGTGCGTTCTTTGTTGTACAGAAATGTCCGACACGTTGCAAGGTGTTTAATATCCTAGGTCCCTGCTGACTATACGCCAAGAGCGTGCCAAGGCTTTGTAAAAACCAAAAGTAAAAAATTCTCCCCTGTGATCAAATGCTCTCCGAGGAGGATAGGACCACCTCCCCACCTCCCTTGCCTACCAATGTCTACTGCAATTTGAGGACACACCGGAAAAAGTTTCTATCTCTAAACATCGGCTCGACTGCCTTGTCTTTCTTTGGGCCCTGAATTGTTTCCTCCCGCTTCACTTTTCAAGACTTCTGTTTTGATGCAGCTTTAATTTGCCGGTGCTTCAGGGAGCAGGTTGCTGGGCAGCCTTGGCCGTTCTGGTGGGCACCATCACTTGGTTAGTCCCTGTAAGTACTTAAAGGAGAGATTTCACATGAGGCAGACTTTTCTCTTTTTTTAAGCCTCACAATTATACTTCGGAAGTACACTGTTGGTCATAATCCTTGTCAGTCTTATGAGGATTGTTGCATGGCTTAACCACAAGCACAGCGACTAACAACCCACATAAAAAAACCTGTGGTCTGTGAAAATCACCCTTAGACCTCACCGGGTAAACTGCATCCCATGAGTTCCAGAACAGTTGCCTGTTTATCCTATGAAGGAAACATTTAATCCACAAGCAAATACTTAAATTCTCCCTGTAGAAATATAGTCATGTGGTTCATCTGCCCTGAGATTTGTGAAAACTGAATTATAAAGGAAATGTGGATTAACTGGATTGCGTGCATATTGTTCATTCTTGAATGAAGGTCATACACAAAGCAAGATGAGTTTTACCTAGGTGAAACATTATTAAACTATAGTAACAATACATAAACGTACTTACTCTCTTTGTTGCTCTTTGTCAAGAAAACTGAATGGTAAATATGTCTTGAAATGATTTGGAAGAATTGTGGCTAATAGAATGGAATTAATTTAGCCACTGTAGTTTTTTAAAATATTAAAATTTCTAAATATCTTTTTTGAGACAGAGCAATTCAAAGTTGAAAAGGTGATTATATTGTGAACTTTTAGATGGTGCTTAAGAATTCTTATCTTGTTAAATACCGGTATATATTTTTTAAGAATAAATTGAAGGGAGTAAATGAAGCAGAATGCCACTCCACCCTCAGGTCAATTTTATGGTATATTAAAATGCCAATAGTATTTGTGCCACTTGCGAGTTTTGGGGGCTTTTCCCTTACTGCATGCTTTTCTTATAGTTTGACTGTATCGTTACATTGCTTAGAGAGCTTCCACAAGGAGAAGTCGCTGTTGCAATGCTAACTAGTGTTTGAAGACTATCTGAATGAATCTAGGATCAAACCACTTTCATTACTTAAAATGTAGGCACTAATTTTTATTTTTATTTTTTTAAATATTCTATGGCTTAGAAATGTGCCAATGTGCTCAAAATATTCTGTACCGATTTCACCAGACTGAGTACCTACCAAAAACTCAAACTAGTCATTATTTTTTTCTGTGTAAGAGTGATTCTTAAATAAAGAACCATAGGCGTTCTTTCGTTATTTCAATCTTTGGTGAAAGTGATAAGAATGGTAAGCTGTGATCATTATCAGACTGAATGATTTCTGATTTCCAGTGAGTGATCTAATTCTCCGTGTTACACAGGTATAATATCTGTGAGTGTGAATAACTGGAACTGTACTCTGATTGACATGACAGTTTCTCTCTTTGTTGTTCTTGGCCTGTACTGTGTTATAGTGTGTGGGTATAAATATCTACAAGTATACACACCTATGTACATGTATTCCACTATTGTAACCTGAAAGAAAGACTATGTATTATCTTTTTTTATTCCGTACTGGTGTTTGTGTTATTTAAAAAGCAAAATTATGCTCTATTTAGTTGTATAATATTATCGGATACTTTACCGTGCACAATTCCAAGTGCCTTAGAACATTGTTTAGCTTTCTTAAATATATATAAATGCATATATGTATAAAATTGGGAAAAGTTACCTCAATAAAATCATTGGGAAATTCCCAGCTTTAGTTTGTTCCAATTTCTATTGTATTCAGACCGTTCTCATCTTTTAAAATTAAAAGCTCACAGAGCCCTCACCTGTAAAGCAAGAATAAGACACCTTTTCTGATTGACTGTTACTTCAACCCCCAACTTAAATTTTTTTGTATGTAAGGCCTCACTTTTTATTTAAAATATCTGTCTAAAGAATTGCTGCTTTAAACAGCAACTTACAGTATGTTTTAAAACTTCCTGTCTTTTTATATTTGAGGATATCTGAGGTTGATGTTTTTATTGACATTAGAATATGTAAAAATAAAAGTCCCCTTAGGGTTTATAATATAGAAAATAAACAAACTTCCTCATTAAGCTTACTATTTAATGTATTATAAGCAAGGAGAGAGGTCGGGAATACATTTTGACCAGAAAAGGAATTGGAATATACTTTTCATGTTTTCCAACAGTGGTTACAAATTGTAACTTAGCTTCCCTCAACCCCAGGATAAGGGCAAAGACATGAGAAGAAAGTTGAAAAGCAGTTTGAGTACCATTATCCTAGACAGAAGACATGTAGGAGAGAAGATTGGGGCCAAAAAATTTAAAGAACACACAATTACTAGGGACCAGCACCAAATGAAAGAATGGAAGTACGTAGTATAAAGGACCTAAAAGGTACCAGAAATTGAGGGAAGGTAAAAGGATTAGGACCCAGGGGAGCTGACAAGTTGGGTCAAGATGCCAACTAACAGATTTCCCACAATGTGGCCCTGATCTGAGGCAAAGCACGTTTCCCTGACAAATCCCAGACTCTGGAGGCCCTAGCTTCAGGAGGTGGCCATCCTGTGCAGCAGCGAAGTCAGGTGAATAACTGCACCCAGCTGAGAAGAGGACAGTGGCTCACCTTCATCAAGCACTGCTTGGAAGTCAGGCCGAGGTCCAAGTGTTTAACAAGCAGCTTCTGTTTAATCCAACAGCATCTCAGTGAGGCGCGTATGAATAATATTATCATTCCCATTTTACATTCAGGTGAGTAAACTGAAGCCCACTTGCCCCAAGTTGCACAATAAGACTGAAACAAAGACCAGAGACTAATTTCAGCTAGTATACCAAGCATACTGCTGTTATCATTTAATGTTCTAGGGAAGAATTTGTGCTGCAATGGAAAAGGATGCATTTCTTAGACAAGCACACCCTTCGTATTCTGACTTCTTGTGGACTTTGCATCGTTCCTTTCCTTTGAGCTATCTTACAACTTTGTAAGTTGTGGAAGGCTGACGGTAACATAGAATAATTCTTGTCTCTAGACATGTACATAAATTCTGTCCAGTGGGGGTTCCGCTGTCTTCCCTAGGTCACTAGAGAAGCCAGTTTTGTCTCCGTCTGCACATTCTTCTCCATTTGCCTGTTCTATAAATGCTCCTGTTCTTTGGCTCGTCCTCTGAACGAACTGTAACATCTTACTGGTTCCCTCATCAATAATATATATATATTTGTATGTGAGTCATGATTTTATCATTAAAAAAATTATTCTTTAACAATATTTATTGAACCAGATTATCTTAGTATATAACCTGTCTCCTCTTTGGTTTTTATTTCTAAGTATCTTTACTTTTTTATACACCAAATGAAATAGTTCAAATCTTCACTGCAGACATATAAACAATGAAGAAGTATCTAAAAGGAACTGGAAGCTCCCTGCGACCCCAGCTCCTCACGGAGAATTGCTGTGGGCAGTGTGGCGCATGGTCAACTAAATATTTTTCTATGCTTGTGCTATGATATTTCTGTGTAAAGTGTTTTTCTACTTAATAATTTTTTTACGAAAATTACCGTCTACCGTGATGTTTTGCAATCTTTTTTTTTTCTGACTTAATAAGTGGCTGTCTATGTCGATCTCCTCTTCCACAACAGACGATGGTATGAATGTTGGGGTTTTTTCAGTTAATCCCTTACTAATGGAATTTTAAGCGTTTTATTTTTCCCTATTACAAACAGTGCTACAGTGAACATCCTGGTACATCCGTCTTCTGTTGTTGTTATTAAGGTAAAATTGGGCCGTTACGTAGATTTCAGGCGTACAACATTACAATTTGATATTTGTATACACTACAAAGTGATCACCACCTTAAGTCCAGTTACCATCTATCACCATACAATTGATCCCCTTCACCCATTTCAGCCTGTCCCCAATCTCCTTCCCCTCTGGTAACCACCATTTTGTTCTCTATTTCTATAAGTTTGTTTCTATTTTGTCTTGTTTGTTCATTTGTTTTGGTTTTTTTAGATTCCACGTACACATGAAATGAGATGAGATTTGTCTTTCTCTGTCTGACATTTCACTCAGCATAATACTCTCAAGTTCCATTCATGTTGTCACAAACTGCAAGATTTCCTTCTTTTTTATGGCTGGATAGCATTCCATTGCATATGTATACCACATCTTTATCCATTCATGCATCAATGGACACTTAGGTTGTTGCCATATCTTGGCTACTGTAAATAATGCTGCAATGAATATGGGGATGTGTAGATCTCTTCAAAATAGCGTTTTCATATCCTTTGGATAAATACCCAGAAGTGGAATAGCTGGCTTATATGGTAGTTCTATTCTTAATTTTTTGAGGAATCTCCGTACTATTTTCCATTGTAGCTGTACCAATTTATATTCCTAACAGCAGTGTATGAGGGGTTCCCTTTTCTCCACATCCCCTCCAACACTTGTTATTTCTTGTCTTTTTGGTAATAGCCATTCTAACAGATGTAAGGTGATATCTCATTGTGATTTTGATTTGCGTTTCCCTAATAATTAATGATGTTGAACATCTTTTCATGTGCCTATTGGCCGTCTGTATGTCTTCTTTGGAAAAGTGTCTATTCAGATCCTTTGCCCATTTTTTAATCAGTTTGTTTTTTTGTTATTGAGTTATATGAGTTCTTTATATATTTTGGATATTAATCTCTTATTGAATTTATGATTTGCAAGTATTCTCTCCCATTCAATAGGTTGCCTTTTCATTTTGATGATGGTTTCCTTTGCTGTGCAGAAGCTTTTTAGTTAGATGTAGTCCCATTTGTTTATTTTTGCTTTTGTTTCCCTTGCCTTTGGAGTCACATCCAAGAAAACATCACTATGACCATGTCAAGCAGGTTATCCTCTATGTTTTCTTCTAGGAATTTTATGGTTTCAGGTCTTACAGTCAAGTCTTTAATCCGTTTTGAGTTAATTTTTGTGTATAGTGTAAGATGGTGGTCCAGTTTCATTCTTTTGAATGTGGCTGTCCAGTTTTCCCAACAACATTTATTGAAGAGACTGTCCTTTTCTCATTGTATATTTTTGACTCCTTTGTCATAAATTAATTGTTTACTTATGTGTGGGTTTATTTCTTGGCTCTCTATTCTGTTCCATTGACCTGTGTCTGTTTTTATGCCATTACCATACTGTTTTGACTACTATACGTTTGTAGTATAGTTTGAAATCAGGGATCATGATACCTCCAGCTTTATTCTTCTTTCTCAAGATTGCTTTGGCTATTCAGGGTCTTTTGGGGTTCCATACAAATTTCAGAATTAGTTGTTCTAGTTCAATGAAAAATGCCATTTAAATTTTGACAGGAATGGCATTGAATCTGGTACATCCATCTTGATGCACTTCCCTTTTTGTGAATTAAGTACCTCTATAAGCTCTATTAATATTGTCAAGCATGTAATTCATAATTCCTAAAGTTACCGCTTGAGTGTCTAGGTCGTTTGGCTGTACTCAAGCAAGTTGTCTTCACTTTTGCGCACATTGGCTTTCTAGTGCTTGGAGATCCTCGGGTCATGCTGATGGAGAACCACTGCTGAATGTGATGTACATGGAGCTAAGATGATAGGCACCATTTCAATAGGCAACTTCATTTCATACGGAAAAACAAGACATTTTTCAAAGCTTAGACTAAACCAGAAATTCTGTTTAATCATTTTGAAATGGATGCTGTTCATTAGAGTACACTAATAAGAAGGTAGGGGAAATATGGTTTGGATTTATCATTACTACAATATTTCAATTATGGGTGATTTTGATGGTAGGAAATAACATTTTTCTGTGTTAAGACAAGCCAAGTTTCTGTATATATACCATTTTAATGAATGCATTGTGCTCGATGTTGTATTCAACAAATATTAAATGAGCTAATGTATATACAGCACCCAGATCAGCCGCTGACACATGTAAACTCACCATACGTGTTGGCTTTTTGAAATAGGATATATTCTAATGGTTAAGGGTTACTCTCAAGCTACACCTGGGTTCACATTTTGGCTTCATCACTAATGGCTTTTTGCCCTTGGGCAAAAGTCACTTAACTTTCTGTTCCTCAATCTTTTTTGTTTTTTTTTTTTTTAAAGATTTTATTTTTTTCCTTTTTCTCCCCAAAGCCCCCCGGTACATAGTTGTGTATTCTTTGCTCTGGGTCCTTCTAGTTGTGGCATGTGGGATGCTTCCTCAGCGTGGTTTGATGAGCAGTGCCATGTCCGTGCCCAGGATTCGAATCAACGAAACACTGGGCCGCCTGCAGCGGAGCGCGCGAACTTGACCGCTTGGCCACGGGGCCAGCCCCTCTTTTTTTTTTTTTTTGAGGAGGATTAGCCCTGAGCTAACTAGTGCCAATCCTCCTCTATTTTGCTGAGGAAGACTGGCCCTGAGTTAACGTCCATGCTCATCTTCCTCTACTTTTTATACGTGGGACACCTACCACAGCATGGCTTTTGCCAAGCGGTGCCATGTCTGCACCCGGGATCCGAACCAGTGAACCCTGGGCTGCCGAGAAGCAGAACATGCCAACTTAACCACTGTACCACCGGGCCGGCCCCCTGTTCCTCAATCTTTAATCTGTAAAATAATAATAACAATAATAGTATATCTCCTTAATCCTTTCATAAGACTTTAATGAGTGAATATATGTAAAGTGCTTTGAACAGGGAAAGTACTATTGAATCCTTCTTATGCTACGCCCTGGGGAAGTAAAGTTGGCATGACAAAAACCCTTGCCCTGCAACAGGTTACTGCAGCCTGGTTCTAAGTCAGATGAAAATAATAAAGATTTACAACTTAGTGTAACTAGTAGAGTAGTACAATCTCAGGATACAGTGAGAGCATGTGGGATGGACCCTAGTTTCGAAGAGTAGACATTTCCTAAAGGCGGAAATGGCTAAGCTAACACTTGACAAACAGCGAGGGAGAGGAAGAGTTTTTAGCTGAGCATAAGAAAGCCAATCTCTTGTAGGTGCATTTGGAAAGTGCAGTTTGATAGAGCTGGGTCCTAGAGTGCTGTGTGGGCAATAAGGGGACAGGATGCTAAACCGATGGGTAGAGACCACACAACATAGTCTTGGCTGCCATGCCAAAGAGTTTGGACTTTATCCTGAGGCCAGAGGGTAGACATTGAAAGGGTTTACACACAAAAATGACATGATTGGATTAGAGCATTAAAAATAATAAATTTGATAAAAGGGGTAATCAGGTGATACATCTGGATATTTAGAAGCTAGAATGGATAGAATTTCCTGACTGGCTGCCTTATGGAGACAGTGTAGCATATGGTTAAGGGTGTAGCCTCCCTGACCAGACGGATGGGCTACACATCTAGGCTTCTCCATTTACTGTGTGACCTTAGGCAAGTCACTTCAGCTCTCTGAACCTCAGGCTCTACTTGTCTAAGATCGGGTTGGTGTTATTTAACTGTACTTTACAGGCTTATCAGAGGAATTCAATGGCATAATGAGCATACAGCGGGCAGCACAGTGTGTGTAGTGTTAGTATTAGCCCAGTAAATACATAAAGCAACAGACTATTACTCAAAACAAAAAAAAGAGCAATCAGTGTGGTTAAGGGGTCAGGCTCTAGTCAGACTCCAGTTTAAGGCCCTGCTCTGCCATTTCCTAGCTGTGTGACCTTGAGGAATTTCCTTAATTTCCTATGCCTTAGTTTTAGCGCTTGTAAGATAAGGAAGAGCAGAGCGCCTCTCCCGGAGTGTGAACGGTAAGCAAGACATGAGATAATTCAGGTAAAGTGCCAGAACATGAATTCATTTAAACAAATATCCATTGAGTACACGTGCCAGGCACTATGCTAGGCCCAGAGGAAGAAAGACACGATAGTAAATAAAACAGATCAAAACCAAACCAAACCTGCCCTCCCGGAGCTTAGTTATAATGAACGCCTGGCACATAGGAGTGCTATGCATTGTCTTTGTCACAGAGCATTATCCCAAGATCAGTTCTGTGGTCCTAATCAGAACTGTTTCTATAATTTTTACTGTAATAAACAAATAATATCCCATAAATATTTACAGTGGGAATATGCAGGACAGAGAGACGCAGTGCGAGATAACTCAGACATCGGAAAGACGCCAGAAATTGGGAAGGGGAAACACAAATCCGAGGACAGGTCTGCTGATAAAGCTTTGAAGGCGCTGCCCCCCGCTCGCGCCCAGGACAGCCTGCGAGAGCGCCGGCACCTGCCTGAGCTCCTCCTAAGAAGGTGTGCTCACAGCCTCTTTGCTTAAACCACGTGAGACGTTTGAGGGACGCCTCGGAAGAGAAGCAGCATTAGTGTCCGCCTTATAAAATGAGGTATGCAAACATCAAAGAGATTCTGAATAAGGGGCTCGCCCGAAGGGCTGTGCGGTCAACAGCGCCTCGGGGGCTGTGAACCGGACCTCTGAACGCGGTCCAGGAGGCGACGCAAAATAAAGAGCGGGACAGGCCCGGGCGGCGCGGAACCGCGAGGCTGCGATGCTGCGTTGCTAAGGCAACCGCCTCCGCGCCCGCCGCGAGCAGGGAACCCGACACCTAGGCGACAGCAGGGCGGTCCCCTTCCCTCCGGGTGGACGGGTTCCTTTCGTTTTTTACGGCGGGGAATAGGCAGGGAATCTGTCAACGAGGCTGCTGGAGTCGTCGCCTCGCCTCGGCAGAGGGCGCTGTCAAAGCACGGCCCCCAGCGAACAGCAGCCGCCCCGGCCCGTCCCCGCCACAAAGGCGGCGCGACGCCCTTCCCGCGCGGAATCTATTCTGGACCAGCAAGCCCCGCCCTGCCTGGGGCGGCAACAGCCCCGCCTCCTAACAGCTTCTCGCGATCGTTGCGAAGGAGCCGGCGATGCCTGACTTCCGGCCGCGATCCTCTAGCTCTTCGCCGATTGGTCTATCTTCACGGCCTTCGGCGTGACTTCCGGTCCGCGTCCCGGGTTGCACGTGTGGAGAGGCCCACAGGCCGGCGACTTAGCCGGGTCTGGGTGGCTTTTCGGGGAGGGAGCGTGTCGCGTGTCCCGGGACTCAGAGCGTGCCGAGGTCGCTCTTTAGGGTGAGCGCCGCGCGGCGGCAGCATGGTAAGCCGGCCTTGTTGTCTCGGCGGCGGGGCGCTCTGGTTTGGCGGCGGCCGGGCCGGCTCCGCTGGTGCCCGTGGCCTTGCCGCCGGGGACTGGGAGGGCTGGTCCGGAGGCGCGGGAGGCGGCCTGCGGCCCAGTGTCCCGGTGCCGGTCACCCTCACCTCCCCGGGAGGACTTTGCGCTTCAGGGTGGGTCCCCCGCGGTCAAGCCTCCCTGGGTAGTGGCCAGAAGAGAAGGCCTTCGCTTTACCTCGGGGACCTAAAAACCTGTGTGGCGGGACACAGACACGCCCCCCTGTGCTGCAGGGGATCGGGCCGAGAGGGAGTTGCCGTCTCTCCAGACGTTGGAACGGCAGGTGTCTGTCCGTCCGTTAGCTCCGGGAACGGGAGCCGAGGGGAGAGGCTAAGGTTGGGCCCAAAGCAAGACGGCTTAGCCAACCGGGATGATGCTTTCTCGGTTTAGGAACTCGGTGTGGGGTAGCGAAGTGACGTAGACAGGGCTGATGGGTCTTCCCGAGCTTCAGCTCTGTGTTCTGGTTTCATTTAATAGTTGGTAGTTGATGGGCGTCCGTCCCCAGCTTGGAACTGTCTTCCTCGGGTTTTCTTGTGGCGGATTCCTTGTCCTTCTGGTTCAGCCTGTCGGGGACCTTCTCTGAGCACCCAGGCTAAAGTAACCCTTAAGTCGTTTGTACATCACTATTTTGTTTTCTTTTATGGACCTGAAATCATTTTCTTGATGATTTGCTTGCTAGGAATAGGGACTTTATTGACTCTCCCACTGCTCTGTTCCCAGCGCCCAAAACGACGTCTGGCACAGAGTAGGTACCAACGAATGTTTGTTGGAGGAAGTATAGTTTCTATAGAACCTAGCTGATATTGTCTGCCCCAGAACTCTAGGTTTTAAAAATCTGTTGATCCTTTACTTGTTAAAGCTGTCTGTCTGGATTGTGATACTGTTTACTGGTTTTTTTGTTCTGTTTTAATGGCTTGTTCTGATTTTATTCCTTTGAAGCCTCACAGGAAGAAAAAGCCCTTTATAGAAAAGAAGAAAGCTGTGTCTTTCCACCTGGTGCACCGCAGCCAACGCGATCCTTTAGCAGCAGATGAGACGGCACCCCAGAGGGTTCTGTTACCTGCACAGAAAGTGAGTCCTGTGCTTTAGCCAGTGAGCCTAATAAATTATTAGTCAGCTGCTCTTCTCAGATGGCTGGGATCTTCTGGAAAACAAATCTGTGACTTAATTTTCGGTAAATGTGCTGATTTTTACAGCATAAATACTTATTTTGGTTGAGAGGATAAAGCATCTTTCTTTGAGGTGTTTAAATGAACAAATCTTGTAGCATAAAGGTCAATATTTACAGAAAGCATTGGCTCCACCACCGTGTGATGTATTTTAGGGTACGTGCTCAATCTCTGCTTTCACTAAGATCCTGCCATTTCATAACCACAGACTGCGTTTTGCCTCCTGGTCACTCATCTCCTGAGATGGAAAACAGTGAAACTTGTCAAGTGTGGATAATGTGAAGGGAAGTGTTGGGAAACACTGGGCGTATTTAGCTTTTCAGTAAAGCCGGTTTGTGTTGTATGTTGAGAAACTTCTTTGCACATAAGTATTTATAAGAAATTGTACTTACCTTTCAAGGTCCTCTAGTCTTTTCTTCTAACCCCCCAAGTACTTGATAAAACAAAGTGCGTGTGTGTTTCTTGGCTTGAATTGTTGAACAAAACTGTCTAGTGGGAGGAGGAATTGTTTCATTCCATTTCAATTTTATATGGCATTCTGGCTTAGAAGTGCTGTGTTTACTGAGTTTGTCCAGAATCCTGTCTCATTTCTATCAGCCATCTGCCTCCTATTCTGAAAGCTGTGTTCATTGGAACGTTCCTATGCCTTATCCTTGGAAGAGGTACTAACTCCATTTTGTTTATTATGCCAGATAAACGATGAAGAAAGGCGAGCGGAACAGAGGAAGTATGGCGTGTTCTTTGATGATGACTACGACTACCTGCAGCACCTGAAGGAGCCATCTGGGCCCTCCGAGCTGGTTCCCACAGGTACCTCCAGTGCACCCGACGGGAGAGATGAAGAAGAAGAAACTCGAGTACTTTCAGTAAGACCTCTCAGCAATTTAAATGTGAGAGAGAGTGTGTGGGGATGAGCGAAGCAACCACCATTTTTATTTATTTATTATTTTTTTATTATTTTTATATATATATTGTGGTAACATTGGTTTATGACGAAACCACCATTTTTAAACCAAGATAACTGTTTGGGGCAAGAAATAGTGTCAGTCTGAAGAGCACAAAGATAAGCCATGCCCTCTGTTAAAGTTGTACGTGTGTGCACGTATGGACTTTCAGAAGAGAGAACCCGCCTGTTCTCTGGTGCAGGTGTCAAAAGTAACAGCCTTTGACAGGGTTAGAACTTTCGAGTGATAGGCATGGTCATGTCAGATAGCACTTTGAATGGAAGAAAACCAGCTGGCATGCTGTATGTCCACAACTGTTCCAGCATCAGAACTCTGTTCTCAGAAGGAACTTAACTTTTGTGGAGTGTTCAGATCTTTAGCACTTGTGAAAGCTGCAGGCTAACCATAAGAGAGAATAGAAGCAGTAGATTGTAGTGAAATTCCTCTTACTCTTTTCAGTAAAAATGGAGTTCAGTTTAATACTTTGTCTTTTAAAGACAAATGAGAGCACATAGTTATATGAAATTAGTGCTACTAATCTAGGTTCATTTTTCTCCTCTGGTTATGTTAAGGATGCCCATGTTCTATGCTTTAGTTATCATTTTTTTTATTTGGTATTAGTATAGAGTAAATTTCTCTGAAACTTTTATATCACCTGGCACTTAAAAAAAAGGAGGCACTGGTTTATTGGGTTTATTGACAAAAGAGAAGCAATAAGAAGGGCACCCATTTCCCCTGCTTCTCCTCCAACCATGTCATGGTCTAGGCATTCTTTTCGTCAGGACAGATGGGATCGTAGCTCCTGAAGTGCATAGTTTTCTGCTTATGGCGAGTCACAGTGGGTCAGGTTTCAGGATGTCATCCAGAGAAAGACGTAATAGCGCAGCTGTTGGTTCACTCACTAGGTTGGAGCTCTCTTCCAAGGCCGCACACCCCACTGCCACGTCTCTCTCAACAGAACCAGCTTCTTGCCGTCTCCTTCCCCGAGGCTGTTCTGTCAGTAGTAGAGGATTTCTCTTATTGGCTCACTTCCTCCTACGACCCAGTGAGGGAGGAGAGGAGGTTCTGCTAGTGGTTCAACTTCATTATCTTACTGATGGAGAAAAATTTTAATAAAGTCCTAACAGTCTTCTGGCCGAATATTATTGACCAGTATAAGGTTAGCTTTTAATCCTTAATTCATTTTGGGTAAAAGTAATCACTATCTAATTGGCTTTTTAACACAGTAAGGCTTTTAAATGGACACTTCAGTGATGTTTACAAGGATAAGTGAATTATGTTTGAAAATAAAAGTGGCGTTGGTTTTCTGTGTAGCACAGTGCAAAACTATGGATGAGTCCTATGTAGTTTTTTGACTTTCAAGTAATTTGTAACAAACCACCAAAATTGAATAAACCAGAAATGTTGAATAAGCCCTAAAAACAGAAAGGAAGGCAGTGCAGAAAGGCAATACAGAAACTGGCACTGCTTGAGCAACCTTGATTCTCACAGGAGAGAAAGCCGGTGCTGGCATGGTGGAAGGCAGCCGGGCAGACTCGACGTGGTTCTGAACCACCGCACCCAGTAAAAGATTACACACCTCTTAAAAAAGTAATCACTGTATAAATTCTAATTGTATGTCTGATTCTTCCACTGTTTTTCAAGATTTGAAAAAATGTCTCCAAAGGTAAATTCCCTAAACACAAGCTGATTCCAAGGGTACATAATCGTAAAGAGTATCTTTTTTTTTATTGAGATTATGATAGTATACAACCTTGTGAGATTTCACTTGTACATTATTGTTAGTCATGTTGTGGGTACACCACTTCACCCTTTATGCCCTCCCCCTACCCTGCCTTTTCCCTGGTAACCACCGATCAGTTCTCCTTGTCTATATGTTAACTTCCACCTATAAGTGGAGTCATATAGAGTTCGTCTTTCTCTGGCTTATTTCGCTTAACATAATACCCTCAAGGTCCGTCCATGTTGATGCGAATGGAACAATTTGGTCCTTTTTTATGGCTGAGTAGTATTCCATTGTGTATATATACCGTATCTTCTTTATCCAATCATCGGTTGCTGGGCACTTAGGTTGGTTCCACGTTTTGGCTATTGTAAATAATGCTGCAATGAACATAGGGGTGCATGGGACTCTTAGAATTGCTGATTTCAGGTTCTTAGGATAGATACCCAGTAGTGGGATGGCTGGGTCATAAGATATTTCTATTTTTAACTTTTTGAGAAATCACCATACAGTTTTCCATGGTGGCTGCACCAGTTTGCCTTCCCACCAACAGTGTATGAGGATTCCTTTTTCTCCACAACCTCCAACATTTGTCACTCTTGGTTTTGGATATTTTTGCCAATCTAATGGGTGTAAGGTGATATCTTAGTGTAGTTTTGATTTGCATTTGCCTGATGATTAGTGATGATTTCAAGGGTACATAATCGTAAAGAGTATCTTTTTTTTAAAAAAAAATACCACATATATATTTTACCACAGTTTTTTAAAAAAATTAAGGATGTGAGATACCAAAAATCATTAAATTGTGCATTTTAAATGGCTGAATTGGGGGCCAGCCTGGTGGTGCAGCAGTGAATTTCACATGTTCCGCTTAGGTGGCCTGGGTTTCACCAGTTTGGATCCCAGGTGCAGACCTACACACTGCCTGTCAAGCCATGCTGTGGCAGGCGTCCCACCCATAAAGTAGAGGAAGATGGGCACAGGTGTTAGGTCAGGGCCAGTCTTCCTCAGCAAAAAGAGGAGGATTGGTGGCAGATGTTAGCTCAGGGCTAATCTTCCTCAAAAGAAAAAAAGGCTGAATTGTGTGGTATGTGAAGTAAAGCTGTTTTAAAAAAAGGACTGTACAGCAGAAAACCAGATCTACGCCAGTGTTTATGCCACTGAGAAACTCACTTGGAAGCCGTAACAGCTTGCTAGGAATGCACTACTCTGTAGCCTTTCCTCCTGCTCCTCAGAGGCTTCTGTTTCAGCACGCTATATATGTGAGCCAGCGAGAATTACATCTCAGCCTTGTGCCTACTACTAGACTGAGAACAGGGTGGGTGGTGAGGCACATGGAGACAGACAACATGCGGTGGTGACCCTCGCATTAGTAACTATTTGGTTGAAAAGATAAAACTGAAGTGTAGGAACCAGACAGAAAATACGTGCCAGCTCATGTTGAAGTAGGTTGTATGGTGTGAAGAATGAGGGGATATCACACAAAGGAAAGTTCTGGACAGTAATCAAGAAGGGCTTCATGGAGGACGGAAGAATTCAGCTGGCCACTAACCATTGGCTTTGTTGAGAGAAGAAAGAACATTCCAGTCAGAAAGAAGGGACATAAGGTAGTATTGTGGATCATAATGTCCCACACATGTGCTCCATAAATTACTTTGCATTATTCCATGACACGAGGATTTACATGGAAGTCATTTATTGAGTAACAGTAGGAAATTTGGATACATAGACTAGGCCTTGCTTTGACAGAGCATTGAAAGTCAGGCGTGAAAAATCGAAAGCTGTTCTAAGTTTAGGAGGTCGTATCGTGAAATACTGAAGGAGTTGAATTTGGCAGTGAAATTTGAATTGGGTCGACTAGCGAAGTCGCAGTTGCATTGACCTGTCCTTGTTAACTGTAAGACAGTGCCCAGAAGCTGGTGTGAAATCACTGTAAACAAGAGAATTCAAAGGGATATAGGGATAGAAATGATTGATGACCACCCTAGGATTTAAGACTGCCAATTCAGAGAAAGATGGTGCCATTACTAGAGATTGGGACATTATCTCTGCTTTAAGAGGAAAAAGATTAATTTTGTTTTGAAATTTGTGGAGAGTGGAGTCACAAGACTTGGATTTGAATCCCAGAACCTCACTTAACAGCCAGTTCCAGGCAGGCATGCCATTTAACCTTAGCTTTTGTTTCACTAAAACATGCTGATAACCTCATGGGGTTGTGAGGATTACATGGAGTAATCTGCTGAAGAAAGCTCTCTGAAGTATTGCAGACGAGTTGCTTTTGAGATGACAGTGGAATATACATGTTTAAAATATGTAACCTGGAGCACAAGTGCGAGAGAATGCAGGATGTGGTTGTGTTAGTTTCCTAGGACTGCCGTGACAGATTACCGCAGCTTACCACTGCGAGGCTTAAAACAGCAGGAATTTCTTCTCTCCCAGTGCTGGAGGCTGGAAGTCTAAAACCGTGCTTTCAGCAGGCTTGGTTCCTTCTCGGGGCCTCAGGGAAAGGATCTGTTCCATGCCTGTCTCCTAGCCTCTGGTGGTTACTGGCAATCCCTAGGGTTCCTTGGCTTGCAGATGCATCACTCCAGTCTACCTCTATATGTACATGGCTTTCTCCCCTGGTTGTCTTCACGTGGGGTTCTTAGAAGGACACACCAGTTGTTGGATTAAGGCCTGCCGTAATCGAGTATCACCTCATCTTAACTAATTTACATCTGCAAGGATCCTATTTTAAAATAAGGTCACATTCTGAGCTTCTGAGTGGACATGAATTTTGGGGTGACACTTTTCAGCCCAGTATGGTAGTTCAGAGGTATTTCTAAACCTAACCTTTGTGTAATTTCTTTTCCAAGACCACTGGAATTAAGTTGCCTTCGTCAGTGTTTGCATCAGAGTTTGAGGAAGATGTTGGATTGTTAAATAAAGCAGCTCCTGTTTCAGGTGTGTTTAATTTTTTTAACTTTTCAAGTGGATAGAGCTGTGTTTTACAAAAAGAAACATACAGTAATGATAGAATTTTTCTGTCCCCAATAAAGTATTAAAATAATTGAGATGTGTCCAAATTCAGATTAGAGATCTTTAGGAAGGGCTGAGTGTGATCAACGTCCTCTTCTTTTGTTGCCGTCAAATTCCTAGTCTTTGAAGTTTCTATTTGGAGAGGAAAGTGGAAAAATTTTTGGTGGTCTAGTAGAGGACTCTTAAACTTGACCTAACATATTGCAAAGGAAACCATGATATTCAATTAGCCTTACATACATATAATGCAGTGTTGAAAATACATAATCTGTTAGCTTTCAGAATTTCCCCCGAGAGTACAGAAGTATTTTATAGAAGTCCATTTTACCACTTATTCCAGATACACAGTATGACCAAAAAGAAAGTTTGACAGGCTACAAATACTTAATTTGAGTTACGTCTAATAGGTGTATTTACCCAGTTTCTTTCTGCAGGTGAAAGCTTTGAATTTTGCTAAATCAACACAGTTTAATATTGTAGATCTGTAACGGAAGAGTTTTTACCAGTGGGTATTGAACCCAGAGGGATTTTTCCCCCTTTTGTGTTTTCTTGCAGTCATCCCTCTCTCTTCCTCATTCAACTGAACCTCTTAAAGTTCTTAATCATTCTTTTATCCTCACTACATAGATAGAATCTGGTAAATAGTAAGTACTCAGATTATGTTAGTTGAGTGAAGGAATCATGCTTTCTTGGGAATTACAATTCAATTTTTTTTTTTCTTCTAGGACCTCGGCTGGATTTTGATCCTGACATTGTTGCGGCTCTTGATGATGATTTTGACTTTGACAATCCGGATAATCTGCTTGAAGATGATTTTATTCTTCAGGCCAATAAGCCAACAGAAGAGGAGGAGGGGATGGATACACAGTATGTGCGGTTTGTTTTGAAGCAGGCATGGCCTGACTCATGCCTCTTCAGGAGGGTGCCAACCGTATTGTGTTAGAGCTGGAAGAGACCTCCCAGAACTTGTAGTCTGAGACTTCTGTGTTTTAGAGCAAAAAATGTGAGACTTGAGGTCTTTACAAACCATCGATAGGTGGGGCTAAAGTCCATGTTGCCTGATTGCTGGTTCATTACTTTTCCAACCGTACGAGACGGGTCAGGCAGCACAGCTGCTCCTCCCTAAACAAGAATGTTGCTTGAAATACCCTCAAATTTTACTTGTGTAAAGTCATTTGGTTCAGTTCTGTTGTTTTTCAAGTTGTTTTGACAGTTAATTTATGACTCTGATTTTAGGAAATCTGAGGATGAAGATGGCAGTGAGTGGGCAGATATGGATGATGAGAAGGAAGGAGGTAGTGATGAGGACTGCTGTGACTCTGCAGGCTCATTATCAGATGAGGCTGTGTTTGCCCCTGGAAAACCTCCTGGGGCTGGAGAGGACCGCTTGTTCTGGGAAGAGGAAACAAAGAGTCGCTTTACTGAGTATTCTATGACGTCCTCAGTCATGAGGAGAAATGAGCAGCTGACCCTGCATGATGAGAGATTTGAGAAGGTGAGGTTCCCAGCTGATAGCCTTTTAGTACTAGTTCCTAGTAAATTTTATATGACATTGGATCTCAAAGCTAGAACTTGCAGCATTAGAAAGAGCCTAAGATCTCTTATTAAAACAGACTATGAAACCATCCTAGTTTTAATTCTGAAAAGAACATGTATAAGTCCAAAGATGGTTGATCACACCTCCTAGATTTCGATTCTGAATCTCTCCAACCACAATCTCCAAGATTATGCTCTTTTCCTCAAGAATTGGCCTGAGCATAAACAAAATTCTACTTCTTTCAGCATTTGTGTTTTGCTCACTGATATATACCAAGGCCCAAAGTGGTATCTGGCATATGGTAGGAGTTAAAACCATTCAGTAAATGATGAGTGGATGAATGAACGATTTCCTTCAAGGTGAATCTAAGATAAAGGTTCTAACTTAGCTGCCTTTTCACTTGATGCTAGTTTCCTTCTCTCCAAGAGACGAGCAAAGCGTTCCTCACATAACCTCACTCCACAGGAGTACGTCACCCCCTGCTTAGTATTTTACAGAGCCTAACAGTATTTGAATAATACAGTACACATTATCTAAACTAGAATGAAATTTGTACATTGAAAGGAAGCTGTTAGATAATCTTTTAGTTTGCATCATCAATGAATTTGAAAGTATCTGTAACATAATCTGAGATAAAGATTTCTGCCTAGCATTTTGCTGTCTAAGCTGAACAGAATAACTGCCTTTCATCTTCATGTTAACTGGCAGCTGATTTTCAGTCTAAATGTAAGTCTTACGTAGACTGTTGTGTTACATAAGAAGTCTTGGACATGTTATTGTTATGGTACTGAATCCCTGCTCATACTGTTAATGGTAGTTGTGATCTCATGGTAGTGCTCCAGTATTGTTTAGGAATAAAATTAATGTAAAACATTTAAATGCTGTAGTCTGAATGAATACTTTTATTTTTCATGGTATCCTCTCTTTATATTCAAGTTTTATGAGCAATATGACGATGATGAAATTGGAGCTCTGGATAATGCTGAATTGGAAGGTTCCGTTCAAGTGGACAGCAGTCGCTTAGAGGAAGTTTTGAATGACTACTATAAGGAGAAGGCAGAGAAGTACGCTGACTCTTCCTGTTTACCTGCTTTTTTGCATTTTCAAATAAAGTCTGTAGTTGTACAGCTGGAGTACAAGGTCACATTCCAGTTGGAGAGTGAGGTGGTGCCTCTTGCCTCTTTGGCTGAAGAACTATTGTGACTTCTAAGTATATACACCCTTCTTTTCATCTTCCTGAAATGCCAGGTGTTCTGCGACATAGATATTTATGGCTTATAGAAAGATAAGAGTTTGTCTTTCCAGCTGGATTGGCGTTTCTCTCCAGCCAAATATTTGGTGAGTCAGCATCCACATCAAGGTGATTGTCTGAGAGAAACTAAGGAGGTGCTTATATTTGCTAGAAAGGCCTGATGTTCCATGATCACTGTTGTGTGCAGATCCTACAGCAGGTCAAGGGCTACGTACTCTGAATTATTTGAATACTTTGGAGAGAGAGAGATGGAATAATAATGCTTTTTGAGGCTTTAAAAAAGGCCATGTTTTAGGAAAGCTGCCATCTTGTTTAATTTGTAATGTTGCAAAGGTGCAGATAGATCTTTCCTTCCTGTCAGCAGAATGTCCAGAATCTGCTGGAGGGCAGAGGCATGGCTGGGTAGAGCTCATTCTGCCACAAAGTGACAGACAGTGCACATGAGTATGTGGATTTTAGAAAATGCCGTTTCCGTAGCTCTTTCAGTGCAGGTTTAGTAACATACAGTATAATGATGGGTATTTTCTTTTTCCACCTCCTCTGTCTTCGTTTTTGACACTTCAACCAAAAGTTGTGTAAAGTTGAATACTCTTGAACTCTTCGAGGATCAGGACCTGCCAAGGAATGAACTTGATGGGGCTGAGGAGGAAGAGATTGTTACTGTAGTTCTTGAAGAAGCCAAAGAGAAGTGGGACTGTGAATCCATTTGTAGTAAGTGCCTTAGTGTCCGTTTTACTGCTAAAGTGTGATAGTAATTTTAAAGTGTTAAGTACTTCAGCTATTTGAAAAACTACATATTTTGTGAAAGTAATTTGGAAACAGTAATATTCCTGTGCCCAAGTTGTAACAATTTAAAAACATTTATAAGAGAGACTCCAGTGTTATTTTGAACTATGAAAACAGAAAAGTGTGGAATATGCTAGGAACTCAGTAATGTTTTACTGATACTTGATATTTCTCTTTTTTAAGGTACGTACTCAAATTTATATAACCATCCGCAACTTATCAAGTATCAACCAAAGGTAAGTCCTAGTGTCCTGAGTTATTTGAAACATGCAGTGTAGGAAATGGAGAATACAAATTATTTTATCACAGTAGCTTTGTCCTTTTGTGGCTAGCAACTCCATTGGGAAAAGCAACAACGATGTGTCATTAGTGAGCTACTTTTTAATAGGAAAGGGAAATAACCCTAATGCTATTTTGTCTTTATTTCAGCCCAAACAAGTCCAACTGTCTTCTAAAACAGGAATCCCTCTCAATGTCTTACCTAAGAAAGGACTCACAGCAAAGCAAGTTGAACGAATGCAGCTGATTAATGACAGCGATCTGCCTAAGGTGTCAACCCAACCACGTTCTAAAAATGAAAGCAAAGAAGATAAAAGAGCAAGAAAGCAAGCTATAAAAGAAGAGCGCAAGGTAAAGTATCTTGCTCAGATGTGAGCTTTACCGAGAGCTGGCGGTGGGGAGGCCATGGGATCACTTCTGTAAAATCAGTCTGTATCTGTCTGAAGACTGGAATAACATGAAGGTGTTGTTGTACAGGAACGGAGGGTGGAGAAGAAAGCTAACAGATTAGCCTTCAAGCTGGAGAGAAGAAGGCAGGAGAAGGAGCTGCTGAACTTGAAGAGGAATGTTGAGGGTCTGAAGCTATGACAGTGGAACATTTGGGGTAAAGCCCGTTCCTCATCAGGGGCTCCTCATTATGTTCAGTAATGAACGAGGATCTTCACAGAGACAAAACTGGTTCCTCTGCCATTTTTACCAACAGATATTGAAGAGAAAACTACAGTATTGTAATTTATACCAGTAAGTTTTCTCTGTCCACTGTCTTGTAAATATTGTAATATTTTTGAATTTAATATTATAAGCTTAGGTTTGCTCCGAAATAAATGACTTCATGAGTATGAAATGTTTGGATAAATTAAAGGAAAATGTCTTCATAACTTAAGTGGAGTTGGTTGTGTTCTTTGTTTGTCTGGTTGTCCCAGTTGTCTTGTGCAGATGTTCTCAAATATTTCTTTGAAACCTCTCCACTCTTTTTCAGGGATTAAGTGGTTTAATTTGCTGTATGTAGGAAAGTGGCCCAGTTAAACTCGATTTTGAAATGCTGAGCAGTAAGAGTGTTTTCCTGAGAAGGGTCCACTGGTAGGAAGCTGAGTTTCCCCTTGCTGGAGGAAAAGGGTTATTTCAGATGGTTGATAAAACTGAATATTAAGGTTGTTGGGACTCATTTACTGGATGACTTGCTTTTGGAATTTAGGAACAGTGAAGACAGGAAACAGAAGAAATAATCAAGAAAACTTCCTTGGCTTCAGTGAGTACCTGGCTCAAAGTCAGAAATATTTACTTCAGTTTAAACTAGAAAGTTTGTCTTTTCAACATTATTTAATGCTTGGAAGCATTCATACTTGATTAAAATACATAGTTGAAAACTTTCCCTATTTTTTGATGAGTTTTGTCCTTTTTTTTCCTTCAAACTTTTTCAAGGCTCAAGCAATGACACCATCACAATTGTTAATTATTTGGTAAACTGTGACTTCCTTGAAACAGACAAGTTGTCAGTGACCCTTGTTCATGTGTCCATGACTAATGTGTTGTTATCTGGACTGTTCTGGAAAAAAAATCTGGACACTGTTGGTCTGAGTTGGAAACAGAATGGCTGGGGCAGAACCATTTTTAGCAGGTGAGCTGCATTTGATATCTAAATTACTAGAAAATGTCTTTATCTGTAATTTGATAATGGCTTTCCAAAGCTGGTAGGTGTTATCTTAGATGTTATCAGTTCTAAATCTATGCACTTATTGTAAGATTTTTAAAAGTTGTGAAAAACAATAGCATTAGGTACTCTACCAACATTGATACAAAAACTTGGCTGAAGAGCTTGTCATTTCAGAAGTAGAATACTAGAGATGGTGTATTTAAATGCCAGTCCACAGAAGCACAGGGTCAGGGTGATGGCTTATGCTCATGTTGGGAATGTACTAAGTCCTAAAAGGATTGACCATTTATTTTGATAGCTATCTCAATTAAAGGTCTCAAAGCCAGCTAGAATCTTACAGACATGGAATACCACTTTGACTTGGTGCTATTCAAGTTCTATTTTATGAGCTTCTAATTTTACTGCACCTAATCTAGAGGGTTTAAATCAGCACATTGTGTATTTTGCAATTAAGAGAATGTGACTACAAGCCACAAGGCTTGGTGAAGCATATTGTGATTTATGCTGATTATCCAGATTTTTACACAATATTTTAAATTATTTCATAGTATTTTGGAATATTTATGATTGTAGTCATCTATAACCAATGGTTGGGAACTTAACCTAAGTTCCCTGCTAAGGTTGAGAGTCCAAAGCGATGGGGTTTCTGCCTTCAAGGACTGCATCATCTGAGGAGGTAGGGTACTTGCAGCAAAATATAACTAGCAAATGCCAGGTCACCATGATAAGTACCACTTGAACTGAGAATCTTAGTACATGCTGTTCCTCCTGAAGTGCTCTTACTGCAAATAAACCTTTCTCAGGGTTGGTGCTCAACTGTCACCTCTCCCATAAACTTTTCCCTGACCTTGTATTTAAAAATAGCACACACATCCCTCCCCTGCATTCTTTGTTTTGTTTTTTTTGGTGAGGAAGATTGACCCTGAGCTAACATCTGTTGCCAATCTTCCCCTTTTCACTTGAGGAAGATTGGCCCTGAGCTAACATCTGTGCTAACCTCCCTCCAATTTATATGTGGGTCACCACCACAGCATGGCTTGATGAGTGATGTAGGTCTGTGCCCAGGATCCGGACCCGTGAACCCAGACTGCCAAAGTGGAGTGTGCCAGACTTAACCACTATGCCACTGGGCCAGCTCCCCTCCCCTGCATTTTTTATGCTCCCTCCCTGCTTTATGTTCTCCATAGCACCTACTAGCATCTGAGATCTATCTTGTGTCCAGTCTCCTCTCACTAGAACAAACAGGGCAGAGAATTTTTGAATACTGCTTTATCCCCAAGGATCTAGAACAGTGCCTGGCATTTGGTAAATGATCTCTAATACATGATAGTTGGGGAAAACATTTCAGAAAAGAATTGCTTAAGCTTGGAGAGAACAATAGGACCTAGACTCAGTGTTAGCAAGGAGAAAAGGCCTAAGGCATCCCAGGTAGGGGGCAAAATCACAAAGAGTTTTGCCTGCTGTGTCTTAAGGACCTGTTTTGTTTAAGCACTGTCCATGGTTGGTAGAAAATCACTTTTTCAGATATTTTAGAACTACTGTTATTTTACAAGTCAAATTAAGTATCAAAAGCTATTACCATTTATGTATATTACCTGTGATGCATTGTATGCACACGTCCATTGTGATGTCATCCATCAGCTCAGGTGAAGGACTGATTAGCCATCTTGTAATCTTACTGTAAAATTATCAACATTTTTATGTTCTTCTTCCTGTGTGTTGACATTAGCATGTTTTACCCAGCTTGTTTGTTCCAGTTAAAGGTCAGGAGAAGGTAAAAATTCTAACAGCTTTACATTTTAATTGTGAAACTTAAAGGAGAATGTATAGTAAAACAAAAACATATCCACTATTCAAGTTAAGAAATAGAACATAGAAGCTACCTATGGGTCTGTCCTCAGTTTCATTGCACTCTTTCCCCTTGGGTAACTCTTAGGTACTATCTAGACTTTTATGTTAATTGTCACCTATTTAGTATCCCAGTATCTTGTTTAATTTTGAACAACTGAGAAGTTCCAGTCTAGGTCTCTGGGGGCAATATTTGCTACCATTTGGTGAAGACAGCTGTGAGAAGATGAACTGAATAGTCTCTGAGTCTGACTTTAGCTTCTAGAGTTTACAAGAGTCCCATGTGGAGATGTCAGTGAGTAAGGTGATGAGTGGGTCCTGGGAAACACAAATCACTAAAGTTGGAGCATTCTGGATCTCCTGCAGAAATATGCTTAGAGGCTCTGTGCTTGTTTTATATGTTCTGCTTCTAAGCTCACCATGACCTACCTCCATCTCTCAAAAGAAGATCAGTCCAGAACCTTCCTGTGTAGTGAAATGAAAGGCCTTAGCTGATCTAGATGTCACTGTAAAGGGGAGAGCAGGCACTTCATTGGGACGAGGTCAAACAAGCCAAGTATAGAACAAAATGGGAGCCAGATATACCAGGACATGCTGTCCTCAGATTATAAATGCAGTAAATACCTTGGTCATGACAGCCTTCAACCTGTCTTGTGTCTTTAATCCCACACCTCAGTCGGGACTGATTCCTTTCTAGTTCTGGGGCAAGGTGCCCCAGCTGTTCTCCTGGGAATTCCCTTCTCTCCCTCCTGTGCTGAATTGCCTATTTGCTGTATCTTCTACTCACCTTCTGGAGCACATCCTCCAGTAACTTTTTTTTTTTTTTATTGAGTTATTGATAGGTTACAATCTTGTGAAATTTCAATTGTACATTAGTGTTTGTCAGTCATGTTGTAGGTGCGCCACTTCGCCCTTTGTGCCCACCTCCCACCCCACCTTTTCCCTGGTATCCACTAAACTGTTCTTAGTCTGTAATTTTAAATTCCTTATGTGAGTGGAGTCATACACAGATTATCTTTCTCTCGCTGGCTTATTTCACTTAACATAATTCTCTCAAGGTCCATCCATGTTATTGCAAATGGAATGATTTTGTTCTGTTTTGCAGCTGAGTAGTATTCCATTGTATATATGTACCGCATCTTCTTTATCCATTCGTCTGTTGCTGGACACTTAGGTTGCTTCCATGTCTTGGCTATTGTAAACAGTGCTGCAATAAACATTGGGGTGCACAGGACTTTTGGGATTGCTGACTTCAAGCTCTTTGGATAAATACCCAGTAGTGGGATGGCTGGATTGTATGGTAGTTCTATTTTTAATTTTTTGAGGAATCTCCATGATGTTTTCCATAGTGGCTGCACCAGTTTGCATTCCCACCAGCAGTGTATGAGGGTTCCTTTTTCTCTGCAACCTCTCCAACATTTGTTGCTATTAGTTTTAGATATTTTTGTCATTCTAACGGGTGTAAGGTGATATCTTAGCGTAGTTTTGATTTGCATTTCCCTGATGATCAGCGATGATGAGCATCTTTTCATGTGCCTATTGGCCATCAGTATATCTTCTTTGGAGAAATGTCTGTTCATGTCTCCAGCCCATTTTTTGATGGGGTTGTTTGATGTTTTGTTCTTGAGTTGCGAGAGTTCTTTATATATTATGGATATTAAGCCTTTGTCAGATATATGACTTGCAAATATTTTTTCCCAGTTAGTGGGTTGTTTTTTTGTTTCAATCCCGTTTTCATTTGCCTTGAAGAAGCTCTTTAATGTGATGAAGTCCCATTTGTTTATTCTTTCTATTGTTTCCCTTCTCTGAGAAGGCACGGTGTCCGAAAAGATCCTTTTAATACTGATGTCAAAGAGTGTACTGCCTATGTTTTCTTCTAGAAGCCTTATGGTTTCAGGTCTCACCTTTAGGTCTTTGATCCATTTTGAGTTTATTTTGGTGAATGGTGAAAAAGAATGGTCAATTTTCATTCTTTTAGATGTGGCTTTCCAGTTTTCCCAGCACCATTTGTTGAAAAGACTTTCTTTTCTCCATTGTATGCCCTCAGCTCCGTTGTCAAAGATAAGCTGTCCATAGATGTGTGGTTTTATTTCTGGGCTTTCAGTTTTGTTCCATTGATCTGTGCACCTGTTTTTGTACCAGTACCATGCTGTTTTGATTACTGTATCTTTGTAGTATGTTTTGAAGTCAGGGATTGTGATGCCTCCCGTTTTGTTCTTTTTTCTCAGGATTGCTTTAGAAATTCGGGGTCTTTTGTTGCCCCATATGAATTTTAGGATTCTTTGTTCTAATTCTTTAAAGAATGTCATTGGGATTCTGATTGGGATGGCGGTGAATCTGTAGATTGCTTTAGCTAGAATGGACATTTTAACTATGTTTATTCTTCCAATCCATGTACATGGAATGTCTTTCCATCTCCTTATGTGGTCATCCAATTCTCTCAGAAAGGCCTTGTAATTTTCATTATATAGGTCCTTCACTTCCTTAGTTAAATTTACCCCAAGGTATTTTATTCTTTTGGTTGCGATTGTGAATGGTATTGTATTCTTGAGTTCTTTTTCTGTTGGTTCATTACTCATCCTCCAGTAACTCTTGAGACAGGGTACAAGAGATGTAAACTTTTTGAAACCTTGCATGTCTGGAAATGTATGCTACCCCCATATTTGATTGATAGCTTGGCTGGGTATAAAATTCTAGGTTGTAGATTATTTTTCCTTAGAAGTTTAAAGAATTTTTCCCATTTATTTGCATTTTTACTGTTTGGGAGTCTGAAGCCATTCTCATTCCTGATACTTGTATGTTACTTTTTTTTCTTCTGAATCTGGAATCTGTCTGCAACATTCCTGAAACTTCACAGTCATGTTTAATGTTGTGGGTCTGTTTTCATCATTGTCTTGGGTCCTTTCAACCAGGAGGCTTGTGTTGTTTCACTTCTGGAGATTGTTAGAAATTATTCTTATTTTCTTCCTTGTGTTTTCTCCTTTTCTCTCTTGAACTCCTATTATTTGGAGTAGAACCTTCTGGACAGATACTCTAATTTGCTTATGTTTCTCTCCCATTTCTATGCCATTTTATTCTACTTTTTGGGAGATTTCCCTCATTTTATCTTCCAACCGTCTGTTGAGTTTTTCATTTCTCCTATATGACTTTCAATTTCCAAGAGCTTTAATTCCCATTTGAATTGCTTTTTTGTTTGTTATGGGCTTACATGCTATAGACTTTCCTCAGGTCTTTGGAAATTCCTGTCTGTTCGTGATTAAGATTGGAGGAAGAAAACACTGGAAACTCTGAATGAATGAGTAGCATTTGATTTTGAGCTTTATTGTAGGGTGGTCTGGGTGAGCTGTTTGGGAATTTTCCTAATATCAGTATCTTTTGCTGTTTCCTCCTGAAGTGGTTATATTCCCTGGGAAGTTTTCATTCTACCTTGAGAGTAAGGGTCTGGCAGGCAGAGTTCTGTGAGCCAACTAGAGGAAGGTGGGTGTGGGGGTATTCTCTGCTTTTAGCATCACTATTCGTGAGATTAATCACTGTATTATATGTACACACACATACAGTCAATCCTCATTAATCATGGAGTCTGTATTTGCAAATTTCCCTACTTGTTAAAGTTTGTAACCCTAAAATCAGCACTTGTGGCACTTTCCTGATAGTTTAGACATGCACGTAGCAGTTAAAAAGTTGAGTCATGTGACAACGCGTGTTGCAGCTAAGGTAGAATAAGGTGCTGCTCTGCCTCCTTGTTTCAGCTCTCGTACTGTAAACAAGTGTCCTTTTCATGTTCTATTTAGTACTACATTTTTCATATTTTTCTTGGCGATTTCACTGCTTAAAATGGCCCCGAAGTATAGTGTTAACTATTGTATAGTGTTTCTAAGTGCAAAAAGGCTGCAATATGTCTTAGGAAGAAAATACGTCTGTTAGATAAGCTTCATTCAGGCACGAGTTACAGTGGTGCTATCTGTGAGCTCTGTGTTGTTGAATCAGCAACACGTATTTAAATAAGGTGTCTTTAAACAGATACATAAAGCAAGGTTGTATATTGATAGATTGACCAGAGGCTCCCAGGAACTTAACCCTGTATTTCCCCCAGGAGTAATGAATCAGTATATGTTCATTCAGGCTTGCGGAGACCTTAGGGGACATTGACTACCATAAATAATGAGAAGTAACCAGGTATACATGTAGTCGTCCCTCAGTATCCGAGGGTGATTGGTTCCAGGACCCCCGGCGGATACCAAACTTCTTGGATGCTCAAGTCCCTTACATAAAATGGTGTATTTGCATATAACCTAAGCACATCCTTCCATATACTTTAAATATCTCTAGATTACTTGTAATACCTAATACAATGTAAATACTTTAATGTAATACAATGTAAATAGTTGTTTTCCTGTATTGCTAGGGATTAACGGCAAGAAAAAGAAAGTCTGTACATGTTCAGTACAGACGCAATCAACGTAGGCCTTTCCATGTTGGTTGAATGCGCAGGTGTGGAACCGTGGATACAGAGGGCCCGCTGTATGTGTCCATGTCTTCCCACCCACATCTTCAGCTGTGCCTCGTGCTGACTCCTGCACAGACCTCTTTGATCCTTTCTGGAGAGTAGACTTCTGCTGGAGTTGGGGAAGGGCTGTCATCCAGGGGGCATGCAGGGAGGGAGGGATCTAGGAATCTTCACTTCTTGTCAGAAAACTTTCACCCTCGTCCTCTGTTTTTCAGCAGTCTCTTGTCCTCCCCGTTTGTCAGTCCCAGTTCCTGAAGTATGTGCTGCTGCGTAGTTCCTGTGACCGTGCAGAGTTCTGCAGTGCGAAGCTGACTGGTTCTCGTTTCTCCTGCTGTCGGCTTGGGAAGTGGATTTTGGTGTCGTTTTCAGTCTTCCAAGTCAGTTACCATGTCCGTCAGCTTTCCAGATTCCAGTTTTTTTATTGTTGTCCTTTTTCCTCCCTGTCCTTGTGGTCTCTTTACTGTAGTTTTTTTGGGCTTTGAGGGAAAACAAAAATTGATGGGATGTTCTTTTTGCCCTCCTAACTCAGTCTTAATTCCTTGTTTTGTAACTCACGTTCCAGAGATAAATTAATAACTTGAGGCCAGTATGCCACCCCCTTTGCCCCAGGGCCATGGAAGATGTCCAGATTGCTAATATTTGCATGTTCTGGACTGCAAAGGACTTAAGAGCTTTTTGACTTGCTGACAACTGAATGAGAAAATGTCCTTTTACCTCCTCTGCCATGCCTTTATAAGGAAATGTGGATTGGTAGGTGTCTCTGCAAAGCTTCTGAACTTCCAGCTCAGAAAGAGAGTGGCTATCAGAAGTAGAAGTTTTTCCAGTTTCATTACAGCCATAATCCTCTCCAGGCTTCTTATAACATTTTTGAACTGAGATCTTTGTAATGCTTTTTTTTCATTGTTAACATGCTAAACAAAACTGTTGATCACTTCCAGATCACTTTCTTTTGCTCATTTTAAAAATGATCTAGGATAATAAACGAGTGTATAAAAATAATAGCCACTTTAATAGTCTACTAAGTAATATTCCAATTAGAGAGGGTAAGGATAGAAATAGCTAAGTTGGTAGTCATTGTTTTAGAATCTTTTCTATCAAAAGAGGTTTTTAAAAATGTCATTCTGATTTTTAAAACAATAACACAATCTTTGTAGAAAAACTGAAAATGCAGAAAACTAATCACCTTTATTCTTACCACTCAGAGGTAATTACTGTGTGTGTATATATGTATATATATATTACACATGTATGTACCATATGTATCCTTCTAGTCTTTATGTATAAATATATGAATAAAAATATATCATGAAAATTTTCCATGTTATTCTCCCACAAATCACTTTACTTACTACATTCTCGTTCACTGGTTGGCAACCTATTTCTGTAAAGGCCAAAAAGTATAATGTTTGGCTTTGCAGGCCATATGGTCTCTGTTATAACTACTCAACTCTTGTTGTAGTGTGAAAGCAGCAATAGACATTCTGTAAACAAACAAATGGGCATTACTGGTTACCCATAAAACTTTATTTACAAAAACATGCAGTCCCAGATTTGGCCCACTGGCCACAATTTGCTGACCCCTAGGTGTTTTTTTTAAACTTTTTATTTTGACATAATTATAGTTCACAAAAAGTTGCAAAATAGTACAGAGAGATCCCATTCACCCTTTACCCAGTTTCCCCCAAGTTACATCTTTAAAAACTACAGTACAATATCAAAAGCAGGAAATATACATTGGTACAATGTGTATTTATAGTTCTATACTGTTTTGTTATACGTGTAACCACCACCACCATAAAGATACAGAACCATACCATTACCCAAAGGGCTCACTCATTCTACCCTTGTTTAGTCAGAACCACCTCCCTCCCCTACCATCCCTACCTCTTGGCAATCACTAATCTATTTTCCATCTAAAACTTTGCCATTTTTAGAATGTTATACAAATGGAATCATAGCAGTACATGACTTTTTGAGATGGGCATTTTTCACTCAGCATTGAGATGGATCCAGGCTGTTGCATGTATCAATAGTGCTCCTTTCTGTGGCTGAGTAGTATTCCAGGCTATGGATATTACACAGTTTAACCATTCACCTATTGAGGGGCATTTTCATTGTTTCAAAACGTTCCTTTATGGTTCTAGTGATCACACATTCCATGTGTTTCAGCATCTTGTAGCAAACACTGTAGACTTCTTTGATCTCGATGTTTGGTTCAACTGACTAGGCAGGTCTTCCCCTCCTTACAGTCAAGCTTCCAGCTTGAATGTGGTGGTCCATCTATCTCAGGTGTTCGAATGAGTCATGTCTGTCATTAGTTTAAATTCGTTAAAACTCAGGGATTTAAACCAAAGGCCGTTGATCCTCCAGAGAATTCTACTTGCCTTGCAGATTAGTACTGACATAATATATCTATATTTATAGTGATGGTTGAATAAATAGTCTTAATACTTGCAAAGATACTCTAGTTTGAGTTTCAGTGTTACCACTTACTACTTGTTGTCTTCAAGAAGTCACCTAACCTTGAACCTCCGTATTCTTATCTGTAAAAAAAGAAAAACACAAAACAAAACCGTATCAACTGTGTCTCACAGAATTGCTCTCAGGAGTAAATGAGATTACATAGGAAAAGTGTTTGGGGAACGGGAAAACAGCATACAAACATTATAGAAATATTCATAATCCTTCATTAGTTTTTTAGAAAAAGCAGTTTTATAATTAGGATGAGTATTTATAACAAGTATGTATGTAGAGGGGTGAGATATCCTTGCTGGAAAAAAAATTTAAGACCCAGTTTTACAGAGTTAGAAGGCTAAAAGAACAGAAAGGAAGAGTGATATTTCTTTGTGCAGTAATGGATGACCTGTGTTGCAAACACAATACCATCTGGCAGACGTGAGAAGAAATCATTTAAATCAACAATATCTGTAATGAGCTACCATCTGATTCCTGTTAATCAGGCCTTCCTTTTCAAACCGTCTCCCCCTGGTTTCCATGACCCTGCTGTCTCCTGCTTCTCCTTCTGGCTTATCATCCTCATCTTCTTGGCCCTTAAGTATGGAGTTCTCTAGGGATCATCCCTGTACTTCACTTTCCATGACCTCTTCCCTGGCAATATCATGCCTTTACATCACTCTCCAAACAAAGCCTACATCTGTGTCTCTAGCCCTGACCTCCCTCATTTCCATCCTGCTGGCTGGATGTCTCTAGCTCAGATTCAGTATTTCCAAAGCTGAGGTCATTTTTCTTACTAAGATGGCCCTTCTTTTCAAATTCTCTATTTCCTTCTACAGCCCTACCGTCTTCTCAGTCCTTGGGTATTCTTTTCTCTTTACCACCTTCTAGCTCTCCCTAAATCTGGTCATGTTGTCCCTACTTTGCTCACAGTCTCCCGTTTCCTCTTTCCATTCCAGGCCTGCACCTTCAGCTTTTTAACTAAAATCCCATCTTCCCTCCCTACCACCACCTGCTCATCCCTCCTTACCTTTGTCACATGAATCTTCAGCTCTGTTCGGGTTCTTCCTACTTAGTGCCCTTGATTGCTCCCATTCTTTGTAGACTAAAGCCCAGATTGTTAGTCTCATAAAATCTTCTCCTTGAACAAACTGCTTTTTTAATCTTTATGTACTCAACTCCAGATGAACTGAATGGAAGTAATATGAAGTGAACTCGTTTTTTTCAAAATTCCATAACATTTTCTTTTTCTTGTGACACTTTTCTACCTTCATTTAAAATAATTTATGTGCATACTTTCTTTTCTATACTGGAGTCACGTGTGGTTTCTCTCACTATTCCCACAAAGTTGTGCATAGTTGATATTTAATTATTTATTGAATGAATGATTGGTCCTATGGTAGAAACTCAGTTCTTGGTTGGCCCATTCACTCAATAAGAGTTCATTGAACACCTTACTGTGGGTCGGGCACTTTGAGGTGTTGGTATATAGTGGGCAGTCTCAGCCTTTTTTTTTCTTTTATATTTGAGTTTAGTCGTCATTTAACTTTTCAAACACTATTATGGTTGAATATTAAAATAAACACAATAAGGGGCTGGCCACGTGGCCGAGTGGTTAAGTTCGCGCGCTCTGCTGCAGGCAGCCCAGTGTTTCATTGGTTCGAATCCTGGGTGCGGACATAGCACTGCTCATCAAGCCACGCTGAGGCAGCGTCCCACATGCCACAACTAGAAGGACCCACAAGGAAGAATATACAACTATGTACTGGGGGGCTTTGGGGAGAAAAAAGGAAAAAAATAAAATCTTTAAAATAAACACAGTAGCAGGTAGTGAGCATATTAGGATTATAGTCCTTCACTCATTCGCTACTGCATATAAAGTGCCAGTAGTGAGTGTTACCCTCTGGCCCCATTAGGAAGTCTGACACTGAACACCACCCCTGGGATGATGTTCATCATCCTCATATGCTTCTCCCGTGTAAAGGTGCTATCTTTCCTGATTTGCATCAAAGTCCACCAGTTAAACTTGGTCCATTTCCTCAGTCTCTTCTACTTCCTTCCTCTCAGGTAGTTTTTCCAGCAAAGATTGTTTATTGAGAGAGAGAAAACCATTCTCAGGAAAGTTTACCTCAAGTTCAGTGAGTAAGCGACGTTTTTCATATGTCTATAATAAATTGGCATGCCTTCATTTAGCACACACACAGACCTTACATTCTGGTAGGAATCCTAAAGATGCTACCATTGGATTATTTATGACTTTATGCCAAGGCATTAAATTTTGTACTTAATGTCTAAGGCAAAGCTATCAGGCACTTAGTTTAAGAATATGTTAAATATTAAATAGTTATCCTCCAGTTGCCTGAAGGATATGGAATTTACCTGTTTAGTGAAGTGAGAAGTTTATATTAGGAGAGAAAAAAACAGCAGAGTTTACAAAGGGTCTTTCTAGGAGAAGAAAGTAGTTGGTGGGGAGGGAAAAGAGAGTGAGGCTGTCAAGCAATGAGGTCTCCTCCAGTTAGTCATTTCTTCTCGGGCAGGCAACTGCATGAAACTAACATAATGTGCTCTTGGATCTTATACAGATGGCAATCAGGAATTATTTCCCTGTGAAGTCTGTGGAAGACGCTTCGCAGCAGATGTTCTGGTAAACATAAAGACATTTTGTAGATGTGTTTCATTGGAGTTAAATGAACTGTCAAGTTAGTGAGGAGGCTGCAGTGGCAACGATTAAAGACAGATGTGAAGGGAAAGCAGGGGATGCGAAGTACATAACCTATGGCTGGCAGGCCCCGAGGACACTGAGGCAGGTCGATGCTGCTCCATTCGGAAGGGAACTTATTAAACGTGGTCCTCTTACTAAAAGGATGCCAGATGAAAGTGTCTTGGCACAGCTGATTGTCTCTGGAGAGGTTTTGGCTCTTTTGCCTTTTCTATAAGCATCAAAAATTGAAATTTTAAGGCCAAAGCACTAGGGAAATTAGCTAGTCAAGAGGAATGAACATTGAATTTGGAGCATCTGGAACCTTGGCTTTTAGCCTCAGATTTGTCACTAATTCTGACAAGTCCTTTAACCTCCCTCTGTTTCCTGCTTTGCCACGTACGAAGACAGAACCCTCTGATTTCAGGGGTTTTGTGTAATTTGAACAAAATGGATGTAAGGCCTGTTCCAAGATCTAATTGTTAACCAGATAAATTCGTGCTAACTAGATGTCAGATTCCCTGATCAATGCCTATGTAGTTGAATCAAAGCTTGATTTATTTCAAAATTAGGGAATCAAACAGGTTTTAGGCCTCAATATTATGAAGGAATTCCCAAGAAAAATGATTCAAAAGAAAAAATCTAAGATGATAATGCAATTGTTAGGACATTTTAGATCAAGGAGATTTATACTGAACTTAAAGAATTTGGACTATAAGCCTGACTACATTTGGGACAAAAGAGGCTACAAATGAAGTAGGTTTTATTTCTCTGGGGAATTTAAAAAATAAAGTATCTGTTCTTCTAATTAACTGCAGTTAGAGCTTCCTGAATCTAGAAGGGGAACTCACAAGGCCTGTTGTGGCCCATTAACCCACCAGTGCTGCCTTTGCGGCCTGGGGCTGCACCCCGTGAGAAAGGGTTTGAGACCTCAGAGGCACTATTTGAAGAAGGATCACTAAACATCCTGGATGTCTTGGGTGCTCTTGAGTTTTATCTTCTAGGCTTGTCTCTTGGCTGCAGAGAGCATTTGATCAAATGATCTGCTCTCTGTCTCTCCTTTAGTTTAAATGGTAGGATGTCAGTCAGGTACAGTGATTTTCAAAAGGCCTGCATTTGTTGGGTCTGGACAAAGCAACTGTGTAAGTGATATCTATTATGAGTTAAATATCCGCCAAGGAAGGGGATTTAGAGTGGAAGGCAAAGATGTTGGTATAACCCAATAGTGATGCAGTAGGAGACTTTATAAAGTTGGTAGACAGGCAGAGTTCTATGTGTTGGTTCCCTGGTTTTTGTATCAGAAATGCTGAGTACTGAAAGGACTGCTGGCTGGAGTAAAGAGTGTTTTCCCTGCCAATCGTCTTATAAATATTGTAATATTTTAAAACTTAATAATATAAGCTTAAGTTTGCTCTGAAGTCAGTGACTTCATGAATATGAAATGTTTGGATAAATTGAAGGAAAATATCTTCATAACGTAAGTGGAATTGATGTGTTGTTCTTTATTTGTGTGGTTGTCCCAGTTGTTTTCTGCAGATGTTCTCAAATATTTCTTTGAAATTTCTCTTTTCAGGGGTTGAGTAGTTTAATTTGCTGTATGTAGAACAGTGGCCCAGTTAAACTCGATTTTGAAATGCTGAGTGGTAAGAGTGTTTTCCTGAGAAGGTTCCACTGGTAGGAAGCTGAGTTTCCCCTTGCCGTATGCAAAGGGTTATTTCAAAAGGATAGTAAAACTGAATATTAAGGTTTGGGAACTCGAATTTCCTGTTAAATTACAGGATAACTTGCTTTTGGAATTTAGGGACAGTGAAGGCAGCAAACAGAATAGAAGAAACTTCATTTCATCAAGAAAACTTCATTGGCTTCAGTGAGTTCCTAACTCAACATCAGAAGTATTTATTTCAATTTGAACTGGAAAGTTCGTCTTTTCCACATTATTTAATGCTTGGAACCATTCATACAGGCAAGTGATAGAGTTAAATATGTAAAACTAAATATGAAGTAAGTTTCTTTAGCTGTAAAGACCTTCTCTTGACCTTGCCCAACACAATATCGAGTAATGTGTAACAGGCTGAGGAGAGCCAGAGGGATTTGCTCTGCTGTGATTTGAGAGTTGGAGAATGAACTTGGCTCTGAAGGTGCAACCCAGTCCCTTAGCAGGGGCTGCCTGAGCACACTGCAGCATTGCAAACTTGGTGATTGTACATGTTAAAAATTTTAATCCCCACTCTTTCTTTTCTAGGAAAGGCATGGACCAATATGTAGAAAACTCTTCAACAAAAAGCGTAAACCTTTCAATTCCTTGAAACAAAGATTACAGGGCACTGACATTCCCCTTGTGGGGAAAGCTCTTCAATCCAAGGTACAAGCAATATCTTCCTTGTTGTTCTTGATTACATCCTTAAGTACATTAAAGCCTCTTTCTGGCTCTCTGGTTTCATTTTTGCTTGATAGTGCCGTGTAATGTCATGTAAGTGTAATCCACCTTCACTGTGTTCTTTTTAATCATGCTCACTTAGATTTCCCAGTGTATTCAGATACTTTCCAGATGTGGGAAAAAGGATCTCGTTTATATTTTCATTAGAGTAGCATTAAATCTAGCAGTTAACTTGTGAGAGAGTCACTTTTAATCTTAGATTTAAGTCTTTAAAGTTTTGTAGTTTTTGTTTTTCTGATTGTTATTTTGTGTTTTCCCTCACTATCGTGACTTGCAAATTTTAATTTTGTGTTTTCCAAACCTCTTTGTAGTACTTTTGAAAAACAAATGCTTATTTCTTTCCAAATTTCATAGCCCTGTTTCCTGTAAATTCAAATCCCGGCTTAAAAACAACTAATAATGGAGAGAGATATAGTCTGGGGTGGTATATGTTGGTTTCATTTTTTTTATAGCCTCGACCTGTAAGGAAATCTGACTGGAGACAACAGCATGAAGACTTCATTAATGCACTTCGATCAGCCAAGCAGTGTACATTAGCCATTAAAGAAGGCCGGCCTCTCCCCCCTCCACCTCCTCCATCCATCAACCCAGGTGTGTGGCCAGTTTGGTGTCCTTTTCACATTTTACTCTTAACCAGTGGAGGCTATCCTTGAGTTTTGGTCAAATCCTCATGCCTGCCTTCCTCCTATGCACTCTAAAATTAACAATAGCAACTAAATTATGTAAAAGTAATTTTATCATAAATTTATCTTATCCTGTTTTTTTTCAATTCTGCATAAAGATTCTGTATTTCCTTCTAATTCTGTCTCAACATGAGCTCACCACTCTACCCATTGTCATGGCATCACGTAACTCCAGGGGCTGCCGTTCACGTCGTGGTTTATGAGAATGGGGCTACGCAGAGCAGTTTAACAGTTCTACAACAGCTGCATAGTGTCAGATGCCCACAGCTCTTTTTTTTTTTTTTGAGATAAAATTCCCATAATATAAAATTCACCATTTTAACTGTTTGGACTTGTACAGTTTAGTGGCCCACAGCTTTTTTACTCTAAATTTTTTATTTTGAGAATTTTCAAATCTACAGAAAAGAGGAAGGAATGGTATAATGATCATTCATTTACCTTCTGCTGAAATTTGACAGTCGTTTTCATATTTTCTCTCTCTTTTTCTTTCTTTGGCAGAACTATCTAAAAGTAAGTTTCAAACATCATAAACACTTTGCCCTTAACTATTTCAGTATGCATTTCTGAAGCATAAGTACATTTTCCTGCCTAACCACAATACAATTATCACACTTAATATGTGGACCCATATTTTCCCAATTATCTTAAGAATGCCTTTAACCCTCTCTCCTCACCACCCAGCTGTAATTCAGGATTCAGTCAAGATTTATGCATTGTCTTTTATTGTCTCTTTAGTCTCTTAATCCTGCACCGCACCCCTACGAGGCCAATTATCTATTGGAATGTCTCATGTCCTGATTTGTCTGTTTTTTTAGTCCTATTAATATCGAACTTGTTCCTCTCTCCCCTGTCTTTCCGTAAATTGGAAATTAGGGCTGGAGGCTTGATTAGATTTATACTAATATTAATCCCTTATCAGATGATTTTCAAATATTTTCTCCTGTTCTGTGTATTGTCTTTTCACTCCTTTGATGATATCCTTTGATGCACAATAGTTTTTAATTTTGATGAAGTCCAGTTTATCTATCTTTTCTTTTGTTGCCTAACTTTTGATGTCAAATCCAAAAAATCATTGCAAGATCCAGTGTCATGAAGCTTTCTCCTATGTTGTCTTCTAAGAGTTTCATAGTTTTAGCTCTTACATTTAGATCTTTGATCAGGTTGAGTTAATTTTTGTAAGTGGTGTAAGGTAAGATCCCAACTTCATTGGAAGTTGGTTATTTAGTTTTACATGTGGAGATCCAGTTTTCTCAGCACTATTTGTGGACAAGACTGTTCTCTCCCCATTGAATGGTCTCAGTACCCTTATCAAAAGTCGATTGACTCTCTGTGAGGGTTTATTTATGGGCTCTCTGTTCTATTCCATTTGTCTATATGTTTGTCCTTATGTCAGTACTACACTATTTTGATTACTGTAGCTTTGTAGTAAGTTTTGAAATCAGGAAGTATGAGTCTTCCAATATTGTTTTAGCTATTTGGGGACCTTTGAGATTCCATATAAATTTTTAGGGTAAGTTTTTTTGGTATGTCTGAAAATGCCATTGGAGTTTTGGTAGAGGTTGCGTGGAATCTGTCCATCACTTTGGGTAGTGTTATCATCTTAACAATACTTAACAATATTTTCCAATCTGTGAACACAGGATATCTTTCCATTTATGTATGTCCTCTTTAATTTCTGTCAGCAGTGTTTTCTAGTTTTCAGTGTACCAGTCTTTCATCCCCTTGGTTAAATTTATTTCCTAAGTATTTTATTCTTTTTGATGTTATTGTAAATGGAATTAACTTTCTTTCAGATTGTTCATTGTTAGTGTGTAGAAATACAACTGATTTTTGTGTGTTCATTTTGTATCTATCTTGCTACTTTGCTAAGTTTAGTTTATTAGCTCTAACAAGTTGTTTTTTGGTGTAGAATCTTTAGAGTTTTCTACATATAAGATTGTGTCATTTGTGAACAGAGATAATTTTACTTCTTCCTCTCCAATTTGTATGCCTTTTATTTCTTTTTTGTGTCTAAAATTTGGCTAGAACTTCCAGTACTTTGTTGAATAGCATTGGTGAAAGCACACATCCTTGTCTTGTTTTCCATTGAGTATAACGTTAGCTAAGGGTTATAATTGACTATTTAAAGCATAAATAATAGCATATTATGGGGATTATAACATGTGGAAGTGAAATATGTGGAAATAATAGGACAAAGTTGAGTGAGGAAAATGGACGTATGTTGTTGAAAGGTTTTTACATTATATATGAATAGGTACACTATTATGTGAAGTTAGACTATTATACTTTAAAGATGCCTATTATAAACCCTAAAGTCAACACTCAAAAGTATTGACATATAGCTAATAAGACAACACATGGAGTGGAGATAAAATGGAAAAACATTTCAATCCAAGAGAAGACAGGAAAAGAGGGAAAAACCAAAGAACAGATGAGATAAAGACAAATAGCAAGAAGGTAGACTTAAACCTAACCATATGGACAGTTGCATATAAATGACCTGAGCATTTGAGATAAAAGGCAGAGATTGTCAAACTGAGTAATAAAGCAAGGTCTAATTACATGCTTTCCACAAGACGCACACTTTAAATATGTAGACACAAATAAGCAGGCTAGGCAGGTGACAAAACGAGGAGGTGAGCTAGGTGGGCCTAGAGAAGGGCACAGCTGCTCCTGCTTCATCAGGCCACTGCCTCAAAGGAACGCATACCCAGACTTACCAGATCTAATCTCTCAAAGGATGGCAGAAATGCAGATTTCATGATTTATAAATATCAGAAACCCAATTTTTTATAAACTTCAGGTTTGAATCTCTAAGATTAGAAATCAGGCAGCAGTTTTCCTTGGAGGGGTGGGGATGACCAGGAGGGGACACACAGGGCCTTGCTGGGAATGTTCTGTATCTTGATCTGGGCTGGTTGCATGAGTGTGTACCCTATATGAACATTTCATGGAGTCATACACCTAGGATTTGTGCCTTTCATCGCGAATAAAAAGGTAAAAAGAGAAATAAACACTAGCAATGTCAAAACAATTGTAGACTGGCATGTTAAAAGCATGTGAAAAGATATATGTGCAAATAATAATCATAAAACTGGAGTGGCTAATATTAATATCAGGTAAGTAAACTTACAGTATTATGAACAGAGATAGTGATTAAAAAGTTATATTCGTCAAGAAGATAGGTCAGTCCTAAATGTTTATGTACCTAGTAACAGAGCTTCAAAGAACATGAAACAAAAACCAAGAAAACTGGAAAGAGAAGTAGACAAATTCACAATTATATTTTGAGATTTTTATCATTCTTCTCAGTAAAATAAGCAGCAGGAAGATCAGTAATGATATAGAAAACTTGAACAACAGTATCAACCAGTTTGACTTAATTGGCATCTATGGCTATAATGTGGCACACAACAACAGCAGAATATCATTGTTTTTAAGTACACAAGGAATATTCACCTAAGATAGACAATGTACAGGACTGCAAGTGGGTCTCAATAAATCTAAAAGGATTGAAATTATACGGACTTGGTTATTTGACCACAATAGAGTTAAATTAGAAATGATGAAAATGTATCTAGAAAATTCCTGAATATTTGGAAATTAACAACTCTTTTCTAAATAACCCATGGATCTAAGAAGTCACAAGAGAAATTAGAAAATATTTTGAACCGAATGGTAATGAAAACATGTCAAAATTTGTGGGATTCAGCTAAAGCTGTGCCTAGTGGGAAGTGTATAGCTTTAAATGCTTGTAGTAGAAAACAAGAAAGGTTTAAATCAATTACCTGAAACTTCTTTGAAAAGTTAGAAAAAGAACAGATTACACCTAAATTAAGCAGAACGAAGAAAATAATAAATGTAACTCATATTAACAAAATATTTTTTAAAGCATATGATATCTCAATAGATATAGGAAGAGCATGTGACAAAATGCAACGCTCATGCATATTTAAAAAAGAAAACTCAGAAAGGTAGAAATAGAAGGGAACTTCCACAGTAAATGACGTCTTTGAGAAATCTATAGCTAACATCAAACGATGAAAAGCTGAACACTTTTGCACTGAGATCAGGCAGGAAGCAAAATGTCTTTTGTGACCACTTCTGTACAACACTATACTGAAGATAGTAACAGTGTAATAAGGAAAAAAATCTTATCTATATATTTTTTTATATATTTCATTTAAAGATTAGAGAAAAAGTAAAACTTTTTTTTTTTTTTGCTGAAGATTTGCCTTGAGCTAACATCTGTGCCAATCCTCCTCTAATTTGTATATGAGTCAGTGCCACAGCATGACTGACAAGTGATGGAGGCCTGCACCCAGGATCCGAACCCATGAACCCAGGCCACCAAAGAGGAGCGTGCCAAATTTAACCACTATGCCACACGGTTGGCTCCTGAAGTAAAACCATCTTTATTCATAGACAGCATGATCATGAATGAGTAAATGTAGAAAATCTTAGGAAACTACAAAAAACCTACTAGAATTAAAAGTGTATTGAACAAATTTTCAGGATATAAGGTAAATAGACACAAGTGAATTGTATTTCTATGTAGTAGGCATAAACAACTGAAAAATGAAATTAGAGCTTGATCTCAAGATGGCGGCATAGGCAGACTCTGAACTCACCTCCTCCTGTGAACATAATCAAGCTACAGCTAATCTTGGAACAATTACCTTGGAGAGAGAACTGAAAACTGGATAAACAGAACCCCCACAACAAGAGACAGTCCTGACTGAGGCAGAAGAGGCAGAAATTCCTTCTGGAGAGACAAAAGCCATCTTCACGCGTGGCAGAGATTCACAGCCAGCTGGGCAGGAGCCACCCCAGGGAACAAAGCCTTCCCTGGAGGAACAGGGGACGTGAGCAGGGGAATGTTAGTGCTATAAGCATCCTTCAGACTCAGCACAACTGAGACGAGTCTCGTAATATCTGGCTTTGCTAGCTGTTAACTACAAGGGAGAATACCCCTAGAAAAGCTATCGGACGTAAGCCGATAAAAGCCTGCTCTTGAAGGGCCGACACACACACTCACCCATTTCAGAAAGCAATCTAAAGTCACCAGAGAGAAAGGTGCACAATCCTTTGGTGAAGAGACTTACCTAATAGGCTCTGGGTGCATCTCGGTGAGAGGGGAGACCTGCCCACATCCCCAAGGACCGAGACATTGCGGCAGCTATTATTGTGATCTAGTACAGGGGTGCTGACACAGATGCTGGTGGACACTATTGGAGTTCTTCCATTGGCCTGTTAGCCCAGGGTCTGCTGTGCCCACTAGAGCCCCAATTTAATCCAGCTCAGCCAGGGCAGGCAGCGTGCTCTTGGGACTGGCCCCACCCAAGAGGAAGCCCTCGGGCAACTTTTTGACTTCACAGACTGGGTACCTGGATCCTCTGCAGCCGGGTGAGTGGGTCTGCCTCTGTAAGGCAGGGTGTGCGTGAGGAGCAGTAGAGTGTGTGTGGGCCTCTGCAGTGGGGTGACATGGTAGGCTCCATGGGACCAGAATATGTGCATGCACCAGGACTGTGTTGATGGTGTATGTAGACCTGTGGGCTGTGGGGCTTATCAGCAACAGGACACCTGTGCTTCACAAACAGCCACATAGAGGATCGGCCCTGCCTTCCAAAGCCTGAAACAATTGGGTGCTTCCATGCCTAGGGCCAGCCCCATTCAGGTGCAATTCTGAGAGAGCAGACAACAGCCTTGCAGTCTGGAGCCTACAGAAATTGTAAGCCCCTGAGCCTGGCAACCAGCCACACTGGGGGCTTACCCACTTAACAGAAAACCTGCAATAGGAATGTGCTATTAGATCTTGCAGCCAACTGTGTTTGGGCTTCCCAAATCTGATAAAGTGACTGAAGGGTCCATAGCAGCCACACACAGCTGAGAATTACAACCAGCTGGCCAGGGGGACAGCCTGGACTCCCTGGGTACCTGCAGCAAGAGCAACCCTAATGGAAAGACACATGTAGCACACACAGGGGTTACTCCTGGAACATTTGGAACTGGTGATGAGAGGGAAGCACACTGCTGGGCCTCAGAAGGCATCTCTTTACATTAGGCCACCTCTCCAAGATCAGCAGATCTTGCAGACCCACCTAATGCATAGATATAAGCACAGAGAAAGAGGCAAAATTAGGAGGCAAAGGAATGTGTTCCAAGTGAGGGAGCAGTACAAAACCCCAGAAAAAGAACTAAATAAAACAGAAATAACCTCCCTGACCAAGAGTTCAAACAAAAAGTCATGAGGACGTTCACTGATCTTGGGAGAAGAATAGATGAACACAGTGAGAACATCAATAAAGAATTGGAAAACGTAAAAAAGAACCAATCAGAAATGAATAATATAATACTGGAAATGAAAAATTGACTAGAGGGACTCAATAGGAGAGCAGATGATACAGAAGAACGGATCAGCAAGGTGGACAAAAGACTAGAGGAAATCAGCCCAGCCGAACAGATAAAAGAAAAAAGAATTAAAAAGAACAAGAACAGCCTAAGGAAACTCTGGAACAACATCAAGCACACTAACAATTTTATTATAGGTGTCCTAGAAGGAAAAGAGAAAGACAAAGGGGCAGAGAATCTATTTGAAAAAGTAATAGCTGAGAACTTTCCTAACCTAAGGAAGGAAACAGACATCCAGGTACAGGAAGCACAGAGGCCACCAAACAAGATAAATCCAAAGAAGCCCACACCAAGACACTTTGTAATTAAAATGTCCAAAATTAAAGATAAAGAGAGAATCCTAAAAGCCGCAAGAGAAAAGCAACAAGTGACATACAAAGGAAACCCCATAAGGCTATCAGCTGACTTCTCAGCAGAAACCTTACAGGCTAGAAGAGAGCGGAACGATATATTTAAAGTGCTGAAAGGAAAACCCTACAGCCAAGAATACTCTACCCAGTAAGATTATCATTCAGAATGGAAGAAGGAAAGAGCTTCCCAGACAAGCAAAAATTAAAGGAGTGTATCACCAAGAAACCAGTTCTACAGGAAAGGCTGAAGGGACTTATTTACTGGGAAAGAGAAGACCGCAAATAGGAATAAGAAAATTATCAGCCAAAAAAGGGCAATAAAATCACTGGTAAAGGCAAAAATACAGTAAAGGTAGCAGGTCAAGCACATATGAAGATAATATGAAGGTTAAAAGACAAAAGTACTAAAATTACCTATTTCAAAGATAAGAGGGTAATGGATATACACATACAAAATAAGAGGTTAGATATGATATGAAAAACATGGGAAGAGGGGAGCAAAAGAGTAGAGCTTTTAGAAAGAGGTCAAACTAAAGAGACCATCAACTCAATACATATTGCTATAAATGTAGAATATTATATCTGAACCTCATGGTAATCAGAAACCTATAATAAATACACAAATAATTACAAGAAAGGAACTCAAACATAATACTAAAGAAAGCCATCAAACCACAAGGGAAGAGAGCAAGTGAAGAAGAGAAGAACTTCTAAAACACCCAGGAAAAAAGTAACAAAATGCCAATAATTACATATTTGTGAATAGCTATTTTAAATGTCAATGGACTAAATGCTCCAACTAAAAGGCATAGGGTGGCCAATTGGGTGAAAAAACAAGACCCATATATGTGCTGCATACAAGAGACACACTTCAGACCTAAAGACACTCACAAACTGAAAGTGAAGGGATGGAAAAAGATAGTCCATGCAAATGGCAAAGAAAATAAAACTGGGGTAGCAATACTTATATCACACAAAATAGACTTTAAAGCAAAAACTGTAAGAAGAGACAAAGAAGGGCACTACATAATGATAAAGGGAACAGTCCAACAAGAGGGTATAACACTTGCAAATATCTATGCTCCCAACCTAGGAGCATCTAAATGTATAAAGCAACTGTTAACAGACATAGAAAGAGAAATAGACAATAACACAATAATAGTAGGGGACTTTAACACACCACTTACACCAGTGGATAGATCATCCAAACAGAAGATCAATAAGGAAACATTGGCCTTAAAGGACACATTAGACCGGATGGACTTAGTAGATAGATAGAGAACATTCCATCCAAAAACACAGAATATGTATTCTTTTCAAATGCACATGGAACATTCTGCAGGATTGATCACATATGAGGCCACAAAACAAGTCTCAGTAAATTTAAAAAGATCAAAATAATACGAAGCATCTTTTCTGACCATAAAGGTGTGAAAGTAGAAATCAACTACAGGAAGAAAATCAAACAAGCCACAAATATGTGGAGGTAAAACAAAATACTACTGAACAACAATTGGGTCAATGAAGAAATCAAAGTAGAAATAAAAAAATACTTAGAGACGAATGGAAATGAAAATACAACATGCTAAAATCTATGGGATACAGCAATAGCAGTTCTAAGGGGGAGGTTTATAGCAATTCAGGTCTACCTCAACAAACAAGAAAAATCCCAAATAAACAATCTAACAGTGCACTTGAAGGAACTGGAAAAAGAAGAACAAACATAGCCGAAAATCAGCAGAAGGAAGGAAATAATAAAAGAGCAGAAATAAATGAAATAGACTAAAAAAAAAATAGAAAAAAATCAATGAAATCAAGAACTAGTTCTTTGAAACAATAAACGAAATTGGCAAATGTTTAGCTAGACTCACCAAGGAAAAAAGAAGGCTCAAATAAAATCAGAACTGAAAGAGGAGAAATTACAATGGACACCTCAGAAATACAAAAGATTAAAAGAGAATACTGTGAAAAGCTATGCACCAACAAATTGGATAATCTAGAAGAAATGGATAAATTCTTAGAATCATACAACCTTCCAAAACTGAATCAATAAGAAATAGAGAATTTGAATAAACCAATCAACAGTAAGGAGATCGAAACATTAATCAAAGACCTCTCCCAAATAAAAGTCCAGGACCGGAAGCCTTCCCTGATGAATTCTTCCAAACCTTCTAAAACACTTCCAAAAAATTAAAGAGGAGGGGAAACTTCCTAACTCATTCTATGCAGCCAACATTACCCTGATACCAAAACCAGACAAGGACATCACAAAAAAAAGAAAATTACAGGCCAATATCACTGATGAACACTCATGCAAAAATCCTCAACAAAATAGTAGCAAATTGAATGCAACTATACATGAAAAAAATCATACACCATGATCAAGTGGGATTCATTCCAGGGATGCAAGAATGGTTGAATATCCGCAAATCAGTCAACCTGATGCACCACATTAACAAAATGAAGAATAAAAATCCCATGATCATCTCAATAGATGCAGAGAAAGTATTTGACAGGACACAGCATCCATTTATGATAAAAACTCTAAATAAAATGGGTGTAGAAGGAAAATACCTCAACATAACAAAAACCATATATGACAGTATCACAGCTAACATCATTCTCAATGGAGAAAAACTGAAAGCTATCCCTCTAAGAACAGGAACTGGACAAGGGTGCCCACTTTCACCACTCTTATTTAACATAGTATTGAAAGTCTTAGCCAGAGCCATCAGGCAAGAAAAAGAAAGAAAAGGGATCCAAATTGGAAAGGAAGAAATGAAACTGTCACTCTTTGCAGATGACATGATTTTAGGTAGAGAAAAACCTAAAGAATCCACCAAAAAAGTTTTAGAAATAATAAATAAATACAGTAAAGTTGCAGGACACAAGATCAACATACAAAAATCAGTTGTGCTTTTATATACTAACAACGAAGTGACAGAAAGAAAAATTAAGAATACAGTCCCATTTATAATTGCAACAAAAAGAATAAAATATCTAGGAATAAACTTAACCAAAGAAGTGAAAGATCTGTACACTGAAAACTATAAAGCATTGTTGAAAGAAATCGAAGAAGACACAAAGAAATGGAAAGATATTCTGTGCTCTGGGATTGGAAGAATTAACATAGTTAAAATGTCCATACTTCTAAAGCAATCTACAGATTCAATACAATCTCTATCAAAGTTCCAACAACATTTTTCACAGAAATAGAACAAAGAATCCTAAAATTTATATGGAACAACAAAAGACCCTGAACAGCCAAAGTAATCCTGAGAAAAAAGAACAAAGCTGGAGATATGACACTCCCTGATTTCAAAATATACTACAAAGCCATTGTAACCAAAACACCATGGTACTGGCACAAAAACAGACACACAGATCAGTGGCACAGAATCGAGAGCCCTGAAATAAACCCACTCATCTATGGACAGCTAATTTTCGACAAGGGAGCCAAGAACATACAATGGAGAAAGGAAAGTCTCTTCAATAAATGGTGTTGGGAAAACTGGACAGCCACATGCAAAAGAATGAAAGTAGACCATTATCTTACACCATGAACAAAAATTAATTCAAAGTGGATTAAAGACTTGAATTTAAGACCTGAAGCCATGAAACTTATAAAAGAAAACATAGGGAGTACACTCTTCAACATTGGCCTTAGCAGCATATTTTCAAGTATCATGTCTGATCAGGCAAGGGAAACAATAGAAAAAATAAACAAATGGGACTACATCAAACTGAAACATTCTGTACAGCAAAGGAAAGCATCAACAAGATGAAAAGACAACCTAACAACTGGGAGAAGATATTTGCAAACCGTATATCTGATAAGGGGTCAATATCCAAAATATACAAAGAACTCACACATCTCAACAACAAGAAAACTAACAATCCAATTAAAAAATGGGCAAACAGTCTGAACAGACATTTCTCCAAAAAACATATACAGATGGCCAACAGGCACATGAAAAGATGTTCAACATCACTTATTATCAGGGAAATGAAAATCAAAACTACAATGAGATATCACCTCACTCCTCTCAGAATGGCTGTAATTAACAAGACAGGAAACAGTAAGTGTTGGAGAGGATGTGGAGAGAAGGGCACCCTCGTACACTGCTAGTGGGAGTGCAAACTTGTGCAGCCACTATGGAAAACAGTATGGAGATTCCTCAAAAAATTAAGACTAGATCTACCATATCATCCTGCTATTCCACTGCTGGGTATTTTTCCAGAGAACATGAAAACACAAATGCATAAATATACATGCACCCTTATGCTCTTTGCAGCATTATTCCCAATAGCCAAAACTTGGAAGCAACCCAGGTACCCATCAAGGGATGAATGAATAAAGAAGATGTGGTTTACATATACACAATGGAATACTACTCAGCCATAAGAAACGATGAAATCCTGCCATTTGTGACAACATCAATGGACCCTGAGGGTATTATGCTAAGTGAAATAAGTCAGAAGGAGAAAGTCAAATACTGTATGATCTCCCTCATAAGTAGAAGATAAAAACAACAACAAACACATAGAAACAAACATTGGATTGTGGTTACCAGAGGGGAAGGAGGGAGAGAGGAAGGCGAAAGGGGTAGTTAGGCACGTGTGTGTGGTGATGGATTGTAATTAGTCTTTGGGTGGTGAACATGATGGAATCTATACAGAAGTTGAAATATCTATAACGATGTACACCTGAAGTTTACATAATGTTATAAACCAGTGTTACCACAATAAATAATAAATAAATTAATTATAAAACAGAATTTTTGAAAAAAAATGAAATTAAAAATACCATTTACAATAATGTAAAAAACGTTAAATATTAGGTATATATTTTTAAAAATGTGTAAGACTTGTAAAATGAAAACCACAAAACATTGCTTAGAGAAATTAAAGAGAACTAAGATAAATGGCAAGATTTAACCATTTTCAGGCTTTGAAAGACTCAGTATTGTGTTATGACATGAATTCTCCCCAGAATGACCTAAAGACTCAATGTAATTCCATTAAAAATCCATGCAAGTTTTCTTTGCCAAGTAGGAATTGACCCCAACTGATTCTGAAATTATATGGAAATTCAAAGGATCTGGAATAGCCAAGATAGTTTTGAAAAAAGAATAAAATCAGGAGACTTACACTACCTGATGTCAAGACTTACTATAATGTTACAGCATTCACGACAGCTTAGTACTAGTGTATCAACTGAACAGGAAAAAAGAGAGTCTAGGTAAAGACCTTCCCTCAATTACCGACAAAGGTAATTCAATGTGGGAAAGGATAGTCTTATTAACAAATGATCCTGGGACAACTGGATATCAATACCGGAAAAATGAACCTTGAGTCTTACACCATATAGAAAAATTAATTCAAAACGAATCCTTGACCCAACATAAGTGCTACAACTATAAGGTTTCTAGAAAAAACGAAAACCTTTGATCTAAGAGCCAAAGGATTTCTTAAGCAGGACATAAAATACAGTAACAATTTTTAAAAAGGAAATTAATAAATTGGGCTTCACCAAAAGTAAAACCTTTAGTTTTGAGAGACACCATTAAGAGAATGCAAAGGCAAACCACAAGCTAGGAGAAAATATCCATAATACATGTATCTGATGAAGGACTGATATCAAGACTATATAAAGAACTCCTACAACTCAATCATAAGACCAACAACCAAATGAGAAAAAGGCAAGAGATGTATTTGAACAGAAGCATCAAAAAATAATGGCCAATAAGCACATGAAAAGATACTCAACATCATTTTCATCAGGGAAATGTAAATTAAAACCACAAAAAGATGCCACTACATACTTGCTTGAAGGGCTCAAATTAGACTGACAATTCAAGTGATGGCTAGGATGTGGAACAACTGGAAGTCTCTCCAAGGCTGACGGGGGCATAAAATAGTGCCCGTATTTTCTTAGACATGCTCTTACCTATATAGCAATTCCCCTCTTTGGTATTTATGCAAAACACTAAAAACATGTCCTAAAAAAGACATATATTAATGTTCATAGCAGCTTTTTAAATATAGTATAAACTGAAAACGACTGAAAATATCTATCAACAAGTGAATGGATAAACAAATCGTGGAATATTTAGAAAATGGAATACAGCTCAACAGTAAGAAGAAAGCGCTACTACACACGGAACAGGATGGATGTTCTATTACATGAAATTATAGAATAGGTCAAACTTACCTTTAGTGACAGGAAAATAGATCTTTGGTTGCTTGAGACTGGGTTTGGGGGAATATTGACTGAAAAGAGGCATGAGGGAACTTTTAGGGTGGTGGAATTGTTCTATATTTTAATTGGAGTGGCTACACAAATGTATATGTTTGTCAAAATTCATTGAACTGTACGCTTAAAATAGGTGCATTTTGTTGCATGTAAATTATTCCTCAAAGTTCATTTTAAAAAGCCCAAAAACAAAATAAAAAACCACAGTGTAATCATACTATAAAATCATCTGAAAAATAGATCATTCGAACTTCTATACCAGACAATAATGTTAATAATTGCTTCACTTTTGTGGGGTGCTAATGAAAATATAGCTTAAAATAATGTGTTGTCTTAAGATGTTCAGTAGAAAGCTCTAGGGATGTGATTTTGATAATACTTTGGCAACAAGCTTTATATAAAACAAAGTCATTTGTGGGAAATGCTTCATTTTAATAGCAGAAGCTACAGTGGATGGCTACCTTTTAGCCTTAACTGAATAAGTGGAACCTGTCAGATGTCCTACAGTGTGAATTTCTTTCATTTCCATGTTGGCTTTAAAATGTGGGGATTACTGTTTCTTTAAAATAAATAATTCCCTTTGTAAGGCCTCATCAAATGTACAGTTTATTTTTCTGCCCTTTACATTTTTATGCTAAAATATAATTTTATAGTTAAATTCTTTCCTGTGCCCTTATAATTTTATGCACCAAGAAAAATGATTACCTCCAATGGTACATTTTCATTACTATTCAATTATTTTGATTGTGCAGAGATTTTATATTAGCCCATATATTCTCAGGCTTAAATGCCAGAAAATTTATACAGACATGACTGGAGTTATATATAATAAGGTCTAGTATGCATGAGTTTGCAAGTAATTTCCTTTTTTTTCAGCATGATTTCCTATTTCATGACTCAGTTTTTGTGACATGTATATATTTACTCTGATTCTTACTACTTAAGTAAGAACTTTCCAGGGTGTTGTGACAGTGTATGAGGACAGTGATATAGAATATTTATAATTGGGATTTTCTGTGAGACAGGGGGATATTTGGTCACCCTTTCACAGGGCTGCATATGGCATGCATACTCAACAAAAGGCTTGCATTTTAAAATGCTGCTTGTTTCTTTACTTTAATTTTGTCTGAGATCTGGCCACCTTCCCCACAGTCCTTAGAAGAATCCATTTGCAGTCAGACTCTTTTTATCTATTGAAATAAATGGCATGTAGTGATTCCTATGACAGCCTTACTGATAGAGGGAGGAGGTGACTCAGATTGAGATGAGGGTAGAACATGTGACTCCATCATGCTGTGTTCAGATTATTGTTGCAGAAAAATGCTTTTTCCATTCTCAGAGTATTTGAAGTTCCCTCCTCTACTCCCTTAAGTCTGGGCTACGGGTCCCTCCTGTGGTCTCCACAGGACCCAGTGCTTCCTCCTTTCAAAACTTATCCCTTGGAATGGTAATTGTCTGCTTCTTTACCTGGTCTTGTGGTTATCTCTGAGATTTTTGTTGGCAAGGAATACACTTCAGCTTTGCTGTCTCCATGGTGGCATGTGGTGCCAAACACACGAAGGGTGGCAATGAACAAGTGGGTTTAAGGAAGCAGTGCAGTGACTGCTATGATCATTGTCTTTGCCCTAACTGAGCAGAGTTTATGGTAGCAGCATTTCTGATACAAACCTTGACTTTTCAGCTGGTAAAACTGAAGAAATACCCACCAAACCAAGAATCAAATTCTAGATGGTTTTCTATAGCATTGTGAGTGAATTCTGCATGTTAATGGCACTTTCTATTTTACTGTTTATAAACAGTTTCAGTCCTGTTCAGGAGTTGGAAACAACCTTGCTGGGCCTGTTTCCTTATAGTAATAGTGTGTTCCACTCACCCTCCATGCCAAGCCCTAGCGTGGATGATCTTCGTGAACTTTCACAACAACCTGATGAAGTCAGTGGTATGTGGGTCCTGGGGAAGTTGAAACTTCAGGAGGTTGAGTAACATGCCCAAGTTCACACACACAGCAGGGGAAGAGCTCGGGCTCAAAACCAGCCAGGCAGGTGCAGAGCCTTCACCATTTCCCAATGCTGTCCCATTTTATTTTGTCCAAGGAATTTACCACCGTCGGAAAAATTTATATTAGAATGCTTAGTCTGTGATTGCAGAGACATTGTATCCTCAAGTATAAAACAGTGCCTGGGACATAACAGGTGTCCAATAAGTATGGAATTCATGACTAAGTATTGCCTTCCAGAGAGTGATGTGAAAGGTTAGGCTAAGTGCTAACCTTTTATGACATGCCAATTTCTTACATATTCCAGTTCTTACATTTTATGAGTATTCATTTTAGGAAATGATTTGTTCAAATAGAAAACTTCTCAAATGGCTTAAAAAGATGCTTTCAAAAAATTCTTAACTATGAAGACACACCTGCCTTAAATATCCATCCACACATATAGGAATTTTGACTATACGGTAACGCAAACTTCTGTATATATGGTTGGTGCTGTCTCAGATCCCTCCTGTGGGGGGAGTTATTCTCTTATGCCGCTCCTCTCCACCTTGTCATCTCTTAAAGGTGCCTAAAACAAATCAGAACAAAACAAAACGAAAGTAGCCCCCATGTCCCTGCTTGCTTTAGAGGGGTAGCTCCGACCTGGCTTTGCTATGACAAACATCTCCACGTTCTAAAAAGACCTTGGATCTTCCTCACTTCCCATTTCTCTTGCTATCTAATCACAGCAGATGACAGCCTCATCAAGACAGCTGGCTGCTGCTCAGAACCACAGAGGACCATGCCCACAGAGCTGCCTGGGACGTCCTTACACTGGGAGCCCGTGCTGCTGCTCAAACCAGTTTCTTCTCACCCCTCCTCCTTCCCCTTCTCTTGTTGGAACCCCCACTTTTTCCCTTTTACTGCCTCTTTCCCAAACATATGATTTGCCTCCTCACTTAGGAGTTCAGTGGAAAAAAAATCTAGCACTGAGGAAGCAGTGTGTGTATTTCTGCCAGTGATGTTGGCTTCAAATCCCCTCCCTCACACCCACATTCTGAAACATCTTCCTCCCTTTGCAGCTCCACAACTCCTGTATGACCTTCTGTCCCACCCAGGACCACAACCTGGGCTTGCGAATCTTCTCTGCCCTTCAGTGTCATCAGTACTAACATTCTGTGGTTCTAGGATGGCTTTCTTTACATAAGGATTCACTAAACAGTTCATTTAATTGGGAAGTTCCTAAGTATAATCTGTTTCTAAAATATGAATCTGTTTTCTAAAAAACATATCATGTAAACATTTTAAGGGCACACTCTCAATTGAAATAAGCGCATAGATAGTAAATTTTCCCCTGCCATGTCCTCTATTTGAACCCTTGCCTGCCTCCTGCTCTGGAATAGGCTGTCTCAGACCAGAGTTTGGGACCTCGTTCTTTCATGCTGGAGCAGAGTTCATATCCTATTTACTTCATTGCATCTAGTCCATTCCAGAGTTGGTTTGTTTTTTTTCCTGCTTTATCTCCCCAAATCCCCTGGCACATAGCTGTATATCCTAGTTGTAGGCCCTTCTAGTTGTGGCAAGGAGTTGTTTTTGAAATGTTAATTGCCTTTTGTTGTTATCTTTATATTCAGATTATATTCAGTGCCCATATTGTATGAGGAGGTTTAATGAAACTGCAGCCAGTCAACATATTAATTTCTGCAAGGATCAGTCTTCTCGCCGAGTCTTTGATCCAGCCCAGACGGCAGCCAAGCTGGCATCCAGAGCTCAGGTGACTCACTCTCCCTAGGTCTTGGCGCTTATGCCCTTGCATGCCTGGGGCAAGCAGGTAGAATTTGCTGGGGAATGTAAATGACCCATCCTGAGAAATGTAAGGATCGAGAGAGCTGACCACTGTCACTCATCCTCGTGGGAGCTGGCTTCTTTTGAGGCCTGCTTTCCAGCTAATAGCATCTTTGGGTGTTGTAGAAGAAATATTTCTATAAAACTTCTTAGGATGAAGACTTGAATATGTAAGTGGTGTTTCTATAATATTGTAAAATTCTGTCTATCCAAGGGTAGTTATCAGCCTTAACCACCCAGAAAAGAATGGTGAACCTGGCCTGAGTCAGGGAAACCGTGTCAAGGAAGACGTGTCTACATGTCATAGGTCTGCTGCATAGAGCAGGGGACTTCAGCCTTTATGTAAAACCATAAAATCAGCCAGTTAAAGTGGATAAATGGAAGCAACTGTTATAAATAGGGTACGAATAAGTAAAATGACAACTTGACCAAGAAGACAACAGATTTATAAAAACAGAACTGGAGCTGGCAAAGAGCTCCATACACGTCAAAAGTCCCAGAGATATAACTTACAGTTTAGCATAAAAATCATTAGTTTCAAAAAAATGGGTCAGACCCCCCCCCAAAAAAATACTTAAGAGTGTGAAACATGTTTAGAAAGATTTTCATGAAATCTGGTATCTAATGGGGGCGGCTCCCCCTCCAACAATAGCATTTCCCATGGTCTACGGGGTCTGAGCTCTGTCGCCAAATACATTAGACAGTTATTGAATATCTGCTCTCTATCAGACACTGTGCCAGGTGCTGCTCGGTGAAGAATCTGTAATTCGAAGGAGGACTTGGACTTAGGAGCAATGCAGTGTGAAGGGGTGACAGCTGACGTAGATAGGAGCACTGGAGGAGGAGGCCGCTGTGGTTCATCAGGGGCTTCAAAGAGGGTCAAACGTTTTCCGCTTAAATAGCAAATGGTTTCACCAGCCTAGAGTTGAAGTTGGGAGAAGATTATGCACAAAATGCCCAGCTTGTGACCTGAGGAGCCCAGCCTGTGAGGCTAAAGCATAGAGGCCTGTGGGCGAGTGACAGGATGGGACAGGCAAGGTGGATGGCAGATCTCGCAGGGCTTTGACTCAAGCTTGCTCAGAAAGGAGGAAAAGACAAATTAAGAGGATAGAGGCCGTAAAATCTGAGGCCAGCCAGCCTGAGGTACAATTGTCTATTATAGGCCTCCGGTGTCATTCTGTAGGCAGTGTAGACTGGAGCGACATGGAATTGGTATTTTAGAAAGATAACCCTGGCAATTAGCGTTCAAGATGCACTGGCAGGAGACCAGTTAGGAGCCACTGCAACAGGGAAGGAATGAGGGCCCAGAGTAAGAGGACTAATGGAGTGTGTGTAGAGGGAGAATTTAAGAAATAATTGATGGGACTGAGAAGATGTTGGATATAGGGTAAAAGAGGATCAGGTTGAGAAGAAAGTTTTTTAGCTCCAGAGCCCAGACAGGTAATAATACTATACATCCAGACAAAGGAACATAGGAGCGAGGGACTAGGTGTGTTGGTGGGGCAGGCAGGTGGTCATGATGACTATAGTTGTAGAGAGTCAGTCTTTACCCCTAAAATATCATGGGAAGCGGTGCAATGTAGAAAGAGCTCAGATTCTGCAATCAGTAGTCAGGGTTTGACTTTCGATTCTAGAATTTGTTATCTGCAGGCAAACTTCAACAAGTTACTTAGGTTCTTTGAGACTGTCTTTGGTCTATGCCTGGCTGAGTTGTGGGAGGACTGCAGATAACACTGTAAGTCCAGTGCCTTGCCCACAGGGGCTCCTCTGCCTTCCTCCTTCCACCTTACTCTCTCTCTTTCCCCCTCTCTAGTCCCTTCCTGTTGGGAAGCACTGCAATTTGGGGGCATATGACAGCTTTGGGCTTGAATTCAGCTTAGCTTTGGAAAGGTTCTCTAATGCTACCTATACTTTCTAAAGCAGTAAAGGGCGCGTTACATTTCTTGAGTGGTTCTTCTAACCAGTTCACGAAGTCAGTCGGCATTAGTGGGGCCAAGGGAGCAGCGGGAAGCAGCAGACGGAAGTGCTTTTTATGCCTGAAGAAGGCCAGCTGGCCGTCCTGAGTGTAACCAGTGACTTGGCCCTCTGCCTCTGCTTGCTTTCCAGAGCTGAGTGGTGACTGGGAACGCAGAAGGAAAGCGGCCTGCTCTCTGAGCTCGCTCGCTGTGGAGTGCCTCTGAGCAGCCGTGCTCGGGCCCTCGCGCCAGCTTCCCCGCCCGAGCCTGGCCCAACAGCGGGGCTTATTCAGAGGAGGCACAGAAAAGGAGGGCTTGTTTCAGTGTCGAGGGGCTGCTAACAGCACAGTTCAAGTGTTTTTCCGTTTTAAACATAATCAACTTTAAAAATGTGTTATACCCTTAACCAGAAGAGACCAGTGTGGGCCTCTGAGAATAGCTTCCTTTCTTTGGATGGGGTTGAGCTGCCTGCTGTCAGCTCCTTGCTGTCCTTACCCACGTGAGAATTCCTCCTTGGAGTAACAGGTTCTCTTTATCCCGTGGTTTCCATGGAAATGTTGGTGGGCTCAGTAGTGAGGTAAAAAAGAGCTCCTGAGGAACCTTTTGGTCCTTATTCTGTGTTAATGTAGCTATTCTGCTCCTGCTGCTCAGCAGGGAGGGGTGTGGCGTGGGGATGTTGGAATTCCATGTTTAAAACATTTGCTGCCTGCCAATGTCTGTTTTTCTTCTCTGTTCATGTATTTAAAAACAAAATCATCTTCAAGTGTAATGAAAAACTAAAATGTTCCATAACTATCCTTATTGACGTTAAGTGATTTCTTATGTCTCCATACAACTGATTTTACAGGATTAACACATCACCACTCCCCTAAGGGCTTGATTATGGAATGAAAGCTCCAAAACCCAGATGGGGAGGACAGGACCAGGCTGACTAGGGTGCAGGGTGTGTGCATGCTCTTTCCTGGGTGCAGCAGGTCCCCAGGGATAACTCCAACCTGCTGCTGGTTAAGTGGAGACAGCTTCCCCTCCAGTGCACTCCCTGAGATTACAGAACTGCTTCCTCTCTCTGTAGGGCAGGGCTCAGACAGCTCCAAAGAAAGAACCGACCGTAACCAGTGCCGTGGGAGCTCTGCTACACAACAGGGCCCTGGAGGCCTCGAGTGTGGTCCCAACCAGGCCAGGTGAGTCGGAGTGAGCATCTCAGCTTCAAATGATGGGGTCACAGGGGACCACTGTTGGCTTGGGATTCATCAGCAGTTGGCAAAAGCTATGACTTCCGATGTTGCTTTTGAAGATAAAGATAACATGGGTTTGTTTGAGGTTAAAGCTTATCTGCCAAGAAGGAATATTTCTTAGTTTAATCAGGATTAGATAACTGACAATATATATATAGTCAGATCTGATTACAGCAGCAGAGTCTAGGACCACCATTTTTTGGTCTGGTAAGATTGAAAAGAAATTAAGAATGGGAGGTAACAGTTTGTCAGGTGTTGTCTTGAAAATAAGAGAGGAAAATGAAATTGCTCTCTTGAAGAGAGGTCTGTACTCCATGTTCATCACAGCATTTTTCAAATAGCCAGGATACAGAAACAACCCGAGTGTCCATAGATGCATGAATGGATAGAGACGTGATGTACATGCACAATGGAATATTATTCAGCCATAAAAAAGAAGGAAATCCTGCCGTCTGTGGATGGCAACATGGATGGACATTGAGGACATTATGCTAAGTGAGAGAAGTCAGACAGAGAAAGACAAATACTGCATGATCTCACTTATATGTGGAACCTTAAAAAGTTGAACTCATAAAAGCAGAATAGAACAGTGGTTGCCGGGGGTGGGGGCTTGGGAGAAATGGAGAGATGATGGTCAATGTTCAAACTTCCAGTTAGAGGAGGCGTACGTTCTGGGGAGCTAAAGTACAGCACAGGGACTAGAGGTAACAATACTGTATCATATTCTTGGAAGTTGCTAAGAGAGTAAATCTTAAATGTTCTCACCACACACACACATGCACACATACACATTAACTATGTGAGGTGATGGATGTGTTAAATAACTTTATTGTGGTGATCAATTCACAGTATATGTGTATATCACATCATCACATTGTACACCTTAAGCTTACACAATGTTATATCCAGTTGTATCTCAGTGAGGCTGGAAAAGAAAGGGGAAGTGTTTCCTTCCTAGAACTAAATCATTTCTTCAAAGTAGCAGAGAGGGATAACCACCATTATAGGACTTACTGTGTGCTAGAACCATTTCTTTAATCCTCCCAGTAATCCTCCAAATGTTTTAATCTGCGGAAAGGGAGCCTGGCTGAGAGAGAATAAGTTACTTGTTCAGGGCACACAAGTGGTGAACAGCAGCGCTGGACTGGATCTCTGTTGTGCTAGCCCCTGTCCCTGAGCCGCATTAATGAACGGGGCGTTCTTCTTTATGAACTGCATGTGCCAGGAACACAACATGAATTGATTCGTGAGCCTATCGGCACTTCTCACGAGGAGTCTTATTTTGAAGGTACTATCAGACCCAGAGTAAGAACTGCCAGCCCCACAGCCCCTAAAGTAACAGCGTGAGAGAACTTTATTGTTAGTTTTTAAATTTCTCATGCGTTGCTCATCATGGGCTAAAAATTGAATTGATATTTTAAAATTTTTCCCACAGACCTTACACCCAAGTCATTAGTGTTTTCCTGATCTGTGAAAAGTTCACAGTGGGGTAGGTTTTAGTTTTCACTTAGGAAAAAAAAATCAAATTAGATGTGTATTCATTTGGTAAAACTCTAACAAGCTTTTTCTAAAGTATATTGATTAGTGTCCTTCAGAAAAGACAAATTCTTTATATTATGGTTTCCTATTTTTTCAAAGAATATATTATAATGCTTCCCTTCCAGTGAAAAGCACTCTTTTAAGTTTGAGGTTAAAGTTCATTTGCCGAGCGGGAATGTTCCTTAGTTCATCAGGATTAGATAACTGACAGTGTACAAAGTCAGATCCGAGGACAGCAGCAGAGTCTGGGACCTTCGTTCCCTCGTCTCGTAAACTCGGAAGGAGATTGAGGTGGGAGAAGACAGGGTGTCAAGTGTGATTTGAAAATAAGGGAAGAGTTTCCTTCCTTGAACTAAACAGTTTCTTTAAAAGAGAGCAAGGCATAAGTGAAAAGATCCTAAATCAGGACTCCGGAGTCTCGTGTCCCAGTACGTGACATTAAACAGAACGTTATAAAGACACCATTCTGATACATTGGAAAATAGATTAGTAGGCCAGTACATCTAAGCAAAATGGTATTCTGTTTGCTCTTGACTAGTTAATGGTGGCCTATAGCCACTGTGATGCTGCCAAGTAAAAGGCACAGCTCTTCCTGTGGCCCGCACTGGGCTCTGTACCACCACCTAACCTCTCCTTCCACTGTCTCCTCTCCGTCCAGCTCCAGCAGCCTCTGCCTTATTCCTGGAATGCGACAGACCTGCAGGCTGTTGGCTCAGGGCCTTTGTACTGGCGTCCCCCTCTGCTGAAAACCAAAATACTCCCCACTACTCTGCACTGCTCACTCCCTTCAGCTCTTTGCTAAGTGTCCTCTTCACAGTGAGGTCCCCAACCTCTGCGTTTAAAATCAATCAAGACCTCTATAATCCTCTTTGTAGTTTTTTAAATAGCATTTGTTACCATCTAATAGTCAATACATATTTGTTTGTCTCCTCCCCACCTCTCAAAAGAAGGAATGTGAGTTTTATGAAGGTGAGATCTAATTTGTGTGTATTTTATTGCAGTTAGAATTGCGCATGGCATGTACAAGGTGCTCAGTAAATACTTTTTGAATGAAATATATGAGAGACAGTGGGTGTCTTGATTCTAGAATTTCTCATTTAAATTATTGGCATATGAGTAGAATTGGCATGTGAATTAGCTTTAAGAGATAGCTTTTTGTTTTATTTCAGGCTTAAGATGCTTTTTCAATTTAATTTCTTGTTCTTTCCAGTGACCTCACCTGCTTACATTTAAAAATAATGTCGCCAGGGTTAGTGTACCTTAAATTAGCCACATTTTTATTAAGAGCCATTCTGGAGAGGAAGCGGGAGTATATTGAGGGGAGGTGAATTCTCAAAAATGTTTAAGGCTTGGAGAACAGCACTGAGGGCCTCTAATGTGAACAGGCCCCTGTGTGATTCGGATTCGCGCCTACTGTCTGTTGTTTTTGTTCTGGTCAGTATTAATCTGTTTATAGCAGGGGGTCTTTTTAAAATTGTTGATGTTGGGCTTTGCTCTTTCTAGATGGACAGTCAGTAGTTTAGGCCGCTTGGTGTCCCTCGCCTTCCACATAAATCCTCTTGTTGTCTTTCATCTGGCTGGTAGTTAACCCCTAAAACTCTGGCTTTCATTCTTCAACTCTTTTAAGTAAAATTAGCATTGAGTATCTCCCATGTATAACATTTTGTTCTGAATTCACAGTCAGAGGAGATACGTGTGTGTGAGTCACAATCCTTATCCCTCCCAGAGTCTTATAAGAAGATATGCATGTACAGGAAAATCTCTGATACAACAGAGCATGTGATATTATGTAAAGCTGACACACAGCTGCCATGGATGTTCAAGAAGATTTGTTTATTCAACACATAGTTATTAAACATGGTTGTTTCTTGTGTCCATGGATTCTTAAAAGTCTAGGGGGAGAGGCGGTCAATAATTATATCTACTGTTTAACAGCCGGATGTGGAAGTCCTAAGGGAATGACAAGAAGGAGCTGGGCTTTGCCCAGGAGGCTTTCTGGGTAGGTGGCAGTCTGAGACAGGAAGCTTTGTGAGGTGAAGGACTGGGGATGGGCTTTCAGGGTGAGCTGAAGATTGACCAGTGGAGGAAAGTTGCAGAAGGAATGAACAAAGCTATGAGAATGAGAATGCGGAGGACATACTCTGGAAACAATGGCCCGTTTGGCCAAAGCATCAAAAAGAGCTGGAGTGTGAACAGGAATCAAAGCTAGAATGGAAGGCTGGCCCTAGAGCAAGGAGGCCGTAGATGCTTGGTGAGGCGCCCAGACGGTGTCACTAATGCCCACACTGGTGTCACATCGTCAGGCACTCAAGTCTGTGTAAGTTAGGCAATTACGATGGCCTAGGAACTTTTCGTGTCTAGCCACTTTGTTAGCCTGCAAAAATTTCTTTTGAGAAAGAGCATTTGAAAAAATTATCATGTAAGAAATTAATGCTTATGGTAGAAAATATTGGAAAATGGACGAAAAGTATAAAGAAAATAAAAATCATCCATAATTCCACACTCTGACATGACTACTTTTAATATTGATATCATTTTCCATTTTTTCCTATTTACACTTCTTTTTGTTTGGTTTTTCTCTTGTCTAAGTTAGGATCATAGTCTGGGTACATATCCTGATTTTTTCACTAACAAATTTTGAGCATTTCGCTATGGCAAAAGAGTTTCTTTAGAAACAGAATAATATCACAAGAATACAATGTGACTTATTTAACTATTTTCCTGATGTTGAGCAGGTAGATTGTTTATACTTTTTTGCCATACTAAATAACTCCCTTTTTCATGGACAATAGTCCACACTTACTGGTACACACGTCTCAGCACCACATATATTAATCGTCGTTGACCCTCATTTAATCCTCACAGTAACACAAGGGGGCAAGCATACTGTTCATAGCCCTAGTTTACAGCTGAGGAAAGCATAGAGAGATAAAGCTTGTCACTTGATGGGAAACGGTGGAGCCAACCAAATCTCTGTCTGCTTTGGTAAAACTGGGTCAAAAAATAGAAACATTAAGGAGATAATTATATATTATATATATAAATTTATTATATATATATTTTTATATATTAGGAAATTGTTTTAGAAAAAGGTATGGCTCTTCCTTCATTCCCACAAAGATTCAAATATTCAGATGGGAAATGAGTTGATAGCCTGGTCAACAAATACCTGCTGGTGGCTATTTTCTCAAGGGTTTTGATACAAGAGCGGTTGATTTCCTGGGCAGGTACCTCTGAGCAGCAGCTTCTCCAGTACCTTTATACAGAGAAGCTAAGTTCATAGGAAGATGTAGTTCTGGGTTCTAGAGCTGCGTGGCTTCATATCTTTAGTGAACTGCATTTTACAGCTTTGTTGGTGTGGACTCTGCTTTTATTTCTGGAGCCAGTGGCTTGGGTCAAGTTCAGCGTCTTCCCTGTGCTGGCATCCCCTCCTGTCCTAACTTCGGTGTGGAGCAAATGCAGTGACTGTTGAAGGGTCAGCTGGTGATTCTTTGGAAGACATAAAACATGTAGATCTTTGAGTAACACAAACACCGAAAGCTCTTTCTGTTCTCATGTCCTTTGATAGTTTGAGTCACGATTTCCTCGAGTTGTTTGGTTACTCTCCGTTCATAAAACACTGATTAGAAAGGAGGTCTCTAGGACAGAGGGAACTTATTCCTTTTTACAAAAAGTGATTTCTCTGAGAATCCTGTCCCATACCAAGTGATCCAAAGCAGACCATGGTATGCCATGCCTCTGCCTGTAAACTCCTACATCTCTGCACCTAACAGGGCCCCTGGACACAAGGGAAAAGAACTCTCTTTGTAGAATGAGTCCATCGCTATGTAAATAACCCCTGGGAGGGAAGGCAGCTCATGCTTCCATAAGGCTTCTCGAGCCTTTCTAGCATGAGAGCAGTCTGAGAATTGTGAAGACGTGAAATACTCGGGGTGCATGTTGAAGGTGGGGCAGTAGTGGGGAGGGATGTTGGGAGTCAGCTTGTGTAACTGGGGGGCCACCTGAGGTGGTGATCCGGAGGGCCATCCATGCTAAGTGAAGGGCTGGCAGCAGAGGGGAGAAACCGCCTGAGACAATCCCTGTTTTCCTTATTATTTGGCCTGGGATAGAGACTGAGTATTTGTCTATAGCTACAAAACAAAACAAAACAAAACAAAAAGGAAGAACAGAGACTTTTGAGTCCAGTGAGAGGATTTCATAATCATTCCCTTTTTTCTTGCTGATGTTTGCTTTTACATAATAACAAATCTGTTCGTGTCTGCAAAGGATTAGCAGTGGACCCTGCTTCTGGAGCAAAATTGAGACAAGGATTTACTAAGTCTTCCAGAAAAGATTAACTCCTACAGGCCAGGTAAGAAAAAAACTTAACGTCTAAGCCAGGTGTTGCTGATCATCTAATGTTCAAGATCAGTTAGTGAGCCTTTAGCAGAATGAATCCATAGCAGGCACACCAAAGAAAATGTGGGCAAACTCTGAGTTGGGTTAATAAAATGTACGCTCTTGAAACTTGCTCTTTTGTTAAACATGTAGTTTGAAAATGATACTCAGTCTTTGATTCTTGACTTAACGGACAAGCGAAATAAGTTCTCATTTTGAACTGGAGGGCTACTTCTCTTTTTTCCCAGCACATTCCCCCCAAAAGAGGACAATACCCTGAGATTGACACTGACTGGGATTGCTAGGAAGTTGGAGACTTTTTTGATATTGTGAATTGTTTGTTAAAAATTTTAAGAGGCCTATATTATTTAACATTCTCAGTTGGAAACAATGAAGTTCTAAAGTAAATGCCTGTTCTTCCTGCTCTCAGACTGGCTTCTTGAAACTCGTCAGCCTGCACGGCTGTGTACCCAGGAATGCCACCTAAGGGGAAGGAACAGTAGACGTCTGTTGACACGCCCATGATTCCTCTCAAGACATCACGTAGAACAAGTAAAAACTAGCTTCAAATTTTCTTCTTTACTCCCCTCAAAATTTTCAAGACAAAATCATTAAACAATACATCAACCTGAGTGATGATGCTTGATTTAAAGAATTACTTGGGGCCAGCCCAGTGCCCTAGTGGTTAAGTTTGGCGCACTCTGCTTTGGCAGCCCAGGTTCAGTTCCTGGGCACAGACTCACACCACTTGTCTGTCAGTGGCCATGCTGTGGCAGCAGCTCACATATAAAAAGAGGAAGGTTGGCAGCGGATGTCAGCTCAGGGCAAATCTTCCTCAGCAAAAATAAATAAAGGATCACTTGAAGCTTTTTAATTGGACATTTAATTGGCTTTTAAAGAAATGTTGCTTTGATATTAGAAACTTTTAGTAAAACAGTCTTTGGAATACTAGCAGTATTTACTTAGTAGGAAACTTATTTTTTACCTAGATTCATGTTACATGATAGCTGTGAAATCCCAGCTTTGATATTTGCTTCTAATAAACATTAAACTATAATTAGTAACTACTTCTATTTTAAATGTCCACCTGTATGCCATGTAGAACCGTCTCACATATACCAGCGCACACAGTAGGTTTTTGGGGAACACTGCAAAGGGAACAGGGAACAGGTTACAATAACTTTGCCACCCGGCGGGAATGATGCCGTGTGGCCTCAGGCCATTTATTGATCATGGCCAAAGCAGAAGTCAACCATCCGTGTCACCACTGGTTTATATAGCTGTGTTGGGAAGTGGTGTCTCAACTGTTTTTTCTTTGTTGTCTTAAGGGTTAATAAATTCTTTTTGTAGAGTCGTTTCTACTTAACTCATGCTTTTTAATCTAAGAATCTTTATTTTTTTCTACCCTCAGGGAATTTTCATTAGGAATTAAGCCATTTTTCCTGTCTAAATTTAAGGAGGAGAATCCCAAACTACTCCCATGTGTAGTGCAGCAAACACAACATCTGAAACTCCTGTGATCTGTTATTTTGGGGACTAAATGCTGTTTCATGCCAGGTAGATCAGGTGTGTTCTGGAGCTGACTGAAGAAGACTACACCATGTGGAAGTATCTGAAGTGGACCTTGGGAGGCTTTGGTTGAGGTGAACCACTACTCTCTCTCTCCTCTTGCTGTGGGAGATTTCCTTCCCTTGGAGAGGTAAGAAGGGATGTGGGGACTGACTGAGACATCCCAGAGCAGTGGATTCCTACTGATGAGGTAACCTATGTCCCTTTGTCTCATTTCTTCCCCCAGGTTAAACTGTAGTTTAACAGTCCACCATGTCAGCTCCACATGCACCAGTCCAGCCTCAGGGAGCTTGTCTGCAATCGTCCCGCCCTTTATGGTCATCAGCATCACTGTTAAGTGCGGTGAGCAGCTAGGGTTTCTCATATTTGGCTAATAGGCTTCTTTGATGGGCCAACAAACTCAAGGCTTCCTTTTCTCTACCCACTCCCACCCTTTTTAGAGATGAAGCAAACAAAAATAAACAGGCTTGTCAGACTCAGGGGGACATACTTTCTGAAGGACTCCCAATAAGGAACAAGCAAGTTTCTAATTTGTACTAGAAATTAATGGTAAACAGCATTGTAAAACTGGATCATGGTAGCCCAGGGTAGACAACCTCAGTAACCAGTATTCTGACCCATACATCCAGAAACAAATTACATAACCTTATGGAAGGGTTCCGAATGTCATATAGTAACTTTTAGGAATAAGTTCTTAGGGCTGGGAATTTAACTGAAGCATGTAAGCTTCTACCTTAAATCATAATTCTTTTACTCAAAAACAGGTAGTTTCTAATAGATACTGAATAGAGGTCAGAATAGTAGTTTCTGTGTGGGAAGTAATGACCAGGAGAGGGCATGAGGGAGCCGGAAATGTTGTATATCTCCGTCTGGATGGTTACGCAGTGCAGGTGTACATAAAAATTAACCAAGCCGTATGCAGGATTTGTAGAGTTTATTATATGTAAGATATATATCTTCATATAGAAAGCCTCTAAACACAAAAGACAAAGCTTTAAAAAAAGGTTAGGTTTTATATTTGTAAAACTCATTAGATATCAAATTCAAGAGATAGAGTATAATTACATTGCAAAATGTTATCTTTTTGAATAAAACTAATATTGACTTAAATGATGAATTTTAAATGCGTTTATTGGTGATTAAAAATAATACTTAAGCAGAGTAGTATTTTAAGCCAGACAGAGCAAAGAAAATTCTTGTTTTTTTAATATATATATATTTAAATTCCAGTAATATTTTCTTAAATTCCTGTTAAAAATATAATCAGTATTAAAGTCAGCAAAATGCTTTTTTTGACTGACGCCTGGATTATTTTACCACTTAACCTGGTTACACAGTGATTTTTTTTTTTTTTCTGTCAGATGTAACTGACAACCAGTTTAGTCTTTAAGATAAATGAAGTAAGTAATAACTCACATTGTAGCATCTTGTGGAAAATATTCAAACTACATTTAAAATGCTGTTTTAAAATGGAGACGTCTATTATTCCACAAGAAATTGTTTCTGTAAAACTACAGGTTGGCTACGGCAATAGTGACTAAACTACATCCAACCCTGAAGGTAGAAAAATCCCTGAAAAGAAATACACAGCCTAGTTATAGTATGCGGCACAAAGGGTATTCTCTTATTTGAAAAGTTCTTCCATTTCGGAGGAATCCACACCTTTCCGTAGGTCCCTTACTAGGCAGTGCCACACAAAGTTATTGAGTTAACATTATTATGATCATGGCTTATGATTGATTAAATTCAATTTGACGAACACCTAGATATAGCAGCCCTCGTTTGGATGTTGGTTATGACAACAGTTGCAGTTCCATTAAGAATACTTGCTTGTCAAATTTGGTACAAAGCATGAACACTCAGGACAGATTGGCACAACACATGCAGTTCGAGAACTCTCTTATCTAAAGTCAGTCATCACTGAGTAAGTCATATTCCCAGTCCTGCTTTCCAAATCTTTCCTTGTATGATAACTGATGTTTAAAATGCTTCTTAAAACATCTTTCAGGATATGACAAGTAGGCTTCAAAAACCAGTCATCTGAATGCATGATGGAAATGAGGCAGGATAGCCGAACCAGTACCAGCCGGGAAAACGTGGGGGATGGGAGGGAGGGGGAGCTGGCCCAGGCTCAGAGTGCTCATGGCTAGTGAGGGATCTTGTTGCTGCTGCCCCAGACAGCCTAACCGATGGGGCAGAGACTCCCCAGGCCCCAGGGTGAGAGTGCTATTCCCAAAGGCATTTTGGGTAGCAGGAGGGGGCAGCTGCCAGAAGCCCAACAGAGGGGAAATGTCCAAAGAGGCAGGTATTGTTAGGTTCACAGCATCTGCAGGTAGCTCCTTGGGCAGGTTTACTTTACCAGCACTTCCCTTAGCCAGATCAAAACCTGGGTTGAGCTTGTGAGGTGACTGAGGCTCTTGCAGAGGCAAGTCCTCAAGCAAATTAATATTGCAAAATCCTTTAGTATCTGCTTTGAGGGACAGGCTTGCAAGTGGGGAGTATGAGGTAGAACCGGTGTTGTACTTGTGATTCTGGAGGGGGGCGGGAGGAGAGCTGGGAGAGGCCACGGGGTGGAGGGGGAGCAGGGGCTCTGGCAGCGGTTGTACAGGCTGGGAGGTTTGCTCCGAGAGATTGTGGGTGTGGCTGTGTACCTCAGCTGGCAGGCTACTTGCAAGCCCGTTCTGTGCAGGAGCTCCTATAGGGAAAGGAGACAACGGGTCAGGCTTCAGCTGAAACTGGGGAGAGATGGAGTGGAAGGTGCTCAGAAGGTCTCCAGACCGCAGGCTCTCCTTCATCAGCTCCTGTGAGTGTGTCTTCTTGGTATGTCGTGTGAGGTGGTCTTTGCGCCCAAATCTCTGGGCGCAGAACTGGCACAGGAAGTCCTTGCAGCCTGTGTGGACCACCAGGTGGCGCCGCACGTCCTTCCGGGTGTAGAAGCAGCGCTCGCAGTGGTCGCACTGGTGCTTCTTCTCCTTGGTTCCAGTAGGGGGCTTCTCTTCGGCGTGGGCTTTGAGGTGGTCCAGCAGCACCTCTGTGCTCCCTAGCTCCAGGGCACAGACCCCGCAGGTCAGGTCGCCGCTGCTGGCCGCATGGAGGGCCAGGTGCCTCTTGTAGCCCAGCACGGTGTTGTACTTCTTCCCACACTCCTCACACCCAAAGGCCATTTTGTTGGGGTCATGAGTCTGGAGGTGGTTCTTCAGGTGGTCTTTCCGGTTGAAGGTCTTCTCACAGTGAGCACACTGGTGAGATTTCTGGGGTGAGTGGGTAGCCATGTGCCTAGGAGCAGAAGGGAACAATTTCACGAGAGACTCTGGTTTTTAAGAGCCGAAGAAAGGTGTAGAAACAACATTCAAATGTTAATATTTTCTCTAGGTGGTGGTATAAGAGATCATTTTCAGTTTTAAAATCATTTGCTATATTTTCCAGGTTCTACACATACATAAAACTTCATAATTAAAAAAAGGCACTACTAAAAACTTGTCATTTTCACGACTGTAAAGAATATGCTTTGAGAACATATTTTCCTAATGTATACAAAGATTTCTAAACAAATAGAAGTATACACGTATTTAACAATATCATGAAAAATATTTTCCAGGAAGGGGTTAAATGAGTATTCTATACTCTGAAAATTCCTGGATTTCCAAAAATGACCCAACTTGCCTTCTATACAGAACTCCATTACCCTCCAGTTTCAGGTTATTGTTCCCAATACAATTCCTAGTTGGTCTTTTTTGGTTTTTATTTTAATGCAAACTGAAAATCACTGCATATTAACTGATAAATTAAAAAATTTATATTTATTCTAATTGCTAATACATTTGGATGTATTACTATCATTTTTATTTCCTGCCTTCTATTTAATGTTTTTCTTTACTTTTTTTTACTATTGGGTTGCCATATGCTCTTCTTTTCCCTTCTGCTGTAGGAAAGTTATATTGTTAATTCTATTGTTCCAATAAATAATCTTCAGTTTTTAGCATGTACACTTAAAGTCTAAAATTAACCAATATCTATTGTCTCACCCAAAATAAAACAAAGAATTTAGAAATAATCCTTTAATCCTGCTTGGTCTTATGGACTGAGACAAAAAGTTCAGGCCATAGACATAACACTAAAAAGTCTATCCTTCACCTTGGAGAAAGCATCTAACTGGACCCAGAGTGCCAACCCCACCCCTGTGCTCCGAGCCTCATGCCTCCTGGGAGATCTTTATGCTCAAGTCTTGCTTTCCTCCATTTAACACTTTCTATCAACTGTCATCTCAGATATTTCTTCAAGATCCCTCTTAGATGCCTTCAAGTCACTTCCTAAAGGTCACTAGTAATTTCATTGGCAAAATTCCAAAGGTCTTTTCGTAGAAGGACAAAACTGCTATTCCTAACAGCAGTTCTAAGTTCTTCTTTAACACTGAGCTTCAGGGACAAGCCATTGTCATCGCAGTCAACCTGGAAATAGCTGTTTTTTATTTATAATTGTAAAGCACAAGTTAGTTCTGGGAAACCATCACAATTCCATTTCAATCATAGCTCCTCTGAATTCCTAAAATCTAAACTGTTGGTTTTTTAAGACTCATTGAGATAAAGAAACCCTAAGTTGTCATCCTTAAAACTGTAAAAAGGCTCATTTTAATAACTAAATGTATCATATAAAACCCGAAGTCCTATATGTTAGTATTTTTTACAAAATAGCATCCTTAATTACAACTTGCGACTTGCAGGTGCAACACAGTTTGCTTCATGTCCCTCTTGTCAGTTAATTCTTTTAGGTGTTTAGTCTTTAGAGGCTAAAACTTGTCCTACTAACAATTTAAATGCAACAGAGCTTGTGACTTTGGATACAAAAGAATTTCTAACAACTCATTCTATAAAAAAGATAGAATTTCTTTAAAGACAGTATAAGTCAAAGTGTATTAATCGCACCTTCACCCCACCTTCTACCCTGTACTGTCCATTCCTGATCCTTTTCTAGAGGTAGAATTGGTAAGGGGTCTACAGTAGCAGCTGTTCAGAAGATAGTGGTGGTTCTGACTAGGAGGCAGACTGGAAGCCAGTTCAAAAATATAAAGCTGATCTGAATCTAATTGTCATTTTCTTAAATATAAAGCAAAACCTCATTATCTCCTTCCTGTCTCCCTTAAGAAAAAGGTAGACTGCTACATGCAGGTAATAGAAAGAAAAGTAAGTTCCACCAGTTCCATCCAAGACACCAGAGCTTGGCACACAAAGGGACACACACAATGTGGTGAGCTCTGTGAGACAGGTCCAGTGTTGAGGAACACGAGCCACTGCAACAGCTACTCGAGAGACCCGAAATGATGCTGGTGTCTTCAAGTTCCAGAAACATTTGTCAGTTGCAGAAAGGGTTTGTAGAGTCTATTAGAGGGCAGAGAACTATGTTCTTAATACAACATATCCATAGATGCATCATCAGGAATAGGTGTGAGGGCACTGATTTACAAACTTGGCATTTAAACAACTCTCCTTCCATTGGCTCCAGTACTAGTGAATAGGAAGACCCCACAGCCCTGTCCTGGATCTTCCATTCTTGCCTCTCTCCCCTTTTCTCTTTCTGGAGGATCTTTATCTGCTTAGATTCCATTGATCACCCATGGGTAGATCAATGCCCAGATAACAACTTTGGACCTGGTGTTTCCCACCCCCTCTCCTGTCCTCTCCTGTCCTCGAGATGGGAAGGGCACAGGGTGGCACAACTAGTACATGAGCACTCTCACCACTTTTCATATTTCGGTGGCTCCCATCCCTCTGAGTTTCCTGACTCTGTCCTTGTCCTGGCATCCCATTCTTCTCTTTTTAAATTTATCCCTTTCTTACCAATCTAGAACAGGATCATCTTAGAGCTGAAATTACCTTCAACCACTTGTTTCCTTCCTTCAACTTCTCTTCTTACCTCACAACCCAGGAGACCACCAGATTCAGCCTGTCCTACAGTAAGCACCAAATACCACCATCTTTGGGTGTCACCAGGATCATGTCAATGATCTTAGAAGTCTTCAGGCGCAACTGCTTCCATTAAGACTTCCAACCAACCAGGACTTTGGCCTGCCTTGCCAAATCATCTTTTCTTGCCTCTGCTGTCTCCATCTAACTGCTTTCACTGTTCGCTGTAGGGGACTCATGTTCTCTTTCCCACTTAAGCAAGTTAGTTATTTGCTCCTTCAACCTCCGCTTATAAAATGGAGCTTATAGTGCAACTGAGGGAAGTGGGATGGAATCCCACCCTTTTTAAAAAACAGCAAAACCTAAAGCACCCTGCCATCTCACCACACTCTCTTCCTTCATGAGATCACTGCTTCAGGCCAGAGACAAGAAATGGCGGTGGCCGTGGCAGGGAAGGCGGTTCTTGCATAAGTACACTGCTTCCCTTTTCTGCCTCAGTTCACACCCTTAACTGAACAAGTCGTTTCCCCTGGTCAGAACTACCGCCTCCTAAATATCACTTAAGACATCATCATCTTCACTGTGGCTACCACAGTAATCCCACCTAATTCCTGTCACTCCAGTAATCTGTTAGCTCCACCGTCTTTTGCAAATATTCAGCTCCTACACGTACTTTGGTCTTTATCCACAGTTAGAGTAGCTTCACTGTGGCTTAACTGCAGCCAATGCTGCTTTCAGTGTTCGGGTAAGGAGAATGACTGGGTACACATCAGAAGCTTGTTGCAAAACAGGAAGCCTTCGCAACAGAATTGGTGCACACAGTAGGCACTCAATACTTATATTTTTGGCAGCTAGAGATTTGCCTGTGTACAGAACACATTTGAATTTTAAAATAGCTAAGCATTTATAGGCTGATTTTAAAAATCAGCTTATTAAACTACATTATCTATAATAGTGATATTTTTGAGGGCCAGGAGCATAATGAATATCTTTTTTCTCTTTCAAGTGCCTTCCTCCAAGGGTACTCCAAGATTTAGTAAGAATGTGGTCCATGTTAATACTCAGAAATCTTCTCTTGCTAAATTCTGACTCTCAGCTTTGCAGTTATAGGTGAGGAGTTTGAAATTTGAAGCCTTAAAGTTCATTTCATGAGGATTAGAGGCAAATGACACATTTCCCTTAACCAAGTATCAAAAGATATGTATGTTAGTGGGGCTTCTGCATGAGTAGCTCCGAGGGCACCGCGTACATAGTGTGCACAGCATCCGCTGTCAATCAGACTACTGCACAGCTTAGCAATTTGGTGTACGTTCTGTCATTTCCATGATATAAAAATCCTTTGGAGGCAGAAGCTATATCCCATATATTCACTTCCCTCATGGAAGTGAGGACCTAACAGACACGCAAGGACTAACTCAGATTAAATGTACTATTTTTTAAAAAAGGACTCATCTGTTAAGAATGGTTTTTATCCTTTGGCGTATCATGGATGCCTGTGGAAACCTGATTAAATGCACATGACATCTGTAGACCCAACAGAATCTACTTATTAGCGTGGCTTTTAGACCCTGGTTGAGAAGCTGCTATGTTCCTCCTCTCCATCCTCACTGTCAAGACCTGGACAAGACCTCCGGATTTCACGCCTGGACTGTTACAACACATTTCACATCGGTCTACTTGCCTCTTCTCTCTTCTCCGAGTTACTACCAGCGCCATCTTTCTAGCATTCTAATCAAAGCATGTTTCACTACGTAGACTCATTCGCTCAAACCAACCCTAAAGGGGACAGTGGATCAGGCCTGCTAGGAGCTGCTTCCTTCCTGCCTCAGCCGCTCCTCCACCAGCACTACCTCTGTACCTGTGTGCTTTAAGGCCAAGGCTGAGGGCTGTCCCAGAACCTCTGCCCGCTCCTGTTCATTCTCTACGTCCCACTGGTGACTGTTTCTTTCTGAGAAGCCTTCCTCCCAGGTCCCCTCTCGCAGTAGAGAATGACTACCTCCACCTGCACAGTGCTATAAAGGCACTTAGATTGCCTTTTAGCTGTGTTTGCACGACTGTCTCCCGCCATGGGTCTCCTCATCTTTCTGTTCTTAGGCCTGGCATATTGTAGGAGCATAAGAAATATTTGTTTAAAGAATGAAGTGACGTTGCACAGTAAAGCTGTCACATAAAGCTACAGTAAATCACTGGAGATAAACAGCTTTAAAGGCTGAAAGGCATCCACACTCTGCGTCCCTTCTCCCCTACAGCGTTTGGTCTGAGACCAGCAGAGCCCTTGAAGGCCCCTGTGCGCCCCTGTGCAAGTTCACGCCTTTCCTGAGGCCTCTCACCTCATTAACTTATATCTGGAAATGAAGGCCTTGCCACAGTCTGGCTGCAAGCACTTGTACGGTCGCTCCCTGGAGTGAGAATAACTGTGGATCGTGAACTTCTCCAGGCTGAGAAATGTCTTGCCACATATTTGGCAGGGGAAGGTGGCCATGGGCTTTGCTTCTCACACCTTCCTTTTCAGATGCGCTGACCAAATGCTGTGCCATTTAAGCACAAATGTAAGGCTGGTCCTGAGCACATCAGCAGAGCGTGGCAGCTGCACTCCAGACCAGGGGAGAGGCGGCGGCGTGCGCCTGGGCCGAGTTCTACCCAGACATGGGCCTCTCGGTTACCACCAGCTTTGCTTCCTGCTTTCCCACATCCCAATTTATCTGCAGTCTCAGGCGGGGGGGAGAAGGGCTGAGGCACAGATGAGATGCCAGGAGCAGAAAGGTAATCTGCATCACTAGAGCCGGGGCATGTCCTGGACCACCAGACTGTCTGTGGAGAGAAGAGGAACAGTGTTCTCGCATTAGTCATTTGAAAACATTGCTTTTCCTCCCCCAGCAGTTCAGAATCCACTACCCAGGATTCCACATGCTCCTCTAAGCGGCTCTAATGCAGCCCAGTTCTCTGTCCTCCCTGTGTGCTTTAAGAGGTCCTTCTGCATATAAACCACCTGTCTGACGCATCTGAGCAGTCACGCACACGGTGTGTTGATGGTGGATGAAGCACTTTCCTTTGTAATGGAGACAGCAGTTTCCACAGACTCGGTATTACCTACTTCAGACCACAATTCCAGGTTAGAGTGAGGCTCGACTGGCCGATTCAAAGGAAAAAAAATACCTGCCCTGTGTTCGAGTGTTTTACTGGTACAGAAACAGAAACCACCCCTGCCTATTCAAACCATGGGCTAGTCCTCCTCACTCACAACACAAGGTGTTTATCACACCTGTTTAAACTTCCAGGAGACGAGACAAAATCATTTGTATACATCTAAGTTAATTTGTTTGTAAGGTTACCATGCAGAAGGACCTGACCTATGATGTAAACAACACTCTTCAAAACTAGTTTACTTCATGCATGTCGTGCCTTTGGAGGGGACACAGAATAGTCCCACAGAAACCACCCTGATGGCTTGGGGTCAAGCTCAGGCCACCTACAAATGTGTAGGCTCCATCCTCCAGTAAACTTTTCTCCTACTCTCTTCCCCTTTCGCTATCGGGGACATTCCTCATTGCCCAACCCTGAAGGCCCCACTACCTGTGGGTGGGCCTGCTGCCTCCTCAACCTCAACCTGTCTCAAACCCCAATTATGTCCACACCTTCCAACCCAGGCAAAGTCACCAAAACCGGGCTCTCTTTTTCTACCAATGCACCATCATCTGAGGAGCCTGCAGAGTCTGAGGCAACATCGTGAACACCACAGTAAAACCCTGGCTAGCTAGAGTCCCGTGCTGTGCTAGACAGCAATTCTCAGGTGGTGGACGTGAACCTTTCAAGTGCCAGCACTTAAAACATCAGAGTCCTATCTGCTTCCATTCAATGCACTGGAGTCACTTCTGCGCCAGGCCAGCCTTTCCTGGACTCTGTCAAGTAAGAGGGGCACTGCTGGGAAGCTGACCGGCCACAGCAGGTCTTCAAGGGGTCTGCTTCCTGCCGTTCATTTATGCCAAGTCTTTCGAGTTGCTCTCTATTGTTAAAAGTTAATTTTTACTTACCTTTTGAGTAGCTTTCAAATCAGAAAGCTGGAGTCCAGCTAGATAAGATTTATAACAGTTACAGCATTTTAAAGATAGTAGCACACAACACATGTATCTCAACAAACGTACATTCCTTTCCTCATGGGCAGAACCTGCAGCAAACGTCTCGTGTTCCTCGTCAACTAGCTCTGATGTTGTCAGTGTCTGGTCAGAGTTCACACGGAGCCAACACAGGCAGACACCCTGCACTGTCCTTTCCCACCTGCTGGGAACCTTCAGAGCTGACGTGTGCACTCTGACCTGAAGCTTCAGCCCTGAGCCAAAGCTGGGGACACTGGCGTTCTCAGCCAGCATCTTGGCACCAAACCTCCTTTCTGATGGCAGCACGCACATACCCTGTTTCTCTGTGACCAAGTACAATTAGAAATGAGCCCCCGTCCTCGTTCTGTCCGAGCTCCTCTCCCACAACTCCTGGTTCCCTCAGTCATCCAGTTCAGGCCTGAGGCATCCCCAACAACCCTGGCCACAAACAAAATAATTCCTTCCAGGAATTCTCTCCTGTGTGGCCGAGTTTCTGCTGCCAGGTCTCATGATGTGTCCTACTTCTCATGCAGCCTGGTCTGGCCATAATACCGGCCCAGCTATAAAAGGCACAGAATTTATCATCATCATTAAATAGACTCATTCACTGCAAGTTTCTGTGTTCTTTCCAGGTCTATTAAAAAAGATTAAGATGTATACACAATATGAAGTCTGAAATTCATCTTTTCCTTGTTCTCTTTATAGCTGAACTCAAAATAGCCCTAGTCACTCGAGAGAAGGAGCTGGTTTGGTGGTGACGATTTTCTATTTCTCTCACCTACACCAACCTCTGCATGTACACTTTTATCAGCTTCTCTCAGTAAATTCATTCTCCCCAACTCTTGCTTTTTGTGGGGTGACCAGTATGTCCAATAGAACTTTGTGTGATGATGGAAATGTCTTATATATGACGGCTATTGGACAATTACAGTGTGCCACTGAGAAACTGAAATTTTTGTTTTATTTAACTGGAAATAGCCACATGTGGCTTGTGGCTGCTATACTGGACAGCCAGAGAGACTCTTGGTTTCACTGTCAAAAGGGTTTGTAAAGGCAAGGCTGTGCTCTTCAGACACAACCCTGCGCCTGATTCACCCTCTGGTGTAATCTTTGAAGCACGGGGGCAATTTGTGTGGCTCTATTCACTCGTTCTGTGAATGCAGCAGAAAGCTCCCCCAGTTCAACTTCTAGCTTGCCCACGGGTTAGCTATGTCCTGAGTTTCCGTTTCCTCATCTAACATCCACCTGAGGCATGGAAACAGGCTGTTGGGGAAACCAACAGAAACAAGATGGATCTGAAAGCATGTTGTCATCCAACACCACACCAAACAAATATATTTATGAAACACGCAGATTAGAAGTAAAAACCATCAGTGGCACACTGGCACGTGGTTCTAACCACTCAGCTGTGGATATAAGGGGAAAAGACACACGTTCTCTCCCTACATATAATACAGCGTCTGTTATTCCTACTGGGAGGAACCAGGAGTCTGGACAACACACACGCTCACATACACAGAAAGGACACACGAGGTGGCAAGTAAAAAGCCTACATTCGTTGTTTCTAAACAAATATCAACCTTGACTGACTGCTTACCAACACACCAAGAATGAAGGGAAAAATAAGATCTGGTCAATTAAAACAAAAGTGCCTGCCCTGTAGCACTGAATAAAGTTTTCCCAGATCCACTGTCCAGCCACTTCTCTAGAGTCAGAAGTCCAACAGGCATCTTTATCGCCTGCATTTCCCCAGGCCTGCAAAGATGGCAGGCATCTTCAGGGAATTTTAGACAAGTTTTACTTGAACGTGAGACATCTCCAACTCTTTGTTCCCCATTGAACTTTCTCTCAAAGAACAAAAAAAGTTAAATGACTTCAACATTTTTATACTTATTTCATGAATGTCTTTTCCCAAGACTTTATCTTTTTGAGTTTTAGGTCTGTGTGTTAAATACACCTAGCCCAACACTAAGGGGTCCTCAAATGTTGAACTGAATTAATCATGTGATAAGGAACATTCTTTAATTTCCTCTTTTTAGTGATGAATTCAAATTCACAAATAGTGATAACATTTCATTTGCCATAACTGTGTATTTCATTAATTGGACCTTCAAATATAAATAATTACACTGTTTTCATGATAGAATCACAAACTTCTATAAAAATAGTCTTTCCCAACAGACTATAAATTCATTATGGCTGAGGATCAAAGCTCAGCTATTTTTAAAAAATAAACTGCGTGGATAATACAACGTCTCCCATCATCATGTACTTGACCAGCACTGGCTGGCTGCTGCTGATTCCAATCTTTGGTTGAAACCTGATGCGCTTTCTGGCCACATCCTTAAAACAGGCTTGTGATTAACTTTCTATTATCTGGCAAACCACCAACAATCCTAACAGCGAACTGACAAAGGGATGGTCCTGACGATAATCAGTCTCTTCTGTGACTTGACATACGGATTGCATCTGAGTCTTCAATACGGTGACATTTCAACACCTGTCACCCTGGAAAGACAGTAAGTCTTCCCCCAAAACATCTCAGGACCTAATTCTCAATCCCCTTGATTCTAAAAATACTGAGTGAGTGATACAGATCTGCCAGTATGCCAAAGAAGGCTTGTGCCATCTGCTTCATTCTGTTCATGCTGATTATTTTGGGGATAAGAGAGGATCAGATTGGAATAAGAACATATATATATGGCAACAGCCAGGAAGGGCTGTGTTCCCTGAGGGCCGGTGGTATACGATGGTAGAGAAGTTGGAGCACAAGTGTAGTTCCAGGACGTCCCCAATGCTGCGTAACACAATCATCTAATGGGGGACAAGTGTCTTACAACATTCTCAAAATAAACTATGACTTCTGACTTCTATTTCCATTGTCCCCAGGGACACAATGCAAGGCCCATTTCTGAGAGGAAATTGAATTTCCATTTTTAGTCTTCCGACATGGGTACTTCAGTTCTTTTTTTGACTCCATTCATCACCACTCCTTGTGGGTAAGAAGGTTCTACTGCCAGCGTTTCCCTTTCTCTCATACTCCCAAACCCTGGGATGGTTTTCATATGAATGTGTTAAGGCCAATTTAAAAAGGGCTTCTAACGAGGTTCTCTTTCTTCTCTTACTCACACTAGAAAACAGCCAATCCTGGAGCGGGGTAGGTGGAAATTCATTGCTTATTTTGCTCTAGGAGGCTTCCAGAGAGGGTGCTTCCCTCAGTATCAGTGCTTTGAAGGACTTTGGTAGCAAGTCTCTATCATCAATGAAAAACTATACAGAAACATCAGCGGGAGAAAGAAGATGATACTCAGAACCTTCAGGTAGTTGTAACTGCTTATTTTTCATTATGCACGTGTGTTGTAAAATTTGTTCAGTGTTGTAAAATTTGTTCGGTGTTGTATCTGAGCAAGTACAATGTTAGGAGAGTTGGGGCTTGTTATACGTCTAAACAGCAAAATAGGTGCTCATGGGGCTGGACTCACTTGGTTGATGACAGATATGAGGCCTTGAGGAGCACCTTATCAGAGGGCTATGGCTGGGTTTGCAGCCTTAACTTAGAGCAGGGGCTCATAAGTGGGGCCTACGGCTGTCAGTTCTCTGAAATTCTGTGCAAAATTAGGAGGCATTGTGTACTGGAGTTCTTATGGGGAGCGGGGCCATAGCTTTCTTCAGATTTTCTCAGGTCCTAGATTCAACCATGTTAAAGGACACTGACTTAGATGAAAAAAGAGACAATCCCTCTTGGTGCCATTAATCTGGTTTGACTCTTCACAAAGTCACTGGTATTTCCTAAGCCATGGGCCATATATTTTGTGCCTCAATCACTGCATTTTATCAGGTTAAAGTAAAAAAAAAAAAAAAAAAGGTTCTATAATGATATTCTTCTGAAATTCAAGCAGTAAACAACTTGTACAAATTTCATTTCGAATATGGGTACAGACGATAATTTAATAGATCCTATCATGTAAGACAGGACTACCTTTCAACCAGAGGGCAGGTTGCCCTCAAAATCATAGGGGTTCCTTTGTCAGCATGTTTAAAAATCTTTAAGGGGTGTGTGTGTATATCTCTTCAATAAAGAAGTAGGATATTATTATTAAAATCCACTAACACCTGAGCTGACACATCACTTGGAAGAAGGCTCTTGCCTTGGACAAACTCTTGAGCTGGATCCACAAGGCTTATCACCTGCTACATCTGCAGACCCTTCTCCCATAGTGTCCCAAAGGCAACCAGGGCCACAGATCCATCATGTGCCACCTTCTCTCCTGCTTCTGTTTGCTCCACATTAGGTGCTTTCCTGGAATGTCCTGCACCTCTGGTCCACCTGGAATACTCCTACTTTGCCCTGTCACTCCCAGGCAGAGGAATGAGCTCCTTTGCTACAGGGTGAAATGGCGGGACTAGATACCACTGAGGAAGCGATTATAATAGTCCAGGTGAGACCCTGTGACTTGGGCTCAAGTGGTTGTGGCAGAGATAAAAGTAGCTCACTAAGAACCACGGCTAATTTAGGAAGAGGAAAATGTGTGGTGAGAACCTGCCTCCACAAACGGTTCTTCTGTGCTCCCTCCAGAACTATTCATTCAGCAGCCTAGGAGACCTCTCCACCTTACTACGTCTGAAACAATTTGCCCCCGTTTTGGAAGCCCCGACTGGCCGTGCCCTCTGTTCCACGCTGGGGAGCGCCCCCCAGCAGACCCCCCAGTCTGTGGAGCCAGCAGGTCTGCTGCCCACTGACTCCTTTCAGTTGTCACCTTGAGAGGCTGACTTTCGTTAACCCAGTGACTAAGCCCTTATTTTCTTATAAACAAGGCCTAAACTAAGCCAGAAAGCCAAAGTGAGTTATTTATCTAATATTCAGAAAGAAAATTAATGAGAAAGCCATCCAGTAGATGACACCACAGCTTTAGAACATCAGTTCTATGAACTAGACTTAGAGAATTTGAAAAAGGACAGGGTGCTGACTTCCTATCTACAAACCGTGTAAGTAATATCTGCTTAGAGATGGGGACGGAACCAGTCTCTCCTGAAGCTAACACAGTATTAATGAGATTTTTCAAAATCACAGCCTAAGGTAACAGGAAAGGAGAAAACTGTAGCAAAATTTTAGCAACTGGAAAGCAGGTAAACCAGCAGTAACTGGCTCAGCAGTCCTAAGAAAGCTGAATTCTAGGCCAGTAATGAAAAGCTATGAAGCTACCTGATTTAACCTGCAGAGCCCACCAAAAGTCTCAGAAATCTGGACACTGGGTACCTCTGGAAGGGGGTATAAAAAGAGAAGGAGAGGTTGAAAGTCTGTTAGTGACACAATCGGCCCTCTGACCCCCTCCTGGTAGAGGGCTGAGGGGTACTACGCTGAGACAGGCTGAATTATGGGGAAGTCTCTGTACTTCCCCTCTCGGGCTGTCAGAGCCCTGGCCACCACTCTCCAGGGCGGGACACTGGAGGAGTCTTCTCTGGGAAAAGTGACCAGCTCACGAGAAGAGAGTCATGACCAAGACAAACAGCAGTGCCACAGTTTACCCGCAGTGGCCTACGACGAAGCCCTCACTGACAAGCCCTAAGTATCCAGAGCTTCCTCAGCTTTTGTATGGCTTCCTCGTAAATCAGGAGGGAGCCGAGGATCAGCAGAAACCAGGAGAAAGCATCCAACAGGAAAAACTGACAGAGGACAGAGAGAAAAAAGCAGCTAGGAGAAAGATGGAAAAAAAAGACTCTATGGAGAGAAGACGACATCAAAAACAACTCTCACTCATGTCCCAGAGAAAGAGAGAAATCCCTAAAAGAAAAACAGGATTTTTTTCTTTTTTTAAAGAAAATGACAATAAAAAAGGCAGTGCAAGACTCCAGGGCAGGGGCAGGGGCCGGCACTGCAGTCACACGCGCTGGGGCAGCATGTGAGACTCTGCAGGTGTAATGAACTCCCTGACGACTCTCACGCGCCTTTGTGTTTGCCAGTGTGGCTTCTGCTGAGGGTGCCGGCTCTTTTTACGTGTTTGCTAGTCCTAATGCTCACTAGTGATTAACACCATGAAACGACCTTTTAGAACCCAGCTAATCTCACCTAGAGACTAATCAACAGTAAAATCACTCATAGGTTAAATGGGTAAAATATGCATCGTCAGACTAAAAAACAGGAAAGAGGAGATAATTTTTAAGTTAACGAAACAGTTTCCTATCTTCATCACATGATAAAGCTACCTATTATCACCCCTTCTTGCTAAACATTTGTACTAGAAGTTGTGGACCATACAATAAAGCAATAAAAAGAAATGAAAGATGTAAAAGCAGAATGGAATAAATCTTTCATCACTTACAGATGACTGTCTACATAGAATCCACATATAGCGTATCAGAATGAGAAAGCTTGGCAAGGCATTCAGTTATAAAAATCAAAATACAAAATTAACTACATTTCTACATGCTGGCAAATAGAAATATAATTTCCTTTTTCTTTTGTCATGCACTTAAGACCTCTGACATTTTCTGTTATAGTTCTTAACACCCCCACCCACCCACCCAGACAAACAAACACACTGGAATGAAATTCAATTTTCAAACCAACCAGATGGGCAAAAATTAGAAAGTCAGGCAAAACCAAGTAATACCCAGTGACAAGGAAAGAGTGACACACAAGCCTAGAGTCATGGACAGGACATGTGCATTCAAAGATGCTCTTCCTCAGGAATTAACACATAGGATACAATGAAATCGCTCTATGAAGATTTATGCATGAAAAAACAGAAACGCGGACATAACTATTAAAACTCAAGGTGGATAAGGAGTATGGTTGTATGAGGAGTGATCATTTCTTGCTTGGGAGATCAAGAGAGGTCTCACGGAGAAGTCAAAGTTGGCGCCCGGCCTGCAAGTTTACCCCGGGTCCAAGGGGAAGTGGTCTATTTCAGGCCAAAGGAATAAATCAACATACACACCTGAAAAGAAATAGGACTGGAATGTGATGCAAATAGGGGGCAATGTGGACAAACAGGCTAAAGAGAGAAGCAAAGATTAAATCATGAAGGGTCAGGATGGATTGCTTCCTTCCACGAGGGGAAGGTGGGCTTTTCTGTTGTAATATTTTAGCAGGACGACTAACCTATTTAGTGAAGGCTAGGCACTAACTCTGAGTTTTTGTGGAGGTGGGAAGTGGGAGGTGGAAGTAGGCAGAGAGTACCAAGAAAACACTTGTCTCAACAGGAATGGGATGAAGCAATGGGAAGGGCATAAGCACAGCAATCTAAGCCTCAGAGAGCACCGAAGACCAAGTGGAGCCAAAGTCCAAGGGGCAAGGACGACCCAGGACTGATGACCAGGGAGACAGGCGTCAGGAATCCACTATGAGCAACGGACTTGTCGTCAGAGTACACGCTTCAAGAATAATTCTGGTAGGGATGTGTACAATGTACTGCAGCATGCTGGGACCATTTTGGCTTCTGCCATATCTCAGAAGACATAACAGTGGCACAGAGAGGAAGTGAGGGCAGGGTGAAAAGACACCTAGTAAACAGACTCATTAGATTAGGACTTTAGGTTAGGTCAGAGGAAAGAGGTGATGGTGGTGGCGGAGAGGGAAAGGAAGGATGAGCCCCAGGAGAAAAATCCAGCAAAACACAGGAGTTAGGAGTTCAGTTGTAGACGTGTTGGGTTTAATGGTGCCTAATGGGCATTCAGGCCAGCAAGGAGCCCTACAGCAACGAGGAGGAGCTGAGCTACTCTTCTAGAATGAAATAGAACGAACGGCACCCTTTGGCTTCGGGGAAGTGGATCCCATTCTGAATCTGGCTTCTGTAAGTGACTTTATAAATTACATGGGTGGCCTCAGATCCCGTCAGTAAGCTCAAATGATCGTCAACCTTGATCAACAGAGTTTGTTCTCCCCAGAGTGGTTTGGTAAAGTGGGTTGTCCTGGGGGTGAGGAGGAATTTGTTTTCTTTCCGGCAGGCTGCAGCTAGACTGACCCTCCCCTAGGATATCCACTCTGCACCTGGAACAGGGCGGAAGCAGGCTTGTGTGGACAGGTAACCCTCAGAGGCGCCAATCACAGAAGGAGCCTTCCGCCTCTAAACTCTGCCCGTTCCTCTTGGGTAAAATAGGGTCGTGACAAGGCTACGGCAATAAAAATAAGCAAAATGAGAATTAAGACTGCATTAAAAAAAACCTGATAAGATGTTCCAGAACAATTTCTGGATGGCAATAGTATAAAACAAGACTCTAAAAGCTCAAAACCCCTGTGTCGTTGCCCACTCTACTAGAAGAAGGTAGGCTTTTCAGAGTGGGAGCCTTTCTTCGTCATAATACAGTTAGCAGACTGAGGATAATATCTAACCTATTTAATAGTCAAGGCTAGCCACTGGGGGCTACCTGGAGGTGGGGTGAGGAAGGCAGGAGGAGAAGAGAGAGAAGGGGGTAGAGAACACCAAAAGAACTCTGTCTCAGCTGGATCGGGAGGAGCCCAGGAACGTGAGCCTCAGAGCCGCAGAAGCCTAAGAGAAGCCCCACCACCAAGGGGACAGGCCCCGGGCGCCACGGCGGCGGTGCCTCAACGGAAGCAGGTCTGCGAGCACCCACGCCCCTCTCCCGGACAGAGCGGCAGCGGGGGTCGCACGGCGGAGCCGCCTCGGAGCGGCCAAAGCGCTTCGACGGCTGCCGTTCCGCGTAATACCGTCGGAAAGCAGGGAAGGAAACACCTTTGCAGGTTCGTAAATCTTCCCTCCTTCTCCTCTCCCCACCACACACTGTGTATTCTTAAACATAATATTTAGGAAGAAACATCAAATGTGCACAAGCAAGCAAAACGGGCATGGGCATCCCAGGGGCGAGCGTGAGGTCCAGGGCTGGTTCTCAGGCCGAGACGGCCCGGACCTGGTTTTCAGAGGACTATTCATGAACGCGAGGTAGCGCGGGCGGGGGAGAGCCGTTCTGAAACCCAGACAAGAGCCTCTGCTATTAGGAGAAGATTTTCTAGTCATTAAAGTCAGTGATGGGGACTACTCCTTTGTGACAGCCGAAAATATATCCCCCTCCTCCCTCCCGGCAAATCCTCGGCGACTCGCCTTTGGGCCTCTTCAGGGTCGGCTTCTATAGCTGACAGCGGTGATCTCCTCCCGGGACTCGGAGAGGAGGGCGCGGAGGAACCAAAACTTACCTAATTAGCGGCCCGGCCTATTGTCCTAATGCGGTTGCCATTCGAGGGAAAAGAAAAGCCTGGCTCCTTCCCAGGAAGTGTGTGAGGGTAAAGGCCCACACTGAGAAAAGAAATAAGGAAAGCAGACTAGTCACACTGATGATGGAAGCCAGATTCCTGAGTTAAAATCTCCCCAAGGAAACTTAAAAGCGATATGAGATCTAGAAAGGATGCTCAAGACTTAGGTGGACTGTTTGATCCTAAAACGATCTCTAAATAAATAGAAAAAGGCCTGTTGGTACAGATGACAATACATGAGCAGTGTCTCTCTGGTTGGCGGAATTAGAGATGACTTCGTTTTTCCTTTGTATCTGGACTTTCTAAATTTCGGTAATGACTACTTAGGCTGAGTCTAGGAGTATACCAGGCGGACAAAACGGAGGAAGGAGGTGTATTTCAGGCGGAGGAAGGACATGGGAAAGCGCAGAGGCAGGAGGCAGCACGGGGCGCGGGGGCGGGAGGGTGTGAGCACGAGGGCGCAGCGGCCCCAACACAAGTGACCGCGAGAGGAACCCGGGGTTACCCTGTGGGAACTGGGAGCCAGTGAAAGTGAGGCCGTTTCATCCACAGATCGCTTTACACAGGAAAAAACTCACCAGTCATCAGTTGCCCCTCCCCCACGGTTAACTTCGTTAGCCTGAGGGAACAGATTTAAAAGCACTGTTCTGAAAGTAAGTGGTTCTTTTTACACAAGATGAGCCTGAGACCAAATCTGATTACCCAAATGGACACGAATGTAATTGGCAGTTTTAAATAACAGCTTACACTTTTTACCCCAAGCTTTTTCAACGGATGAGCATCCAGAACGCACTCCACTCTAAACTGTGTACAGAGTTAAGAGAGATGCGTGAAATTGCCTGCCATGGTCCGACGCTGCTCCCCTCCTCCAGGAGCAAGCGGCCCACCTCTAAGTCACACGCTTTACTGATCAGACAAAACTACTGCACAGCGCTCACGGGAGAATTTTCCCTCTGCCCTTCCATGACACGTCCAATAAATTCACATGATGCAAAGCAAATGGTTCATCCAGAAACCCTTAATTTTTATCACTGGCCCTTTAAGATGACCCTAGTTTTTAACGTTTTTCTTTTTAAGATGATAAACATTTCCTCAGGTTTCCATTTTAAAAGAAAATGGTCCTGGAAAGACAAGGTAACTTCTCCAAGTTCCTGCACCGGCTTCTCTGAAAGGGAGAAAGGAATGTCAAGGAAATGGGGGAGAATGCTTAGAGAGAGGACTGCTAGCAAGCTGGGCCCCTCTCCTTTTCACCTTAAGTCTTTTCTCTCCCCCATTCACAGCTTTCGGTCCTTTGTTGGTTTAACAAACCATTACAATCATACCCGGTTCAACGGGAGGAATGTGAACTCTCTAAGTAGCTGTCCTCGCAATCCACATGTGTGGTCCATCCACAGTCCATCCGCGGCAGCTTCAATGTGCTGCTCTGCGCTCCTGTCGCCCTGGAGGCCAGGCACCTTGCTCACAATAAGCCCCAATTTCCCGCCGCTGCGCGCTTGCTGCTCCTTCCCAGTAGCCTATAGCGATGTCTCAAGTTGTTCTTCCTCCCTGCTTGCCGGGCGGCTGTCCTGTCCATCCTGCCCGGGCTTGTTCTGCTCAGCTCCAGAGACAGACACTGCCTAGTGTGTCAGCTGCCCCCCAACCTGTCTTCAGCCCCCAGACTCACCACCGAATCCAGGGCAGACACATGCCAGGCCCTTTCTGGTGATCACGCCCAGTCTTCCAATGTCAACCATGCGGTAAACAGAAGCTATGAGGGCGAGATCCCCTCCCCACCTCATTAGAACCGCTAGTGCCTTTCTCACTTTCTAGTAGCCATGCTGGCCATGTTGGGATGCATTTCAATTTCTCAGCCAATAAATAAAAATATTGTTTAGTGAGATTATCGTATTTCAAAGGGAACTAAAATAATATTTAGTAAAACAATATGATTTCAGTTGAACTCACAAAGCTCTCTCATGCTATTTCACTGAATCATTTCCATCTAACAGACCTGTGAGTTAGGTAGAAAGGCGTCTTCATCCCTACCTAACAGACGAGGAAACTGAGGTGCAGAGACTTAAGTTCTCAGCCCAGAGGAACGAAGATACTGCAAGTAACGTACTACACGAAGCCAAGTACCTGGCGCACTGTGAGTACCCCAAAAGTGGTAGATTCTATTAATATCATTATCGATGATGATGATGGGGACCAAGGGCCAAACCCAGGTGTTCTGAGTGAAGCCAAGTGCCCATTCCTCTTAGGCCTTGCCATCCTCCTAGCTAAGCCATCTGCATGAGCAGCGGACATCAGCAATAGCTTTTACTACAGTATTTCCCAAGAAAGCCTCAGAACCTGCAGCTGGATTCCCTAGTGCAACTGGTATGTGACCAGCATCCTCCTCAGGCTTATCAGTCAACATCTGCCACAAAGGGGAGGGCAGCCTTTTACACGTCCCCTGTGTACACAAGGTAGGAGTGTCGCCAGGGCAGCTTTCAAGCCTTTGAGCTGACAGGGTTGTCAGCAGAAAATTCCACAGATCTGCAGGTATTACGGGGGCTGTGGAGGGAAGACAGCAGAGGATATGAAAAGTTACTCACAGCATCGTCTGATTCCCTGCTTGCAGAGATATTCCTGCTTTTAAAAAAGAAAAGGTTAAAAGAACTCTGTTCTAAGGTACTCTGCAGTTTCAGGGGGAAAAGTATTTATTCTCTCCTAGAACCTTTTTGAAGTGCCTTGAGCCTTCTTGGCGAATTGTACTACATGTCTCCAAGCAATTCTTAATAAACACACCCAGACAGAATGCCTTTGAAAAGCTCCCATGGCCGGCGTACCTACTGGGTGACAGGAAGCGTCAGCTCGGAGGCGGTCATGGAGTCCACTCTGAAGTTCCTCTGAGGATGCGAACCTGTAAGGAGAGATCTCGCACATCTTCAGTGAATGGAGCTAGAGAAAGGTGTCCCCTGTGACGGTGTGAGGGGGGCTTCCCTTCAAGGGCACACGCACGACCGGTAACGCGTGGAGACTGTCTACCACTGTTGCATGCATTTTAATAGGTGACTTTACAGATAACATTAAACTTCAAAATCGTGTAGTATAATATCTCAATAGACCCACCACCCTTAATTTTAAGGTATCTCAGATATACCATATGGCAAAAGTCTTAAACATTTAGATCATCCGATATATTTAAAGGTGTGATAAAGTTCCTACTGTTGTAACTTAAAAGATTGTCAATATCTCCAAGGAGATCTTTAAGTATTCATATTATATCCTTTGTCCTACTTGCAACTGGATTAGAAAAACCCTGAAGTTTTCCCCTGCTTTCTGCAAGTAGAAAAAAAAAAACATGAAATTGCTTACATAAAATATTCAAAATAGCACTCAGAGGAAATGGTATTTTTTTTTAAACCAACAGTATTAGAATACCATAAAACACGTATGCAAATCTAGGTACTAACAGACCCAGAAACAAATTATAAACTGAAAAAAGTCAGCAGTAACCAGTGGACATTCATCAACAAATGCTTCCTATAAACGTAGAGATTTATCAGATTTGCAGGGTGAAAAGGCTGAAGTCTCTAAATTGAATACATAATTCAGTGGTTACCAAACCTGGCTATGCATTAGAATTACTAGGGAGACCTTTTAACAATACAGATTCCCAGGCCACAGCACACATTAGTGCCACTGAAGCAGCATCCCCGGGGCCCTGGGAACCGTTTTCACCAGGTCTCCAGGAGGCCAGTCTGCAGCTGGCCTTGCCACACTGATCCCTGGCGAGCATTCGAAACCAGTATCTCTGCTCACCAGTTAATTATAAAACTTGGCTTCTTCCAACTAAGACTATTCCAGTCACTCGATCCTCTTAGGGGGAAAGCTTTTCAGGATTTTCTTAACCGGCACAAAGGTAAATCTGTTGCGAAACAAAGCCAATTAGGTCTCACCTAAGCAATTTACTGAGCTGGTGGCCTGTCTGTTTTCCCTTCTCTTAATTTGATCAAAAAGGCCACATCCGTTTATTTTGTATGAGAACATACTTTTAAGTTAAAAATGGAAAAATTAAGCCATTGTTAGACAACTAAAGTTTAAAAATAACCCATCACAGTTCAGGAAAACCTTTGGAGGTGAGTAGGCTCCTTGTCTGAATCATCCAGGGAATTTGCTTTAAACATATTCCTCACTTTGCATGTATAAACACTTCACAAATCATCTTCATGGTCCATCTCTCTTCTCAAAATACTCAGCATTTATTGTGGAGGTTTAATTGGGTGGTCTCCAAAAGCCTGTATTAATTTTTTTTTAAAGGGCTTTAAAACATTAAAGCAAGAGAGTAGAATTCTTCTGGATGATTCTTTTTTGCTCCTACCCATCTCACCAATGGACAAGACCAATTTATGAATTCAGAGAGGTGGGGGCTCTCCTCTGCTTCCTGGGAAGGGTGCCCATGACACCAAGTACGCAAACCACGCAGTGGAGTAGCTCAGCTTCATTGTCAAAATATTCAAATTATCACTAAAAGAAAGCGATTCCTTTCTGAATTCAACAATACTCCTTGGCCTCCGAGGGCTCACATAGGAGCTTATTCTTAAGCTGTTCAATGTCTGCAGCACTAGTGAAAGAGGAGAAGTCTGGCGGGAGGAGATGGAGCCCTTCCCGCTCCCACCTGCCATCTCAGCCCGGCCGAGGGCTTCAGCAGTCAGCAATGCGCGGAGAACCTGAAAGCGCCAGGACCCCGGGAGAGCCATGAGGGCCGACAGCGGGAATAAAGAGGAGAAGAGACAGGCAGGAAAAACAGCACATCTAAGCTCGACAGGATGCTACTTGCAGACCGCTTCTCAGGTCAGAATTTAGGTCTCAAAATCAGAGATAAAGGTTTTAATATGTCAATTATATGAAAAAAAGGTACATGGTAACAAATGACCCTGTAACATTAAACATTCTAAATACAGACATTTCTGAGTTCCAGAGTAGCAAGAAAAACTGCGTTGTTCTAGGAACGGGCACAGGCACACAGTAAACACATGATAGTTAATTGTTTTAAATAAGGAGAAATATTTTGGGGGGAATGATTTATGCATTCATTGATGACAAAAACTAAAGTTTCAACAATCTAGAGCTAGGATTTCTAGAACGCATTTTCACTGTCACAATGTTTCTCTAGGCATGTGCTGCTGAGAACAGCATTTAAGAACATGTCTTTTTCTGTTAATGAACTGGGTTAGCCGCCTGCTGGGCATTCACTGCAACCTGGACTGAACAAAGGAATTTCCCTCCAGTTTCAGCTCGCTCACTTCTAGCTACTCCTGATTTTGCTTAAGAAAATTCTTTAGACTGACTTTTTATTTCCAATGATTTGAGCAGGAAGGATGGGCAAGTTCCGAACACTGTCAATTCTGCTTCAGTTTTCAGCAAAAGACTCCTCTAGATTGAAGGCGTGCAAGGTTTGCTTTTGAAGAGCCTTCCAAAAGAGTTATTTTTCTAGAGACTGTAATTCCAGACGGAAAGGAGCCCACCCGATTTAGCTGACTGTGGACGATTCACTCTCATTGCAGTGAGGTGGGTCACAGAGGACCATGAGATGACACCTCTGACGTGGAGACCCTAAAGGGGATATTCGTATTCATCTCCAAACAATGGAGTCATTCTAAAGATGACACAGAGGGACGCGCTGCAGCAGGGTCACTCACAGTTGGAACAGATGTGCGGGCCTGGCCCCTGGCCCTGTAACTTCTTGCCCATCCCTGGAGCACCCCTCCCAGCCCAGGGTTGTGACTACTCCTTGAGGCCATAGGACTCCCACATATTCCATCTTCAATCCTGAATTTTGTTTCGGATTCTAGAGGAATCCAGCTACCAGGCGCCTGCCCCTCTCAGCGCGCCTGGAGGTCACCTCTTCTGAAGCAGGGGCTCCACAGAGCTAACCCTCCAGACTCGCTCCTCCCGCATTACCGATTTAGCTAATGGTATCTCTTTGTAATAACAGCGGACATTTACTGGATGCTCACCAGGTCATGGCCACTGTTTTCACCACTTTACTTAACGCCCCAAACAACCATATGAGTGGGAAGTAGTAACCCCATTTTACTTATGGGGAAACTGAGGCTTAGAAGTGATATTAATGTGCCCATGGTCACACAACCAGTGAGCAGCCGAGGTGAGATTTGCATCCAGAGTGTGGGACTGCGAGTCCGCGTTACGAACAGGTCCCTCTCTTCCCTGCGGCACGTCCCAGCCTCTCCAAAGTCAGAAGCTCTGTCGTCACAAGAGATTCTCTCACCGACTAAGCTGTATGGATTATGGATTACTGTCTCTCAAATCTGTCTCCTTCTCTTAATTTCCATAGTGACCAGTGTTTGGGTGATGTTTTGCCTTCGTTACGGCCTCCGAATCAACCCAGCAGGACAACTCTGGAATTTTACTGTTTGCCCTCCCAACAGTGTTCCTTTCTAGCTCGTTTAAAACAGGTGGCAGACTTTGTAATTCCTTGTATTTTAGCCCAGATGACGGCAGACACAGTCTGTCTCTGTTAACATCTAAACCCAACAAGGAGACTCTGCCCAACTTCTGGGACAGGAGGAGGAGAGGACAGATCGGAGGGTGAGAAACAGACACTCTCCCCTCCGTCCCCAGCCCCCACGCCTGGAAGGAGGAGGTGTGTCGGGCCCCAGCAAGGGGCCTTTGCACAGCTCTGCTCCCCAAGGCAGCGGGCAGAAGCCTTGAGAGCGCAGCTGTGCCGGGTGCGCTTGGGAAGGCCACACTGAGGCAAGAGGATTGCAGCCTCCCTCGTGGCCGTGAGGCAGAGAGTTATCACTGTTGCGATACAGCGAAGGCCAGAGGCCAGTCCCTCACCTCCCAGGTGCCACGGAAATCTCCAGGTTCTAGGACAGACCCCATGGGGGATGGGGTGACACCTAAAAATGGCTGGGATGAAGTTTCCCTCCAGGCTGGCAGGTGGGGGCTGCAGTCTGAGTTAAGCTAGCTCTGGGTATGAAAGGGAATACTTCCTCAAACGTGAGTCGTAGGGCGAGACGGAATGTTGTGGGGCGCCTCGAGAAGGTGCTAACAACCTCAGACTAGTGTACATCTGTGCCATAGGGCTCACTTCAGCTACTAGCATTGGAGCCACATTGTTTTTGAAGAAAAGGCCATCTGCCTTGCTGCAGAGGAGGTGGGCTCTGCAGAGGCGCTGGTGACCTGGGGGCGGCTGCACTGTAGAATCCGGGGCAGAGAGAGAAGGAAGGAAGGAAACAGGCGAAGACGTTAAGCATTTACTCACAAGATGAACTCCTCTGATTCCTATGCAAATACCTAGAAAGGGAGAGGCAGAGAAAGTTATCTTTAAGGCCTTTATCTTAAACTTGGAGTTGCTTAAAAATCAAAGGGAAAAACGGAGGTTTACTAGGAAGAAGAGAGAGGCCAGTGCTGCTGGTGTCCAGGCAGAGGACACCCCTGCCTCCCAGGCCTGGACGTGCCTCCCAGAGTAGCGTGCCAAGAGGGGCTGGGGCTGCCGCGCTCCCCAAGGTGGAAATGACAGTGCGCTGGACAGAGAGGGGGTTTGGACAGGGGAGAGTCACCCTAGGAGAAAGGATAGACATCCTTAACGGGACAAATTTGTTGATTCAGAGAGGTTGCAGTGATGGTAGATAAGTGTGGTACCAAAGGAACTCTAAGGAGTTCAGATTTTGAGGTCAGTCAGGTCCTCAAAGCAAATTCCATTTCAGTTGTAGGGCTGAGTATCTAAGACTTTCAGATAAGGCTCACAGGGCCCAGCTGAAAACTGGAGAGGATTCTAGATAAGCCCAGATAAGTCAGCCATTATGTGGAGATTAGAACTTTGAGAACAGAGAGTTCTGGCTGGAAGAACTTCAGGTGTTCGAGAATCAGCAGCCACGGGACCTCATTTTCCTGCTGCACAGGCACCCACTACGTCTGCCCAGCACGTGAGGCACAGCCAGAGGGAAGATGGACCTAGCAGAGGAGGTGCCGGGGCAGCAAGTGTCCTGTCACAGAGGTGGAGTGTGCCAAGACGGCCCCCTCTGTCTGCTTTGGTTATTAGTAAGACGAGTATTTCGTGTTCAGTGCACCCAACAAGGGGGCTCACAGACAGGGAACATGGGAACTAGGGTGTGTTAACCAAGCAGGCAGAGGCTTGAAAAGCCACAACAATCAGAGCGCGGGGCTACCCTGGACTCACAAGGGTCTGGACACTCACTTCGCCCTTCTCACACCAGACAGCTGAGGCCCAGAAGGGAAGAGAGGAGTGGGCAATTAATGAACACTCACATGGCCCGTCCCCAACCCCCACCTCACATGAACAACCATGCGCAGGAGACTGCTTTCCAATCTATGGGGCCCAAAAACTTTGTCGGGGTGCGGGAGGGTGGGGAGGTATGCTGGGGAATGGGCGACCAGCCCACTCTATTGGTTGAAACTCAATTTTCATGTTGTTTCCTTGAAACTTTCTACTAGCCTGGTGAGTAAAGAGCTTGCAGTCAAGTTACGTCAGTGTGAAGGGACATTTCTACATCCCGGAGACTGAATTCATACTGGCTCCTCAGCCTCTGTTTTGGACCGGCCCCCCTTCACTCTAGTCATGATTCTTCTAACATGCAAACGTGCGCCTGCTTGGAATTCTCCAGTGGGCCCGCTGGTTTCTGTCAACTGCAACCAAGAGCCCTGACTACACGGATCCACAGAAAGCTGTTAATCAGGAGAGCACTATGCGCAGGCTGTCCTACTGAGACTGCAGACAGCAGGTGCCCAGATTATGCTCCTGGGTCTACCCATTCTCCACATTAAAATCGGTAAAATAGTAATTCCCTGGGGGAAAAAAATCCACAAAAAGCAAACAAAACTGTACACAAAAAGAATAAAGGCAATAGCTGAACACTGAAGTTTCTCTATAAAACTGCTCCCCGGGAGCTCTAAGTCTCCCCTGAACCAGAGCTGATGACACTCGTGCACACTTTGAGCTGAACACACGGGACAAATGACCGTTTTAGGGAAACGACATAAAATGACGATCATCTTAATGTGGTTCTAATTTACATGTTGATTGTGTGTGTGTCTGTTTTATGAATCACTTTTAATTCCTGTGCTCAAACAAAAGGAAAAAAATTACCTTGGTAGATGCCACATAATGGATCAATTAAGTTACTCCCCAAATAAAGTACATTTTGTTATAGTATAAACATGTGTAACTCCTAGCGCTATTTTAAACACTGATAGAGAAAAGTGACTTACTAGTTTCAACAATAATATTTACCACTCTCCTATATTATAACCTCCAACTCCCTTCATCCCCTAACTGCCTTCATTTTAATTCTTTGTTTGTTCAGGGAGTCAGGAAGTAAAGACATTTTAATGCTCTTTCTCAGATAGTAACTCTGTTTTACTCTCCCTTACTCTACTACGTGAGAAGCACACTCCACTTAACACTAGGTTGTGTTCCCACGGTTAGTTAAAAAACGTTAAGCAAATGCTCACATTCTGCTAGATACAATCTAGAAAGAGCATGGTATAGTGGAAAGAGGACTGCCTTTGGAGTCAGATGGCTCTGGGTTTGCATACTGGCTCTGCTACCTGCCAGGTATGTAACCTTAGGCATGTTCCCTAACTTCTCTTTATGGAGACAGCTATCTGCTTTGCAGAGCTGTCATAAGATTATACAGTACATACGTACAGACAGAGGCATGACGACTGGTGCAGAGTCTAAAGTGTACGTACTAAGGAGATGTGGTCTGTTAATAAGTATCAAGAGCGATTCCACACACTGGGTAAGTTCACTATTAGGAAACATTAGTAACCTGTTTCAGAATACAATATATGTAACAAAGTCAGAGTGTAAATTATTGATACACTTCAATAATCTTTCTTTAATTTGGACCATTGTGACACAATTCCATTTCCTAATATGCGCTTGTAAGAGAAATTTCTACTATTTCCTTCATGCTTCAAAGTTTTTTATGTCATGTATTTCAAAGATTCCTGAATTCTTAAGCAGTGTAATATTATTTGCTGTGCATTTAATGGCAATACCATGTTTAACTAGAGAAAACAATTACAAATGGGCCCGGCATGAATTGGTCTTACAGGTATTATAAAGTTACCCAAGCGATATTCAGAAGTGATTGTGGCATTTGGGGGATTTTGCTAGAATTTTCCTTTTGAATGTGTTGGTGAGACTCGCGTGGAGAAGAGCCTCTGTGGAGGGCATGCATAGCTAACATTCTCTTCACTTTGGCCTTGCACCTGGGGCAGCTGCAGATCGTCTTCCTAGAAGGCAGCCCTGAGAGCAAAATAAATTGGATGTGGTTTATCTAGTGAGAGGTTTAGGGGGAAAAAAAATTCAAATGTAAGATAAAACAGAAGAAAAAGAAGACTAGAGTAAAAAAAAAAAAAACCATGTCATATTACAGTCAAGGACATTTTGCAAAAAACTGCGTGGAGAGAAGCCAAGAGTTATGGTTAAGCACAGCGAGCACTGGGGCTGCAGAAGCGGGAGTGCCGCTCTCGGGGGACGACGACACGGGCTGGAACAGATAACTAACACGTGTTACGGGGAAAAACAACCCAACTGTCAGATATGAAATTTAAGGCTGGAATTAGGGGTTATTATTTTGAAATAGGTCGTTAAAACAAATCATAATCTCCACATGTATGGTGGAGAATGATAAGAAAGAAAAACTTCTGATAAATACGAGGATCCTGCCAACCACGAGTTCCCCCAAATAAACACTGGATTTAGGGGCACACTTATTTCGTAACTTTAGGAAATTCAGACAGAATATATGTAAAATGAGAGCTACCTCATATTATGGTTTTAGGAGCAAGATTTACAGACTTTGAATTGTAATATATGTCACACACTAAATATGATTCTAAATGCAGGATAACACTCCAAATTTTCCCCTAGTATTTGTTTTTAAGATAAAACCATTTTAAAATCTTTTTAAAATATGAGAGAGATCACAAAGTTTCTAGTAAGCAAGTCATGATAAATAAAAATCAATTACGTCATACCCGTTATTTCTAAATTAATATGAATACATGTCCATGACGGTTTTTAGCATGATTATTCTAAAGAGTGAAAAACAGGCTTTTGTGTTCCTCAACTGTTTGTCCCTCAAGGCCTGATGTTCCTCAAATGCAAATTCTCTGAGAGCCAGTGTTTTCTGGAACATAATCCCCTCCACTGTGAAGAGGCAGGGCTGTGGCGGCTCCAACGTAGGTGGCGATGAGAACACACACTCACGACCGACCACGGGGGAGCCGCCCGGGCAGGAGTCAGCGGGTTTAGCAGAGGCACACTTACCTTTCTACGTTTGAGGTACAGAGGAGTTTCAGATGTGACATGACACAGAGGCCACATCAGACGTGAGAGCAATCCTAGGGGGAGGAAAACATCAAAAGGTTATAAAAAAACGGCACTGAGGAAAACCACGTTGGTCCTGCGTAAGCAGACATTTATATACAGAATATGATTCTAGGAATGCCAGGATGAAAAATTTCTCTCCGTCAGCCTGCCATCGCGCCATATCCCAACATTCCAGAGGCACGCCTTTAAGGTCTTAAAGGATTTTTCGGGTTAGGGAGGCAACACAGTGATGTGGTCAAGAGCGTGGGCCGAGGGGCCAGACCGCCGGGATGTGCATCCAGGTGCCACCTGGAGCCACTTAGAAACCTCACGCGATCGGTTTAACCTCTCTCTGCCTTGGCTTCCCCACCTGTGAAATGGAGACAGTAACTGTAATGACGGCACACTAGCCTTTTGAGGATGAAATGAGTTAATGTGAGTGAAGTTCTTAACACTGTGGCTGGTAGGCAAGGAGCGGTCATGTATCGGCGGTTATTTTCTGGAGACCCCGATGCAAGTCAAAATACCTCCCGGCCTCAGGCATAAATTAGATGATGATCAGAACCTTTTAAAAGCGTCAACTAAGAACACGATCCTTTGGGAAAAGGACACAAGAACCTGAGCATGGCTGAGAGTGAGTGGGGAGGAGGGGAGGAGGACACTCAAGAGCAAGGAAAGGCCATTAAAAGGCCAAAAGCAAACAAACAGGAAAATAAAAACCAAAAAGAGAAAAAAAAATCCCTTTGCTTAACTCCAACTTCTTTTCAACGACAAGCCTCCCACCAAGAGGAGAGGCCTGGACAGCAGGACTCAGTGACAGCATTCCCAACGGAGGTCACTTTAAATCTATGTCAGAATAGTCTCTCTTGTAACTCAGTCTAACAGCAAGGAGGTCTCCCTCTCAGTGACTAGATACGTCTGTACTCGGGCTGCTTTATTTGGTCCGTCTGGACGGACGGGAAGCCGTTTGAGAGGGAGGTATCTGGTATCTTTCCACTAGGAAGTGTGCTTATGGAGATAAACACACACAAATACAGAGACCTAATATATGTCGATCCCCAAACCTATTTTGAGGGTTTGACTCTTAAATTACTTGAAATTATTCTTGGATATTACAGCAGTCTTCGGTCCTGGGAAAAAGGCTCTATTATAGAGGATCATGTCGTTGAGGTTATCTGATTTTACAAAAATAGCAAGAACACAAATTTGAACTGCCGTCACTTCCTTGACTTGTATATAGTTCTTTCTGTCAATGTAGACAGAGATACGCCTCAGCGCAAAAGGCTGAAAATCAATGGGAAAGTGTGGATTCCTACTTCTCCTTCCACCCCCGACCCCTCCCTACTTTGGCATGATGTCACATGAAATTACTTCCAGAAACGGGGAGGACTGAGCAGCCAAGTTATAAAACCTAAGTGTTAAGCTTTCTTATCTACAAGTTAATACTTATGGGGGTGAGTCTATCAGTGATCAAGGCCGTGGTAGCTTTCCTGTTTCGTAAGAAATCTAAAATCTCAGCAGAATCACAACTTGCTGAGTCTACCACATTCGTACCACCCGTGCAAAGGCCCGTTCCTTTACAAGATGGCTACCGCCACTCACCAATTTGTAAACCTGTATTTTAAGCTTCATCCCTACCTTTAGTTGAAACGGATTTCTTCAAAAATAATCTTGCTGGTAAAAATAAAACTCAAATAACACACAGAGTAAAATATGAGCCCATTCCTGTACTTGTGTGCTGCTTACCTTTTTTCTCCCACATTTTCTAAAATTTCCCATTATGACTTTAAGATGTTATTTTCCCAAAGAATGTTTGCAACTATTTCCCACTTAAAGCTCTGGTTAAAAAGAAATAGGTCTTAACTGGAAAACTGCTCAGAAATCGAGTAGGGTCCTGTGAACACAGTAGTTAGCCCTTTAGAATCAAAATTTCTCTTCTACTCTTCACTGAGAAGTGAAGGTGTGCGTTTGCTTCCTTTCATAAAGGGGTTCATAACATCCAGGGGTGGTAAATCTGGTTAAAGAAACTGTCAAAGGATGTTTTGTTTTGCATGATTTAACATTGCATCATAGAATTAAATCATATAAAATGTAAGCTTTATCCATCTCAATCACTAAATCGGGTCAAATGAAAGTCTACAAAACTCCAAATGAAAAGATTTTTCATCTTCTTACTGAAAATATCTAAACACTGGGTTGAGATTTATTTTTAGGAAAGAATATTAGAGAAGAGAGCTTGGCTTTGAAAAGGACAATGCCAGACACTTTTTATGCCTCCTGTTCTGAGGCTGAGGAACTGCCCAACGAACCAGCCAAATCAAAAAAGTGTTTAATAATTCTCCATAAAGGAAAGAGTTTAAAAAGCTAAAGCACCAATCAGGTAACAAAAGATCAATCAGGTTTTCCTAAAACGTAGTATTTGCACTTGAAGCCTGGGTAAGTAATTACATTCACAGTAATGTACAGGGCGCTATCAACCCCCATTCACCCAGCACGCATGCAGTGAGCCAAGAGCTTTGCTGGGCTGGAGATATAAAAATGAATACGACACAGCCGCTTTACTTCCAGCTAAAAGAATACACCTAAACAAAGAGCTGCGGGCAATGTGTTAAGTGCTAAAATAGAGGTGTGCACAAAGGGCTGGGGGCCGGAGGAAGAAGTCATAAATTCTTCCTGGGAAAACAAGCAAGTGAGGGAGAGTTAAAGAAGGTATAGCCATGGCTCCTTGTGATAAACTCAAGACTTCTTCCAAACTGTATTCTCAAAAGAAAGACAGTAATTTTAGGATTTATGAACAGTGCTAATCTCGAGTGCTATATTGCTTTATTAGCCACTTTTATTGATGTTTGACACAGACTTCCGGTTACAATATCCCAAGAATATAAGTTTTTAAAAATAAATGTATTATCGTAATATTCCCACGTGCAACACACAATCCAGAAGAGCACGAACTGACAGTAAGAGTGAAATTTAGATACAGAGTTCAAAGACGTTTTGAAACATAAATGAAGGAAAGACATTCTAGAGACTTAGTAATATTATGTTAATAATGCTTATTTTAAGTATCAATTTTTTTTTCTCTTAAAGCAAAAATAAAAGAATCACCTGATGATATCATGGTTAATATTTGTCTTTCTCTACTTCTGTGTTTAAAAAAAGGAGGAGGGTGTTGAATCAACTTCTACTTAACATCATTTATTATGCATACCATATTCCTACTTATAACATGGTTGTGACAGAACCTCCATTGTTCATTACGCACCAGCCCCAAACTTGAGTAATTCTAATGTAAGCATGAGAAACCAGCGTCTCCTTTGGGGTGAATTTCCAAATTCCTCTGTGTTAAATTGAGGTCTAATTTTCCCTGTGCCTGGTTTTCACAAGAAGGTCCACTCCACCCCATGTGCTCCTTTTCAGCTGTCAATAAACAGAGGCAGTGAATTCCCCCACGGCTTCACAAAGCTAGTTAGGCAGAGCCATTCATTCCTTCAGGAAAACAGGGCATTGATTTCAGCGAGTTCCCAGGGAGCAGCTGCAACAAAGAGATCAAAGGCCCACCTCTCTCTCCCTCCATTGCTTTCATTAGGCCAGGCCCAGACAAACAGCGACAGGTTTCCTTGAGACAGGAGAGGGCCCGGCGGACCACCTCATGGTTCAATTCAAATTCATCCGTTTCCTACATTCCAGTGACAGTCCAGAATGCTAACCATGACAAACCAGCACAATCGTCCAGCATAATATACTGCTCGCTAGTTCATCCAAGGTCAGAGGGAGAAAACAAGCTGGAGGGAAGTCCTCTGCTGCTGGGGCCTGCTGAGCCTCAGTGGCCCCCTGACATTCCATAAATAAACTTCACCGGCTCACTCTCCCTTTCTTTCCCCATCCTGCAATCCCACAAGCGATGGTCTCACTTCATCTCCCATTTCTTTCGTGTCACCCTGGCCAAACGCCTGGGACGCTTTAATCTCAACCGAATAGTTCTAATGCGGATGGGTGTGCGGCTCTACGAGCCGTCCGTCTTCGTTCTCACCCTGTAAACTCCTACCATAGGATGAACTCAGAGCCGTAACTCCTAGGGCGTCCCTTGGCCTGAGCTCCAGTGAAGGCCACGCAACCGACAGAGTCCGTTTGTGTAAATTCCGTTTGCAAAACAAAAATGTGAACAGACATAGAACAGTTAGGTTTTTGATGTGAGCTAGGTAATCACCGAAACTGGTAATTCAAGCTCTTAAGTGACGGTCTGTGTGTGAATGAGGTGTGTGTGCGTGTGTGTGTGTGTGGGCGCACGCGCACGTGCAGGAGTGCAGACAGCAAGTGAGGGGGGATGGAGCACAAGAGGGACTAGGAAAGAAAATGGATTATCTTGATCGGTTACCTACACTGAACAGAGATAATTAAAACATTTCCAGAGTCCCCACTGAATTCTGAACTGCTGCTTTGACACAACCTTCGTGAAAGCCTAAAACAAAATGTGTTCATTTTTATTATGTTCCATTCCATCTCTGGTGCTAATCCTGAGTAAACATGGGAATACACGGGTTAAGTTTCAGAATTCCTAAACCAAAAAGAAAATAAACAATATTGGAATGAAAGGTATGGAGGCCTCATTCCCTGACACAGAACACAACCTTCCCACGTAGCCATCTTCTGAGCTTCAGCGCTGATGTGGGGGTCCCCTCCACTGACTACTAGTTTGACTGCCAAAGATGCTATTTTGTATAGGATGCTGAACAGCCCTCAGGGAGAAGACTTTCACTTATTCTCAAGCTGGGAGAGAAATGAACTTAGAGAGTACGGACCTCTACACCGCACAGACGAGGTCGCCTCTTAGTAGCGGCAGTGTGACAGTTCTACCAGGGACCTCAAAGCTGACTCTGGCTCTAACTGATCTTGAGCCTCTGTCTTCTAACTCTTCCAAATGGAGACAAATATCTGGGAAGAATTCCTTTACAAGGCATTGTGAAATAACCATTCCTCAAAAACGATGTATCTCATGGAAGAAAGCTGGTCTTACAAGTAGTACCTCCTTATATAATAAATCACTCTGTAATTCCAAAGAGCTGCTCTGGAAACTCACTAAGTTTCTATAAATCAAATCATTCTTTTTTCCTCCCCAAAGCCCCAGTGCATGGTTGTATATCCTAGTTGTAAGTCCTAGTTCTTCTATGTGAGCTGCCACCATAGCATGGCTACTGACAGACAGGTGGTGTGGTTCCACGACGGGGAACTGAACCCAGGCTGCCAAAGCGGGGAGACTGCCGAACTTTAACCACTAGGCCATCAGGGCTGGCTCTCAAATCATTTTTTAAAAGCACTCAGAAAATTTACTCCTTAAAGAAAGGCTGCAGCAAATGACAAAACATATTCATCGATCCATCTCTAATCTTTTCCACAGCATTTAAGAAGCCTTCGTGACATCCACTTGATCTTCAGCACGACCATCTGAGACACGTGGGCTTACCAATTTCCATTTTTGAATGAGGAAAACAGGCTCAAGGGAGATAATCGATCTGCCAAAGTCACAAAACTAATTAAGCAGCAGAGTCACAACTTTTTAAGTATTTCGTTTCTAAACCCCATGCCATTTCCGCTCTGCCCAGCTCCCCTGTCTGCACACAATTATTCACTGAGGTTCTCTCACTATAACTGTATTAAATAAGTAATCCTATCTACTTCTAAGCCTAATGCACTGTACCGCTTTTATTCAGTGAGGTAGTGTTTAAGAGTTGGGACTCTGGTGTCAGATCCACATTAAATTTTAGTTTTGTAAACTAAGCAATTAATCTTTTCAGAAACTCAGTTTCCTCACCTCTAAAAGGAATAATGCCTCTCACAGGGTTTGTGGGATCACATTAGATAACTTGTACAAAGCACCGAGAGCAGGCTTAGCCTGTAACAAATGCTCAATAATGGGAGCAATGACCATTGATGTGAAAATCAAACCAACGCAATACTTGTTAAAAGGGAAAAAAAAAATATGCTTCTTATTCAATAAGACGACATAAAAATTAACCCCAGTCTCCGGATTACATGATTCCCTCTAGCACTAAAAATTTGCCATTCGAGTCTAGAATTTTATGGGGACAAGAAATAAACCAAGAGCAAACTGTCCTAAAAGATAAGATATCATATAAAATAGAAACGCTATTGAATTATCTTTAAAAAAACTAATTGAGGCAAATCCCCAGTTGCTATAGAACAGCAACGTGCTTTTTCTGCACCATCAGCCTTACTTCTTGCCATTTAACCATCTTCAGTAGAAATGTATTGTTGCTAGGCAGAAATTCACAGACTGTTGCCCCATGAAGAGAAAAATACATAACAGGAATATTTGTTGGTAATAGCTAGTGCTTTAAAGTTTTCAAAGAACAAATACATATTTTACTTCATCTGACCCTCATGCTACTCACTAGGAGAAAACTAATTAACTTTCCAGCACAAGAAAAGACTGCCAGTGGTAAATGGCAAAGCTTATTTCTCACTCCCGTGTCATTTTTCATAACACGCTATAGACAGATGGTGGTATGCAGATGCTATGGTACAGAGTGTGCATAACACTGTGGGAAGACGGGGACAGAGGCCACTAAGTCTGGGAGGGCCAGAAAAGGCTTGGGAGAGAAGGTGACATTTGCCTAACCTTTTACCTAGTACAGAAGCCTGTCCAGTCTAATTCCTGATTGTCCTTGAGCTTGATGAGATTTTCTCTGAATTCTAAATATGTCATTTAGTGATTTAGTTCTCCTTCAATGCTTCTGTTGATTTGCAAACTTAAATGGATCTCCCTTTTAAAAAAAAATGTACCCAAGGCTTCCATATTAAAAAGGCAAGGAATTGAGGCCACTGTTGTTTAAACATCATTTCCAGCTGCCTCTAAGTCTACAGTTCTGTGATATTTAAAATAAGCGCTCATTCTCATATTGCATTACCTACAGTCTGACATCATTTTAAATGTACGTGTTAACCCATAGGCCTGTTAACATTGAGAAATGTACTTTTCCTTCACTACCGTTTATCACAGAAACTGATAGTTGGAAAGAACCCTTAAAAATACCTAAGGGAACGTGTCTTGCTAAAGAAACTCAGCCCATAGCTGGGGAAGCCTCATGGTCCTTTCTTTCCTACAAGGAGCTAAGTTAACTTTTTGTGACCACATCGACTTGTCTTCCTTAACGACGTGAAACAAACATGTTTTTCAATAAGAGACATTCAGGTATTTGAAGACAATTTTAACACTCCCTTACCTCAATCCATTAATTTGAGACTATTCTTTTCTAACATAGGCATGTAGTGCTCTAAGCTTCCCTCAAAGCACTGCTATAGTTGCACCCTAGTTATTTGGAAATATGTTTTTTCATTTCCACTCAGTTCAAAATATTGTCCAATTTCTCTTTTCATTTCTTCTTTGTCACATGGGTTACCTGGTAAAATTCACCAGGGCAATCACTGGGGCCTGGTGTTTTCTGGAAAGCTTTTGTGATGGTTGTTTCTGTTTTTTTTTTTTAAACTATTAATTTGATTTCTTTAATAAACATAGGGCTGTTCAGATAATCTATTTCTCCTTGAGTAAGTTTTGATAGTTTGTAAGTATCTTTCTAGGAATTGGCCCATTTCAATCCAAGTGATCAAATTTGTGGGCAGAGGTTATTTGCAGTATTCCCTTCTTAGCCCTGTACCACCCATGAACTCAGGAGCAACGGCCCCTCTTTCATTACTGATATTGGTAATTTATGTCTTCTTTTTTTCCTTGTTTTGTTGATTTTTTCCTATTGCTTTCCTATTTTCAATTGTGTTGACTTTTCTAATTTTTATTTACTTTCTTCTGCTTGCTTTAGATTTAATTTGCTCTTCTTTATTCAGTTTCATAAGGTGGAAACTTATGTTGTTGATTTTAAATCTTTTTTCCCAATATATGCACTTAATGCTATAAATTTCCCTCTAAGCACTGTTTTAGCTGCATCCCACACTTTTTTTTTTTTTTTTTGAGGAAGATTAGCCCTGAGCTAACATCTGCCACCAATCCTCCTCTTTTTGATGAGGAAGACTGGCCCTGAGCTAACATCCGTGTCCATCTTCCTCTACTTTATATGTGGGACACCTACCACAGCATGGCTTGACAAGCAGTGCCATGTCCACACCCGGGATCTGAACTGGAGAACCCCAGGCCACTGAAGTGGAATGTGCACACTTAACCACTGCACTACCGGGCCAGCCCCCATCCCACACATTTTTATATACTGCATTTTCATTTCCTTTTATTTTAAATAATCTAAAATTTTTTGTGAGACTTCTTCTTTGACCTAGAGTTTACTTAGAAGTGTTATTTAACTTCCAAATATTTGAGAATTTTCCAGGTATCTTTCTGTTATTGATCTACAGTTTAATTCTACTGCAGTCTGAGAATGTATTTTGTATGATTTCTGTTCTTTTAAATTTAAGGTGTTCCGTATGGCCTAGAATGTGCCCCTGGGTTATCTGGAAGTGTGCTGTTCAGTTACAACATATTTTTCCAGGTATCTCTCTGTTCTAATTTAATTCCATTATGGTCAGAGAACATTCTTTATACAATTTAAATCCTTTTACATTAATTGATTTGTTTCCTTACCCAAAGTATGACTGATCTTGATAAACGTTCTGCGTGCACTGGAAAAGAATGTATTCTGCTGTTCTTGGGAAGAACGTTCTACAAACGTCAGGAAGGTCACGTTGGCTGATAGGGCTTTTCAAGTCTTCTGTATCTGCACCGATTTCCTATCTACATGGTCTGTCATCTATTAACAGAAGTGTGTTGAAATCTGACTGTAATTGTGGATTTGTCTATTTCTCCTAGTGCATACTAAAACTGTTATTAGGTGCCTATACATTTAAGATTATGTCCTCTTAGTGAATTTACCACTTTATCATTGTGAAAGAACCCTTTTAACCTTGGCAGTATTCTTTGCTCTAATTTCTACTTTAATATTAACATAGCCACTCCAGGCTTTTTAAAATTACTGTTAAAATGTATATTGTTTTCTATCCTTTAGCTTATAATCTATCTGTATATTTATATATATGAAGTGCTCTTTTTGCAGGCAGCATATAGTTACTTCTTGTTTTTTTAAAAAACTCTGACATTCTTTGCTTTTTAACCAGAGTATTTAGACCATTTATACTCAATATGATTATTGATATGGTTAGGTTGAAATGCAGCATCTTGTTATCTGTTTTGTATTTGTCCCATCTATTCTTTTTCCTTTTTTTTTCTTCTGCCTTTGTTTGCACTATTTTTTCTGATTTAATTTTATCTGCTTTGGCTTACAACTCTTTGTTTTGATGTTTTAGTGGTTAACTTAGGGTTTATACTTATATGCTTATTACAACATACCTTCAAGGGATATTATACTTCTTCATATATAGTATAAAAACTTTATGATATTATATTTCAATTTTTCCCCTCCTGACCTATGTGCAATTATTGTCACACATTTTACAGGTTATAAACCCCAACTATATTGTTAATATTTTTGTTTAAACTATCAATTATCTTATTAAAAACGTTTAAATAAGAAAAATCTTATATATTTACCCAAGTGGTTACCATTTCTGGTGCTCTTTATTTCCATCTGGTATTATTTTCCTTCTTCCTAAGGGCTTCTTCTAATCTTTCTTGTAGTATGGATCTAATGGTGATAAATTATTTCAGCTTTTATACATCTGAAAAAGTTTTTATTTCACTATCTTTTTTGGAAGATATTTTCATTAGTTATAGATTTTTAGGTTGACAGGTTTTTTTTTCATTATTTTAAACATGTTGCTCCACTGTCTTCTGGTTTGCATTGCTTTTGACGAAAACTCTGCAGTCATTTTCTGTTCCTCTAAATTTATAGTGTTTTTATTCTCTGCTTTAAAATCTTTTTCTTTATTACTGGTTTTAAATTATTTGATTATGGTATGCCTTGGTGTAATCTTCATTTTTTTTGTTCCTTGCTAGGTATTCCCTGAGCTTCTGAGATTTGTGGGCTTACTATTTTCATCAAATTTAGCAAACTTTCAGCCATCATTTCTTTAAATATTTCTTCTGTTTCCTCTCTCCTTCAGAGATTTCAATTACACATATATTTAGCTATTTATAGTTGTCCCATGGTTTACTAATGGGCTGTTTTGTTTTTTCACTTTTTGTATGTGTGATTATTTTGTGTAATTTCTATGGCTGTGTCTTCAAGTTCACAAAATCTTTCTGCAACATCTAGTCTGCTGTTAATCCTATCCAGTGTATTTTTCATCTCAGATGTTTATGTTGTCTCTAGAAGCTCAATATGGGTCTTTTTATAGCTTTCATGTCTCTCCTTAACAAACCTATGCTTTCCTTTACTATCTTGAACATATGGAACATAGCTATGATAACTGTTTTAATGTTTTTTAATAAATATGTTTATTAAAATATTATTTAAATGAAATCTGTTTATTAAATTTATTAACATCTTTATCAAATCTCTGTCATTTCTGAGTCTACTTCTATTGATTAATTTTTCTCTTCACTATTGAATTTTCCTGTTTTTCTGCCTATCTGGTAAATTTTGACTGAATGCTAGACAACGCATACTATCCCTTGTTAGGTGCTAGATATTTTGTATTTCTTTAAATATTCTTGAGCTTTTTTCTGAGATGGAGTTAAGCTACTAGAAACAATTTGATCCCTTAATTCAGGAGTCTGCAAACTATAGTCAACAGCCTATTTCTGAAAATAAAGTTTTACTGGAATATAGCCATCCTTATTCACTTACATATTGTCTACGGCTGCTTTAACATTACAACGGCAGAGATTATTAGCTGCAACAGAGATCATTTGTCCTGCAAAGCCTAAAATATTTTCCATCCTGGCCCTTTACAGAAAACGTTTTATGATCCCTCTTTAATGGCTTACTTTTAAGATTTTTTAGGAAGGACCAGAGCAACCTTTAGTCTAGGGCTAATTATGCCTAAGCAAACACTCTTCTGACTACTCCATCTAAGGGCACTAGTATTACAAGGTTTTTCTACTGTGAATGGTTGGGACACATACTTCTCAGCCCTATGTGAGCTACTTTTTTCCCTTCCAGTGTTTCTTTCCCCAGCCTTGGGTAGTTCTCCTAGGTGCACTAATCAGCACTCAGCTGAAGACTACAGAGGAACTCTCGGAAGATCTCCAGAACGCTCTTTGGGCAACTCTTTCTCCTCTGGTCCTCTGTCCTGCAAATTCTAGCTGCCTCAGCCTCCCTGAATTCCCAACTCTGTCACCTCAGTCCAGGGTGACCACTGGGCTGTGCTTGGGTTCCCTTCTCACACTGTGGCTTTGGGTACATCATTTGTTTCCTTCTCTCAGGATTCACTGTCTTATGCCAATTGCTGTCCAATGTTTGAAAACCTTTGTTTCATATATTTTATGCTTTGTTTTTGTTTTTTTGGCTGTTTAAGGCAAGAAAACACATCCAGTTCCTCTTACTACATCATGGATAGACATCATGGTGGAAGTCCCCTCAGTATGAAGTTCCAATTCCTTACATTTGCATTAGTGCTTTATATTTACAAATAAGTACTGACAAATCTACATGATTATTTCACCCTCTCTACATTGTTAAGATGTAGAAATTACCTAAAAGCTCAAAAAATGCAAAAAGTGACTTGTCCAGGGTCATATTACAGAGCACTCATGTCTCCTAGTCATTTCCTCTTCCACAAAAATATATAATTCTTCAAAATTTACTATATATAATAATATAAATAATAAAAGATTGTTTTCTGTATAAAATATATTATAAAAGAATTTATTACTAGTATCTCAAGTTCATAACACTGAGAAATATAGGACTAGTTAAAGGATTAATAGTTACTGAAAGTTGCAAATGGCCAGGTCTGTCACCTCCACTAATCCTCATAAGCCTCACAGCTATTATTGTTTCAATTTTACAAAAGACAAGCTGTGGCTAAGAGGGCTTCATTGACTGGCTCAGAGTCATGTACTTAGTGGCATCACAGTCAGAATTCAAGCCAGACTGTTTGTTCCCTCATTTATAGCTCTTAAAAAGAGAGCTTCCAGAACTAAACTCAGATGGAATGCTCTCAGTTCTCAGTAGTAAAATAGGATTAGGAACCGTTTACTCAAAGTATCATGATCTACTCATTTTTGACCAAATAACTTTTTTTTTTTGGCTGACGAAGATTGGCCCTGAGCTAACATGCGTTGCCACTCTTCCTCTATTTTGTATGTGGGTCTCCACCACATCATGGCCACTAACGAGTCGGGTAGGACCGCGCTCAGGAACTGAACCTGGGCTGCTGGAGTGGAGTGCACCAAACTTACCACTAGGCCATGGGGCCCATCCCTCAAAGAACTTCTAATCAAATAAGGACTGGAAAAAAAAAATGAAGTATATTCTTGAAAGAAATTTCAAACCTAGTTTTCCTCCCAGAAATACTTGGAAATAATAGATTTAAGTTGCTTTTTAATCATATTTAATCTAATTAAAGTTCTCAAATCAAGCATTCAAATTTCCTTATTGAGTTAGCTGGGAAAGCCTACAACTGACCAAATTCAGCTGAGCTTGAGTGCCAGTACTAGATTTTTCTTACCTCTAAGTATTGAAAACTTATATTCTGCTTTCTTAACATCTATTATTTATTTCCTGGCAACAAAGTTATATATACTCATTGGAGAAAATCCTGAAAATACACATTTCCTCTTTGAATTATTCTTGGTACGTTAGTTTCTTTCTAGCCATAAGAAATAAAGCTATTATCTTAAACTTCCAATTATTGCACTAAATATAAATTTATCATTTGTGTATTTCATGGAATTGCATTAATTCTAACAGCTCTATAACTGATTTTCAGGATTTCACAGGTCTATCATCATATTGCCTATAAAATGTTGGTGTTATCTCCTCCTCTAATAACTAGTTACTTTCCTGTCTCATCGCACCTGCTAGAACATATACAAACACGTTAGTAGGTAGCATGTCACCACTCCTGATGTTGGTGGAAATGCTGGTGGGTTTTGCCGTTACTAAAAAATGTGATAATGGTTGAAAACAAATATTTGGTACCAGAGTAAGGAAATATGATTCCTAAGAGATTACCAGAAATGAGTGATAAATGTTATTAAATGTTCCATGGGACTGAGTCCAAACTTAAAAAAGAAACTATTGATATGATGTAGTTTACACATAAGACTCCCTAATATTGAATCGTCTTTGTGCTCTTGCGGGTAAGTCCTATTTGGTCACAGTAGATAGCTCTTTTTAAAATCTTATTTGCAGATCTTACACTGATTCTCATAACTGACAGTAAACATTTTAAAATTTTTGTATTGGCTATTAGGTTTTAATGAGGGTTATATAAGCCCCTCAAATATATCTATGTGATCTTTCTGAGCTGTGGAAGTTACGTAGCATGGAAGTAACTATTGCATGAACATTAAGAAGAATTAGTCAGTCAAACAGGTAAACTAAGTCAAAATAACTTTCTTTAGTGTCTTACACACGGAAAGTTTTACAGTTTATTTATTAGCACTTTATGGTAGTCACTTAAAATTTTCCTCTGTATCTGCTCTAATATTCTTCTTGTATCATTCATTTTTTTGTCCCCTCGTATATGGACAATTTTTGTAAGTCTTCCAAAGGCATTAATAACTTGGTGTCTTAGGTATTTTGAGATTAGAGTTCTAATAGTGGTAGTCTTATTCTTTATATTTTAATAGTGTATGCAGTCTTTCCTGTGTCATTATAGTACATGGCTGTATTTATCTTTTGTCTAATGGTCTGTTAACAGCTAAGAGGATCCATGACAAGATATGAATTCTTTCTTTATCGCCACCTCCAGTCAGAAAAACCAAAATCCCAAGGAAAACTCCAGTTGGCCTGGCTTAGATCCCATGCCCACCCCAGGATTAGGACCTGAGAAGGACAGGATACGAAGATGGCTCCAGCTTGAGTCACTTACCCATCTCTGTGGTCGGGAGGCAACAGGAGAAGAGCACGTTAGGCAAGTCAGTAACTGCCACACCCTCCCTTTGCCCAGCCCACTTTCCCACGTTTGTGAACAAAACACAAAAATTCCACCCTCATGGGGCTCATCTTCGAAAGAAGGGAGACAAACAAGTAAAATATCTATCAGATGGTGACTGAAAAATAAAATACTGAAAAGACAGGAAGTGCTGGGAGGTAAGGCACAGAGAAACAGCAGCAATTTGAACTAGACTGGTCAGGGAAGGGGTAGCTGAGGAGACGACAATTTAGCAAAGATCTGAAGGAGGTAAGAATGCAAGTCATGTGCTTATTTGTGGGGACGGTAACTGCAAAACCTGACGTAGGACCAAGAATGTTGGTGTAGCTAAAGCAGTGAGTGAGGGGAGCAGCAAAAGGTTAGGTCAGAGGTAACGGGGGGATATCATGTAGCAGCGGAACAGCCTCTGTAAAGAGAGGCTCTGCAGTCATTGGAGCAGAAAAGTAACACGATCAGACCTAGAGCTTTCAATAATTTACTGGCCGCTGTTTGGAGAACAGGTTATGGGGAGAAGCTGTAAAGCAGGGAAGCGAGTCAGAAGGCTATTTTAATAAAGCAATGATGAAGGCTTGGACCAGTACGGGAGTGGTAGAGGTGGTGAGAAGCAGTCATCTTCTGGATGTATTTAAGGTAGAGCTGACAGTGTTTCTTGACAGCTGGATGTGTAGAGGGTGAGAGACAGAAGAGATGATGATGGTGCCAAAGAGTCTGGCCTGAGCAACTGGAGGAATAGAGTTGCCCTTTACTGAGGCGAGGAAGACTACAGAAGAAGAAAGTTTGGTTGTGAGCGGAGAGGAGCTCAGCTGTAGACATGTTAGGTTTGACATGCCTATAAGACACTCAGCAGTTGGATATTTAAATTTAGAGTTCAGGAGAGAGGTTCACACTGGAAACATAAATTTGATTGTTACCAGCATATGAACGTAGTTAAAGCCTGAATGAGATTAGCAAGGGAGTGAGGGCAGAGAGAGAAACAGTCCAAGGACTGTGCCCTGGGACACCTGCGGTTTGGAGGTCAGGGCAATGAAGAGGTATCTGCAAGAAGGACTGATAAGAGTGGTCATGGCAACTGGAATGCAGCTGGGAAAACATGGACACTCAAAAGACGCTAAAGCGGGCCACGTGTTTCACAGAGAAGCATGATCAACTGCGTCAATGCTACTGACAGGTCAAGTAAGACGAGGACAGAGAACTGATTACTGGATTTGCAAGATGGCGGTCACCGGTGACATTCAAAGCAGTTTTGGAGGAATAGTGAGAACCAAAGCCTGACTGAAATGAGATCAAGACAAAAAGTAAACACAGAAATTATATAAAAGGAAACTGGGAAATGAAATGGAGTGGTAACTAGAGGAAATGGGAGTCGAATTTTTTTAAGTAAAGCGGGTGGGGGGCATCTGTAATGCAGGGAAGAGAAGAAACAAAGGCTACAGAATATCCTTGAGTAAGTGAGAAGGGATGGAATCTAAGAACATAACTACAAGGTAAGCTTTAGACTGGATGTGGACAGACAGTTCATCTGGGGAGGAAGACAAGAAGCCAGAACGAAAGGTGCAGCTGCAGGTGCAGGTAGATGGGTAGACATGATGGGCGCTTATGGAAGTTCTCTTTTAGGTATTTCTATTTTATCAGTGAAAAAGGAAACAGGGTCATCATTTGAGAGGGAGAATAGGAGAAGAGGAACACGAAGTTTAAAGAGAAATATGTCTTAAATATCTTCCTGAGAATTGATTGTCCAAGTTGCCAGAAAACAGTGGGGGCCCACTGAGGTTAGCAATCAAAGAGTTAAAGTAAGACCATTGAGCATGGCTGGCTATTCTTCCCCTGCTATGTTCAGCTGGACAGATACAGGCATGAAATAGGCAGACCAAGGCTTTGGGGTTTACACAGCCAAGTACAACAAAGCAAGAAGGAGGGAGAAGGGAGGTGAATGTATGGGCGATTTTAGTGATAGGGTAGGCTATTTACTTTGAGTACGGAAGGATGTGAGATATGAGGGAAGCGTTGGGCAGCAGAAAAGTGGAATGTCTAGATGGAGTTAAACATTCGTTGGGGTGGGGGGACTGGTGGAGAATGGGATGTTTGAAATCAAGGTCATAGAGGGAAACAGTTATTGTTAATGACTAGGTCCACAACATGACCACGGGAGGACATGACTGAAAAGTTGGGGGACAAGATCACTGAAGGAGAGGAAATTAAGAAAGTGAGAAGCCAGAGTATTGAAAGGCCACCTGTGTGGGCTTAAAATCACCAAGAATTAGGACACATTACTCTTGGAGAGAAAGACAGTGAGCCAGGAACTAAATCTTCAAAGGAATGAGGAACAGTGATGTGAGAATGAGCAGATGACCACAACGAGGAATAATACATCACGCATTTTTACTTTCAAGATAATTATTTATGCTTAAGTCTATGTCAACTGTTTTAAGTTGGTTCAACAGTCCTTTTATGCTACACTTCCTCCATTCTAGCTCAAATGTCCTTACTTTCTTTTGCTATCATTGTAAAAAATGTGTAACAGATCTTGTCATTTATATCAATTTCTAAATTTCGAAGCAGTATTTCCCCAAAAACATTCCATGGAGCACTGGTCTTCTGGTATGTTTAATGAGATAGAGGTTATATTGTGAAAGGTTTGAGAAACACCATAGACCACAGGCTCTCTTACATAAACAGTTGTTGGAAATAAGTCTAATTTAATTTTAATTCAATTTTTTTCCCCAAATTTACATGACCATTGGCCTCTTTCCTATATAACATCAGTTAATATCAAAAGGAATGAATATACCAGGGCATATACTTTGCAGAAGACTATATTAGAGGTGTGTGTCTTCCTAGTGGCCTCAAAATAGGTGAAACAAAACCCACCAGAACAAGATTCAAGATATCAATTTCAATACCTACCGTCAGAAAACGCAAATTTCCATTATGCTACTTCGTAACAATATTATCCTCCATTGCTACCATGATGGACAGCAAAGCCATCTTCACTTTCTCTGGTCAAAACTGTTTGCTCAAATCTCCCCATTATCAGCATTTGGATTTTATTGAATTAAAAAAAAAAACACAACTCCCCATTACTAAAACAGGAGTTGTAAGTTTTTATCAATATACTACAAAGAAAAAATTATGGGGCAGAAATATAGCTACTCCAAATGACAAAATGGGAATGAAGCCAAATTCTCCCAATCTGGAATCCTCCCCTCATTTCACCTAATTGCCAGATTTTCACAGACAAATGAAAGGGAACTCATTTTCCCTCACTAGTCAAGTGGCTCACACTAGTGGCTTTCTCCCAGGATATTGGGTCTCTCTTACCATCTGTCACAGAGATGTTCTGGGTGAAGACTGTGATGTCCCACAGGATGGATGTATATACAACCTCAGCTCCACAGACGGCACTTTGCTCCCACCAATCATAACCCTGTTAGGAAGTCACGCCAAAGAAACAGATGGCCCTAGCCCAAGATGTGTAATTCAAACTTCCTCAAAATAACTATGTATCATCTAATGGTATCAGAAAAGTGAAACAGACCTTAAAATAATATAAGCAACAAATAATTAAAAAGTTTTGCTCTAACTTCTCTAGAAAAGTACTCTCATGTAACTACAAAATACAAAATGTTGGGGGCGGAGAATAAAAAAATTTAAATATCAACTTACAAAAGCCAATGATGACTATGTTGTCAATCAGGCGGGAACAACCTAAAAACAAAAATAAAAATTATTTACTAGTTTTATCTAATAGTTGCCCATGCATTTGTTTGATAGTAATTTTATGGAGATAATTGCAGATTCACATGTGGTTTTAAGAGAGATCTTGAGTACCCCTTAGTTTCGCCCAATAGTAACATTTCACAAAACTAAAGTACAATCAGTATATTTATATTAATACAACCCACTCGTCGTTTGAGATTTCCCCAGTTTCATTGTACTAGATTGTGTGTATTTAGTTCTACAGAATTTTATCACCTGTAGGCTCACATATCCACCACCACAGTCAAGTCACTGAACACTCCTCATCACCAGAAGGATCCCTGATGTTGCCCTTTGACAAGCACACCCACCTCCATCCCCACAACCCCCCTTCTGTCCCTAACCCCTTGCCTATCTATTTTTAACACTAAAATAATAATATCAATTTTCAGACAATAACTATCTTACTAAATAACTTACATAAGAGACTACTACCTAGTTATGTGTCAAATCACAAAGAATTCTATTTTGCTGCATTAAAGAATAAGTTTAAGGAACAAATTCTCTGGAAGGCAGCTTTTTCCATGTTGTTACCATAACAAAGATTACTCACTTCAAAAATCAAAAGGTAAAAAGCAAGCTCAAAGTATCATCTAAACTCACAAATTCTGTATTTTCAATATATATTTTAAAAGACTTTATTATTTTAGAGTTTTACTTTTACAGCAAAATTGAGAGGAATATATATTCCCTGAGCTAACATCTGTGCCAATCTAGCTCTATTTTGCATGTGGGATGCCACCATAGTATGGCTTGATGAGCAGCGCATAGGTCCGAACCCAGGATCTGAACCTGTGAACCTTGGGCCACCAAAGCAGAGTGCATGAACTTGACCGCTACACCAGCAGGCTGGCCCCAAGAGGAAAGTGTTTTTAATTTCAAATTCCACTTGTTCATTGCTGGTATACAGGAAAGCAATTCACTTTTGTATACTAACCTTGTATTCTACAACCTTACTATAATACCTATTAGTTCCAGGAGTATTTGTCAATTCTTTTGGATTTTCTACATAGATGATCACGTCATCTGTGAACAAGGACAGTTTTACTTCTTCCTTCCCAATCTATATTCCTTTTATTTTCTTGTCTTATTGCATTAGCTAGGACTTCAAGTATGATGCTGTAAAGGAGTGATGAGAGGGGACATTCTTGCCTTGTTTGTGATTTTAACAGGAAAGCTTCTACTTTCTCATCAGTAAGTATGATGTTAGCTGTAAGGTTTTTGTAGATATTCTTTATCAAGTTGAGGAAGTTCCCCTCTATTCCTAGTTTCCTAAGTTTTTTTTTTTTAAATCATGAATGGGTGTTGGATTTTGTCAAATGCTTTTTCTGCATCTATTGATATGATCATGCAATTTTTCTTCTTTAGCCTGTTGATATGATGGATTACATTAACTGATTTTCGAATCAAGAACCAGCCTTGCATACTTGGGATAAATCCCACTTGGCATGGTGTATAATTCTTTTTATACATTCTTGGATTCAATTTGCTAATATTTTGTGAAGATTTTTTAATCTAAGTTCATGAGAGATATTGATCTGTAGTTTTCTTTTCTTTTTAATGTCTTTGTTTTTGGTATTAGGTTAATGCTGACCTCATAGGATAAGATAGGAACTATTCCCTCTGCTTCTATCCTCTGAAAGTGACTGTAGAGAACTGGCATAATTTCTTCTTTAAATGTTTGGCAGAATTCACCAGTAAACACATCTGGGCCTGGTGCTTTTTGTTTTGGAAGGTAACTATTTGATTTATTTAATAGATAGAGGCCTAATCAGATAGTCTATTTCTTCTTGTGTGTTTTGAAAGACTGTGTCTTTCAAAGAGTTGGTCCATTTCATCTAAGATAGCAAATTTGTGTTCACATTATTCCCTTTCCTTTTAACATCCAAGGGATCAGAAGTGATGTCCTTTTATTTTTGATATTAGTAATTGTACACTCCCTCTTCTTTCCTTAGTTAGCCTCACTAGAGGCTTATCAATTTTATTGATCTTTTCAAATAACCAGCTTTTGGTTTCATTGCTTTTCTCAATTGATTTCCTATTTTCAATCTCACTGATCTCTGTTCTAATTTGTATTACTTCTTCTGCTTACTTTAGTTTTAGTTTCCTCTTCTTTTTCTAGTTTCCTAAAGTGGAAACTTGATTATTGATTTCAGATCTTTCTTCCTTTCTAATATACACATTTGATACTCAGATTTCCCTATAAGTACTGCTTTCTCTGCATCCAACACATTTTGATAAGTTATGCTTTCATTTTTAGTTAAAAGTATTTTTAAATTCATCCTGGGATTTCTTCTTTGACCTATGTGTTATTTGTAGGTGTGTCAATTCATCTCCACATATTTTGACATTTTCCAGTTGTCTATTGTTGATTTTTGTTTAATTACAATGTGTTGTGAGAGCACACATTGTATGATTGCTATCTCTTTAAATTTGTTAAGGTGTGTTTATGGCCCAGAATGTGGTCTATCTTGGTGAATGTTCCATGTGAGCTTGAGAAGAACGTATATTCTTTTTTTTGGGTGGGGGGTCTTTTTTTTTAATTTTTGATTCTTTTTTTATTGCAGTAATAGTGGTTTATAACATTATATAAATTTCAAGTGTACATTGTCATATACTTTGATTTCTGTGTAGATTACAACACGTTCACCACCCAAAGACTAATTACCATCCATCACCACACACATGTGCCTAATTACCCCTTTCTCTCTCCCTCTCCCCCCTTCCCCTCTGGTAACCACCAATCTAAGCTCTGTTGATGTGTGTTTGTCGTTTTTACCTTCTGAGTGAAGAAGAATGTATATTCTGCTCTTGTTGGATAAAGTAGTCTATAGATGTCAATTATATCTAGTTGATTGATGGATGTTGTTATATTCAACTATGTCGTTATTGATTTTCTGCCTGCTGGATCCATTTCTGATAGAGAGTATTTTCAATATTTTTCTAACAAGCAACCTTTGAGTGCTTACCGTGATATTATCTAGGAATGTTATATTTAGTATCTGATTTAATCCTCATAACAACCCTATGAGGTATGCACCAATATTATCCCTTTTTGACCCATAAGGAAAGGCAGGCACCAAGAGGTTTAGTAAGTTGCCCAAGGTCACACAACTAACAAATGGCTGATCATGACACCTGGATCAAGGGTTTTAGCATCTGGGTTGTACTTTTCTTCAAAGAAACCTATGATGATGAAATCAAGTCGTTTTGTGTTACCACTGGTTTCTACGACGAACAGTGAAAGTCTTCCCAGTGAGTCTTGGTGAGTAACAGTGGTTACTCCTAAGCACTAACGGCCCTCTTCCTCACTCTATTGCCAAACACAGTCACCCTGGCGTACACAGAGCAAGCACAATACTTACATCACTCTTCAGCGGTTCTTCATCCTAAAACATTCCACAAAATTGGCTGAATTTTTCATGTTTGTTTTGTTTGCATGTCACCACAGCTATAACACCTATGCTCATGTTCACTGTTTTTCTTAAATTGTTAAATTCTTAGAGGATAGGGACTATATCTGTACACCTAGGCTTGCACATAGCCCCGCACAAAGACCAAGAAACACTTTTGAAGAGCACAGTCTCAATAAAGACAATGGCATGTTAGCTCCTCTTTACCAGAGTTTCTGGTTTCCAGGAACCTGGATCCTGACATGGAAGGGAATCAAGACCTCACTGAAAGGCAGGACCCAGCATCAGGGACTATTGTGGGCACCTTCCTTTAAATTTCATTTACCTGCCAGGAAGATGATATAGCTTATTAACCTATATTAAAGGACTTCAAAATTCTAGGATATAAAAAACTAACCATAACTGTCTTAGATCAGGAAACAAATTATAGACTGGAGCACTTAAACAATAAACATTTATTTCTCACAGTTCTGGAGGCTGGAAGTCTGAGATCACAGTGCCAGCATGGTTGGGCTCCTGCTAAGGACCCTCTTCAGGGCTGCACACTGCTGTCTTCTTGTTGTAGCCTCACGTGGTGGAAAAACAACTAGCTTCGCCAGCTCTCTGGCCTCTTCTTCTAAGGGCACTAATCCCATTCATGAAGGCTCCACCCTCATGACCTAATTATCTCCCAAAGACCCCACTTTACATATCATCACAGTAGGGGGAAGGATTTCAACATATGAATTTGGGGAGGACATAAACATTCAGTCCACTGTGATGACCATACAGAGATGAAGACAAGCCAGTCACTCTCTACAAACTGCCACACCGAAACCCACAAGAGTTGGGGGGAAAAGTCAGGGTAGACTACTCAAAACCCATGCACTTTTGTAACCAGAGCGCTAACCAAACAATAATGGGTACCATGGAGATAACTTGGACAGCCCAGGTAGGCAGCTCAGGGTGACTGGAAAGTGTCTCAGGGGATATTAAAAATGAGGAGAAACAATAGAGTAGAATGTCTACCGCAGGAGAAACGGGGGAGGGATGGCTCAGAGATGGGGTCTCACTGTGAGGAGGCTGACTTCATGTTAACTCTGTCAGCTCAGACTCAGGTGGCTTCTAGAGCCTACTCAACAACTCCAGAACACCTCCCCACTCTTGTTATCCCCGGGGCATATGTTCCCAGACCCCCAGTGGATGCCTGAAACCCCAGATAGTACCAAACCTTATACATACTATGTTTTTTCCTATTGTACATACATATTTGAGGTGCGACAGCAAAACTAGCATGAATTTTTTTCCTTCTTCACAGTTTCACAGATAGAAGATTCATTCTTACCATAGGTCTTAGCAACCTCAGCATACGTTTTTTTCTTTCCTTATTAAGAACTGTCACCTTTTCACTTAAAGGACGCACTTTATGGTTTCTCTTTGACGTATTCAAATTGCCAGCATCACTACTCTTGCACTTTGGGGCCATTATTAAGTAAGACAAGGGTTACTTGAACACAAGCACTGCAATACCATGACAGTCAATCAGATAGCTGAGACGGCTACTACGTGACTAACGGGCAGGAAGTGTACACAGTGTGGATATACTGGACAAAGGGATGATTCACGTCCCAGGTGGAACGGAGGAGGACAGCGCAAGATTTTATCACACTACTCAGAATGGTGCACAATTTAAAGTGTGTGAATTGTTTATTTCTGGAATTTTCCATTTAATATTTTCAGACTGTGGCTGACTGCAGGTAAACAAAACTTCGGAAAGCGAAACCACAGATAAGAGGGGACCACTGTACGTACATTTCTCGGCTAACACGTCCTCTTCATGCTTCACTGGGGGAAAGAAAAAAGCTATTGGATAGAGCATGTCCTCTTTCTAACACCAAATCCATAGACTTCCTTTCCTAGCACCAAAGGTCAACCCCACGTCTCCATTCAGTTTCCTCCACAATATCATCCTTTCCCTTTCTACTAGAGAAACTTCTCAAGATACAGCCATGCTCTGATACTTACCAACCTTTAATAAACTAAACCTGCATTGACCTCCATCACCCCTCCAGCTCTCACTATATTCCCAGACCAACTTCTGAAAAGAACTGGAAATTCAGATAATCCCCATTTCCTTACCTCCTATTCAGTTTCCAACCCATTCCCCTGGCTCTTATCTCCACCACTCTATCAAAGGATCCTTATCAAGGTCATCAAACAATTCTTATTATCCTCATTTAAAAAATCAGGACGCTGAAGCTCGAGAGAGATTACTAGGTTGAGATTGTAAAGACACACCTTCCCTTGGAGATAAGCGAGAGCCCAGAGCTTTCCTAAAACACTCTTTTCAGGATATCAGACTAAGGACTTCATCTTCCAGGGACCCACCTCCTTGTTCCCTTATGCCACCCTCCCTGCATTAAATCTCACTTACTCCTTGGTATATCTCATCGTTTTTCATCACTTTTAATTGAGAAAAAGGACTTCGCTTGACCGATGAATATTTTCTGCGTAGATCGCTTGGTGTATATTATGAGTTATATCAACCCAAGAATACAACTCTTTGTACAAATAAGAATATTTTGGCTGAGAAAGAATAAAACCTTTCCCAGTATCAGACAGTTAAGAAGAAGTAGAGCCAGCATTTGACCTGATCACCTGAATTCTGCACCCCAGGCTGCCTGCCCTTCATGATGGTTAGATCTCATGGTCTCTGAGTAGTTCCTATCACATGGTAACAAGGTAAAGGTATCACTCAGAGAGATGCGACATAGTTCCAATACCTCCACGACGTCAGAAAACTTAGGATGGATGCAAATTTGCTATGAGCTAACACAGAAGAAACTAACTTACATATCACAATGGGACTTTATAATGAGAATTATAAATGTCAAGGCGTGATACTCAACCTTGGTGACCAGGGCATTTTCCCTCCCTTGCTCTACCTAGGAGGCTAAATGAGGAAGCTCAAGCAAAGTATGGTACAGACCTGTGTGCTCACCTATATCCTATTCTCATTTTCTAGACTCACTTGCTCAGTACTGCCCTTAAACCTGGGCAAAGGGAGTTTGTAGCAAACCCTTCCCTCTAGAGTGAGAAGTCCAAGGGTCTAAGGGGACATATCCACCCAGGCCCAGACGCCCCTCCCAGACTATGCTCCAGGTTTCTGGAACCATGGAATTCCTTGTCCAAAGAGCTTCAAGCCTATTACCAGGTACTGCATAGCCCTTTTCCCCAGACTTGTGAGGGTTTTCCTTTTTTTTTTTTTTTGCTGTGAAAGATTTGCCCAGAGCTAACATCTGTTGCTAATCTTTCTTTCTTTCTCCCCAAAGTCCCAGTACACAGTTGTATATTCTAGTTGTAAATCCTTCTAGTTCTTCGATGTGAGCCACCACCACTGCATGGCTACTGACAGACAAGTGACGTGGTTTCACACCCAGGAACCGAACCTGGGCTGCCAAAGCGGAGAGCATGGAACTTCAATTACTAGACCATCAGGGCTGGCTCCCCAGACCCATGTTTTTGAGGACACCACCAGGCCACTGTCTATGCAGCCATGGGCCCAAGAGGTGACCAAGGCATTGTTGTTTGCAGGGGTGTGAACACAGGTCAAATGCATGCTCTTTATGGTGCAGAATTGGGCTTGGAACATGAAGAGAAGGGAAGATGGACCAGCTCTCCCTATGCTGCCAGGTTCTCGAAGTGCAGAAATCTCAAGACTCCAAGAATTCCACATTCAAACCTGGTTTCCAGGTCATATGAGATAAATTGCTCAAGGAATGATAAGAGTATATTTTCAGAGTTAATTAGCTTAACTTATAAATTTCAACTATTTACATGTACAGTCCAAATCCTTCAGTCTATATTCTGACTTGAACTTCTCACCCCCTTATAGTTAGGCAGGCACATGACTAGTTCTAGGCTGCTAATAAACAGTTAATTACTAATGTAAGACGATTTAATATTCTCTTTCCCTACAATGGCAATGGAGAAAGCCACCTATTCCAGAAAGCACATAGCTACCAGTTGGTGGCATCCATAGGCCTGAGTCTGTCTGTAAGAAGCAGAGTCTCCTGCAAATCCACAATGGATGTTTAGTGTCAGCAAAAAAATGAACTATTCTTCTGTGAGGCCACTGAGGTTTGGGGGGGGGGGGGGCTTGTTAACACAGCATCACATTAGCCCAACCTGACTGCACAGAAACTGGTACCAGAAGTAGGATGCTTCTCTAGGAAAAATCTAAACTATATGACCTTGGTTTAGTGGTCAGGAAGCAGTCAGGAAGCTGATCTTAAGGGCTAGAAAGATAGTGATGTACTTTATACAGTGGAAACATATCTGGTAAAGCATTTGATCTGGTACCTCAGGAGGCAGATCTCTGCCTAATGAACTTGCAGCTCTAGAAGAGGTAAGAAAACAAAGCATTTGAAGTGTGCATTGGTTATTATTGGCCGCATTTGGCAAGAGTCAAGAAAGAGATGAGCTCAGAAAAGAACTATCCAGTTTTCAAGAAGTGAAGGAGAATGGAGAAGTTCCAGACAATTCAGATTTGCAGCGTTACAAGAACTAACTACTTCTCAACTCCCATACTAACAGTTAAAGACTGGGAAAATATTTTTCTTTTAATTAAACTGACTCAGGACAAGAATAGATAATGTATCCATTAAATCATTTTACCCGGATAAAATGACTGAGGAAAAAGAGCAGATTAAGGGTAAAGTTTTCCAACAGAGGCCAACTAGTCCCAAAATACTTTTCTTTAGGTTCAGAAAGAGAGCTATATTAGTGAGAATGCAGATCAATGTAGCAGATCTGAGAACCAGGTCTCAAAACAAAAGAAAAAGAGGCTGGCCTGGTGGTACAGCAGTTAAGTTCACACATTCAGCTTCGGCAGCCAGGGGTTCACCGGTTTGGATCCCAGGTGCAGACCTACACACCGCTTGTCAAGCCATGCTGTGGCAGGTGTCCCACATATAAAGCAGAGGAAGATGGGCATGGTTATTAGTTCAGGGTCAGTCTTCCTCAGCAAAAAAGAGGAGGAGTGGCAGCAGATGTTAGCTCAGGGCTAATCTTCCTCAAAAAAAAAAAAAAAAAGAAAAAAATAGGGGTGTGTTTACTAGCACATAGAACTGATTGGAAACAGATAAGAAACCGTCTAGATTTTGGAGAGAACTGTGCTGCCAAAGAGAATCAGCCTATCAGCTGAAGTCTTAAAATGATCCTTTGGCTCCCAACCGTCTATATGGAGGAAGTGGGCAGAAAGAGTTGCTCAGTTCCCAAACACAGCAAAGTCTCCACTCCCCACTTCAAATGTAGTTAAGGAAGATAAAAGAGAAGGAAGAACCCCCCCAGAGAGCTTCTGCAAACAATGAACAAAAAGATAGGATTGGGCCCTAATGAAGAAACATTTTGCTCCCCTAGGGTGTCCCTGACAGCTCATGAAGAATTTCAGAATTGCTATGGGCGAGCCACTCCAGCGTGTCTTCCATGTTTCCCTTTTCTAGATGGGATAGTTTACTGTAGTTAACCTGTCCCTCTCCTACCATTGTATATTACATACGTGTGGTGGCAAGTGAGGTGTGCGTGATAACTTGGATTTTTATTTCGTAGGTCTCTCAATCAAGAGAAGCCATGCCTAGGGCTAATGTAGAAATTATTGCACATAACCCAGAAATCCAAGACACTGAGTGGGATACACTAATTGGATGGAAAGTCAGTTTGCACCCCTTGGGGAGGGAGTTAGTATGCATTTAGGAAGAAAAGTGAGTATTTAATGAGCAAAAGGGCTGATTGTGGTTGAAATTTCCAGTGCTCACTGATATCCAGTCATCTTCTTCTGGGCACATGAGATGAGTACATTCCCCACTCCCTTACAGTTGGCAGGGAGCTACAGGGCTTGTTTTACCTAACGGGCCATGAGCAGAAACAAGTATTCCAAACCACGGTATTTAATGAAGCCCTCGAACACTCTTCCTGTGTTATGGACACCATCCTCACCACCATGTGTTTCAGATCACGCAGCCACGAGGTATGAGGGTGCTGACTGACTATGTAACAGAGAAACTCCCACCAATCTACTCTGCACATGCAGATGGGCAAGCAATAAACTAGCAATTGTCATTGTTTGAAACCACTGAGCTTTTGGAGCTGTTTGTTTCACAGCATAACCCAGCCTCTCCTGACTAGTACACAAGGTTTCTCAGTGGAGCAGAATCCACACACAAGGGAAGCTAGTTAAATGAGCTAATGGACAGTGGTATCAATTGTTGACAGTCAGAGGAATAACTTTACCATATTCTACACCACAGGAATATAGATACTGGGGGACCAGACAGTCTTCTCTGCTCATCAGATCTCTTTCTTCCTCGGTCATGTTAAAAATGCCACCAAATCTCTTGTGGACAGAACTTACCCAGTTAACGCAGCACACTCTGGAGATACCACAGATTTGGTTCCAGACCACTGCAGTGAAGCGAATATGCCAACAAAGCAAATCACACAACTTTTTTGGTTTCCAGGTGTACATAAGTTATGTTTACATTATACTGTAGTCTATTAGTGTGCGATAGCAAAATATCTTAAAAAAACAATGTACATACCTTAATTTAAAAATACTTTAACGTTAAAAATGCTAACCACTACCCAAGGCTTCAGTGAATTGTAATCTTTTTGCTGGTGGAAGGTCTTATTAAAAAAGCACTATCGGTGAAACATAATAAAGCAAATGCAATAAAACGAGGAATGCCTATACATTCTCTTTCATTACATAAGTAGCATTTATAAGCTACAGCATCAAATCTTGTTCCTCCTTCCTGATCTAAAAAGAGACTATGCTGTTTAAAGTAGATTTGTGCTCATATCAAATTTCTTCTATTATAAGACGATTTTTTACTAGTTCTAGGGCATTTCACTATTGCCACTATGTACTGTCTGTGTTTGTATTTTTACTGTTGACCCCTTCTTTTACCAGATCTATGATCTCCTTCTCATCTGGAAACCTTTTCTATTTACTTTACTTCATCTCCTCCTTACAAATGGGGATCCAGAAATGACAATTCAGGAGGAACTGTTCCACGTCCGTCTGTGCTCCAAAAAGGGAGGTCAGACGCTGCCTTTACTACAATTAGCTCTACAGTAGCTGCTCCTAAGCCCCCCCACCCCCCCCACCAAAGATTTTATGTAGTCCTGGATCCTATTTGGCCAGCAAAACTTGACATTTCCCATTTAAAAATACCATATACAGGTAATTCAGGACAAAATAACCAGGCAAGAGATGGAAAACATGACGTCACTCCCACCACTCATCGAAACAATTCCAGGACCAGGGACGCTGGCTTCTGAACAGTGTCAGCTTCTAAGAGGACATTCATGAAATAAACATGGTCTTCAACATACACAATCTCTGATCAGTCCTCTTCTCCAACATATCCCAACCTGACAGACCAATCAAATCTCCTTTGACTCTCTCCTATTTTAATCCAAGCCAGCATAAGAGCAGACAGGGAAATTCAGTGATTTTAGGTGGCTGGCCCAGTGGCGTAGTGGTTAAGCTTACGCACTGGGGTTCGCAGGTTCAGATCCCAGGCGTGGACCTGGCACTGCTCATCAAGCCACACTGTGGTGGCGTCCCATACAAAAACAGAGGAAGACTGGCACAGATGTTAGCTCAGCAACCATCTTCTTCAAGCAAAAAAAAGAGGAAGATTGGCAACAGATGTTAGCTTAGGGCCAATCTTCCTCACCCACTCTAAAACACACACACGAATATTTTGAATTGTCAGCCTACTAGAGAAAATTAAATGCTCCCTGTTTTACACACACACAGATACCATCTACTTAAATTTTTAGAAGTCTGAGTAACATGTTTACACTTCAAAACTACAATATTTTCCATCATGTACTCCTCCAACATTGTGGGGGAAACTGAAATTAACAGAAACAGGTAGGTCACTCCAAAAAAATTAAATCCTTAAAGTGTACTGGTGAAATTTATAATCTATTATATCCAAAGACTATGTCTGGATCTGGATCATTTTAATAATCGCAGAAATGTGTCAGAAAAAGCAACCACTTTCCCACACACTACAGACTTTCAAACCTCACAATGAATAATGTTCTACAGCATGTCCTCTGAGAATATGAACATCTTTCCCCAGCTGTTTAGAAGCAATTTTCTAGATTGCAGTTTTAAACATCTTGAACGCGACAAGGTTCTACCCTTAAAACATGACACTGACTTCACGCTTCACAGACGTGCAGAGAGATGAACATCACAGCCCTACTTCACACAAGCTCTTGAAATCTCCAGCAGCAGCTAAGCTAAACTAATTGCATCATAAACACTAATATCATTTTTATAAAATATATAGCAGACAATGAGAGTAGCATGAACACTAAAGCAGCTTATATTGTTTCAATATTTTACAACGCCATGCATTTCTAGACAGCCCACTGTTATGGACTGAATTGCATTCCCCCCAAATTCATATTGAAGCCCTAACCCCCAATGTGACTGTATTTGAAGACAGGGCCTTTAGGGAGATAATTAAGGTTAAATGAGGTTAAGGGTGGAGCCCTAATCCAATAAGACTGGTGTTCTAAGAAGACAAAGAGACACCAGAGACCACTCTCTCTGCGTGCACACACACAGAGGAGAGGCCATGTGAGGACACAGCAAGAAGGCAGCCATCTGCAAGCCAGGAAGAGAGGTCTCATAAGAAACCAAATTTGCTGGCACCTTGATCTTGGACTTCTAGCCTCTAGAATTATGAGAAAATAAGTTCCTGCTGTTTAAGCCATCTGATCTGCAGTATTCTGTTATGGTAGCCTAAGCAGACCAACACAGCTTTGGTACCATGAAGTGGGGTGCTGCTGTTAACAAACATCTAAGAATGTGGAAGTGGCATTGGAACTGGGTAATGGGTAGAGGCTGGAAGAGTTTGGAGGTGCATGCTAGAAAAAGTCTGGATTGCCTTGACAAGAATGTTGGTAAAAATATGAACATTAAAGGGGATTCTATTCAGAACTCAGAGGAAAGTGAAGAACTTGCTATTGGAAACTGGAGGAAAGGTGATGCTTCTTATAAAGTGGCAAAGAACTTGGTAAAATTGTGTTCCAGTGTTCAGAGGAAGGAAGAATGTGCAAGTGATGAAACTGGATACTTGGCAGAAGAGATTGCTAATCAAAGTGTTAAAGGTATGGCCTGGCTTCTCCTTACTGCTTATAGCAAAATGCAAGAGGAGAGAGGTAAATTGAAGGAATCGTTAAGTGAAAAGGAATGAGGATTTTAAGATTAGGAAAAATTCTGTCTACCCATATTGCAAAAAATGAGAAAGCATGTTCTGAAGAGAACACCAAGGGTGTGGCTGGACAATCCTCCATAAGGAGATTACCCTTGGAGTTAAGCAGCCAAGTCAGCAGAAGCCAGGAATAGACGTGGGATTATACTACCAGACACACTGCCAGTTTGGTCCAAAGGAAACATAGATGGGATGAAATAAAGGAAGGCTTTTGGACTTCTGAGATTGAAAAGGACTAGATAACAGAGCTATTTGGCCGCAAACATACTTTATTCTTCAAGAAAAGGAAAGAACGACCCCAGAAGCAATTCAGACACCCTCGGCATTCTTCTCCCACTACAGGCCCAGGGGGCAAAGCTGTTTCCTCCTTGGATTCAGAGGGTGGGGCCCCTAGCCTTGGTCTCCGTGGACCAGGCTGGGGCTATCAAAACAACTGAGGGGGTGGGGCCACTGTCTAGGGCCAGGAGACCAGAGGGCAGATTATCAAACCCAAGAGGATTATTCTTGAGCCTTAAAACCCAATGGAATTTGCCTTACTAGACTTTGGACTTATTTGGGATCCATCAATCCCTTTCTTCTTTCCAACTTCTTCCTTTTGGACTGGAAATGTCTATCCTATACCTCTCCCACTCTGTATTTTGGAACCACCTAACTCGTTTGCTTTCACAGGTTCACTGCTGGAGAGGAATTTTGCCTCAAGGTACATCATACCTCAAGTCTCATCCACACCTAATTTAGATGAGACTTTGGATGGTAGACTTCTGAGTTTATGCTGGAATGGCTTAACATGAGACTGTTGCAATGGAATGAATGTATTTTGCATGAAATAAGGCCATGAATTTGAAGGGGGACTGGGGGGAATGCTATAGACTGAACTGCGTCCCTCCAAAGTTGAAGCGCTAACCTCCAATATGGTCATATTCGGTGACAGGGCCTTTAAAAGAGGGAACTCAGGTTAAATGAGATCATAAGGTGGAACTTGTACCCTTATAAGAGGAGGAAGAGATGTCAGAGAGCACTCTCCCTTCACAAACGCACAGAGGAGAGGCCACGTGACTACACAGTGAAAGGCAGCCATCCACAAGCCAGGAGAGAGGCCTCACCCGAAAATGAAATCGCTGGCATTTTGATCTCGGACTTCTAGAGTCTAGAACTGTGAGTAAACACTGTTAAACAAATTTCTGTTGTTTACGCCACCGGTCTGCAGTATTTTGTCATGGCAGCCCAAGTAAACTAAGACATCTGCCCTTCCTGGATATTTCAGAGTGTCTTTACCAGGGATGAAAGAGGGAAGGACATTTAACACTGGGTGGGCCCAAAAGTTAATTATCACACAGGCACCTTTTGTTTCAAGGTCTAGTAATATTAAATATTTCCTAGGAAATGAAAAATCTACATCCACTGACTACATTAAGATTGCAACAAACAGATGAACTGGAATCTAGGCCCCAATCTCTTTTCCAAAATGAAAAAGGATGAGGGATGTTTAGGAGCTAACCAAGACCAGAGATGTTTCATTTGCTCTCCCTTCCACTATGGTCCACTCTGTTAGGAGACCTGCTAAGGTACATCTTTCGTTACGTTTTCATGATTTAGGATTTCAATCCCTCCCAACTGCTATAATGGCAACAACGTCATATGAAGAAGAAGCCCTGGGTGACTTGAGAGGAACCTTAACAAGATCTGGACATTTGTCTCACTAGGAAGCAGCTGACGGCCTTACTACTTGGCACACTCCTTGTTCAGCAGACCTGGGAGTCTTCCATCACAGGACTGTGATCTCTGCAGTTATGGTAACGACACTGCCATGAGAGGCAGCTGAGTTAATCAAATGAAATGCACCTACAAAGAGCTCACAAACAGAAGCTATGCCAAAGACTGCAAAAGTTCTCCAATATCCATTCTTCTCTTCTTCCTTTGTAATACAATCTCTGAATTTTAAAAGGGGACTTGAGCCCCCAGAATAAAGACATTTCCCAATGTTCCTTGATGACAAAAGTTGTCATACGACTGACTGACAAGATGTAGGTATTTAAGTGTTATGTGCAAATTCTGGGAATAATCCTTGAAGAAGGAGCATGCTCTTATTTCTCCCTCTTTCTTCCTGGCTGGAATATTGACATGATAGCTAGAGCTTGACTAGCCACTGTCAACCATGAGGTCGACATACAGAAACGAGAACTCAGAAACAGACCCACATACACAGAAGGACATTTGATTTTCAACAAGGGCAATTCAATGGAGGAAAGGCAAGTCTTCTCAAAAGAATTATGCCAGAGCAACTGGATTTCTATACTGGATAAGTTAACTTTGACCCTTATCTCACATAATACAAAAAGTTAATCTGAGATAAATCATAGAATGGGTCACAGACCTAAATGTGAAGGGAAAATAAATATCTTTGTGATTGTGGACTAGGCAAAGATTACTTAACAGGACATAAAACATAGTAACTATTCAAAAAATAGATAAACTGTTAAGAACTTCTGTTCATCAAAAGACATCATTAAAAGAGAAAATAGAAAAGTCACAGACTGAGAAGCTATTTACAATGCACACATCCAACAAAGGACTCTTATCCAGAATATAAAGAATTCCTACAAATCAGTAAGATGACAACCTGTTGCACAAAAGACTTGAATGAGTACTGCACAAAATGATGTCAAATTTTCTAAGGCACATATGAAAAGGTGCTCGATATTATTAATAATGAAGGAAATGCAAATGAAAACCATGAGATATCACCTCACACCCACCAGAGGGCTGAAAATGAAAGAGTAACACTACCAAGTGCTGGTGAAAACGTGGAGCCACAACTATAACTCTCACTGCGAGCAGGAGTGCGTTCATTGCTGCTAAACTCTTTGGCAGAATTTACTAAAACTGAACGTATAGCTACCCTACGACTTAACAATTCTAGTCTTAGATATGTTCCCCAGCAAAACACTGCCAATGTCCACAAAAGATCCATGTATGACTATTTACAGCAGCTTTATTTGTAACAGCCAAAATGAGAACACAACCCACACATCAATTAACAGAATGGATAAACAGATTGTGGTATGACTGATACAATGGAATGAGACTCAGAAAAAATATATATGAGAAACAAAGAATAAGCTGTTTATACATGCATCAACAGGTGAATTTCAAAAATTATGCTGAAAGAAGTCAGATACAAAAGAGTACATACTATTTGGTTACTCTTAAAGTTCAAGAATAGACAAAACTCATCGACAGTAATGGAAATCAGAAGAGTACTGCCTTCAACGGAGGCACCGGCCAGAGGGGCACGAGAGAATCTTCTCTTCCTAGATGGATGCGACATTGTCTATCATGATCTACTGGTAACACAAGTGTACACAGATACAAAAATTCATCAAGCTGTATATTTAAGATCGGTACACTTTATATGCTTTTTCTTCTATTTTGTATCTCAATAAAAGGAGAAAAAGTACTTCATTTTACCTATAGTGCCTGGTAAAGGTTATCAGGCAAATGCAAACATTTCTACTCAAAAATAAAAACAAAGACCAAACAAATAGTGCTTAAGTTTCTATTTCACCGACCCAAAAATAAGCGAAAATTAGACTACGCAAACCTTATCCATTAGTATCAATAAAAACTTAGAAGGAAAATCCAAAGAAAGTAGGAGTATATCAGTGAGCCCACAGGAACGAGCTTGGTCACTGAGGCAAAGACTCCATGTAGCATACTGGCAATGTCAGTGAAGCAATTTCAGTAGTGTGTTTTATCATAACTACATCTGTTTAATAATTTTATTTAACGACTTATTTTTAGTACCAAGGCACTATGGCATAGAAGAAATAGCAAGAGCTTTGAAATCAGACAAACCAGTTTTGCCACTTACTAACTACACGGTTGGGCAAGTTTCTTAATCTCTTTGATACTGAGTTTCTTCACAATTTAAAACAGAGACAATAATACTTACTTTGCAAAATTCTAGCACAATTATAGTAGGTGCTTCAGAGTGGTAACTATTTAGCAATAGCTCTTTGTATGCAAAGTATCATGGTAGGTACTGGAACCCCATCTCTAAGAACCTGACCAACTGGAAATGACATTTAGATATAAAGGTTGGTGATGAAAGGTAAAAATTTAACAAGGGCTATAGATTATAAATTACAGGGTTCCTATCTAGCTAGTAGGATTGTGGAGTGAGTATCCTCTGACCAGTGCCTGGAAAATGTTTGGAAAATCCATGAGGCAGAGGAAATGGCATGAATAAAAGCGCAACCTCAAAAACAGTGCAGTGACTTCCGGTTCTATCAGTAGTTAAGACCAGCTGTGCCACTGGACTAATTCTGAGGAGTGAGACAGTAAGGATAGTAAAGCCAGCTGGGACTAGACAGAGAAAGACCACTGTCAGGCTGAGAAGTTAAGGACCTGTTTCCTAAAGTCCTGGGATGTCACGGAAGGATTCTTTTCAGGGAACTGACCTCAGTGGTCATTACACATGATAGGAAGGGAAGCAAACCCTCAATACAGGGAGAAATAGTAGAGGAGGAAAAGGTGGAATTCAAGATGCTGAGAGGAGTGAAAGAAAGAAACAGCAAAGATATTAGAGTCCAAGTTTATCAACTTTTAAAAAACGATCAGACATTGAGTTTCCCTAGATAATTCAAGTAGGCCTACCTTCAACTTTTGAAACGATCCTGATTGACTCACACGCTCAAGAGCAAAGAAGTATCCCAAACCAGCAAAATACACTGCCCGGCACATCACAAAAGCTCAATACATACTGTTGGCAAATGAATCTTTTTAAATATTCCAGATATTGAAACCTCTACTATAACACAATGTTTAAGGTGAAACATGTAGAAAAGCTAAAATCATTTTTCCTTCCTACTGAGTGGCCATTTTTCACAATATATAACAAGTTTTTAATTTGCTCAATTAAATACTTAAAGGACTCATTTGTGAGAGCTATCTCTGTTTCTGTCTCCACCTCTCCACCAAGACTCAGATATAAACTGCTCTAGAAAGTTGGGAATGTTGTCACCTCACTTGCTAAACTCTTGTGCAATGTTTTTGTTTTTAGGAATCTATCATTCATTATGCCTTTTGTTATGGCAAAAGAATAGCCACTGTGTGACTCATGAATATTACATGAAAAAAATTAAACAGTATGCTAAATCCAGGTCCTATAAATATATGGAAGGTTTATCCAAGAGGACAAGATTGTTTAATAAATAATTTATATAATTATTAAAATAATTAAAATGAAAATCTACCACATTAAGAAATAACAGATAGAAGAAAATGAGTACCTCCTAGGGTCTAAGCACAATTCTTAGCCCTTTCTATATATTAGCTCATTTAGTCCTGTCAACAACCTATGATAGACACTTGTTATCTACATTTTATAGATGAGAAAATTGAAATTTAGAGAAGTTAAGGAATTGTCCAAGGCTATACTACATGACCAGGAAGAGGCAGAACTAGGAGCTGAACCCAGGTGGTCTGGCTCAACAGTCAGAATTCCAGTGAATAAATGCAGAAAGAATGAAGGAAATAGAAAATTACCATGAGAATACCACAGTAATAATTGCTACAGGGAAGATCAGTTGAACGCTAAAATTAGTGGGCAAAACCTTAAGGAGAAATAGGACATTTGTTCAACTTCAAAATATCTCCCTCAAAATATTTACTAATTACCGTGGTACTTTTAACAGATACTCACAAATCATTTGATACTTTTCCTTCTCCTCCCCTTGAGTGTGGACTTGCTTCTAACAAAATAGAGCACAGAAGTGAAAAGCAGTAACATTACAATGGAGAAAGCTGGCAGAGGCTGTCTAAACTATGTGATAAGGTTCACATGTTGATGTGGATATCAAGTTCCCTCAGACACGATGCAATGAGAAGGATACAATATCTCTGTAGTGGTCTTCCCACAAAGTCCATAACCTCAGGCTAATTGTGAGAGAATACTGGACAAACCCAAATTGAGGGACACTGTAAAAAACACATGACCAGCACTCTTCAAAAGTGGCAAGGTCATGAAAAAGAAGGAAAGACTAAAAAATCGTCACAGTTTGGAGTAGACTAGGGAGATATGAGAACTAAACGCAATGTAGTATATGGACTAGATCTTTAAACAGAAAAAGGACATTGGTGGAAAAACTGGGGAAGTCTGAACAAAGTCTGTCATTTAGTTATAGTACTGTGCCAATGTTAATTTCTTAATTTTGGTAAATGGATCACAGTTATGCAAGATGTTAACATTAGAGGAATATGGGTGAAGGGTATACAGGAACACTCTATACTATCTTTGCAACTCTTCTGTAAATCTAAAATTATTTCACAATAAGAAGTTTTAAAAAATTCAGTACCCACTTGTGAAAACGAATTTCAGTAAACCAGGAATAGAAGAAAGTTTCCTCAATCTGCTAAAGGACATCTACAAAAAAAAGTACAGTGAACATCATCTTTAATAGCGAAATACTTAGGTATCCTCTTTTAAGAGCAGGAAAAAGCAAGGATGTCCACTTTAACACTTCTGTTAATGTTGTTCCAGTGTTCCCAGCCAGTGCAATAAAGCAAGAAAAAGAAAAAGGAATAGAGATTAGAAAGGCCAATTTAAATCTTTTTTTTTTTTTTTTTTTTTTTGCCAGATGACACTATTGTGCATTTAGAAAATCCCCAACAATCTACAAACCACTAGAACTGAAAAGTAAATTTAGCAAGGTCACAAAATACAAGCTTGATATACAAAATCAACTGTATTTCTATATACCATACTAGCTACATGGGTGGAAAATAAAACTGAAAAAAAGATACCATTTACAATAGCATCAAAAAAATCAAATGCCTAGAAATAAATTTAATAATGTGTAAGTCCTCTACACTGAAAAACAAAACAATGCTGAGAATTGAAGAACTTATTCAATGGAGAGATATACCATGTTCAAAATTGGAAGATTCTATTAAGATGTCCATTCTCCCAAAACTGTTCTGTAGGGTCAATGCAACCCCAACCAAAAGTCTGGTAGACTTTTTTTTAATAGACGTTGACAAGCTCATTCTATAATTTATATGGAAATGCAAAGCACTTAAATAGCTAAGACAATCCTTAAGAAGAATAAAATTGGAGAAATTACACATACTATGTCAAGACTTACCATAAACCACAGAAATTAAGAAAGTGTGGGATGGATGGAAGAATTGATAAATAGTCCAAGTGGATCAGAAGAGAGTCCAGAAACAGCCCAAACATATGACCACTCATTTTCAACAAAGGCCCTACTGCAATTCAAATGGAAAAAGAAAGGTCTTTTCAATAAATGTGTAGAGCAGCTGAATGTCCACATGGAAAATAAATCTTGATTCCCCACCTCACACCATAGACAAAAATCAACTGGGGATAAAGACCCAACTTCGAGAACTAAAACTATAAAGCTTCAGGAGGAAACCATAATATCTTTAGGACCTTGAGGGTTGGCAAAAATGGAGACAGGAGAAATTTTGTGGGCTTTGCATAAAAGCCCTAATCTTCCATCATCCCCCCCCCCCCCAAAAGCACTGATAAACGGGACTTCATAAAAACAAATGTGCTCATCCAAAGGCACCATAAAGAGAATAAATAGGCAAACTTGCGACCGAAAATATTTGAAAACATGTATCTGATAAAGGTTTCCTATCCAGAATGTATAAGGAACTTGTGTGTGTGTGTGTGTGTGTGTGTATTTTGTTAGAGATATATAGATACCTCTCTCTATAAAAAGATAGCCTAATAAAAAAGTCAGCAAAAGATTTAAAAAGGCATTGGGGCCAGACTGGTGGCACAGCAGTTAAGTTCGCACGTTCTGCCTCTCGGCAGCCCGGGGTGTGCTGGTTGGGATCCCGGGTGTGGACATGGCACCACTTGGCAAAAGCCATGCTGTGGTAGGCATCCCACATATAAAGTAAAGGAAGATGGGCATGGATGTTAGCTCAGGGCCACTCTTCCTCAGCAAAAAGAGGAGGATTGGCAGTAGTTAGCTCAGGGCTAATCTTCCTCAAAAAAAAAAAAAGATTTAACAAGGCACTTCACAAAGAAATCTGAATGGCTGATAAAGATATACAAAGTTGTTCAACATTATTAATATTCATGGAAATGCAACCAACTTACCCAAAGATCATTAATTCAGCTCCTCGGGATAGAGCCAAGAGGTATGGGTCTATGGCCACCAATGGCAGTCTCAAGAACATCTGCAGCAATTTTATTTATAAAGGCCAAAAACTGAAAACTCGTATGCTCATCAACAGGAGAAAGAATAAATAAACTGCGGTATATCCATAAAATGTGTTACTATAGAAGAGCTGTCACCAAACTTTTTCTGTAAAGGGCCAAACAGTAAATAGTTTAGGCGCTCTGGGTCATACAGTCTTTGTGATAATTACTCAACTCTGCCGAATGGACATGGCTATGTTCAATAAAATTTTATACATGAAAACATGTGGTGGGCTGGAATGGGCCAGCAGGTCAGTTTGTCACTCCTTGCTATAAAGCAAAAAAGACAGTATCCTACTTATACATGCAACATGGATGAATGTCAAAAATATCCTATGAACAAAAGAAAACCAACACAAAAAGAATAAACTATATGATTCTATTTATACAAATTTCCAGAACACTTGAAAATAATCCATGGTGACAGAAGTCAGGAGAGCAGTTGACGGGGGAGAGGATGGGCTCCTCTGATAAGAAAGGACAGGAGGGAACTTTCGCGGGGATAAAAATGTTTTATATCTTTATCTGGATGTTGATCACACAGGCATATACATATGTAAATTTCATCAAGCCATACACTTTATTTTTGTGTTTTTATTATGTGTAAACCATAGCTCAATTTGAAGAAGAAAACAAAACTTAGACAAAGATCAGAATACAGATCCGAAGAAATTATCTAGGATTCAACAGACAAAAACATATATAAAATAAATAAAAGCTAGATTAAAAGACATGAACGATAGAATAGAATGATAGAAAGTCAATCAGAAGTCTAATCAGAGGTCTTGAAGGAAAGAGTAAAAAACATGGAGGAAAACAACATGAAGAGACAAAGAATAAAACGCCCAAGAATTGATGAAAGACACACCTTCGAGACAGGGAACACAATAAATTCAGCATAAATGAAATGTCCGCACCTAGCTATTCCAAACACTAGCGGGGTCATCCATGGTGGACAGGATTCAGCAGAGCTTCCAGACTAAGACAGGCTAGGAAGAAGGACCTGGTCACTCACTTCTGAAAAAACTGGCCATGAAAACCCTGTGGATAGCAGTGGAGCATTGTCTGACACAGCACTGGAAGGTGAGAGGATGGCGCAAAAAGACCGGGCAGGGTTCCGCTCTGCTGTCCACAGGGTCACTAGGAGTCGGAATCCACTCGACGGCACTAACAACATGACACACTCTGTTGTAAAACTGTAGAACACAAGAGAAAAGAGAAGACCTTAAAAGCAGACAAAAAAAAGGTTACCAACAAACAAGTTATTTGAACTAATTGTAACACTGAAAGCAAAGGTCAATGGAATGATACCTCCAAAGGGCTGAGAAAGAAACCGTCAACCTGGAATTGTATACTGAATAAAACCGTCAATCAGAAATGAAAGCAGAATAAAGACATTTTCAGATAGAGTTTGCCATCAATAGTCCCTTAACAAGCTTCTAAAATACATAGTTGAGGAAGAAAAAAAGAGAAAGATCTGAGATCTAACAAGCAATAATAAGCAAAGAATCCATAAAAAGAAAAAATAATAATGTCAAATTTACAGGAGAAAAAGATCAAAACGGAACTAAAATTCTGGATGACAACATATAAATCAAGAGATTACCTGAATTATTTGGAAGAATAGAATTAATAAACTTTAGACTAAGTTTAATATATTATTTTCAAGGAAACTAAAAGAAAGAAACCAAACATAATTTGCACACTAGTTGAGAGGCAGGAAAATGGAATAAGAAAAAATCCAAAAGGTGGCAAAGAAGAGAGAAAAACACAAAGACAGGAGAAAAACAATCATAAAATAGAATGCTAACTTTAATCCTAAATATATCAGTAATTGCACTAAGTTTAATTGGGCTGAGAGCTCCAGTTAAAGCACAAGGATTATCAGAGTGGATTAGAAAAAACAAGTAGGTTTTACCTATTTGAAAGAGGTATTCCAAGCCAATGCCAACTGAAAGAAAGGTGCAACTATACTATTATAAAACAGTGGATTTCAAGGTAACGGGCATTGGGGCAGGAGGCATAGACATCACTACAGAACGACCAAAGATCCAATTCACAGGGAAGATAGAACAATTCTAAACTTGCATACACTTTCAACTTTTACAAAGCAAAGTTGACCGAATTACAAAGAAGAAATTGAGAAAATTTATTTTATTGCAATATTTTTATTACACTTATTTCAGTAAATGAGAGATCAGAAAACCCAAAAGATTACTAAGGTTAAAAAAGATTTGAGGGGCCGGCCCCGTGACCAAGTGTTTATAAGTTCGTGCACTCCGCTGCGGTGGCCCAGGGGTTTCGCCGGTTCGGATCCTGGGTGAGGACGTGGCACCACTCATCAGGCCATGCTGAGGCGGCATCCCACATGCCACAACTAGAAGGACCCACAACTAAAAATATACAACTATGTACCTGGGGGCTTTGGGGGGTAAAGGAAAAAATAAGATCTTTAAAAAAAAAAAAAAAAGATTCGAATGCCACAATTTATATATATATATATATATACACATACATACATACACACCTACCTTGCCCCAAAAGTCTGTGAGTACATATTCTTCTCATTCAAGGAGCAGTTTGAAAAACTAACCATGAGGCAATTCTCAAATTTCAGAGAATCAGTAGCATAGAGGTCTCGTTTGCTGACTACAGAGCAAGTTAGAAATCAATAACAAAAAAGGATAACGCACAAAACCTTCCACATTTGGAAACTAGAAAATTCTAAAATCATGAAAAAATTTTTTAATTCTTGGAGCTGAAAAATATACTACATATAAAGCAACAGTAAATAAAAATCTGTAGTATTTGCAGAGAGAGAAATAATGACCAGAGTACAGAGGCCAGCAATGAGCCGCAGCACATCTGGGAATCTGTACATAACAGAGGTGGCACTGCAAATTGCTGGTGCTGGACAATGACCGCTCCACATGGGAAACAGAAAACAAATTAATCTTGATCTCACGACATAAATAAAATACATACATCTACATGTCAGGTAAATTAAAGAACCAAATGTGTAAAAAATACAAACTGTAAAACTTTTAGAAAAAAGTTTCAAGATATATTTCCTTAAGAGTACAGAAGGATATATTAAGACACGAAAGCACAAAGAAGAGATTGTCTGCAGTTTACACAACCAACAAAGGATTTGTATCCTGAACAATGTTTTCCAATATAAGTTTCTGCAATGATGGAAGTGTTCTGTTAAATAATATACTATAATATAAAATAATAAAACATAATAGCCACTAGTCACATGTGGCTAATGGGCACTTGAAATGTGGCACGGAGTGACGGAGGAACAGAAATTGTTGAAGTAAATATGACAGCACGTTAGCATTTTAAAATCCTTGATGAAGGTCTGTTATGTCTTATATACTTTTCAATATTTAATTTTTTCATGAAAGAATTTTATTTTAGCTTAAATTCCTATATAAAATAAAATTTCAATTCTATAAAAGAAATACATAAAAGCTGCTTTTTAGAAAGAGAACACACCAAAACGTTCACATTATTATCTGTGAATGATTTTAATCTTATTCTAAATATTCTTTTAAATATTATAAATTATTTAGGATTTAAAAACATATAAACAATTTAATGAACACTGACGTATCCATCATAGAATTTTTGAAATAAAACATTACCCATATCCTGTAAATTCCCTAGGTACCTCTCCCTGATCACGACTTTTCTTTTTTTAAAGAGAAGCTAGAAAATATGAATAATAGACCACAGCCCTGGCTCCAGGCTTCTTCATTTTGCGACGCCCATATTTTAATATATTTTTAGGGAAATTTAATATACAGACACCATATATATCATTTATCAAAGATTTATAAAGCAAACACCCACCTTACGACTGGCCAGGTCAGGAGATAAAGCGTTCCCAGCACCCCGAAAGCCCTCGGCGGGCTCCCTCACATTCACAGCCCCCTCCCTCCCCAGGAGACGACCACTAACTCAACTTTTTATGGTATTAATTTCTTGACAATTTCTCTTTACTACTTTTAATGCGCACGTATGCATCCCTAAACGACAGCTTGATTTGACCAGGTTCTGAATTTCACGTACGTGATATACAGTATCCTTCAGCAACTTGCCTTTTTCTTTTTGGCTCAACGTTAAGACACATTTGTGTTAAAACACAAAACGGCTTCATTCACCACTGTACTGGGTGGGTTCCATTTTACGACTGGACTATAATTTACCTTTCTCCTTCAGACGGACATGAAGCTTTGGGGTATTACAAGTAACACTGCAGTAACCTTCTTGTACATGTCTGCTTGTGTATATGTATAAAAATTTATCTAGGGCAGTGGCTTTCAAACTTTTTTGACCATGACTCATACTAAGGAATGACGTTTTACATCATGACACACATCTGTGTGTGTATAAGACCAAGAGGGAAAAAAAAAAAAAAGTTTCAGGGAGTAAATACTCTACGACCTGAGACACATTGTTATTTTCTATTCTCTTACTTTGTGTTTTACAAATTCTGATCATTATCCACTTAACGGATTTCACGACCCAGGAGAATGAGCTTCAAACTTTGAAAAACATCGCTGTAGAGGATAAACACCCAGGAGTGGAACTGTTAGGACAAGGAACAGAGACATCCGACGCTGTCAACTTTTCTAGATCCTTAACTTTTAAGTAAATGTTCTTATCTAAGTGTATGTAAACTTACCACTCTATAATTTTCGAGCTCAAACTGTGAAACAGCAGCTCGTTTTATCTTTTCCTTCGGTCGTTAAACAGCATTAATCACTTACCATGTGCTAAGTAGCCAGTGAGCTCTGAGCGAGACTGATGGGTTAATACACCGGGGGGTGGACAGGACAGAAGGGACCAGGACCTCAGCGAGGCCCCAGAAAGCTCACAGGAGGGGCCTCCGATCCTGCCTGGGGAGGGAGGGCTTAGGGTAGGATTCCTGGAAGAAGGAGGACCTAGGCTGAGTGTTTCTATTTTTAATTTTTATTGGTTTCCTAAAACATAAAAGTAAGACATTTGTTCAAAAAAAAAAAAACAAAGGTCAAAATTACAGGAGCATATTTATTAAGAAGTAAAAATCCATACCCCTCGTCTTAAAGTTTGATGCTGAGACGGAACAGCCAAAGTTGCACCATCAGTCGTCCAGATCGAGGAAATTTTCAGGAGCCCACATTTTAAGAGAGACTTAAGAGTCCATCTCACAGGACCCATAACGTTCGAGCATAAAACGAATCATATTTTCCACAACGCACACAGACGCAAACATTTCATGTGCAGTCACACCACTACTTTTCGCCGACTTTCTCTGCCCGGGTCTCTCGGCCTTCGGGCCAGCTCGGCGCGCCCGGTCCCGAAGCCCGAGGCTGCGGACCGCACCGCGGGGTCCGCGCGGCTCCGGAACGCGGCACGAGCCGGCGGCGGGCGGAGGCTCCGGTCCCGCTCGCCCGTCGGCGGCCGCTCGCCCGCGGAGCCCGGCGGCACGTCCGCGCGGCCCGGCCCCCTCCCGCGGCACGCAGCCCGCGCCCGCCGCCCGCCGCCCGCGCCCGCGCCCGGGCCGCCACCTACCGTGCGGGCCGAGCCCCGGAACTCAGGCGCGGCAGCTGGGGCGCGCCGCCGCCGCGGCCATGACGGCGCCCGGGGAAGCGCCCGCGCCAGGCCCGCGCTCCGCCGCCAGCACCGCCGCCGTCCGCGCGCAGGCGAGTGAGGCCCGGGGCCGCGGGCCGCGGCTAAATCAAGGCTCGGGGCGGGCCCGACGGCTGAATGACAAATGGCAGGCGCCGTGGGCTTCGCCGCCCCGGCCGCCGCGCGGAGGGCTGCGCCGAGGAGGCCGCGCACAGGCGGAGCCGGGAGCCGGAACGGCGCGGCGAGGAGGGCGCTGGGCCCCCGGCGGGGGCGTCACGTGGCAGGAGGAGGCCCCGCTGGGGAGCCGGGGGGTCGGCGGGCGGCGGAGGAAGAGGACAGGCGCCCAGGCGCCGCGCCGGCTGAGCCGCCGCGCGGGCCCCGCCGAGGCCGGCCAGGTGCGGGGTCGGCGCAGGTAGACCCGCGCCCGCCCGAAGGCCGGACCCGCTGGGAGCCCGCTGCCCGAGGGCCCCACCGGGATGCGCCGCATCGGAGCCCGAAAGACGACAGATGCTGGCCACCACGCCATAGGCCGAGCTTCCCTACCTCCTCTTCCCGCAGTGTTGACATAATGGCAGCCGAATGTGACCGCGCAGGGTGGGCCCGGCCCCGTCCCAAGCACTTCGCGGGGAAATAGACGCAATCCCCACGACGACCCTGTGCAAAACTCTCTTCCTGCCGTCTTGCAGACGAAGATACTACTCAGGCACAGACAGATGAGACGCAAATAATGTTATAGTTACGGAATCATACTCCGTATGCTTGGGGTAACCTCAAAAATGGTAAACGTTATTGGAAGTGAAGAAAAAGAAACAAGCAAATCCCCAACGGTTGCCTTCTCCCCGACAAGATAGGCATTCCTAAAAGAGGCCTATCGACTTTAAGTAGAAAAAGACTTAGGTGTGAGTTCACTACAGCCCTCAGACAGCCTCGCAGCTCTGAAATGCGAGGGGCGCACCCTCTCCCGCTCCCACCCGTCCTCCCCAGGGCGCCCCGTCTCCACTGCTGCTGTTACTGTTGCCTGACGAGTTCTCGAACATGCACAAGTGCCCTTCCACCTTCTGCTCCCAGATGTGCAGTCGTCATTCTATATTCAAGTGAATTCAGTGCTCATCATAACATATCCATTCCTGAATTCCTTAGTTTTACTTATTTCTTGATGGGCTGCTCTCTTTTACAAGTAGTTGTCTTGACTTAGGGCGGTCTTAGAGAGTACCTTAATGCTTTATCTGCTTTTTATCTCGATACGTAAATAAAAATCGAGCGAGGTAAATATTTTGGGTTCACACCTTCCTTCAAAACCTAACAGAACAAGAAGACAATAGATTCACCGATAGATCTGAATCGTATGTGATTTTCCCCCAGGAGGTGATTTGGTTTTTCTACTTGGATGACTGAAGAATTCTCTATCACTAAGTACCTTTATATCCTTATCTGGGCGATGTTTCAGTGTCAATTATTCCACATCAGCTCCTCCCCCCCCCCCCATATAGTATGATCTTTCACTTTTATGGACTCCATTCTTCTTTTCTTAGCGTAGTATCCCATTCATACTATATATTATATATCTGAGTAAGTTTATCTTTCATTGAGCGAATTTTCTATCAGAGTCACCAGCTCTACCTGATCCTTTTCTTCCACATGCACCTTCTTTTGATTTGCGCTTAACTCTGATTCTCTCAAAATATTGTTCATTGGTTTTTCTAGGTTATTGGCTTTTAAAATCATGCTGTTTTGAATCTCAATTTTCTTAGCTATGCAGTTTCCCTTCTCATCACGTTCTCATCTTATATTGTCCTTGAGCTCTTTTGAGGAATCTTGTATTCTTAATTTTTTTTCTATAGTGTGAAACCCATAGAAAGAATATAAATTTCTGTACCTTGGTTATGTTTTCTTCCAGACTCGGTTCTTCCTCTATCTTCTACACGCGATTTTCCTTGCTTCCCACTCCCATTGCCCCTGTTATGTCATATATCTTTAAAAGTTAACCACAAACCTTGTATTTGCACTAATTTACTTAGAGTAAATTCCTGGTGCTCTTTCCTCTTCACCGGAAACATGTCTGTCTTCCCTATCTTGAGCTTCAGTTTTAGGGCTGAGTGTCATTTCTATCTACTTTTTCTGTGACCTGAGGGTTTTAGGACGAGTGGAGGGGTGATGGGAGATTGTGGAACTCAGCTTGGGACTGAGTATAGAGCTGGCTGGGGGAAGTCAGCCAGCACTTGTCGGATTCCTTTAAGTCCTACCAGCCCATCTTCAAGGCAGCCATGGGAGTTTCCCATGCCTGTGAGCTTCAGCTGATTGGCCCAGGTCAGCACAGTACCCAGAAGGTGGCAAACTTTCCTGCTTCTGGCTAGATCCAACAGTGGTATGTAAAGGACATTTGTGAAAATTCTCAGGATTTAGTCTGATCATCTTCTTCCTCAGTATGTTTTAGAGGGGGTTGGAGGGTGTAGACACACCACACGTCAGCAGAACCTTTGGTATCTTTCCTTTGCTATCACTTCTCACATCTTCCATTTATAAGGTTGTACGTCTTTCTTTGGTTGCAGCAAGTGAGGGTTTTTTGCTGCTTTCTTCTCTGTCTAGAGTGTTAAGTTTGAGTTTTTAGTTCTTCTTTGTGCCATCTTTATCCATAAGTCAGTTGATCAGACTGTCTCTCTCACTGGTAATGAATTCCATGAAAATTTTTTTTCGTCTTTTGGTTATTCACACAAAGTTCTCTTTGAACATGAATACGTTGACTTGGTAACTGTGACATGCTCGGTTTCCCTAAGCCTTCCCTCAACAACACAGGCCTGAGCGTTACAATGTGTCCCCACAATGGTTCTAGAGCAGAGGCTGCAAACTCAAATCTCTATGAAGTTTAAAACAACGAGGAATGGGATTATGACAAGTAAAAGAACATTCTTTGTGTAAGGGTATACAGATGCTGTATACAGCTCAGGCCAATGGCCGCCATGTTGGAATTCAGGGCAGTGTTGCCAAATCTGTGTAATTTTCAGGACAAGCATGATATCTGGTGTTTCAATATAAAATTTCCTAATTTTGGAAACACTATGGAGGCCAAATGAAGTATCTCTCAAGGCTAAACTGGACCCAAGGGTTACCCGTGTGGTCCCTGTTATAGAGAACCACTCAAGATAAATTCCGTGATCACTGTTTTTCTCTTCTAAGTCTTTTGAGATAGTTTTGTTCTATAGACTCTTCAATGACTTCTCAAAATCTCTTTAGCATATATAAAGCAAGAAGATTCATGCTGACATGTTTACGATTTTATACAACATGTTGGGACCCAACACTTTCACCAACAAGTGTTTCTAGGGTAACAGCTATGATCGGACTAAGATATGTGAACAGAGGGTCTATATAGATTATGGCCACATTAACAAAGTACCAGGAAAAGAATATTTTTCAAAGGATGCAGAAAAGGCATTTGACAAAATCCAATATCTACTTTTGGGGAAAAAAAAAAAAACCCGAAAAACAAAAAACTAGGAAAAGAATGGAACTTCCTCAACGTGACAATGAGTGTATTTGTTTCCTATGGGCACTGTAATAAATTACCAAAAATTTGTGGCTAAAATAAGAAATCTATCCTCTCACCATCTGGAGGCCAGAAGTCCGAGACCAAGGTGTCAGTGAGGCTTCACTCCCTCTAGTGGCTCTAGAGCAGAGTCCTTCCTCGCCTCTTCCAGCTTTTGGGGGCTGTTGGCATTCTTTGGGTTCCTCGGCTCCTTTGGCTTTGGCCACATCACTCCAATCTCGTCCTCCATTTTCACATTGCCTCCTCCTCTGTGTGTGTCGTATGTTTTCTCCTGTGTGTGCCTCCGATAAGGATACTTATCATTGGATTTAGGATGCCCCTGAATAACTCAGGATGCTCTCATCTCAAGATCCCTTAACTTGAATACATCTGCAAAGACCTCTTTTTCCAAATAGGGTGACTTTCACAGTTCCGGGGATTAGGACATGGACATACCTTTTTGGGGGCCATCTTTCAATCCTCTGTAAATGGGCGAAATCCCAGTTAGCTTTGTTGTGGAAATTGACAAGCTGATTCTAACCTTTCCATGGAAATGAAAAGAACCTAAAAGAGCAAAAATGAAAAAGAGAACAAAGTTGGAAGACTTCCACTATCTCACTGTAAGGGCTACTATAGCGCTGCAGTAATCAACAGGATGGTGCTGGCATAAGGATAAATGGAGCAGTACATTGAGTCAGAAATAGACCCACACATATGATCCATTGATGTTGGACAAAGGTACAACATGATTCCATTGGAAAAAAGATGAATGGTGTGGGAACTGGTTATCTGCATGAAGAAAATAAAAATAAACTTACAGTTGTACTTCACATCATATACAAAAAGGAAATCAAATTAGATCACAGAGCTAAATGAAAACCAGGAACTATAAAATTTCTAGAACTGCCCTGTCCAATATGGTAGCCACTAGACATGCTACTGAGCACTTGGAATGTGGCTAGTCCAAACTGAAATGTGCTATAGCTATAAGCTATACTCCAGTTTGTGAAGACTTAGGATAAAAAAAAGAATGTAAAATATCTCATTAATAATTTTTTATGTTGATTACAAGTTGAAATGATATTATTTTGGATATATTGGTTTAAACAGAATATATGATTTAAATTAACTATTTTTTACTTTTTTAATGCGGCTACTAAAAAACTTAAAGTTACATATGTGGTTCACATAATATTTCTGTTTGATGGCATTCTTCTAGAAGAAAACCTAGGAACAAGCAAAGATTGCTTGGGTAGGACACAAGAAGCAATGACTATAAAAGAATAAATTGGTAATTGGATTTTACCAAAAATAAAACCTTGTGTTCCTCAAAAGAAACCATCAAGGAATTGAAAAGTGAAGGGACATACTGGGAGAATATTCACAATATATAGATCTGGCAGAGGACTTGTAACAGAGTGTTTAAAGATCTCCTACAGCTCAATTATATGATAAACAATGCAATAAAAATGGGCAAAGACTTGAAAAGACACTTCACCAAAGAAGATACATGAATGACCAACAACCACATGAGTGACACTCAACATCATTTCCCCAACAGCTAATGCCAACTAAAATCACCATGAAATACCACTATATACCCACTGAAACGGCTCAAGTTTAAAAGACCGACAATGCAAAATGTTGCCAACAATGTGGAAAAACTGGAACTCTCACACATTGGTGGTGGGAATATAAAATAGTACAGCTATTCTGGAAAACTGTTTGAAAGCTTCTCATAATGTTAAACATAAACTGACTATATGGCCCAGCCATCCCACCCCTAGGTATTTATCCAAGAGCTATAATATGTCTACACAAAGACTTAGACACAAATATTCTTATCAGCCCCACAGTGGAAACAACCCAAATGTCAGTAATAAAATGAGCAAACTGATGATCATCTCAGATAAATCTAAAAAACATTATGGTAAGTAAAAGAAGCCATACATAAAAGAAGACATACTATATGATTCCATCTATATGAAATTTGAGGGGAAAAATTTTAATCTATAGTGACAAAAGCAGATCAGTTGTTTCCTAGAGCGGATGGAAGGGGAGCATGAGGGAACTTTGTAGGGGGATGGAGACGTCCTATATCTTGATCAGTGAGACAATTTCGTGGATCTACATATTTATCAAACGTCACGGAGTGAAACACTTAAAGTAAGTACATTTTGTTATATGTAAATTAAACTTCAAGGAAGTTCATTAAAATTTTTCTATTCTTACTTGTATGGAATGGGGAGAAAGAAATTACATGAAACCGTTTTTATCTTCATGCACAGTAGTTTGAATTAGAGTTTCCCTTCTGCTTTTTTGTTGCTAACTTTTTCATTAGAACTCCCTGTACATTGTCAGTTCATTTTCTCACCTGTAAGGGTTTAGGTGGCAAAGATGAAACTCAAACCGCGGTCTTTCGTCTAACTCCTAATCCAGTGTTCTTTCACAATAGTAAGCAGCCCTGGGGAACAATCACATTACACAGTTTTACACTCTACCTAACAGGTTTAAACCATAACAACCCAAAAGAATCTTTCAGTGAATTCAACTCAAATCTTCAATAAGTGCCTAGATTTAATTTTTCTCTAACCAAAATATAAGTGACACTTTAAAACCTATTTAAACATAGTTCTTTGAAGGCCTATGGCTTCTGGCCAAACGACCTCTCACTGGCCTTCTGCTGGCCTCTCTCAGTCTCCAAGTCCCTTCTCCTTTTCTAGAGACTGTAATTCTTGCCTCGCAGGATTCCTCCCGCCCTTCCCTGCTCTTGTCACTGTTTGCAATGACTTCTCCGTCCAGGTATCACTTCCTCAAACAGGCCTCCCAGAGCATGTTTTTACTTTTCCCAAGGCAAAGCTGACTAAAGGCCATTTCTGTCTTCAGCTGACTGGCATTTGGTGAACACAGTAAGCTCGGAAGGCGATGTCTGGTATATGCAGTTCCTCTGCTGACGTTCTTTTACATTATATGGTAAAGTTTTTCTGTTACACGCATGCTGGAGAGTGCAACAAAACAATCATGTGGCTTAGCCACATACCAAGATCAAGATGGCACGTGAGACAAAAGAACATGACTGCTTGTTGTTCCAAAGAGGTCAGTGAGAATGGCCCATTAATGTATGCAGCTATGTTGTCTGTTTTTATGGTAAAATGTAGTGATGTAATTCAAATTGTACAAAGTGTGGATATGAATTTTAAAGTTTTAAGTAGGATAATTTAGTGTCTAGCTTGAAATGAAAATACTGCATTAAAAATGAAAGAAAAAGGCCCAACTTTCACCTTTTATTAATAATGAACCAGAACCAGTCAGAAGTGATTTAAAATAGAATCAATGGCATCAATTTTCATTCGTGTTTCATGTGACATGAAAAAAACCAAGTTGACAATGACCGACCAAATGCTGGCCTTTGGAGCAAATAAATAAAAGCAGTATACAAGTGCCAAATACTGATTATTTATTCTGTTTTTCTCTCTACCATAATTAAAATTTCATTACAAAATTAGACAGCAATACGCAAGAAGATACAAGGAAAAGGGAAGGCGGTAAGGCTGTTCATAATTTAGGAGTACCAGCCACTCATCTTAAAGTAAAAGGATATGGCAGGCTGACAATACCTATTCATCTTCTCTCCCTTCCAGACCTCCACCAAACAAGGACATCAGAGGACGAACATGAGACATGAGAGTAGTTGAGAGAGTTCAACGGATTTTGAAAGATGAAAAGCAAATGCAGGAGTGGAAATGGACTTAAGAGTGGAGCAGTGCCCACCAAGAGGCTGGACACTCATCGGTACTAGAGAGCAAGAAGTCAAAATGTGGGGGCATCGGGAGTCTCTATCTTGCATACAGAGCAGCTAGGTGACCAGGTCCCTGTGGAGTCAGGCAACCATGACTCTCTCACCCCAGAGGAAACCAGAGAGTTATTATCTGGATGAAGTGAACTGAGAAAGATGCAGTCTCAGACACCCATAAGGGAAGAGGATTAAAATAGGCGAATTACTGAACATCTAAAAACCAAACTGGGCTACCATATATTATTTGGCTTTAAATTTATCATACACTTTTTATTAGAATTTTTTTTAAACATTTAAAAGATGAAAAGAACAGGGGCTGGCCCCGTGGCTGAGTGGTTAAGTTCGCGCGCTCCGCTGCAGGCGGCCCAGTGTTTCTTTGGTTCGAATCCTGGGCGTGGACATGGCACTGCTCATCAAACCACGCTGAGGCAGCATCCCACATGCCACAACTAGAAGGACCCACAACGAAGAAGCTACAACTATGTACTGGGGGGCTTTGGGAAGGAAAAAAATAAAAATTAAAAAAAAAAAGATGAAAATAACAATGAACTTTGCACTAATTGCATAACTGCTTTATGATATTCTTCATTGTTCATCTTAAATTTTTTTCTTTTCTGTTTGGAGTTAGCAGTCTGATAGTCCAAACTTTTGGTCCACGGACTTCACCAATAGTTACTTGAGATTATCAGAAGATGTATTTTACTTCCCTTCCCAAAATGTCCCCAGTGACGCATAAGCCTCTGCTTTAACACATAAACTCCTACACCTTTACGCTAGCGCGGGGGTTAGCACACTACCGCCTGCAGGCCAAACCTAGCCTGATGTCTCTTATTGTACAGCCTGCGGGCTAAGAATGAGCTTTACAGTTTTTTAGATGGTTGGGGAACAAAAAAATCAAAACAAGAATATTCGGTGACGTGAAAATGATAGGAAATTAAGTTTCGGCAGCCATAAATAAAGTTTTATTGGAACACAGCCCCTCTCATTCGTTTACATTTTGTCTACAGCTGCTTTCATGCTACCACGGCAGGGATTTGTATGGCCCACAAAACTGAAAATATTTACTAGCCAGTCCGTTACAGACAAAGGGCTGACCCAGGGACAATCTTGACCTGAGACGGCTCAAACCTCCCCGTCTCTTGTTTCTTTTCATCCTCTGCCCTTTCGTCAATTAACCTCCAGGGTACTCTCAGCCCAGGACCACCCTAAGCTGCCCTTCCCCTCTTACTCTCTATCCTCTGGCTGCTTTTCCTACTGCCTTTTTTCCTGTCTTCTCTGATCCTCTCCAAGTAGCAAGGCCGTGCTTCTTTCTCCCTCCTCCTCTTCAAAGCTCTCTCCAGCTCTTCACTTTTACTTGAAAGCTTGGCTCTCCTCAAAGATATCCCACAGCTTGATTGGAGGAGGTGCAATCACCAATGCTCACTCAACACTGGGAGAGATTAAAAAGACAGCATTATTCTTACCTCCATCCCTGCTTCTAAGTCATCGTTTCTTCACTTACACATTAAAACATTTCCTTTTCAGCCCATGATATCTGACTCCTCCACCCTCTTCCCACCCCGTCACTATCATCCATAGGCTCACTACGAATATGGCACAATGGAGGGCTTTGGCACTTGGCTCATGAAATTTCTCCCCTAGTTGCCCCATCATCCTGGGCCAATTCGACATCTACATGGGTGATTTATTCAATATCCTGGCCTTAGAATTCCTTCATTTCCTCCTAATGGAAAAACCCTCTCTCCACTCGAGCAATTCTCTGAATCCATGGCAACCCCATAGATTTCAGCAGCCCGGAACAGCTCCACCGTAGAAATCTTAAACTCCAGAATCCCCACCTCTGACCATAACTTCCTGCTCTTTCAGGTCTCACTCTCTTACACCCAGGATATTTACTCTGCAGTGACACCACCAGTCTCCTCCGGTTTCAGTTTCTTCCCTAGTTAGCCTAGACTGCACAGCTCAGTATCTCACCACCGTCATCATCGCCACACCCTGCCTTTGGACTCAACCCAACTCTAGAGCTCCAGCCCAGCCAACTAATAAGCACAGAAGCAGTAATTTAAACAAGTTACATTTTGTGACAATAATAATTGATACATGCAAGAATCATCATGAATGCTAAAACTACTGGGTGAAAATTGAAGAATAGGATATTTATAGAGTCTACATAGTTTCTAAGCATCTATCTCCCTACACATGACTTATTAAAAAGGTGAAACAGTAACTTTACAGTGACAAAACCTAGCAGATACCACCTCAACCAAGTGATCAAAGTTAGTATCACCAATATTGGGCAAATTGACTCTTCATGCAATACACTGATAAGGACATAACATCACTTATATAGTATTCCTGCTAAAAACACAGAACCCAAGTTTTACAATGAAGAAACAAGTAGACAAATCAAAATTGATAGACATTCAAAAAAAAATAACTAGACCGTATGTTTCAAAAACATAAATGTTATGAAAGACAAAGAAAGGCTGAAAAACTCTTGCAGATTAAATGAGACTAAGAACACCACACGGAATGCAATGCTTGATCCTAAAAATCCTGGTATTTTTTTAAAGCTATAAGGACATTGAGATTATGGGAGAAACTTGAATACGCCATTCAAGAATAGCATTGGGTTGATGTTAAGTTTCTTGAATATAATCAATGTCCTGTGGTTATGCAGAAGAATGTCATTGCTCCTAGGAGACAAACGTTGGAGTATTTAAGATGAAACAAACTCTGACTTACTTTCAAACAGTTCAACAACATAAATAACTATTATATATATGAAAGTGATAAAGCAAATGTGGCAAATTGTTAGCAATTGGTGAATCTATGCAAAGGGTACAGGGGAGTTCACTTATTCAACTTTTTATTTTGAAAAGCTTCAAAACCACAAAAAACAAAAAATTCCAGGTTGGATTCAACCATCTGATTATGATGCTCCCATATTCAGGCTGTTGAGAACTGCTGGAAAAACTTCCACCAATGAGAACTTGCATGAAGACCAAGCTATGCCCTATATTGCCTAATTAGCTCACATCCCAATTGCTGGGTAGCTTTTCTAAACTTTCACCCCTCTCCTCAAATGATCTCAAACACTTTCCCCATCATCACACTTCCTGGACAGCCGAGACTATCAAGAACAAACTCTCAACTTCCTCTCTTTCCCACTACTTATGATCTTGTCTGTATCACCCATCTTGCCCCGTCTTTTGTCCATAGCTAATTCTTCTATGTGCCCTGTGGGAATTCTCATGCCCCCCAATGCTTCAAACTCTTTGTACTTCCTCAAACTCCCATCTCTAACTGTCTCTTGGGTCTTTCTCCTTTATAAACAGACATATTAAAGTTTCCCCCAACTTGCAAAAAACTAAAACGCAAACCCCAGATCTCCTCTAGCTACATTTTATAATTCTGCTTTCTCTCAGATCCAAGGTTCTTGAGAGTAACCTCCATTGGGCTCTCTACTTCTTCAGCATCATTCACGCCTCAGTCTTGGGCGCCCAGTTGCCGGCTCTCCTGTCTCCCTCACTACTCCACCGACGCTCTTCTGTAATGGGAAAGCCAATGGCAAGTCTGTTGTCTGGGTTCTCTGCCGCATCTTGATGCTATTCCCCACTCCTTCCTTCTTGGACTAACCTTCTCCCTCAGTGTCAATGGTATCCTTCTCTCTGGGCTTTTCTCTGATTCCTCTAACCGTTCTTTCTGAGCCTCCTGAGAAATGTACGAGTGTCCACAAGGATGATTTTGCCAGGGAATTTCAACACCATTCTCTCTCACAGGCTCCTGAAATGCCCTTGGCCCTCTGGTCTTCTCAAAACACAACATCCAGGTAGCCTCATCTGAACCAGTAGTAGCAGCAGCAGCAACAAATATACACCAGGCATTTCAGTAAGCACCCTTTATGTTCTATTAGTTTCTTTGACACAGCAATCCAAGTAGACACTGTTATTATCTACATGGGTACACACGAGGAAACAAAGCTCAGGGAGGTTAACGAACTTACCAGAGATCTCTCAGCTAGAAGGTAATTAGGTTCAAAACTCTCTCTTTCTGATTCCAGAGGCTGTGCTATGCTACTCCCACAAAATCATTAAGACACCACACCACAGGCATGAGGGCAAAGGACAGAAGCAGAAACTAAATGGGTAATAGGACATTCTGACTACGAGCTGTAAGTGCATAAGACATTATTACACTGAAATTGAAGTTGGAAAAGGAGTTCACATCCTGCGTTTAATCACGTCGTGGAATGGGGTAAGACTGTCTACAAGTTCTATTTTGTCAGGAAATCTTAATGATGACTGTACTTTTTGTGTTACTGTTTTAAGGTTTATTAATATCTTTTCTAAAATTATTCCACCTGTAGGTAATCTTCAAGATACTGTACCCTTACTCCTTGTAAAGTTTTCTAATATCTTGTAGTAGTTTTCCTGTTCTTCCCTTCAGGGGACATTTTTGTAGGGGGGAAAAACAACTTTTACAGAAAATGGGGTTGGCTTTTTAATGATGGAGTAACTCCATAGAGGAAGGATATAGAGACTCTGAGCTGCCAAATTGTTTTCTCACCTGCCCACAAATGTACAAAGTTTATGACACATGATAAACGTGCAGGTCATTTCTGTGAGGAGCACCTCGGTGGCAGGATCCAGTAGATCTTTGTCCTATTGTCATTTCAAAGTTACTGACAGGTTTATTTCACTCTGACAGGCCATCAAAACAGTGCAGCTTTTAGGCAGTGGCAGTAACAAAATTCCACAAAGAAATGAAAGACCCTGATTTGTGAAAGTTCTTAGAAAGGTAGGAAGATCTAACTGCGTATTGGTAGCATTCCAGGAGGGTTTCAAAAGGTCAGGTGGTCAGGGAATCACAGAGTGAAAACTGAAAGATACCTGCTCTCTAGAGGGTAACTTATTCCTCATTTTACAGATGATGCCATCAAGACCCAGAGAGGCTGACTGCTAAGAACTCGAAAGGGAGGGGAGCAGGTAGCTGGAGAAGAAGGGATCCAACTCTCCTATCTCGATCAGACCTGGGGCTTTGAACAGGAGGTTCAGAATCACTCAAAGAAATTTTTAAGAACTCTCATGCCCATGGCAAGCCACAGACTGGGAGAAAATATTTGTAAATCACATATCTGATAAAGAACTTATATTCAGATATACAAAGAGTACTTAAAACTAAACAACAAAAACCCAGACAACACATTTTAAAAATGGGCAAAAGATCTGAACAGACCACTCACTAAAGAAGATATACAGATGGCATATAAGCACATGAAAAGATGCTCAACATCATTTGTCAGTAGGGAAACGCAATTTAAGAGAACAAGATACCACTACATATTTATTAGAATAGCTACAATCCAAAAATCTGACAAGGATGCAGAGCAAGAATCCACCATTGCTGGTGGGAATGCAAAATGGCACAGCCACTTTGGTAGATGGTTTGGAAGTTTACTACAAAGCTAAACACAGACATACCAAACCATCCAGGTATTTACCCAACTGACGGAAAACTTACATCTACACAAAAACCTGCGCATGAATCTTTATAGCAGCTTTATTCGTAATTGCCAATAAATAGAAACAACCAAGATATCCTTCACTAGACGAATGGATAAACGAACTGTGACTGTGAGACATCCAAACTCTGGGATATTATTCAGCAATCAAAAAGAAGGAGATCCTAATTCACGCAACAATGTGGAAGAATCTTAAACGCAAATTGCTGAGTAAAAGGATCCAGTTTCAAGAGGCTACATACTGTATTGATTACATTCATGTAAGATTTTGGAAAAGGGAATGCTGTAGAGACGAAAAACAAACTCAGGAATTTTGGGAGTGAAGAGTACTGACTAGGTGAAACACAGGGGATCTTTTTAGGACAGTGAAGCTATTCTGTATGGTAATGTAGTCACGGATACATAACACTACATGTTTGACAAAACCCACAGAATTATACAGCATAAAAAGTAAAGTTTAATGTATGCAAACTTTAGAAAAAAAATCAACCAGGGGGTCAGGGGACCCCAGGATGGAATGCAGCCTACAGCAAAGTATCCAACTGTATTCTTTACATACGGCATAAAATCACTGAAGGGGGTCAGAGAAAAAAGATGTTGACGTAAGTAAGTTTAGAAATAACTACAGACAAAAGGAACTGTGCATAAGCACTGCACTCTAGTTGGTAAAGTTGTTTTCTCTCAGGGTACAAGTTAATGGTTCGGAAACCACTGTACATGGAAACTGGGAATGAAAAATTAGTAAGTGGGAACCAAGTTTCTCTCACTGTTGGAGAGGGAGGTTACAGACAAGAAAGAGGAAAAGGCTAGAATAAGCCGTGTAGTCCTGGATTAGAGTCGGAGGAATCATCATGAACTCACATTTAGCTTAATAAAGATATGGATGGATATAGAAATGGTTCTAGATATATGTGATGCACAGGGTCATATTTCCTAGCTGAGTCTGTTGAGAAGACCTAGACGCAAGAACACCTCCTAGCAAAGAGCACACCTAGCACGCAGATCTTCGTTTCTAACTCCATTCTCCAATCAAAGAAACCAGCCCCTTGGAGAAACGGCTGCTTCTAGGGCTGGGCAGAGAATATGCAAGACGAACCTGGAGCATCTTGTAATGCCAGAAAGCAAGGAAGCGCTAAAACCAAAGCGATAATGTGAGTATGTCAAAGGGACACAAGAGCCCACCTGAAAGAGTTCCCAATGACCAAAGCTGGACTAATTTGAGCAACAAAATAATTCATGCAGTGTTGAATTACCAGCCACAGTATAGAATAAATAACCATTTATATCAGTATGAGCTTATACTGATATAAATAAATAAATGAGGGTGAAGAGGCAATTCCCGTGGAGAATTCCAAATGATTTATGTAGATGCTCTGCCCTGTGGGGGTGGAGATAACCCCCCGCTCCGCAGGTGTGGGCTGCATACCGTGACTTCCTTCCCAACTGTACCGTGCGTGCAGTGAAGAAACCCATCAAACATGACCTCAGCCAGGTGAGCAAGGTCAACATCCACAGGGATAAGTCATATTTGTAGCATGCACCCTTCTCCTTCACTTCTATCATCTTTTTCCCCCAAATCCCAGTTAGCCATGAAAATATCATCAGACAAACCTAAACTGAGGCACTTGCCACAAAATACCTGACTAGTACACTTCTGAAAACTGTCAAGGTCATCAAAGAAAGGAAAACGTGACATACTGTCACTGCCAAGATGTCCCTAAAGAGACACGAGGACTGAAGGCAATGTGCTATGCTGGATGGGATCCTGGGGCAGAAAAAGGACATTAGGGGAAAACTAACAAAATCTGAATAAAGTATGGAGTTTAGTTAATAATAACATGTCATTATTGGCTCATTAATTGTGACAAATATACCACAGAAATATAAGGCATTAATAATGGGGGACACGGGGTGCTGGGTATCTGGCAACTCTCTCCCCTACTTTTGCAACTTTTTTGTAAATCTAAACCTACTCCAAATAAAAAGTGTGTTAAAAAAACCCCACTTGCTTGAGCTCCACCTGAAGAGACTGGATTCAGTCAGCCGGGGCACACTGCCACAAATAGAAGTGAGCGGGAAGACTGAGTAATCACGGGCAACAAGGAGCGGACAAATCCACCTCTGAAGAATGTATCCACTTGATCCCAGCTCCTTATTACTCACCTAACTCAATCATTCATATATTTGACAAACGTTTCCACAAGGCCTACTATGTGCCAGGAACTCTGCTAGGTATTATGAAGCAAACCCTAAAAAAACCTGTTTTCCAAACGGTGGGTCACAAACCATTAGTGGGGCATGAAATCAATCTAGTGGGTGACAACCAGTACTTTTTCCTAATGAAATGAAAGAATAAAAAAATATCAGGATGCAATTTACATAATAAGGTTTTCTTTTAATAATAAGGGAAATTATTTTGAGTATACGTGAGCTTGTCCTGGATTATGACATAAATGCATTTCTTAATGTAGGTTAAAATCAAAACAACTTGAAAGCTACTGAAATAAGTTATGTCCCTGGCCTCAGGGAACTTAAATTTAGTGGAGGAACAAAGACAAGCAAATCTTGGAAAAAAGATTTTTTTCAGCTATAGCATAATAAAACTCTTTTCTATGATTCATACCAAAAAAAAAAACAGTATGATGCTAACCAGCTTATCAATCTCAGTCTAAGCAGTATCATTGCATATTTATAATTTATTCTACCTGTTATGGACCGATTTGGGTCCCCCCATCCAAATTCGTATGTTAAAGCCTGAACCCCAAATGTAATTGTAGTTGGAAACAGGACCTTTACGGAAGGTAAATAAGGTTAAACGAGGTCCTAAGGCAGGGCCCTCAGCTGACAGAAGTGGTGTCCTTAGAGGAAGAGGAAGAGACACTGGGCTCTCCCTGCCCCCAGAGAAGAGGCCACAGGAGGACACGAGGAGAAGGCAGCCATCTACAAGCCAAGGAGAGACATCTCACCAGATCCCAACCCTGATGGCACCTTGATCTTGCACTTCTAGCCTCTAGAACTGTGAGAAAATAAACTTCTGTTGTTTAAGCCCCCAGAGAGTGGTAAAAAATATTTAGGTAAAAATCTTAGGGCAGCCCTAGCAGACTATTATACTACTCTACCTCCAAAAAGAATTTAAGGCAGCTAACTAGCTAAGAGAGTCATCCAGGCTGTGAAATTTCGAGACCTGGAACCCAACCGCTGTACAAATTTTCTCTACAAATGGCCTAACAAGTTTCTGATGGCATGTTTATATAGAAATCCACATGTCCATGATTTTCCAATAATTCAATTATATCGAAGCCTTTGATTTGTGCACTAAGTTTACTTAGGTGTTATTTTGTTAGAATATACACTCACGTTTCTAATCTCTAGATTTCTTCCACAAGCACAAGATCAACCAGGATTTAATTCTTTGGATGCCCTGCAAACCATTGTAAGCACTGGCAAGCAGACGGAAAAATTTCTAAAGACTGAAAAAGGAATTTAAGATTTCCAGGTTGGACCAATTCGCCTTAGGCTTCTCAAATGCAAATTAAGCATATTCATAAAGCAGTATTAACACTATTTTATCTGAAGTACAAAGTTCTTAAGAGGTTAAATCTAAGCATTCAGAACAAAAAGTGAAATTGCAAGTGAGAGCCTCCTTTTCGTTTCTTCCACAATTCCCAGAAAAGAGGCTAGGGAGGAAGAGAAAACAGAACAAGAGAGTAGTGGGAAGAAATAGGGGGGAAGTAATTAATGGGCTGAATAGACAGGAGGGTACGCAAACCACTCAAACGTGAGGGAATAAAACCAAACAGCTGAATGACAGCTCTGATCCCCGCTCCCACCAAGCCCCAGGATCCACTGAGCGGCACTGAAAAGAGTCTATGGAACTACCACATTCAGATTCTGAGACTGTGCAATGGCTTGATTTACACAAACATAACCTCTTACTCCAACAGATGAAAGCTTCTTTAAGTTGTTCCTCTTTTGAAATGAGGTTAGATATTTAAAACAGTCTCTTTAGTGGGAAACACTGTGTTCTGCTGGGGAAATCTTAATCACGTTTGCTAAACTTGCTATTATGTATCCATTCTAATTATCTCAATTTCTCCAGTCTCACTAACATGACAGACTCACATACAGTAAGATGCTGGGCTCCTCAACGGCCTCAGAGTATCATTCATTCTGATATGAGAATAAACAAATGCCTTACAGCATTATTAAAAAGAAAAAGAGGACAGGAAACGTTAAGAAATTAAAACTCTAAAAATGCATAGGACTGTCCCTTTGAAGTCTCAGCATCTCTAGGAATTCAACTAATGGCTCATATAGCTCTTTATCACGTTTACTTATTAAAATTTTATGCTATAACCAAAGCACAGTTCCTTTGTGAAGTTAATTATTGAACTATATACAGTTACTGTATAAGCCATTAACTTTCAAACATGTATAACTTTTGAATAACCTATCTAAAATTAACTGTGCCTCTTATAAGTGATCCAGAGTATATTAGTATAAAATACATTATGGCTTTTAAATGATATTTTTCAAAAGTCACGTCTCTGTGGTCTCCTGATACAAATGTTCTACCTTAATTACGGGGGCAGCTCCAAGGGTAACCGCATTTGTCAAACCTCAAGCTGTACGTTGAGATTGGTTGCATTTTATTATTTTGTAAAGTATAACTCAATAGAGTCGACGAGAAAAAAAGACTCCACCAAGGGTTATGAGAATGTAGAGAGCAAAACAGAAAAAAGAAAAAAAAGACAATTTAAAAAGAAAGCCAGACCACTATTAGAAGGAAGAATTTAAAAGAGAAAAATAAAAATTCACTATTACGTGCTCATTTTAAGGTATCGTAATTCGAGCTGCACCTTCTCTACAGTGAAATACATAAAAGAGAACCTTCCCCGAGATCCTGCTATCTGACAATAGAAGAAGAAAATCTGGATAAACTAGCTCTATTTGGGACAAAGAGCCATCGGTTTTCTCTGCCTCACGCCTAGGCTGCCGCGGGCACGCAGACTGTCAACCAGTCAAAGCAAGAGGATCCGGTTATATAAAAGACATGCTCATTTTAGAGGTTTATGAAGAACTGGAGGACACTGAAAATTAATAAATAAATGATAAAATAATCTCACTGCCCAATTATTAACATGTCTCCCACTTTGTCCTCTCTGTGTTTTAGATTATTGAGATGATCTGGAATAGATACGGTCCTGATTCTGGTCTCAACCTGAACACAAACACCTCCCTATGACATTCATTTGTAAACATCTGAGGAATTTCCCATAAATATTATTTATAGGGCTTGCATAATAATCCATTATGTAGCCATATTACAATTAAAACAATCATTCTCCAATTATTGAACTTCTATAGTGTTGTTATCAATTTTTTAAATTTACAAAGAATGCAGTAAATGCCTTTACATATAAAGCTTTCAACATATTTAAAATTATTGAGGTAAGGGAAGCCTTCCTAAGTTTGACACAAACTCCAAAAGCCATGGAAGAAAAAATTGGTAAATTCCACACTAGAATAGAATCAAATTTTCTGCATGACAAAAGACACCATAAGGACAGTTAAAAGACAAAAAGTTGGGATGCGGACTGTGACTCATGACAAAGGGCTAATTTCCTTAATATAGAGAAAGCTTCTACCACCAGTAAGGAAAAGACTAAGAGTTCAATAGAAAAAGGAGCAAAGGAGATGAACAGACACAGTTCACTTAGTGAAGGAGAGAGAGAGCACTTTAATCTACTAAATCATGCTCCTCATCATAAGAGAAATGCAAATTAAAACTGTGCTGAGATTTTTCACTCATCAGATTGGCAAAGACTCCAAGATTTTAACACAGAGAAGGGCACTCTCATCCCTCAGGTATTGCTGGTGGGAGTATACATGGGCACAGCCTGATGGAAGGCAACTGGGCGATGTCCACAAAAAGCATAAATGTGTGGACCCTTTGATCTCACAATTCCACTTTTAAGAATATATCCTGTAGGTAAACTAACATGTTGTATTGCTAGGTTAGGCAATAAAGCATTACTTATAATAGCAAAAATCCAAAATTTTCATACATTCGTACAATGGAATAGGATGCAACTGACAAAAAAAAAAAAAAAAGGAAAAACCTATGGAGGAAGCTCTTTCATGTACTGACACGTAACAATCTCGAAGGTATTAGTAAGTAAGAAAGCAAAATGCTGACTGGTTTAGATAGCATGTTACCAGTTGAGTAAAATTGGAGTGTGGAAAGGGGGATAATCCACACTCATGCATGCGTGCACACACACACACACACACACAGAGGGATTTGGATGAATAACGTGCAATATACCTCTGAAAAGAAACACAGTGTTTTTTTACAAACACTGGTGTCTGGGGTTCACAGTAGCAAGCAAATTTTTCCACTGTCCACCCTTTAGTGCCTTTTGAATTGAAAAACATTTTAATGTATTCCTAGGGAAAAACAGTCTAATTTAAAAATAAAATTTAAGTTATTTCTTTAAGATAGATATCTAAAAGATATCTACTTCCATCTAGAAATAGAATCATCCAGTCAAAGAGTCTAAACAAGGTTAAGATTCTTGACTGTGGAATTGCTTTCCCATAGAAATTATCAAATTCTATTTCTGGTAGCAATATGTGAGTATGTTTCTCAGGCATTATAGGCAATACAAGATCTTTATGTTTGATAAAGTGATTAGGAAAATATGGCATCATTTTGATTTACATATCTTGATTACTAGTCAGATTTGAACGTTTTCCACATTATTATGGCTATTTATATTTGCCCTTTTGTGACTTACCCTTTACTTACAGGGGACAATGTTTTCCCTGAAATATATTATACTGTATGTCAAACTTCTCCCTGTCACTTATTGCAACTTTTTTTAAACCAGTTTTTATCTGCCTTTTAATTTTTAGCTGTTTGACGGAAGTTTTAACGTATGTGGTCAAATATAGTCATAATTTCCCCCATCTAGTTCAGTTCCAAGTATTCTTTGCTTGCTACTATGTACCAGGCAATTACTAAGCCCTGGGAGTACAGAGTTCAGAGACACGGTCTATTAGGGGTGACTGACACGTGATAGGTAATTCTGATACCACACGGTAAATGAAGATAAAGGACGACAAGCAATTATGGACACACAGAGTGGGCCACTTAATTCAGCGGGAGAGTCCAATTTTCTAGAAGAGAGGATTCTACAGATTTAGAAAATAAAGGCATCAGCCAATAAACAGTGGGATGAGCATGCTGCATGCTGTGGACTACAGGCGTGTGTCCTCCCAAAATTCATATGCTGAAGCTCTGATCCCCAATGTGATGGTATTTGGAGGTGGGGTCTTTGGGAAATAATTAGGTGTAGATGAGGTGATGAGAGTGGAGCCCTCCGTGATGAGATCAGCACCCTTACAAGGGGATGATGAGACCAGAGCTCTTTCTCTCTGCATGCACACACCAAGGAACAGCTATGTGAGGATGTAACCAGGAAGAAAGCCCTCACCAAGAAGCCAACCATGCCGGCACGCTGATCTCACACTTCCAGCCGCCAGCACCATGAGAAATAAATGCTTATTGTTTAAACCACCCAGTCTATAGTATTCTGTCATAAAAGCTCAACTGACTAAGACACTAGGTGACGGGAAGACCACAAGACCAGTGCACAGATATGTGGATGGCGTGATGTCTGCAGGGAACTACCAGCTGCCTGTTATCCTAGAGCCTAGAATACACAGAGAATAGTGGGAGATGATGCTCAAGAGCTACTGAAGGGTCAGCTCAGACTTGGAACCTGCAGAACGTGAGGTAATAAGTGTTTTAGCCACTAAGTTTGCAGTCATTTGTTACGGCAGCAGTAGAAAATGAATACAGCCTTTGGTGCTGGAAGTGGTGTGCCGTTATAGCAAATACCTAAAAATACAGAAGAGCCTTGGAATCAGGCAGTGGGTAGAGGCTGGAAGAATTTTGAGAAACACGATAGGAAAAAACCTAAATTGCTTTGAACAGACTGTTAGTAGCAGTATGGACATTAAAGGCGCTATCAGTGAGGACTCAAGGAAATGAGGAAGGAGTTACCAGAAATAAAGCCACAGCTGAAACTGATGCACAAGTACAACACAATTTCTGACTAAGACACAAATCCCAGCTAACTTCTGTGCAGAAATTGAGAAGCTGCTCCTCAAATTCTTATGGAAATTCAAGGGAACCAGAATAACCAAAACAATCTTGAAAAACACGATCAAAGTTGGAGGGCTCATCCTTCCCAATTTCAAAACTTAATATAAAGCTACAGGAATCAAGACAACATGGTACTCACATAAAGCTAGATATGCATCAATGGAATAGAATTGAAAGTCCACATATAAACCCATACATCCACGGCCAGTTGATTTTTTACAAGAGTACCAAGACAATTCAATGGGGAAAAGAACAGCCTTTTCAACAAATGGATAAATAAAACATGATATATCCATAGAGAGAAATATTATTTGGCAGTAAAAAGAAATAAAGTACTGATACAAGCTACAACACAGACGACCTTTGAAAACATTATGCTATGTGAAAAAAAACAGTCACAAAGGACCACATATTGATGATTCCGTTTCTACGAAATGCCCAGAATCAGCAGCAGAAACAGAAAGTAGATTAGTGATTGCCTAGGGTGGGGGGGTTGGATGGTTTGGGGGTGATGACTAAGTATCAGGTTTCTTCTTTAGGTAACAAAGATGTTCTAAAATTGATTATGCTGATAGATGCACTATTCTATGACTATACTGAAAGTCAGAGAACTGTACACTTTAAATGAATGAATTGTATGGTATATGAATTATATCTCAGTAAGTTTTTTTTTTTTTTTTAAAAAAAAGAAAACCACATCAAGCCACATTATAATCAGATTGCTGGAAACCAGCGACAAAGACAAAAATTTCAAAAGCAGCTAGAAGAGGAGGAAAGAACATAAAATGAAAGGCAAACCACAAATTTGGAGACAGGCTTATTATCCCAGAATTACAAAGAACTACCGCAAACAAATACAAGCCAAAAGAAAACTGGGCAAAATGTGTAAACTGGCACTTCACTGAAGAATAAATCAAAATGGTCAAGAAGCAAATGAAAAGATGGTTGACCTCTTAGTAATCAGATAACGTAATTTTAAAATATCAGATACCATTTCAAACCCCAAAATTAAAAAGTCTGACAAGAACACTTATTCTGTTGATGGGAGCATCAAATAGCATAACCACTTTGACCAACAATTCATAATATTCAGTGAATACGGGGGGTATATACAAACATCCTAGAAATTCCATTCTGAGGTGTAATGCTAGAAAAACTTGTGTATATGGTACACCAGGATATATGTGTAAGAAGATTCATAGCAAACATGTTTATAATAGCAAAAGGACCAAATGGCCATAAACAGGAAAATGAGTAAGTTGTGGCATATAATGACATTCTTTATGCCAGTAAAAATGGATGAAATCATAGTTAGGTTCAAAAGAGCAAGCCTCTAGATTCTATCATATAATTCTACTTATAAAGTTCAACGATATGCAAAATTAAATACTCACATATTAGGTAAATCTATGAAGAAAGTAAGGGAAGGATAAATATAAAAATCTGCATAATGATAAAGGGAAATGAGAGAAAGATCTATTTCCAAAATAGAAAATACTTTATAATTTTTATATCTAGTTAATGTCTCGTTAAAAACAATTTCTAGGGGCCAGCCAGTGGCATAGTGGTTAAGTTTGCATGCTCTGTTTTGGCAGCCCGGGGTTCTCAGGTTCAGATCCTAGGTGCAGACCTAAACACTGCTCATCAAGCAACACTGGGGCAGCATCCCACATACGAAACAGAGGAAGATTGGCACAGATGTTAGTTCAGGGTGAATCTTCCTCTCCAAAAAAAAAAAAAAAATTTTCTAAAAAGAAAATAAAAGTTAATAGGAGGTGACCAAGTAGAGACAGCTAACCTTGAAAAGTCTTTAAAACGCTTGGGTGGGAAGAGGAGAGAGAGAAGACAGTAGTTAGAAGGGGATCAGGCTCTAGAGGAGGTTTGGTTTTGTTCTTTTCCAGAACAGGAAATGGTTCAGCAAACATCGGGGCTACGGGGTCGAAACCAATCGAGATGCAGAGATTAGCAGGTGAAGGGCAGCAGTGGCAGGAATAGTAGAAACTAACATGCGTTCGAGCCGTGCCAGATGCCGCTCCACGCCCTTCACCTGCCTTCACTCATGGCATGCTCCCCACACTCTCAGGGAAACTCAACCGCTAGTCCCATTTTCCAAACGGAAAAACTGAAACACATACAAGTTAAGCAACATGCCCACAGTCATGTGGTTACAAAGTACGAAACCATATTCCAACCTGGCAGGCGTCAGCCCCAAAGCCAGGGTTTTTTATCCTCTGTGCTGCCAGCCTCTGGTTATGAGGGAGAGGGTGTCACTAACGAGCCAAGTCCTGGAGGAGAGAAGACAGGTCTTAACTAAGAAAGACTCCTCTGGGGCTGGAGAAGGGGAGGGTAAGTGTCCGGGGTGGGGAAGGATGAACAGGAAGGAAGCAGTTCACAATTTAGAGCTTCCATTTTTTTTTTTTGGATTGAGGTAGGAGATCGCGTTGTTTGCTGAGAGCAAGTGGGTTGCAAGCTGGGTTGAACTAAAAATATTTATGTATCTGGTGAGAGTTGACTGGAATTGAGACCAGCTAAGGGAACAAGAGATTCACAATCCCCATGACAGACTATTCCAGGACATACACCCATTGTCTGAAATGCTAGGCCCAACCCCCGGCGCTGATTATTAGCTTCTTCCTCTCTTTTTTTCTCTTGACCTTGACTGGCTGAACTCAAGTAAATTAAATGTGCCCATGATGCAATCCCATTGTAAGGTCTTTGAAATCAGCAACCAGAACTCACTCAACCTTCCTGCCCAGAGCCTTCTCAAGGAAATTTTATCTTTTGTATGCCGTCCTCCTGTCCTATGAGGAGAGAAAAACATCTCTGCACTCTTTAAGGCTGGGTTTCTTCTATACTTCTGTCTCCATAATTAGACTATAAACTTATTCTATAAAATAAGTTCATGCCTCACAAAGAATAAACAATATTTAAATATATCTCTGTCCTGGTCATCTCCATAATGGAGAATCTACACATATCTCAATTAACCACAATATAGAAAAGTAGATTCTTTTTCTTAACTGCTTCCAATAACGTATTTTTACACAGATTTAAAACTCCTAAAAGCTCTTTTGACAGTTCACTGTTTTAGTAACAAGCTCTTATCTTTCCAAAGTATCGGACCAATCCTGGCCCAAAGTATCACAAATTCCAAATTAATGACATTTTCCTACTGTCTATGAAAAACTCCAATTTAGGGAACTGCATCTGTTACTCTTTTACTACCAGTAATATCTTCAGGCAAAATCCACTGACACACACTTAGAAATTAAATGAAAAAAAAAAATGAAATCTTAAATCAGTTTTAAAATAAGTTACTGTGTTATATTTAACTTATTATTAAAGTCAACTTATATTAAAATCAGCTGACATATACAACATTGCCTCAATGAGGTACTTTATTTGCCCAAATTTCTCTGTATACCGTGCAATTAAATTTCAAAATAAATATATTTCAAAAAAATAACGAAACCACTCAATACAGGAAACCACAATAAGCAAAAGTACAGGACACAGGGAAGCCAGTAACTGCAATGTGTGTGTATTTAATGAAAGAAAATCCGCTCAGGCGTATATTCAGGTGCCAAATAACTTCCACTAGTACTTTCATCACACAAATTCTCCTTTATTGCTATGAACCCTTTAGGAAACAACACACACACTCAAACGATAGCTAAGGATAATTATATATTTCTATTTTGGTCACAAACAGTATCTTACCTGATGCTCTTTAAACCAATGTGTTTCAAATGTTTTTGACCACAACCAACAGTAAGGGAAAGATTTCCTGTTGCAACCTAATACAAACACATATTCATGGAACAGAAGTTTTACATGGTAACATTTGCCTTACTAATTGTGATTCACTCTAAGATTTTCTTATTCTCTTTTAAAAAAATGCTGGTTTCTGGGGGCCGGCCCGTGGCCGAGTGGTTAAGTTTGAGCGCTCTGCTTCGGCGGCCCAGGGTTTCACTGGTTCGGATCCTGGGCGCGGACATGGCACCACTCATCAGGCCATGCTGAGGCGGCGTCCCACATGCCACCACTAGAAGGGCCCACAACTAAAACATACAACTTTGTACTGGTGGGATTTGGGGAGAAAAAGCAGAAAAAAAAAATTGGCAACAGTTGTTAGCTCAGGTGCCAATCTTAAAATGCTAGTTTCATTCTACCAAATTACAACTCAAGACTTAGGAAAAAGTACAGCTCCAGTCACTTTCTTTTACTCACATACTGTTTTTAATAACGTGATCCTAGGTTGCTATTCAGAAACTGAATGATTTGCCGCAGGACCAGGAAAAGGTGCAAGCGACTCTCAGGCACGGCGCATCTCTCTGCATCCACACCATTCCATAGAGGACGGAAGGGAGCAGACCACCACCAAGGAAAGGGCAAAGAAAAGACAGAACCATCCTGCTGATATCCAACCAGAGTCCTCCGAAATTACGCGAGGCAGCGTCGTGCAGAAGACAGAACACTGAGTTCAGAATCAAGTGCCAATTCTACACGTTGGGCAAGACGCTTTGTAGAGTTCAATTTTCTCATCTGCAATGAATAACATGGGACAGTGGCTCAGTCTCTTGTTCACTCTCTATCTCCAGAGTCCAGAGCTGTGCTTGGCACACAGCAGATGCTCAGCAGATACTGTTACGCAAACGAAAGTTTGAATAAATATCTTGTTCATATGGCTGCAAGCAGGATGGCACCCACATGCGTGGTTTTGTTTTTAAATTCAATCTGAAATCATTGGAGATCCAGTATGCTGGCAGCTTCACTCTACTCAGTGACTAAGTGCTTTCTTCTTTTTTTCCAAGAAAAAAAGGGGAGGGGGAGGACTTTCTGTATATTTCCTTTCCTCACAATTAGTCCTTATGAAAGGAAAGTGAACGTGTACCCTTCTTTCCACATCCAGCACATAGGCAACACTGGTGCCCTCTGAAACCACAAATGTTAAACTTCAGCTGCTCCTTCATGAGTGCGAGCCACTTAACTCTTTCTTGGTCTCCTAAACTGAGAGAATTGAAGAGGGTCACAGAAGGAAACTACAAGTCAGTCCTCAATTTTTCAGATTAACATCAATACTGGTAAATGTTGTGATAAACAGGGTCCATCCATATTATCTATATTATTTATATATAATTATTTAACCGATGCTCAATCATACTGAGTTATCCTTATACCTATAACCTCATATTTCCAAAATAAATGAATTAGTTATTTATTCCATTCGTCATTAATTCGTGAGGGCTTCTTTCAGGTATAACAACATGCGAGCCTCTATGAGGAATACCAAAGAGTCCAGTCCTTGTAATCTTAACGTGATTATCAGGAAAACGTCTACTGACTATGCAAAATATTATCTGATTAAGTATAATAAATAGTATAGACAATTAAGTCCTTAAAATATTTGGAGAAAAAATATTTACTTTCATAAAAGAAACTTATCACCTAAAATTCTAGGCTTCAGGGATGGTAAATACATGGCAAACCATCAGCCATTTTCCTCATCCTCTAGTGCCTATGTCAGGCCAGTTACTGATCATGGTATTCTTGCCCAGTGAACACAGAGATGACCTCAGAATCCTTCTCAACACATCCCTCTAGCAGACACAACCAAATATGATGAAACCTATCTGTCATGTTTGGGTTCAAGCCTCTTCAAGGGGTCAGAGAAAACTCTTTGCTTACATTAACCACCACATGAATCTCGTACAAGTACACACCTAAAAGAACACCTTCAACTCCAAAATCCATCAAGGAAAAGGTATTCATTCCTCTGAGGTCTAACAAAATGATACTATTTAACTTTAGGTCCTAAATTACTTATGTCAAATTGTGATTATCAGCTACAGAATCCAATAAAGTAAGACACTTTATGATCATGCAGGCGTATTCTGTAATAAATCACGCACACGAAATAATAAAAATTAATATATGTTCATTGTAACAAACAAAACAAAAGCACCTAAAGCAAAAATTGGAAGTTTACCAGCCCCTTTAACAGCCCTTCCCCGGAGCTGGCCTGATGAAGTTTGGCAAACGCCCTTCCAAACTTTCTTTATGTTTATACAACGTGCGTGCGTGCACGTGAGTTATACTAGAGTTATTTTCTTTACAAAAACATTTCTAGCAAATTTTAAATATGTAATGAAATGCAGTATTTAAATAGATGAATGATAATGCAAACCTTAATGCCATTTTACTTTCCTATTTTTTTTTTAAGATTGGCACCTGAACTAACAACTGTTGCCAATCTTTTTTTTTCTTCTTCTCCTCAAAGCCCCCCATTACATAGTTGCACATTTTAGTTGTGGGTCCTTCTAGTTGTGGCATGTGGGATGCCGCCTCAAGGTGGCCTGACGAGTAGTGCCATGTCTGCGCCCAGAATCCAAACCAGCAAAACACTGGGCTGCCGAAGGGGAGTGCATGAATTTAACCACTTGGCCACAAGGCCAGCCCCAACCATTTTATCTTTTTTTAATGCCCTTTTATTTTCTATCTAATCACTGAGTGTTGAAAAGAAAACATGGGAAAATGCATTAACCCAGCACTTTTTCAACATGAATCGTTATAATGAAAAATTCCACCCAAATTTGGTTGAAGCTCAGAAAATGAACTTTCTATTGAAAAACATCCTTGACATATAGTGGTACCACATATATTGAAAAAGAAATGTCTAATTTCTTTTTCTATGAGAAACGAGGCCGGAGAGGCCATCCACAGACATTCACATCGACAGATGCTCATGAAAACACGCTTGCCCTGAAACACGGGGTGTTCAGCAGAGAAGGAACTCACCGAGGCCTTAATTTAACACTTTCATTTTACATATACGGAAACAGACTCAAAGGTCACAAAGCCAAGAAAAGAGGCAGAACCACAACCCGCCGTCTCTTGCTGTGCTTGCTATACAAAACCACGCCGCCTTGGCATTCTTTAACATGAGGAGTTGTATTATACAGATGAGGTTTTACGTGGTTTAAACACTTGCCTTTGTCCCCACATCTCACTCCTTAGTGCCCTGAATGACTCCATCTCGGGACCCCCAGCTACCCTCAAGCTGGCCATTCTTTCTCCTCGATCCAGGCTGGTCGGCGAGCCTCCTGCTGGTCCATCTCCACTCTGCCCAGAGCCCTGCCCTTCCATTCATCCTTCGAAAAGTCCCAAGGCTTGAACCAGGGAAACGTGTACACGCTCTTCTCCAGGTGGGAAGCCAGAGAGATCAGAGAGAGCAATCGTAAGTCCAGGTGCCTTTAGGAAAGCCAAAGGTACATTTCCATTATTAACGATAATGAGGCCCGGGAGAAAGAATCTGATTCCCACAAACGATGATAGAGCCAATGTTTTGATTTGAGAACCTTCAGAGATAGATTCGTGTTCCAAACACATGGCGGCCCCATAATTCGGGCTAAAATTTAACCCTTGAAAGCTCATATAATAGTGGCACTCTTACTTTTGAAAGCACCCTTCTTTATAATGATATATCAGAAACTCAATATATAAAATGGATAAAAGTACGACAGATGAGTTGAAGCAGCAACATTCCCTCATTCCATCTCCCAACACACACCCACCTTTGTGTACCTGAGGGACCCGAGAGTTCCAGAGAACCAGTTTGAGAACTACTACTTTATTTATTTTGACACATTCACTTTTATTATGCAACGTCAACACCTATATAAATACAGACTAAATGACAGGTAAAACATTATGAATTGATAATCATGGAACATATTCTATTTATCTTGTTGCTAAAAATTTCATGCTGTTTTTCCCAAACATTAACTATTTATAAATACTTTGTTCTGTACTGGATAATATGTATATTAAAAACCACTTTTCTTCTGAACATAGACACATCCCACCTGTGTCCCCAGCCAAGGGCTGTTCCATCAGTGGCAGGAGGGTGCATGCCCTGGCACCAGTTCCTTAGGCACTCTGCCCCAGGTGCCATCTCCCCAAGTACCCCCAAAATTCCAAACCTTCAAGTAATAGGCACTATATTCCCTTTGATGCTCCTCCAAAAATGCCACAAAAATTAGCGTCATCAACTCATACTTTTAGCCCCTCCCCCCAAAAGCCCAATCTAGGTAATTAGGCCCCCGGAGTCAGAGATTGTTGGAAGGAGGCGCCAAATGCCACCCCATCCCATCTCCTCCCCTCCCTTCCATTTCTCTTACCTCTAGATTCTGTTTCTCTCTTTCTTCAGCCCAAAGTCCTCAGGCTCATGGAGTCATGCAAATCAACGCCCAAAAGAACCTCTTATTATTGTTCTTGAACCTTCTGCCAGTTGTCCATCCAAGTTTAGGCTGAGCCAATACTTCCAATAAGAAGGGCTCCAAATTATACCTCTATACTGAAGCTAAAATTGGTGTAGTTGCCAAAATAGGATTCAAAAGTAAGTTTGCATGTACTAGAATTTCTCCTAAGAGAAATGACCTCCAATTTGGGAGAGATTATCATAACTAAATAAATCAAAATCATGACCACCTACATGTGGTTGACAAGTACAACTAAAGGCGAGTGGTGTTGTGGGAGTCCAAGAAAGGGAGACCTGAAGAGGAGCATCTAACCAGTTACTGCATCTCTCCCCATCGTGCAAAGAGCCTGGCCCCTCTGCCAGTAAGGACGTCCCTGTTCCTTGACAGGTAAAGGGGCTACCGGAGGCTTCCACAGCTTCCTGACACTATCACTGATGATCAGTCAACTCTTTCGCTCTCTTTTCTCAAGAAGTAGCCCTCCAGACTTTAATTAGTTTCCCCTGCTGTGATGAAAATGCCTACACCTCCTATCGAAAAAGTAAACGGGCCTGGTAGGCACTTTCATCTTTCAGATGCAAATTAATAATCTGAAAATGGGATGTGATAGACAGACTCTTATGAGTTCACTTAGTGTGACTCAGATGCACACATCCTGTAAGGTTCATCCAACATCTGGCCAGGACTCAAGGGCCTTTGTGTCCGATATCAAAGGTCCCAATCAAAGTCCTCTCCAGCTGCCTCCCCTCCAGGTCCCTTTCCCGGGGACCCTGCGACTTCCTGATTTCTAATCCCCTTTCCCAATAATAAGGAAGAATCATCTATACTTTGACAAATGCTATTCACAGCCCTAACCTGAACTCTCCCAGGTATTTTTGATACATTCAGCAAACGTATTCAACACACAGATCCCGCCCATCCAGCCACTCACTCAATCTTCTCTCAGGCGTTGTGAATTTCAGGAAGCCTGGCCCATGAAGTCTTGCTTTGCCACTAATATTCTCCCATCCTGGGGGCTGCGCCACAAGTCAAGCCCCTTTCTTCTTTTGGGATTCCTGAGGTGGTTCTGGGGGATCAGCCTGAAGATCCCAGTTACTTGTACTTTTACTGGTTCATCTCTTTATCCCTAATGCCACCCACTGTTCCTGCATCCTCAGGTGACCAGGATTTGAAAGGCCATTCTCACCCCTGCAGAAAGGGCGTGTCCTCTCTCTTCCTCCAGGAAGCCTTCTCAAACCTTTTGAGAGCCTTGTGATCCCTTCCTTTCAGGAGACTGTGCCACACCCATTCAGCATTTATATTCATTGCACCCAAGGCTAAATGTCGACTTTGTACCTTCCACTATCCCCTATAGCACCAACACTATCCTGGGCGCACACATTTTTTGATTGCTAGATTGAGATGGTTAAAAATGCTGAGTTGAGAGAAATGAAACTCGGGCCATCTGCATCTAAAAGTAGAAAGATGATTTATGAAAATTAAGGATGCTCCTTCATAAGAAAAAAACAAACCAACGTGGGGGACCACTCTTGAAAACATTCCTCCTTTATGCTTTTCTGTGTCCTTGTTTTACAAAGAAGAGATTCTTGGTCTTACTTTTCCATTGCAAATTAGCATTCTAATTAAAATCTGACCCACATCCATAAGCTCTCTGTACAGAGCCAAGACCCCCCCCCCCATCTCTCCAGGGACCAGACATATGTGAAAGGAGATATGCAAGGAAATATGATTTCTGCACCAGAACCACCAGCTGCAGATGAAAACTGTTAAGTCGCTGAGCAATAAAGCTATTTTTCTAGTAATATTACAACACATTACTGGAAGTTGGAGAGAGGGGTTCCCCCTTCTAAAGCTCTTCCATATATGACTATCTTATGGCTTTTTCACTGTCTCCCCCCCAACACCAGGAATTGACTCTCACCCATAAATCTCAGAAAGAAAAACATAATTTTCATAGAAATCAACAATGAGAAGTGGGAGTCACTAGGTGATAGAGTCAGTGGAAGAGTTGTAACAGACACCCATGATTACAGTCTTTGCCCCTTTAAGCTCCCAGAGGAGCTAATCTCAGCCATAACAGAATCAGCAACAGCGTGGAGCAGGAGAAATGCACAGGACTAAATTCCACAGAGCTTCTCACTCCGGTTCAGCTACCCATCAGCGTTGGGACCTGAGTGAGTCAGCTCTCCCCATTCGTCTCTTCACCTGGAAAGAGACAGTGCTATCTGCCCAATCTGCCAGGGCTTCCACCAGGATCAAGTAGACTGAACTAACAAGAACAGAGGCCACTCCTCGCAGCGGTTAAGTGCGCACATTTTGCTTCTTGGCAGCCCGGGGTTCACCGGTTGGGATCCTGGGTGCGGACGTGGCACCACTTGGCAAAAGCCACGCTATGGTAGGCGTCCCACATATCAAGCAGAGGAAGATGGGCACGGATGTTAGCTCAGGGCCAGTCTTCCTCAGACAAAAGAGGAGGATTGGCAGCAGTTAGCTCAGGGCTAATCTTCCTCAAAAAAAAAAAAAAAAAAAAAAAAACAGACAGAGGCCACTCCTGACTGAGGCTTGATGGCTGCCAGGTGCCTCCCAAGCATCACAGCTGTTAATCCCCACAAATCTCCTGTAGGTCAGATTATCCTCCTCATTCTACAAATGAGCAGACGCAGCTGGTTAAAGCTCTTGCCCAAGGTCACCAATTAGTAAGTTATTCAAACGGGGGGTTATTAAGCCCTTGTTTTAACTACTACATTATTCTACCTCCCTGGATGTTTGGAAATAACTTTGAAAACTAAGAGTGCATACAGATGTTTAATCAAAATGTGTAAGACAATAGATCCCCAGGAAGCTGACAGCCGCGTTCGATTCACCCATGTCTCTCTCACTCTCCTTTCCCAAGAAGTGCTTACTTCTGCCCTTTTCCATCATTAATTTTATCAAACTCCTTTCTCCACCAGCTCTCCCTCTTCGAGCGATTCCTTTATTCCTCTTCCAGTTTTTCTTTTGTGCCTCTCTCCTGTATTAAATTACTTTAAGCTTTCCTAATTAACACGAGAACCACCAAAAAAAAAAAAAAAAGCAGAACTTTTGAAAGTGCGTGTAATTAAAAGACTTTATCCGAAAATTACTTTTAAGCAGAACTAAATGTTTGATAAGGACGAAGGACATATTTACAATGTTCCTTTTTGTTTAAGAACTATTTGCTTGGATTAACTTGAGACACAGCTGAGACTTTTACAGAGATAAAATGATAGAAAGCTTAGTAAATTTTTTAGACTCATCACGAAACCAAAAGTCATATTTCTACTTTAGATTGTCAGCGTATGATTACACCAGAATTTTATCAGACTGAAAAATAAGAACACAGATTTGACTACACAAGTCCTAAATTCTCGAAGCTTTTAGAGAAGGGCGCTCTCGGCTCCAATACAGCCTCTTACTGACGCCCTTCCCCTGCAGCCTGTGAAGCTGCTCTTTCCTCTGGGCCACATGGCTCTTTGTTCATTTTATACCTTTATTATCATTGTAACTGGGTTATATCGTGGCCTGTTTTCACACCAGTCTCCTCCATTAGACAGAGATGACTAGCGCAAAAAACATTTTTTTCATCTTTGTATTTCATGAGTGCCCAGTACATCAAGATCCTCCCGGCAGATCTGTTGAATAATGGAACAAAAATTCACATTTAGCACGAAAACATGAGCCTCCAGACAGACTGGGGTTACCACAGGGCAGGACACATTGGTGATTACTGTCTTTTAATTTGCCTGCATGAAAATAATCTAAAGCCTTTGGTTTCTGAGAAGAGGAAATATACAGGGTACATTTTTCAAACCATCATCCACAGATGGGGCAGGCGGGAGCTTGCCTGCTCTTCATCCAGATGACACTGATTTTCTGAGTTACACTTGACACCAAGACTATTACAGATCTGATCACTTGAAAACAAACCCTTCTGTCCTTCCCTGGCAAGATTCTTCTTCCACTCCCCTCTCACTTAGTCCAAACATCCCTCGCAGAACCAATGACGGCACTATTCTGTTGCCACTGTCCCAGAACTTTGTATCACTATTCCAATTTCTCCTTTTTCAAAACACTTCCACACATTCTATACTATCTTATCTTTACAACAAATTCTGAGGAGCCGAGTTACAGAGGAGGAAACACCGTGCTTAAAATGTGCTCAAAGCCACACTGAGTAGAACCCAGTTCTTCCTCTTGATCCTAATGAGGCGCCCCCAGCAAAACCCCCAGAGAAACTTGCACAAAAAGGCCCAGGCCAGGCTGAAGCCCCGTCACTTCTGAGTCAGGACCTTTGGGGTGAGCCCAAAAGACGGACTTTGAAAAAGTCTCTGGGTGCTTCTGGGAGGCTCCTCAAGTTAGGCAGCCTCACACCATACAACATCCTCTTGTAATGTCACTGTGTATTCCCTAAACACTTCGGGGTTATTTCTTCATTCAAAGTGGCCAAATAGACGCTCAATACCACGACTTGGAAGGAACCGCAATAGCTGTCACTTGTTTTTCTCAATAGAACGAGGGGCTCCTGGGGCCCTCTTTATACTCAGTAAAAGAAACCAGCACCTGGGGGTGGCTTTCCCCGGGCGAATCCGCCCCCGGCCCCCCCGCCGTCCCCCAGCTTGGCGCTGTGGCTGACAACCACCCAGCTGCGCACCTGCAAAAGCTCCCCGCGACCACCGCCCACCACCCAACAAGGACGCCCGCCTATCATTCTTCTGTGCGCATCCTCTAGGCTTCCCGGGGGCTCCACGGTCCCCGGTCCCTTTTCTCCCGAAGTCTGTGGGGACTTCCCCCGCCGCCACTCGATCTCTCAAAGGACCCGCTACACGTGAATTTGAGATTCTCACGTTTGGGTGGTTCAGAAATTATTAGCCTGTGGGAGCCGCCGACGCCCCCACCGTCCCAGCCTCGCGCGCGCAGCACGTGGAGCGGGCCAAGCACGCCCCCGGCCGGCCCGCCCCGCCGCGCACGAGCCGGAGCGCGGGCCCGAGCGCAGGGGGGGCCCGCCCGCGCCCCTGCACCCGCCGCACCTTCTCCTCCTGGGAAAGTTCTCGAGCCCGACCCTGCGGCCTGCCGCCGGAGGGGGCAGCGGGCCCGTCCGGGCGAGCTGCGTGGAAAAGGAGAAGGAGAAAGGGAAGGGGAGGAAGGGGCGGGGAGGCTGGCGGGGCGATCCCCTCCGACCCCACTTTCCGCCCCGGCGTGGGCCGCTCTGTCTCTCCCAGCGACACCATTGTCACCCCCTCCAGGGGCGAGGAGTTTGGGCTCTGGGGTCAGGCTGCTTCGGTGCACATCTTGCTCCACTCCTTACAAGTGTGCGCTTAGGCAACTTACTTTACCCATCCCTGCAGAAAAAGAAAAGGCTAGGACCCGTCCAGGGCCAATCCAGAGTGTGTGGGGCCTGACACGCCAAAGACGCGGGCGAGGGGAGCGGCCTTGCTCGGGGACAGGTGGCCGTCAGACTCGAGGCTCTGCAAGGGGCTGCACAGCGAGGGCCCTGAAGCCGCAGCTTCGTTTGCTCCGTGTTGAACGCCTCTGTACGGCTCTTGGTGAGACTTGCGAGAATTAAATGAGGTGAAGCGCCTAGAATGGGGCCCAGCGCACTCCACAGGTGTTGTTTATGGGGATGATGGCCTGGTGACCGGTCAGGTGGACCTGGAGGGGAGGAAATAAGACTGATTGTCAATTATATGGCAGGTGTTTTAAATACGTATTATACTTAATTCATGCACAAACGTCATTCCAATTATATAGGTCAAAAACCTAGGGCGCAGAGAAATCATCTGACTTGTTCATGGTCACACAGAACCCAATCCTGTCGCATTGCAAGTACCCGGTTTTTCCGCCGTTCCACCTCACAAGTATTAGTATGTACATATATTACTATAACTTGTTTGAGCTAGAAAAGAAAAGAAGAAATTCCCGCATGAGAGAACAGAGGGCCTCAGAAATACCTGTTATTTCTGAATTCTCACTGCAAAATTTCCCCAGCTCAGTACACAGCAAACGGTTTGCCCTTGAAGCTGCACCCCAGCGTGTGAGGCACCCTGTTGCAAAATCAATAAATGGCTTTACTTCAATGTGACCAGGTTACACATTTGCTTGCTCTCCTAGCATTACGTGTTTGCTTTTTCCATCGATTATTAATACTACTGCAATTCAAATTAATGGGTTTATAATCTATCCCCAAAGGGCTTATAGACTAAGACAAACAATAACGCAATGAGCTCGCCGCGTCTAAGGTGCACTTTGCATACTTTTCTCATGGAAGCTCCACATCTCTTTGCTGTAGGTAGGTAATCATCATTAACTTATGAAAGCTCGAAAGTGTATTAAATTGTTTGAGTTCACACAGATAGTCAGGCCTGGAAACTAGTTTTGTTTGGGTCTTAAACCTTGGCTCTTTTCTCTACACCTTGGGGAGAAGAGAAGAAACTAGCAAAAATACATGAAGTCATTTATGTCTTGCAAAGTCGGGGAAAAGATATCAAATTCTGGTAGTTATTTTCTTAAAGTACGTTTCTACAGCAGGAGAACGAAATGTAAACCTTAGACCCACAACTCGGTTTTCTAGGCGAGGAAGGAAGAGGGCCTAGTGTAGCACCAGGCACACAACGGTATGTCTGTTGAATGAATTGATTCAGAAAAGAATTAGTGAAATGGTACTTGGTGGTGCATATTAAGGCACAACCTTTCAATAGACGTGATTCTTGTAAAAAATGACAGTATTGCAAGGAGAAATCTCTTTTTTTCAACCCCTCTATTTTTTCCTCACTCTGTCCACTCTCAGGTCACTATTGGTCAACAAAATGGGCAAATCAAATTTAAAGAGGGAGCAGAAGGCAGAAGGAAAGAAGAGAGGAGAATAAAAGGACCACAGGCAAGGGGCGAGGGAGAGAATGAGGAGGGACATCCTTTCCCTTGCCTGCTTCTCAGAGGGCAAAGATTTTCTATCTGTAAAGAAATATGAAGAAAAAAATTCAAACATACGTTGTCTTCTAACTAAATTGTAAAACTGAAGCCATAGTTGCATTTTTATTGTATTAATATAAAAACAGCAATATTTTGTTGACAGAAAATAAAATGTGTGTCTCAGCAATCTTGCTCCCCTGACTCTCACCCGGCGGGTTAGTCCCACAGTGGCTTTAGAGGGGCTGGGGGATGGGAGGTCGCCTGTTGAGATAAAGAAGGCAAGTTCACTACCTCTCCCTTGGGCAGAGAAGCGTTCATGCAGGAAGTGAACTTTCAAAGACTTCAAAAACAAAGTCAATAAAGGAAGTGAGAGAAGGGGGCATACATACAACTTTCAAGGAATGGGTGAAATTCCGAGGAGGAGATGAAATGGTGGCTCTAATAAAGGGAACCACAGTTAACATTTTAATGTTTACCCAGGCAAGCCGACTTCAGAGGTCATCTCTTCATCCATGCTGGTGAGCACTTGGAAGGAGAGCATGAACTAATGACCATCCGATCCGTGGCAGGCTGCAGAACAGAACGTGAGGGAGAAAGGAGCCGTAGATGCTTTCTTAAGTGACCTGCAGAAAAAGGGAGGCTCTTGGGCCTGAAGTTTAAAGAAATAAGTGAAGGAGGTCAAAAGGTAAAAACAAAAACAGAAAAACAAAAAACATCTGTTAAAGGAATGAATATATTGGCTGAACTGCAATCTGAATCATTCCTTATAAAAATCAAGAATACAGAATTGATTTTACTCATTCAACTTTCATTCAATAAATATTACTCAAGATTTTTTTTTTCCCTAAGGAAGATTAGCCCTGAGCTGACATCTATGCTAGTCTGTCTCTATTTTGTATATGGGACGCCGCCACAGTATGGCTGATGAGTGGTGTGTAGGTCTGGACCCAGGGTCCAAACCCACGAACCCAGGCTGCCAAAATGGAGCATGCCAAACTTTACTACGCCCTGAGGCAGGTCCCTAGGATTCTTAACCTAGCATTTTTATCATAATTTATACATATAGCTCATGAATGAATAAACATAAAGTTAAGCATGTTGAGACAAAATGGTAACTTCCACTCTACATTTTTTCCATTGCACACAAGATCAGCTTTGACGTTCAGCAGTTGAAATATCATTAATCTTTTTTCAATTATCCTTTTCCTTTTTTTTTTTTTTTTTTTAGGAAGATCAGCCCTGAGCTAACATCTGCTGCCAATCCTCCTCTTTTTGCTGAGGAAGCCTGGCCCTGAGCTAACATCTGTGCTCATCTTCCTCTACTTTAAATGTGGGACACCTACCACAGCATGGCTTGCCAAGAAGTGCCATGTCTGCATCCAGGATCCAAACCGGTGAACCCTGGGCTACCAAAGTGGAACGTGCTCACTAACCATGGTGCAACCTGGCCAGCCCCTCCTTCTCCATTTTTAGTAGATTAATAGCAAATCACCTACTTCTTGTATAATTCTCAAACAAGGCCAAAAAATAAATGTATTATGGAAAAATAAAAAAATAAAGTGACTGGGGCTGGCCCAGTGACATAGTGGTTAAGTTGGTATGCTCTGCTTCAACAGCCCGGGGTTTGCAGGTTCAGATCCCAGGCGCAGACCTACACACCACTCATCAAGCCATGCTGTGGTAGTGTCCCACATACAAAATAAAGAAAGTTTGGCACTGATGTTAGCTCAACAACAATCTTCCTCAAGCAAAAAGAGGAAGATTGGCAACAGATGTTAGCTCAGGGCCAATCTTCCTCACCAAAAAAATAAACAAATAAATAAAGTGGTTAAAAAGGATATTTGTTTCTACTCACCAATTTCAAGAGTGAGGGTCACAATACGATGCACTATGAAGGATTATAACTTTTTATTGCATCAAAATTATGGAACAACTATTAAAATTACATCAAAATAGAAAATTGTGGAAATTTAAGGAAAAGTTGACAAATCCACTACTTGTTGGAGGAGGTAATCATTGAGAGGATGTGACCGCCAGTTGACCTGAGAGCTGGACCCAGGCAATGAGAGGCTCCTCACCCCTCCCGCGTCCTTGGAATGTACCTCTGGTTCCCACAGTGGGAGCGGTTTTCAAGGACGTAGCTTTGAGAGAGCAAGGTCTTGTTAAGATCATCTGGACTGTGTACGTGACTGACCCTAGTTAAGGCCTCTCTAAGAACTTTCCAGATTCTGGTGGGTGATTAAGGAGATCTGCTTGTCTTCCGGCCACCCAAGACAAGCCTCCTAAGTTCCCTTGCTTATTGAAACTACCGCCTAGCAAACTGAAGTGGCTGCCTCTTTCTTCAGTCTCTCCTTGCTCTCTATGTACAAGAGACAGTTTACAAACCAGCACTACTGAGGCAGGAGATTTCAAGAGGACCTCTCTAAATTACTGTTGGGTTTAGCAGACAAAAATAGTAAGGATCAAAGAGGTTTGGAAAACATAATTAACAAGCTTGATCTACCAGACATACATTAAAAGTTTTTTTTTAATTAAAAAAATAAAGCAAATTCATTCCCCAATCCCAGATTGAGAGCACAGCTCTCCTTAGTTACATACCTGGTTAGGACAACATATCCACATTTCAGTGGCACATCCAGCAGTCCTCAACTTGCAAATATACTATCTTGGTTGTGAGCAGTCTGCAAGTTGTGCACTCTGCATTAGTACCCACACCCCCAGCCTTGTTTCATACACCAGATTCTGTTCTGGGTCATCATCTGCTAAGAGATGACACTAGCTACTGAGTGATGGGTGGTGCTATCAGCTGGCTCCCCCAGGAGCCTGAGTTTTGCTGGGGACTCGTGGCCCCAAGGCCCACTGCCCCATACTGAGTGATGGTGCTCTTCAACCTCTATCTCCCCACAGATGGCATCTTGAAGGAGGCTGGAGTGGGGAGGGGGGTCATGTCCCAGCGCCTGGAACCTGCTGCACCCAGTGAGTGGTGGCGTAGTTCTTGATAGTTCTGGCAGACAACCTTAAGCCCTTAGTGACAGCTTGAACCCCTGTCCCCTCCCTGTTCCAGCTACGCAGTCTGGCATGATCCTGGAAGCCGGGTTTCATCTCCCTTGGTGGCTGGGACAGGGGTGGCCTCACGCTAGCAGCCTCTCTGCCTGCTTGGGGTTTCAGGATGGGGGTGGGGAGGCTGTAGCTCACTCACCCTGCCCCAGGCTGCTCAAGCCTGAAGGAGTCAGGGCTTACAGAAACCATAATGAGGAATTTTGTAGTCATTTCTTTGTTGCAGTAATGAGAACCATTTATAATATTTATGGGTTTTCTTTCCTTATGCATTTGCCTTTTGAACTCTTTTCCAGGAACTCATTAGTTACCAATGTAAGGGACTGTCTTAGTGAATTTATTACTCCAAGGATATAGAATTCTCTTCTCACACCACTGCCTCCCATTCTGCACTGCGCGATCTTTCTTTCTATTTTCTTAATTTCTCTATGACCTTTAATCCTAGAATCCCTTCCTATTTTTCAGTCCAGTATCTCCATCCTGACTTCCCTTATCTCTCTCCCCAGTGTAGATCAGTTTTTCTTTCAGTGTACATATTTCCCTACCACCACGAGACTCTCCGTTCCCTGGACCTCCCTCCGTTCCTGGTCAGGAATCTCCCCCATCCACTTTCATTGTTATTTTCCCAAATTGTTACATGTTACTGGAACATCGGAGGAGTATGTTGATCGGATCCACTGTGAATTCATATAGTCTCGGAAGAGCATTTACCACTTTCTAACATCCTTTTCATCCTCTCTCCATTGCATGCTCCATCTCCACATCCTAGACCTTTTCCGTGCGAGACCTCAACTGATGCCTCTCCTCGCTCTCAACACATGGGACTTCCTTCCACGTCAAGTAGAAGTTCTTCCCACTGGAGCTTCCACAAATCTTTTTGCATCTTTCCATTACTTATCTTTCTTCTTTCTTCTCTCTGAGAAACCATTCCTCCTTGCAAAAGCTAGTCCCTGTGCCTTAAACCCCAAACACCCAACTTCTCCAGGATTGGACTCATCAGTTGTCACCTTTTACTTGCATTTTCAAAGTCCTGTACTTTTTAGTTCTTGGGTCTCTGCTTTCAAGCTGAGGCCTCTATTATTCTTTAAATAATGCTTATTAATATTACTATAAAATTTTCCAACAGCTCTGCTATTCCGTCAAACTATTGACCTGAGGTCAATATTCCCTTACCACCAAACTTTGTCAATGTGTATCTATTCCCATAGCCTCAGATTCTGGCCTTTACTCTGTGTGGGACACCTGAGAAGCCACCTCTTGGAATCTGGGCTTCCCAACCACTCTACTTTACCTCCTTCCTTAGCAAACAATAGACACGTCATAATTGCCTATCCACTGGGCTCAGTCTTCAGCGTCCTTGGCTTCTCGGAACCATTTACCAGGTTGACCTGTCCCTTCTCAGATACACCCTCTTCTCAAAGTTTTCTTCTTTTTTTTTTTTAAAGGAACTTTAGGGTATTTTCTTATTGGCTACTTGACATCTACCTAATGTTACCCTTCTTCAGGGTCTTAGTTCCTCTGATAATCCATCCGTTCGAACACTTCAAAACTAGTCAGGCTCCTGGGCATCCCATGTCATATATCAATAATCCAAAAATTATGTAAATTTTATATCCTAGATTTCATATACTCTTTCAATATTTTCTTTCTACACACTTGCTGGGGAGAGGGAGAAGGGGTTATAAATAGCCCCAAGGAAATTTCTAACATCTCTAAGCAGAGGCAAAGCAATTATCAAGAAGCTAAAGGAAATCCTACATGAAATTATCTGTCCATTCAAAGCTGTTATCTCTATATTGAGGAAATAATGCCAGCCTTGGCAGAAAACAATTCCTCACTTAGCTTCTGTGACTCTGTATCTCTGGGTTCTCCAAACACTCAAAACACTTCTTTATCTCCATCCTTTCCTCTTCCTCTTTCCTAAATGTGAGTGGTCCTCCAATGTTCTGGTTTCAGACCTTTTCCTTTTTCCATCTTCCCTCATTCTCCTGTCCACTTATGTCCTTAATAAGCTTATTATAAATCACTTTTAGACATATAAATTCGAGCTCTCTAGCCCTGAAAGATCCTGAGTCATCTTCTCCTGTTCTCACCAGCCTAACTCGACATTCCAACCTGAACTCAGCATCTTATCACTATAACTAATTTGGTATTGTATTTCAATTTTCATAATTCTAACACTACCACCATTCTCCTAGACACTCAGATTTGAAACTTTAGTCCCTTTTTTGTTTCTACTCTGTCCTTCTCTCCCATATCATGCTTCCCAAATTCTGTGAAAAGTGTACTTGACATAAGATTGGCATATATATTCTCATGATATCTATCTGACTTTGTCTTCGGTTATAGTCTATGACAATTTTAAAAGAAATATCTGTAAAAGGAAATTTAAATAGCACGATTTAGATATTTAAGTTAATATCAGTGGTAGTAGTCACTCTGGAAAAAAGATGTTTATGACAAGTACAAGATGTAAAACTCAGTCTCTACATTTAACAGTTCGTTTATTTTATTTTTCTTATTGCAGTAACATTGGTTTATAACATTATATAAATTTCGGGTGTATACTATTGTATTTTGATTTCTGTGTAGATTACATCATGCTCACCACCCAAAGACTAAGTACAATCCATCACCACACACACGTGCCTGATCATCCCTTTGTCCTCCTCCCTCCCGCCTTCCCCTCTGGTAAGCACCAGTCCAATCTCTGTCTCTGTGTGTTTGTTGTTGTTTTTATCTTCTATTTATGAGTGAGATCATACGGTATTTGATTTCTCTCTCTGACTTATTTCGCTTATCAAAATACCCTCAAGATCCATCCATGTTGTCACAAATGGCCAGATATCGTCATCTTTTATGGCTGAGTAGGATTCCATTGTGTATATATGGCACATCTTCTTTATGCATTTGTCCCTTGATGGGCACCTAGGCTGCTTCCAAGTCTTGGAGATTGGGAATAATGCTGAGATGAACATAGGGGTGCATGTGTCTTAACCCATTCTTGTTTTCATGTTCTTTGGATAAATACCCAGCAGTGGAATAGTTGGATTGTATGGTGGTTCTATTCCTAATTTTTTGAGGACTCTCCATACTGTTTTCCATAGTGGCTGCACCAGTTTGCACTCCCACCAGCAGTGTATGAGGGTTCCCTTCTCTCCACATCCTCTCCAACACTTGTGATTTCCTGTCTGGTTAATTATAGCCGTTCTGACTGGAGTGAGGTGATATCTCATTGTAGTTTTGATTTGCATTTTCCTGATAGTTAATGATATTGAACATCTTTTCATGTGCCTGTTTGCCATATGTATATCTTCTTTGGAGAAACGTCTAATCAGATCTTTTGCCCATTTTTTACTTGGGTTGTTAGTATTTTTGTTGTTTAGATGTGTGAGTTCTTTATATATTTTGGATATTGACCCCTTGTCAATGGTTTGCACATATCTACTCCCAATTGTTAGATTGTCTTTTTGTCTTGTTGGTGGTTTCTTCTGCTGTGCAGAAGCTTTTTAGTTTCATATAATCCCATTTGTTTATTTTTTCTATTGTTTCCCTTGCCTGGTCAGACATAGTACTTGAAAATATGCTGCTCAGACTGATGTTGAAGAGCTTACTGATTATGTTTTCTTCTGGAAGTTTCAGGGTTTTAGGTCTTCCATTCAAGTCTTTAATCCATTTTGAGTTGATTTTTGTGCATGGTGTAAGACACTGGTCTGCTTTCATTCTTTTGCATGTGGCTGTCCAGTTTTCCCAACACCATTTATTGACGAGACTCCTTTCTCCATTGTATATTCTTGGCTCCCTTGTCAAAAATTAGATATCTGTAGATGTGTGGTTTTATTTCTGGGCTTTCAATTCTGTTGCATTGATCTGTGTGTCTGTTTTTGTGCCAGTACCATGCTGTTTTGATTACAGTAGCTTGATAGGATATTTTGAAATCAGAGAGTGTGATGCCTCCAGCTTTGTTCTTTTTTCTCAGGATTCCTTTGGATATTCGGGGTCTTTTGTTGTTCCATATAAATTTTAGGATTCCTTGTTCTATTTCTGTGAAAAATGTTATTGGAACTTTGATAGGGATTGTATTGACTCTGTAGATTGCTTTAGGAAGTATGAACATTTTAACTGTGTTAATTCTTCCAATCCACGTGCACGGAATATCTTTCCGTTTCTTTGTGTCTCTTTTATTTCTTTCAACAATGGTTTATAGTTTTCAATGTACAGGTCTTTATCTTTTTTGGTTAAGTTTATTCCTAGATATTTTATTCTTTTTGTTGCAGTTGTAAATGGGATTGTATTCGTAATTTCTCTTTCTGCTACTTTGTTGTTAGTGTATAGAAATGCAACTAATTTTTGTATGTTGATTTTGAATCCTGTAACTTTACCATATTCATTTGTTATTTCTAAAAGTTTTTGGTGTATTCTTTAGGGTTTTCTAGATATAAAATCATATCATCTGCAAATAATGACAGTTTCACTTCGTCCTTTCCCATTTAGATCCCTTTTGTTTCTTTTTCTTGCCTAATTGCTCTGGCTAGGACTTCCAATGCTATGTTAAATAAGAGTGGTGAAAGTGGGCATCCTTGTCTGGTTCCTGTTCTTAGAGGGATAGCTTTCAGTTTTTCTCCTCTGAGAATGATGTTAGCTGTGAGATTATCATATATGGCTTTCATTATGTTGAGATATTTTCCTTCTACACCCACTGTATTTAGAGTTTTTATCATAAATGGATGCTATATCTTGTCAAATGCTTTCTCTGCATCTATTGAGATGATCATGTGATTTTTTATTCTTCATTTTGTTAATGTGATATATTACGTTGATTGATTTGCACATGTTGAAACATCCATGCATCACTGGAATGAATCCCACTTGATCATGATGTATGATCTTTTTAATGTATTGTTGTATTAGATTTGCTGGTATTTTGTTGAGGACTTTTGCATCAATGTTCGTCAGTGATGTTGGCCTGTAATTTACTTTTTTTTGTGTTGTCCTTGTCTTGTTTTGGTATCAGGGTAATGTTTGCTCACAGAATGAGTTAGGAATCCTCCCCTCCTCTTCAGTTCTTTGGAAGAGTTTGAGAAGGATAGGTATTGAGTCTTCTTTGAATGTTTTATAGAATTTTCCAGGGAAGCCATCTGGTCCTGGACTTTTATTTTTGGGGAGTTTTTTGATTACTGTTTTGATCTCCTTACTGGTGATTGGTCGATTCAAATTCTCTATTTCTTCTTGATTCAGTTTTGGAAGGCGGTATGAGTCTAAGAATTTATCCATTTCTTCTAGATTATCCAATTTGTTGGTGTATAGCTTTCTGTAGTATTCTCTTATACTTTTTGTACTTCTGAGTTGTCTGTTGTAATTTCTTCTGTTTCATTTTTTATTTTATTTATTTGCAGCTGCTGTCTTTTTTCCTTGGTGAGTCTAGCTAAGGGTTTGTCCATTTTATTGATCTTTTCGAAGAACCAGTTCTTAGTTTCATTGATTTTTTCTTAGTCTATTTCATTTATTTCTGCTCTGATTTTTATTTCCTCCCTTCTGCTGATTTTGGGCTTTGTTTGTTCTTCTGTTTCTGGTTCCTTTAGGTGCACTGTTAGATTGTTTATTTGGGATTTTCTTGTTTGTTGAGATAATATTTAATTTTAATAAAGTAACATTACATGCATTTATAATATTTTTGCCCACTAGAAAAAATTAGTACTATTTTGAAGCTATATATCAGTCATTTAACAAAGTAATTTAATTTTATTATGTGTTATGAACTGAATTATGTTCTCCCAAGATTCATACATTGAAGGCCTAACCCCAAAAGTGACTGTATTTGGAGATAGGGCATTTAAAGAGGTAACTAAGGCTAACTGAAGTCAAAAGGGTGGGGTGCTGATCCAATAGGACTGATGTCCTTATGAGAAAAGGAAGAGGCACCAGAGATGTGTGTGCACTGACTAACAACCATGTGAGGACATGGCTTGCAGGCGACCATCTGCAAGACAGGAAGAGCCTCACCAGAGACCAACCCTGTCTGTCGACACCTCGAGCTTGGGTTTCCAGCCTCCAGAACAGTGAGAAAATAAATTTATGTTAAGCCACTCAGTCTGTGATTCTTTCTTATGGCAGCCCGAGCAGACTAATACATTATGAAAAAATTTGATATACAAAGAAGAGAAAATAGTAAAATAAGCCTCCAGGTAAGCATTGCTCAAATTTAATAATTACCAAGATTTTGTTACATGTACATCATATATATTTTTTTCTTTCTCTTCCCTTTTCTGAAGCATTTAAAGCAAACCCCAGACATCAGCTTATTACCCCCCTCCTTACTTCAGTATGCACCTCTTACACAACATCAATGCCAGTATCACACTAACAAAATTATCAATAACTTGGAATCGTATAAAATCCGGTCTATATTCAAACTATCAGTTATCTCAACAATATGTTTTTTACAACTATTTTTTATATTGATTTGTTTTGTCCTAATCAACACAACTTCCACCCATTGGATTTGATTGTTATGTCTCCTAAGTCCTTTTTAATCTTTTTATTTTCCATATCATTGATTTGGGGAAGAAACCAGGTCCATAATTTCTGAATGTCCCACATTCTGCTTGTCTTTTTACTTCCTTCCTTGTGGTACTTGTTTCACCATCACCATATTTCCTGTAAACTTATGCCACTCAGTTTGTTTTTTACATTTTGTATTTTGTCCTCTATCTTATGGGTCACTCATAAAAACGCACATCTTTCAGTGATGACTTTGTTTCTGGATTTATCTCAGTTGGTTCTTAATCTTTCAATAGGTACCAACTGTGATGAGTTAGTCATATTCTAGTGGTTTCCCTAAGAGTAGAATGATCACCGAATGTAGGATCTGAACACACATAAATACAAGTTAAATAAAACAAAAGTATTTTAGAAGAAATTCAGGAAATAATTATCATTGTTTGTTCTTTGATTCAATATGACCTACTGTAGGAATATTCTCTTGTCAAAAATTTACCCATTTTAGAGGTTTTGGCTGGAGCAATTAGGCAAGAAAAAGAAATGAAAGGTATCCAAATTGGCAATGAAGAAGTGAAACTCTCCCTGTTGGCAGATGACGTGATTTTATATATAGAAAACCCTAAAGAATCCACCAAAAAACTATTAGAAATAATCAACATCTATGGTAAAGTGGCAGGGTACAAAATCAACTTACAAAAATCAGTTACACTTCTATGTCTGATAACAAACTAACAGAAAGAGAACTCAAGAATACAATCCCATTTGCAATCACAACAAAAAGACCAAAACATCTAGGAATAAATTTAACTAAGGAGGTGAAAGATCTATACAATGGAAACTGTAAGACATTATTGAAAGAAATTGATGATGATATAAAGAAATGGAAAGATATTCTATGCATGTGCTTTGGAAGAATAAACAGAGGTAAAATGTCCATACTACCTAAACCAATCTGCAGATTCAATGCAATCCCAGTCAGAATCCCAATGACATTCTTCACAGAAATAGAACAAAGAATCTTAAAATTCATGTGGGGCAACAAAAGACCCCAAATAGCTAAAGCAATCCTGAGAAAAGATGAACAAAGCTGGAGGCATCACACTCCTTGACTTCAAAATATCCTACAAAGCTGTGGTAACCAAAACAGCATGGTACTGGCACAAAAACAGACACACATATCAATGGAACAGAATTGAAAGCCCGGAAATAAAACCATATGTCTACAGACAGCTAATTTTCGACAAGGGAGCCAAGAACATACAATGGAGAAAGGAAAATCTCTTCAACAAATGGTGTTGGGAAAACTGGACAGCCATATGCAAAAGAATGAAAGTAGACCATTATCTTACACCATACACAAAATTTAACTCAAAATGGGTTAAAGACTTGAAGGTAAGATATGAAAGCATAAAACTCCTAGAAGAGAATACAGGCAGTGTGCTCTTTGACATCAGTCTTAGAAGGATCTTTTTGAATACCATGTCTACTCAGGGAAGGAAAACAAAAGAAAAAACAAATGAGATTTCATCACACTAAAGAGCTTCTGCAAGGCAGAGGACACTGGGAACAAAGTGAAAACACAACTCACCAACTGGGAGAAAATATTTGCAAAACATATATCTGACAAAAGGTTAATCTCCAAAATATATAAAGACCTCATACAACTCAACAACATAAAAACAAACAACCCGATCAAAACGTGGGCAGAAGATATGAACAGACATTTTTCCGAAGAAGATATCTTCTTCAGATATCTTCAGATGGCCAATAGGTACATGAAAAGATGTTCAACATCACTAATCATCATGGAAGTGCAAAGCAAAACTACATTGAGATATTACCTTACACGCATTAGAATGGCTATAATTACCAAGACAAAGAATAACAAATGTTGGAGAGGATGTGGAGAAAAGAACCCTCATGCACTGCTGGTGGGAATGCAAAGTGGGGCAGCCATTATGGAAAACAGTATGGAGATTTCTCAAAAATTGGAAAATAGAAATACCGTATGACCCAGCTATCCCACTACAGGGTATTTATTGAAAGAACTTGAAATCAACAGTTCAAAGGGACTTATGCACCCCTATGTTCATCACAGCATTATTCACTATGACCAAGACATAGAAGCAACCCAAGTGCCCATCAACTGATGAATGGATACAGAAGATGTGATATATATACACAGTGGAATACTACTTAGCCATAAAGAAAGACAAAATTGTCCCATTTGCAACAACCTGGATGGATCTTGAGGGTATTATGTCAAGTGAAATAAGCCAGAGAAAGACAAACTGTTTAATTTCACTCATATGTGGAAGATAAACAAACATATGAATAAAGAGAACAGATTAGTGGTTACCAGAGGAGAAGGGGGATAGGGAGTGGGCATAAGGGTGACTGACAAATAGTAATGTACAACTGAAATTTCACAATGTTATAAACTATTATAATCTCAAAAAAATTTTTTTAAATTTACCCATTTTAAAAGAAATACTCACACACATTAATTATTTCTCTTGATTATGAGGGCTGAGTTTTGAAGTTTTTACATGTATGGAAGCAATGATTTTTAAATAACTGGAGTGATTTATCTTATGTGTGTGCAGACATGCTATCTTAATAGCATCTGTGGGGAATCTTGTGTTTTATAAATTAAAAATTGGAACTCAGCGAGGTAAAGTGTCTTTCCCAAGTACATATAGAGAGTATAATTATATATTTTATCATATATATAATTTTTTCACAAGTATATACTTTCTAAATATTTTCTCTAGATGATAATTTTTCAATGTTCTGGACATTTCATAAAGGGTATGGCATAATTATAATTAGATTTATTGGGTACCTACAACAAACTAGGCACTAGTTTATAAACTTTATGTGTAATAAACCATTTAGACTTCACAACGACCCTGTAAATAGATTCTAGAATTATCCCTATTTAATGGATGAGGAATCAGAGGCTTTCTTACAGCCGGTAAGTGGCAGAGACAGGATTTGAATTCAGGCAGCTTAACCTCCCGATCTTCGAGGTCTGATGCCGAGCTTTGGATCCTTCACCTCCACCCTGAGTGAAGCCTTTATTAAAGCGGTCCAAGTGAGGAGGGAGGTGGAAGTCACTGATTAGTTCTCAGCCTGTCCGGGCCAGGGCCCGCTTTCCTCGTGGCTCCAGCCGACTTCTCTAGTTTCAGAGGGGCTTCAGGGAATCCCCATCCAAATAAAGCAGTGTGGGATGGATCTGAGAATACTGTTGAAAAACAGTGGAAAACCCCGGCCGTTGAGACTTGAAAGAATCTAGCAATTTCCCTTCCTGTCTCTTCTGACAGAATTAGTCAAAGTTAATTTACAGAGACTGCAACAGGTCAAGAAAGAAATGGATATAAGTGCCTCTGACGGAATGGAGACGTAGTCTGTGTCGGGCCATGGTGTCTAGATCCATCAGACCTTCCAAGAACACGGAGGAGAGCGCAGTTTACATTTCGAAGATGAGTTCTGAGGGAACTGACTTCCGTGAAAAGTTACTTGTCATAAATCCCTTTTTATCCTTCATGCTGAAGAATTCACTTTAGAGCTCAAGGACTTCCGTAAAGAAAGCCTTTCTAGAATAAAAAGACGTTGTATTGAAGTGGCAATTGGTTTGGTTGGTGTGTTTTGTTTTGCTGCAAAAACCCTTGTACGCATCTGAAACTATGCTACACCACCTGGAAAATTGTTGTCAAAATGATTTGTATTCTATGCATTATTTGTACCGTATATATCCCAGGGCTGCTGTAACAAGGTATCACAAATCAGATGGCTTACACAACAAAAATTTATTCGATTCTTAATTTTTTGAGGAAACTCTACTGTTTCCATAGTGGCTGTACCAATTTGCATTCCCACCAACAGTGCACAAGGGCTCCCTGTTCTCCACATCCTCATCAACACTTGTTGTTTCTTGTCTTTTTAATAATAGCCATTCTGACATGTGTGAGATGATATCTCATTGTGGCTCTGATTTGCATTTCCCTGATGATTAGTGATGTTGAACAGCTTTTCATGTACCTGTTGGCCATCTGTATGTCTTCTTAGCAGAAGTGCCTATTCAGATTCTTTGCTCATTTTTAAAATGGATTGTTTGTTTTCTGCTATTGGGTTGTATGAGTTCTTTAATATTTTGAATATTAACCCCTTATCCTATATACGATTTGCAAATACTTTCTGCCATTCTGTAGGTTGCTTTTTCATTTTGTTGATGGTTTCCTTTGTTGTGCAGAAGCTTTCCGTTCGATGTAGTTTCACTTGTTTATGCTTTTGTTGCCTTTGCTTTTGGTGTCAAATCTAAAAAATCATTGCCAAGGGTGATGTCAAGAGAAAACATACCCCCCATGTTTTCTTCTAGGAGTTGTATGGTTTCAAGCCTTACTGTCAAGTCTTTAATGCATTTTGAGTTAATTTTTGTGTGGTATAAGATGGTGGTCCAGTTTCATTCTTTTGCCTGTGTTGACTAGTTTTCCCAACACCATTTGTTGAAGAGACTGTCCTTTCCCCGTTGTATATTCTTGACTCCTTTATTGTAAACTAATTGACCACACATGCATGAGTTTACTCCAGGGCTCTCTTTTTTGTTCCATTGATCTGTGTGTCTATTTTTATGCCAATATCATACTATTTTGATAACTATAGCTTTGTAGCATCGTTTGAAATCAGAAAGTGTGATACCTCCATCTTTGTTCTTCTTTCTCAAGATTGCTTGGGTTATTAAGGGTTTATCATGGTTCATAAAAATTTTAGGATTTTTTGTTCTATTTCTGTGTAAAATGCCATTGGAATTTTGATAGGGATTGCATTGAATCTGTAGATTGCTTTGGATAGTACGGACATTTAACAATATTGATTCTTCCAACCCATGAGCACAGAATATCTTTCCATTTCTTTGTGTCTTCTTCAATTTCTTTCATCAATATATTATAGTTTTCAGTGTGCACGTCTTTCAACCCCGTGGTTAAATTTATTTCTAAGTATTTTACTCTTTTTAATGTAATTGTAAATGGGATTGTTTTCTTAATTTCTTTGTCTGGTAGTTCATCATTAATGTACAGAAAAGCAACTTATTTTTGTATATTGATTTTTTAACCTGCAACTTTACTCAGTTTGTTTATTTGTTCTAATAGTTTTTTGGCTGAGACTTTAGGGTTTCCTATATATAATATCATGTCATCTGCAAATAGTGACGGTTTTCCTTCTTCCTTTCTGATTTGGATGCCTTTTATTTCTTTTTTTCCTAATTGCTCTCGCAAGGATTTCCAGTACTATGTTGAATAAAAGTGTCAAGAGTGAGCATCCTTATCTTGCTCCTGCTCTCGGAGGAAAAGGTTTCAGCTTTTTACCATTGCGTATGATGTTAGCTGTGGGCTTGTCATATATGGCCTTTATTATATTGAGGTACATTCCCTCTATACCCCCTTTGTTGAGAATTTTTATCATAAATGGATGTTGAATTTTGTCAAATGTTTTTTCTGCATCATTGAGATAATCATATGACTTTTATCCTTCATTTTGTTAATGTGGTGTATCACAGTGATTGATTTGTGGATGTTGAATCACCCTAGCATCACTGGAACAAATCCCACTTGATTATGGTGTATGATCCTTTTATTTATTTATTTATTTATTTATTTTTAAGATTTTATTTTTCCTTTTTTACCCCAAAACCCCCTGGTACATAGTTGTATATTTTTAGTTGTGGGTCCCTCTAGTTGTGGCATGTGGGACGCCACCTCAGGATGGCTTGATGAGCGGTGCCATGTCTGCGCCCAGGATCTGAACCGGCGAAACCCTGGGCCACCGAAGTGGAGCTCACAAACTTAACCACTTGGCCACTTGGCCAGCCCCTGATCCTTTTAACATATTGTTGAATTTCGTTTGAAATTACTTCGTTGAGAATTCCTTCATCTATGTTCATCAAGGATATTGGCCTGTAATTTTCTTTGTTTGTGGTGTCCTTGTCTGCTTTTGGTATCAGGGCAATGCTGGCCTTGTAAAATGATTTTTGAAGTCTTTCCTCCTCACCTATTTTTTGGAAAAGTTTGAGAAGGATTGGTATTCATTCTTTAAATGTTTGATAGAATTCACCAGTGAAGGCATTTAGTCCTGGACTTTTGTTTGTTTGGAGGTTTTTTATTACTGATTCAATCTCCTTAGTTGTAATTGGTCTCAACAGATTTTCTTTTTCTTTATGATTCAGTCTTGGTAGGTTGCATGTTTCTAGGAATTTGTCTATTTCTTCTAGATCACCCAGTTTATTGGTGTATAATTGTTCATGTCACTTATTTCTGATCCTTTGTATTTCTGTGGTATCAGTTGTAAATCTCTGCTTTCATTTCTGATTTTGTTTATTTGAGTTCTCTCTCTTTTTTTCTTGGTAAGTGTAGCTAAAGGTTTGTCAGTTCTGTTTATCTTTTGTTTAAAAAAACAGCTCTTTGTTTTGTTGATCTTTTCTATTGTCTTTTTAGTCTCTGTGTCATTCATTTCCACTCTGATTTTTTGTTATTTCCTTCCTTCTGCAAATTTTGGGCCTCATTTGTTCTTCTTTTCCCAGTTCCTTGAGGTGTACAGTTAGGTTGTTTATTTGAGATCTTTGTTGTTTCTTAATGTAGGCATTTATTGCTATGATTTTCCCCCTTAGAACTGCTTTTGTTAATTCCATAAGTTGTGATATGTTGTATTTCCATTTTCATTTGTCTTAAGGTATCTTTTGATTTCTTTTTTGACCTATTGGTTGTTCAGTAGCATGTTGTTTAATTTCCACATATGCATGAATTTTCCAATTTTCTCATAATCAATTTCTAGTTCTATACCTTTATGGTCAGAAAAGGTGCTTGATGTGATTTCAATCTTCCTAAATTTGCTAAGACTTGTTTTATGGCCTAACATGTGATCTATCCTAGAGACTGTTCCATGTGTGCTTGAGAAGAATATGTATTCTGTTGCTTTTGGATGGGACATTTTGCATATGTCTGTTAAGTCCATCTAGTCTAATGTTTCTTTTAAGGCCAATGTTTCCTTATTGGTTTTCTGTCTGGATGATCTATCCATTGATGAAAGTGGGATATTAAGTTTCCCTATCAGTATTGTATTGCATATTGTGTTGTATTTCTCCCTCTAGGTCTTTTAACATTTCCTTTATATATTTTGGTGCTCCTATGTTGGGTGCATAAATATTTATGAATATTATGTCCTGTTTTTGGGTTGACCCTATTATCATTATATAATGACTTTCTTTGTCTCTTATCACAGTCTTTGTCTTAAAGTCTATTTTTCTGATATAACTACCCCAGCTTTGTTTTGGTTTCCATTTGCATGGTATATCTTTTTATGTTTCTTCACTTTCAGTCTGTATGTGTCCTTACACCTAAAGTGAGTCTCTTGTAGGCAGCATATAGAAGGGTCTTATTTTTAATCCATTCAGCCACTCTGTGTCTTTTGATTTGAGAATTTAGTCCATTTACACAAAGTCATTATTGCCAGGAATGTACTTATTGCCAATTTGTTAATTGTTTCCTGGCTGTATTATAATTCCTTTGTTGCTTTTTTTCCTCTTGATCTCTTCCTTTGTGAATTGTCGATTTTCTGTAATGCTTAGATTCCTTTCTCTTTATCTTTTGTGCATCTACTATAGTTTTTGCTTTGTGGTTACCAGGAAGCTTACATAAAGCTACTTATATTTATAACAGCTTATTTGAAGTTGATAATGGCTTAAGTTTGAAAATGTTCTAAAGCTTTACAGTTTTTTCCCCCATTTTATGTTTTTAGTGTCAAAATTTATATCTTTTTATCTTGTGTATCCTTTAACAAATTATTGTAATTATAGTTATTTTTACTACTTTTGTCTTTTAACCTTTATACTAGCTTTATAAGTGATTACCCCACCACCTTTACAACATTAGATTATTCTGAATTTTACTATATATTTGTCTTTACCTGTAAAATTTATACTTTCATATGTTTTCCTGTTACTAATTAACACCTTTTTATTTCAGCTTTAAAAAGTCCCTTTGACATTTCTTGTATGGCAAGTCTAGTCATGATGAACTCCTTTAGCTTTTGCTTGTCTGGAAAACTCTTTCTCCTTCAATTCTGAATGACAGCTTTGCGAGACAGAGAATTCTTACTTGGTAGTTTTTTCTTTCAGCACTTTGATTATATCATGCCACCCACTCCTGGCTTGCAAAGTTTCTGCTGAAAAACCTGCTGATAGTCTTATGGTGGTGTCCTTGCACATATCAAGTTGTTTTTCTCCTACTTCTTTTGATATTCTTTCCTTGTCTTTAAATTTTGACACTTTAATTGTAATGTGTCTTGGTGTGGGTCTCTTTGGTTCATCTTATTTGGAACTCCGTGGGATTCCTGGATCTGGATGTTCGTTTCCTTCCCCAGCTTGGGGAAGTTTTCAGCCGTTATTTCCTCAGATAAGTTTTCTGCTCCTTCCCCTCCCTCGTCTCCTCTTGAGAGCTCTATGATGTGAACCCTCGATGTTCCACTTGCTTGGTTCACGTGATGCTGTTTCCTAAGTCCCTTAAGCTGTCTTCACTCTTTTTCATTCTTTTCTTCTTTTTGCTGCTCTGATTGGGTGAGTCCCACAGCTCTGTCTTCAAGTCCACGGCTCTTTTCTTCCACTTCATCTAGTCTGTTACTGAACCTTTCTAGTGTATTTTTCAGTTCAGTTATTGTATTCTTCAGCTCTGTGACTTCTCTTTGGTGCTTTCTCATGTTTTCTATCTGTTTGTTGACATTCTCACCTTGTTCATCCATTCTTCTCCTTAGCTTAGTGGGCGTCTTTATGACTGTTTCATCAGGTAGATCACGTCTCCATTTTATAAGGTCTTTTTCTGGAGTTTTATCTCGTCCTTTTGTTTGGAACGTAGTCTTCAATTTCTTCATTTTCCTTCACTCTTTTTGTTAGTTTTCTGCATTAGATAAAACAGACACTTCTCCTGCTCTGGAAGGAGTGGCCTCATGTAGGAGATGAACCTCATTGTTCAACCCTACCCTGGCTCTTGGTTGTCTTTCAAACTTATGTGATTGTCCAGCCTACTTTATTTTTATTGGCTTCCAGTAGTTGAGGGTCTCTCAAGACCTGTCAGTGTCCCAAAGTGAAGGATCTCCCCTTGGGCCAGCACCTAGATTCAGGCTGATTGGAATCCAGACCCTCAGCCAGCAGCCTTTAAAGTGTGCAAATAGACTTCTTTCAGGGGAGGACTGGGAGAAAGCTGTTTCTGTCTGCTCCCTCTGTGCTGAGCCCTGGGGTGATAGCCAGTTAAGAGCTGTTTCTTTCTTTTCTACCATCCCATTGAACTTTTGAACAGAAGCGCCACTTGCATCAGAGTTAGCCTATGAAGGGATGTGTCCTTTGGGTGGCAGGCACAAAACCTGGGGCGCCAGACATGTACACAAGCTCCTTTATAGGAGACACCAGTGACCTGAGCATAGCAGAGAGACAGCATGGTGCTGGTATCTGCTGGCCTCCCTGGTCTCTAGATTGGATTGTAATTAGCCCTAGATAGCTATTTAATTAGAAGCCTGCCCCTCAGTCCACAGCTATGAAGAGGCTTATCAATAGCCCTCTTTCACAGTAAGATTGGGATGTGTTTCAGTCTGCTGTCTCTGTACGGTGCCCTGGGGGTGGTAGCAGGCCAAGAACTGTCTCTCTGTTTTTCACAGTTCCACGGGACCCACAAACACAAACCCCACTGGCCACCAGAGTCAGGTGATAAAAGGGCATCCTGTAAGTGGCAGCCACAAAAACCAGGGCAACAGACATAAAATCCATGGCAGCAGACATGTGTACAAGCTCTGCTGTAGGAGATACTGCACTGTGGAGTGTGGCAAAGGGAGAGCAGGGGGATACGGCCCACCCTCCAAGGTCTGTGGAGAGGATTACAGTTGGCCCTTAGATGTGTGTTTAGTTAGATGTCTGCCCTTCAGGCCAGAGCTTTGAAGATAAGGTAATAGGCCTCTTTTGCAGAGAAACTGAGCACCTCAGTCTGTTGCCTCTCTGCTGTGCCCCAGGGGTGGTAGCTGTTTAAGAACCCTGTCCCAGTTTGTTATAGACCCATGTGACCCATGAACATGAGCCCTACTGGCCTCTAGAGCCCGGTGATTGGGAATGTCCCCTGGGTGGCAGCTGCAAAAATCAAGTCATTAGATGAATATACAAGCTCCTTTCCAGAAGATACCAGTGAGCTGGAGTGAGGCAGAAGGAGAGGGTCAAGATGGCACCCACAGGCCTGTCTTTGAAGGGTATTTCAGTCGGCCCCTAGATGTGTATTAAGTTACAGGCCTGCTGCTCTCCTCAGGTGGACACCTTATGATAAACAAACAAGCCTCTTTTACAGAAAGTCTGGATGCTTTCCAGTCAGCTGCCTCTGTGCTGGGAGCCTGTTAGAGCCCCTGAAGAACTGTTTCTCAGTCCTCTACAGTCTTGTGCATCTTGTGGACACAAGCCCCATGGGCTTTGTGTTTGGGGGGCCCATCTCTCAGGGCAGGTCTTAAAAGTCGGGGTGCCAGACGGGGGATCAAATCCTTCACTCCTCAGGGAGAAGCTCAGGTTGTGAGTTCCCTCCTGACTGTGGGTTGGCACATGGGGTAGGGGTGTGACAAGATTGCATCTCAGCCTTTCCTACCAGCTTCGATGTGGGGTTTTCTCATTTGCCCAATCTGTAGGAGTTGCTCAGCTAGTTTTTGGGTTTTTCAGAGGAAATTGTTCTGTAGGTAGCCGTAGATTCAGTGTGTCTGTGGGAGGAGGAGAGTTCAGAGTCCTCCCACATTACCATCTTGAGATGAACCTGCTCTCCTGTTATTTTCATTTCTATTCTTTCTTACGTTATTTGCTCTGTCTTCATTCTCCACTGAGAGATAGCTTTTCTCAAGAACCTTCCACTCTTGACTTTCCCTGAATCCCTCATTCTGGCCAGGGGCGTCTTTCCTCCTAAGGTACATATTTTTACTTCCAATTTCATCTTACCATCTAGCTTATCTTAGATGGTAATCCTTCCAGAATACCTCTCTCTTCTTCCTTTTTGTTTATCTGAGTCACATCCTTACTGAAATACCAAGTTCAAGACCCACGTCTTCCAGAACAGGGTCCCTGATGACATGGTGCAATCCAATTCCAGACTTATAAAAATGTGGCAGAAAATGTGGGTTTTAAAATAAATGAAATGCAACAAGCAGCATGTAGTTGACTGACTGAATGTTTCACAGACTTAGTATAAGTATCTACAGAGCACAACTATAGTTCATTTTTGTCCAGTATCCATTCAATCTTCTCCTGTCAACTCTCCCCGTATTTCTCTTGATGGGCCCCCTTGCCTACGGTGGGGTCAGGTATCTCAGGTCCTCCTCTACTCGTAATCCAGGAGTGGAACATATGCCTGAGGCTAAATTAGTCAGCATATTAATGCCCCTGGCCAGAATAATTGGTTCAGGGAAAGTCTGGAATTTGAACCTGGAAGTATATAGCCCCTGGAGCTATTGGCAGCCTTCAGGAAATGCAGGCAGCACTGAAGAATCAGGACTAAGAAATTAAGAGAAAGAAAAACATAGTTCTGGTCACTTTTTCGAGGCCTAGATCATGAAGCGCCAAGACAGAAGCTCTTGGACTGGTGGGTGTCACGAGCCCCTATGTTCCCTTTTGCTTCAGACATTGTGGATTTCCATCTCCTCCTTTTGCAACTGAAATAATCCTGGCTTCGAATTGGCAAGACAAATCCCTGGGCAGAAAGACGTATTCAGCAAATATTTACTGCATGCCTACTATATGCCAGCACTGTGCTAACCATGAGTAAAACAGTCTCTCCACTCAAGCCCCTCTTAGGCAGACAGGGAAGACCCTCCACAGCCTTGCCCAGGCCATTGGGCCTTCTACCTGGACTAGTTTGTACACCGTGAACGGGATGAATATGAATTTCATGTAAGTGCCTTCGTTAGGAGGAAGTAAGTACACTGTAAGTACACTGTGTAACAGAGACCATTAGAACTTTTATTACCACATATTTGTGGTAAACTGTATCCTTTTGAAAACCATAATCTCTCATTACAAAAAATTAAGCCATGACACCAATTTAGAACATAGATTTAACATTATCTCTTAAAACCAGCAGTGCTGTTTCAAGGAAGCTGCTACTAAAGATACCCACATAGAAATTGGAGGGTAGTTTGAATTAAATCCTTCTTAGGTTTATGTGCCGTGCACTACTGATATTCAAGGTTCAGTTACTTGGTGAAAATCTGGAACAGAAAATATTCAGCAGATTAGACTGAAGAACAAAGAAAAAATGTGCCATTCCGGGTACAGCACTTGGTGTACAAAGAAATGCCATGTTCACTTTAATGCTTAACGTGGCAGAGATAAGCCAACTGATGTTGATTATTAACGTGCTGGGCATATAAAATTACATTTTAGCCTTCCCACAAATAGTCTGACACTGAAAGATTTCAGCAATTTAGAGCTAGTCAAAGAAATTATACTACTTAAAACACAAAAATCAGTGTTATCACATGCATACTTGAAAAAAACGAGCTAGTTCTTATTAATACTAATTGGAATTTTAAAAATCAAAGGCTAAGTGGAGATACAGAGTTTCAGTAGAAATCTTACATGTATTACATGATTATTCAAAACTTAAAAATGGAAATGCACATGAAGTAAGCACCGATTTTTACCTTGGTAATTGCCTAGGACCTTGTGTCTGAAGCAAAAGTAGGCTTTTATATAAATTAGAAATAATACGTTAGAATGGAAATGGACCTAAAGATCTTTAAAATTATCTAGATATAGCGCAAACTCTTCATCCATAGAACAAGGGTAAACTGAATACATGCAAGCATAACTTTCATGAAAGCATGAGGCAGCCTAATCTGACAAAGAACAGGTTGGAGGTAACTTTCAGGCTGGTATCCTGCCTCAAATTTTTGTAACGAGAGATTATGGTTTTCAAAAGGATGGAGTTTACCACAAATACATGGTTCAAAAAGTCCAAAGAAATTTTCTGTATGGTGATATCTATATTTTTCTATCTAGAAATATATATATATATATTCTAAAAATTAAAATAATCTTTCTAGAAATACAAAAACAACAACTACCACCCCCAAACTTTGACTGTTTAAGGAGTGACTATCAGGAGGCCACAGTGGCCTTCAAAGCGCACATGTTGCCGTCAGAAAGACGTGCCCTTTGGATGGCTCTCCAGCAACAGCATCCAGATGGTTTCATCTGCCTTCCCACCAGAAACATTTCCAAGAGCCCTGGTCTGGGGAGGGTCGTAGTTTGAATCTCATTAAAGAATTTGAGCAAAATTGCTGGCTTAAATAGCAAATAAACCCCCGACTATGGTCTCATGCAAAAAATACTTTTGTTAAATAAATTCATCACCCTGAAATTTTTTTTTCAGAGATTTGGTACAGAAGCATGAATAACCAGCTCAAAGATAATTAGCACATTAAACATACTCAAGTGTTCCTGAAACAAAGGAACAACGCCTGCAACCGTCTTACCCCCAGACACCAAAGTATTTGAATATTATTTAGCATTCAATTTTCCACTAGTAACGCTTAGTTTATAAAAATAAATGTGTGCTATCAAACTATGGGATCCTTCACGCAAATATGTCCTAGTTACTACCTTAAAAATTCGTATCTCTATGACACAAATCTCAGAGTATGTGAAATGTAATCAGCACTACATGTCTTAATCTGTGAATTCTAAAGAGGTTTAAGGATGAGAGGAAAAGTTAAAGATGTTTCAGTTTCACTACACTAATTACCTGTTAAGTTTCTTATCACAGAACAGCAAGAATCAAAAGGAGATAAATGGGAAGGGAGACGGAAAAGCCAGAGAGAAAACCAAAGAGAGAGAGGAAAAAATAAATGTCAGACCAGTATACAGCCCTACGAGTGTAAATATATTGACTTTTCACAATTACAGGGCTATTAAATTAACTGGAAAACAAGGTGCATGTTTACTTCTGTGCTGCCACATTATATGCATCAAACCCAAAGTGGATTTATCTCAGATTTCACTTTCCATAAATTGATAATAATTTTCTTCTGCATACGGGAGATATTTTGTTTTTAGCAAAATGTGCGTTCCCCAAGAAACGGAGGAAGAATTCCCATTAACCCTTTAAAAATAGATATTGTGATATTGCTTATTCGATCCAAAATATATTTTGAGATTTACCTCGCTTGAGGCTTTTGTTTTATGTGAAATTGTCAAGTTATTTGGATATTTGATATTTTTCACATTGCATATTCATATGCCAAGTGATAGGAACAAGCGTGCATTTCTCTGAAAGGTGCTGAGGGTAAACAAAAAAACCCCGTCACACTCACCATATTTGATGGGACTAAAATCACCTAGGTGAGGTTTTTAACACATTAGAAAATATGAGTTCTATTTTGAGCCTAAAGGGTGGAAAGATCCATAATCAATCTGCGTTCAGCATTTTCTGTGCTCATCTCAACTCTACCCCACCCCATTCTTTCTTGTGTCTTTGTTTGTTCACTTGTTCGTTCATTCACTTATTCATAATTCAGCAAATAAAGTTATTGACTGCCCACTATTCTAGAATCCGGAGCTCCATTGGTGTACCCTGTTTTCCTTATTAGTTGTGAGTGCAGGATCTTGTATTTATCGTCTTTGTGTTCTTTAGTGCCTAGGACTGTCCTTTACATGGTCTGATGATAGACCCTACTAGTGTTTTTGGCCAATAAATATTTTTAAAGCATCTATAGTGTATTGAATGCAGGACATTATCAGCATCCATACATCCACGATAGACAATATCAGCTAAAATTACTATCTTTGCCTGATAATACTTTATCATCTAAAGTTAGATTTCACCTAGCAGGAAGACACAAGTAATAAGAGATGTTCAAGCCCTGAACTTCATGAGGAAATATACATTTTACTCTTTCTTTTAAACTCATTTTTAGAAAAGCTTTTTCTAACGCTTATAGTTTTTTGCAAGGAGGGATGGAGGAAGTAAGGATAAAGAACTCTCTAAAGAGAGGCTGAGATGATTAAAAGGCTGGCTGAGGCCTCAGATAGATGAAAACAGTGGGAGGGGAAGGGGCGAGTGGAGAGAAGGAAGAGTGAGACCCTTAGGTGGGTCCAGACGAAAACTGTAGAGTAGAAGGAGCTCCCTTATAGAGACTGAAGTGTTCAAGACGCCATCATCCCCTATTCTACTCAATCCATTACTTGTCATCTTCCCCACGGACTGTCAGATCCACAAAGGCCGTGACCCTGTATGCCTTGCTGTAGGTTCAATAAACGTTCGCTAAACGGATGGCCAAGAGTAAAGGTTCTGAAAACAAGAGCCCTGCATTTACATAAAGCTTTACATCTTTCAAAACACACGATGCACATCAGTGCCCTGAGGAGGACACCTTGCTCACACGAGGAGACGTGGATGACGATGTTCAGTGCAGCACTGTTTGAAATGGTGACACTCTGGGAACAAGCTAAGTGCCTTAAATCAGGGAGTGGATATACAAATCGTGGCATGTTCCCATGGCGTGTATAAAAAGGAATGAACTACATGTCCATGTCTCTCAATTGGGATAGATCTCAAAATATAACATGTGAAAAAAGCACAGAATTGGGGCTGGCCCTGTGGCTGAGTGGTTAAGTTCGCACTCTGCTTCCGCAGCCCAGGGTTTCACGGGTTTGGATCCTGGGCGCGGACATGGTGCAGCTCGTCAGGCTATGCTGAGGCGGTGTCCCACACAGCACAACCAGAGACACTCACAACTAGAATATACAACTATGTACTGGTGGGCTTTGGGGAGAAGAGAAGGAAAAAAAAAGATTGGCAACAGTTGTTAGCTCAGGTGCCAATCCTAAAGAAAAAAAAGCATAGAATTATATGCACAATATAATACTATATGTATATGTAATATATATATATATATATACAGCTTTATTGAGGTATAATTCACATACCATACAATTCCCTCATTTAAATTGTACAATTGAGTGGTTTTGACATATTACAGTATTAATTTTTACAAATTGTGGAAAAATACATATAACATAAAATTTGCCATTTTAATAATTTTTAAGTGTACAATTCAGTGGCATTAATCGTATTCACAATGTTGTGCAGCCATCACCACTATCTTTTCCAAACTTTCTGCATTATCCTAAACAGAAATTCTGTGACTATTAAGCAATAACTCCCCAATGTGTCTCCCCAGACCCCTAGTAATCCCTAATTGACTTTCAGTTTCTATGAATTTACCTATTCTAGGTACCTCATATAAATGGAATCATACAATATTTGTCTTTTTGTGTCTTGCTTATTTCATTTAACAATATCTTTAAGATTCATCTACGTTGTAGCATGTATCAGAACTTCATCCCTTTTTATGGTTGAATGATATTCCATCGTAAGCATAAGCACATTTTGTGCATCCATCTGCTTGGTTGTTTCCACCTTTTGGCTGTTCTGAATAATGCCCCATTGAACATCGGCATACAAATATCTGTCTGAGTCCTTGCTTTCAGTTCCTTTGGGCATACACCTAGGAATAGAATGGTTGGGTCATATGGTAACTATATGTTTAGGTTTTTGAAGAACTGCCAAACAGTTTCATTTGTATCTTTTTTAAAACACAAAACACTCTTCTCTTCTCTCTCTCTCTCTCTGGATACAGACATACGTTTGACCTAATGGGCATACTGGAAGAACACTCAGAAGTTATTACTTTGGTGATAGAGATGGAATGATTGAGGAGAGAAAAAACTGGGCTAGCAATGGTCAAAGGAAACATTTATCTGTAACGCTTCCTTTCAATTTTTAGAAGGGCCATCTATACATATATTCTTTGCAAAATTATTTTAAAAATAGGAGAGGGGCTGGCCCCGTGGCTGAGTGGTTTAAGTTTGCGCGCTCCACTGCAGTGGCCCAGGATTTCTCTGGTTTGAATCCTGGGCACGGAGATGGCACTGCTCATCAAGCCACATTGAGGCAGCATCCCACATGCCACAACTAGAAGGACCCACAACTATGTACCGGGGGGCTTTGGGAGAAAAAGGAAAAATAAAATCTTTAAAAATAGGAGAAAGGAAAGGGAATTTGGCAAGCAATAAATAGTTGTTAGTTTGAGGTGGAAGGAATATCCATGTTATATTATTCTTTGCACCTTTCCTATGTTTTAATTGGAAAAAAGATGACTTTTTCTAAAAGGTACATATCACTTGATCCTCACATCAAAATGGAAGAGGAGATAGGACCGTGATGTTACCTCATTGCAAAGGGTGGGATTCTGCACTAGGCTGTGGTGGACCAGAACCAGAGACTAAGGCTCTGGTTTGCGAGTGGAGGGTTTGGTGAGGAGAGGGAGGCTGAGGAGGTGAGCTCCCTAAAGTCTTCGAGGTCGTACCACGACCCCTACAATTACCTACTTTATTTTCCCCCATTTTTAATGGTATGAAGACATTTCTGTTTTGAAGGCCACTGCTTTTGTTAGGAGATGTGGAGGAAGTAAGGCTAAGGTTCATGAAAGCAGGAGGATAGAGCGATAAGAGGGAAGACTGGGGGACAAGATAACAACTGAGAACAGTGGACAGGAAAGGAGGGAAGTGGAGAAAAGGAAGGATTCTGAGGGAACACAGATCAAAGAGATGGAGCTTCAAAGGGCCATTTGTAGCAGACCATTTGTGCAGCCCGAGAAATGAGATGGATTCTTCAACGTCTTGGTTTCCTACCAGCACCGCTCACCCCTTCCCAGTTTTCACGATTTCTGTGCTAAGTGCCTGAGCGGGCAGGTATGTGTGATGTGTGTGTGTTGCAAGTACGGAAAATGAAGGACCTGAGGAGCCTGGAAGGAATACGGAGGTGAGATTAAAAGGCAGTTAAATTAAGAACAAATTGTCATCTCTCTGAAGTAGACCCACTGTTGGTTTCTGGATTACTCACTCCTGAGGCTTTGTCAGTATACACCTTCCGGACGCTAATAGAATTAGTGAACAAAAATGTCCACATTCCTCAATGACATTGTTTTTTTCAGGGTCTTGCCCTGGAAAAGAATGAACTTTAGACAGCTTCATAACAATTTGCGCAATATAATCATCTCCTTTCTTTCTCATGTCTTTGTTTCTAGTCTCGGAGAGTTGAAAAGAATCAGAGCTGAGAACAAAGGACTCTCCATTCACAAAGGTCTTCACCTGCAGCTGAGGGAATTACAATCTAAGGAGGAAAGGAAAGTCAGCTGGGGTAATGAGTTTCACCGACATGCCGCCGCCAAATTCATTTTTCTCAAAGCCCAGGGTTGAATATATCATTTCTCTACTCAAATTTCTTTCATTATCAAAAGTAGTATCCCCCAGAAAGATTTCTCAAAAGTATCTTGGTAACTATTTTTTGAGAAAAGGAACTCCAAGATAAAGTAAGCTTAGGAACTGAGTGAAGCAAAACCTCTTACTGCAGAACTTTAAAAAACCAATCTGAAGCGCGAATCTCCAAGATGCGGGGCATTTCTGACACTTATTTAACCAAGATATTCCCTTCTCCTTTATCCCTCCCATCCCCCAAAACCCCATCTATAACTTCTCGTGGAATTAGAATTCTGTGAAAGAGTTTTGGAAATCCTGGCCTACCCTGTGAAGAGCCTGGATGCTGGATTCAGACCTGAGTATAAGTTCCTGCTCTACCATTACCTAGCTGAGAGATATCAAGCAAACAACTTAATTTTTCCCATGTCTGTTTACTTATTGGTAGAATGGGATAATAACTTTCCCAGGGTTGCTGTGAAGATTAATTGAAATAACATTGTTATCGTAAGATTTAGACCTTAACTTGCTTTTCCGGGCTTATGAAGAAAGCAGGAGCCAGAGTGGAGGACCCTATAAACCATAGGAAGTTATAGGAAGTAATGGAAAGATTTTAAATAGAAACGAGTGGTTGAATTCTCGTGCCCTTGCTAGAGCAGCTGGTCATATCCCCAGAGAGTCATTATGCCTTGCCCTTGTCTTAACACATAAATCCTGCTGATTTCTCAAGGTTCTGCTCGAAAGCCTTGTTCTCAGCAATGTCCTCACCCACTTCCCCACAGGCAGGTTGCAATAATCTCTTCTTGTAAACTCGATAGCCTTTTTTCCTAAATCTTTCTTTAGCCTTACCACTTGCTACTACAGATCAGTTGTTTCTGTGCTGCTGTATTTATTTCCCTAACTAGCATGCTTTTTGAAGGGTAGGGTCCACATCTTGTCCCATCCTTGTAAGGGTAAAACAGTGATGTGTAGTATTCACTACATATTTGTCAAATGAAAAAACATGTTCATCACTTGATAGTTCACAAAGTGGCTTTCTAATTATCTCATTGTAAGTAAACACAGAAAGAGTTGATTTTCTCCCAAGTTAGCAGGAATCTACAAGTATAGAGCTCTTTCCAAAAGTAATTTCTATCAGAGCATCATCTGCTGCCCTCCTGTGTTTGATACAAATATTGTTTTTATACCAGAACCAAAAAAGAATAACTGGCTCAATTAAATGTATTTGGGCTGCACTTTCTTTACTTTCAGATCCTTGAATGGAATTCTTTTTCACGCAAATTATTATTCTTCCCACTAAAATTATCTTTATTCAATATATTTCATTACATTGTTTACTTAGTTATATGATAACTTTCATATTGGTCTGATATCCCTTCAGTATAATATACTCAACTTTTGCTATTTCCACTTTTTATCTGAGACAATAACTGATTTCAAATTATTCTAATGTGATTTTCTATGGTAGACCTGCTTAGGCAACAGTATATTTAAGACTTTGTGCTTTGGAACTAGAAAGACCTGGTTTAAATTCTGGCTTAGTCATGTAGTAATTGTGTGACCTTGAGCAAATTACATTTCTGAACGTGTTTCATCTGTAAAACAGGGAACAATATCTCCCAAAGATCACTTTAGATAAAATACTTAGTACACCTATCAATACGTTAGCTGTTATAATTATTTAGGAAGCATGTGTTCAAATATCTCTTTTCTTTGGTACTACCTATTTTGGTGAAGTTGCAGAGAGTCTAAGAACGTGAGTTAGCATCGGCCCAGCATATTATCTGGATAAGTCTGATCTTTCCATACTCGCCACTCAACATTTATTGAACACTTGTGATATGCCAGGCACTGTTCTAGACTCGAGGTACGGCTGGTAAGAACACAGACCAAAATCCTTGCCCTTGTGAAACCTAACCTTATAAATCCCAGCCAGTTCATGGAGGTCTTTCTCCAAGTTACTAAGTAAAAGTAGTGGCACCCAACAACTAGTAGGCATTGCGTTCTCCACTGCTGTGCACTCTCAGTGCGAACAACCAAAACCAAAACATCTACTCGGTTTTACTTAATGTCTTCGACGAAGCAGTAAAAAGGACTAATTTTATGAAATTTTAGCCCTCGAGGATACATCCTTTTAAATATTTCGTGTGACAAAATTGGTAGTAAGCATTTCTGCTGCCACCAGAGTACAATGGTTTTCTCAAGGAAAAGAAGTATTATTATTTGAGTTATTATTTGAGTTGCAGACTGAACTGGCGGCTTTTTTTTCCCCTCAAGGAACACCACTTTTACTTGAAAGGACAACAAATTATACTTATTCAGAACTAAGTATTTGGCAGATTTTCCTGAAAATGGACCAAGTAGGCCTGTCACTTCAAGGAAAACAACAGACAGTATTTGCTTCCAGTGATCAAATTTAAGCTATCAAGCAAACACATAAAATTGTGGAAAGCTTACACCATTACTGTGAGTTTTTCAGCTTCCCAACACTATAAGACTTTCCTGATGAGATCAGCGGTGATAGTAATAAACGTGACTTTTTGATAAAAATAATGAAATGTGTCAACATTTGGAAGGCCTGTATAACTCAGTGAGCCAATACGTCCTAAACGACAGATGCATGATGTTACAAAATCATGTATGGATAAAAGATCCATTCAAAGTTCCAGATAGATGAATGAATTTTAATGTAACAGAGAATGAAAAGTTCATTGATTAGATTCCATGTTGTAAGTAGCTTTTAAGAAATTAGCACTTGGGTTGTGCTAGAGTATCGAAGACTACGCACAATTATTTGAAAAGGACATTAAAATATTCTTCCCTTACTATATATTTATGTGAAGTGGATTTTTTTCATACTTCAACCAGAACTTCATATCCCAATAGTTGAATGCAGAATCAGATGAGAATCCGTCTACTATCAAGCCAGATATTGAAGACACCGAAGACATGTGCAAAATTGTCTTAAAATTGTTTTGGAAAAGTTATTTTTCATAAAAAGTGTTTCGGCTAACATGTAATGGCTTTACTTTTATTTACTTATTTATTTTTAAACATTGGCCCTGAGCCAACATCTATTGCCAATCTTTTTCTTTTTCCTTCTTCTCCCCAAAGCCCCCCAGTACATAGTTATATATTCTAGTTGTACGTCCTAGTTCTGCTATGTGGGTCATGGCCTCAGCATGGCTTGATGACCCGTGCTAGGTCCAAGCCCAGGATTCAAACTGGGGAAACCCTGGGCCGCCAAAGCAGAGCACAGGAACTTAACCACTCCCTGTTATTTTTATTTTTTATTTTATTTTTTTTCTTAGATTGGCACCTGGGCTAACAACTGTTGCCAATCTTTTTTTTTTTTCTGCTTTATCTCCCCAAACCCCCCTGTACACAGTTGTATATCTTAGTTGCACGTCCTTCTAGTTGTGGGATGCGGGGCACCGCCTCAATGTGGCCTGACCAGCGATGCCATGTCCGGGCCCAGGATCCGAACCCTGGGCCACCACAGCGGAGGGCGGGAACTTAACCACTAGGCCATGGAGCCGGCCCCTCCCCGTTATTTTTAAATGAATTACTAAATATTTAAAAATTTTGTTTTCATTTCCAATTTGGTGATTATCGACAGCTATAAACCTCATAAACAAAGGCTCTGTGGGGCTTTCAAGAATTTTTAAGAATGTAATGGAGTCTCAAGGCCAAAACCTTTGAGAACCATTGATTTAAAACACATCAGATCACTTAGCAATCTTCCAGTGGCTCCCCAGCCCCCTCAGGGTAAAAGCCACAAGTCCTGACGTTGGCCTGGCAGGCTCTACTCTTCCTCTTGCCCACTCCCTCCAGCCACATTTGCCTCTTTGCTGTTCCTCCAGTAAGCCAGACAATCCCAGCGTTGGAACCATTGCACTGGCAGTTCCCTCTGCCTGGAAAGCTATTTCCCTCGCTTCCTTAAGGTCTTTGCTCAAACGTCACCATCTCAATAATCTAACATGAGAATCCTATTTAAAACTGCAACTCTGCCACTACTCCCATCCTCCATAGTACCTTCTAGCATTTGCTTATTTCCATCTAGTTTGTGTGCCCCCCACCCCCGCCAGCATAATATAAACCCCCAAACCGTGGAAAGTGCCCGCCACATAGAGCTCAACAAATATTTGCTGAATGTTGAATGAATGAAAGAACTCGTTTGACAACTTGTCATTTCTCAAGACATGTCCACAAAGTCCCAAAAGAAGAGAGGATGCAATTTACAGAGAGAAGGTAATGACAGCAAAGATTTTTTGAATGGAGGAAAAAGAAGGTGGGAAACAATGATCACAAACCTCAATACCGAAAGCATTATGGGCCTGAAACAGCTCTTAGGAGAAGTCAGGGTGGGGGGATATTACAAAGGTCGTCCAGGGCGGATTTCAGCGTCTGGCAATGAACCCCGGCCCCGCGCACACGGCCCCCTCCACCCCGGAACCACACTGCCCAGAACCCTCCCTGGATCCCCCCCATCGATCCCAAGCAGTCCACACCAAGAGACTGAAAAATTTCTGAACTTTATGGAGAAAGTAACAACGACAATCAACTAGCCAAAAACGGGCCTCCGAACTCCGTCTCCCTCCAGTGCCGCCTCCCCCGACGCCGGCTGGCTTTAGGGTCTCTCCAGGGTCACAGTTCCCAGCGGTGCTGACGGTCTCCCAGCGCTGTGCGCGGCAGGGTTCGCACGAAGGCAGGCCGGGCGGGCCGCCCCGGGTCGGCGCTTCCGCACAAGGAGGGCCCGCGGAGCGCGAAACGCGGAGAACCTGTCCACTCGGGGCGGGGGCGCGCGGGAACGGCGGCGAGCGGGGGCAAGGCGGGCAGGGATGCTCCGCACGGCGGCGACACGGCGGGGCCTCAGTTCTCCTCGGGCTTGTCGGCCGGCGGGCCGCAGGGCTGCAGCATCTTCTCCATCAGGTTGAAGCGGACTCGCGCTTTGCTCTCGTTCTCCGCAATGGCGAAGTAGTTGAGAAGGTCGAAGTGGCCCATGTAGGAGCAGTAGGAGTCGCGGTGCTGGTTCACCAGCCACTCCCACTTGGTGGTGTCGGCGTGGCCCGTGCCGATGTACTTGGACTGCAGGTGCTCCAGCTGGCTGTGGATGGTGTAGCGGTCCGTCATCGCGCCGCTTCCCCTCTGACCCCGGGTCGGAAGCCGCGGACGAGCGAGAGCGGGTCTAGCGGTAGCGGTTCACGCCGGAAAGGACGAGCCCACCGAACCTCTAGGCGCGCGCAGTCGCAGCCGGATGGCGTCACAGCGACGGAGCTGCGCGGACTCGCCGGCCTAGGGCTGAGAGGCGGAAGCGGAAGTGTTTTCTGTCACGGAATTGGAGTTGCCTAGGCGACGCTGCAAGTCGGGCCGCCCCTATAGAGAGCCCCGCCCCCTCCGCGGAGCGTTGCATGATGGTCTATTTGGCGGCTCTTTTCCTGACGGGGAGCTTTGCATGCTGGGACTTGTGGTTTCCGAGGGTTCGTGCACAGGGGCTGCCGGGACCCGTCGCCGCGGTTTAGGAGGCTGTGGGCGGTCTGATGGAGGGCGGGGTCTTGGTGGCGGGGAGCTTCTTTGGGGCTGAGGCGAAATGGGAACCTCAAGTAGGACAAGGCTACAGGCAACTGGGAAGATGGAGTCTCGGTGTAATTCTGCTTTCGAGCTGTCGTGGCAGCGCGGTAGCCCCTTCGCACCCAGGGGAACGGTGTGTCCCTTAGAAGTTGCATGGAGTGGAAGTTAATTCGGCGCTAGCAGGGCCGCGTTTCCTGCCTGGCGACTAAGGTACAGCACCAGTTCGACACGTGCCGGGCCCCACGTCCCGCTCCTTCCCCTGGAGCCGCCGCCGCTGCTCATGATGCTCCTGAGCTCTCCGTGCACCGCCCGCGCTCCCGCCGTCGGTCCCGCGCCGCTGCGGTCCTGCGTCCCAGCTGTGCCCTCTGCTTCCAAGGCCTTTGCCCCTTGGCAAACACCTTCCCTCTAAGTCAGCTCCAAAGCATCTCCTTGAAATCGGCTTTGGCTACTCTAGACGTAAATTCTTCTCCCTCTTTGCATCTTGTACATCTCTTGGCTTGCCGATGGCAGTCTTCTCTGTGTGTCTTCGCATGGTTTTCCCTCAGCGTGCCTGTGTGCTAATCTCCTCTTCTTAGGAAGACACCGGTCACAGTGGACTAGGGCCCGCCCATGTGACCTCATTTTATCTTAATCACCTCTTTAAGGGTCCCATCTCCAATGCAGTCACATTCTGTGCTACTGATGATTGAGAGGGGGAGTTCCCCACATATAAATGTGTGGGGAACACAATTCAGCCATAAGTTTTACACAGTGAGGTGGAATATAGAAGAGAACTTGTTTCATTTTACGTATTTGTAAATTTAATTAACTGGATTTATGAAAATAAGTACATGAAAGGTTTTGATTGTTAAATCAGACAATTGCAATATTTACAAGGAAATGAAGTGTATTACATTACACTAATAAGTATGATTTAAAATGTTTAAAAGTTAAAATTTGGAGTGGAACTAAATTTTATCCAAAGTCCCCTTAAAAGTGTTTGTGAAAATTTGCTAGATTTATTGTTTACGATTTTTAGCTGAACTTAAAAGCTTAAGGGAAAAGGCAGTTTTTCAAATTATAACTTTAATAAATTGAACATTCACTTTTAAAACCTAGGTAAATCTCTGAATCATACTTCTACATTCCCAAAAATGACCGTCGAAGGTAATGAAAAAACCCTCCCATTTAAGCTCAGCTTGCAAATAGCACAAAGACCCTGCTGTAATTTCAATTGTAATTACATTGAATTTATTGGTTTATTTGGGGAGATTGCCATGTTAAATATATTGAGCTTTCTCATGTATGCATGTAGTATATATTTCCATTTCTGTCTACTTTTTTGACTTTAAAATTTGTATAATTGTCTCCATATGGGTCTTTCACATCTTCTGCTAGATTTATTCCTGGATATCTGCTATGTATACTTGAAAATGTTCCTTATGAGTCTTAAATTGTGACCTAGGAGGGAGTATCACAATTTCATACACTTGTTGCCAATAGAGAATTTGGGTCTGGAACCAGTGACCTTGTTGGCAAGACATGCCAGGGGAGCTGTTACTATTTCATGCCCCAAGATATCACCTCAAGACGATCCTGCCTGTCAGGTTGCTTCAATGTCTATCTGACAATTTGGCCTTTAAGTAAGGAAAATATGCAAGAGAAGATTCCATTGGAAAAAGATACAGAATTAAAAATGTATAAAGGAAAGAAAATTTTATATTTTTAGACAGAAAGTTATAGTTAGTCTATTTTTTAAGTCAAAACATGCAAGGCACCATTTTTCTCTTTTTCTTTAGTGGTCTTGTGTTGCAGGCTTTAAAGTTTTTTTTTTTTTAAGTCATTTGATATTTTTAATACTCAAGGCATCGTTCAAAAAGAAGAAAGGATACAAAGGAATGCAATTTCCGACATCTGCCCATTTCCCAGCCCATCCTCAATAAGTAACCATGCTGTGTGTATTTTGTGTTTCGTTCTAGAGACTTTTTTAATGGATGTATAAGCAAACACAAATATATATGATACTTTATCCTTTTTAAAATTCAGATAGTAGCAAAATGTTCACCATGGTTCTCTACTTTGATTTTTTGTTTGTTTTCTGTTTTATTTTCTTTCACATATAATGGAGATCATTCCGTATGAGTACACAAAGAGCTTCCTCATTCTTTTTTTTGGGTCCTGTTTTACAGCTGCATAATATTCCATTGCACGGGTGTAGCATACTCTAAGTCACCACCCTCTTACTGATTGTCAAATGTCTTGTGTATCCAGAAATTATACTTCAGTTTTATTACTATTGCAGAAAAAATATGAACTTCAAGTTGATATGAACTGAGGTCACATTCCTTTGGTGGAAAATTATTTTAGATCCCATTTTTGTCTGTAAGCAAGTTTTAAAATAGCAACAGGATTTTCTAAATGTACAGATGTTGATACCATGTTTCCCACTAGGGGTCGCCAAAACAGTATTTAATACCAACAAACAGACCAGCAGTTGAGAACGCTTAATAAATTAGGCACCTTGAGTTTCTCAACCTCTGTAAGCAGAAAAGGTACCTTGTGACTGAAATGAAGAAAAAACTTTGATTTTCTGTATTTTAAAAGGCAACTAAGACTTTGATAATTTAGGAGAGAAGCAAGCAATCCTCTTATCATCATACAGATTCTACTTTTGGGCTTTAAATTTAGTTGGATTAAGCGGTGATGTGGAATTTAGGTGATATGGAATTTAGCGAATTTTTGAAAAGAAGTTTGCTAGACATGATCTTGTGTTTCTGTGGTTAAAAATGTCTTCAGCCTTACCTTTTCTTTTCCATCCATCATGGGTTTCATGTATCTGAGCAGATCTAGAACTCTCAATATTTGGAAGTTTTTGCCTCTAATTGCGCATATACTTCAAAAGGATAAAGTGTTCTGTACCTTTTTTATAATCTCTCCTGGGGCAGATATGATTTTCATAGGCATGCATTCTATGACTCTTCCTTCAAGATTTAATAGGCTGGTCCCTCTTTGTTCTTTAGTTATAATATTAAATCACAAGCTGGTGCAATTTTTGAGCAAAGATTTCTCATAGGAGAAATTTCACAAAGGAATTTTGCAGTATTATATACATGTTCCATTCATTGCAATAATTAAATCTTGCAGCACTAAGATTAATGATTGACATATCATAGGTACTAGATTAGTATTTATTGAATAAATGAATGAATGTTCATGACAGCATCTTGAGTGAGAGCAAAGGATTGGAAACATATTCAATGCCAACAATAAAGGAATAATTATGTAAATTATCGTGTAATCTGGATACAAATGGCATATCTTACTTGAATGTAAATTCCTTTGAAGTATGTAACTTTTTGACCATTATGTTAGCATAATGACTTAACCATCATCAGTGCTCAGTAAATATTTGTTGAATTAGAATATCATTCTCACACTGGGTTAGGCAGAGAGATACCCAAAATCTCAAAGCATCCCTCAGTAGTTGGGACTAGTCATATCAAAGTCACGACCACCTTTTACTCTAAGCCTAAGAGATAGGGATTTGGAGGGAACACTATTTTCTATGAAGTTAATGTCAGAGAAAAAGACCCGAGACAAACCTTTACAAAATTTTGAATATACTAAATTTTAGTTGTTTTAGAGTTGCTTCAATGAGTTATCTGAAAGGATCACAAGGAACAGTTTTTCATAGCTGAGCCAGTGCAACGGGGGTCCTTGAACATCAGTAATCACAAATTAGAAAACGGACTCTAACAACAAGAAGTGAAATGGATGAGCCTGACCTTCTATGCAACCTTCCAGGGATCCGCTTAAACATGTGATTCATTATAGCCTGCTGGTGGAAGCCATAGGTGAGCCTGGAGGAAAGGCACTGACTTATAGCTTTCCCTTAATGTGAATTTGAGCGAGTGTGAGATTTGTCCAGTTCCTAGGGAATGTTTAATGTCTGGGTTTTAAATCAACACAGGGAAGCTGTTTCATCTTGACTTTTTAGAACAGGTATGTGTATAGAAGAGAAGCCCTGACATCCTTATCAAAGTATCGTTTCTTTCACTTTTCCAACTTGCTTTCGTAAAACAGAACCATGTTTCAAATTCTATGTGTATATTTTTGTGATTTTATTCATTTGTATTGTATCTCCTTCACGTGTCACCTATGAGTGTTTCCTAACTTAGAGATCCCCAAAGGATCTGTAAAGAAAACGACACAGAAGCAAGCCTAATATTTTTAATGCTATTCACTTGTTTATGGTAGTTTAATGCCAAAAAGGAATTTGGGGGTGGAACATATCGGCACACACAGCCGTGGCGAAGCACCAATGGTGATATTTCACCGCCTGTTTTTTCCACATTTTCTTCAGCTTATGTAAAACACTGTGCAAATGCAGTTTCAGGTCTACCCACGTCCACCTGGATATCTGGCTCAAGTCTCTCTTATAAGAAATTCTAGCATTACGCCTAAGGACTGCCTTAATCATAAGTTTCAGTGAGTTAACTGCTTTAGTTGTTTGAGGAACTGATTTTTTTTCTGGAGAGATATAAAAATATTTCCCATCACATAGTGAGGCCCTCAAGATAGCAGAATGCTGTTGGCACACCCTTTCATTTCTACTTTTGTGTCCCTTGATTGGCTGGGAAAATCTTTATATTTGGCTTAGTAGTTTTACTTAAACAGGTCAGAAAAGCACCTGCAGTTCTGTCTTTGTTTTAGTGCAGTTCTGCCCCTAGGCCAAGACAAGAGTGGGCCTTGCCCTGGCCCTTACCGCAGAGGGCCCTGCTATGGCTCCCCTCCAGCTTCGCCCTCCCACGAGCTGAAAGTCCATAGGTCAAGGGGACATACCCATCCATGTTCCCTCTCCCTCAACCCCTGCCTCAAACACACACAGACTAAGCTCTGAAACACAGATTCCAGGTGTGAACAACCCCAAGCTCACTTCCAGGGCCTAGGTGTGTCCTCCCAGAGGCTGAGCTTGCTGCTCATACGCACACCCTGGGCCTGCAGAGTGCCCAAGGAATGGCTGTTGGCTGGGGTGTTTACCGTGGGAACTGAGAGGCAGGTCGAGAAATTGCAGTGAAGGGTTTGGACTTGGAGGTCCCTCTTAACCTACAGAAGATTTTTAGAAGGACTCAGGGGTCCACTTGCGGTTCAGAAAAGATTTCCCTACACTTAAAACTTCCCCCCGGGGCCCAATCCAGTCTCAAATGTCGTACTGGTAAGTAATCTTGTGGTCATAAATTGTATACTTACTGAAAATGACTTGCTCTAGGTGATAACCTCAGTTCTCCTGAAATGGGACTTCTGCTCACCTCCAGTGTTAAAGCTGCTTCATTTAGAAGGTGAGTGACTTTTCACTCAGAGGAACATTTATAATGAAATACAAAGATGATAAATCATACCATTAGTATTAATACTTCCATGTTAGGGTTAGGAATAATCTCTTTATGTATGTTATTTAAAGTGTTTGTAATACTTAAAATACTTTGGCATTTGACACTATCTGACATTCATATTGTGATTCTATTTATTTTTTTTAATGTTTTTTATTGCAGTAACATTGGTTCATATTATTATATGACTATCAAGTGTACATTGTAATATATTTCCATTTCTGTGTAGATTACATCATGTTCACCACCCAAAGACTAGTTACAATCCATCAACACACCCATGTGCCTAATCACCCCTTTCACTCTCCTCCCTGCCCCCTTCCACTCTCGTAACCACCATCCAATCTCTGTTGCCACATGTTTGTCATTGTTTTTATCTTCTGCTTATGAGGGAGATCATATGGTATTTGACTTTCTCCTTCTGACTCATTTCACGTAGTATAATACCCTCAAGCTCCATCCATGTTGTCACAAATGGCCAGATTTCATCATTTTTTATGGCCGAGTAGTATTCCATTGTGTACGTATACCACATCTTCTTTATCTATTTGTCCCTTGATGGGCACCTAGATTGCTTCCAAGTCTTAGCTATTGTGAATAAGGCTGCAATTAACATAGGGGTGCACGTATCTTTATACATTTGTGTTTTCGAGTACTTTGGATAAATACCCAGCAGTAGAACAGCTGGATCATATGGTAGATCTATTCTTAATTTTCTGAGGAATCTTCATACTGTTTTCCGTAGTGGCTGCCCCAGTTTGCACTCCCACCAGCAGTGTATGAGGGTTCCCCTCTCTCCACATCCTCTTGAACACTTGTTGTTTCTTGTCTTGTTAATTATAGCCATTCTGATGGGGGTGAGGTGATATCTCATTGTAGTTTTGATTTGCATTTCCCTGATAGTTAATGATGCTGAATATCTTTTCGTGCCTGTTGGCCATCTGTATATCTTCTGTGGAGAAATCTCTGTTTAGCTCTTTTGCCCATTTTTTAACTGGGTTGTTGGGTTTTTTTTTGTTGACGTGTATGAGTTCTTTATATATTTTGGATATTAACCCCTTATCTGATATATGGTTTGCAGATATCTTCTCCCAGTTGTTTGGTTGTCTTTTTGTTTTGTTGATGGTTTCCTTTGCTGTGCAGAAGATTTTTAGTTTGATGTATTCCCATTTGTTTATTTTTTCTATTGCTTCCCTTGCCTGATCAGACGTGGTATTTGGAAAAATGCTAAGACTGATGTCAAAGAGGTTACTGCCTATGTTTTCTTCTAGAATTTTCATGGTTTCGGGTCTTACTTGCAAGTCTTTAATCCATTTTGAGTTGATTTTTGTGCATAATGTAAGATAATGGTCTACTTTCATTCTTTTGCATGTGGCTGTCCAGTTTTCCCAACACCATTTATTGAAGAGTCTCCTTTCTCCATTGTATATTCTTGGCTCCCTTGTTGAAAATTAGTTATTCATAGATGTTTGGGTTTATTTCTGGGCTCTTGATCCTGTTCCATTGATCTGTGTGTCTGTTTTTGTGCCAGTACCATGCTGTTTTGGTTACTATGGCTTTGTAGTATATTTTGAAATCAGGGAGTGTGATACCTCCAGCTTTGTGCTTTTTCTCAGGATTCCTTTGGCTATTCAGGATCTTTTGTTGTTCCATATAAATTTTTAGGATTCTTTGTTCTATTTCTATGAAAAATGTTATTGGAACTTTGATAGGGATTGCATTGAATCTATAGATTGCTTTAGGAAGTATGGACATTTTAGCTATGTTAATTCTTCCAAGATAAGAGCACAGAATATCTTTTCATTTCTTTGTCTCTTCTTCCATTTCTTTCAACAATGTTTTATAGTTTTTGTGTACAGATCTTTTACTTTTTTGGTTAAGTTCATTTCTAGATATTTTATTCTTTTTGTTGCAATTGTAAATGGGATTGTATTCTTAATTTCTCTTTCTGCTACTTTGTTGTTAGTGTACAGAAACGCAACTGATTTTTGTATGTTGATTTTGTAACCTGCAACTTGATTGTATTCACTTATTATTTCTAAAAGTTTTTTAGTGAATTCTTTAGGGTTTTCTAGATATAAAGTCATGTCATCTGCAAATAGTGACAGTTTCACTTCTTTTCTAATTTGAATCCCTTTTATTTCTTTTTCTTGCCTGATTCTCTAGCTAGGAGTTCCAATACTATGTTAAATAAAAATGGTGACAGTGGGCATCCTTGTCTGGTTCTTGTTCTTAGAGGGATAGCTTTCAGTTTTTCTCCGTTGAGAATATTAGCTGTGGGTTTGTCATATATGGCCTTTATTAGGTTGAGGTGTTTTCCTTCTATATCCATTTTATTTAGAGTTGTTATCATAAATGGATGCTGTATCTTGTCAAATGCTTTCTTTAAATCTATTGAGATGATCATGTGATTTTTATTGTTCATTTTGTTATTGTGGTGTATCATGCTGATTGATTTGTTGATGTTGAACCATCCCTGCATTCCTGGAATAAATCCCACTTGATCATAGCATATGATCTTTTTAATGTATTATTGTATTTGATTTGCTAGTATTTTGTTGAGGAGTTTTTCATAGATGTTCATCAGTGATATTGGCCTGTAATTTTCTTTTTTTGTGTTGTCCTTGTCTGGTTTTGGTATCAGGATAATGTTGACTTCACAGAGTGAGTTAGGAAGCTGTCCCTCCTCTTCAATGTTTTGAAAGAGTTTGAGAAGGATAATTATGAAGTCTTCTTTGAAAGTTTAGTAGAATTTTCCAGGGAAGCCGTCTGATCCTGGACTTTTATTTTTGGGAGGTTATCATTACTGTTTCGATCTCCTTACTGGTAATCGGTCTATTCAAATTCTGTACTTCTTCTTGACTCAGTTTTGGAAGGTTGTATGACTGTAAGAATTTATCTAGTTCTTCTAGATTATCCTATGTTTTGGCATATAGCTTTTCATAGTATTCTCTTATGATCTTTTGTATTTCTGAGGTAATTTCTTCTCTTTCATTTCTGATTTTATTTATTTGAGCCTTCTCTCTTTTTTTTCTTAGTGAGTTTAGCTAAAGATTTGTCAATTTTGTTTATCTTTTCAAAGAACAAGCTCTTGGTTTCATTGATTTTTTCTATTTTTGTTTTTTAGTCTCTATTTCATTTATTTCTGCTTTGATTCTTATTATTTCCTTCCTTCTACTATTTTGGGCTTTGTTTGTTCTTCTTTTTCCAGTTCCTTTAGGTGCACTGTGAGATTGTTTATTTGGGGTTTTTCTTGTTTGTGAGGTATCCCTGAATGGATATCAACTTCCGTCTTAGAACCGCTTTTGCCATATCCCATAAATTTTGGCATGTTGTATTTTCATTTGTCTCCAGGTATTTTTTTTTTATTTCTCCTTTGATTTCTTCATTCACCCAATCATTGTTCAGTAGCTTTTTGTTTAATCTCCACATATTTGTGGCTTTTCTGATTTTCCTCCTGTAGTTGATTTCTAGTTTCATACCACTGTGGTCAGAAAAGATACTTGGTATTATTTCAATCTTCTTAAATTTATTGAGACTTCTTTTGTGGTCTAATATGTGATCAATCCTGGAGAATGTTCCATGAGCATTTGGAAAGAGTGTGTATACTGCAGTTTTTGGATGGAATGTTCTATATACGTCTACTAAGTCCATCTTGTCTAATGTGTCCTTTAAGGCCAATATTTCCTTATTGATCTTCTGTTTGGATGATCTATCCATTGGTGTAAGTGGATTATACTTACACCCTACTCTTATTGTGTTACTGTCTATTTCTCTTTTAATGTCTGTTAATAATTGATCTATATATTTAAGTGCTCCTATGTTGGGTACATAAATATTTACAAGTGTTATATCCTCTTGTTGGATTGTTCCCTTTATCATTATGTAGTGCCTGTCTCACTCTTGGTACAGTTTTTGCTTTAAAGTCTATTTTTCTGATAGAAGTATTGCTACCCCAGCTTTCTTTTCTTTGTCATTTGCATGGAGTATCTTTTTCCACCCTTTCACTTTCAGTTTCTGAGTGTCTTTAGGTCTGAAGTGTGTCTCTTGTATGCAGCACATATATGGGTCTTGTTTTTTTTTTTTTTTTTTTAATCCAATTGGCCACCCTATGCCTTTTGATTGGAGCATTTAGTCCGTTGACATTTAAAGTGGTTATTGATAAATATGTATTTATTGCCATTTTTGTTACTTTTTTTCTGGGTGATTTAGTAGTTATTCTCTGTTCCTTTCTTCTTCCCTTGCTTTCTTCCCTTGTGCTTTGATGGCTTTCTTTAGTAATATGTTTGATTTCTTTTCTCTTACTTGTGTGTTTATTTATTATAGGTTTCTGGTTTGTGATTACCATGAGGTTCATATATAATATTCTACATGTATAGCAATCTATATTGAGTTGATAGTCTCTTTAGTGTGACCTCTTTCTAAAAGCTCTACTCTTTTATTCTCCTCCTCCCACATTTTATGTTTTTGAAATCACATCTGATCTGTTACTTTGTGTGTGTCTATCCATTACCCTCTTATCATTGAAATAGGTAATTTTAGTACTTTTGTCTTTTAACCTTCATATTATCTCTGTGGGTGGTTGATCTGCTACCTTTACTGTGTTTTTGCCTTTAACAGTGAATTTTATTGCCTGTTCTTTTTAAAAACATAATTTTCTTATTCCTATTTGTAGTCTTCTCTTTCCCACTTAAATAAGTCCCTTCAGCATTTCTTGTATAACTGGTTTCTTGGTGATAAACTCCTTTAGTTTTTGCTTGTCTGGGAAACTCTTTCTCTTTCCTTCCATTCTGAATGATAACCTTGCTGGGTAGAGTATTCTTGGCTGTAGGTTTTTTCCTTTCAGCACTTTAAATATGTCATGCCACTCTCTTCTGCCTGTAGGATTTTGGCTGAGAAGTCCACTGATAGCCTTATGGGATGTTCTTTGTATGTCACTTGTTGCCTTTCTCTTGCAACTTTTAGGATTCTCTCTTTATCTTTAATTTTGACATTTTAATTGTAATGTATCTTGGTGTGGGCCTCTTTGGGTTTATCTTGTTTGGTTCTCTCTGTGCTTCCTGCACATGGATGTCTGTTTGCTTCTGTAGGTTAGGAAAGTTCTCAGCTATTATTTCTTCAAATAGATTCTCTGCCCCTTTGTCTCTCTATTTTCTTTCTGGGACACCTATAATACAAATGTTAGTGTGCTTGATATTGTCCCAGAATTCCCTTAGACTGTTCTTTTTCTTTTTAATTCTTTTTTCTTTTATCTGTTCAGCTTGGGGATTTCCTCTAGTCTTTTATCCAGCTCGCTGATCTGTTCTTCTGTATCATATAATCTGCTATTGGGTCCCTCTAGTGAATTTTTCATTTCCAGTATCGTATTCTTCATTTCTGATTGGTTCTTGTTTATATTTTACCATTCTTTGTTGACATTCTCACTATGTTCATCTATTCTTCTCCCAATATCAGTGAGCATCCTTATGAATTTTTGTTTGAACTCTTTGTCAGGTAGATTGTTTATTTCTGTTTCATTTAGTTCTTTTTGTGGGGTTTTGTCCTGCTCCCTTGCTTGGAACGTATTCCTTTGCCTCCTCATATCTATGTATTAGGTGAGTCAGCTATGTCTCCTGATCTTGGAGAAGTGACCTTATGTAAGAGATGCCTTTTGAGGGCCAGAAGTGTGCATCCCTCTTGTCAACAGTCCAGATGTTCCAAGAGTGACCCCTGTGAGGGATTCTTGCGTCCTTCTGCTGTGGCAGGGTTGCTCTTACTGCTGTTACCCAGGGAGTCTAGGCTTTCTCTCCCTGGCTGGCTGTTTGTAAATTGGGTTTGGGGAGCCCCAGCACAGTTGGTTGCAAGGTCTAGTAGCACACTCCTGTTGTAGTTTTTCTGTTAAATGAGTTGGCACCCAGTGTGGCTGGTTCCTAGGCTCTGGGGCTTACAGTTTCTGTAGGCCTCAGGCCTGCAGGGCTGTTGTCAGCTCTCTCAGGGTTGCAGCTGAGTGGGGCTGGCCCCAGGCATGGGAGCACCTGATTGTTTCAGGCTTTGGAAGGCAGGGACAATCCCCTTTGTGGCTGTTTGTGAAGCACAAGTCTTCTGCCACTGATAAACCCCTCCCTGCACAGGTCCACACACACTGTCAACACAGTCCTGGACCATGCACACTTCTCGACCCCCTGGACTGTACCTAGTCACCCCACTGCAGAGGCCCCCACACGCTCAACCAATGCCCCTGACAGTTTACCTGCTCCTCACACAGGCCATGCCCCACAGAGGCAGACACACTCGCCTGCCTGCAGAGGATTGAGGCACCCAGTATATGCAAAGTAGCCTGAGGACTTGCTGTTGGATGGGGCCAGTCCCTAGGGCGGGCTACCTGCCCTGGCTGAGCTGGATTAAATCTGGGATCTAGTGGATGTGGCAGACCCCTGGGCCTGTACACGCCAGGGGAAGAACTCCAATGGCATCTGCCAGCTTCTGTGTCAGTGTGCCTGTACTACATCAGAATAATGGCTGCTGCTGATGTCTCAGTCTCCAGAGAGATCTCACCTCTCACCAAGATGCACCCAGAGCATATCAGGTAAATCTCTTCACCAAAGGACTGTGTACCATTCTTTCTGGTGATTTTAGGTTGCTTTCCAAAATGGGTGAATTTGTGCATGGGCCCTTTAAGAGCTGGCTTTTTTCAACTTATTTCTGATAGCTTTTCTGGGGGTATTCCCCACTGTAGTTAATAGCCAGCGATGCCAGATATTATGAGACTCATCTCAGTTGTGCAGAGTCTGAGGGATGCTTATAGCAGTAACAGACCCTCGCTAAGGTCCCCCACTCCTGCAGGGAGGGCTGTGTACCTTAGGGTGGCTTCTGCTAGGCCAGCTGTGGAGTTCCATGGCTCATGAAGGTGGCTTTTGTTTCTCCAGAAGGAATTTCTGCCTCTTCCACCTCAGTCAGGACTGTCCCTTGTTGTGGGGGTTCTTTTTATCCAGTTTTCATTTCTCTCTCTGGGGTAGTTTTTCCAAGAATAGTTGTAACCTGATTGTTTTCATGGGAGGAGGTCAGTTCAGAGTCTGCCTACAGTGCCATCTTGACAAGATCTCTCTCTGTGATTCTATTTATTTAACATGTGTAACTGACTTATAATTTCAAATTAGAAGAAGTAACAATGTGAGCAAGTTTGTAAGTGGCATTCTAATACTTAAGAGAAATGGATCTACCAACTTTATAAGTTAAATTTAGATTTGTAAGAGCCTTTGAAATGCTTTGGGACGTTTTTCTTACTAGGAGCATGTGCTTTCATGGTCAGGCATTTGAAATGCTTAAAAGTAAATTGAGCATATTAAACCCATTAATGCAGTTTAAAATATCTAATGGAGGTTGCTGGATACAAAAATCAATATTTTAGAAAGTAACGGTATTTCTATATTCCAGCAACAAGAAAATAAAATGGCCCCCACACAAAGGGATACTTGATATATGACAGAGGTGTCCTGCAGGGAAGTGAGAGAAAAGACAATCTTTCCAGTAAGTGGTGCTAGGACTATTGAATGCCACGTGGAAAAAAATGAAATTGGACTCCTAATTCACACTATACAGAATAGTCAATTCCAAGTGTATATCAGATCTAATATGAGACAGATCATAAGGTTATTCCATGATTAATAGAGAAGAGTATCTTCATGACCTTGGGTTAGAGAGATGTTTCTTAAACAAGAGGCAAAATGCAGCAACCATAAAAGAGAAGATGAGCAGGGCTGAGGGAGGCTTTGAGCAGCAGGCAACACATCAAGGGCTCGAGAGGGTGGCTGGCCAGCTCCAGGGTCATGAAGCCCCCAGAAGGAGAATGGAGCAATCCTTCTGTAAGTCCAGAAGAAGCTGTTCCTTCCAGTAGGCTCCACTGAATGGCATTTAATATTTTTGGACCAACTGAAGAAACTCAGAACATACCTAACAGGACAAACCCCTCAGGAGGAGAGGAGGTGGGATCTCTGACAAATTGGTGATGGCTGAATGTACCTGGTGGGAAGACCAGTGACATGTGTGGATCCCTGATCACTGCCAATTCATCCTTGACACCCCCAAACAAGCCCAAAGATTGCGTTTTCTTATGTGAAGGAGAAGAGCCAAAATCGGACCTGAAAGCTGCAATGAGCACCTCCCCCAGAGAAGAGCTGGGTGAGGAAGGAGGGAGGTGGAGCAGGCCAGGGAGCCTGGGACCATGCCCAAGATGGACAGCCTTGAACCTGCTCTCGCCACAAAGTCCTCAACCCACATGGAGGCAAATCCAGCATCCCCTCCTACTAAGAGGAGCTACTGTTTCCCCCGAGCCAGACAAGAAACTCAGAGACAGGATGTCAAATGTAGTTTCTTTTAGTCCAAAGGAGTGGGGTCGGGAGACGGGTTGTCAAGTATCTGAAGCCAATTTCTGGGAAAACTAACAAGAGAAGGGCCAGTGGAACAAAATACAGTTCCCCATTCTTGTGGTTGGTCACAAGGCTATATCTGATATTTATCATCTCCCTCCTCCACCACACATTCTAGATTCCTCTCCCCTAGGTGGCTTTCCTGGTAGGGTGATGCAGACAATCATCTCACAGAGGTTATCTGTAGGCTTCTCTGCTATTATTGGGCTGTGGTTACTGTACTGGACCATTTACAGTTAAAACTGGGTATAAGGAAACCAAAGGACACTCTAATAGGTGACGTGAGTGCCAGAAATAACAGCTCTTTGTGATGATCAGGGTCAATTAACCCTACTGGTATGTTGAATCCTTGCTTTGCTGGCTGGTCTACCGGCACAAGGAGCCCAAAGTGACTGAGGCAGCCGTGGCTTTCAGCCTAGTGGTTCTCTTACTGTGTTCCTTGGTGGAAGCATCTCCCTTCTTGGAACCAAGACCTTTAGACTCACAGAGCCTAAAGTCACGGGAATAACAAGCATAATTTCCCCAAATGGGTCACTGGGAGTGATCATGGGACCATTCTGACTTTTATTTGTTGGTTCCCAGACCTAAGTGTTCTACTTACTGGGGACACAGCGCCATGTAGTGGCTGATGGTTTAAGGTATATTCTGTATCCTGAAAGATAGTGCCCCATCCTTTGCAGGGTATTGTCCCCAAGCCAGTGCCTTAGCTGTACCTTCAAGAGGCTATTGCACTGCTCTTTCAGGCTGGTAGTTTCTGGATGGTGCATGATCTAATCACACTGCCCAACAATCTACTTCCTTTGCTACAAAGAAGGTGCCTCCGTGCTACAAAGATGATGTTAGGTGTGATCCCATGCCAGGATATCATATGTCTTATGAGCCTTGAGACAGTGATGATGGCTGAGGCATTATAGGCAGGAAAGGCAAATTCATATCTAGAATAAGGTCTATCCCATTCAAGATAAAATGTTTTCTTTTCCAGAGTTGAAGTGGATGGTATAAGCAACATGTCACTAAGTGACTGGTTGGTCACCTCAAGGAATGACACCTTAACAGGGGCTTACGATTAGTCTCTGTTGCTAGAAGGTCAGACATTCAGCAGCACTGGTAGGTAGATCAGCCTTGATGAGAGGGAGTTTATACTGTTGGACCCAAGCAGCAGAGCTGCTTGTAACACAGCTGGAACCTGCTTCAGAGTCCTTCTCTCGCCCTGGGTCCAACTCAAAACTAGAGTTTTCCAAGTTATTCAATCAGTGGTTGGAGCAGCATTCCCAAGTATGGTATTCTCTGCCTCCAACACCCAAAGTGCCTATAAAGCAAGGCATAAAGTGAAATAGTGTGTCCTTTCCTTTGGAAGATGTGTCTTGGCATATTCCAGAGTGTTGACTCCTAAAAACTTTATTGAAGTGTCAAGCTACCGAACCTTCGTAGAGTTTATCTTCCACCATTTGGATTACATGTCTTACAAGACATCCAGAGTAATTGCCACTTCTTGCCCGTAAGGTCCAAACAATATGTCATCCATTTAGTGAAACAAAGTGAAGTTCTGTGGGATGTCCAGATGGCTCAGATCCCTTTGGACTATCCTGGTAGAATTAGAGAATTAACATAGCATTGGGGTAAGACCATGAGTGTATACTATTATCCATCTTGTGTGATGGCAGACTTTCTGATCTGTCTTCTGACAGGTATTGAAAAGAAAGCAGACCACATAGCTGCAAACCATGCACCAGGGGCTGTGTTAATCTGCTAGATTTAATATCCTGCATCTCATACAGCAAACGCAAGTGAGGTTGCTACTTGGATAAGTCTATAGTGGCCCAATATCATGCTCCCCAATTCGCCTGGTTTTGGTAGGTGAGAATGATGAATCAAATGGGGAATATAATGAGACCCATCACCCCTACCTACTTTAAATCACTGAAAGTGACACAGAACTCTGCCATTTCCCGCCTGAGATGTAATATTAGTTTTGATTTACACTCTTGGCTGAGGGGTGAAGGTGTAGTTTCAGGGGCTTCTACTTGCCTTTCCTGCTATAATAACTCTTACTTTACAAGTCGAGGAACTAATGTGAAGGTTTTGTGAAATCCTAATACGTCTGCTCCAATTATACATTCAGAAACTGTGGAAATGATCTCTGTGTGGATCTGTGGATCAGAGGACATGTATACCTGGCTAGAACTCCCTTAATTACTTGACCTCACATACTCCTACTCCAACAAGGGGATCAGAAGTTGCTTTGGGTCTCTGGATATTAGCATCAACACAGACACTGTATCTAACAGTCCTTAAAAGAGCCAGGTGTTCCCCTGTCTCCAGTGCATGGCTACCCAGGGTAGCCACAAGACCCTTTGGGGGAATCACCACTGTATAAACTTGCCATGGTGTTGCAGGGTCTTTCCTCATGTGGACTTGGCCTCTCTTTCAGTCGATGGAGATGTTCTGTGGCGGGTTTGAGAACTGCCTCAGGTGTGAAAAATGGGCAAGGGATAGTGACTTTCCCTCGAGGCAACTAACCACAGTCTTCTGTTCATCTACTCTTGATCTCTTTTGATTATGTATATTAACCAATATCCTTGGTGGATGCACATCTATCTTACCCCTTAGAACACCTTATTCTATTAAACACCTCCATAGATTCCCAGAAATGAGCCCCCTACCCACTCCACTGCAAACTTGCTGCCCATTATGGAAATGATAGCCATGTTGATTTTGGTGGTAAAGTGCTGCCACATAGCTTCTGCTTTTCTAGGATCCTATCATCCCCATGGCTATTAGGGATCCCAGTTCTGTAACAGCATCTCTTATCATCAACTCTGGCCTGCAGAGGAGAGCCACTACTGAGCTTCTCAATGACACCAGTGTCCCATACCGGTAATTTCCTTATTGCCTGATACATAGAGTACCCTATGCTCTGTAAATGATCGTAGTTAGCTGGTAAGTTTTCCAGGCTCATACGGTAGACCCTCTTTAGCATGCCCACTTCTCTCAGCTTTTCAATCCTTTCTGTCACAGCTTGTCTGACAGTTCTGGCATCTCTACTGGAGATATATGGACCACTGCTTTTCAAATCTTCCCAAGTCCATCCCAGTTATGTTTCAGAACCATCTCTTGGGGCCCATACAAGGATATTAAATCCTGTATCATGGGAGAGGGCCTCTATGTTGATAAACTCTCCCTTAATGAGCTTCATATTCTGCCCCCCACCTTGATCCAGCACCCTTGGATTCCCTTCCAGACAGATTCCACCTGCTCCTGCCAGTATATGTTAGTAAGACTCTGCCGTATCTTTGGTGTATAAGCCCTCTCCTTCCTTAGCGGGCCCTGCACCTTCCCAGTGAGGTCATGCTGAAATTTGGCCCTAGTTGTCAGTCTGGTGAACAGGAAGGCAGATGGGTACAAATCCTAAGGAGTACAAGCATTGTCTTGTAAGGTACCTGTCTCATTTGAGGCATCTGCAAAGTCTTCAGGAGATGACTTCTATCTTCCAACAAAGAAGAGTTGCTCACTTCTACAGACTCAGAGAGTTCAGGGGAGTGTGGGGGCTCAAGGTACTCAAGTGACCCCACCCGGAAATCTCCATCCTGCGTCTTATGGTCCTATCCTTTCCTATGAGGACCCTGAGTCTGGTGCAGGAGACTTCACCAGGCTATGAATTCAGCCTTCTCTCAACTTTTGCATCTCTTCCAATTAAATCCTATGCTCTATCTCCTTCCGGCTGCAGGAGATGAAGATCTCTTTAAACGCTGCCAAGGAGGTCCTGTGACTCTCACACTTTGCTCTAAATTGCTGATTAATATTTTAGACCCTATTTTCTCTCTTCAGTGTTCCAGTGTCCTTTAATAACAGGCTGCCATGTCTATAGTTTATAGTTACTGTTTCCTCCACGATTCTCAGACTACAGAGAGAGTGCACTAGCTGGTGTCTCTCTTTCCTTTCGTAGCCCATCAAATTCGCCACAGGTGACAGTCTTAGCACTCTCACGTCTACAGCATGCCAGGAGCTCCCATTACTCTCCCTCCCTACTACTAGTGATGGGGTTCTCGGTTGCCATCAGACCAGCAAGTTAATCAATGCCAGAACCTCATTCTGGAATTTTCTTCTTAGGAATACTCTCAGGACCAATTGTCTTAGGTTGAGATTCCTAGTAGCAGAGCCTGAGACCAAGATTCTTGTGCAAATGATTTTTTGAAAGAGTGCTCTCAGGAAAAAGGAGGTGAGGGAAGAAGGATAAGGCAGGGGGAGGGGCTAAGCAAGGGTGTGGTCATAGCTGGAGACACACTTCAGCCTGATCCCGTGGGAACTCGGGAGCATTAATTGCATCACAGAGTTGGTCCCATCTTGAGACCAGGGCTCAACATTTAATATTCCAGTGTTATCACTGGCTGTGGTTTGTCCCAAGGGGATTTAAATTCTCGGGTGAGGTGGCTCCTATTCAACCGGGGGAGGTTCCCTGGAGAAGAAGGTACCGTTCCAAGAGTTGACAGCAGCTAACGCCTAGAGCAGCTGGAGGATGGACACAGGGGACTGGGTGGGGCAGTTCAAAACTTCCGAGCATTAGTTTCCTAATTTCTAAATAGGGATGTCAATGCCTACTTCACAGACTTATTTGTGAGGTAAAATGAAATTAAATAATAGGCAGTTTGAATCCAAGTGGAATTTGGACAAGCCAGGATGTCTGAAAACGGGTTGACTAAGCCTGCCAGTAGCCGGTTTGCATGTAGACTGAGGAGCTTCCTGGAGAAGATGTAAACTGTGACTGCTGTTCAGATTCATTCATTCATTCACTCACTCACACATATTTAGTGCCCTTCATTCGTGCGTCAGCACTCTGCCAGGCTACGAGTGTTCCGACTGGTGTAAAGCTGTGGAAGTTGGGGAGGTGACCCATCGAAAGTCCTTTCTTCTGCATCTTGGAGCTAAGAACCATTGAGACAGGCGTCAGGCGTGATGAGCTGGACCACAGATAGGACCTGGGAAGACTGGGCGCAATAAGTAAAAACAAAAAGAGTATTTTCTAAAAGCTCTACGGGAAATGAGGAGCACAGTTTAGGCACTCATCTAACAAGGTCGTGCACATGACCGGGGGTGGGGAGCGGGCAGTTCCTTCCCGCTTCACAGCAGGACATCAGCAGCTTTGTCATCTTGAGGGCTTCATTGCTCTACTGAGATGGGAGACCGCTGTGCTGGGAAGACTCGTCGATAGCTAGCACTATGACTCTGCAGGACGGTGGCAGCAAGTGACAGTGCAGATCTTGATGAGCATATGTGTGAACTCTCAGAGGTCCTCCTTGGACCCCCTCCTCAGTGTCGGGCTGACAAAGCCTGGGGAAGCTTGGTTAGAGCCCTAGCACATCTAGAACGCTCCTCAGGGTGCAAAGCACCCAGCACATCCTCAACCCGTTACTCCACTCACCCCGCCCCAACTCAGTGTCTTCTTGACCCTTCTGTCACCCAGGAGGCCACCCCAAGTAGACATTCTAACTGCTGTCACTTTGAGGAACACTACCCCTCTGACACACCCTCCCATATTCTTACACTTCAAAACAGGGGCCTCTGTGAATTTCTGTTACTTTTTATTAAATTCCAAAATGGCAACTCTTTATTCAAAGTGGATGGAGGAACCAATAACCTAGAAAATCTAGTCTTCAAAACTAATCTTTGCAAAAAAGATACTGTTTTTGTTGCTGCTATGCTTTTTTTGTACCTAAATGATGCCATGAGTCATTGTCTGAATGATTTGTCTTTTCTTTTATTTTCCCTCACCCTAGAAAGTTAATTGACTTTCCTTGTATTAAAAAAAGACTCAAAATTGAATATAGAGTTAGAATGAAAAATATTAGCCCTATAGTTTATTTCCATTCCACCATATGCTTCCCTAAGCCTTTTCTAGCTTTGATTTAGCTGGAGTGATGTGTGATCCTGAGCTCTGAGTGGTGTCCCGTTTCTTTCCATACAACCAGAGTTAATACAAAGTGCATGAAATAATTCTAATGAAATCAGAAACCAGAACTATGGACACAAAACAGGTCAGAGAGGGCACAGAAGAGAGACAGACCGAAGGACAAATAACATAAAATTACAACAGGGTTAATTTGAAATCCCATTTTTCTGGAAGAGACATCCTTATAGGGCCAATGTGGGATTGATTTTCAAATAATTTATTAATCTTAATTGAGAGTTTATTGTTTATTTCAAATTCTATAGCTATATTTTTCCTGTCTGAACCTAAGAGGCAGCTAATAAAATTGGCCAACATGCACAAAAGATTAATATGAAATAAGTCTTGTGGTCATATTTTAACACACAGAGAGTTCAATATTGAAACTATTTTCATTTCTACCTTCTGTCACAAGAAAATTAGCAGCAATCAAAAATATGATTTTTAAAATTATTTCTGAATAGGCCTGAGAGTTAAAATAGAAAGTAGAGTAACATAAGTGACAGACTAAATGACCTAGCAAGAGTTTGACGGAGATAAGTTATAACACTTCTGCTAAAAATTAAAAAACCATCACTTCCTTGTTAGAGCTGAAAATAGCTCTTACAAGTTCTTCTTCCTGATGCAAATCCATATTAAGCTTTTATATTAATACAAATCACTCAAAACGATTCCAAATGAGTACATACAGGCTTAGAGAGAATTATGTAATAAATAATACTAGATTGTTGATAAAGCATTTAATCCAGTTTAAATGAGTGTTTTATCCAAAGACAGCTGACTTGAGGTTTTCTCTTTCCTCTATAAATTCAGTGATTACATACCAATTCCACTTAATCAATATGTGTATGCAGCTGTTAGGTAAAAAATCTGAGATTTAGTGTTCCCAGGACTACAAAGGTGAATATTATGTAGCAATTACTGCATTCTTTAAAATATAATCATGATTATGAATATGAAAAACTACAATTTTTTATAATGGAAGGCAGCATAAAATCGGTGACCATTCAGACGAGTAGGTTATTTTTAATAGAAGTGATGAAAAACAAATTTATAAAAGAAAGATCATTTGGGACCAGCTTGGAAGTCCGCGCAGCATTCAAAGTTGGTGACGGGCTTGGGAGGAGTGCGTGCTGGTGGACGTCTGTCATGAGAAAAGTCTTGGCGAACTGACAGCTTATGGTGTGTTCAGGGAGTGGCCAGGTGAGAGGGATCAGGAAGGGTAGGAAAGAAGAGGGAGCCCAAGCTGAAATGGTATTATGGGGGATATTAATATCACGTTAAGTAAAAGGGTGTAGACTCAATCTGCGAGTAATAGGGACCCATTGAAGATTGTGCCACAAGAGACTAATTTAATTAAACTTGTACTGTGAACTGACGACTAATGACAGTGACTTAGGAGAATGTGAAAGTGGATGCAGATGGACTCATTAGGTGGCTGTGATAATAATTTAGGTGGCGGATGAGGTCAAATTTCAGAAAGCCTTGAAATGTTAGGCACCAGTGACAAGGACAGCTTGCTGTCTTCCAATATCCATTTTCCCTTTCTTCCTTTGAATAAAGATTAATCCCCGCCTTTCTTGCAGTTGGATGCAGCCATGTGTCTAAGGTCTGGCCAACAATGATAAGCAGAAACTTCCGTGGGATGATTTTAAAAGAAGAGGTTTTCTCCTCATCTTTTCTCCTTTCTGATGGTTAGACCATGGTGCTATAGATTGTGTCCCCCCAAAGTTCATATGTTAAATCCTAATTCTCCTGTTTGATGAAATATTTGTTCATGTCTTTTGCCTGTTTTATAACTGGATTGCTTACTATTGAGTTTTGAGAGTTCTTTTTATATTCTAGTTATAAGGCCTTTGTCAGATCCATGGCTTGCAAATCCTGCATTCTCTTTGCAAGGCCTTTCACAGCACAAAAGTTTTTAATTTTGGTAATTTATTAATTTCTTCTTTTATGGATCATGCTTTTGGTGGCATGTCTAAAAACTCTTTACCTATGGTGCTGGCCCGGTGGTACAGTGGTTAAGTTTTTGCACTCCACTTCAGTGGCCCAGGGTTCACAGTTTCGGATCCCGGGCGCAGACCTAGCACCGCTCGTGAAGCCGTGCTGTGGCAGTATCCCACGTGAATCAGAAGAAGATTAGCACAGATGTTAGCTCAGGGCCAATCTTCTTCACACACACACACACAAAAACCCCCAAAACTCCTTTCCTAGTCCAGTCCCAAAGAACACATACCCAAAAACAAAAACAAACAAACAAAAGACACGTCATCATCAACCTATTGAAAGTTAGTGATACAGAGAAAAATCTTAAAAGGAGCTAAGAAAAAAGTACGTTAACTACAGATTTTACAGTGCTAAAAGGGAAAGTACAAAAGAAATGATTAATATTTTAACTTCATGTATCTATGTATCATTCTATCCATCATCTATCCACACACAGGGAGTTGACCTTACACGATTGGATTGCTGGTTAAGCGGACTCTGTAAGGCTGACACTGGAGCTGGAAGTCCAGAGGACAGGCAGACAGGAAAGGAAGATGGATGTAAAGTGGGGGAGAGCAAGATCAAGTTGGAGCTCCCAAGGACAGACTGAAACCCCTGTCAGTTCCCCTTCCTCAGATCTTGAGGGTATGAGTGTCCTGAAAATCCACGCCCCTTGAGATGGAGCTAATCACGCCGGCCTGACCCAGGAGTTGGAAAGATGGAGGAGGATCCTGGGGCGGGTAGGGCAGCTGGAAGCCCGGATGCTGCCTCACAGCAATGAGCTCACCCAGCAGATAAGCAACGGTATGCACAAACTACAAAAACTTCCTCCAGATCTCGCTTCAGACTCTCTCCTGTGGTCCTCCCCAACAGGAAACACACAGGAAGGGGACTTCTGGGAAAGGTAATTTGGCCTTGCCACCACATGTGATATTTCAATTTAAACAAAATTTTAATCAAGAGGACATGGTGATAAAGATAGCTGAAAATCACCTGGAAAAAGCAGCATCCATACTTGGTGGATTGAGATCTAGTTTGTTGTGGGGTCCACGGCCCAGAAGAGTTTCGTAAACTTTGCTTAGTGGAGACTATGTCCGGCCAGGCCTCAGCAGAAAACAAATCCCTTTCAGGTGGGATTTTGACAAGAATCTATGACATCTACATCGATGAGGGCAGGGTGAAGAGAACCAAGGAGGAGAACTAAGGCAACCACATCAAGTACCCCAGGAAGCCTTTCCTCCCCGACAACTCTGAGCAGGCTGGAGCTCATGGGAGCCGCGATGGTTAGGGACGCGGCTAATGCCACAACCTCGGCGTCACCTGGAAGGAGTAGAGGAAAAGCACCCGAGCCAGCCTCATCCTGCCTTCGGGGCTCCTACCGAAGCCTCCCTCGGCTCAGAGCAGCAGACAGAATGGCTGAAAACGGGTCTGGGGCACACACGACGGAGAGCTGGCACAGGGGATGATAGCCAGTTCAGCCAAACTTCCTAACATTTTGCCAAAGAACTTGAAATAGTTATGATGATAAATAATCTGGTGTATGGTTTACATTTTCTGTGAAACTTGCTCTTTTCCACTGGTGTTGAAACATATTCCTCATCATCTTGACAAATGCCATTAATTTTCATTTTTCTTCGAATGGAACATTGCCCTATAAGTTATTTTCATAGCAAAGAGTGACTCAGCTCTCAATAAAAGTGATTTATGGAATTCTGCCATGTTCTCACTCTGCTACTCATAAATTTTCTGCATGTAGTCAACTTTCTGAAGTGTTCTGAGCCACAATAACTCATGGTCAGGCACTGAAATGCAATTCCGCTATTCTAAAGGTGAAAGTGGATAATGGGTTAATATGTCACTCAAGTAAGAACACAGGACAGCAAGCAGCTCGACGATGTCCACGCACTCAATGCATTTAGTTCAAAAAGTCGGTAGATTTAAACTCATAAAGTCAGTGCCATAACAAAATACTTCTCAAGTGCTCTCTTACCTTGAGTATAGCTTCAAAAAGTCAAGCATAAATCTACAGCTATTTCTTTGGACTGTATTTGGGGCTCACCCTCCTTCCCTCCTCCCCTCCTTCCCTTCTTTGCTTCTCTCCCTCCTTCTTCCTTCTTTCCTTCCTTCCATCTCTATTTCCAAACACTTTCCCGTACACTGTCTTATTTAATCCTGAATAGAGGTATTATCCCCATAATGCAGACAGTGAAACTGAGGCTCAGGAACTCTTCATAACTTGCCCACTCCATCCAGCTAGGAAAGGTACAACCCAAAATTAAAAGCAGATAACCTACTTCCAAACACTCAATCCTTTAACAAAATACTTTATAATGTTTTAAAAGGCCATTTACCTGCTTGCTGATTCTGTAACCTATACTTTCAAGGGACCCGTCATCCTAAAAATCAGTCTTCTGACTTCACTCCTGTGAAGGTCCTGCCTTACCAGGGAGGTGTGTTAATATAGCCTTATAGAAAAGCCTTTTTTGTTTTTAAAATCTCTTTGCAAACATATCAACTCCATAGTGACTAAAACAAACCAAAAACAAAATGCAAGTGGAGTAGTGACTTTTCAAAGCCATTCTTTAGGTCAAGAGATAATAAATTGGCTATAGGGCCAAAAGTCATCAAATGCACCTGAAACATACATAATCAGGTTCTAAATCAGCCTGAAAGAGGAGTTCTGCCAAAAGCCTGTGTTGGTCTGTTTAACCTTCCTCCACAGCACTGGGGAGCGCAGGGTCAAGCGTCAGGTTTTCTCATTCATGCAGTCTCAGGAACGTCTCCTCTCACTTGCCACTTTCCCTCCATTCACAATGATCATAAGAACGGTATTTACTGAGTTCTTACTACTTGCTGAGCACTCTCCACAGGTCTTTACATAGTAAAGCCACATTCCTCATAGGGACCCTGTGAGGTGGGTGCCCTTATTACCTTGATTTTACAGATCACGAAGCAGGCAGAGCAAGGTGAGATAACTTAGCCCAGGTCAGCCAGCCAGCATGGCAGAGCCAGGCTCTGAGCCTGGCAGTCTGACCCTTAACCTCTGCATCCTACTGCCCTCTGGCCTGGGCCTCCATCAGGTCACACTTAGATGTACTCATGTCCATCTGCCACCTTCTTCCTGAGCAGGAGCTGTCAGTACCAGTAGAGGGCCCGGTACTAAAAACATTCAGCAAGTTTACTGAATGATTGATAGAACGAAGGAAGGATGAGTGAAAGAATGAATATACAAACAGTTGTCCTGAGCGGTCAGAAGAAGGAGATTCTTTTAAAGTAGGTGGGGTAGAAGTAAAAGGTTACAGCAGGGAGCTTTGAATGATAGTAGAATTTCAATAAGCAGAGATAAAGAAAAGGGAATTTCAGGTGGAAAAAATTACATAAATAAAGTCAGAGGAATTGGAAAGCCTGGAGATACACTCAGAGAACAGCAAGTTGCATAAATCGGCACTGAGTAGCTTAGTCTTGGGCTTCATGAAGGGATGCAGGGAGAGAAGTCTGATCAGGGTAAGTTAAGGCTAGTCTATTGACAGTTTTAAATGGCAGGCTGAAGAAATTACTGCAGAAAGAATTGGAAGCCACTGGAAGAGTTTGAAGGAAGCGGTAAGAGGCTGACAACGTCAAGTCTGTGCTGAGACTAAAATGGCAGTGATGTGAAGGGAATTCAGAGCGGGTGCTTCTGACCCACAGTGAATGAACCCTGGAGCCCACACATGAGTTTTAGGGAGTCTGAAATGCACACAAAATTTTGTCTGTATTTGCGTATGTGCACATTTCTACTGACACTATCCACAGCCTCTCAATGATTCTCAAAAACTGTGACAGCCCCCACCCCCCAAAATAGGACTGCCCCAAGGCAAGAGACCAAATAGAAGCCCTCATTCCATATATCTAAATATTTTAAAATTATAAATGAAGTTAAACTGTTAAATTAAAATATGTTCTTCATCCTACCTTGGCATATATAAATGTACATAGTCATTTGAAGTCTCGTTGACATATTGTTAATTTTTTTTTCTCTCTATGCTTCAGTCCAGTCAATTTTATTGCTCTGTCTACAAATTCACTAGTCTTTCCTTCTACAATGTCTAATCTGCCATTAATGCCCATGGTGTATTTCTCATCACAGACATCATACCTTTTGTCTGTAGAAGTTCATTTGGGTCCTTTAAAATATTTTTTTATGTCTCAACTGTTTGCATATATGGAATACAGTTATAATAACTGTTTTAATATCTTTGTCTGCTAACCCTAAAGTTTTTGTCAGTTCTGATTGATTTTCTCCTTATTATGAATATTTTCTTGCTCTTTAATATGCCTGGCAATTTTTGAGTGGATGCCATATACAGTGTCTTACAGCTTGTTGGGTGATAGACATTTTCGTATTCCCATAAGTATCCTTGAACTTTGTCCTATTAAATTATTTGGAAACAGTTTGATCCTATAGAGGCAAACTCTTCTGACCACTCGACCCAGTGAATTATGAGGTTTTCCATTCTGGCTGGTGGGAAGAGGCACGATTTATGGCTCTGTGTGAACAGCAGTTTTTGTTCCCTCTAATTCTTTCAGGTGGTTTGCCCCCAGCCCCAGGTAGTTTTCTCATATGCATGTGCTGATAAATCCTCTGCTGAATACTCGAGGGGGACCCTGCACAGATCTCCTGGGGTCTCTCTCTATTCCTCTTTCTTTCTCTCCAATACTGTGTCCTGCGAACTTTAGTCACCTTGGTCTCCCTGGACATGCAGCTTCATCTCCTCAACTTGGAGAATCTGCCTGGCTTCTCCTTCCCGGTGCCATGTGCTGGCAACTCTGACAGCAGTCAGCTGGAGCAAGCAGGGCTCGCCTTGTTTGTTTTCCCTATCTTGGGGATCACAGTCCTTCATTATCTGAGGTCCAATATCTTTTAAACTGGTGTTTCATATAGTTTGTCTTTGTTGTTGTCATTCAGTTGAGAGGGTAAATCTGGTCCCTGTTGCTCCAGTATACTTGGAAGCAAAAGTAAATGTATGAGGATTAACTAAGCAGGAGAGGAGCAACCAGGCTCATTTTGCTCAGCTGAGAGCAGAAAAACTCCTGTTAACAGCCGAGTTTCAAGGTTGGCTTCCTTGAATTTCTGGATTTATGATCAACTTTTAGAGTTAGAGAGCTATACAAAAATTATCTAGCCTACAGTGATATGATGCCTGGGAATGATCCAGAGTGGGAGGGGTACGTATGAGGAATATCTCGACCATGAGTTGTAACTACTTCTCTAGAGACTTGTGGGTAGGCTTGACATTTGTCGTAACCAAAAGTTAAAAATAATTATGCAGCCCAACTCTTTGATTTTACAGATAGGAAAAGCTGTTAACGGAGAGTATGTGACTCTCAGGGCTAGAATAATGATAGTAATAATTTTTTTAAACAATAATTTTCATTGTTATTACACTCAGCAAAGTACTTTCTCATTTCATCCTTCACAAAACAAAGAAATGAAAGGAGCAGTGAGTGTGAGAGAAAGGTGACTCGGGCTGATTTGTTAATGTGTGACGAACATTTGTGGTTTTTGGAAACAAAGCTGAAAAGTCATGATGATGGAGATTGTAACAGCTTACTACTTTATAGGCACTGTCCTAAGCGGTTTGCATGAGTTATCATCTCATGGAATTCTTGTAACTTCCGTACATACCGTAGTCTACAATGCACATTTTTTCACATTTTGACATTTCTGAAATTGCTTGCGTCTTTGGACGGCTGGCAGAGGACAGTTGCTGTCAATCAGGATAGAAGTGTAGGATTTTTACTGAAGCCTTTGCTTCAGCCAGTCACCTGGAGGCATATTCAACCCAAGTCCACTACACATTAAATTATCTGCTTGAGGCTTTTTGTCCCATGGGTAATGTGACTTCAGACCTCAAATTTCCATTACTACCAACTTTACGAAAATTCTCAGGGGAAATTTTTTTCCTCCCTCCGCCTAGTGTCAAATTGAGATACAGGCAGGATCTGGGTTGAGACGAGATGGTGGACTTACAATGAGGAGGTGTCGAAGGATGAAAACAGATGTGCCTAGAAGCAGATTTTTTTTTTTTTTTTTTTTTTGAGGAAGATTAGCCCTGAGCTAACTACTGCCAGTCCTCCTCTTTTTGCTGAGGAAGACTGGCCGTGAGCTAACATCCATGCCCATCTTCCTCCACTTTATATGTGGGACGCCTACCACAGCATGGCCTTTGCCAGGCGGTGCTATGTCCGCACCCGGGATCTCGGCCGGTGAACCCCGGGCAGCTGAGAAGCGGAACATGCGAACTTAACCGCTGCGCCACTGGGCCGGACCCCCTAGAAGCAGATTTTAAAAGTTCAACATGTCTTTTTTTCATTCCACCTGATAAACATCTTGATTCACTGTGGCTGCAGTGACAGTAAAACAGGCACTATCGAAAAGAACTATCTTGAAACATTCGTCTCCAGTTGAAAATGCAGCTTTATCCTGTGTTTGTCGTAAATCCACGCATGCTTCTCCTCCAGACGACCACAAATGCACAGTGAAGATGGCTTTGACGTCTGATAAAGGACGGTAACTACCACCCTCTGTGCACATTCACATGCACGCGCAAAACCTGTCCCTCGACCAGATCCCGTGCAGAATAACAAAGAAATACGTGGCCCCGTGCTGAAATCCAGTCAGAAGGAAAAGGTGAACCTGCTTGAGAACCTGCGACAGAAAAACTTAACAAAATGCTCTTCACTGCTAAGCACATCGGTTTCCATGGCCGGTATCACCAACTCCTCCAAAAGACAGAAGATTTTGAGGTTTTCAGGAATCAAAGAGCAATGTTCTTCTTTGCCTCACTTGCCGCTTGAGACAATGTAATCTGGTGTATTCATTACTATATTATGTAGTAAAATAATAATAAATAAATGAAAATAAACATGAAAATAATAATACTAAATAACAATAATAAATATTATCCTTTGCCTCATTTGCCGTTTGAGAAAATGTAATCTGATGTATTCACTAATGAGTTATATAGGAAAATAATAATAATAATATAACGTGTTTTCATATAAATAAAGATTGGGACACAAAAGGTTTTTCAGGGCCAGCCCCAGTGGCCTAGTGGTTAAGTTCAGCAAGCTCTGCTTCGGCGGCCCAGGGTCCGATGCTGAGCATGGACCTACACTACTTGCCTGTTAGTGGCCATGCTGTGGCGGCAGCCCACATGAAAAGAAAAAAAGAAGAAGATTGGCAAGGGATGTTAGCGTAGGGCAAAACGTTTTCAGCAAAAAAAAAAAAAAGGTTTTTTATTGTCCTTTTCTGTATGGTGGATTTATTTCTTCTTTACCATTGTATCAGCTTTGAATGGAGGTCTTCGGGTAGAACCCTCTTTGTGCAGGTTTTTTTTTCTTTCTTAATGGCACATGAAATAGAGGTGCATTTTATCATCAAAGATGTCTTGTATTAAATGAAATGTGATGTTAATATTTCCATTTTACAGATCAGGAAACTGAGGCACAGGGGTTAGTTAAGGTTAGTTAACTTGGCCAAAGTCAAACAACCAAAAAGTTGTGGAGTGGCGTTGCAGACTGAGTTCTCTGAAGCATTTGCTGAGATAGAGTTTGGGGTGCAAGATATTTATTAGAGACCAACACTCATCAAAGGAAGATATTGGAAGCAAACTTGGGCATAAAAAGAAGTCAACCTACAATGCAGGTGTGATGAAGCTTTGACCAACCTGGTGGGGAGCTCTGGAGCAGCACTGTTCATCAGAGTGTCCTGCGCAGAGCCGAGATGTCCCGGCTTTATGCCCTGGCACAGGACACGGGCTACCTGGGGAAGGTATAACCTCAAGTAAAGCAGCTCTCTGCACCCGAGGCAGACCCTGAACGCACTGATGGCTGGAGGCTGCCTTCTGATTGCTCTCCCAGTAGTTGCGCTGCAAGTCCATCCTGGAAGGGGGATCTGGCAGTCATTTTCACATCAGCAGGATACAAACTTGAGCGGTCTGGTTCCAGAGCTAGCGTTCCTGGCCACTAGGACATCCTGCCTTTGAGACAGATGAATTGGGATCAGACTATGGTCAGCCTGGAACACCAGGCTAAGAATTCAGACAACTGATTTAGTCTTCTTTCCTCTATACCATGCTCTTCTGTACAGCACAACTATATATTAGCTCAGTGTTTCTCAAACTATTGATGTTCTCAGGAGTCTAACTGTTCTACAAAATTGTTTGAATTTTCATTTTGATGAGGAAGCTAAAAAAATTATGATTCAGGATCATCTGCGTACTCAACTTCATAACGATGTAGTCACACCATTTGCATATAGTTGACAGGTGTGCAGCAACAAATCAAAGCCTTACTCCAAGTAAACCTCAGATGATGTCACGGTGATCTGTAGCACTAAAGAAACGTGGTAGGAGAGCTGAGTGATAAAACAGCCCTAGGTAGGGCAGGCACATCTAACCCAAAAGAATGTGTGCCTCCACACTTACCACCTTTGCATTTGAGAGGAGATGCATCACACACAGTAGCTCAATTCATCAGTGCTAAATATGATCATAAATATTCAGTAAAGACATTTTCATTAAATTAAACTTATATTTTGACATTTTATTATAGGGAGAGTTTTAAATTGATTGACTCATTAAGATCATGGATTGATGGGAGTCCAAGATCATCTGCTCCAAGATGGCTCCTGAACTCAACCCCTCCCATGGACACATGGAATGTACAGCTCCACATGGAACAATTCCCTCTGAAAGAAATCCAGAAACTAGCTGAGTGACTCCTATATGTCAGACAAACAAGAAAAAGTCCACATCCAAAGAGGGAGGGAAAGCTGAGACACACTCTCGCCATAAACCTCACCCTCCCACAGCACAGTGACGAACGATTGGGATGGAACTCACAACTCCCAGCTTCTACCTGAGGAGCAAAGGGTTTGGACCCCACATCTAAGTACCCCATCTTTTAGTACCCCATCTTTTAGACTTCCACAAGAGGGCCGGGCCCCCAAAACACCTAGCTCTGTAAGCTAATGGGGCTTGTGTCCAAAAGACCCACAAGACTAGAGCAAACAAAGAAAGAGTTCTTAACAGGCTAGCAAGGACTCACCCTGGGGCTATCCCCTCAGGGTTTGGCACAGAGGCAACAGTCAGAACACCCATCCCCCAGGTTTCCCTGAAAGAGGTCTATTTGCATATTTTAAAAGCTGCATCCTGAGGGTCAGTCTCCTAATTTAAAATACCTTTAGGGGCCAACTGTGATCCTCCCAATAGACCATGGCAGCCTGTGGTTACCATCTCCACATTCTCCTTCTGACCAGCTCCACGTCCCTAGTGTCTCTCTGGAAAGAACTCGTGAAAATACCTGATGCCCTGGCTTTTGTGGCTGCTACCCAGGGGATGCACCCCTCAATCTCCTGGCTGTAGTGGCCAGCAGAACTTGAGGTCCAGGTCCCACAGGATTGTAGCAAAGAAACACTTCTTTTTTTTTTTTTTTTTTTTAAAGATTTTATTTTTTCCTTTTTCTCCCCAAAGCCCCCCGGTACATAGTTGTGTATTCTTCGTTGTGGGTTCTTCTAGTTGTGGCATGTGGGACGCTGCCTCAGCGTGGTCTGATGAGCAGTGCCATGTCCGCGCCCAGGATTCGAACTAACGAAACACTGGGCCGCCTGCAGCAGAGTGCGCGAACTTAACCACTCGGCCACGGGGCCAGCCCCCAAAGAAACACTTCTTAATCAGCTATCCATCCCAGGGTTCAGCACAGATGGGGCAGACAAAAATGCCCATCTATCAGCCTTTCCCTGAAAGAGGTCTATTTGCATATCTTAAAAGCTGCTGCTTAAGCACTAGACTTCCAAGGAGCCTGCAGGAAGGTGCTAACTGAAATCTTCCCCTTTGGGACACTGACAGGTCTTGGTGCACCCTCAGCTATTGGGAGCCTCTAAGAACAAACAAAGCAGTGATACCAAGCCTCTTAACCTCAAGTCCATGTGCCTGAGGTGCAATGAGCCAATCACCAAGACACCAGTGCTTGGAGATGGTGAAAGCTTTATTCAAATTGGCCCAAATGGGAAGGCAGGAGGATAGGCTTTCCCAAATCCACCTTAACAAAACAAGAAAGCAGGGTGTTTTTTAAAAATTTTTTGAGGAAGATTAGCCCTGAGCTAACTACTGCCGATCCTCCTCTTTTTGCTGGGGAAGACTGGCCCTGAGCTAACATCCGTGCCCATCTTCCTCCACTTTCTATGTGGGATGCCTACCACAGCATGGCTTGCCAAGCGGCGCTGTGTCTGCACCAGGGATCCGAACCAGTGAATTCCAGAATGCCAAAGTGAAAAGTGCGCACTTAACTGCTGTGCCACCAGGCCAGCCCCTAAAGCAGGGTTTTTATATAGTGCTAAGGGCTTTAGAGGAGGAGTTTCAGAGAAACGAAGGGGAAGTGTGTGTTTCTTTCACTCCAGATAAGCCCTTGGGCAACTGGCAGCTGGAAACTGGTTATCTGGTGGCCATATTCTTTTTCTTCTGCAAAACAAGCTCACAAATCCTTGTGACCCTTGAGTCACCTCTCACATTAAACAAGGAAACAGCAAATTAAGATTAACTTCTTTTCATCTGTGTCTGTCTTGGGAACAAGGTTGAAGGGCAATCCTGTTCTTAGTGAATATTCACAGTAACCCTCAGGTACCCAGCGTCAGTAGTGAGACAATCAAGAGCTGGGCCTGGGCTGAATCCAGAGGCCCACACTGAGACACATTATAATTAAATTGTCAGAAGTTAAAGACATGGAGAGAATCTTAAAAGCAGCAGGGGAAAAACAGCTTGTTACACTTGTGTGTAACCCCCCTAAGAGTATCAGCAGACACTTTGCAGGCCAGTAGGGAATGGCCTGATATATTCAATATATTCAAAATACTGAAAGAAAAAAACTTGCCAACCAAGACGACTCTACTGGGCAAAGTTTTCCTTCAGAATTGAAAGAGAGAGAGTTTTTCAGACAAGCAAAAGCTGAAGGAGTTCATCACCCCTAGACTGGCCTTACAACAAGTTGTTAAAGGGCTTCTTCAAGCTCAAACAAAAGGATGCTAGTTGGAAAACATAAATCTCACTGATAAAGGTAAATAGAGTTAATTCAGAATACTCCAATGTTGTAATGGTGAGTAAATCACTTATTAAGCTAGTATGAAGGTTAAAAGACAAATGTAGTAAGAATAACTAGAACTACAATAATTTGTAAACGGATACACAAGGTAAAAAATGTAAATTATGACAACAAAGCATAAAACATAGGGGGACAGTAACAATATAGAGCTTTAGCATTCATTCAAACTCAAGTTGTTATCAGCTTAAAATAGACTGTTCTGAATATAAGATGTTTTATATAAGCCTCATGGTAACCACAAAGCAAAAACCTTTAATAAATACACAAAAGATAAGAAAAATGAATCTAAGCATACTACTACAGGAAATCATCAAATCCCACAGGTGGAGACAAAGAGAAGAAGAAGACAACAAAGGAATTAAAAAGCAGCCAGAAAACAAATAACAAAATGGCAATAGTAAGTCCATATCTATGAATAATTACTTTAAATGTGAATGGACTAAATTCTCATACCAAAAGACCTAGAGTGGCTAAATGGATAAAAAACCAAGACGCAAATATATGTGGCCTACTTCACAAATTCACTTCAGCCTTAAGGACACTGTTTTGTGTCAGTTTCAGCCTATCAATAGTGATGCTATCAGCTAAGAATGCCTGGGGACCTCACCCGGGCCCATATGACTTGTGGTGAGCCCTCAACGACATTTCCCTTACTAGAGACAATGTTGTGGCTGAACCAGTCCTTGTGGTTCTTATTATGATTGCAAGACACACCTCAACAATGACTAAGGAACTTGAAAAAAAGGATTTATTATTCATAGTTTCTAGAGGATAGACAGCATGCCTTAGGCCATAGAGTGAGGTCATGAGTAGAGAGACAGAGAGAGAGGACCTTGGGTTCTACCTTTATTGGAGTCAAGGGTGGAATGCCTATGGTTTCACAGGTTCACTCTTTGTTGGTGAATTTAAAATATAAGAGTGGGAATTAAAGCGCAGAAAGAGAAAAGCAGGGTCACTCAAACCATCAGTTATCTAGGACACCTGGGGCTTTCTAAAAGAGACACTTCCTGGGTCAGGTGGAATGGCTCTTTATCTAGCTGTGTAGTTGGCAATGCATTTATTTGAGATGGATGTCTTTGAAATGATACCTCAGCAATCAAAAGCTTAATGTCAGGAACTTACATTGAAATCAAAAAAGCTAATTATCAGGCACTTACATTACAGACACACACAGACTGAAAGTGAAGGGATGGAAAAAGATATTCCATGCAAATGGAGACCAAAAGAAAGCAGGGGAGTTATGCTTATACAAGATAAAATAGATTTTAAGCCAAAGACTGTAATAAAAGACAAGGAAGGTCATTATATAATGACAAAGGAGTCAGTCCAACAAGAGGATATTACATTTGTAAATATTTATGTACCCAACATAGGAGTGCCTAAATATACAAAGTAACCATTAACAGAACTCAAGAGAGAAATAGACAGCAATACAATAATAGAAGGGAATTTCAATATCTCACTTTCAATGATGGATAGATCATCCAGACAGCAAACTAATAAGGCAACATTGGACTTAAACTACATGTTAGACCAGATGGATTTAACAGACATCTACAGAACTTTCCATCCAACAGAAGTAGAATACACATTCTTCTTAAGTACACATGGGACATTCTCCAGGATAGGTCCTATATTAAGCCACAAAACAAGTCTTAATAAGTTTAAGAATATTGAGATTGTAGCAAGCATCTTTTCCAACTAGAATGGTATGAAACTAGAAATCAATTACAGAAAGGAAACCAGAAAATTCACAGATATGTGGAGATTAAACAACATGCTACTGAACAACTAATGGGTCAAAGAATAAGTCAAAAGAGAAATCAAAAAATATCTTGAAACAAATAAAAATGGAAGCCCAACGTGCCAAACTTATGGGATGCAGCAAAAGCAGTTCAAAGAGGGAGGATCACGGCAAGAAATACCCACTCTAAGAAAAGAAAGAGCTCAAATAAACAACCTAACTTTACACCTCAAAGAACTAGAAGAAGAGGAACAAACTAAGGCCAAAGTCAGTAGAAAGTCCAAAGCTAGGAGAAAACAAACGTCAAAGTGGAAATAAATGAAGTAGAGACTAAAAAGACAATAGAAAAAAATCAATGAAACTAAGAGCTGGCTTTTTAAAAAGATAAACAAAATTGACAAATCTTTAGCTAGATCCACCAAGAAAAAGAGAGGACTCAAATAAATGAAATCAGAAATGAAAGAGGAGACGTTACAATCGATACCACAAAAATACAAAGGATTATAAGAGACTACTATGAATAATCCTATACCAACAAATTAGACAATCTAGAAAAAAATGGATAAATTCCTAGAAACATACAACCTACCAAGACTGAATCATGAAGAAATAGAAAATCTGAATAGATAGATTGCTACTAAGGAGAGTGAATCAGTAATAAAAAAAAGAAAACTCCCAACAAACAAGAGTCCAGGACTAGATGGCTTCACTGGTGAATTCTACCAAACATTTAAACAAGGATTAATACTATCCTTCTCAGACTCTTCCCAAAAATAGAAGTGAACACTTCCAAACTTATTTTACAAGGCCAGCATTACCCTGATATGGAAACCAGACAAAGACACTACAAGAAAAGAAAATTACAGGCCAAATCCCTGATGAATATAGGTGCAAAAATCCCTAATAAAGTATTAGCAAACCAAATTCAACAAAATATTAAAAATTCATGCATTGTGATCAAGTGGGATTTATTCTAGGGACGCAAATATGGTTGAACATCTGCAAATCAACGTCACGCACCACTTTAACAAAGTGAAGGATGAAAATCATAAGACCGTCTTGTGGCAGAAAATCATTTGATAAAATGCAACATTCTTTCATAATAAAAACTGTCAACGACATGAGTTTAGAGGAAACGTAGCTTAACATAATAAAGACCGTATATGGCAAATCCACAGCTAACATCATATTCAATGATGAAAAGCTGAAAGCTTTTCCTCTAAGATCAAGAACAAGACAAGGATGCACACTCTCATTACTTTTATTGAACGTGGTACAGGAAGTCCTAGCCAGAGCAATTATGCAAAAAAGAACTAAAAGGCATCCAAACTGAAAAAGAAGAAGTAAAACTGTCACTATTTGCAGATGATATGATACTATATATATAGAAAACCCTAAAGACTCCACTAAAGAACTTTTGGAACTAATAAGCGAATTCAGTAAAGTTGTAGGGTAGAAAGTCAAAATACAAAAATCAGTTGCATTTCTATACACTAATAACAAACTACTAGAAAGAGAAATTAACAAAACAATCCTATTTACAATTGCATCAAAAAGAATAGTATATCTAGGAACAAATTTAACCAAGGAGGTGAAAGATCTCTTCACTAAAAACTATAAGACATTGATGAAAGAAATTGAAGGTGACACAACTAAATGCAATAATATTTTATGTTCATGGATTGAAAGAATTAATATTGTCAAAATGTCCAGACTGCCCAAAGCAATCTGCAGATTCAGTGCAATCCTTATCAAAATCCCAATGATGTTTTTCACAGAAATAGGCCAAATAACTCTAAAATCTGTATAGAACCACAAAGACCCCAAATAGCTAATGCAATCTTGAGAAAGAACAAAGCTGAAAGCATCACGTTTCCTGATTTCAAACTCTGTTACAAAGCTATAGTAATCAAAACATATGGGACTGGCATAAAAAAAGATGCGTATATCAATGGAGCAGAATAGACAGTCCAGGAATAAACGCACGTGTATATGGTCAATTAATTTGTGATAAAAGAGTCAAGAATGTACAATGGGGGAAAGGACAGTCTCTTCAATAAATGGTGTTGGGAAAACTGGACAGCCACAGGCAAAAGATATTGGACCCCTATCTTACACCATGCCCCAAATCAACTCGAAGTGGATTAAAGACTTAGACACAGGGCTTGAAGTCATAAAACCACTGGAAGGAAACGTAGGGGGTTAGCTCCTTGACATCAGTCTTGGCAATGATATTTTGGATTTGACATGAAAAGCAAAGTCAACAAAAGTAAAAATAAACACGTGAGACTACATCAAATAAAAAGCTTTTGTTCAGCAGAGGAAACCATCAGCCAAGCGAAATGGCAACCTATGGAATAGAAAAAAATATTTGCAAATCATGTATCTGATAAGGGGCTAATATCCAAAATATATTAAGAACTCACACAACTGAATAGCAAAAAAAAACCCAATCAGATTAAAAAATGGGCAGAGGAGGGGGCTGGCCCCATGGCCGAGTGGTTAAGTTCATGTGCTCTGCTGCAGGCGGCTCAGTGTTTTGTCAGTTCGAATCCTGGGTGAGGACATGGCACTGCTCATCAAACCACGCTGAGGCGGCATCCCACATGCCACAACTAGAAGGACCCACCACTAAGAATATACAATTATGTACCAGGGGGCTTTGGGGAGAAAATGGAAAAAAATAAAAAATTAAAAAAATCTTAAAAAAAAAAAATGGGCAGAGGAACTGAATAGACATTTCTCCAAAGAAGGCATACAGATGGTCAACAGGTATACGATGAAATATTATTCAGCCATGAGAAAGAAAGAAATCTTGCCAATTGCAACAACATAGATGGAACTTGAGGGTATTATGCTAAGTGAAATAGACCAGACAAAGACAAATACTGTGTGGTATCACTTACATGTGAAATCTAAAAAAAGAAAAAAAAAGTCAAACTCATAGAAAAAGAGTTGAAAAGTGATTGCCAGGGGCTGAGGGTGGGGAAATAGGGAAGGTTGGTACAAGAGTACTAATGTTTAGCTATAAGAAGAATAAGGTCTGAGGATCTAACGTAACATGGTGACTACAGTTGATATCACTGTATTGTATAATTGAAATTTGCTAACAGAGTAACACTCAAATGTTCTCACCAAAAAAAGAAGAAAAGGTAAATATGGGAAGTGGTGGATATGTTAACTAGCTAGAGAGTAGGAATCTTTTCACAATGTATACACATATCAAATCAGCACAATGCACACTTTAAATACAAGTTTATTTGTCAATAATACCTCAATAAAGCTGAAAAAAATTCATGGATTGACAATTCAAGATGAATGTATAGTTTAAAAAGAAAAATCATAGCAATGATGATAAGCAGGACCCAAATGAGTGTCTATTATCTTCAGAATAAAGAGAATCATACAGATAACAAGTGAAATACAAAATACCCCAATGAACATGCTACTTCTAGAACAATTTTGGTTTCACTTCATCAAAACAACATTATATCAATGCTGTTTATCTTACTATTATTAATTTTATACTTTTAACATGTAGACTGGTTTGGATTTTTCTTTCTTCTTCTTCATCTTTTTTTTGGTGAGGAAGACTGGCCCTGAGCTAACATCTGTTGCCAGTCTTCCTCTTTTTGCTTCAGGAAGATTGTCACCAAACTAACATCTGTGCCAATCTTCCTCTATTTTGTATGTCGGACACCACCACAGCATGGCTTGATGAGGGTATGTAGGATCCAAATCGACGAACCCTGAGCTGCGAAAGCAGAGCATGTAAAGTTAACCACCATGCCACTAGGCTGGCCCCTGGTTTGGATTTTCTAGAGTCTGCAGCCATAAGGAATTTATATCATGTTTATGCAAGTAACATAGTATTTATATTATATTTAGGTAACATTAGAATAGAAATAATCTGTCAACACTGGGTGCCATGTCTTCTTTTTCCTTGAAGGGGGTCCACTCCTTGCTTAAGTTGGAGAGTTGATATACGAGGACCCTGAAAGAAGGTGTGAATAGATTTTGTCCCTCACTCATGTTTGCATTGTAATCAATTATGAATTCTGATTTGCACATGGACATTTATTTTGTGAACGTTTCTTTGTGACTAAGGATGTAGAGTGTGGCAAAAGTTCCTGTTTCATAATTCATCTTTACCCATCACCAACTTGTAGAAAAGAGGCTTTAAAGAAATCAGCGGGAGTGCCCTGCTTTCAACACTCAGAGCTGGTGATGCAAGGCCATGTCGGCTCCGGCCCCAGATTCCTCCTCACACCTGGCACATAGTAAGGTGAGGAGCTGTGGACCGAGAGGAACGTCTGGTAGCTCCTCCATGGTGTTCTCAACCAGACAGTCATCATCATTTTCAAGGAAAGGCTGTCTGTTTAATCTGTGAGTTCCCTGCTCAGACTTCAATCTGTTTTTACTATATCACTTTAGTGAGCTCACCTTGGAACAAATTCATCATTTGAAACATGTTTGTTTTTGTGGTGCCTATATTGTACTTCTGCATTTTCTTTAGGGTCACAGAGGGACGGTGGCTGTGGTCCATGAACTCACAGAAATTCTAAACCATCTTCGAGGAAGGAATCATCCATCTGAAGGGTGCTAAAGGGAAAGTAAGACGAATAAGGACAATGGAGCTGCAGCAAGCGGCCGAGATGGATGAAGAGGAGGAAAAGGAGAAGAAAATCACGTCTCAGATCCAAAGTAAGGCTTTTTCGTGTAGAAATATACAGTTTCTAAATGGATAGCACAAATTCATCTAAACGAACAAAATATGGATGTAAAAAGGTTTAGTCTATTTGTGAAAATTACACGTGCTGAGAATTGATTTAATTATTCAGATTCAAAACCAGTATCTCAAGGCTTATGACCAAACCATTATCTGGAAAAAGCACTGCTTATTTGTCACATTCTGTTTATGCTTTTCTCTTTCACTTTTATCAGTTCCGCAGGACAGCGTGATGGTGTAAAAAGGGGTTTACCAGAAGTGACAATTGAGTAACAGTCTCTCTAAAAATACTTTTGCAACTTGTTATGCAAAATCTCAGCTGCAGAAAAATTATTCAGAGCTATTAAGCAGATCACTTATGTTAGCTCTAGACCAGATTTTTCAGTCTGTTCTTTTTCACAGAGAATGTTCTATTTGTAAGCATGGAGCAGCTAGTACATGCCAAACTTCAGGCCTCTTACAACAAGTATGCCAACATATTAGAGGAAAGTTTTAATTGCAATTTGTGTTAGAACAGAAATACGACGTTGTCATTTCAGGAATTGTAAACGGAGATAAAATTTAACTAATACCAAAATAGTACAATTTCCACCCCTCATTTCCTACCCCTCCTTGTGTACTATCCACAGAAAAATAAGCTTACTAAACAACACGAAATTTGGTTTTCTATGAGTTATCTATTGCCTTCTTTCCTTTCTTTCTTTCTTTTCTTAGTAATTTTTCTAGGCTTACTTAGATTTTGACATTGCTCTTTGAGTGCAGGTAACAGGCTGAAGAAATGATTTGCTTTGAGAAGCTCTTATCTTTTGGCTCTTCTGTGGTCTTCGATGTTGTTCTTGGATTCTTTATTGATGGTTAAGAACACAGACGTCTGTGTCGGATGCTAGGATTTGAATCCAGGGCCCTTTGCTCGTTGGTGCAGGGACAATGGACAGCAGACTTCCAGGCTCATTTCCTCCTCTGCCAATTGGGGTTGAGTTGTGCACACTTCAAAAATTTGTGATGAGAACTGAACAAGATCATATATGAAAACGTTACCATAGTGCTTGGCACATTGTAGCCGACCAGTAGTACTGGTTATCTTTCATACAGGTATTGGCATTATGGGGTGTATAGTTTTTAATTATCCGACGTTTGCTAGTAGTTGTACATTTGAATCTTGAGTTTCAAGGGTGTCTTAGTTTGTTTAGGTTATATGGTATAACAAAAATACTCCAGAATGTGTGGCTTATAAACAAAAGAAATTTATTTCTCACAGTTCTGGAGGCTGGGAAGTCTCAGATCAGGGTGCTGACAGATTTGGGGTCTGGTGAGAGCCTGCTTCCTGGTTCATGGATGGCTGTCTTCTTGCTGCATCCTCACGTGGCAAAAGGGGTGAGAGAGCTCTCTGGGGTCCCTGTTATGAGGGCTCTAATCCCATTCATAAGGCTCCATTATCACGAGCTAACCACTGCCCAAGTCCCTACCTTCTAGTACCATCACACTGGCGATTAGGTTTCAACATGAATTTGGGGAGACACAAAGATTCAGTGTATGGGAAAGAGTTAGAAACTGTGTTCTCTGGTAAGCCGTGTATATTGAGTAATGATGGCTTGTTTGCAGTACTGAAGCACAGGTTTCCTCACATAGCTGGAAGTAATTTAAAGTTATTAGATACTGAAATATTTAAAACCATAAAAATTAACCTATTTACTTATAAAGTCTTGTTTATATATTTCTATAATTTACATTTTATGTAGAGAAGCTGTATGCAAAAAGATTTGCCTGTGAATTTGAGAGTATATTTCTAGTCTGAGTGTACTGGAGAAAAATTTATATTATGTGACATACAAATGGATTCTTCATAAAGCTAGCCAGTCAATTGAAATGAGGAGATGATAATGTCATCAGGGAACATTTTTTTAAGGACTGGAGGTTTGGACACTATGCTCTAGCTACTAATAAAGGATGCTGTATCAGTTACAGTCCCATTGTGAAACAGATGGCACATTCAAATGAGGATAATTCAAGGAAAGTTTATAAATAATGGTACTATGATAAAGGTGTAGGTGGGGCGGGGAGCTGGGCTGTCATCCCACAGGCTTGAGCATCATGAGTAGGGAGAGGTGTCCAGGACCAGCAAGGAGAGGGAGTCCTATAGAGCAGACCACCTTAGAGGGATGGTGACCTGTGAAGGGACAGAGACAGCCCTTCTGTTTGGAATAAATTCCCTGACCTCATCTCCTGCTGGAGTTCTCAACTGGCCAAGCCCAAGGGAAGCCAAAGAACACAGGAGCCCATTAGAATAATTCATTCAGATCAAACTCCCAGGGTCAGAGCAGGATGGAGGGTGGTAGAAAATGGATCTGAAGGGGCAAACAGAAGATATGTGCACGCATGCTGACATTAGAAAAATCTAGACTTTCTTTTTCCTTGTTGCTATATCCAGTGGTGGCAAGCATTTATAAAACAGAGTAAAGCTTTATAAACATGCACTAGACAAGATCCTTATAGGAATTAAGTTTCAAGCTACTTTTTGAACAATGGGAGAAAAGAAGATAGCTTAAAATCCATGTTCTGTAAAAAAAAAAAAAATCTTTTAAAACTATATCAGTGCTGGCTACATATCCCTAAATCTTATTACACGTGGGTGCCACCCTCTAAAAGTGCTATCTCAGTGCACTGCGCTCCCCCAAATTCAGCTCAGGGCTTACTTTGGTAATTCATTCACTCAACATTCAACAAATATTTACTGAGAGTCTTCAACGTCCTAGGTATCGTGCTGGGTGGGCTTCGGGCAAAGGTAGGGAGTGGAAGAGACATAATCTCCACTGGGAACCTGAGAATATGCTTCGAAATGCATGGTTTAGTAGCTAAGTGTTTCGAAAGATGTAGAGAAAAATTGTAATGGCTTAGTAAATTTGTGTTCATAAAGGTGATCGTCAAGAGCAGTACAACCACGTGCTCACTGACAGTCCAAATATAACGTTTCAACATAACAGTGTGAGAACTCTCAGAGCAGCCATTTACGTGCCAAAGAGCCATGGACTTTTTCGGCAGCATATTTCCTCGCTCCTGAAAGAAGGATCTTTATCTTAAATTGTAAGCTGTCCATTTCTGGAAAAGCATATCCAAATATGATGTGTGAGACAAAGCAGAGGTGGCTACCAGGATCTAGAAAGCGCTGTCCAAATATAGTAACCAAAGAACTGTCTGCAACAGTGGCAATGTTCTATTCTGCACTGCCCAACATATCGCACACTAATAGCCACTAGTTATGGTGGCTATTACGTACTTGGAGTGTCACTAACGAAACTGAGGAACTGAATTTAAAACTTCATTTAATTTTAATTAATTTAAATGCAAATAGCCACGTGTGGCTACAGTAATGGGCAGTGCAGTTCTAGAACAAGATGTGCTAAGTGGGGCTTGCTGGGCATAAATTGACTCACTTAACCTCATTTCCCTTCTTGGCAGAGTTAACAACAGCTATTCACTGACTAGTACAACATCAAGGGCCTAGCAGGGTCTCCAACAGAGAGGAAATCAAAGATGGGTTATATGAAAGTAACAAGTGTTGGTGAGGAGGTGGAGAAATTAGGAACCCTTTTGCATTGCTGGTAGGAATGTAAAATGGTACAGCCACTGTGGGAAACGATATGATGATACCACAAAAAAATCACACATAGAATTACCCTATGATCCAGCGATTCCACTTCTGGGTATACACCCAAAAAATGAAAGCAAGGACTGAAGGAGGAATATTATTCAGCCTTAAAAAAGAAGGACATTCTGACACATGCTGCAACATGGATAAATCTTAAAGCCATTATGTTAAGTGAAATAAGCAAGTCACAAAAGGACCTATATTGTGTGATTCCATTTATATGAGGTATCCAGAGTAGTCAAACTCATAGAGACAGAAGGTAGAACGGTGGTTTCCAGGGGCTGGGGGGAAGAGGAATGGGGAAGTAGTGTTTAATGGGTATAGTTTCAGTTGGGGAAGATGAGAAAGTTCTGGAAATGAATGGTGATGGTTGCACAATAATGTGAATGTACTTAATGTCACTCAACTTTACACTTTAAAATGGTTCCAATGGCAAATTTTATGTCATATATATTTTATCACAATGAAAAAAGGGGTTAAACACATGTCTTCAAGAGGTTCACAAACTAGCATGGAAAAGAGAAATGGTCGTTGGTGATTATTACATGTTGTGGGGATATAAAATAACTATTTAGAGGAGGGCTATGAAGAAGTTGCACCTGAGAGAGGTGGCTGGGCTAGAAGACCTTCCAACCCTGGGATTCAATGGGTGTATGAGCCCTGAAAATTAGGGGTGGCAGTAGTATACCAGATGATGCCTACAGGGGACAAGCTTTACACGGCAGGTCTGTTGCTCTCCAAGTTCTTGCCCTGTTTTTTCTGGGCTTTATCCTAAGGTTCTTATCAGTCCTTATTGCTCAAAAATCCAGACTGGAGATGAGACCCAATCTCTCTGGACAAGTATATGGAACAAAGAAGGCCTATCTGGTAGCCTAGCCGGGGGTGGGCAGATCAAGAGAACTCTGGTCAGTACAGACTTTGCTATTATCAATATTTGCGTCCCTTCATGATCCAAGTCTCAAAGATCTTACTCCCTGAAAACCAACTTGTATTTTCCCAGCTGAACCTCCCTAGCCTCAAGACTGCAGCGATTTCTTGGCGCCCAGGAGCTTCCAACCTATTAACCTAACACCTTTGTCTTTACCTCAACACCATCATTCACCTCCTCTCTGCTCTCCCTACTCCGTTCAGATGCCGCGGTCCTCCTTTATAATCCTTCCGTTTCGTAGACCCTCAACCCTCTTGTCCCTCTCTCCTCCATCATATTCACTTGACAACTGCAGACTCTGGTTCTATCTGGACCTCTGCCTAGTTTTATTTGCACCCGAGTAGGCAAATGAAGCTGTGAGAAGACACAACTCTACTGACTGGCCTCCCTTTATATTCACGATCCCTGACTTCAGATGAACTCTGAGTGCCACCCAACAATCTGGCTAAATTTTCAAAATCCATTTACTCTCTCATTGTCCCTAGACGCTATTTCATACTCTCTCCTCTCTCCTCAAACTTCCTCTCTACTCCTCTCAGCTGATGACCTTGCTTCTTTATTGATAAAACATGTTCCCGCTTCCACATTCACCAGCATCTGTGCCCATACATCCTGCCTCCCCTCCTGTCACCAGAGAAGAAGCCCATCTTCTTCTATTTAATCCCAACTTCCCATGTGTGCATTGGATCCCATCCCTGCTCATCTGTTTCAGAACGCTGCTCCGGCAATTATCCCTTTTCTCTCCTGCATCATCACCTTTTCCTTCCCTTTTGGCTCATGCTCGTGAGCATACAAATATGGATATCTTCTAATTGAAAACAAACCTCTCCCTTGACCATACGTTTCCTTCCAGCTATGGCTCCATTTCTCTGTTTCTGTTTACTCTCTTTGTATTCTCTTGTCTCACTCCAAGCATGTGTTGGTCACCACACACCACCAAAACTCCCCTTCTCAACTTTGCTGTTGACCTCCATATGGCCAAGCCCACTGCTCAGTCTTCAATCCTAATTTTACCCACTTTAGCAGCATTTGACAGAGTTGATGATTCTTGCAACATTTTTTCATTTGGCCCTGGAACACCATGCTTTGTTAGTTTACCTCCTGTCTCCCTGGTATTCCTTCTCATACTTCTTTCTTGATTCTTCGTTCTCCTGATCTCTGAATTTTGGAGTGCCCCAGGACTCAGTCTTCAGACATCTAAACTCCATCTGCACAGCATCTACATGCTGAAGACTTCCAAATTGATATCAGTATCCCAGGCTCATCTCTCCAACCGCCTTCTTGACAACCTGACAACTCCAAACTTCGTGTCCAAAGGGGAACTCTTAATCCCCAGCAATCCTCCCCTCTCTCCCTCACCCCCACAGCTGGCTTCTCAGGCAGTCTTCCCCATCTCAGCATAAGGAACCTCTTTTCTTCTAGTTGCTCCAAGTAAAAACCTTGACCCCTCTTTCTCACTCACGCCTTCCATCCAATGAATCAGCCAGTCCTGTCAGCCCCTCCTTGTGAACGTATCCAGAACGTACCCACTTCTCACCAGCTCGCTGCTATAGCATTGTATCATTCAGGGTGCTCCAGAGAAACAGAATCAATAGGCTGGAGAGACAGACAGACGGGGGGGGGGGGGGGGGGGGATGGGAGGGGTGGAGACTGGTTTATTATAACGAATTGGCTCATACGATTATGGAGGCTGAGAAATCGCAAGGTGTGCAGTTGGCAAGCTAGAGCCCCAGGAAAGCTGGTGATACAATTCCAGGCTGAGCCCAGAGGCCGAAGAAGCAGGAGAGCAAATGGTCTAAGTTCTAGTTTGAAGATGAGTCCGAAGCCTGGAGAAAACTGATGTCCCAGCTTGAAGACAGGCCCAGAGAGAACAAATTCTCCCCTTTTGTTCTATTCAGGCTTTCACCAGACTGGAGGAGGTCCACGCACAGTGGGGAGGGCAATCTGCCTTACTCATTCCAGGATTCAAATGTCAATCTCATCCAGAAACACCCTCACAGACACACCCAAAATAATGATGCTTAACTAAGTACCTGGGCACCTCGAGGACCAGTTAAGCTGACACAGAAAATTAACCATCAGCTTCCTAAGTGGTTGGCCTGATCCCAGCCTTGTCCCCTAATCTGACCTCAACACAACAGTGGACTAAAAAAAAAAGCTCCATCTTATCACTTCTCTGCTAAAAATTCTTTAATGTCTTCCCTTCTCAAAGTAAAATTTAAAAACTATCACAACTACCAAGGCCCTAGCCGCTCTGCTCCCCAGTCCTAGCCACACCACCTGTCAGTCTTCTCCACTCACTCTGTCCCATCCACACTGACAGGACTCCAAGAAGCCAAGCATGCTCCTGCCTCAGGGCCTTTACACCTGCAGATCCCTCTGCTGGAAATGGTCTCAACCCAAACATCCACATTGTTTCCACTCTCAACTGTCTTCTTATCTCAGAGATCTTTGCAATAAACCTTTTTTTAAACTTCATTATAGCACCCTTCATCCTTTTTATTTTGCTTTATTTTTTACACAAATTTTACTCTTTAGAATGGTTTTAGATTTACATAAGAACTGCAAGGATAAGGTAGAGACTTCCCACAAGCCCCATTCTCATTTTCCCTTATTATTGCCATCCTACATTAATATGGTACATCATCACAACCAACGAACCAGTCTTGATGCTTTATTACCAACGAAAGTCCTTACTTTATTCAGATGTCCTTAGCTTTTACTTAGTGGCCTTTTTCTGTCCCAGGATCCCACCCAAGACACCACATTGCCTTTAGTTGTCATGTCTCCTCAGGCTCCTGTGGGCTGTGGCAGTTTTTCAGACTTTCCTTGTTTTTGATGACATTGACAGCTTTGAGGAGGACTGGTCAGGTACTTTGCAGGCGGTCCCACTATTGCAATTTGTCTGATGGTTTTCTCATGGTAAGGCTGGGGTTACGGGTTTTCGGAGGAAGACCACAAAGGTAACCTGCCATTTTCATCACGTCACACGAAGAGCACACACTATCAGCATGCTTTAGGACTGTTAATGTTGACCTTGGCCATCCGGCTCAGCTAGTGTTTATCAGCTGTCTCCATTGTAAAGTCACTCTTTTTCCCCCTTTTCATACCGTACTTTTTGGGAGAAAGTCACTATGAGGAGCCCATGCTTAAGGAGTGGGAAGAAGCTTCTCTTTCTTGAAGGTGCAGTATCTACACAAATTATTAGGAATTCTTCTGCAGGGGAGACATCTCTTCACCATTTATTTATTTATCCGACCATTTATTTATACCATTATGGACCATGGATTTTTCTTTTTTACTTTGGGTTGTAATCTAATCCTCTCTAATTTTGCTGCTCAGATTGTCCCAGCTTTGGCCCCTGGGCGCTCTTTCAGTTGGTCTGCATCTTTCACATCCCCCATCGATGTAGGGCTTTTTTCCTTTTTTTGAGCACTTCCTAACTTTTAAGCCTCAGCCTTATTTTTCAAGATACTTACCACCACCTCACACACTCTACACTTTATCTGTTACCCTTTCCCCACTGGAGCGCCAGGTCCTCGAGGGCAGTTTGGGCGGTACGTGTGACCACGGTGGGACCCTCAGCACTCGCGTGGCAGCTCCACTGGTGGTGAATGAACGAGTGATCGCTGCTGTGTCAAGCTTCACTACAGAGGGCTGAGACCGGGTGGGTTCCGGGAAGGCGGCGCTCGGCCTCAGTGTGACCCGAAGCGCCCCTGCCCGCCGCCTCCAGGGTCTCCGCAGGTGCTGGGCCGGCCGCCGCCGCTCACGGTCACACCCACACTCAGAACCGGTTGCGCGCATCCCTGCCGCGGGAAACTCGCGGGCCGGCGACGGTCCCCAGCGCAGCGGGGATCCCCGGGGAAAGTCCAGCGCCTCCCGGCCTGCCCGCGGCGCTGCGGGCGGAAAAGGGCGGCGGGGAGGGGAAGCGCCAGGGCCGCGCCCCGCCCCCCCACCTCCGAGCACGTGGACGGGCCCGGGGAGGGGAGGGGAGGGGAGAGGCGGGGAGGGAAGGGGAATGGAGGGGAGGGGGGAGGCGGGGAGGGGCGGGGAGGGGAAGGCGGGGAGGGGGGAGAGGGGCGGGGAGTGGAGGGGAATGGAGGGGAGGGGGGAGGCGGGGAGGGGCGGGGAGTGGAGGGGAATGGTGGGGAGGGGGGAGGCGGGGAGGGGCGGGGAGTGGAGGGTAAGGGAGGGGAGGGGAGAGGCGGGGAGGGGCGGGGAGTGGAGGGGAATGGAGGGGAGGAGAGAGGCGGGGAGGGGCGGGGAGGGGAGGGGAATGGAGGGGCGGGGCGGGGAGTGGATGGGAGTGGAGGGGAGGGGCGGCGCGGGCCGGGGAGGGAGGCGCGGAGCTCGGCCCGGGAGAAGCCCAGCTGCGGCTGCGGGAGCCGAGCGGCAGGTTTCCTTCGGCGTCGCGGCGCCCAGCGCGGGAGAGGGGCTTCTGGGCTCGCACGCCGGGTCCCGGTGCCGGTTCGTTTCCTCTCCTTGTGTCTCTTTTCCCTCCGCCGGGCGGTGCGCGGGATCTGCGGGGATGGCGGCCGGGGGGCTCGCGCGCGCGGGGGCTGGGGGGCTGCCTGCCGCGGATTCCGGGTCCCCCGGGGGTCCTGCCGCGGCTCGGCGCCTTCGGGAACGCGGCGTCGGGGTGGTCGTTTAGAGCGAGTGACTTCTCCCCTGCAGGGGGCAAGGGCTGCGGATCAGGACTTCTGGCAATTATTCCAAAAATACCTGTGGACAGACTTCCCTTTTACAGTATCCACTTCAGGCTACTTTTGTTTTAGATCGAAAGGCTGAAGGTTTTTGAAAAAAATTGCTTTATTGAGGTCACGTTGGTTTATATTGTGTAAATTTCAGGCGTACATTATTATATTTCAGCTGATGTGTAGACTGCATCGCGTTCACCACCAAAAGTCTAGTTTCCGTCTGTCACCCTACAAATGTGCCCCTTTACCTCTTTCGCCCTCCCCCAACCCCTTCTTCTCTGGCAGCCGCCAATCTGTGTTTCTTTCTTTATCTTCCACAAATGAGTGAAGGTTAAACAAAATTATTTTTAATGGGGGGAGGGGGCATTTCTTCGGTTTGATCACCTCTTCACTTCCTATTAGGTTGCGCTTTCTCAAAAACACCAGAATGGGTGCTTCTTCTTGACTAGAACTGGGCGGTATGACTCGGGAGCCGGGAGAGACGGCAGAATTGATGCCTCCTTGAAGCAGGTCCTGCCAAGCCCACGTAAGCCTCTTTTTTAGGAGAATGGCGACGAGCCTGGGTGGCAGCGCTCACGAGACCCACACCTCCCTGCGAGGGAATTCTGCACTCCGCTGACGCTAGGCGAGACCTGTAAGACTTCCTGTGGTTCTCGCTCGCTTGTTCAAGCCGTTTCTCAGCAAAGGGAGGAGTTGCTATTTCCACGCAGGGATCCAAAAATGAGTCACCGGGCTGCTCTCTGAATTGTGAGAGTTTAGTGCGCTTTTGAAAAGTGAGGTTTGCTCCGTCTGTATTTGAATTAGGATGTGAGATGCGTGCACTGCCCAACTGGGGCGCGTCATATAGGAACTCACAGTTCAAGTTTTCAGTTTCCTAAAGCGTCTGATGGTACAACATACCAGCGGGAGTCACTAGGCTGATGGAAGATAACCATTAAAATCATGTGCTTTGCCACAGAGGCCTAGGAGAAAATTAATTTTATTACTCAATAACCGGTTTCTTATTACTTTCGCTGGTATGGTATGGTAGAAATACATCATTTTACATGGTGACTGTATGTCACTCTTAATCAAAATATTTCAGATGCTTTGTCTTTAGTAAATTAGTGCTAAAATCACATGAAAATTTTTGACGAAGGTGGATACCAGTTGGAGCTAAGAAGTTTCCATATTTAAGCTGATAGGCCCCATGGCAGCTGAGTGTTGGCTCCTAGCTGTAGCCATCTCAACAGACAGTAGAGACGGGGACAGCGTCTCTGCTCGAGCTGAGCTAAGCTCAGTGCAGCCCAGTGCATAGTTATCAGGCACCTCCTGTGTCAGGCTCTGCACTGAGCTCTGGTTATACAGCCATGAGTAGGACAGGATCCTGCCCACAAGGGCCACAAAGACTTGTTAGAAGGTGGGCGAATCCACTGCAATATCCAGTAGACGGAGATGAGCGCTATGACAAATCTATGCCCAGAATAGGGTTTCTGTCCCAATGTGACTGACATTTCTGCAATCTGGGATTTTGAATGAACTGGGTGATTGTCACTGGAAGAACGAGGAAAGTTTTGAGTTTAATCATCTCCATGTGTTCGGAGGCAGCCTGTGGTGCTTATTCAGTAAGCGTTTCAATCAATAAGTGATTTAAAAATATATTAATTAGAAAGGCATGATTTTTAAAGTGTCTGACGATATTTCATATTATTTAATAACCATGTAAAAATAAATCCAGCCTTTTATTACCCCTGGATAATCACAGGCACTTTTTGTCACCTTTTAAAAAATAGAGTGACTGGTTCATGGCTTACAACTTTATACGACCACATTGAAGCAACTTTCTGGTCCTTTTTTTATAGTTCAAATAAATCTTTTCTAGCATACTTTATCTGTGTGAGTTAAAATGAGTAAATCCACTGAGTTACAGTTTTCTGGGATTTATCAGTTTTCTGCTGAGGTGTTTTTGAACTTGATGCCAAATTTCTCCAATTCCATAAGCTATCCAACTAGTGAGGGACACTGCTAAATTTGAGAAAAGTTTACCTTAGGGTCCACACTTTGTTTCTCCCTCGAGAGCCTCAAAGTTACTTTTTTATGAGAAAGAAAGGATTGAGTGTGTTTTTCATCCTTGTACTCCCTGAACTTGGCACAGGCTTTACTCAAGATAAGTGTCAGGAGGTATTTCTTGATTAAATAATGAACCTTAACGTAAGAGGGGGAGTTGTCAGGCAGATGGAGATACGGAGACCCAGCAGAAGGATCAGCATTGTGGTCAGGGAACTCCAGCCTGTGTAGTGTGGACACCGGGTGAGGGCTGGGGAGATAGCCAGCCAGGTCACAAAGGCCCGGGGGCCGGCAGGAGCTGTGAGTTTATCCTACAGAGGACTTTGAGCAAGTGAATGATGTTGTCAGATATGTGTTTTCGAAAGATAGTTTAGAATCAAGATGGAGACTGGATTGGATGGGAGCAACATTAGCCTTAGGGCGACAGAGGAGATTACTGCAAAGTTTGAGAAGAGAAGTTCAGGACGGCTCGAGTCAGGCAGTGATAGTGAGAAAAGAGGAAGCAGCTGACAGATGTTTAGAGGCGGAACCTGGCCACCTCGTTAGAAGTGGGAGTGAGGGAGAGGGAGGAGCCAGGATGACTCCCACAGTTCTGGTTAATGACTGGGATGGGAACCCAAGTGCAAGAGTAGGTTTGCGCTGAACGATGATGAGGACCTCACACGGTGGTTGACACATACTCAGTGCTCATTAAAAATTTTTGAATGAATGCATAATAATAATAGCTAAAATTTACTGAGTGCTTCTTAGTACCAGGCACTCTTCCGGGCTCCTTATGTGAGCTCAGTCTTACTCCTCGCTGCAGTCCTGTGACGTAAGTGCGGTAATGGACTGCTTTTGACGGGTGAAGAAAGTGCATGTTAGTGACTGACAGAGCCGAGAATTGGTCCCAAGCGCCCGGCTCCAGAGCTTCCTTTCTGAACCTCACTGCCATGAGATGCTGTCTCCGGGAATGATGTCTTGGACATCGCAGTAAATGCGAATTGGAGTCACTGCCCTGATCCCAGTAATCCTTGCTTGTCCAGGAATAGCCCAGCGTGTGAGATGGGCTCCCCGTGGCCCTGCTGTGCTGCATAGCACACCTCTCCACCCCCCCCACCCCAGGATCTGCCCGGTTGATCTGGGAATAAACCCAGAATAATCAGAACATTTAAACATGTTCGCGGAGGCGCTCAGTGTCTGAAGGCTCCAGAGCTTCAACAGCTGTGTCCTCACGCTGTCCTGGTGACCACCCTTCCCGAGCACTGAATCTTCAGCCTTTTGTGACTCTGAGATGCACTCGATGTTCTGTTGCTAAAATCTGTGCTGTCCTTCCTGTGGGGAAGCAGAAGGGCTGGCTAGGGGTGCTAATCTACAGAGCAGGGTTTGGCGTGGAGGGATCCCTGGCGAATGCAGGCAGGTACATCACAGCTGCAGGCGCTGGGCTGGGGCCTGCCCTCGGGGCCTGGCTTGTTCTGGTTCTAGCTGAAGCAGGTCCCTACCTGCCGCTCCTCCTCTAACTTCCGGAATCTTACTGAGTGAAGCTGCCGCTGTGTCTCCTGTCCTCTTGATTCTAACTAGGCAAAAGGACTCCCGTTTCCTGGGTTTAGGCCCTGCTTTCTTTTGTGGCATCCACGTAGATTCCTTTGGTCCTGAGAAAGGCATTTTTGACTAACAACCTCACTACCCTCCAATCTGGCCCCAACTCTTCACGATTCTCTTCGTTTCCTAATTCGGCCTGCCCCGACTTGGATTAATACTCTGATTTTTGCTCAGCAAGCAGGATCGAATTATCTTTTCCTCAGAGGCCTCTACTTTGGACCGTTTAAGGATTACAAACACTGAATTAATGTTATACCTAAAACGAATCAGCAAACGCATCTTGAGTTTGAAGTTTTCATATGTTCAAATGTCTAAAATGTGAAGTTTCAAAATGTGTTCTCCAAGCATGAAGAAAATGTTTCATTCAGAATTTTCTCAGATTTAAGAGGAAATCAAGATATTTATAGCTTCCCATCATATGAGACAGACTGACACAAAGCCTTCCGGGGTGATCCAGCCCACCTGTCTGCCCCTTGGTCTGAATTCCTCTTTACCTGTCTGTAATTCACTCACTGCTCAGATAATGAGAAAGGGGAGGGTTTGGTTAATATTTTGTGTGGGTTTGTCTCGCCTCCTCCAGCCTGTGGTTTCCCTGAGAGCAGAGACTTTCTGGACTTGGGCGTTCTGGTAGGTGTCTAGGCCTACTTCCAGTTCCGACCATTCTCTGACTTCTGCTGATAATGAAACCATCTGTCTGAGAAAGTCCTTCATTGGCCACTCCTTCTGAGTCTGTAGATACCAAACATTGTGTTATCTCGTTCAGGTTCTTCCTCAGGCTCAATAAGTTGGTGATTTTTAATAGGAAGCAGAGTTGTAGAATTGCTCGTTTCCAGTTATCCTTCTTGAGCTAATTAAATGTTTTCAACTTAATTTGTGTGCTGTTTTTTCTTTTCAGTGGATGCAGTATCAAGGTAATACAGAAAATACTAATTTGCCTAGAATAGTATTCCCCATTGTGTATACCCAACTATTTTACTTGTTTCTCTGGCTCAGAGATGTAAAATCATGTTCCATTACTCATTGCATAACTCATTGGGTAATAGTGTGAATTCCGTCTTCACAGAGTAGTGGAAATTGCTTTGTTGCTCTCTTCCTATGGAAACAGAGTGACAAGAGTCGTTCTGTCTTCTGTTTCAGTTTCAGGATTGCACCAATGCACCTCTCGCCTCCTGGTTTCCTCATGTACTAGTGTGTGCCTGGCTGTGTTGATGAGCGGCACAGATCTGTTGATGGGAGATAAAGTGGGACATGGTGTGTAGCCGAATTGTATACTATGAGCAGGTGTCCCTCTGCCTTGACTCCTCTCCCTGATCTCTGCATGGGAAACCGACAGATAGTGGTTTTAGCTGACAGTATTGTATAGCTCTTTATCATTTGCAAAGTACTTTCACATATAATTTCCCTTTTAATTCTCATAAAAGCCTGCAGAACAGAAAGAAGAAGTAGTATTATTGTCGTCGTTGTTCTCTGTCTTCGAATTCTGTAGATGAAGAGGGAGACGCTTGGGGAGATAAAGTCGCCACCCAAGATTACCCAGGAAGTAAGGTGGGAGTCCCACTGCACCGTGCTGTCAGGACTTGACCGGGTCATGTTCCCTGGAAACAGACTCTGAGATCTGCGTCCAGGAGGTTTCTCGGGGGTGCTCTGGGAACCACGCTTGGCGGGGAGAGAGCGCAGCAGGATTCCGCAGAGGGAGAAATTGATCTGCGGTGCGTGAACGACAGTGGGGAACAGCAGCAGGGAACTTTGGAGATGGGATGGCCCTTCAGAATTGTTCTGCCACCTAGAAGCAAGGGAGCTGGTCAGCGTGTGTCCTGCATCAGCTGTCACTGCATGTGGGCTGCACCCAGGCAGAAGGCGTAACCTTAGGCCAAGCAGCTCCCTTCAGTCAAGGGCAGTTCCTGGCGCTGGGAGCCTTCAGCAGCGAACACTCCTGGCAGCTGGGGGCACGAGGGCCCTGGTCTGAAGGGGATCTCATTATCCCATCACCCACTGCTTTTGTGTAGAACAGAACATTCTCCACTGCAGCGGTCTTTCCTGTATCTTTCTGATCCAGACCATCACCCTGCCGAGTGGAGCCCAGAAAGTTGGCATTTTGTCCAAGGCCCTTAAGGATTTAGAATAGCTGACCAGACAGCGAGAAGACAATGCCTTAGCCCTAGGGAGATCAGGAGCAGAAGAGCCAGGTGGGGGTAGGCCAGGGCGAGCGGAGTGGTGGTGCCTCATGGAGAAGGCTAACAGAGCCCGCGGCTCTCCAGAGCAAAGGATGGCGCACGGGGCTTTGCCCTCATTCTGGGCTTTGACGGTGTTAAGAGGTAAGCAGTGTGGTAGTTTCAAGCTCCATTTTCTCTCTCTTCTCTCTCGCCTCTCCTCTCTTTTCCCTCTAAAGCTTTGAAAGGTCCCAAACCAGTCTACTGAATCTCAATGTTTAGCCTGTAGAATTCTGTGGAAGCATCAGAATGACCTGGGATATTTAAAAGTAACCTCCCCCCAAAAACGAACAAACAAACAGCAACAAAAGCAAAAAAGAAAACAGAAAGGAAAGTCCAGCCCCACATTCAAGATCCGTTAGACCAGAATCTTTAGGAGTGGAGCCCATGAATTGACATTTTCAACAAATTTTCCCCAGATGACTTTGATACATGCTATAGATTAAGAACCATCGCCCTAAACCATTAATGCTCTCAATGGTGACCATGCCTGTTGGGATTTTTCAAATTAGCAAGAAGGGCTGGGAACTGTGGGACAGCAGAGGAACACCTGAGCCTCAGTCCCAGCAGTCTCGTCATGGAGACATCCTTCCTTTGTCTTGAATAGCACATTCTTGGTGTGGCCAACAGAGAGGCCGGCCCACATTCCTTGGCTGGCTTCTGACCAAGATTGCGGAGAGAGAGATTCTGGCTTGGCCTTTCACTGGCTGAGATAGTCGGATGAGAGATGCTGAGTTCCTTGAATCCTTGGAGGTGGAGGGGAATCCATCAGTTTGTAGCCGTCAGTACACTGTCTGGAGAATAAGCAGGTCCCGGGAAATCTTCCGCCACATGAAGCTTTGAGGTGCTGTCTTCAAACTTTAAATAACCATCCAGTAGGATGAGTGAGAGAGTTATGACGGGAAAATGTATTCTCTAATTCATTGAGCTAGGGAATAATTGTGTTTCTTCAAAAGGAAAAGCACTTTTAAACCTACCGACTTTGAGTGAGGTCATTGTAGAAAATATTAGTCACCTACAGATTGACCTGATAACTAGGAGATTCTGATATGTTTTGTCCACTCCTGCAACACCCACCCGCTGCATTTCCATACCTTCAGTGCTCCGTGCCTTTGCTCAGGCTGTCTCTGCCTGGGTTCCCGTCCCCCTCTCCCAGCACAGCTAACTCCTATTAAACCATTTAGAATCAGCTCAGACACCATCTTCCCTTCCCCTCACCCGGATTGAGCTTGCCATCCTCTATTGAGCTCAGAAAGTATTCCCCGTATCCCCCTATTGTTACACTTATCATCATTATCCTCCCTCCCAGCCCATGAGCACCTGGAAAACCAGGACCATCTTCTTCATCTGGGGCACAAGAGGCCTAGCCTCACCGAAACTGATTGAAAGAAATAATCACTCTGGCGAGCATAGCTAGGTAACAAATATTTATTGAGGCTCTCCTACATGCTGGATGTTCTGGGGTTCATGGCAAACACAACAGGGATAGCCCTGCCCCCATGGAGCTTATGAGCTAGCAGAGAAGATAGGCAGGAAAATAGTTAACAATAGAATATGGTGAGTGTTAGGAAAAAGGAAGAACCAGAAAGTGTGAGACCATAGAGCCAGTAACCTGCTTAGTCCAAGGTCAGAGAGAGTTTCCCATTCTCATGAAACATAACTTATGTAAAAATAGAAGCTATGATACTAACTTTGGTTACAAGATGAGGGACCTCTTTTTGTGTGTGTGTGAGGAAGATTGACCCTGAGCTAACATCCATTGCCAATCCTCCCCTTTTTTCACTTGGGGAAGATTAGCCCTGAGCTGACATCTTTGCCAATCTTCCTCTATTTTTTTCATATGTGGGATGCCTCCACAGCTTTGCTGATGGGCAGAGTAGGTCCACACCCAGGATCTGAGCACATGGAACTTTAACCACTCGGCCACAGGGCTGGCCCCAAGGGACCCCTTTTTAACAAAGGAAGATATTTTGGTCCATCTAGTTCAAAATAGATCAATCCTTCACATGTGTGTGTGTATGTGCAGTATGTGAGTACATAGATTGGCAAAGAGACAATAAGAAAATGACTCCATGGGGCTGGCCCAGTGGCGCAGTGGTTAAGTTCGTGTGCTCCACTTCGGTGGCCCTGGGTTTGCAGGTTTGGATCCTGGGCGTGGACCTATGCATTGCTCATCGAGCCCTGTTGTGGCGACATCCCACATAAAATAGAGGAATGTCGCCACAGATGTTAGCTCAGCAACGATCTTCCTCAAGCAAAAAGAGTAAGATTGGCACAGATGTTAGCACCGGGCCAGTCTTCCTCACCAAAAGAAAAAAGAAAGAAAGAAAGAAAATGACTCCTTCATTTAATGAATAAAATAGCAGGCAACAGAGAAGAAGCTGTCTGTGCATCTCATTCAATATGCCTTCGCTAGAAGTTAACTTGTTGATTTTTAAATATGTGATATACAGTAAAAGAAAATAAGCTTAAAGCTCTGAAAATCATGAGCATATATCACAGCTTTTTAAACGTTAGTTTTAAGAAGCTGATGGTTATGGCCTATGAGGGTGCGGACAGATTTGCACTTGGGTCCTGTTGGGACCAACGTTGACGCGCATTTGCTCAGAGGTCAGCGTCTGCTCCTACTTCTCGTCTTTCCAGCTGTGGTGTTGCGATTTGTAGCCTCCACCTGGTGTAGCAGCTCCTGCTGGGTCCTTTTTCTCTTTTTCTTGCCAGTTCTTGCTCCTTTATTATTTCTGTACCTGCTTATTTCTCCCCGTAAATCGTAACCTTAAGTTGAGGGCAGGGATTGCAACATCTTGATTTTTCTAATTCTTGAATCTTCTGCAGCTCTTCTGCTGCAATTTATTTACGTTTATTGCATGAAATAAATAACCTTAAATAGAGTGTCTGAATTAAAAGATGATTCCTGGGTTGAGAAGGTAACCAGATTGGTTCTCTACTGAGAACCTATTTCTTGTTTAACCTGACGTCACAAAGCAGGTATGCCCAGAGCTGCCATGTGTCGACTTTGGTTAGGAGGGAGCTGCCCCTTTGGCTGGTTGGAGGGAAGGGAGGATTAAATCCTCTTGCAGCAGTGTTTATTAGATGTAGATGGGAGGCGTAGAGTGCTCCGCTGTGTGTCATTTAAATCAACTTAAACTCGTCCACACCATCCAGCGTCTTAAAGCAACATTGATATTAAAAAGTGGAGTTAAAAACTCTAATGCAAGTGAAGATACAGCTCAGGCTTGAAGTGTTACTTTAAGTGAATGAAGACTTGATGTCCTGTGATGACCATTTGCCATGTTTTCTCACATCTTTCTTCCCGTACTTTGACATATTCCTGGGTTTATTTCAAGTATTACTTAATTTATTTTCAAATTTCCTGTCTTGCTTTTACTGTAAATATGCTATCTAAGGACCCTATGAATGGTGAGGAGATACTTCTGGACTTTGGTTCCTACACTTTCTACTGTGCGTAGTTTGAACTTGGTTTGTTGCTGAAGTGTAGCCACTGTGAATCCAGTTGAATACTTTGTGACTCGTAAACTAGATCCACTTCTATATTTGCATTAAATTGAGAATTTTTTAATAAAAGGCTATGTGGTGAATTGGGATTATTTTCTCCTTTTGAAAATGTAGAACTCTTTGGCAGATGAAGCTTATTCCTTAAAGACTCAAAATTATGGCAGTGTCGGCTCATCTGAAAAGAGTAACGGTGGAGGGCAATTCCGTTTCGTCAGCATATTTTTGTTGTTTAATTGGGAAATTTCTCAAGTTATTAATTGCCCTTTGCTTAAACTTGGAGCACTATGGACATTTTCTCCTTTCTCTTGACATCTAAATACCTCCACCTACCGCTGACAGCGGCATACGCACACAATACGTATTTTCATTTTTATTTTTTCCATCTAGTCTTCATAACTGAAGCATAGATAAATCTTGTATTCCAATTTTTTCCTTAATTTCTGGCTAAGTTAATAAGTCTAAGTTAATATCTTATTTTTAATTTACATTTATTTGCTAAAGAGCAGATAATGAATAGCATTTCATATTTTTATGGAGAATATTTTCTCCTGTGAATTGTCTTTCTATATGTTTCCCTCAATATTTTATTGTCATATTATTTTCTTATCAGTTGCGGTTGTCTGTTCACTTAATGTTGTGTACCTACATAATGTCTATTTTATGCAAATATTTTCTTCCAGTCTCTTGTTTTAATTCTTAATATGTCTTTTTTTTTTTTATTGCATAGAGATTTCAAATTTTATATGACAAATTTGGTTGTCTTTTTTTTTGAGATTTCTTCCACAGTCTCAAATCTCATGGAAAGTTATCATTATCCCAGATTAGTGATAAATATTCAACTTTATTTCCTGTTAGTATTTCTGTTATTGATTTTGCTTTTAATTCTTTGATGGCCCTGAGGCATGTTGTGGGGTCCACAGTAAGGATTAGAGAGAAATAAATTCTTGCTAGTCAATTATACCAGCCTGGTTGCTTAAATTTCCCCCCCCCCCATTAGTTTTTGATAGCTGCTTCTTCGTATACTAACATTTTATATATAATTGTTCTATTTCTCAATGTTTTGTTCTTGTCCATTTATCTTGATTTTTATGTTAGCAAAATTACTGTGCTTTTAATTATTGTCTTATGATAAGTGGTGATGCCTGCCAGGGTGGCCCCCACTTCACCAGGGCTGTATTCTTTTCAATTTATAGATACTTTTAATCGTTTATTGTTTGAGCTTTATTTTAGCATCATTTTCTTTTTTAGATTTTTTTTTAACCCTGGTGGGAATTTTGGATTTAGTTCTGTCAAAAAATTAACTTGGGGAGAATTTCAGATTCCTCTTTTAAATGTGTATACATGTTAATTCTAAAGTAGGATTTGCAAAGAGATGTTTATGTGTGAGAGAGAGAGAAGCAAGTGAACAGGCAAGATGGAGTGTTCCTAAAGAGTCCTTGGTTACCCCCAGGCCAGAATCACAGCGTTTTCCTTTTCGTTAGCATTTTGGATTTCCAGAAAGCCTGTTTTGTTCTTTTTTTCCTCCTCCCTCCCTCTCTCTCCTTTTTCTTTCTCCCTCCCTTCCTTCCTTTTTTCCAGTTTTAATTTTTATCAAACTTATACATACATGATTACAGAGTCAAACTCTCTCTGTAAAATTAATGAAAAATGGAAGTCTAATAAAAACAGTCATTCCTTTTCTATTCCATTTCTCTCTCCCCAAAAGCAATCACTTTCAGCTATTTTTGCTGATTCTTTTGGTGTTTATATTCTTATCTGTAAATAGCATGCTTCTGTTACTATTTCTTGATTTTTCCATCTTAGGCGTTATTTGTTGCCTTCTCTGTATGGAAGTTGATGATCTAGCCCATTTCACCCCTCTCCCTGACAGACATGCACCCTTCCTGTCCCCTCCCCCCATCCTCCCAAAGCAGCTGTATCATAATGCAAGTTAGATCAATATTCAGTGATTATGTTTTATGGCTATGAAAATGCTAATCACAGTGAAGCCATGTTGAATATCATGATTACTCTCCCATAAGTACATAATAGTTTTTTGCTTTCCTGGAAGTTAATTGTTTGGTTTTTTGTTAGCTTAGTGTTATTTATACTTACAACCTCTTCAACCCCAAACTGTCTAAATCTCCTCTCAAGAAATTTTGACCCATCAGGAGTTGGATCAGTGCATCTTTCTAGAGAAGTGTGTCCTGTAGTTTACTTTCCTGGTCTAGACAGATGGTCTTTGCAGTCAAGGTCACAGCTGTCATCTTGGTTTCCCTTTGCCGTCCTCCTGGGATGCCTTGCCTCTCTCCTCTGTGGATCCCATGTTAGGAGTCTGTATTCTGTATCTTTTTTCCTTCGCTTCCTCTTTTGTTGGAATGCATTCCCAAGTCTCTTCCTGAGAAAGAGAACACAGGAAATAAAAACTTTTGAGACTTTGTGTATCTGTAAATGTCTTTATTCTAGCTTCATACTTCATTGATGGTTTGGGTGAGTATAGAATTCTGGGTTGAAAATACATTTTCTTCAGTACTTTAAAGACATTGTTTCATTATTTTTCAGTTTCCGGTGTTGCTGTCTAGAAGTCCAAAGTGTTTTGCCTCCTAGTTCTTTGTAGGTGATTTCTTTCTCTCTCCCTCTTTCCTCCTCTCTCTGTCTCTGTCTCTCTCTAAGCTTATGTGATCCTTCTCTCTCCGGAATTCCTATTTTTTGGAATTCGAACTTAAAGGACTGGACTTCTAAATTCCTCATCTTTTCTCTGCTATTTTTCACCTCTTTTTTTTCTTTCTTTCTACTTTATAGGGAGGGATCTTGCATTCTCCTGCCAGAAGGATGTAGGTGAGTGTGCGGGACAGCAGGTGAAGGGAGAGGGCTTGGAGATCCACCATTCCCTGTGAAAACATCCCCTTAATCTTCCTCTCCTGACATGGGGCTTCGGAGTCCAGCCTGTCTGCTCTCCTGCCGGAGTGGCGCAGGGCATGGCGGGTACTCGCACTTCTTAAAAAGGCTTCTAACCAAACTCTATTTGTTGTTATCCTGCCATCACCTCCTTTTCCACAGGTCCCCAGCCTTTGGTTCTGATTCCTGAGCCTTTGGCTATTTATTTTACGGTGTAACTTAGCTCGATTCTTGGCCTTCTCCACCGTTAGCTTAGGATTAAACTTTCTTATATCTTCTAGGCTAGTTATCACTTGTCCATTTGCTTTACAACTTCCAAAATTTTGTTGCTACTCTTTTCCCTCTTTTATCCTAGTTGGTGTATGCCTTTTCAAAAGTTCCTTTAGTGGGATTTTGGGAGGGAGCAAAAGTAACGTTCAGTTTGCCATTTTACCCAGAACATAGAAGTCAACTCTAAAAATACAAATGTGTTTTCTGGAGTGAGTGATATGTATGAAGAGTAGATATATTCATCAGAATAGCTATTTACTGCATTAAGAAGTAGAGGATGGAAGGCAGGACTGGGATGTTTAAGTGGGCCAGTTTGGGTTGGGATAGACTGGGGAGGGCCGAGGGACAGCTCTGGTGGGAGGGCGTGTCTAGGAGTCAAGCAGGATGAGATGGCCGTGGTGGAGTTTCTCTAGGCCAAGACAGGTTGAGGGCAGTAAGTAGAAAGTAAATAACTCAACTGACATCTCCACATTTTCCTGTTGATGTTCAGGGAGGGTGTGTGTGTTTACTAACGTGAGTCAACCTGTAAGTACTGCATTTGCTGAGAATTTACTCACTGGGTGCCAGGCACCTCACTGAGTGCGCCTTGAGGTGGATTGTGGCTTTCCAATTTGCTCGGAGCTCGGAGTCCAATGCAGGTCTGCTGGACTTTGCAGCCCCTTCGAAACACTAAGCTGTCATATCTTTGTGTCATTGTTGATACCTGTTATTGAAATTAAGAAAATTTTTGCAGCTACCCAGAAAGCTGAAATATGTGTTTCCCTCATTACCTTCATAGTTCTGTCTTTAAATGTGTTTGAGAATCAGGAAGTTGCATAAGTCAGTTTTGGTTTCAGCTATGTCTGTATTTTAAATATTTTAGAAGTCTAGTTCACATTTCTGGAATTTTCATTTCTTTATTTAGAATTGCTTTTTGTAAGTTTTTTATTTTTTGCTTATCTAAAAAAAGATATTTTTTAAGGGACTGAGACCACAGCTCTTGCTCACTGAGCTAACCTCATCGTCTCCCATGCCTGGTACTTAGGAGACCCTCACTATCTGTTTGCTGAGTAAACACATGGAAGTCTCTGCTGTAGTAGCCTATGTGAACACGCCTGTCCAGAAAGACGAGAACATCAATCCCATGGTCTATTTTATGAATTTACTTTAAAACTAGTTAACAGGTTACCCATTTGTTTTATAAAAACAGAACAAACCTAACAAATGCCATCAATTCTATGCTGTTGTATGTATCTGAGCTAATGGAATTGAGGTATTTTAATATACAGTCATGTGTCTCTTAACAATGGGGATTTGCTGTCAGTGCCATGGGTTCCGCCTCCTCGTGACCCTGTGTATGGCAGACCTTCTGGGGCTGTGTCAGACGATGCTCCACTGCTGTTCGTAGGGTTTTCTTGGCCAATTTTTTCAAAAGTGGGTGTCCAGGTCCTTCTTCCTGGTCTGTCTTAGTCTGAAAGCTCCTTTGAAACCTGTCCACCATGGTGACCCTGCTGGTATTTGAAATCCCGGTGGCATAGCTTTCAGCATCACAGCAACACGCAGCTGCCACAGTGTGACAACCAACAGACGGGTGGCGTGGTTCCCTGCCTGGGACAGGAACCAGGGCTGTGGCAGTCAGGGCTGGCCAAAACAAAACTAACAAACTAAAAAGCAGGGGCTGACCAAATTTGTTATACATTTACCCCAATATAAACTGTTCCATGTAGCAGTTGTACTGTTTAGTGCTATATAGAATCAGCACCTTTAGGTGTTGAACAAATAGTCCTGTTACAGGCCTTCAAATGGTAACAGAATTTAAAATTTCCCTTATACATGACTTCTATTTTGGTTAAAAGGGATGTTGCATCTTGGCAGTGGTATTGGTACCATTCATAATTGGAATCGGTGGATAAATTCCTAGCCATCCAAAATTTCAGAGAATTCTATATCTAAAGAATAGGGGCCGGCCCCGTGGCTGAGTGGTTGAGTTTGCGCACACCCTTTCAGCGGCCTAGGGTTTCGCCGGTTCGGATCCTGGGCACAGACATGGCACCGCTCACCAGGCCAACAGACATGGCATAGCACAGCCAGAATGACCTACAACTAGAATATACAACTACATACTGGGGGGATTTGGGGAAAAAAAAAAGAAAAAAGGATTGGCAAGAGATGTTAGCTCAGGTGGCAATCTTTAAAAAAAAGAAAAGAAGAACTTGTTCCCTCATGCACAGACTATCAATATCCAGGTAGAATAATTCCCAGCAACCATGACATGCATACAATTTTGAATACCATACTTTCATTTTTACTTTCTGTTGAGCAGTCAGTGTAATTAGATTTTAACGTTACAGTCAAGCACGGCATAACGACGCTTTGGTCGATGATGGATGGATCGCACATCTGACAGTGGTCCCATAAGTTGGTGTGGTAGGCTATACTGTGTCGGTTTGTGTAAGGACACTCCATAATGTTCGCAAAACGAGCAAATCGCCTAACAACCCATTTCTCAGCATGTATCCCTGCTGTTTGCCAGCCCTGGTGGTCTAGTGGTTAAGATTCAGAAGACTAGGAAGAAGGACCTGGCCACCCACTTCTGAAAAAATTGGCCATGAAACCCTGTGGATAGCAGCAGAGCCTTGTCTGATAACAGCGCCGGAAGGGGAGAGGATGGCGCAGAAAGACCGGGCAGGATCCGCTCTGCTGTGCACAGGGTTGCTGAGTCAGAATCGACTTGATGGTGCTAACAACAGCAAGCTTTGCTGTGCAAGGAGTTGTTTGTTTGTCCTCTTTGATAGGTATAATGTGAGATATTCACTTTGAAATAAAAATTGTCATTATGAGTCAGTTTGTTTCCTTGGCCCTCTGTTTACAGTAAATGCAAGTATCTACCTCATACTTCCCTGAGGTTCTGAGTGAATGTAAGGCATTAACATTCTGTCCCTCCAGCGATAGGAGTAATATAGAAACTGATAATAGAATACTTGTTTGGGGGGCCGGCCCGGTGGCGCAGGGGTTAAGTTGGCATGTTCCGCTTCTCGGTGGCCCGGGGTTCGCCGGTTCGGATCCCGGGTGCGGACATAACACTGCTTGGTAAGCCATGCTGTGGTAGGCACCCCACATATAAAGTGGAGGAAGATGGGCACGGCTGTTAGCTCAGGGCCAGTCTTCCTAAGGATTGGCAGTAGTTAGCTCAGGGCTAATCTTCCTCAAAAAAAAAAAAAATACTTGTTTGGTTTTATTGAATCACTTTAGATCACATGATCAGCACATGTTTCTTAAGGAGTGGTATTTGTACTATTTTGAATAAACTACCTGGTGAAATAAACTGATTATGGATGGCAATAGTGCAGAATAATAATTCCTAATAACATGTTTGTAAAATACTTTAAAATTTACAGTGCTTTTATATACTTTATTTATATCATTTAATGATTTAAAAACCCGTTATGAAATGGGTAGTGTTATTACCCTTTTACAGATGAGGCAGCTGCCCCTCAGAGATGTGAAGTGTCCTGCTCCGCTTCATCCAGTGTGAGATGGAAACGGGGGTGGCGCTCCGATGTCTAGCTGAGCACCTTTTCTGATATCCCATTTGCTTTCGGGAATGATGTCAGTTAGCTGACGGGCAAGACTTCTTCCCCCTGTGTTCCTGTATCCACCACGAGCAGCAACACCTTCCTAAGGTGGGGGGAGAAGGGCTCCCTGTGGGAGACATGTATGAGGGCGATGCTCAATGGATGTTTATTGAGTTATCATTGTTAATCTGCTCCCCAAAGAAAACACAGCCACAGACTTTACATACACTGAGTCTAGAAGATAGCCGTCATGAGCCTGGCTTCGGCGTGTCGAGCCTCTTTCCCAGTCCCTGGGGTGTGTGGAGTTGGGGTAGCCACCTTGAGATTCTTAAACGTGAAAGCAGAACATGAGGATTCCCTTCCTTTTTAGAACTCCCTTTTCTTTCCCAGGCTGCCTTTGGTGTTCCTTTTTTCCTGATTTCACCTGCTCAGAAATGGTGGTGGTGGAAAGGACAGTGGGACCTGCCCTCTCCCTGCCCCTGCCGGATGCCCCAGCAGGAAGGACCCAGGGAACTCGTGTGGTTGGTTTACCAGGGAAACGTCCTATTACCTCACAGCGTCGGGCTCAGTCCTTCTGAGTGCTGTCTCTTAACTATTCACGAACTTCTAGGATAGAAGAGAGTCTAGAAGAATATGCATTAGACTTTTGTCAGTGGTTATTTTATGTAGTTATTACATATAGTAGTTTTAGATGATGTGAAATTTTTACTTTCTGCGTAAAACACTTCCGTGTCATTTGATTTCTTCTCTTTTCTTTCTTTCTTTCTTTTTTATAAAGAACTTGGGTTACTTTCATACACAGAAGAAAAGAGAGATTTTACAATAAAAGAATTGGAACAAAAGTTATTTAAGAGCCCCAATAATATGGTAACACACAAGTGTTAGTGTTCATTTGTGATTATAGATGAGATAGGTAATAAACCGTTTATATGTATTAGCAAATGCACTGTTTATACTAATAGTCACTGAATCTACATTAGTTTGTCGAGTGAGTTAAAATCACAAAGTAGACAATATTAGGTAGCATATCCAGAGTGCTTCCTCTGCCAGGCACTGTTCTAAGAGCTTTACGTGGATTATCTCGTTTAATTCTCTCCCCCATCCTCTGCAGGAGGTAGTTATGACATGGGGAAGATAAGGGAGTGAGAAGGTGATGACAAGGAAATGTGACTTAAGCAGAGGTTTGAAAAGCACTCAGCTATTGGGAATCGCCCTCTCCTACTGCTGGGAACCCTGCCCCCGGTGAGGTGGCCCAGGTTGGGCTCGGAGGGGGCGGAGTTGGGACTCGAGTATCTCCACAGTCTCAACACTCAGCCGCTCTCCTGCATTTCGCTGAGTAGGTGTGAAATTTGGAGCAGATTCTATGCCTCTGGAAAGAAGTATCCTGATTGCCTTTAACTCTCTGAATGATTAATAGGGCCCTAATCAACTCTGATGTCCCTTAGCAACCTAGTGCACATCCCACTAATTTTTATTCTTTTTGGTGTGATAGCAAGAAATGTCTGTGGTCCAGTCTTGGATGACAGAGGAAGGTCTGGAACATGGCAGCAGCGTCCTGTGGGGAAGCTGCGTTTGGCCTGCCAGGTGTTGTTTAATTTGGCAGTGATCTGAACAGTAGACTTGCGATACACTTAAAACTATCTTCCTCCGTCTCAGGACTGGCTCTTCAAGTTCTGCATTCCTCTTATCAGACTGAAACTCAGCCAGGGTTGAAACTGCTGTCTGGGCACTGTCCCGCCCCCACTGCTCACAAACTCCTGTTGAGCACACACGTTATCAAACAGCTTCTGCAGAGCCTTTCTTGTGGAGGCTGCTTGTGTGTGAGATAATCTTTTTTTAGCATCATTTTTTTTTTTCTCCTCACCATGATGATGACCACAATCCTCAAAAGGAAAGGAAGGCTGTCCTCAGACATGCTAAGAAACACATGCTCCTTTTACGTGCATGCTTTATATTAACGTTTGTATACAATATGAGTAGACCATTGTAGCCATATACTGCACTAAAGTCAAGTTATGCGCATAGGCCATGATTGAGTAGGTGACAACTATCCTCAGGACAATTATTTTGTACATGGTGCTTATGTTTGTGTTTTCAAATCGTAGCAGTAAACTTTTGTTTTAAATGCATGAGCATTTACTTTCCAAAAATGATGATTTATCCGTGATTCCTATCGTTCTCCTAGGCTCTCTTTAAAGAAGAATGCACATTATGGGGTATAGAGAAACCTAAAGGGGGAGTGGTGTGCCAGTTAGCTTTGTCAGTGCAGCAAACCACCCCCAAATCATATTTCTCGTAGTTGTGAGGATGAAGTGAGGTAATCTGTGTAAAGCTTCCACAACAGCACCTGGCAGAGAGTAAGTCATGGGTGGTTCTTGTACCAGCTCACCGGGGCTCTGTCATACAGCTGCAGTGCTGGGTCACCTGGGGGCTAGCCTCTTCTCCATGTGGTCCTCCTGCTGCAGGAGGCTAGCCCGAGCTTCCTCACAAAGTGGTTCCGGTGTTCCCAGTACTAAGAGAGGGCAAGCCCCGATGGGTTCCTGCTGGGCAATCCTCTGCTTGCATTGTGGGTTCTCTTGTTCTCTGTTGTGTTCATCGTTTGGCAATCAACGATAGTCTGCCTCTGGCGAAATTTATTCACAGTTCTCCTCCAAGACAAATATGCTCACCCTCATCCTAGGATTCCCAGGAGTCCCATCCCATTATGGCATCAGCCTCTGAGTCCAGATGCCTGTCGGTGAGCTGCATCACTTCTGGATACACGTGAGCCTCAGGTACAGCTCTTAAGATGTGGATCCTCTTGATCCTGAGACAGTGAACCAAAAAGACTAGTTACCTCCCCATACACACCCACGATGTAATGGTGAAATAGGGCAAGGGTAACCAAAATATGTAATCCATTAAAACAAGAAGACACAAACAGGCTACCAACAGCAATCCCTGGTCCTCAGCACTTCTATCCAGGTCCATGTTGCTGGGTCCCTGCACTCCTGGGCCTGGGGATGTCCCTTGATTAGGACCCAGTTCTGCCCCTCAGGAGTGGTTCACTGGTTTATGGTTCTCCACTGCTGCTGGCTCCACCCTCTGAAACATTCTTCCTTTCCCCAAAGAAATGGCTTGTTTTTGCTTCTACACAGCTTCCTTGGCTTGGTTCCTGCTGTGGACAGTCGGACACCAGGGGGCCTCTTTTCCTTTGAAGGGGCTCGGTCTCTTTTAGGCCGTCCTTTTGTGCTTGTCAGTAAAACCCTCTTAAAGGCTTGGTAGATTTCCTGAGCATCCCGTAGGATCCCTGCCCCTAAAGCTCACAGCCACAATTTTTTTCAAGTCAGACCAATCTCTCTCTACTTTGGGCTGAGTGCCAGGCTGCTACAAGACCACACCGTTAGGACTCTTGGGTCCCTTTCGTCTGGCTGAGAAGGTCTGTTAGGTACCACATTAAATTTCACAAAGGTCTTTACTCTGAGGCCATTTCTTACTTCGAGAATCTTTTCTTCCAGTTGAAGAGACTGGAGAGGTAAAAAGGTTTCTTTTTCCAATCTTGTGAGTTCTGGTTCTTCTCTATTTTCTCTAAATAATGCTTAATAACTAAATAATACATTTTTTAGCTCATCCTTCTCTTGCAGAATCTTCTATGAAGCCTGGGGCAGCCTGCGGGCTTCTTCGTAGAGTTGTATCAGGGTTGCCAGTAGCAAGCCCTTTTGCACAAGTGCATTCCAAGCCTCTGCTTGCATCATATTTACTAATGTCCCAGTGGCCAAAGCAAGTCCCAGTCTCATGCCACATTCAAATTCGAGGAGTTAAGAAATAGTCTATACCTCTTGATGGGGCAAGCTGCAAACATTGTGTAGTAAATTTCTTTTCAACCTTTCTCAAATATGTACACATTTGGGAGGAAATAATGGGCCACTTAGGAGATCAGATCAAGAAAGTAGGATGTGTGAATTGATGATCATCACATCATGGAAATAATCTAACAATTTGATGCTTCCATAGTTCAGATACTATCTGGTACTAAAATAGTAAAATTAGTAGCTGCCGGGGTCCAGCCCCAGCCGGAACAGGGTCTCCTGAGGGATGGACGGCGTTGGCGAAGGAGGAGGCAGTGAGACAAGGAGTTTGGTGTCCAAGTCTAACTTTATTTTGTGTCTGTATGATTTATATAGGGCTCAGGGTATGCAAGGATGATTTCATGAAACAGTCCCAGTACATATTTTTGGCTCGTGTAAGTGGGTTTTTGTAAAGTAGACAATGGTTCCTAAGAGCAACTGTATCTAGATTGTGTGTAGGCCTGGGGGAGTCAAGCTTCTGCAATCCTTTACTTCAAGGAGGCCACCCCCAGTGGCCTCCTGACTTAGTGGGCTGTGGCAACTGCCGTCCTCCTAGAGAGATCTGTGGGGGCCACAGATTTCTTTGTTCCCTCTCCACTCCCACCGCTTCACCCGACCAAAGGACGGGTCAGAATGTTCTTTCCCTAGAAGATGTTTTTCCCCAGAACTTTCCCTAGAATATTGCATTGTGTCATTCTCATTCCCAGGGCGGGGCTGACTTCCCCTGAAATAACCCCAGGTGCAGAACAGAGTAAGCAGAAGCAGGAAAGTCAAAAGTACCAGGGAGACTCATTGCAGGGGCAGCATGGTAGATTCCCTTGAGGGTCGCCGTGCGTCCCCTCATCTCTCTCCCGGACCGTGTCACAAGGCAGAGGCTTAACTTGTAGGCTGACGGCTCCCGGCAGTAGCAATCATTTATCAAGCTTCCAATATATTCCAGGCTCGTGAAAATGCTTTACATATGTTAGAATGTTATTGCTGTAAATGGAAATGTCTAGTCCGTAGGAGTTTTCCCCCCTTACTAATAACCTTCTTTCCATCATTATTTGTAGGTTACCTACATACAGTGAGCTCCTTTTCTTTATCTTTAAAACTAAGGCACTGTGCAGAATGATCATTAAGGTCTTTTTCTGCTCTCACCTCTGATTTTACTTCAGGTGGTTATTGGGTTGATTGAGGAGACAGCACAATAAGCAGCTTCCCTTTACCCACCTGATTTCTATACCAGTTGAGATATAAGAAGGAAAAAGCAGTCCGAGGGCAAAGTCTTACCTTTGTTACCAATAAAGACAAGGCTGGAGGACGTGGCTTCATCGCAACTCAAGATCCCAGATGTAGATGGACTTACCCTCCCCAATAGCTGAGCTCTCCCCCTCCCACCCAGGAGCAGAGCAGAGAACACAGGCTCTCCATAGGAAGCCCACTTCCAAGAGGAAGCGGGCAGGAGAGGCTGGGCTACCGTGGACAACTTCTGGGTTCACCAATCAGATAAGCAACTTCATGCCCCTTGGCAGGAGGAGGTGGAGAGAGGAACCTACAGGAAAGAAATGTCACAGTGGGAAAGAATGTTCCTTATCAATGCTAACACCATACACCTTCAACTTGTCACACAGCTTCAGTGCGGGACTGAGTGGGTAGAACGTGAATTTAGGATCTGGACAGAGGTGGACTTAAATCCCAGCCTTCTCACTTACTAACAGGATAGATTGGAGAAGGAACTTGGCTTTACTGGGATCCATTTATTAGTCAGTTGAAAATTATGGTACCCTCCTCACACAGTTATTGTGAACATGTTGCTGGATTATATATCAATTTTCCGGTACAAAGACTGGCTTATATTGGACACTCAGTTTGTTGCTCAGACTTGTGTTTCCTTCCTTTACTTAGTAGGTTTGATGCTAGAGGGCTGCTGACCCACGTATAGCTTACCATTATTCACTACTTGGTTTTTATTGAATTTCTTAGTCTGCTACAACATGTAAGTGGAATGAGTGGAATGTCAGGAGCAATGTAACTGAGATAGGGTTTGACATTTTAACCCTGAGGGAAGAGAAACATTTTAAAGCAAATGAAACTACATCACTACACAGTTCAAAGATGTTACTAATGATCATCTGAGTCATGGATAAATTGTGTGCAATGTCTTCTCAAGTACATCAGTGCATTTTACAAGAGGATTTCCAACAAAACAGAGTGAATACCTTTCATATTTAAAGAGAGAAACTTCAGTTAGGAAAAGTCATGGATATGGAAAAACCTCAGGCATTGACAATGTTGGATAACTGGGATTTTTCTGCACTCATGGAAAAAATGTCAGTCAAAAATAATAATTTGTGGGGCTGGCCTGGTGGCGCACTTAAATTATTAAGTTCCCACACTCCACTTCGGCGACCTGGGGTTCGCTGGTTTGGATCCTGGGTGTGGACCTACGCACCACTTATCAAGCCATGCTGTGGCAGGCGTCCCACATAGAAAGTAGAGGAGATGGGCACGGATGTTAGCTCAGGGCCAATCTTCCTCAGCAAAAAGAGGAGGTTTGGCAGCTGATGTTAGCTTAGGGCTAATCTTCCTCAAAAAAAAAAATAATAATAATTTGTTCTGTGGACAATTGAAGAAGAGTAACAGCCAACAGCATTAGGATCAGTGTCTAAGAGAAAGAGGAATAGAAAAAAGAATGTGAAAATTCTGTGGGATTGTCCTTAACTAGTATTATGAGTTGGAAAAGAAAAGGTCATTAATGATTCTGGAAACTCTATTGATTCTCTTTTAAAAAAATACTCCATGGAATAGTTATGAAATATAAAATTTAATCAAAGACGTACACATTTTCAAACCGGACTAAAAATGTATTCCTCATCACTTTTAATTTCTACATAGATTTCTTCTGTATTTTCTAGCCAAAAGTTTGCTTCAAAAGCCAAATCAGATGTAAGATACAGCAACAACTGTTTTCATTTGTAAATGCTAATACAGATGAGAGTGGAAAAACTTGTAGAGGTGATTTGGGCCTTGACCCCGAGCGCTCTTCTCTTTTCTTCCTCCCTCAGCAAACTCATCTTCTAGCATCGCCTCAGTGCACACCTCTGTGCCCCTGACCGTAATGCTTCTGTCTCCGAGTATCGGTGTTTCCTTATTCCAGCTGTCTCTGCTCAGTCATGGCGACAGTGATCTTTGTTATACGAGGATTATCTATGAGCGTTAATAATTTCCTGGACGTCTGGAAAGTTGCGATGAGTTATGCCTGACTGGATGCTATAACGGCTGAGACCCTGCAGTGCGGGGGAAAGCCCTGATAGGAAGATGCTACTGTGGGAAAGAAGGTAGTAGTTCTAATGGGGAAAACATTTTCGTGTGCTCATCCAGATCTAGGTTATTAGATGCTAATAATTTTTCCAAATAGAAAAGCTTGATTAGGGAATGCTGTGGTCTGTAAGTTCGCATCTGCCCAAATTCATATGTTGAAATCCTAACCCCCAAGGTGGTGATATTGGAGGTGGGATCTCTGGGAGGTCATGAGGGTGGACCCTCATGAATGGGATTAGTGCTTTTATAAAAGAGGACCCACAGGGCTGGCCTGCCCCTTCTACCATGTGAGGTTAGAGCAAGAAAATGGCCATTTATGAACCAGGAAGCGGGCCCTCACCAGGTACAGAACCCGACCATGCTCACACCCTGATCTTGGACTTCCAGCCTCCAGAACTGTGAGAAGTAAATTTCTGTTGTTTATAAGCCACCCAGTCTGCAGTATGTCATTATAGCAGACAGAGAATAGGTTCCCCGTAAGACTGAAGATTTCAGAAGCCTTTTTGGGGAGGCTCAGGAAAAAGAAGCTAGTGCAGGTTTGTGGTTTACAGGTGGGCTCTCGGGTCTGGTGGATGCTGGATTCAGATCTCAGCTCCACGTTTATTGACTGTGTGACTTTAGGCAATTGCTTCAACTCAGTAGGCCTCAGGTGTCCTCGCCTGTGAAATGGGATGACGCTGATAGCTCATGGGGGCTGCACAGTGCTTGGACTGTGTCTGGCACGTTGCAGATGGCTCATCAATGTTAGCCATAGAGCAGGATGCGTGGAGTCGAGTCCCAGAGCAGCTGCTTGATTTACAGCGCATTTCTGCAGATCCCATCGGAGAGCGTTTTGCTCTCGGTAAAACTCTGACTGCCCACTGGCTGCGGACTGACTGTGCACATTGGACTGCCTTCTTCTGTTTAGATGTTGGCAGGAAATTCTGATGGAGGGAACTGAAAAGTGAAAGTGTCAGGGGGCATCAATGAGTAGAGTGATTGGAAAGTGGAGACTGTCTCCTCTTTATAGGTCAGACTCCCTCAAAATGCTTTGGCAAAACTCCTTCCTGCTTTTTGCTTTTGAAAGGGGCAAACAAGAGACTGATTTTATTATTTTTTCTAGCCTCAGACTTTTATAATTATAATCTATCTCAATTAACACTCTTCAAACTCTCAAATTGCGGTTTGAGTTGCACCCCAAGAAATTAAACAATTAAATGTGTTTTTGACTATATTTAATAATACAGTACTGCATATTTGAAAGTTGCTAAGAGAGTAGATCTTAAAAGTTCTCTTCACAAGAAAAAAATTTTTGTAACTCTATATGGTGACAGATGTTAACTAGACTTATTGTGGTGATCATTTCCTACTATATACAAATATCGAATCATTATGTTGTACACCTGAAACTAATATAACCTTGTATGTCAATTATACCTCAATAAAAAAATATTTTTGCCCAGTGCACTTCAAAATCCAACATCAATTTTATTTTTTTTAATTAACTTTAGAACAGCAAGAAGATAAGAGCTTTCAGGAAATCTTTTTATTTTAGCCTATAATTTTTAGAAGTTCAAAGAATGATTTTCCCCTCTTAGATGTGTTATTTTTTAAATCAAGAAATGGAGCAGAATGCTAGGTTTTACTCAGTTGAGTGAAATTATTATTTATGGATCTGAATCAACCTGTTTGAGAAAGTACACTCATTGCCCTTAAGGGTTGTGTTACTCTGGTGTGTCCTGGAAAGTAAATGCTAAGTTATTGTGACAGGTCCCTATGGGGCTTTCTGGTGCCTGCCACATGTCTGTGGTGGTGGTTGCGGAGGAGGGGCTGCACCAGGTGGTCAGAAAGGCGAACTCAGAGTGACCACATGGAACTATGCAGGTTGTGCTCAGCACAAGGGTGCTTGGCCACAAGGATGCAAGGGGCTAGAAATCTCTCGTGTGCCTAGTTCACCAGGCTCTGTGCCCTGATACAGGGCTATACCCACCCAGAGAAAGGGGCCCTCTTCTCGTTTCCACAAAGATGTCACATGGTCCAGACTCAAAGGCTCCTTAAGGCACCATATGGACCAGTGGTGGACCTAGGCATAAAGACACGTTGTGATTTGTAATTATCATTTTCTTTTAATAATAGTTTAAAAATTGCTATCAAATTAGGGCACAGGGGATAAAGATTATAAAATCTGAAAATCCGAACATGGGCACTTCATTACTGAGGTCAGGGAGATTCTCTGCTCCGAGACTCCTCATTCGGACTGTATATCTTGGCACAAGATCTGTTTAGTTTCACTAGTAGCTGAATACCATATGCAAAGCCTGTGTGTGTGTGTGGGTGGGTGTGTGTATGTGTCTAAATGTGGACTTCAGTTCCCATTAAAACAAGAATCCTAAACTTTCTGACCTCACATTACAGAGGAACAGTGTCTAGAGCATTTCTTTGTCATAAGTACAGACGGGAAGACCCTTCCATGCTTTCGGACTTGTTCCCCTCCTGTAGTCTATAAGGTGATCCCCATGATAAACCTCACGTGATTTGTACATTGCCCTCCTCTGCAGTGTGCACCCCCATGTGTAAACTTTCTCACTACTTGTAAAAAATACTTTAACATATGGCTGTGAAACAGGGAAAGGTTTTGTTTCCTAGAAGTGGGCAAATTTGTTTACTGTATGTATTGCTTAATGTATAATAATGTATGTGTTTTATGAAGGCCTCCTTTTAACTTAATTACCTCTTTAACAAAGACCTTATCTCCAAATACGATTACATTCTGAGGCACTGGGGTTAGGGCTTATGAGCTCAGTATACGAATTGGTGGGAGGGGGAGTGGTACAATTTATCCCATAATTATGTATGAACAATTTTTTTCTTGTTCCCCTTAGAGTAAGTAGGCACAAGACCTGTCTTTTATGATCAGAAATATAGTTCTGCATTGTGTTTATAGCTGGTTCCCCTAGAAACAGGAAGGGAACAATGACTTTGGTGGTGGTTCTTCATAGCACCCAGCCTATGGCTTATTTATGTGGCCACGAGCCCCACTCGTTGATCTTCTGTGGTAGGTACACCTGCTGTCTGAATATTTCTTTTCTGATATGACAGAAAGTGTCAAGATCTTATGTGCCAAATACATTAGGTTCTTGGCAGCAGGATCCAGGTCCCAGTGGCCAGCATATTTAGCTAATAGAGTATTTCTGCCCTTCATTTTTCACCATGAATGCTGTTAGGGAATTTATTCTCTCTGTACCTGAGGGTATCTCATAATAATAAAGCTCAGTCAGTGTTGCTCATACTCCCCTTTGGTCAGTGCCTGCAACAATTATATTTGTCCATCCTAAAGTAAAGGAGTTGGGGTAAATTCTCTAACATTCTTGGTTACTTTGCCTTTTGGACTTCATAAATTGTTTTTATGCCTTGCTGGGCTGTGAGTGAGTTCTCGGCTGACCTTGATTTCATATCTAACCTCCATGCCAAGCAGTCAAGGTGGTGCTTCAGGAAGCCAACAGCTCTCCACTGGGGAGAGAGGCTGGTAGCTACCACTTTCTGTCCCTACCAGTTATTTGCTCATCAAGACTGCCCCCAAGCTGAGAACTATTGTAAGTTGTCCAGAACTGCATGATGTTTATGAATAAAAAGATGCCATGCTAAGTATCTATAGAACGGGTCACAAATTTGAGTGTGCATAGAATCACTTAGAGATCATCCTAGAACTACTGAATCAGAAACTCTAGGGGCCCAGCCATCTGTGTTGTTTGCAGCTCTCCAGAAGATTCTGTTGCCTCCTAAGGTTGAGAGCCACTGAGCTACCATCATCTCTCTCTTCCTTTATTTTCTTTTACATAAAATCTTACTGCCCAGTGAAAGAAACCTTAAGCAATTTCCCCTTCCTTCACTGTGGGGTGTAGTTCTCAGGAAAGGTGATAAGCATGCCTGAAAAGATAATTAGAAAGTAGAAGCAGATTTCTGGTAGTTGGTTGTAAATTTTCTTTTGAGTTCTTCATCTCTGTGTGAATCTAAGCAGGATTTCTTCCGAGAACTTTATGAATGGAATTTAGTGAAATTTATTACATTATTCTTTATCACAATGAAACAGAAAGATTAATAGAATTATTTGATTTTCCTTTCTCATTTACCATGGTTCCCTTTTTAGGATCTCATAGTAGGCAATCAAGCTACTGGATGTGTAGATTATTTTGATCTTCTTTCTGTGCCTCCTTACATCTTTTGGTATAACTGCAGCAAGAGACATTCTTTCAGGGACATTCTTAGAAATGGCAGCCTCTTGGCTGACTTTCTGCTGTAGTTTTCCTTATTCTTGCTCCCTGGCAACCAGAAGGCCTTCTAGATCAGTGGGACCAACTCCTTTGGGGCTGGGCTGGGCCAGGAAAGATGAGCAGGAAGGCGTGGTGAAGGCCACCGTCTTGTCGCCACGTCCATAGAGAATCTTTAATTCCCCACACTCTTGCTTTCTCTCTCCTTGCCAGTCATGGGCTTGAGCCTTCAAATGAGTGCAAGCCTTCACCTGATTTAGGACAGGCCTTTATGGTCGTTAGGTCTTGAGAGGGAATCACTGTCTCTGAACATCTTCTTCAAAGGCCGGTTTCTGTGTGATTGAAGTGTGCTTTGCTCTTCATATTATGAATGAGATGTTCCCCCTAAATAGTTTCTTCATGGCTCTAGGAGAGCAATGCAGAGCATGAGACCTGTCTAGGACGAGTGGGAGACCGACAAGCAGATCCCTGATTTCTGGTGCGTGGCGCTGTTCCTTAACCACCCGTTACCTTCCATTGTAGTGCCTCCTAAGTCTTGACCAAGATGCAAGGAAGGCATCTATCACCTACTCTTGCCTTGTTAATCAAAATGCATCCATTCTCTGTCTCATCCACCTGTTGCATAGTAGAATATATTGGATACTAACTTAAGCAGATAGATACAGCTCAACTCCCTCCTAGCTAGAATGTACTTTCCCCTGGTCACATGAGCTGTTGACCTGATTGTAATGCATTTGTTTTAAAGAAGGACCTTAAGAAGTTAGTCCTTTAAACAAATAATATTTATAGTTTTGTGGGATTTTATTTAATTATAAAATCTACAGGGACATTGTAAATATTTGGAAAATGCAGAAAAGCACAAAGAAGTAATTAAAAACCATTTATAATTCCACCGTTTGAAGAAAACTAGTATTAACGTTTGAGGTGTATTACTCAAGTCTTTGTTTCAGGATATCTGTGTGGTAGTGTTGCACAGTCTCCTCTCTTTACCTACATTTGATAGATTGTATGTATTTATGCTTTTCATCCCATTAGATAGCCTTCTAAACTCTGTGATCGTGTAGCGGCCAATACCTTATTATTGTGCATTTAGCTTATTTCTGAATTCCTGTAAGAACAATGTGTTGATGAAAATATAGCAATGAGCTTCACACACCCTTGCATATTTCCTTAGAATAAATGTACATTAGAATAAATTTAAAACAGAAACACATTTTAAAAGGTTTTGATACATACCGTTCAACTGCCTTCCAGAAAAGTTCTGTCAATTTGCCCTCCTACCAGCATTTTTTAGAGTTCTCAGAATCTTCCCCAACTTTTAAAAATTATTATTAAAAAAACAGTTCCTGCCAACTGAGTGGGCAGAAAAAATATTAGTGGTTTAATAGTGAAGTCCTTCATGACTCACTTTTATACATTTGCTCAGGAAGTTTAGTGAAGTGGTTAATGAGGCCACCCTGGAGACCTGGGGTGAAGTGCTCCATCTCTTCTGCTCGCTGGCCCGCTCAGGTCAGGATAATACCTACTTCAGGAAGTCGATCTGAAGATAAAAGTGGGCATCCCATGAAAAGTGCCTAGAAAGACCTGGCATTACGGTAAGCACCCGATACATATTAGCTACTCTTATGTTCTCCAGGATGTATATTTCTTCTTACATGAATTGCCTTTTCATTTTCTTTGTTTGGGCAAGTGGTTTTTTTTTGGCCAGAGTTTTTAATATATTAAGTATGTTAACCCATTATCTGCCATATGTTGCAATTTCCCCCAACTGGTGGTTTGTCTCTAAATTTTGTTCCAAGTGAGGAAATACTTGGCTATCAGGAAACACAGGCCAGAGAAGGCATCGTTTTGATCCAGGCTGGGTCTTTTTCTGCCTCTCGGTCATGCTTCTTGAAGAGTCACCTTCCTCATCATTGAGAAGTTCTGGTATTGATTTTTGTCATCAGACAGCAAAAGTGGCATTTTAAGCAGGATAACTTATATTAAAAATCATCACCATTGAATAAAACTTTGCTTAATTTATGTAAATATGATCATGGCAGATAGATGAGAGTCCACGGTTAATATTTCACCATTTTCCACTTATCACTAAAGATCCAACTTGTTAGCATTCCATTAGTGGTGCTGTACAATTAATTAGCTCAACTTGAGAGAAGCTTTTAATATGAGATCAGGATCTCTGATAGATTGAGTAGCCATTAAGTACTACTGCTTTTCCCTCCTTTTCTTCAAGTTATATAGTAGAAAGAGAATTTAGCCACAAAATCTAGTGTGTAAGGGCAATATGCTCATTATTTTGACATATATACATGCTACTAAAAATGAAATTTTTTCACTTCCCTGGAAAAAATAAGGACATAGAGAACATTAGTTTTCCTTGCTAAGCACGGAACTGATCAGAACCAGCCTTATAAAAACATGGAAATTCTATTTGAGCTGCCGACTTGTTTCAAAAAGCTGTTAACAGTGGACAAATACTGCTTCTGTGTGATGGATAAATGGGAGTGTGTTATATTATTGCTACTAGGCTTGTGTATGGTTGAAATTTTCCACATAAAACTTTTTTAAAAAGCCGTTTCATTAATAATGCTTACCACTAGGGCCCTTGGGAAAAACTGAACATCTTTCATTTCTGATTCTTCATCTGGCGTATGCTATGTGATTGCCACCCAGATGTGTATTTTCCCTCTACTCACCTCACCTACTTATTAAAATTGCGTTAAACACTTAACTATTTCCTTATCTTTTTCACTTTTAATATCTTCCATCAGCATATATTTTGGAATTTTCTTCCCAAATATTTTTAAGCGCTAAGTATTGAGCAAGCTCAAATTGAAGGGCGTATCAGTGATATTGGGTAGAGGTACAAGGAAATTTCAGCTTCCAAATTTCATACTTCCTTATCAGACCTTTGTCTTTATTTTGTTGTTGTTTTATTTCAAGCATGTTTTTACGTTTATAACATTTTTAAGGGAGAACAATTTAAACCATGATTTATATGGTAACTATTTTAAGAGTTATTGTGGTGTGCAAGACTGAGGGCTCTTACCAGTGCTGAAATAGACGATGCTTAGAGTTGGCCACAAAGCCGTGTAAATTGTCCTTATTTAAAAATCTTTATCTTTGCAAGGCTTTTCTTCTTATTTTTCCTTTTTCTGTCTGTTTTGAGTTGCAGTGATTGGAGAACGTAAAGCAAGAAAAAGAGATTGGCTCCCAATGCAATCTAAAATTTTGAATTGCTGGTGAAGGTCTGGGTGCCTGTGATATTGATGCCTGCCTACCGGCTATAACATACGAGTGTGTTCCTGCCTCTCTGTCACGTTAGCCCTTGACTTGTAAGCAAAACGTCATGTAGCATTTAGCTCCTTTAGAGCATTTGTTAGCTACGCCCAAGCATGAAGAACGGGGAGTGCTGAGCCTAACGTTTCTTTAAGCTTCAGTTCCCGCAATGCAAATACTTGACTCTCGCTAGAGGAATTTAACCTCCGTATCTCTAACTTGCAGGCAAAATGAAGGACCGGCTCCCAGAACTTCTGGACTTAACCAGGCAGTGCGACCAGCAGTTCCCAGGCGAAGACGATGACTTTGATGCGCCCCACGAGGACATCGTGTTTGAGACGGATCACCTTCTGGAGTCCCTGTATCGGGACGTCAAGGACCTTCAGAATGAAAACCAGCAGTTGATAGCCGACGTGAAGCGGCTGGGAAAGCAGAATGCTCGCTTCCTCACATCCATGCGGCGCCTCAGCAGCATCAAGCGGGACACCAGCTCCATTGCCAAGGCCATCAAGGCCCGGATCGAGGCCATCTACCGCAAGCTGTGTGCCATGAAGGCGCAGTGCGAGGCGGCCGAGGCCCAGCACGGCGAGCACTCGGCCGTAGCGCGCATCTGGCGGGCACACTACTGCGCGCTCACCCGCACCTTCGAGAGCGCCATGCACGAGTACAACCAGGCCGAGATGAAGCAGCGTGACAACTGCAAGATCCGCATCCAGCGCCAGCTGGATATCATGGGCAAGGACGTCTCGGGCGACCAGATCGAGGACATGTTCGAGCAGGGCAAGTGGGATGTGTTCTCCGAGAACCTGCTGGCCGACGTGAAGGGCGCGCGGGCAGCCCTCAACGAGATCGAGAGTCGCCACCGCGAGCTACTGCAGCTGGAGAGCCGCATCCGCGACTTGCACGACCTCTACAAGCAGATGGCCCGGCTGGTGGAGCAGCAGGGCGACACCATCGATACCATCGAGCTCAACGTGCAGAAGACCCTCGACTACACGGGCCAGGCCAAGGTGCAGGTGCGCAAGGCGGTGCAGTACCAGAAGAAGAACCCCTGCCGGACTCTCTGCTGTTGCTGCTGCCCTTGCCTCAAATAGCAGGCCGGACGGGGCCCCCGCGCCCCACCCCCAACAGGAGTGCGCCGGGAAGCACACTCAGAAAGACTTGAGGGCCCTCTGCGCTGGGGTGAGTTGTCCCAGTCCCTAGCTAGGGACCTCAGTCTTTAGAGAAAGAAGAGACTCGAGGTCCAAGAATTCCAACTCAGCTTGTGCTCTAGAAGATGGTTGATGCCGTCCCCTGTTTCTTCAGTAAGGACGGGTACCTAGCGAAGTTGTGTGAGGTCGTCACGTGGCATTTTGCGCCCTTGCCCTGTTAACAGAAGCCAAATAGGGAACTGACGTTGTCGCGTGCTGTGGGGTAAATGTCCCCGCATGTTTCCTCGTGAAACTCTAGGAGGAAGTCAATTCTGCGTCGGCTGATAGCATGGACTCATTACCAAAAAAATTCATGTACTCCATCCTGAAAGTACCTTGGTTCTGTTCGATTTCACGTGAAATTGACCTTAGGGAAAACCGTATGCCTTTCATTTCTGATTCTTCATCTGGCATATGCTATGTGATTCCTGGCTAGATGTGTATCTTCATTCTGCTCACCTCCCCTACTTATTAAAATCACATTTTACATCCACTGTTTCCTTATCTCCTTCACTTTTAATAACTTCTATCAGAATATATTTTGGGATTTTTTTCCCGAATATTTTTAAGCACTGAGTATTGAACAAGCACTCAAATTGAAGTATCAGTCACATTTTATATATTTTTCATAAATGAAAATTATTTAAAATTTATCTTTTTACTTGATTATTACAAATGCACATATATATGTAATGTAAAGTACTAATATTTGCTAACACGTGTACATAGTGACCAATTGGTTTAACTTTACTTTTGTAAATATGATACATAAACATCAGGAAAAACACTTTTACTGGTTGATGGTGTTGATTTGCTTGTTTTGACTTTTATTTCACTCCTGTCTGCATCTCCATAGTCCAGTTTGGGTCAAAACTTTATTTTGAACAACTCTGTGTTGGTTATGGTGATAAAGACAGATGTCAAAGGCTGAAAATGCACACCGAACGAGAGATAATAAAATGACATTCTTGGAAATGTTACTTTTGTTTTACTGAGGACATTCCTTTCATGCATTGAATGGAGTCATTTAAAATAAAAGAATCTTGTTTTTCAAGTTAGTTTAATAAACATCACACTATAAATATCCCATTTATGTATTTGTCTCTTGATCACTTAAATCTTAGGTTACTTTTTCAATTATTCTTTTAAAAAATTCTACTAGCTGCTTGAGGCTCCCACATCTGGATGGAACTCTGAATAGAGGGGAAAAAAATAAAAAAGAATTCATATGGGAGTGCCTTGCTTTCTCTCCTGAGTTACTGACAATAGTATGGCAAAATCATTGTATTTTGGAGATTTGGTTTCCTTTGCAAACTTTGTAATGCCCTTTCCCACATTTACCATGTTTCCTGTCTTTTTTCTGAGTCAACTCGACTCTTTCTACTCGTTATTTAATAAATGGGCAAGTTTATTCAGCAGTTATAATTCTCAGCTCCTTCAGACAGTGAAATTTTAAAAGGAGTAGAAAGAAGAGTATGTGGACTCTTTGGGACAATCTGACTAATCTGCTTATGACCATAAAAACGTAGCCCTGCGCCTAATTTCCATTTCATGGTTAAATATGAGAATTGTGGAAGCCAAGGCCCACTGGGCTCTTCTCAGATTTCTCCTGAGTTCTTAGCTTACTCCAAGGATAGCTTTCACCTTTGATCTAATTCCCTTTCTCTAAAAAGAAGTCTTCACACAGCTCCATCGCTATATCTTTCATGGTAATGATGAAAATAATAAGAATAATAAACTTTCACATATTGGGGTATATGGGAAGCCATTCTGGTTTAAACCTGATTTGCCCCAAAACTTGTTTTTGCCAGAGCAGCCTGACTTCTGGCCCATCAAACATGCATTGTCCATCTGCTTCAAACATTTTTTCAAAGCAAAGAATGCACTTCTTAAAGATAGGGACGAACGTCTCCCTTCCTCTGATGCCAGTACCAGTACTCTGAAGATAAGCTTTTCTTCCAGAAAAGCCAAGGTCCATTTGACCTGCTGTGTTCGTGCCTCACTGCACGTTTAGCTAACTGCACATGTGTGTGCCAACTGCGGAATATCTGCTTGTGTCTTTGAGGAAACAAAACTGTGTTCCTGTCATGCTTGATGTATGTTCTTTGTTCTGAAATAGTGTATGACCACGCCGTGAACCATGCTTCTCCGGAGTGCTGTCTTCCGTGGTGAAGACTGACTTCCGGGCTAGTCCTCAGGTTGGCTCAATAATGTCACCTTATCTTTTTTTTTTTAACTTTTAATTGAGTTCATAAGTTTACATCAATGTGAGATATCAGTTGTGCATGATTTCTTGACTGTCATCACATAGGTCCTCCTCTTCACCCCCTGTGCCCACCCCCACCCCCACCCCCTTCCCCTGGTAACCACTGAACTGTTTTCTTTGTCCATGTTTTGTTCATATTCCACATATGAATGAAATCATCTGGTGTTTGTCTTTTTTTTTTAAAGATTTTATTTTTCCTTTTTCTCCCCAAAGGCCCCTGGTACATAGTTGCGTATTTTTAGTTGTGGGTCCTTCTAGTTGTGGCATGTGGGATGCCGCCTCAGCATGGCTTGATGAGCGGTGCCATGTCCACACCCAGGATCTGAACCCACGAAACCCTGGGCTGCCAAAGTGGAGCTCGCGAACTTAACCACTCAGACACAGGGCTGGCCCAATGGGGTTTGTCTTTCTCAGTCTGGCTTATTTCACTTAGTGTAATTCCCTCCAGGTCCTTCCATGTTGTTGCAAATGGGATGAATTTCTCTTTTTTATGGCTGAGTAGTATTCCATTGTATATATATATACCACATCTTCTTTATCTAATCATCAGTCAGTGGGCACTTGGGTTGTTTCCACGTCTTGGCTATTGTGAATAGTGCTGCAATGAACATAGGGGTACGTATGTTACTTTGGATTGTTGATTTTAAATTATTTGGGTAGATACCCAGTAGTGGGATTGCTGGATCGTATGGTAGTTCTATTTTGGTTTTTTGAGGAATCTCCATATTGTTTTTCATAGTGGCTGCACCAGTTTGCATTCCAACCAGCAGTGTATGAGGGTTCCCTTTTCTCCACACCCTCTCCAACTTTTGGTATTTTTAGTCTTAGTGATTATAGCCATTTCAACAGGTGTAAGGTGGTATCTTAGTGTACTTTTGATTTGCATTTCCCTGATGTTTAGTGATGTTGAACATCTTTTCATGTGTTTACTGGACATCTGTGTATCTTCTTTGGAAAAATGTCTGTTCGTATCCTCTGTTCATTTTCTGATCCGGTTGTTTGTTTTTTTATTGTTCAGTTGTGTGAGTTCCTTGTATATTATGGAGATTGACCCCTTGTCAGATATATGATTTGCAAATATTTTCTCCCAGTCAGTGGCTTGTCTCTTTGTTTTGATTCTAGTTTCTTTTGCCTTGCAGAAGCTCTTTAGTCTGATGAACTCCCACTTGTTTATTTTTTCTTTTCCCTTCTTTTTGTTTCCCTTCTCTGAGAACACATGGTATTTGAAAAGATCCTCTTTATTTCGATGTCAGAGTGTACCATCTATATTATCTTCCAGGAGTTTTATGGTTTCAGGACTTATCTTCAAGTGTTTGATCCATTTTGAGTTTATTTTTGTGTATGGTGTGAGAGTGGTCTACCGTCATTCTTTTGCACGTGGCTGTCCAGTTTTCCCAACACCATTTACTGAAGAGACTATCTTTTCTCCAGTGTATGTTCTTGGCAGCTTTGTCAAAGATTAGCTGTCCATATATGTGCAGTCTTATTTTTGGGCTTTCAGTTCTGTTCCATTGATCTGGGTGCCTGTTTTCGTACCAGTACCATGCCGTTTTGATCACTATGGCTTTGTAGTACATTTTGAAGTGAGGGATTGTGATACTTCCAGCATTGTTCTTTTGTCTCAGACCTTAGCAATTTGGGGTCTTTGGTTGCCCCAAATGAATTTTAGGATTCTTTGTTCTATTTCCATGAAGAATGTCATTGGGATTCTGATTGGGATTGCACTGAATCTGTAGATTGGTTTGGGTAGTATGGACATTTTAACTATGTTTATTCTTCTAATCCATGTGCATGGAATCTCTTTCCATCTCTTTATGTCATTATCAATTTCCTTCGGTAATGTCTTACAGTTTTCATTGTATAAGTCCTTCACCTCCTTGGTTAAATTTATTCCTAGGTACTTTATTCTTTTAGTTGCAATTGTCAATGGAATTGTATTCTTGAGTTCTCTTTCTGTAAGTTTGTCATTGGAGTATAGAAAAGCAACTGATTTTTGTAAGTTGATTCTGTACCCTGAAACTTTACTGTAGTTGTTAATTATTTCTATTAGTTTTCCAATGGATTCATATATAGTTTTCTATATATGAGATCATGTTGTCAGCAAACAGCAAGAGTTTCACTTCTTCACTCTCTATTTGGATTCCTTTTATTCCTTTCTCTTGCCTGATTGCTCTGGCCTGGACCTCCAGTACTATGTTGAATAAGAGTGGTGATAGTGGGCATCCTTGTCGTGTTCCTCTTCTCAGGGGGATGGTGTTCAGTTTTTGCCCATTGATTATGATGTTGGCTGTGGGTTTGTTACATAATGGCCTTTATTATGTTGAGGTAATTTCCTTCTATCCCCAATTTGTTAAGAGTTTTTATCATAAGTGGCTGTTGGATCTTGTCAAATGCTTTCTCTGCATCTATTGAGATGATCATGTGGTTTTTATTCCTCAGTTTTTCGATGTGGTATATCACGTTGATTGATTTGCAGATGTTGAACCATCCCTGTGTCCCTTGTATGAATCCCATTTGATTGTGATGTATGATCCTTTTGATGTATTGCTGAATTTGGGTTGCCAAAATTTTGTTGATGATTTGTGCATCTATGTTCATCAGAGATATTGGCCTGTAGTTTTCCTTTTTTGTGTTGTCCTTGTCAGGCTTTGGTATCAGAGTGATGTTGACCTTGTAGAATGTGTTAGGAAGTGTTCTGTCTTCCCTACTTTTTGGGAATAGCTTGAGAAGAATTTTTTGAATAGCTTAAGTCCTCTCTGAAAGTTTAGTAGAATTCCCCAGGGAAGCCATCTGGTCCTGGGGTTTTATTCTTTGGGATGCTTTTGATTACTGTTTCAATCTCTTTCCTTGTGATTGGTCTATTTAGATTGTCTGTTTCTTTTTGACTTAGCTTTGGGAGGTTGTAAGAGTCTAAGAATTTATCTGTTTCCTCTAAATTATCCATTTTGTTGGCATCTAGTTTTTCGTAGTATTTGCTTATAATCCATTGTATTTCTCTTTTCTTTTTAAGGAAGATTAGCCCTGAGCTAACTGCTGCCAATCCTCCTCTTTTTGCTGAAGAAGACTGGCCCTGAGCTAACACCCGTGCCCATCTTCCTCTACTTTATATGTGGGATGCCTACCACAGCATGGTGTGCCAAGCGTTGTCATGTCCGCACCTGGGATCTAAACCGGCAAACCCCGGGCTGCTGAAGTGGAACGTGCACACTTAACCGCTGCGCCACTGGGCCAGCCCCCCATTATATTTCTGTGGTGTCTGTTGCTATTTCTCCTCTTTCATTTCTGGTTTTGTTTATCTGAGCTTTCTCTCTTTTTTTCTTTGTAAGTCTGGCTAGGGGTTTGTCAATTTTATTTATCTTCTCAAAGAACCAGCTCTTTGTTTCATTCATCCTTTCTACTGCCTTTTTTGTTTCAATGGCATTTATTTCTGCTCTGATTTTTATTATTTCTCTCCTGCTGGCTTTGGGCTTTGTTTGTTCTTCTTTCTCTAATTCAGTTAGGTGTAATTTGTGATTGCTTATTTGGGATTTTTCTTGTTTGTTAATGTGTGCTTATATTACGATGAATTTCCCTCTTAATATGGCTTTTGCTGCATCCCATATGAGTTGGTATGGTATGTTATTTTCATTTGTCTCCAGATAGTTTTTGATTTCTCCTTTAATTTCTTCAATGAGCCATTGTTTGTTCAATAACATGTTGTTTAGTCTCCACATCTTTGTCCCTTTCTCAGATTTTTTCTTGTAATTAATTTCTAGCTTTATAGCATTGTGATTGGAAAAGATGCTTGTTATTATTTCAGTTTTCTTAAATTTATTGAGGCTTGCCTTGTTTCCCAACATATGGTCTATTCTTAAGAATGTGCACTTGAGAAGAATGTATATTCTGCTGTTTTTGGATGGAGTGTTCTATATATATCTATTAAGTCCAACTGGTTTAGCTTTTCATTTAATTCCACTGTTTCCTTGTTGATTTTCTGTCTGGATCATCTATCCATTGATGTGATTGGAGTGTTGTGGTCCCCTTATTATTGTGTTATTATTAATATCTTCTTTTAGGTTTGTTAATAGTTGCTTTATGAACTTTGATGCTCCTGTGTTTGGTGCATAGATATTTATAAGTGTTATTTCTTCTTGAAGGGGTGTCTCTTTGATCATTATATACTGCCCCTCTTTGTCTCTTTTTACCTGTCTTGTCTTGAAGTCTATTTTGTCTGATATAAGTATTGCGACACCTGCTTTCTTTTGTTTGCCATTAGCTTGGAGTATCGTCTTCCATCCCTTCACTCTGAGCCTGTGTTTGTCATGGCAGCTGAGATGAGTTTCCTGGAGGCAGCAAATTGTTGGGTCTTGTTCTTTGATCCATCTCATCACTCTGTGTCTTTTTATTGAAGAGTTCGATCCATTTACATTTAGAGTGATTATTGATGTATGAGGGCTTAATGCTGTCATTTTATCACTCATTTTAAAGATTTGAGCATGTCATTCCATTCTCTCCTATCTTGTAAGGTTTCTGCAGAGATATCCCCTGAAAGCCTGATAGGGGTTCCTTTGTAGGTTATTTTCTTCTTCCTTGCTGCCCTGAGTATTCTTTCTTTGTCATTCATTTTCACCAGTTTTACTACTATATGCCTTCCTGTAGGTCTTTTTGCATTGACAAATCTAGGAGATCTGGAAGCTTCTTCCACTCAGATTTCCCTCTCTTTCCCTAGGTTTGGGAATTTCTCTGCTATTATTTCTTTGAACATGATTTCTGCTCCATTCTCCTTCTCTCCTCCTTCTTGAATACTTATAATTCTTATGTTGCCTTTCCTCATTGAGTTGGATATTTCTCGGTGACTTTCTTCATTTCTTTTTAGTCTTAGTTCTCTAATCTCCTCTTTCTGGGGCATTTCAACATATCTGTCCTCAATTATGCTGACATGCTCCTCTATGATGTCCACTCGAGTGTTCAGGAAATCCATATTTTGTTTTATCTCTTCCATTGTGTCTTTCATCTCTAATATTTCTGATTGATTCTTCTTTATAGTTTCAATCTCTTCTGTGAAGTAGCTCCTGAACTCGTTGAATTGTTTCTCTACATTCTCTTTTACTTTGTTGAATTTTTTGATGATAGCTATTTTGAATTCATTGTCATTTAGATTACATATTTGTGTGTCCTCAGGACTGAACTCTGGGTGCTTGTCGTTTTCTCTCTGGTCTGAAGATTTGATGTAGTGTCTGATGTTGTTAGAGGAGGTAGGTCGGGTCTTACGCATTCTGATATTATTTGGTTGCATTACCGCCTATTGCCACTGAGTGGGTCTCGAGAGCCACGTATTCTGAGCCCTCCACCTTCAGCCAAGATCCCAGGCAGTGCACCTGCACTGGGCTGGTGGCAGGAGGGGTGCTTTCTCCTGTGTGCTCCCTGGGCTTTCTCACTCTGCTCTGCTGTCTGGTCTCCTGGGGTGTTGGCTTGATGAGGTCACCCCCAATGAAAGCTTTTGCCCCATTAGAGGTCTTCCCTCTAGGCTGCAAGAGCCCTAGGGAGTCCTTAGTGAACCCATGAACAAGCATCTCCCTCCCCCATTCCTTCCCTCACGGATCCTCCCCTGGGCTCGGATAGCAGTCTTTAGGGGAGGGAGCTAAGTTCTCTCTTACCCCATTCCAGCTCCTCCGAGGGGGGCTCCAGCCTCTCCGCTCTACATCTTGTGGCTGTGTGTCTCTCCGATGATTTTGTGTTGTGTTAGGATGTCCTCTGTTGGAGTATGGATGCCCCTATTGGTTGTATGTTGGAGGGGAGAGAGCCTCAGGAAAGTTCACCCACCGTGATGCTGATGTCACTCCTCTCACCTTATCTTTCTTACCTATAGATTAATTATTTTTTATTTGTGTCAACAGTAGAGAAGAGATATTGTAAATGCAGGTTGCCAGCTGGTTTCCATGACAGAGGATACTTCATGAATTTGACTTGTTTAAACCCACAAAGAATTTTCTTTGCTTAGAACTATTCATAAAAGTAAACAAGTTTGCAGGCTCTGTGTATTTTTTAATTCCCCACCTTTCACATTAGAGAATTAGGTAAAAATTGCACTTTAATATACTTCGAGATTAGTGAACAGTTGTCTATGAAAAGGCAAGAATTTTTCTTCCTGCTTTTTAGTAACCATCTGGGTGTGGCATAGTGGTTAGGAGCACAGATTCAGGACCCCATCTCTCGATTTAAATCCTGACTCTGCCACATACTAACTGTATGACTTGAGCATGTTACTTAACCTATCTGTGCCTCAGTTTCCTCATCTGAAAAATGGATATAATAGTACCTACCTCAGTGTTGTCGTAAGAAGTAAATGACTAAATATGTAAAAGCATTTTGAACAGGGTCTGGCAATGCTAAGTGCTATGTTCATGATTGTTGTTATTGCTATAACTTTTTCATAGACTGAGAGAGCTGTTATTGACGTAAGTAAATAATAATTATTAACTTCTGAGGATAAATAAATGCTTATTCTTCTCTTAATAGCCTTTAATAAATAGAGTAAAGAAGTCAAGACCCTATCTTCTTTGAATATTAGGGCTTTTTTTTCTACAGTGAAAAAACTGTTTTTACAATCGCATTTTTGTTCTTATATCCACGCATATTCTGAAAAAGAAATGAGGTGTTCCACTCAAAACACAGTTAAGCAGGAAGCATCTGTTCTGCTCAATTTGGCAAGTGCTTTACCCTGATTCTTTCCAAACTGTGATTCAGAAAGTCCTAGAAGGAGTTCAGTCTTGGAGGCCAGGTCACAATAGACTAAAGGGAAGGGATGGGTTGGATTTTCCCACATCCTTCCCTGCTTCCCTGCAGCCCTTCCTGGCTCTGACTGCCATGTCAAGCAGTGGGTGAAATACTAGCTTTTTCCTCTGGGAAAGGTGCTCCAGTGCCACCAAGAGATGCTGTAGAGTTGCCTTTACGTGATCCCATCATGCTCACTTGGCAAACTCCAAAAGCTGACTTTGGGCAAGAAGACTTTGTGGCAAACCTGCAAATTTCATACACTAACATCATTTAATGTACAAAATGGAAGAACCAATCTCCAACAACAATAGATCCTTTGGGGGTTGAAGGCAGAAACCTTTTAAAGCTATGTTAACATATGCAGTGACTCCTTGTAACCAGCCAATGCCAAACCTTCCAGTCACAGCCACAGATTATAGGCGATGACAACTTCAGAAATATTGGAAATAGGAAAGATGCTCCCCTAAGATGCATCAGTATCCAGGATAATATGAGTTAGAATTTTTAAAAAGCTGATCAATAATTCAAAAGTGTTTGGATTGTGACATCACTTGGAAAGAGAACAGTATTCTTATACCAATGCTTTATATTGATTTAAAAACAGTTTCAATGCTTTATAGCTAAATGTCATATGCAAATCTTTTTCAGGCTCTACAATATAAAGGTCCTTTCTTGACAGGAAACTACCAAAGGTTGTATATAGTTTAAAAATGATAAAATAGGATAACTGTAGCCTTGGACTTATAAATCCTACCCTTCTATTTTCTACCATCAGACATATTTCTACTCCTGTCTTTGAAATATGCAAGATCTCTCGAACTGCATCATGCAGTTCACTCGTAATCAAGAGGATAGTTTGAAACACCCAATTGCAATCAGAGTAACAGCTGACTTGCTTTTGATAGCAGAATTGAAAATCACTGCAATTAATTAAATGGGCTATTAGAAATGGAAAATGAATAGAATCTAGAATGTAACTTCACCATGATGCAAATGTTGAGCACATATATATTAGAGTAACAGTTGACTTGCTTTTGATAGCAGACTTAAAAATCATTGCAATTAATTAAATGGGGCTATTAGAAATGGAAAAGGAATGCAATCTAGAATGTAATTTCACCAACATATAAATATTGAACATCTTTATTACCATATATATGTATATACAAGTTGTATATGTATATATCCTTGTCTCTCTATTTTCTGATAGCCCCAGCTATTTGCATGTGCTTAGTCTAGGTGTCCCAAACAGAAAAGCACTTAAAGTCATTTAACAGGAATACGCATGTAACCCACATGTTTCTATGCTTCTCCACTGGAATCTTTATGCTTCTCCATTGATGTGGTCTCTAGTTATGAGCTCCTTTTACTGATGCCTTCTACAGGTCCTAGGGTACCCACACTTGGGGATGTGTTCTAAGCCACCATAAATCTATTACAGAAGAAGGTAGGACAAGAAGGAAAGAAGGAATGAATAAAATATCCACACATACCAAAGCTCGCTGGCTAAGGATGAGCAGTGCCTCGGTTTTCTCTTTTTAGAGGCAGATGGTACCTCGTATCTGTTCTACCCTCGTTCCCTCTCAGTTTCCTTGTTTCATGTACTGTGTGTGTAGATTTTTACACCTTGCCTTACCTACGTCTTCACTATTCATGTGTTCCTATGTGATTGTCTAGCTTCTGTTCAGCTGCTTGCTCTGACCCTACAACCTGACGGCTGTTCATCTGCAAGTTTTCTGGCTGTCCTTTTCACCCTGACCTTCAACATATGTACACTCCTTCACACTAATCTAGATGCGACCACACTTTGCTAGAAATTTGTCCCATCCCACACTAGGTAGACGTGTTCAAACCAACGTAATAATACCCATTGGTATAACACTTTCCAGTTTACTGGGTGCTTTGGTCTCATTTGTTCCTGATAATCCTGTGAAGTAATATCACCATCTCATTTTTCTAAGAGGTGGAAACTAAGAATACGGCCCTCTAACATTGGACAAGAGTTAGGTCCTTCTGTGTGTCTATTTCTTACTCTCATATTACTAATTTCTCTATAAATGTTCACATCAACATCAACCTAGAAGCATAAATTGCATGAACAGAGAGAATGTGTATTTTCTTTGACTAATTTTTGTAACATTCATAAAACATGCTCTTCCCTCAGCCTCTGACTCCACATTTTTCGTTTCCTACCTCTGGCTCCTCCTTCTCAGTTTCCTTTGCAGATTTTTTCTCTCCCTCTCCCATCCTCATTCTTGAGTGTGCATCCAAGGCCTTTCGTCTTCTCAGTCTACCCAATCTCCATGAGCTACTTCTTTCACTCCCAGCGTTTCAAATACCACCTCTCTAAATGCTGATGGTTTCCACATCTGTATCTCTGGCCCTGACTTCTCAGCTGAGACTTGTGTCAGTACATCCACCCGCCTATCACACATCTATGTAGATGTCCCAGCAGTGCTTCTGATGCTGTAGAGTCCACCGACTTCCCCACCCAGCAACCCCGGTTCACTCTCTCTCATAAGTGGCATCACCAGTCACTTTCGACCCCACTGCCACACCAGCACGCTTGCTGCGCCTCCTGTCTCCTTCCTCCCCACCTCTTAGAATTCACCTGCTTCTCTCACCCACAGTGTCCCTCCCCCGGGTCAGACAATCACCTGTCTTGCCTCCATTAGTCCAGCAGCTTCTAACTGGTCTGTGGCCCTAGTCTTGCCCCCTCTAATCCAATCTCTATACTACAATCATAGTGCTTTTTCTTTTTTTTCCTTTTTGGTACGATGTTGCTGTTGTTAATTGTGGTAAAATATACATACATAAAATTTACTATCTTCACCATTTTAAAGTATATAGTTCTGTAGTGTTGAGTACATTCAGTTGTTGTGCAATCAATCTCCAGAACTCTTGCAAAACTGAGACTCTGTTCCCATTAAACAGGACTTCCCCATTCCCCCCTCCTCCCAGCCCTGGCAACCACCATTCTACTTTCTGTCTCCATGAGTTTGACTACTCTACGCACCTCATATAAGTGGAATCATGCTGTGTTTGTCTTTTTGTGGCTGGATAATTTCCCTTAGCACGAAGTCCTCAAGGCTCATCCATGTTGTAGCATGTGACAACATTTCCTTCCTTTTTAAGGCTGAATCATATTCCATTGTATGTATATACCACCTTTTGTTTATCCATTCATCCATTCATGTCATTAATCTGCCTAAAACTCTTCGATGGTTGCTCATTGCTGTTGGGATAAAACTCCCCCAGGGTCCAGGCCCCCCCACTTTTTCACCCTCATCCCTCCCATTCCTCATTGCACACTGTCTTCTTGTTCAGCTCTGGCCATTCCCGCAGGCTGTTGCTCTGTCTCACTACTTCCCAGGACTTGTCCCCTATGTTAGCCTGGGTCCTCTGAGAAGCCAAATCCAGGAAGAGATTAAACAGTGCAAAGATTTTATTAGGAGAAATGCCTGTGAGAAAACGGGGAGGGAGCCGGGTTAGGCTGAGAGTGGTCAGACTCTGTTCAAGGCTGACCCGAGGGAAGGTGAGAGAGGACAATGGCTGAATGGAAGCATCCTAGATTGCTGCACCATCTAAAAGGATTTTGCAAGGCCATTGGGAAGTCCTTGAGCCAGTTGGCCATCAGAGGCATCAGTGTCTCCCGGGGCAGGCCGGCCTATTGTCCCTGATGTGCTCAGTCACTGGCAGGAAAAGCCCGAGGGAGGGGTGGCCTCAGTGGAAATGTGTGGATTTTAGCACCCACCCCTCAATTATGCTGGTGCAGTCGGTGAGGTGCCTTCTTCTGGCCAGCATTGTCCCTCTCTTCACCAAGCAACTTCTGTTTCCTCTGCTAGACTGCTTTTCAATTTTTAAGGGCAACCAATAGCATCTCCCCTGTTTTTTGATCTTAGTTAGCATTTTGCATAGTATCTTTTATTTCATAAGTATTCAAATATTTGTGGTCTAAATGCAGAAATAGAGATATTCAGAATTTGTTTTCCATTATGAGTGACTCTTTGTATATCTTTTTAAACATGTTTATTTTACAGCATAAAGCCCAATATCTAGCCTCCCCTCCCAGTGGAGAGTCTGTGTTGGGTGCTGGGCCCAGAGTGGAGGGTAATGTCCTAGGAGCTGGGGTAGGACTTGGTGAGGGGAGGAGATGGGATTGGAGAAAAAGCTACTTGGGAAGAAGCAGATGGTCCAAGAGAATGGTCAATGTGAAAGGGCTGTGCAGAGAGAGAATGAAAGTCTGACTCACAGGGACCAAAGCCAGCGTGACTGGGGGCAAACTGAGGTGGGGAATGGATGCTGTGAGGCAGAGCCTGGAAGACCCTGTACCTTCTTAAAGACACAGACTCAGGTTGGATGCAAAGAAAGTTGTGATATGGGCCCTGCTATCAGTTCCCCTACATTAATCCCAGAATGTATGGGGTTAAAACCAAAAGCACCCATCCCCTCCCCCTGTTTCTCTAGGTTACATTCATATGTGAATATCAGTTTTTTAAGCCTTTGCATCCCTGAACTTCACAAGGCAGATAGAAGTTACAAACTGTAGAGCCAGGTGGCTTCATTCTAACATCTTGGCTAGTTATGGGTCCTTTAAAGTTTTATTACAGGGAAACTGATATCCAGAGACTATCAAGACGCTGAAGCTTCCCAGACCCAAACTCTTTGGCTTCCTGGCACCGGAATCCACCATCCATCACAGAGGCAGACAACCAAGGACAGCCACCTGCGGATTCCCTTAACTCACCACCCCCCTCCCTTAAACAGCCTCACAAGGCCAAACGCAGGCTGGTGGGAAAGTGCTGACCAGCAAGGTCACAGGCTCCCCCTCCCCTACCTAAAACCTCAAATAAAAACTCCTACCCTTTTTCCTTTGAGGAGGTGGGTCTGAGTTCTAATGAACTCCCATCTCCTCATCTGGCTGCCTTTCAATAAAATTCTTTCCTTGCTGTAAGCCTGGTGCACCCATTTTTATTTTGGTCTCTCTCTTGTGTGGTGGGTAAAAGAACCTGTGTTTGTGGCTGGTAACAGTTGTAAAACTAGGTTTTATCTAGAAGGGAGTTTTCTTTGCTTTTTATTCTTCCAGCCATGTAAAACAAAGATTATTTCTTAAATTTTTGGACAAAATGTGTTAGCTAGAGTTTCAGCTGTATGTATTCCTCTCTAACGTGGGCATTAGTCCTAAACTGTCCTCAATCACTAAGGTCGCTATAGATGAGGATATCCTGAGATGCCTCAGTCCTTTCCCTTAAGTATGTTGGGGTACAGACACACACACTCACACTCACACACACATACACACACACACTCCTTAGGGATCCATAATGCTTATTCAATACAAAAATGTTCAACTGCATCTGTATTGGGCAGAGAAATAATTGCAAGGCCATTTATTCCCCTGCAGGAGTTGAAGACCGAGGAGAGACTGGAGGACCCGACACTGTCCTTCCTTTGTGCTGGGCCGCACGGCCCCAGCTCTCTCCTGCTGAAGCCGGCCAGGCTCCTGTTGTGTGGCCTGAGGTGCCTGCCTGCTGCCAGCGGCTGGCACTCCAACTCTTTCAAACAATAGTTTTGGACGAAATCAAGAAGAGACTCTCCAGGTGGTAGAGAGGATATAGTAGGAATGTCACCCCTGGATGAAAAGAAGTGGTTTCCCCTCCGCATGACAAAGACAGGAATTTCTCCTGTGGCTGGGAATGTTTCCCAGTTCATTCTTTTCCCGCCCTGTGGTTTACCCTGGTCTAATGCACCGTAAAAGGGCATGGATGAGGTAACGCGGCTTCTCCACATCGTCTTCATTTTGGAATCTGATTCATGGAAGAAACCTGTCAAACAAGAAATGTTACTAAGTGGCAAGATGTGAAACATGCACTTACCCAGGAGAAAGTCAAACCATCTGGGAAATGAAGGAAAGTTCTTGTGTTGTGAACTCTGCACCTCATCCATAGGGTGGCTTGTTGTGGTTGGCACCCTGCGTTGGCCCTTATCAATATTTGAAGTAACTTTGGAACAAGTTCTCATTTACGAGAGGAAACCACAGCTTTATTAGCATCATTTCTCCCTGAGAAGAATTTCAGTGCTACATCCAAAATGGACTGGCAGAACACACTGGGGGACCTCAAAATGGTGACGAGAAGTCCTTTCCTTCCTGATAAGAGACAAGACGCTTAACAGAAATATTTTTGGAAGGAATAATCCAGTGGTGTGAAGGAACTTGAGATTTAAAATAAACAGAGAGGAAGAAGGAAGGAAGACCTGTGTCTAGGTAGAAGGAAAGCCAGACAGCAAGAAAACCCTGACCCTCAGAAGGGTGGGGCAGGATTAGAGGACACGACTGAGGTGCACCAAAAATTAGAAAGGGGAAGCTAGAAATACTAAAAGTAGACTTTCTTGCGAACGAACCCAATGAATTTTCATCTGTGCACTAACAAATAGAAATTGTGAGCACAGGACTTAATTGGCTGGCTGACACATCAACAGGGAAAATGGTTACAGCTGGAAGTTGGTAGGTTTTCTTATTTTACCTCTGTGTATGCCCTGTGAGTATAATTCAGTACAATTGTGCATGAGGCTATTCTATGGCATAATTTTGTTTGGGCTTAAATTCAATGTGGTAAGTGGGATCAAAATTTTGGAAATTTCTCCTAACACCTAAAGGCCTTGAATAGATTTCTGACAACTCAAAGCCTTTATATTCACTTGCATATTAATTTATTTTCCTTTTACTTTTTTTGTAAAAAATATGGAAAAAAGTGTGTCCATTCTCACAGTTTGGTAAAATAGAATTGCCTCTCCTCTCTTCATCCTACTATTGCATTATTTTTTTAACCATAAATAAAACTGGGAGAGAATGATGCTATTAACTCCATTTAGGCTATTGTTTCTTTGTTTGGTCTGCTTTTTTATTCAGAAGAAATTAAAATATATATATATATATATATATTTTTCCCCCATTTTCAAAATTTTCACCAAGTCTTAGAAACAAAGTAGAGGGGACAGCCTGGTGGCACAGTAAAGTTCGCATGTTCCACTTCAGCAGCCCAGGGTTTGCCAGTTTGGATCCTTGTGAGGACCTACGCACCGCTTGTCAAGCCTGGCTGTGGCAGGTATCCCACATATGAAAGAGAGGAAGATGGGCACGGATGTTAGCTCAGGGCCAGTCTTCCTCAGCAAAAAAGAGGAGGATTGGTAGCAGATGTTAGCTCAGGGCTAATCTTCCTGACAGAAAAGAAAAAACCAAGTAGATACCACAGTTTACATCTCAAATGAAGACGCCTGGAATTACAGGTACACCATGTAGTAACTGGACAATTGAATTACCTCCTTAAAGCACATTGCAAAAACCAAACAAAAGGAAATATTCATGCATTCACATTTATATTACCAACTCTTTTGATTTATTTGACAAGAGAAAGAGGCTGTAATTTGCCAAAGACCACATACCCCGCGTGGGCTTGGGGACAGTATTGGTCTTCTCCATAGCTGCCCCTGCACCGACATAGCTATAACAAACCATTAGATGTGCTTAAGGCAACTAAGAAAAAGAGGGAGGGCAATTACTGCTCCCCAGTGCTTGGTGGCGTAGAAACACAGCATTGCCTCATTTATTTTTCAGGATGGGCCAAATGAGTTAGCTCACACACTGACATGAAATGGCCAAGGAGTCTGCCTTGACTCTTTCCTCTCTGTACACTCTTTGTAGGTCATCTCATCCAGCCCATGGCTTTGCTACCTTATGGTGATAATTTCCAAACTTCGGTGGAGAGAAGATTGACCATTGATGACCGCAACCTCTCTCTTTAGTTTGCCTGACAAGGAGCAAGAATGGTCTCCACTTCACCCAAGGTGCCCAGGTGCTGTCTGTGGAAGCCGGCAACCTCCCTGAGCAGCTGGCACCCAAGCTAGACTCTCTGTCTTCTGCTTGCAAGACCGCTCTTACTCTCACCTTTGGAAAACCCTGTTTGGAGTAGTAGGGGTCAGCTCATAATGCATCAAGCTGGTCCCTGCCCAAGCATAGCACGAGATCACTAGAGATCACAAGGGCGTTGCCCTAGGACTGCCCGTCTGCCTGTGGCTCTGGCCTGCACCGTGTGACACCCATGGCATTTGCCTGAGACATCCACTCAGTTATGTACACCTTTAGCCTAGATTTGTGCCTGGAGCTCCGGATTTTTATATCCTACTGTTTACCCAACCTCTCCTCTTGAAGGTCCCACAGGTTCCTCAAACTCAGCATCCTGTTCCTCCTCCTCTGCACCTCCTTTAGCTAATGGAATCGTTATCCTCCCAGGTGTCTAGAGGCAAGTGTCACAACCACCTTCATTCAGTTCTGTCTTCTCTGTCCACAACCAAATGAAATTAAAGAGTTGCTGCTGACACTTAAAAAAAAGAAAGACGAATATCTGTGGGGTGTTGTGTGGTTAATGTAATCCAACATGCACACCAGATACTCAAGCTGTGAAGGCAGCTACAATTTCCTGTCCAGATTCCTGATTGACCCAACAAGAAAGTGTCTCACTCATCAAGAATTATGTTTTGATTTACATTTAAATTTATATAATCCTTGGGGCTGGCCCTGTGGCCGAGTGATTAAGTTTGCACGCTCCATTTCAGCGGCCCAGGGTTCACTGGTTGGGATCCTGGGTGCAGCCATGGCACTGCTCATCAGACCATGCTGAGGCGGCGTCCCACATAGCACAACCAGAGGGACCCACAACTAGAATATACAACTATGTACCAGGGGGCTTTGGGGAGAAGAAGGAAAAAAAAATGATTGGCAACAGATGTTAGCACAGGTCCCAATCTTTAAAAAAAAAATTGTATAATCCTTAATGTGGTTGTTCATTCAACAAACATCTATTAAGTGCAGAGCTGATAACAATTTTGGCACAAATTTACATACATATTTCTTTTACATATTTAAGTTGCCTGGGACCAGCTTCTTGTGGGGCTGCTGTCCCAGCATAATTTTTAGTAGTGTTTTTAAATAATTTTTCTTTCACTTCCACAAGTGTCTGGTTTTGGATGATAGATTGCATGGTCACCCAACATATATATGATATATAATCTGGTGGCCCTTTGTTCGACATTTTCCAAGCTCACCCCGCCCTTTAATACCTAACCAGCTTAGCCTGAGCCCCCGTCCTGAGTGGTGCAGGAAGACCCTGGCTTTTGTTAGTGTCCTTTTCCTGGGTGTCAAGCCTGTGGGGACAAAGGATGTGGCCCTTCTTTCTTCACTGCCACTTCTCGAGGCCATATTTCTTACTTGCCAAAAACAAAGTAAAATAAATATTCCTAAGGAAAAAAGAAAAATTTTCTAAAAAATAACACAAGGAAGAGAAAAAATGAAGAAAAACTAAAAAGTTGAAATGAAAATATAAGGGTTAAAATAGGAATGTAGTGAAAAGTGAACTATTACAACAAGATAATTAGATTTAATTAAAAATAAAAATAAAATGTTACGATATGTAAAATAAAATAAAAACATGAACATCGATTAAGAAAAAATTTCTAAACTAAACTAGGAATAAATATAACTTCGATAGGATGTAACAGTAGTAATATTTTTTAAGAAAATACAAATAAAGACAAAATAAGAAAAGCAAGATAGAGGCAGAACACTGAAAGAATAAAAAACTTAAATAGAAATAGGGAAAAGCAGATAAAATGAATTAAATGAGATAATGCACATAAAGTGCTTCTCACAGTAAAGCGACACTGAGACAGTGCTCCTCCATAAAATAAAATTTGTGTTTAATAAAGTTGGAAAACAAAAGATGAGGTAGAAAAGAGGAGAGGAGGCAGCCAATAGTCCTGCTGAAAGCAAGCTACAAGTCCATGGCAAAACCCCCACTTAGACTTTCCTGGGGGTGAGCCCTGCTTTGCTGGGTGATGGGAGGCAAGGTCAATACACACTTCCCTCCCCCGGCCCCTCGTCCCACGTTTCCAGCAACCTTGCCTCTGTTTATGGTACCCATGACCAGACCTGTCTGAAAGAGCCTCGCCACAGACAACTTCAGCAGAGTCGGGGTTGGTTGGGCTCACACGTGCTCAGCCACCAGCTCTGTTCTTTGAAGTTCAGAGAACAGTCCACTCAGGGATCCCAAAGTGCCTGGAACTTGGTATTTGGAAATCCGCAACGTCACAAACAGAGGGCTCCCCATTCTCACCTTCGGACGAGAAAATACGTCCTAGTGTTGATGGTGTTTCATGATCATGTTCTCAACATCTATGACACGGCCATATTTCTTCATAATATAATTGAGATGAAGAATGGGTGTAAAAGCAATACAGAGGCATTTAACTGATGTTGAAATAAAAGGGCGTTAGAATGATGCTAAGAATGAGAGAGTCCCAGTAAAGTGACAGTGAAGATTCTATCAACCCAAGATATACCCTAGGCGAAGGCAGTTTCAGAGCTCCACACGATAATTTTACATCCATTTATATACAGAAAGACAGAAGTCACCCTCAGGAGACAGGATTACTTAGGAGAAAGAGGTAAATGATAAGTCAAGGCAATAACAGGGAATCAATCAAGGAAGAAACTTCTAGGGAATACGTAGAAACTTCCATCCATTCTACATATACTGTACATCCACATACTGTATGAGCACTCAGTTAGGAATGCTTTGACAGAAAGCCTACTGTGATAACGGGGACGCCAAACTTGAGCATGCCTCAGAATCACCCAACTCTGAGATGAGGATTCAAGAAGTTGGGGTGGGGATGGAGAATATGCATTTCCAACAAGTTGGCAGGTGATCCTGATGTTTTGAGAACCACGGGCTTATCTTTAAAGACATGTTAATTACCTTGTAGAAGGCGCAGATTGGAGGCAGGTGGCTTCTGGTTGGCTGTGGCTCACTTGAATAGCAAGGTCGTTTTCTGACTTACCTTTCGGACATCTTTGGGTGTTAGTGCCTCATCCATAGGCTTGTCCCCTCGTGGTCACAGGTTGGCTAACACAGCTTCAAGAATTTCATCTTCACGCCATCTCAGGGAAGGCAGGAAGAAAGAGGGAAGGACAGCACAAGCGTCCACTTCCTGAGGCTCTGTTTACTAATTCAGAAAGAAAATCTCTCCCAGAACCTCCTGCCAACTTTCCCTTCTCTGTCATCAGCCAGAACTGGATCACATGCCCACTCTCTCCTTACCCCGATCCCAGACCAATTATTGGCAAAAGGGATGGCATGACAGTTACTGCTTTAGACCAATGAGGACTCATCCCCTGGGGCAGGGGGAAGAATCTACCAGCCCTGAAATCAAATCAGGAATAGCTGTTGGAAAAACAAGAAATATTGGCCACCACAGGAGCCCACCTCAGCCAAGCAGCCTGCTAGAGATTTTACATACATTGTTTCACTTAATTCTCACGACATTTCTCTGTGGTAGGATTATTAATCCCACTTTACAGATGAGGAAACTGAGGCAGGAAAGAATTAGAATTTGAATTACCTCTACTGACTCCACCATCTAAACAACACCTTTACGTTGTGATGTCCTGCTGCCTCTTGTTTTCTCTATAGTTCAGAAAAATCATTGCTGTCATAACGACAATGCTTAGTTATGTACAAGAGGCTAATTTATATTCTGCTTACTGTATAGGATATGTGTGTACCATATTTCATGAGATTTGAGGCAAAAATTTAAGTTCTATAAGTACTTACACGGAAAATTCTGTCATGAAGAATAATGTAATCCTAATGATACCACATACTTTAATTTTTATTGTAATAAAGATCAGGCAGAGCGAGAGGGACGCTTCTAAAGTCTCATTGGGAACTTCTTGAGTTTTGTTCGCTCATATTTACAGGTAAGGGTAACTTATTTCACTTTACAATTATGTGTGTGGTGGGAAGGTCGGGTTTATGCTGGGCCTTAGAGGAGAGTTAGACAGAGAAAAGCACCATGGGAAAAGGCAGGAGAGAGATAGGAAATGGCTTAGCATCTTCAAGGGACAAGGGGTCCCGATTTAGTATGCCTGGGATTGCAGGGGTGGGGTTGGGGGTGGAAAGGGGTTACACATTCTACTCTATTCAATTCTACATTGTTTGAACTCTATATATCGTTTACAACTTGCATCCGTTTTGGTAAAGATATTTTCATTCTGAAAAGATAAAGCGAGAGAAAAGAAAGGGTAGAAGCCACACATTTTCTGGGGAAAACAAAGTAAATGAGTAGACTTGGAAAGAATGGGAATCCATTCAAGAGTTTGAAAACAAACAGAAGAAGGAAAGATGGATGTTAGCAAAGAGGTCAGCAATATTAGTGTTTTAAAACATATGTGTGGAAACAAAACATAGGCCCGTGACGATATTGTCAAAACTAGAGAAACTGACTTTGGCTACTATGCATATTAGTTAACTGTAGCTGCATAAAAATAACACAAAACTTAGCAGCTTCAAACAAGAAATATTTATCTTACATGGTTTCTGAGGGTCAGAAGATCGGGGCTCAGCTGGTGGTTCTGGTTCAGGGTTTTTCATGAGGTTGTAGTCAATATGTTGGCCAGAGCTACAGTCATCTGAGGGCTTGACTGGGCTGAGGATCTGTTTCCTAGGTCACTCCTGTGGAACCTCAGTTCCTGCTGGCCACTCTTCCCTACGTGGAACTGTCAAAGGGCTGCTTGTGACTTGACAGCTGGTTTCCTCCAGAGGGAATGATCCAAGAGAGAGAAAGGAAGATGACAACAGCACTGCCTTTTGATGACCTAGTCACTCCGGCTGCATGCTGTCTCTTCTGTTTTATTCTAAGCCTTGGAAATGAGTCACTAGACCCAGCCCACACTGAAAGGGAAGGGAATTAGGTCCCATCTCTTGAAGGGAGGAGTATCAAAGCATTTATGCACATGGTTTTTAAAACCACTACAGAACGCACAAAGAATAACATGGCTTAAATCAACACACACACAGTGGAAAAATAATTTAAAAAGAGTGAAGCATTTCCCCATAAGAAGTATGCCAACTGCAATTTCCAGACCATGAAGCCATTTCAATGTTACAAAATCTGTCTTAATATTGTCATTTGCTCTCTAATATTGTCAGTTATAACAAATGTCACTGCACAGTGCTTTCCACATTTTATTCCAACACCCAAGTGGATATTTGTCATGCCTTGTGGTTGCCAACATCTTTTGAACACCCTTCGTATGTCTGAAGAATCTCCTCCGTTTTGAAGCCTGCTTCCTAAGGTGGAAGCCAGAACTTTGCTGCCTAGCCTCCCTTGCAGCTAGGACCTAGGGATGGAACGTGTGTGCTTCCACCCAGACTGTCCCACGCAAGATGTCGATCTGGAAAAAAGCAGCATGGCCCAGAATCCAGCTTCCGGTAAGGAGGGAGGAAAGGACTCCAGTGATGGAATCAGACCCTGTTCTCTTCATCTCGGTACTCTGCTTTCCCCTGTGTCGGCTTTCTTCTCAGACAGCCTGTCTCTATGCAGTGCTCCTAGGGCTCTATGACAGTATCCCAGTTTATCAAACTCAGAATTGTCATTACCTATTGCTTCTTTAAAAAAAAAAAAAAAAGCAGTGGCACAAAATAACATTTTTATTCCTCCTGTAGATTCTGTGAGTCAGGAATTGGAAAAGGATCCAGTGGGGACAGCTTGTCCCAGCTCCATGATATCTGGGTGCTTAGCTGGAAAGATTCAATGGCTGGGGGGTCACCTGCCTGGTAGGGGCTGGAATCAACTGAAGGCCCATTCACTTTTATTTGTGGCAGTTAATACTGACTGTTGGTTGCGGCTGTCAGCTGCAACAACTACATGTAGCTACTTGGGCTTCCTCACAGTATGGTGGCTGGGTTCCCAGAGCAAGCATCCCAAGAGAACGAGGTGAAGCATAGCACCTTGTGTGACCTAGCCTCAGAAGTCACATAGCATCACTCTGCTGGAGACACGAGCCTTCCCAGATTCAACGAGGGAGAACACAGACCCCCACCTATTGATGGTACAGGTGTCAAAATCCCAGTGGAGGAAGACAAAGTCACGTGTGAGATGAGAGATACTATTGTGGTCCTCTTTGGAAAAATACAATCTGCCACACGGCCCACTGACATCTTCTCTTCTCCAACAGCTCAGAGTTACCTGTAACTCTGATTAGACTAACTTGTGTTCCGGGCCCATCCTCAAGCAATGGTCAGAGACATTTGATACAATCTTGGGGCTTCAGAAGAGGCACTACCAGGGGGCGCCCTGTGATGTGGCTGTGTTGTTCAGAACTGTCTTATACTAGGGCCTTGCTGGAGGCTAAGTCTGGGGTTCAATACAAATATGCTTCAAATAGTATATGGCCATTTCCAGAAGATCATGAAGAATCTGATGGCTGCATTGGTGGAAAAGTTCTGCAATGCCCTCAAGGTGTGGGCAGCACACTGAGGAGGCCTCTTCATGTTTTGGAGCGAGTTTGAACAGGGCTTCTAAACTTCAAAATGGAGATACGAGCACTTGCTTTACAAGGTTGTTAAAAAAGTTAAATTCGATAACACACGTAAAGAGGTTAGAGCAATGACTGTCACATAGTGTGTACTCAATACATTCTTTTATTATTACCATTTTAAGGACCTCGAAAGCCCAGTTTGATGAAATCTGAGGCCTCTAACAATTTGGTGTAATAAGATGGAGATCGTGAGTGGTGGGTGGTCTTCTGTGTCATCACCACATGGATCTCTAGACCCCGGCAGAGGGCAAGTTCCTCTTCTTCTCTTGGCAGAGCACGGCGAGGCCTTAGGAACGGGCTCAATGATCTTGTGTGTGTTCTCCGGAGAAGCTGGCCTCACGCTCAGTAGGAAGGACACAGCTGAGGCCGGGACACAGACGCAGGCCACTGATGCCTCACAACGTTAGGTGACAAAGTGGGTAGGGGGCAATTCGTTGGTTATTATCCAGAGAAGCTCTCAGGAGCAATAATGCTCTTGGTCGCAACTCTGAAAACCAGGGCAGCAGGCTGAGGAGCAGCCTCCACCGGTCATGGCAATGTTCCCAGATCCATGGAGCTCCAGGAGGTAGCAGGGCAATGGGTTTCCTACCGTGTGACCCCGGGGTGAGGAGCCAGTTGGTGAGGTCCCGCACAGTGAGTTGAACAAGTGCAGTCTCCAGTATGATGGAAGTTCTTGGTGAAAGACAGCGGCCGCACTTTATCAACAAGGGCGTGGCTGCCAGATGGTGGCTCAGTCCCCGGGTTCCATGATGCTCCAGAACACAGAAACCTTGGCTCTGTGGTCCTGGGTGGTGGGGAATGGAGTGGAGGTCCTGGAAAAGGAGTTGACAGAGCGAACTGAATCTCTTATGCACAGAAAGGAAGAAGAGCATTGCAGAACAGTTAGGAGAAGACCAACATGTAAGTGCACGGGTGGGTCGTGGGAACAAAGAGGGACCCCCCTCTCCCCGCAGCAGAGGCGGCGCAACGCGGGTGCTGCCTGCAGCCAGCAGGGAGGGCGAATGGTGCCCCCCTCCTGGCACGTGGCCTGGCGCAGTATAGACGCAAATGTCTACAAAGCTTCCTTCCCGTGCGACTTAAGAGGAAAAGCAGCTTCCAGGTACAGGGGTCCCAGAACTCTGCCGCTGCCCATGCAACTCATTCCCTGAGGTTTATTCTATTTAGTACAAACCAGCCAAACGCCCCCCGCCCCTCGGCTCCGTCCCGGCACCACCCGTTCCCGGCGCCTCCAAAACGTGCTCCTAGGAACCCAGAAGTTTACTCGTGTGTTTGTTTCCCGCGCCCGCGCACCTCGAAACCGAAAGCAGAACAGGCAGGGCCCGACGCGGGCCGCCGGCGGCGTGCCGGGCTCGGCTGCAGTTGCCCTCGCTGCCGCGGGGGGCCGGGCCGCCGCGAGCTCCGGCGGCGGGAAGCGGGGCTCGGGCCTGGGGGCCGCCGCGCTCGGGCCGGGAGACCGGGGGGCGCGGCGGCGAGGGCTCCTCGGCATTCCCGAAGGAGGCTGCGAGGCGGACGGTGGAATTCGGCTTGTAGGAAGAGCGAGAGACACACCGTGCGCCTGCACCAGGATGGCCGAGTGGTTAAGGCGTTGGACTTAAGATCCAATGGACATATGTCCGCGTGGGTTCGAACCCCACTCCTGGTAGATGCTCCGTTTTTTTCTCCTAAAATTTTTATTTGTTTCTTAAATGGAAATTTCGCCCAGCACACCACGCCTTGGACTCAGGAAATCCGTCTCCTGCCTGCGAGAGGCACAGCGCGGCTCCGCTTCCCACGGCCAGAGGCGCCGCCGCGGGCGGGTCCCCGGGCCTGGCGGGCGTCCGGGCGGCGCCGGGGTGCAGGCCTCGGTCTCCCGGCTGCAGAGCTGGAGCCGGCCGGGCGGGGCGGGCGCTTGGGACTCGGCAGCGTGGTTCGAGAACTGCCTCTGCGGAGAAGTCAAAGAGACTTTTCTTCTTCCTTTTTTTTCGCCCAAATTAATTGTGTGCACACAGTTCTTCCATTAGCTCCTTGACAGCGGAGACAGTGTGCATCATAGCGCTAAAATGGACTCTCACGTGCGTTCGGCTTAGAATTTTAAAATACTAAGGGCATGGTCTGATTGTTTAATGCTTTTAAAAAAGGAAAGTAATCTAAAATCTAGAGGAGAAAAGTTGCAAGTACAGCGCAAAGAATCTATTTTTAATCTAATCTTTTGAGAGTAAGATAAAGACTAAATGCTCCAATACAACCATTAAAATCAGGAAATTAACATTGATAATTTACTACCATCTGATTTGCAAACCCCATTTTATCACCATTTGTCTAAAGTAAAAGGCTCCTGTTCAGAATAATGTGTTACACTTTCTCGTCACATCTCCTTACCCTTCTTCAAACTGGAACGATTCCTCAGTCTCTCCAGACTTTTCGTGATCTTGACACTTTTGAAGATGACAGAGCAAACGTGTAGAACGTCCGTTTGTCAGTTGGCGTTTGTCTCATATTTCCTCGTGATCGGAAGCGATGCTTCTTTAGCATCTTAGGCCATCCTCCTTTAGCGGGACTGTGGCAGGAGTGATGCTGTGTGCACGTTGCATCCTCCCAGGTGGCGGGATTTTGATGTGGGCTGTTACTGATCTTAACTTAATTCACTCGGTTAAGCTTCTCTGCCAGCCTTCTCCACTGCGAAGTTACTCTTTTCCTCTTTGTGATTAATACTTATTTTGAGGGGAAGTGCTGTGAAGCTATGTAAATATCTCATTACTCATCAAACTTTCCATTTTATTCAGTTTTTTATGGAATCATAAGTTATGTAAGTATGCACCCATGCAGGTATGCACCTATTTCAATTAATAGTTACAATCTACTCTAGAATTGTTTTATTGATGCCTAGAGTGTCCCAGATTTGGCCAGTGGAAGTCCATTCAACCTGACTTTTGACATGTCTCTGTCACTCTTTAGCACTTCCCTACTTTCTAGTCTGTGCTTACCGTATGTGTTCCCCGACCTGGGCCTAGAATCAGCCATTTTCCAAAGATCCCTGGTTCCCTTTAGTGCCGAAGGGTAGTTAGAAACCAAGATCTCAGTCTAGGTGTGCTTGTGGCTTTTGATGTGTTACTGTTCCCAGGCCCTCTCAGTGGACAGAATTAAGCAGAGTGTCTATGTGAATACACATCTATATTTATCTATCTACATATTTATCTTTATGTCCAGGAGTTCGTGCCAACGCCTCCAGTTCCCGTCTAACACTACTACTTGTTCTAGTTTTTCTGTCTGTATTTGTAATTCTCAAAACTCCCACCAGCCCAGTGTGACACCTGCCTTGCTTGGGCCCATCTAATGGATTTAGATTGAATTGTTCAAGAAGGGAAGGAAAGAGGAAAATAAAGACCATCTAAATAGTTTGGAAAATAGCATCCTGCCAGCACCTAGAACTGGATATGAGCTAGTCACCGTTAGGCACTTGGGATGTACGGACAAATAGTCCAGCCTCTGCCTCAAGGAGCTCAGATAGTGAGAGACAGAGGTTTTAATGAACCACATTTATAATGAGAAAATATGGGTTATGCCCAAGGTGCTAAAGGAGCAGCGTGCGAAGCCCAGCTCTTCCCCAGAGAATCAGCTTTAGTTGAGAACTGGAGGAAGAGGAGTAGGGCTTGGCGGGGGCGGGGGCTGGGGGAGGTTGGGGAAACCATCTTGAAACCATGTTGAGTGCGGTGCCTGGAGTCCACTGAAGGATTGGAAACAAGAAGCAATCTGATTAGTGCTGCATTTGGAAGTATCTGTGTCTATCGATGTAGAAACTCTTGGTCCAACTATACATGCTCAGGACGGGGGCATGTTGAATCGGCAGAAAATATTTTTTAGGGAAAAATCATTTAGTTCCGTCAATAGCCAATTAGACTGAGCTCAGTGTCTGTCTCTCCCCCTCCTTAAAAGCTGAGGAACAATATTGATTTGAAGCCTTTTCAGCCTGAATGCAAGGGCTCGTATTAATTTGTATTAATATGTTCAAGTGCAAATATGGAAAAATCCTGCCAAGAATAGGCAAACAGCAGTGTGGGTTTTTACTTTGTTCCTTTAAAACTTATTGTCAATCAAGCTTCCAGTCAGCAGTAACCAGCTACTGTGCTCTAGCAGAGATGGTAAAAGACCAGTTGGTATTCGCCTTGAGCTTGCTGAAATTCTGACAAACGGATCACTGAGAGGCCACAAAGAGAGACGAAATGATGGCTGAAAGCTGCCAGTCTAGAAACAAGAAAATCTGTCAGATCCATCCTAGGGCAGTGACCCACAAGTTGTCAGTTGATCAACATATATGGCCTACTTAACAGCAGTCTTTTTTTTTTTTTAATAACATGGATGTATTGACCTTTGTGTTTCCTGCTGTGTATTTGGGTTTAACTCCTATGGCATGAAGAAAGCTCTTCTTCTTCTTCTTCTTTTTATTTTTTTTAAGATATGCCTTTTGGTGAGGAAGATTGGCCCTGAGCTAACATCTGTTGCCAGTCTTCCTCTTTTTTTTTTTTCCCTCCCCAAAGCCCCAGTGCACAGTTGTATATCCTAGTTGTAAGTCATTCTAGTTCTTCTATGTGGGACACTGCTGCCGCATGGCCTGATGAGCCGTGTGTATGTGCGAGCCCAGGATCAGAACCGGTGAAGGTCGGGCTGCCAGAGCGGAGCTGGAGAACTTAACCACTTGGCCACCAGCTGGTCCCAGCAACAGGCTGCCAATTTAGATGGGATCTTTTGCTTTACTGTATCCTTCTCTGCAAAATGTTTTGTCATTGATTTCTCTGGTTAGCAGGATTCTCTAGTGAGCTTTAAGCTGATGCAGCAACTTTAAGAATATTATTCAACTTACAAAAATTCAAATCACAAGGTTACTCAGTAGAAAGAACCCAGGCTTTGGGGTCAGACAGACTTACCCACTTTCCCAGGTTACCAGTCTTCTTTTCCTCATTTGCAATCAGAAGAATAATTTTTACTTCCACAGAGTGCTTGTGAGGCTGTCACATTCTTCTCACAAAAGTAGGTGTTTCATAACTCTGAGCTCCCTTCCCTTTTCTGGAGCCATCCTCCGTAGGACGTACAGTGGAACTACACTGTGCACATCGGAAGACGTCTTACCTTGCATGCGTAGACCAATTTGCAGTTTTCAAAACACTTTAACATTTGCAATCTCCTTTGATAGACAGGATCATGCACCCAGACACGTTGTGCCTAGGTGGTAGATACAATTAGACACAATTTTCCTTAATAAATTTAAAAAGTAATGTTTTCTTTTGCTCAAAATTACGTATCTAAAGCTAGAGAATATCTGTAGTTCTTAAACATTGATATCCTGTCCTAAAAAGTAGCAGAATCTTTACTTTCCCTTGAAAAGTAGACCTGTTATAGTAGACTCGTTTTGTTGAAAAATTCTTAAAATGTTTTGAATTTAAATTTAAATCATCCGTAGGTGTACCACTGCTAAGCTTAGAATGATTTTCCAGTGATTTCTTTAACAATAAGAAATTAAGTCAGTACTTTGAATTATAAGTTAAGAGTATGGGTTTATAAGCATTCTCTTTATGGATTTGAACTAGTTGTAAGTTATTCAAAACTGCTTAATTATTTTCTATTGGACTTCTTTCCGTAGAACTCTGTAAGAAAAGTGTTGCCATTACATTTAAACAGTGACATCTACTGGTTAATTTGAGGCAAATTTATTTGTTAAATTCTGTCTGCCTTATTTTGACTGTAAAATCCTGATAAATTGTTGTTCCGCAGTTTAGGAGCACATTTACAAGTTTAGGCTCCTTCCACTGTGTCTAGGGGCCCGTGAAGGCTGTGTCTAACCCGGCCAGTAAACTTTCTTTTTTCTCTCTCAGTCATTAATGATAAAATCTGCCATTGAAAAGAGTCCCAAATCACAGACACAACTCACATGAGCTATTATTTTAATTATATGAATAGGGCCTTTATCTCATCATATCCATCATCTTTCTTTGTTTCAGTCTAACATATTTTTTCAAACTCTAAAACTGACTATAAAGTTGAAGAAGAATGGAGCTTTGGAATAGCTGTCAGCTTTAAAACACAGAAGTCATGTCCAATTTGACAAATCCTGAGCAAGAAGCTGTCTTTGTCCTTAGTAGCAAGTCGGAATTGGGAGATCTTAATTATCCCATTTGTTTTACATTTTGCTTTTAGATACAATTGCAGCTAATTAATGAACAACTTGAATGCAAGTCATGCATTTGCTAATTGTTCGAATAGATAAATGATAATGCCCCAAGTTGTTTTTTGGGGGTCTTTTTTGGGAGGAAGATTGTCACTGAGCTAACAGCCGTGCCAGTCTTGCTCTTTTGTGTGTGGGACACCACCACAGCACAGCTTGATGAGTGGTAGTGGTGTGTAGGTCCATGTCTAAGATCTGAACCCACAAACCCTGGGCCACCAAAGCAGAGAGCACAAGCTTAACCACTACACCACCGGACTGGGCCTGATGTTGCCCCAAGTTTTAATGAGTTTGTTCAGTTACAAGATGCCATGTAAGAGTCAGGGAACAGAATTTCAGGTTCTTCACATGTGTACTACTGGTGGATAGAGGGCCATTGTGAACCACCTGGTTTCATTTTCATCTAAATGGATTTTTTAAAAAAAATTGGCACCTGAGCTAACAACTGTTGTCAATCTTCTTCTTCTTTTTTTTTTAATTCTTCTCACCAAAGCCCCTAGTACATAGTTGTATATTCTAGTTGTGAATGCCTCTGGTTGTGCTGTGTGGGACACTGCCTCAGCATGCCTCAGCGGTGCCATGTCCACGCCCAGGATCCAAACCAGTGAAACCCTGGGCCGCCAAAGCAGAGCGTGTGAACTTAACCACTCAGCCGCGGGGCTGGCCCCTCATCTAAATAGATTTTGATGTTTCTGAACCACATATCAGAGTGCCTGTGCAATTCAAGTCTCAAATTTATCTTTGGATTTTGGTTGTATTTGCAGCCATTTTATTCATTGCTATAGTGTAGTGAGGCTAGCCGTAACTGAATAAGATAACTTTTAAAATTGCATTGGAAAGATAGACTATTAAAAGGAGTGTTGAATATTTGTCTCAATTCCACAATCTCCTTTATATGCAAACATAGGAGTATGTGTATTTGTGAAATACTCAGCGCTGGTCCTAAGTGGCGCCACAACGCTGTGGTTAGGAGGCAGCCAGCGCAAGTCATAATCCCAGCTCCAACCCTTCTTAGCTGTGTGACTGTGGACTGGTTATATAGCTTTTCCAGGTCTTTGTTTTCACACCTATAAAATAAGGGTGATAATGAAAGTATCTATGGAAAAATTCATTGTGAGAATTAAGTGTGATGTTGATAAAGTGCATAGAAAGTGCCTGGCACGAGGAAGGATCAATAGATTAATCTATTGTTACACATTAGTGATTCTTGTAAAGTGGACCTGTGGATTGACTATGAGACCAATCTTGCTACAAAGGGAAAAGTTGTTCATGGAATTGATTTTGCTGCAGAATTTACATTGTATTTGCCATAGCAATAGCAGTAAAGTGAGATCATTGCAAAAGATACCATTTTTAAAAGACATGAAATTTGGGAGAAGGGCATAGATTACATTCTTCTGATTTGTTCATGAAACTTTTTCTTTCCCATTTAAAAGTCTTTAAATGCCTAAATTTCCGTCATCAGCAATCTCTTCTTAAACCAAATTTGAGTAATTCCTTGAATAATTTTTATGTTAAAAAAATAGCTCAGAGTTCTGAACTCCAACTTTTCAAATTCATGGTAAGTGAACTTATTGTTTTCTCCCCTGGGTGTCACACCCAGTGGGTTAGTCACAAATAGCTATATTAAGGATGTTGTGCACATTTTTTAAACACTAGCAATTCTGACCCACCCAGTTCAGCTTCAATTTTAAATGCAACCTCACTTAACTTGTTTTTATTCCACATAAGAAAAATAAGAAACCTCTATCACTTGGAAGATGTGTAAGATAACATATTATGTCACGCTTTCAAGTGTGGGGCAGAGCTTCATACAGTATAGACGGGCACTGAAGTCTACTGTCATGCAGGAGAGCTCTTTTGCCGGGATTCAATGTCATGCCTAATTCTTTTAGGGCACTGCAGAGAACAGCGTGTGAAAGTGTACATGGAACCGAATGAAATTTCAAAGTGGCCTAATGAATTGAAATGACCTCAGTAATATGCTAATTGAATCAATCAGTCAATTTCTATAATGCTGATTTTAATCTCCTATGACTAGTCCTCAGACCCAAGTGAGATGGGGAGGAACTTGGAGAATTCTGGGCGGAGAAGCCCCCTAGGTGGATCTGGAGTGAAGAGGCCCCTCCTGCTGGATTTCTCTTTTCTGCTTCTGCATCTCTGTGCTGTACGCCAGCCGAATGCCTGCGTATGGAACACACAGCTACTGTGGCCTCTTGCCCATGTTTCAAAAATGTCTAGGAAAGCCTTGTGGAGAAATACCGGCACTGAAAGCTGGGCAACCTCTAGTTCCAACAGAGCAATTCCTTCATTCAGTAATGATTTTTTAAGTGACTAGAATGGGCAATGCTATGCTGGTTGCTGGGACACAAGAATGAATAAGAGAGACAAGATACCATCCTCACAGCCATTACACTTTATTAGAGAATACAAATGTTCCCTAATCATAGCATTAATTCCTTAGTAGTCGTGGTTTTCTCCTAGGCTTGAGAGGCACAGTTCAGAGCACGAGAGAAGCAGAGGCCTTTCACAGAGTGGCTAGAATGCGAATGGGGGATGGCCAGTAGCCGTCTGCCCATCAGCAAGGGAGAGCCTGAATTCAGCCCGCAAAGAAAGAGAGAGGGAGAGAGTGGGGACAAAAGGAGAGAGGGAAGGAAAGGAAGAGAGGAGGGAAAGAGAAAAAGGAAAAGAGAGAGAGAGAAAGGAGGAAGGAAGGAAGAGGGTCCCCAAAACCTCACTGGAATTCCTGGATCCAGTTGTGTTGGGATCAGCTCCATCCTTGTTAAGAGAATAAGTTAAGACAATAATTTCCTCTTTTGTATGTGGATGGACGCTAGTTTATATGGGCCTCTTGTTATTTGAAATTGAAAGAATCCTGGCTATGGTTTTTTAATTATTGTTATAAACTTGAGTATCTTCTTGAATAACAAAGGAGTACAAACAATGGTAATAGTTCAGAAGGGAAACAAGTAAAGGCCTCATGAGATGTAGTCATGGGTTTGTTGAACGTTAGTGTTGGAATGGATCTCCTTAGACAAAGCTTCCAAGGAGACAGAAATAACCCACTGACCGCCCTGGCAGAGGTTAACTAGGCTCGAAACCAGTGGTTCTTAATAGGGGTGGCACCGGCCCTGGGAAACATTCTGGAAGAATGTGGGGCACCTTTGGCTTGTCATAATTTGTCGGAGAGCTACTGCTGTTTGGGAGGGGCCAGGCATGATGGGCATGCCGCAGTGTACGGGAGTCCCACACAAGAAAGGATTAGCCTTCAGCATGCAAGATTTTGGAAGATGCAGCAGGATCTTCCTGTAGGTTAAAGGCCTGTTTATTAGAAGCCACGACCTAACTCTGTTTTGCATATTGAACACAGAATGGTTTTGCAAGCTTTCAATACACAGTGAATTTCCAATTATACAGCTACAGTGTAAATCAAGGGAAAGTCGTACTTTGTTTCATTCAGAATTTCATCGAGTTAGTTTCCGTGTTGGAAAACTCATCACTCACAGAAACGGCACTGGTGGTATCTGAGTTACTGGTTCAGCACACCTGCATCAGCGTGCACGTGTAGCTGTCGTGTTCCTGATGATGGGATGGGCTCCGCCTCCTGTAGTTGAGCTCTAACACTTACATATTGAGATATCATGTGGAAACAGGTGTCTTCGACCTCCTCATTCATCAGGCTGGGCCTTTCATCCCAACACTGGCTCATTTGTTCCTTTGCTGGGATATGCACAGCTTACCCGCTCATGCCCCTTCTTGAAACAGCTGCTTCTCAAATCCTGTTGAGGCCAACTGGGCAGGACCACATCACCCCAGCCTCTCTGCCACAATGGACCAAGCCAGGGATGGGCACCTGAATCAACAGGGCCACTTACATTCCCTCCCAACAATTTGGATTATAAATCTACTGCAAGGATGCCTAAGGTCATTTTCTGCTATGTGCACAGAGAAGCAAGACAATCTGATGTGCAGAGAGAAAAAAGAATGAATACATGGAGAAAAGCTGAGATGAGTGACCGTGTGTGGCCTGAAGAGAAAAAGACATGAATGAGGAGCTGCTTTGGTCCCCAGTGGACTTCCTAGTCCAGGTTGCAGACTTCAGGAGCCTGACTGAGCTCTCCACTGCTTGTACTTGGAATCGAATGATCCTGACATGGAGGGCTGCCTTTGACCTGGCTAGATCAGCGTACCAACTCCTTAAGGACTGAGCGTCAAGGAGAGGGCATCCTGAGCTACCCAAAGGTTTAGATTTCTCCTCTAACCCTTTGCTAATTCATGTCTCTCATATGAACTTATGCAATTGATTTTTAAAACTTTTATTTGAAGTAATTTAAAACTTTCCGGAAAGCTGTAGAAATAGTACCTGCTTTACTCATATTCGCCAGTCGTTAACATTTTACCACATTTGTCTCATCTCTTTTTCCCATTCTCATTTTGTCTAATTTTCTAAATCATTTGAGAGTAAGTTAGTTATACATATGATGCCCCATTACTCCCACGTTTCCAAAAACACAAGGATATTCTACATTGCTACAGTATAATCATCAAAATTATATTGATATTAATATATTACCATCCAATTCACAAAATCCCATTCAAATTTTGTTGATTTTCTCAATAGTGTCCTTATAAGCAACCTTTCCTTTTCGATCTATGTCTCTAGTCTAGGCTCTTCGATCTGGAATAATTCCTCAGTCTTTTCTTGACCTTTGCGACCTTGACCCTTTTGAAGGTTACAGATCAGTTATTTTGGTAGAATGTTCCTCAACTTACATTTGTCTTATATTTCCTCATGTTTAGATCCAGGCTGTTAATTTTTGACGGGAATACCACAAATATGATGCCGTGTTCTTCTTAGTACGTCATATCAGGAGGCACATGCTGACACTTCATCCTATATCCAGTGATGTTGACTTTTACAACTTAGGTAAGATGATATTGGACAGGTTTCTCCACTTTAAAATTAATTCCTAAGTATTTTGCATTTCCACTCACTGGTATTAGCCTCCATTGGTGATTCTTGTCTAAAACAATTATTACTATGATTTCTGCCAAATGGTGATTTTTTTCTAAGTCCATTGTTCCTTCTACATTTCTTGGCTGGCATTCTACTGTAAGATAGACTTTTCCCTTATCCCTCACATATTAATTCATTTACTTATTTATATCAATATGGGCTCATGGATTCCTATTTTATTCAACTAGCTATAATCCAAGCAATCGCTAACTAAAATTTGGTTGTTCAAATTTTCCCAGATTTGGCCAATGGGATTCCTCTTCAAACTGGTCATCTCTATTCCCTGACTCCCTCCATACATACCAGCCAGGTGGGTCCAGGCTGCTTTCTCTGGTCATGCTAACCTGACACCATCCCCAACCCTGGGCCATACCCATATCCCAAGTAGCTATGAATCTAAATGCTGAACTTGACACAGCTCTTCAAGTAGTCTTTGTTTCAGCTATACTTTGTGTGTGTGTGTGTGTGTGTGTGTGTGTGTGTGAGGAAGTTTGGCCCTGAGCTAACATCTGTTGCAATCTTCCACTTTTTTTGCTTGAGGAAGACTGGCCCTGAGCTAACATCTGGGCCAATCCTCCTCCACTTTGTATATGGGATGCTGCCACAGCATGGCTTGTTGAATGGTGAGTAGGGCCACCCTCAGGATCCGAACTTGTGAACCCCAGGCCACCAAAGTGGAGTGCGCAAACTCAACCAGTATGCCACCGGGCCAGCCCCATATTTTCAGCTACTCTTTTAGGTTACTGAGATCATTTTGAATTTAGATTCTGTCATCCATTACATTCACTGTCCCTCCTACTTTTGAGCCACCCAAGCCTTGAATACAGTTTTATTCAAGTTGTTGATAAAATCTGGAACACAACAAGGAATAGACTTTCCTGACATTAGAGATATTCTTTCCAGGTGGAATTGGTACATTATTACACACTCTTTGTATGTCATTGTTCAACCAGCTCCAAACTTAATTTTAATGACTATCCAGTTTGCATTTATTCGTTATGACCACAAGATATCTTGAGATATGTATTCTAAGAGAGTGCCAAAACTGAAACACATTCCATCTATGCATAATGTGACTTGATAAAAAATAAAATTACGTTGATTTGACCTCAGATATTATTAATGAACCCATGCTGGCTTCCACTGCCCATTGCTTTCTTATCAGAGGGGTTAAGTAACTTGCTCAAAGTAGAGTATTAAGTGAAGACAGGAATTTGAACCCAAGGTGGTATATCTCTAAAGTCTTGTTCTTTTCACAACGCCTCCATCACTTTACAAGGGGCTGGGGAAAGGACCTCCTCTTTCTGTTTTCACATTGTGTTACTTTGATGACATATTGTCAGTGCAAGTCTCGGCCCATCGGCATGCTCAAGGGCAAGACAAGGGAGAGTCTGGGAGGGCCCAGGAGTTACCCCGTCCTCAGGTCCCCGGGGGCATACAGGCAGCCATTCTTCAGTTTCTTGGATCCCTTACCAAGATGTCCTACTGAATTGGCCATTTGATGTAGCATAGATTGAAACCTAACTTAGAAAAGCAGGTTCAAGTCTCTGATTAAGAGCAAAGCATTTCTAAAACACAATTATGAAATTAAATTATTAAATTATTTGTACATGTAAGATATTTACCCAACATTATTTTATCTCTCAGAATATCAATATTTCAAATATTATGGATTTCTGTGCAGCTTTTTAGTTCAAGGAAAGTTAAAAATTTTGTTGTTGTTGTTTTTGTTTTTAATGTCTTTAATCTAAGGCTCACTACACCTTGGAAATGCAATGAAAGCCACGAAGGACACATCCATGTACTTGATGAAGGTGGCTTTGTTAGATAAAAAAGAGAAAAAGAAACAAAAAAGCACTCCTTCAGTGCTAGGAGTGGTCTGTGAGGCTGTTTTGCTGGATTTGGTAGAATGTGATGTGTAAATATCACATTCTTGAGATTGTGGTCATGTTGAAGGGGCAAGAACAGAGGAAGAGGAAAGGTTCTGAACAAAGGAAGAGTTAACCTGACCAGCAGGGAGGAAAGTCCCCACAGAGGAGTCTGTGAATTCAAGAGCAGTGGTGGGAGTCCCCGCTGAATGCTTAGAGATGAAGTGCACAAAATAACAGAGGCCCTTCTGTGGGGACAATCCCAAGCTGGCAGCCACTCAGACCAGTCCACCCACCAGGACTCAGCCACTTATGCTCTATGGCTCCCTGAGCTCCTGGAGTAAGGGCTTCCAGCCTACTGCTCTCAGGAAATGGCCCATGGGTCCCCACATCCTTGCTGTCATGGGATGCCCACATGGTGTGTTACACCTGAAGCTGTACAAGCATCCAGACCCTCGAAAAGAACCCTTCAAATTTATTGATTTACCCATACAAATATCTTTTTCTCCACAAAGTCTTCATGCAAAAGTAACATTTCCATCTCCTGTCATCATCAAATAAATCTAGATATTTTCTCCTGGTCTTAGTCAGTGTTCAGAAAACAATGTTGATGAGACTACTGGTTGTCCCCCTCCCTCATCTATTCTCCACCTCACCCATGGTAATTGAAGCACAGCTTTTGACAGAACACTGAGCTGCCTGGAATAAAGACCACATTGTCCAGCTTCTCTCTTAGTGAAAGCAGCAACGTGAATAGGATTTGACCAGTAGCTTCTAAGTAGAAGTGTTACCGGAAAGCTTCCAGGAAAACATCCTTAAAAGACTTGTGAATGCGCCCTTTACTGGCTCCTGGGAACATGGGTGTGATGACTGGTGCTTCAATGATCATATTGGACCACAAAGATGGAGGTCATGGCCCAGGGTTGGAAGAGACATGAGGTAGAAAGAACTTTTTCCTAATGTCTTAGTAAAGCAAAGCCACCATCCCAACTCTGTCCTACCAAGCTTCAGACTTCCGTGAAGACTGAAATAAACTGTTATTTGGGGAAGATTTCTTTTATCTACAGCCAATGCTAGTCTACCTGATATTAGGACAAATTAGTATAAATATAGTAAGTATAAGAAATAAAAGAAGTCACTCACCATCACCCTATACTGACTCTAGCTTTTCCTTTGTATCACGTCTTCTCAATTCTGCTCTGAAATACTGACATACAGTTTAAGGGAAGTGTCAGATTTTCAACCTGTTTACCTGAATATCAACCTAGAAAAAGAAAATTCTCACATGCTTAGTTTTGTTTATTTGCAAGTGCAGTTACAATATACTAATATTAAGTTGCCGGGCAAAGCAGACAGCAGCCTCTACATATATTTTTAAGTTTCTTTAGGACACTAAAGGAGCAAAAGAGTTTCTGAAACTGAAGGCTCTGGTCCCATTAATGTGTCCTTCCTCTCTGGATTCCCCCGTTCTCTGTTTCCGCAAGGACCCTCAGATGTGTGAGATTAAAACTCAGGAGAGAGACAGACTAGAGATATAAGAAGGGAGTCATCAACCTGTAGGTGACAATGAAAGCAAAGGGTTGAATACAACCAGGCGAGAATAAGGAGATGAATGAGAAGAGGGTCTCTGATGGAGTACTGCAGAAAGTTCCCACTTAATAGCAGGTAGAAGAAGGGAACCCCAAAATGAAGACTGTCAAGGAGTGGTCAGAGACACTGAAGAAAAAACTTTAACATTATCAATATCTTTTGTTGATCAACTGGTCAATATTATCAACTTCTTGTGATCTGGGAAGTAAGAGATGAACTGATGGTGATTACTTGGATCTAGCAACTTGGAGGCCATTGGTGATGGCTGATGCAAGAGCAGTTTGAGGTGGGGATGTTAGTGAACCAGGTTCATTTTGCTCGTCACGCAGTATGCCAGTCACTGAAAATGAGTAGTTTTGCAGCAGAGAAAGGGTTTATTCACAAGGCAACCAAATGAGGACACAGGGGAACAAGTCTGAGATCTGTCTCTCTGAAAATGGGGATTAGGGATATTTATGGGATAAAGGGGCAGGGTGCTCAGAAGTGTAGGGATAGATGATTGGAGGTAAGAAGCGAGGTAATTGACGATCTGCACAAGGGTAGTCAAGCTTCGTGGCTTTTCATAGGACGCATGTTCACAAAATGGTGGCGTTACCATGATCTGAGGGTGGAGTTTTTGGCTCCCTTGATGTCAAATGGTCACCTATCAGACATTCACACAGGCTTGGTTGGTGGGTCAGTGGTCTCAACTGGCCTGAACTGGACAAGGGGGCGACTCTCATTTCCCGAGAAACAGCTTAAACACCCGTTCCTATAGTGGCCCGGATGTCAGAGATGTTATCTGTAGGGTGGGCTTTGGTAATGCATGGGCTAACTGCTCTCCATATTCTACAGTTAAACCACAAACAGACAACTAACTGAGTATAGTTAAAGCTAGTTGGCCCCAAGCCTCAGGAGAAGGCTCAGGCAGGAGGAGGGGCTGAGGATCTATGCAGAGAGGTATCCAGCACTCACACTCTGGGGCTGCTTTCTGCTTGCGTTCAATGGCAGAGTCAGTGGTTTGATTGATTGGACTTTTGAAGTCCTTTGAAGCCAATTAATATTTGTGCGCAAATCCAACCTACATTAGAGGAAAGAGAAAACTGGAATGCAGCCTTTCTGGAGAGGTAAAATTTCTTTTACGGCAGACATCACAGTCCTGCAAAGTCCCTCTTAGGGCATCTGGAAATGGCAGGGAAGCACTAATGGCCACCACTAGCTTGAATGTTCACATTAGCCTTGAAAGGCATTAGAGATCCAGGTAACTGCTCCGCTGATTTCAAAATTGAGCACTTACCACATGAAGGGAGATGAAACCAGGAGACAGGAAAGCCAGGCAGAGTGCCTGAGAAACTGACCTGCCTTTTGCGGGCTAGAATTAGGATGGAAATTTGGAACTTGGAAGACTTTCTCTTTTTGCCCACCATTTATATTTTCTATAATTATTTTCCTTTTGCAAAAGCCTGGTATTTGGTAAAGTTCTCTAATCACGTAAGGACAATTTCTTCTTTTTATCTCTGTTTCTCAGTGCCTCGTGTTATCGCTTGCTAAATATATTTCACCATTTTATTTACTTCAGGCTGAAGTGCTGACACCATTATGTGACTTTTCCACATCCAGCTCCAAGCCGCACATTTCAAAGATAAATCACTGTAATTATTTATTCTCTTGAAAAGGAGCAGGAGGTGTAAAAGCCAAACTAATATGTGTCTTTAGCCCACCCAGATGACACTTTGGAAACTGATTCCTTAGAACCCTTAACTTTGGCTGCGTATTTCCAGATTCTCTCATAGTGTGAGATAACTGGGAATTGTGGAATGAGTTTGTAACCATAGGACCAGGAATAGAATTTGCCATCCCAAAATATTCCTCTTTGGCATAAGGGCTATTTTGAGCTGATGATGATGAAAAAAAAGCACCAAAAAACCCAGCAGACATAGGGAAATCTCTGAAAACCCAAAAGTTACCCATTTGTAAGGGAAATTTACATTTATAAGAGGAATCTCCATTTTTTAAGGGTATCTCCCTCTCTGTGCTTGGAAGGGGAGGACCACTCTAAATCTATGGAAACTCTTATCAATAGAGAAGGCAATGACCTAGATCTACATAACAGCCTTACGCTCGTTTATGGTGCTGACCTCATCTTAACAACAGAGTGTTAAAACTGTTTTTCAGGGGCCTTGAGCCAGGCAGGAGCATGCACAGAAGAGATAATTTTGATCTGCCAATCGAAACTCATCCTGTCATCACTTCCATATACCAGACTGCCCTCCTGATCCCTTAAACATTACCCCATACCTTGGATGGGGGAGGCAGAGTTGAGAGCCTGTCCTTCTGTCTCCTTACTAATTGATTGTGTAATAAACTGCTTTTTTTCTCAAACACTGGTGTGCCACGGTATCAGCTTCTGTGCACATTGGGTGAGGAGCCCTGCCTCAGTAACAAGTTTGGAAATTTTACTTATTTTTCAAAGACTGCCAACCATAGCTACATATTTGGAAGGATTTTTATTGAGTCCTATATGTCAGCCCTCAGAGTTGGTTAGTTCATCAACAAACTCAGAAATAAACTGAAAACTGGGGGCTTGGAATTCAGAGTGAACTTTCAAAGCTGAGGCTAGGGAAGTTTTTTCAGGTTAATTTTGTTTATTTTCTAAAGGCATTTTTTTTCTCACTAGTGATATTCTTAGGTGACTTAAAATGCAATCATAATCACAGATTTGAACCCCCTTCCCTTCATGGTGGCAGCAAAAGAAGTTTGCTAAAACCTATTTCCTATTTCAGTCTGAGGGAGAAAGAGAAGTTTGCTGAAAAATTTTTTTCCTCTGGTGGATGGACAAAAAAATGGCCCACATGAGTACCTTGAACTGATTTTGGAAGGATAGTATGCACAAAGGCAATCCCTGTTTTCGTTTAGGAAAAGTACCAGCGTCAGGGCCTTAATGTCAAATACAGCCTCTTACCTCAACATATTTGTCAAGTTCTGCTAAAAAACAGTTATTTTCTGCTGCAAAAACTTCTTGGTTCATTGTTGGAGAGCACCTCCCAGGCCCTTGGGAAAAAGCTTGGCTGGTCAGAAGTAGTTCATACTTTCTTCCTCTCTACTTCTGCCTTTTTTATTTTAAACACTTTCAAAATGCAATCTCCTAATTGCATGCTATACAAGGAAAACTTAGTGGAAAATACTAGGGTCTAAAATTTCTCACATAAGCAAATTCTTTAGATGATGGAAGCTAATCATAAGCAGAAGCCGAGAAAATAATTTGCAGAATTCCAATTCATTGAAGGCCAGTTTTCCAAAAGCTAATTTATAGGATAATCTGATATATCAAATTTATATGAATTTATAAATTCATATATTCACTGTTTGTTTTCAATTTCTCAAAATTTTAGTATTTCATATGGGAATCTTTCATTTCCTATTTTTCCTTAATATACAGATTGTTTTAGTTAAATTCTAATTTATTTTAGATGGTTTTAAACTGAAAATAAAAGTTAAAGCTGATAGAGATGTGAAAATATGCCTGTTAAAGCTACTAAATATGTTAGTAAAATTGATAAATCTGCTAAGTTGGTCATTTGGCAGACTTGACATATGGTGACTAGATTAGGACATGGCCACTCGCCATAGTGCAGTGTGTGCCCTGCATAAATCCAGGGCACCGTTCACATAGACTATGATATGGGTGGGGCCACTTGGAGTTGTGCAGCCAGAGAGACCCTAGACTTGACCTAGATTATAACAAGTCTGTCCCCAGCTTAATAGCATGTTGGGAGGTCTATTAACCAGACCACTAATTCCAGTCTAATTTGGAGGGACACACATATCCTAGCAGTTCTAACTGAGGAGATAAAGCTCGGCCAGCAGCACAGCTTGTAGGGTATGTTAGAACCATCTGGAGGATCCTTATATCCAAGTTGCACCCCAGACCAATGAAATGAGAGTTTCTTGGTGAGATCCAGGCATGGACCTTTTTTAAAGCTTCCTAGGTAATTGCAATATGCAACTGTTGTGTAATAAAGAATTCGGCATTTGTCCCTGGTTCCTCAGAGGAGACTCTAGATTCCTGGAATTCCCCCAGTGATAGGAGTGTCTTTGTTATTCGCGGTGGGTCCTTGGGCCACACCTGAGTTTATGCTAAGGAGATGACTCAAAATGGGAGCCGGTCATGACCAAAAGACCAACCACGTGATCAAAGTTGTGTCTTTGAACCACAGCCACGTTAGCCAACCTGTCAACCTCCAGGGAGAGGAGGAGCGCTGGGAGATTGAGTCCAGTCATGTGACCAATGATTCAATCAATCATGCCTGCCTAATGAAAGCCCAATGAAAACTCTGGACTTGAGGCTTGGAGCTTCCTGGTTAGGGAACACATGGATGTGTTGGGAGTGGATTGTATCCTGATTCCACCGGGAGTGGGTGTGGAAGCTCTGCATTTGGGACCCTCCCACACCTCACCCTACATGTCTCTTCATTTGGCTCATCCTGAGTTGTATCCTTGACAACAAAATTGTAATCATAAGTATGTGCTTTCCTGAGTTCTATAAGTCATTCCAGAAAATTACCAAACCTGAAGGGGTAGTAGGAACTTCTGAATTTGTAGCCAGTTTATCAGAAGTGCAGGTGGCCTAGGGACCTCCACACTTGCAGCTGGTACCTGAAATGAGGAAGGTTTAAGGGGACTTCCCTTCAACCGGTGGAGTCTGAAGCTGACTCTGGGTGGTTAACATCAAACTGTAGTATTGCAGGAACCAAGGTGAGAACCACTATTCTAGGAAAAGGTGGTTCAAAGCAGGAAGTGAGTGCCAGAGCAAATTGTCCATCTAGGTCAGGGCAGGGGTAATATCAGGGTCCAACTAGAATGAGGGGGTACGGAAGGAAGTAGACGGCAGACAGGAATGAGGCACGGGGCTTGGCCTCAAAGTCCTGTATGGGAAGGAGAGTAGAAATTATGAACCAGGACAAAAGATCAGTCAGGCAAAGTGCCTATATATTGTAGGACACTATAGCTCAGTGCTCCAGCAAATACGCTCCATTGTCCCCAGAAGCAGAGGACTCTGGTACAGAGCCACAGACTCTTTCCAGCATCACCACCACCCAAAGTCACTGGAAGGGAGCTTCCTATTTACCCAGGACTGGTTTTATGACTAGGGTGGAACTGAACCAACTGGTGCCAGAATTATTGCTGTGAATGAACGGATCTGGCGTCACTAAGTACAAGATTTAAATAATTTAAATTCCTGCCATAAGTGGCTTCTTAAAAGAAATATGCTGAATATACAATAATTTCAATATGTCTTGGCGTCTTGGATTCCTTGATATTGAAGTCTGAATGAGAAGTTCCTGTCAAGGTTGGGTCGTCATTGAGAAAGGTGAGCTGACTGGCTGGCTGCTGGGTCTCACAAGGTTGCGTTTATCCTGGTGAATCCGCCACAGTCTGCAGTCCCTCTCGGCTTTCTAGGTACACAATTTCATCTGCCACCTCTCTAGATTGGACAAGCTGACTCACACGGTATAAACCTCAGGAGTCTGAAGTATATAAACCAGAATATATGTTAATTCATAATATATTGATATGACTGGACTTGATGCACAAAACTACTTGGGAAAAAATTTTATAAAACTGTTACTTGGTGAGTGTGCAGTGAAAGCAAGTTAAATCTGTTCTACCACACTTAGGATGCCCGATGGTGAGGGGTTCTGAGATGTGTGGTGACCGCCTCCACCTTCGGGCTGTGCGTACCCATGGTGACCAGCCTTCAGCCTCACTGCACGGCCTTGGGTAGGCCCTGCAATGCTTGCCTCTGCACTTATCCCTTTTCTTTGCTTTCTTTATTGATCGATGTTCTCTGCTGATTGATTCTTCTTTCTTTGGATGTGTTATTAACTTTAATCAGGTTACTGCCAACTCTTGCAGGCCTGAGAGCCATTCTGTCTCTTTATCAAGGTGACTTTACATAGCTCTCCTCTGATCTGTCATGTAGTAATTTTATGTTTGACTCCCAGAGGGTAATTTTAAAAAGTATTGTTTTCTTCTGATTTAAAAATACGTCTTTAATTGGAAAATATAAAAACTCATTCATAATTCTACCACCTCATTGAAACATAATTATATCTTCTTTACAAAGTTTGTTTCTAGGTTGCTGTGAGTATTCTGTTTTGTTTTTTAAAAAAAAACAGCTCTAGTGAGATAAAATTTACAGATAAAATTCACCTATTTTAAGTATACAATTTAATGATTGTTAGTAAATGTATGGAGTTTTGCAACCATCATCACAATTCAATTTTAGAACATTTCCATCAGTTCAAACCAATCCCTCATGACCATTTGCAGGCCATCCCTATTCCTACCTCCAGCTCCAGCAACCATTAATCTACTTTCTGTCACCATAGATTTGCCTATCTAGACATTTCATAGGAATAGAATCATAAAATATTTCATCTTCTGTTACTGGCTTCTTTCACTTTGCATAATGTTTTCAAAGCTCATTCATGTTGGAGCATGCATTAGTAATTTGTTCCTGTTGATTGCGGAATGGTCTTCCATTGTATGGATAGACCACATTTTATTTATCCACTCACTGCTTGATGGAAGTTTGAATGCTTGCTACTTTTTGGCTGTTATGAATAATGGTGCTGTGAACATTTATGTGTAAGTGTTTGTGTGGACATATATTTTCATTTCCCTTAGGTAGATACCTAGAAGTGAAATTGATGCACTATATGGTAAATTTGTGTTTAACGTTTTAAGAAACTGTCAAACTTTTTCTAAAGTGGCTGCAACCCTTTTAAGTTCCCACCAGCAGGGCCAACCCTGTAGCTGAGTGGTTAAGTTCACGCACTCCACTTCAGTGGCCTGGGGTTTCACCGTTCCAATCCTGGGTGTGGACGTGGCACTGCTCATCAAGCTATGCTGAGGCAGCATCCCACATAGCACAACTGAAAGGACCCACAACTGAAAAAAAAAACCACACAACTCTGTAGCAGGGGGCTTTGGGGAGAAAAAGGAAAAAAATAAAATCTTAAAAAAAAAAATTCCCACCAGCAACGTATGAGGTTTCGAGTTTATTCACATTGCCAAGACTTAGTATTGTCTAACTTTTTGATTATAGTCATTCTAGTGGGTGTGAAGCCATATCTCACTATGGTTTTAATTTGCATTTTCCTATAACTAATGATGTTGGCTATCGTTTCATGTGCTTATTAACCACTTGTATATCTTCTTTGGTGAAATGTTCATCAAGATTTTTGTCCATTTTTTAAATCCAGTTGTTTTTCTTCCTATTATTGATTCGAAAGAGTTCTTTACATATTCTAGATATCAGTCGTTTATTAGATATTTGATTTGCAAATATATTTTCCCTTTCTGCAAATTACTTTTCGTTTTCTAAATGGTGTCTTTTGAAGCACAAAAGGATTTAATTTTGATGAAGTTTAATTTAGCATGTTTTTGCGTCTTGTTCTATGATCTATTTTATTTTTTGTGTATGATGTGAAGTGAGGATTTAAATTCATCTTTTCGCATGTGGATATCTAATTATTCCAGCACCATTTGTTGAAAAGACAATTCACATTGAATTGCCTTGGTCCCTTTTTCAAAAATCAATTGACCATAAATGTTCCTGGGCTCTAAATTCTGTTGCATTGATATACGTCTTTTTATATCAATATTACACTGTCTTGATTACTGTTGTTCTATACTGAGTTTTGAAATTGGGGACTTTGTTCTTCTTTTTGGCAATTCTACTCTGTTTTTTGCCAATTCCACTCAGCTTTTTGAGTTATAGTCACCATTGGTATGTTTTTTCTATCTCCTCTCTTGCTGTCAGTTCCCACCGCTGGTTGCTATCAGAGTATACAATGCTAGAGCCCTCTCCCCCTCCCCCTCCTCCCCTCCTCCTCCTCCCCTCCTCCTCCTCCCCTCCTCCTCCTCCTCCTTTTCACCAGGTTGTCTTAATTATATCCTTTCATCTGGAAACCAAAGAATACTGTCTTATGTTGATGTAATGTTTTCTATTTCTCCCAACACAGAGAGAAGACTGGGAAATAACAGCCCCTAGTAGTTTCACAGTGGAGAACACTCTTTCCCTCACTCCTATGTTGACATATAAAGTTCATAATGATGGAGGTGATTGCCTGCTGTGTTTCCTGGTCCTACCTCACCCAGGGTACTGAGTTCATCTGGACGTCACAGTATGAGTCTTTCTAGAAGACACAACTTGCTTTCCCTTTGGGACACCAACTCTTTTCCCACCTAAGGCCTTGTGCTTGCAGTGAAATTGTCTTTATTCTTTACTCCTGACCAGACAGCACGTTGCACTCCTTTGGTGACAGTGCTTGGCTCAGGGGAAAGCGTGTGACACCTTCAGAGCTGTTAACGTGCGATGAGACTTTTTCTGAGATTTCTGAAACATTGCCACTCTTCTCTACTAGACTGGAGATTGTTAGAAGGGAAGGCTGGATTCCTCAACCATCTTGCTATCCTGAGGAAAAAGCCTGCCTGAGTTTCTTTCTTAAAGAAATGGAGCTGGGAGATGAGAGGCAGTGAATTCAGATTCTGGGAATCTTCCGGGAGCTCCTATTTCAAACCACGCCCTTAATGAAACTTACTCTGGAGGTTTAATTATGTGAGCCAAAAAAAAATCTCCTTTTTGCTCAAGCTAACTTAAACTGGGTTTTCTGTCACATGTAACCACAATTGTTTTTACTGATTCAATTTAAGAGAGACATTGGTAAATTAAATAAGCCCAGAGAAGAATTGCCACAGGGGTGAATGTGACCGGAACTGTGTCAAAGGGGTAGAAACTGGAGAAAGTATGGCTTGAAGAAAGAAGAGCTGGTGTGTATGTGTTCCAGGAGAAGAAGAATGTTAAAGGTATGGAAGAGGATACCAAAGAAAGAGAAATACTTCAAATATTTCATTAGAATTCATGATAGGAAGCTCCTGGGAAACAAATTTCAATTTTAAAACTGTAACAATTTAAGGTGTCTGAAAATGGGCTGAATTGGCCTGTAATGTTTGCTGTGTCTAGAAGGGTTTTTAATAACTGATCGGAGATATTGTAGAGCGAATTCAAGCTGCCCAGTGGATGGTGTCTTCTGGACTTCACTCATTGAACGTCATCTTCACAATTTTTGCCATGCGGGAAAGGGGAAACTTGTACCATCTTTTGCTCAATATTTTCTTTGCATCAATTTCCTTTTTTGTCCAAATAAGTTTATTTTTAAATGAAACTAAATCGCTACTATAAATGGGAAATAAGAATCAGTGGCCAAAAATAAATATAATAAAACAAAACAATGTTATTAAATTCTAACTAGACTTTGCCTGGCAAAAGCTCTGTGCCTGTGATCTGCCTTCATTTTGTTAAAAGGAAAATTAATAGTTGAATATATGATAACACCAAACTGATCATTTCTCTTTCTCTAGTCAGAAGGATTAAAAGAGAATTGAATGGGAAATTATTTTCTCACTAAGCAATTCAGTGTTTTTAATGTCATGCCTATGTGCCACCTAAAGTCATCAATCTATTTACACATTTGGAAAGCCTAAAGTATGGGTGTAATTCACACCAGTGCTTCCCAATCTTTTCACAACTTGTCACACACAGACAACAATATTGTGTGGCACACTGGGGTAGATTAAGGCGGCTGCTCACGACCTCAGGCAACTGGCCCAGGGGAGCTGTCTCCAGCCCAGGCAGCACCCCACCCTCACCCGTACCTGGGGCAGAGGAGATGGATATATGGACACACAAGTGACTATTCTGGTTAGCGTTTTATTAAGAGTTCTTTCTAGGAGTCTATAATTCTAGACTATTTACTCCTTAAGTTTCTGGAATCCAAAAGCTCAGTCTGAAGTAGTTACTTTTCGTATGTGTGTCTGAGAACCCATAGGCTGGCTAAGGACCATCTCTGCACCTTCTGGAGAATTCTCTTCTGAGATATTTGGCATCTCCCTTCTTGCATGTGACAGAAGGGCAACTGTGAAATCAAGTTGCTATGTTACAGTGGGAAAACAAACCCCATTGCTCCCCGACCACCAAATGAAACCACAGACAACTTCTCTTCTTGGCTATGCTACCCTTTTCTCCCACCGATACACTGGAAAGTCTGACTCAGTAGAAAAGTCGTGTGTGTGTGTTTAAAGAAAACTTCTTCATAATCCTTCTAATCTTACATGCATAAATGCACTTTAGTTCTGAAAACATTGTTTCATTCTAAACCAAATAGACAATCAGGTAAGAAGAAATTGTTGGCTTTAAAAAGCAGTCACTTTTGTCTGGGGCTACCATATTTGGAAGAATTTGAAATGTTGTTGGGGCTGTCCATGGCTCTGTTGCTGGAGAACATCAGATACCAGTTTACAGATTCCATGATTCATTAAAAGATTTTGGTCTGTTTCTTCTCCTTTAGTCCCCTGCCTTTACTGCAAAGATTTCCCCACAAACAGACTTCAGGATTTTCCTAAATGGACAGGTTAATTCTCTGAGTTTATGTGTGTGTTTTTTCTGCATGGTCTTTTTTTTCCTAATTATGGTGATTTACTGTCACTGATGTTAGTCTTTTGAGTTCTTCTCCTGAGTGAGAGATCATTTTTGGCTTCAGATTGGAATGTCCCAGAATAATTGTTGTTTAGAAGATTATTTGCGTGTTGCAATTTTAAGGAACTCTCATTTAAGGCTGAAATCTATCTATAGGCATGAAATAGAGTGGGAATATTTAGATCCCTGATTTCTGATCAAGGACTCTCATTACTTCAAAGTACAGATTCTCCTAAACTTAGGCCTGCAAGAAGCATAGTAGCAGGTGGACCTCTTAGGATGTGCGTGTCCGCATTCATGTGTTGAAATCCAACCCCCAAAGCGGTGGTATTCGGGGGGGGGCGGGGGGGGGGCTTTGGGAAGTAATTAGGTCTTGAGGGTGGAACCCTCATGAATGGGATTAATGCCCTTACAAGACAGACCCCACAGAGTTCCTTGCTCGCTTTTGCCATGGAGAACACAGGGAGAAGATGGCTATCTGTGAACCAGGATGCGGTCTTTCACCAGACGTCAAATCTGCTGGCACCTTGATCTTGGATTTTCCAGCCCCTGAAGCACTTGCTATCCTGCTGATCTTGTCTTGATCATTCTGCCTTAAATTGTAGCTGTTTTGCTATAATAATAGCTGCGTTTTGTGAGCATGCACTATCAGTTTACATACATTATCTCAAATTATTCAACAACGCTGGCAGGCGATCTTATTATCTCCATATTAGAGATACAGAAATGAAGCTTGGAGAAGCTAAGTAACATGCCCAAAGTCATACAACAAACAAGCGACAGAGCTGAGAGGCAAACCACGCCCTCCGGGTTTTATCTCCCGTAGCAGATCTTAAGCACCGTGAGGGAAGTGACTATTTTATCTCTGTATCCTTAAAAGAAAAAAAATCAAGTTGTGTAAGAGCCCTAGCATTTGTGTAACCCCATGGAGGCAAAAAAAAGAAAAGAAAAGAGCACAGAATCCCCTCCCGTCTGGTATTAGTTTGCTGGCGAGCTGCAACAGAGCGCCGCAAACTTGAACAACAGAAAGTTACTGTCTCACAGTTCTGGAGACTAGAAGTCTGAGATCGAGGTGTCAGCAGGGCCACACCCCCTCTGAAGGTGCCAGGGACGTACTTGTTCTGGGTCCCCCTCCTGGCTTCCGGTAGTCCCTTGGCTTATGGCAGCATAGCTCCAACCTCCCCATGTGTGAATCTCTGAGCCCAAGTTTCCCCTTTTAAGAAGGACAGCAGTCAGACTGGTTAGGGGCCCATCCCACTGACCTCACCTTAACTAATTGCATGTGCAACAAGTCCATTTCCAAATAAGGTCCCATTCTGAGGACCTGGGGGTGAAGACATCAACACATCAATTTTGAGGGGACACAATTCAACTCATAACGCATTTCTACAACACTGCTTCTATCACAATGCTGATCCCTGAAACAGACACCTGATGTGGTTGTCCCATTCACTTTCCTAAAACCAACACTGCAGAGGGGTCAAATGAGCAGTTTAGACAAGTTTCATTGTGCCAAAATTGAACCTGGTTTTAGCTTCCATCTTCAGTGGATTCACTCAATATTAGCCTTTCATGTAAGCCAAAGAGGTCACCCACATAGCACGAAAAACTCAGCCTGCTCTAAGCTGCCATAACCTGTGGTTCCTTCTGACCCTCATGAAGGGTCAGTTGATTACTGTGTGTAACATTACAGTACCAAGAAGTTATGTTTGATGATGCTTAAAATGCTTAAACTTTATTTTAAAATGGTTTTAGCTTAGTAAGTTTCACTATGTTTCAGCAGTAAAAGGGAACGAAATATTAATATTAAGAAATATTGCTATTAAGAAAGAAATAAGGGGGGATGGTCTGGTGGTGCATGGTTAAGTTCACATGCTCCACTTTGTTGGCCCAGGGTTCGTCGGTTCGGATCACGAGTGTGGACCTAGAAGCCTTATCAAGCCATGCTGTGCATATAAAAGAAATGCATATAAAAGAAATAGAGAAGGATGGGCATGGATGTTAATTCAGGACCAATCTTCTTCACCAAAAAGAGGAAGATTGGTGGCAGATGTTAGCTCAGGGCTAATCTTCCTCAAAAAATAAAAACAAAAAGATAGAAATTGGGAGGCTGGCCCACTGGTGTAGTGATTAAGTTCGTGGGCTCAGCTTCGGCAGCCTGGGGTCCACAGGTTCGGATCCTGGGCATGGACCTACACACTGCTCATCAAGCCATACTGTGGTGGCATCCCAGATATAAAATAGAGGAAGATTGGCACAGATGTTAGCTCAGGGACAATCTTCCTCACCAAAAAAGAAAAAAAGAAAGAAGTAGGGCTGGTAATTTAGGAAGCCCTAAAGGGGAAAGGGCCTGCACACAGTATATCATAATGCAAAATAGGTTAGAATGTTGCAAAGTCAAATTTTTAAATATGAAATCCAACCAGCCACAAAGGACAGGGAATGTAAACCTTAAGAATATTGAATAGGCTGAGAATGGCTTTTGCTCAGTAGATTGCAGAATTCCCGAGAAGGATTCTCTCATTTGACACCACTTTGATCCACAACAATGCTAGCCTAGGGCATTGCACAGAACAGGTTTGAACACATTAAATTGAATGAAGTTTTTTTTTTTTTTTAAAAACTTAACAGAGACAGGAAGCATTCAAAGTTCAATTTAAGAAGTTAAATAAAGATGGGTAGTGTTTTACTGTATGCCAGGAACTGTTGTAAGTACAGTCAGGGAACGAGGTAGATTCTGTTATTTCCATCTTAAAGATAAAGGAACAGAGAGATTAAACAGCTCACAAGCTAGGGAATGGTACCCGTGGGAATTCACCCCTCGTCTGTTTGTATTTATAGTCCACATTCTCAACCCCTGTGCTATATGTCAGTTAACATCACTGCTGAACAGCCAGAGCTCCCCTTTTCTAAAGAATTCTTCAGTTGAGATGTTTACCATCAGCTCATCAGTGTATTGCTCCAGCTGAATTCAAGAAATACAGTGGAGTGTTCAGATTCCATTTTTGGCATCACTCTAGACCCACGTTCAAACTCCGGCTTTAGCATAGCTGGGCTGTGTAACTCACGTTACTCAACTTTTCCAAGACTCCTTTTCATCGTCTGTAAAATAAGGCTAATTATTCCTACCTCGCACAGTTACGATGACGTGTTTAAAGCATTAGGCACAGTGCTTGCTATGTAGCAAAAACTCAATAAATGACATCTAAAAAGTATATCTATTTGGTAAGTAATATTTCGTCATATGGATGTACACAATTTGTTTATTCACTGTGGAAGTACATTCGGGTTCTCACTAGCTTTTGCCTATTACGAATAAAGCAACTATGAACATTCTCATACGAGTCTTTGTATAGACTTGTGCTTTAATTTCTCTTGGTTAAATTCCCAGGTGAAATAGGAGATATATGTTTAGCTTTTAAGAAACTGCCAAAGTGTTTTCCAAAGTGGTTGTATCATTTGATATTCCCACTAGCAGTGTATGAGAGTTCCAATCCCTCCACATTCTTGTCAACTTTACTTATTAATTTACAGATTTTGTTTTTGATGGTAAAAAAAAAATTTTTAAGTGTATGGTTCAGCACTTTTAAGTCTGCTTACGTTGTTGTGAAATATCTTCAGAACCTTTTCATCTGGCAGAACCGAAACTCCACACCCCTTCAACAACTCCTCTCTGCCCCCTCCCCCCGGCCCCTAGTAACCACCGTTCTACTTTCTGTCTCTATGAACTTGACTATTTTAGATACCTCACACAAGTGAAGTCATACAGTATTTGTTCTTTTGCGACTGGATAACTTCACTTAGCATAATATCCTCAAGATTCATCCATGTTGTAGCATGTGACAAGATTTCCTTCCTTTTCAAGCTGGCATAGTATTCTGTTATATGGATAGACCACATTTTGTTTATCCACTCATCTGTCGATGGACATTTGTGTTGCTTCCACCTTTTGGCTATTGTGAATAGTGCTGCTGTGAAGATGGAAGTGCAAACATCTCTTCTACGCCATGCTCTCAATTCTTTTGGATATGTATCCAGACGTGGGATTGCTGGATCTTATAGTATTCTATTTAAATTGAAACAGTATGAGTAATTAAATTAATAATCTAATGTAATAATTAAATGACTACTTAAAATAGCAACTAGAAATAGTATGAGGTATGGCCATACTGTTTTCCAAGGTGGTTGCGCCATTTAAAAATCCCACCAAAGATAAGGGTTCCAACTTCTCCACATCCCTGTCAACACTTGTTCCTTCCTTCCTTCCTTCCTTCCTTCCTTCTTTACTCTTTCTCTCTCTTTCTTTCATTTTTTTTTTTAGGGAGGGGATAGTAGCCATCCTAATAAGTATGAGGTGTTATCTCATTGTGGTTTTGATTTGTAATTCTCTGATAATTAGTGACGTTGAGCATTTTTTCATACGCTCCTTGGATTTGTATACCATCTTTGGAGAAAGATCTATTGAAGTCTTTTGTCCATTTTTCAGTTGGGTTAACTGATTTTTTGTTGTTGGAATGTAGGAGTTCTTTTTTTTATTATTATTAAGATTTTATTTTTCCGTTTTCTCCCCAAAGCCTCCCAGTACATAGTTGTGTATTTTTAGTTGTGGGTCCTTCTAGTTGTGGCATGGGGGATGCTGCCTCAGCGTGGCTTGAGCGGTACCATGTCCGCGCCCAATATTCAAACTGGTGAAACACTTGGCCGCCAAAGCAAAGTGCAAGAACTTAATCACTTGGCCACGGGGCCGGCCCCAGGAGTTCTTTATATATTCTGGATATGAATGCTTTATCAGATATAAGATTTACAAATATTTTCTTGGATTTCTTAGGTTGCCTTTTCACTGTGTTGATTATGTGTTTTGATGAACAGGAGTCTTTAAGCTTGATGTAGCCCCATTTCTCTATTTTTGCTTTTGCTGTCATATACAAGAAATCATTGTCAAATTCAATACCCGAACCTTTTCCCCTAAGTTTTCTCCTATGAGTTTTATAGTTTTAGATCTTACATTTAGGTCTTTAATTCATTTTGAGTCAACTTTTGTATGTGGTGTAAAATAAGGGTCCAATTTCATTCTTTTGCATGTGAATATCCAGTTTTCCCAAAACTGTTTATTGAAGAAACTGTCCTTTCTCCATTGAGTGGTCTTGCCACCTTTGTCAAAGATCATTTGAGGATATACTCACAGGTTTATTTTCAGGCTGTCTATTCTATCTCATTGGTCTATATGCATCATTTTGATTACTGCAATTTTGTAATTTTTTTTTCTTTTTTTGCTGAGGAAGATTTTCCCTGAGCTAACATCTGTTGCCAATCTTCCTCTTTTTTTTTTTTTTTTTTTTTTTTAGTGTCAACCACTGCCACAGCATGGCCACTGATAGATGAGTGGTGTGGCTCTGCACCCAGGAACCCGATCCAGGCCTCTGAACTTTGGTTTGCACACCAAACTTTAACCACTAGGCCACTAGGGCTGGCCCCCTGTAATACGTTTTTAAGCCAGTGAATGTGAGTCCTTCAGTTCTGTTCTTCTTTTTCAAAATTGTTTTGGCTATTCAGGTTCCCTTGAGATTCATATGAATTTTATGATGATTTTTTTCTATTTCTGCGACAACTTCCATTGAGATTTTGGTGGGGATTGTGTTGACCCTGTAGATCTTTGGGTAGGATGGGCGTTTTAACAACAGTGAGTCTCCCACCCCATGCACGTGGAGTGTCTTTCCGTTTATTTATGTCTTCTTTCTTTCAGCAATGTTTTGTAGTTTTCAATGTCCTTGTCTTTTACCACCTTGATTAAATTTTTTCCCAAGTATTTTATTCCTTTTAATGCTATTGTAAATGGAATCTTTTTCTTAATTTCCTTTTCCAGTTGATAATTGTTGGTGTATAAAGATGCAACTGATTTTGGTTAGTTGATTTTGTATCCTGCAACTTTGCTGAATTTGTTTATTTTCTCTAAGTTTTTTGTGGAATCTTTAGGGTTTTCTACATATAAAATCATGTCATCTACAAATAGAGATAATTTTATTTCTTTCTTTCTCATTTGGATGCTTTTTATTTCTTGCCTAATTGCATTGGCTACGACTTCCAGTACTATGTTGAGGTGTCGAAAGTGGGCATCCTCATCTTGTTCCTGATCTTAGAGGAAAAGATTTCAGTCTTTCATCATTGAGTATGCTATTAGCTGTGAGTTTTTCATATAAGGTCTTTATTACGGTGGTAGTTTTGTTAAGAAGGTAGCTTCCTTCTATTCCTACTTTATTGAGTGTTTTTATCACAAAATGGTATTGGTTCTTGTCAAATACTTTTTCTGCATCTATTAAGATGATCATGTGTTTTTTTGTCCTTTGTTCTGTGAACATGGTGTTATATTGATTGATTTTCATATGTTGAACCATCCTTGCATACTAGGGGTAAATCCTACTTGGTCGTGGCGTAGAGTCCTTTTGATATGCTGTTGAATTCAGTTTGCTAGTATTTTTTTGAGGATTTTTGCATCAATATTCATCAAGGATATGGGTCTGTAGTTTTCTTATAGTGTCTTTATCTGGCTTTGGTATCAGTAATACGCTGCCTCGTAGAATGAATTTGGATGTGTTCCCTCCTCTTCAATTTTTTGGAAGAGTTTGAGGAGGCTCAGAGTTAATTCTTCTTTAAATGTTGGGTAGGATTTTTAAGTGATGCCATCCAGTCTTGGGTATCACTCAAGAGCATCAATTGAGGCTTGTGATGCCCCTTTTATATTTCAATCTTTGTCCTTAGAAACTATAAGGGCTATACATGATTTGGAAATGAGGCTGTACCAAACAATGGCCAAAGAAGAACCATCCATTGTATGCCATCTCTTTTGTCTGGTCATTCAGAAATATAATGCTATCAGCTATGATGGCTGTTGCTTGTTGCTTCAAATTATTTTTATCTGGGCAGTTACCCGAACCAACTTTTCCTTCCACATAAATTCAAGACCACTTTTTCATATAGTGGTATGCCAAATCTCTGAGTCCTGGCCAGAACACTGGTATTCTGTGCTATGTTGTCTTGTCACTGACATTGCCCATTTGATATACCTCATTTTCCCTCGATTGCCACATCTCATTTGTTGCAAGAGAAAATATTGTTGCCGGATTTTTCCTTCCACCTGTCTCATGACAGCCTACTAACCTACTTGCCCAAGTGACTGCACACAATTCAGAGACCTTTCAAGAACCAAATTGCTAGCTATTTGAGATTCGTGTCTTACAAACTGATGAAATACCTGTAATACAGGTCTTGGACACAGGGGTTCTTTACAATCGAATCTGTGGCTCTAGCCTAGACATCTGTGAGCCAGGGGATCTGTTGGGAGGTTTTTGTTTCCTGACTCAATCTCCTTACTAGTTAATGGTCTGTTCAGATTTTCTTTTTCTTCATGATTTAGTCTTGGAAGGTTGTGTGTTTCTAGGATTTTCCCATTTCTTCTACGTTATCCAATTTGTAGGCATACGATTTTTCATGGTTTTCTCTTATAATCCTTTTATTTCTGTAGCATTGGTTGAAATGCCCCCCTTTCATTTCTGATTTTAGTTATTTGAGTTTTCTCTCTTTTTTTCTTAGTTCATCTTACTAAGGGCTTTTCAATTTTGTTGATCTTTTTAAAAAACCAACCCTTACCTTTGTTGATTTTTTCAATATTTTTATGTCCTCAATTTCATTAATCTCTGCTCTAATCTTTGTTCTGTGCTTAAGATAGTATATTTTAGGTTATGTATTTTTTACCACAATTTTTAAAAATTGAAAAAGAAGAGAAAGCAGATCAGTTTGCCTGGGGGAAGGAACAGGAGTGAGGGATTGCAAAGGGTCATGAGGAAACTTTTGAGGCTGATGGATTTTCTTGATTGTGGTGATGGTTTCACAGCTATAAACATATGTCAACACTCATCAAATTGTACACTTGACATATGTGCAGTTTATTGTATGTCATTATCCCTCAATAAAGCTGCCAAATTGCAGGTTTTCCGAAAACAAGTCAAATATTTAAATTTGCAGGCATACATTAAGCCAAGTGATTCTTTTCTAAGTGTAGTCTATTCAAAATTCCTGAACTAAAAAGTCCATATGAGTATATTTGTCTTCTTTACTTTACATGTTCATATTTCTGCAATTTTGATCCTGCCCTGCTGTTACAATCGAGTCCTTTACTCCCAGTTTTCTTCAAAAGAGGGAGGACTCTCAAGGGGCCTAAGTTCAACGGACAGATGCTCTCATCTATTTTTCAATTAGATCTTTCATCATCATGCTTCCAGATAGATATTCATCCCATCAAAAGAGGTCATATCTATAAAACGGGACTGTTCTCTTAATTTTTTAAAGCAGATAACGTTTATGACATTATAGCAGACACTTCGTATGTTTAACTTTGCAGATTTATTTTTCAAGACCTTTATTTATCCACAATAAAACCAGCAATGAAGTTACACTACCCCGGATGGCTTTGAGACGCTAATTGTGTTGTTGAAATTATACCGTTTAAACCACAGATGTGACTACTCTTACACTAATACTTGTAAAAAAATCTAAAACCCCTCCTTATTACAGCAAACTGAACCTAAAACACTACGATGTGCTGTCTAATAGATGTGAGATGTTTGAAGGGAACCGGACCTGGATGCAATTTGGCATTTTACTCTTTGGTTCTTAATGATTACTTATGTCATCACACCAGGTTCAATGTAATCACAAGATTCTCCCTTGTTTTGCCCTTCAAAACGAGAAATTCTCCTTTTTTCAACTAGTTAATTCCATTAGATAGTCGACCACCTTGTCCACATACAGTGACTCCAACTCCACGTAGCTGCTTCATCTGCAATTTAAATCTTACTGGCTCCAATGACCCCTGTTGAAGGCATTGGCTTCAACATAATTTATTCAGCATTGTATTCAAAAGATTTTTATTGAACATCAAACTATGTGCCAGGGTTCTAGACCAGAGATGCAGTAGTGAATAAGAAAAGCATAGTCATTCTCATGGAATCTATAGTCTAATTGGAAGACAGATATTGAACAAGCAATTATAAGATTGATGAGTGTTACCATAAAGAAAGTACAGGATGTTTGCTATGGGAACATTTCTTTTTCCTCTGGGCTTCAGGAGGGAAAACCACCAGGTTAACAAATGACTATGTTTTCCCTCCAGCTCTGCTCCTGGCAACCGAAAGGAAAGATTCCACATAGGGGATATCTGTATCTAGAAGTAGAAACAAGTCCGTAGGACTAATTTTTTTCTTCCTTTTTAGGAAAGTAGAAGCGTCCTTCTTGGCACCAGACATACTTCCAGCTTAGCTGCTGGCTGGGAAGACTAGGTATTTACAACAATTCTTTTAGTTTTCTCTTGGTAACTACAGCTCTTCCCCATATTTTTTGTGTCTCCCTGCCTAGGAAACTTAGAAAATACCCTCAAAAAGAGGTTGCATTCCTATGTTTTTAAACAATAGTTAAGGCAGTTGTTGGACCATATTACAAATTGGTTTCATGAGAACCTTGAAGAGATCTTTCTTTTTCTCTTTTCTGTCTTAGATTTCTTGAAATACCTGGGAGCTCTCAGAAAAAACACTCTGTTGACTTTAAGGCTGTGTTTACAAGTCAGCAGTACAGACACACTTTTGCCGTGAAAACCATTTGGTGGATCCACAAGCGTAGTTAAGCTTGTCATTGAGTAAAGTCAATGAACAACTCAGGCATGTTCTGAAAGATCCGTGGGTCCACCCTCAACCCCAGTGTCAACAGCAGCTGAAACAACAGGAAAAGAGGGTCACATCTGGTTAAAACTACAAAAGAGAGATAAGATGCTTTTCAAAGGCTAACCTAGGATTATTTTTCAACCAGGGCTAAGCCAAATAGAAGATAAACTGCACGTTGACCTGCAGAATCCTGTAGAATCTCTGCCAGCTCAGAATCAAGCCTGCTTAAGGGAGCTGCTTTCTCTCCGTGTTTGTCCCTGGCTCCCAGAAGAGAGGACGGGAATGTTGCTACCTGCTGCTCAAGTCTTCCCTCAACCCTCAGCTTCCTGGCATCCCTGGTGTGCAGGGGTAGATCTGTGAGATTGAGATTAGTTCAGCATTTCCATTGAAATATAATTCTTTTGGCTGACAAGGACAAAAAATTGTCCTGACAATAGACCTAGAAATAATCAGGCATTGGATTTATGTGAACATTAGCACTTATGATGGAAAGAGCCCTAAACCCTGGGAAAATCACGTAACCTCTTGGGTCTCACTCTCTCTCTCTTTTTTTTTTGGTGAGGAAGATTGGCCCTGAGCTAACATCTGCATCAATCTCTCTCTATCTTGTATGTGGGACACTAGCACAGCATGGCTTGATGAGTGGTATGTAAGTCCGCACCTGGGATCTGAACCCACAAACCCCAGGCCACCGAAGCAGAGTGTGTGAGCTTAACCACTACACCACCAGCCTGGCCCCATCATTTTTCCTTCTTTTAAAGTGGCCTGTATTAGAAAGCTGCACATCTGGATCACTGGGGATACTTGTTAAAAGTGGCTATTTCTGGCCCACCCCTGCAGATTCTGGGTAGCGGTCTGGCGTGAGGATGAAGGGGGGGCGGTGGGAGTGGGGCTTGGATGGGAGTGTGGGTGGAGATGTGTATTCTCACAGCTCTGCTGGTGATTCTGCTGGGTGACGTCAAGTTCTGCTCCACAGTTCTCAGGGATGATATCAGGAAACCACAAAGTTAATATTCTGCGAGTAATACCCTGGTCATATACTACTACCTAAAGTCTCACAAGCTGTGCTGAAAAGACCATATTTGTTGCTCTTTCCTCGCATCTCCCAAAGACTAATCTGGGTTGACCCCAGAGTTATAAATAGTAATAATAATTATAATAAAAAAATTTACTGCATGCCAGGCACTGGCCTAAACACTTCATAGATATTCACACAATTCTCTCAACAACCCGGTGAGAGAGAGTATTACTATTGTCCTCCCTTTTACAGATGAAGAAACCAAGGCACAGAGAAGTCAAGTAACTGACATATGGTAACACAGATGGTCAAGTGTATCAACTAGATTCAGGTTGGCTCAGGGGAGCTTTCTGTCTAGAGAAACCCAAGTAGTATATTGGGTGGCAGCACAGTTTTATGGAACAAGCCCAGGCTTTGGTGTCAAACACTTATTCAAGTTCTGGTGCAACCACTCACTCGCTGTGTGATCTTGGGTGATCCTGTCAGCCTTGCTAAGTGTCTTACTCAGCTCAGCTGCTGTAACAAGATACCATAGACTGGGCGGCTTCAACAACAGGCTGTTATTGCTCACAGATCTGTAGACTGGGAAATCCCAGATCAAGGAGCCGGCAGTGTGGCTCCTGGTGACAGGCCTCTTCCTGGTTTGCAGATGGCCATCTTCTTGCATCCTCACGTGGCAGAGAGAGAGAGGCCTCTGATCTCTCCCACGTCTTATAAGGGTATTGACCTCATCACAGGGGCTCCACCTGTGACTTCTCCCAAACCTAATGACCTCCCCAGTCCCACCTTCAAATGCCAGCCTGCTGGGGGTCAGGGCTTCACCACAGGAATGGGGTAGGGGGAGGACACAGACATTTAATCCATAGCACTAAGCTTCAATTTCTCTATCTGCAAAATACAGATGACATTTATTTGTAAAGTGTGAGAATGAAATAAGATTTTTATAAGGCTTTAGTTCAGTCTCATAATAAAATCAAGGTAATGCATTAAAAAAATTTATTGCTTTGGTGGCCCAGGTTTGCGGGTTTGGATCCTAGACACAGGCCTACCCCACTTGTTGGCCATGCTGTGGTGGCGACTCACATATAAAGTGAAGGAAGATTGGCATGGACATTAGCTTAGGGTTAATCTTCCTTAGCAAAAAAAAAAAGGAAAATAAATAATAAAAATGATGTATTGACTATGTATCAGGCACTGTTGAATAAAATTTAAAGAATAATTGCCATGTATTGAATACTGTTGTTTCAGAACTATGCTAAATGCATTAAGCACTACATTCATTGACTCCTTCATAACCCCCTTACGAGGGAGGCACTATCAGGATTTCACAGAGGAGGAAACAGAGAGGGTGAATCTTGTCCTGAGGTCATGACGGTGAGAGCAGAGCTGGGCATGGAACCCCAGCAGGCCGAGTGCCAGGATGTACTGCCTCTCCTGCCTAGACAGGGATATGTGAAATTCACTATTTAAAATTTTCACAAAATAAATCTAAAAGAGTGCTTTTACCTAAGAGTTCTGAGGTTACAAGAAATGTTCACTATGAGCCTCAGAAGGAGAGAAACCAGTTCTTCTGTCTTCATCATGACCTTACTGGTTGACTGAAAATCAGGGTACCTGCAGAGGGGGAATCGGGGAGCGAGAGGTCAAAGGGCACATGGTTTCAGTTCCTCAAGGTGAGGAAATTCTTGAGACCTGCTGCCCAGCACAGTGCATATAGTTAACAACACTGTATTCTATACTTAAAATGTGTTAAGAGGGTAGATGTATGTTACACGTTCTTATAAAAAAAAAAAAAGCGGGAGAGGCAACTTCCTAAGGTGTGGTTATGGTTACAGCATGGTTTGTGGTAATGGTCTCACGGGTGTATAATTATCTCCAAACTCACCAAGATATATACATTAAATATATGCAGCTTTTTGTATATGGATCATACCTCAAAAAAAAAGTCACACTACACGATCTTACAGTGGGACAAAATGGTCAAAAAGGAATCTAGTTGCCATGGTCTCTTTTTTGCCCCTCTCCTCCCACCATCCACTTCCTACATCTCCTACCCAAAGGCCAGCTTGGAGGGGAGAAATACAGCTCTGAAATCGTTAGCCTGAGGGCAGCATTCTTCTCTGGCTCTAGAATTCTTTAGTGTATGAGCTGTCACCCAGCCTCTAGTTTTCTGTCTCTGACTCATCAAAGGGGTGTGGAAACATTCATACGGCTATCCTCTGGAAGACTTCTTCTGTGACCTTTCCCACCTCTAGCCAGCCTGACTATCTTGGTTAAAGAGAGGAAATCTTAGCTTTTAGGAAAACTGACAAACCAACTGGCTTTGAGTTTCTTTCTTAGGAAAAATTTCTAGATTTAAAAAACATCAGTAGTACTTTTAATATTTTAAAAATGTATTGGTTATGAAATTCTTGGAAAAAATATAAAGTAGTATTGAAATTTTCTGAAAAAACTGCAGTGTAATCACAAAACCACATAACGGGACTTAGAAACTAAAGCACTGACAGAAAAGCCTCTTTGCCAACATAAACGGAAAAATGAATATAACCGCTGCATCTCTATTGGGCGGGATGCAAACACTTGGCTACTTAAGGTAACCGGACAGGCTGGAGGTCAAGGCCAGGGAGGTGCCACAGAGAATCCACACTATTCATCCAGCCAAGTGGAGACAGTTAATCGATCACAAAGACAGAAACGTGAACAATGAGGCTTCTGGAATTTAAAGAAGTCAACCCCGGGAATTTTGGCTCTCTTGATGCAGCGACCCCCTCAAGTTAATATTAGACAAACCACACCATTAGCCAGAGACAGATAAGCCAAATATGTAGGGCTCTGGCGCAGCTAGATTGAGCCACTTAATGGAATAACTCTTGGAGAAGGTTCTACTACTAGAAGTGATCTAATAACAAATAACATTTTGTGATAGTTAAAACAGGATTGTTATTCACAATAATTTTGGCACAACACCAAGAGATAAGCAAAAATGTGCTCATATGGTTTTGTGCCTTAACCTTGCTCCTGACCTCATCTTATCTTTCTAACATATAATTTTAATTTGGTCCAGCATTCCTCATCCACTTAGTTTCAATTTTATTTAATCATTATATAAATAACCTTAAATCCCATGGAGAAATTGGCAGATCACTAAATAATTAAATACTTACTAAGAAGATGACAGCAAGAAATTCTCTCTCTCTCTCTCTCTCTTTTAAACAGAGAGCGGTTGACAGTCGGCTGATCTCAGGCCTAAAGTATCTGGCTTTGTCCTTTGTTCAGGACTCCTGGTGAACCGGGTGGGAGAGCGATCTGTGAGTTAGATGACAATCCCCTCTCCTCTGCTTCTGCCCCAAGCTTTGCAAGTATAAACTGAGCATTTGGGGTTTTACAACATGCTAACGTTCGATTAATATTAATATTATTGCTAAGACTGTTAGTATTATTGCCTTTTTGGTTGACAGATTTGTAGTTATTGTAACTAACCTGAGCCAAAGGATAAACTAGAGATTTTTGCAAATTCAAACAAAACCTACTATTAGAAAAAGAAAAAAAAGAAAAAACCCAAATGATTCAGTTTCCATAATTAATTTCAAAGGACAACCATCAGAACAGTATTCTTTTCCCCAAAGTGGGAAAACTAAAACTATAAATATTTTAAAGAATTTCGCAGCTGCAAAACAGACAAAAGTCCCACCACCTAAAATGTGAAGTTGATAATCTGTTCAAAACTCTTGCTAAGCTGATTAAGGAGCCTGTCTCCCCCAGCACTCCCTGATACGATGTAGTTAAGGGAAGAAAAGGCTCCTTTTCCCGCCCTTCCCCCGCCCTGCAGGAGGAGCTGGCGCTGGGGGCCTGGTCGGCAGCCACCAAAATGAGGGTTTTATCGCTTCCCAGTGGGCCTGGGTGCAGTGAGTGCTCCTAAGATAGGATGCTGGTTGAGTACAAGCCTGGCCGGAATTCCCAAAAAAGAGGCAGAGCCAGGATGGGGCAGAAGCACAGCCCTCCCCATTCACAGCTGCTACCAGCTTCCCAAACTGCTTTTAGAATCTGCAGGGCTGGGAGTAGCATAGGTTACGCTCACTTAGTATGGTCTGGTTTTCAAGTCTGGGAAGGGAGCCAGAGCCAGCGTTTTCTCCCATAGTCCTGGAGAGGATGTGTGCTCTCCAGAGAGACGTGAAGCTGCAGACTCCCAGAACTGGCCTTCAGAGATTATCCATCCACTCATTTTACAGACCCGGCAATGGAGGCTCAGAAAGTTAAGCAACTTGCCCAAGGTCCTCACATAGTGGGTCTCTGGGAGAGCCAGGACTCAAATCCAGGGTTTTCTTCCAACTCATTCATATTTAATAAACCAAGTAGAAAGTACATTAAAATTTTCAGATATAATTTGAAGATATATAAAACATAGAGTTTGATGTATATATATAATTTTAATTGTAAAATACATATAACAGAATTTACATCTTAACCATTTTAAGTGTACAGTTCAACAGTATTAAGTATACTCACATCATTATATATAGATATATTTTTTTAGGAAGATTAGCCCTGAGCTAACTACTGCCAATCCTCCTCTTTTTGCTGAGGAAGCTTGGCCCTGAGCTAACATCCATGCCCATCTTCCTCCACTTTACATGTGGGACACCTACTACAGCATGGCTTTTGCCAAGTGGTGCCATGTCTGCACCCAGGATCCGAACCAGTGAACCCCCAGCGACCGAGAGGCAGAACGTGTGAACTTAACTGCTGCGCCACTGGGCTGGCCCCCACTATATATTTTTATAATGCCCTGTATCCACATGGAAATGGAAAAAGTCAGCCAAAAATAGTTTCCCCTTATCAATCAATTATTGAATGGACACACATTATGAGACCACCACCATGTTTGGATCAGACGCTTCTGGGTCCCGAGGAGCTTATAATTTGTTCAGGTGATAAGATACATAAATAGGAGGCTATAACTAACCATAAAAGGCAGCATATCATATACTTCAAATGAATGATACTGACAATAAGTGTTAAGAATCCAAAGGACACTATCATTAAGGGATGAGTACTCAGAAAAAGCTTCAAAGAGAAAGAAGACTTGAGCCACATTGAGAAAAGGGGAAGAGAAGTCATGAGAGGACGCTCCGGAAGAAAGAACAGAGTGGCTGAAGGCATGGGGGTAAGCTGAGAAAGACTTTTAAACAGTAGAGTTGAAAACGTGGAGTTTGCTACTAGACTCAAAAGGCTGATTTTATCCTGTAGGCAATTGGGAGCCATGGGAGACTCTTGAACAACAGGATTACCATGTTAACAAGTTGATGCAACGGCAAAGTGTAGGATGGATTGAAGGAAGAAGAGTTGGATGACTGAGGCCCATTAGGAGACCATTACAGAAGTTCAAGTACAGAGGAGAGGTGGTAGGGTTGGGAATGGGTACATAGTTATGTGAAATATTGCAAAGGAAGAATCTATTGAGCTGATTAACTAATTAGATATTGAAAGTGGGGAGAAGGAGAGGCAAGAATCCTAGGTTCAAGCCGGAGTGAATCGAGTCGTGGTACCAATGGAATGGATTGGACAAGTCATAAGAGGGAGATAACCTTAAAGGGACGTTCAGTTTCAGACATGCTGAAGTGGAAATAAGAGCAAGACATCCAAGTAGAAAAGAGAAAGCGCTTAGAGAAATGTGTAGAGTTGTACAACCGCAAGGAGTTACTATTAAAAAACATTTAAAGAAATTCTTTTCGTTTTCACCTGCATCTTTGGGAACAAAGTGTTGATCTCCTCAATTTAACCAATTGAAATGGGAATGATGAAGCTGATCACAATGTATGACATACTCTTCATCCTGAAGTATTAAAGATTTGTAACTCCAAGGCTAATGTCAGGTTCACTTTATGGAGAAAGAATTGGAGACATAAAAGCCTTTTAATATGTATTCAGTGGAGAATAATTCGATGGCAAATTGATAATACATCCCAAAACTTTAATATTGGTTTATTTAAAGCTGCTGGGTTCAAGCATTTCAAAGATGTTATTGCTATGAAATAAATACAGAAAGATCAAGAGAAAATATTGTGTAAAATGGTTTTGCAATAACAGTGTTGGTATCAGAGCAAGTAAAGTATTATTGTTTATAAAGTCATTTAATTTGCTATCATTCTGACCTAGAAATTTTTTTTTAAGGAAGATTAGCCCTGAGCTAACTGCTGCCCATCCTCCTCTTGTTGCTGAGGAAGACTGGCCCTGAGCTAACATCTGTGCCCATCTTCATCTACTTTATATGTGGGATGCCTACTACAGCATGGTGTGCCAGGCGGTGCCATGTCCACACCCGGCATCTGAACCAGCGAACCCTGGGCCACCGAAGTGGAACGTGTGCACTTAACCGCTGTGCCACCAGGCTGGCCCCTGACCTAGAAATTTTGATCCCCAGCAAAGGGAGCTTTGTTTACTACAGAGTAAACAGGAATCTATATTTTCCTCCTTTCTTTCTCCTGTAAGGCAAATTTAACCAGGAGGCACAGTGCTTAGGGCCCATGATATTTTTAAAGAGCACATGAAATTCTATTAAATTTTGCCTAACAAGAAAAAAAAGTTTAAGTATTTAAAATCATATCCAAAAAAATTAGAACTAGGTCTCTGAGTCTAACCAGAACCATTGCTTTTTGCGCTATTCTGCATGAACTTATGAATTCTGTGAGCTTGCTATTTTATCTTTATTAAAAAACTTAAATGTGTGAGTAATTTTAAGAATCAGCTACTCTACAAAGTTGGCAAAGATAAATATCAGCCTCCAACCCCTTTCTCCATACCCCTTCCCCAGAGACATCTGCTCTGAGCTTTTCAAGCTGCTGCCTCTGTGATGTCGTCTATGTCTCTAAGTAACAAGCTTGTCATGTTCCTCCTTGTTTTTTCAGGTTTCTATGTTATCTGTTGACTTCCTATCATGGAGATGAGGATTTGGATAGCTTGTCTCCTCCACTCTTACCAAACCCAGTCATAGACACTTCTCAGCTGATCATCTTCCTGATTGAGATTTATTGTAACTTTGCTTGACTCGATGTTCAGAATTAACATTATTATGACTCTGCAGGCTATTCAGTGTTGAGTCATACAGTAAACTATGATTATCTTTCCTTTACTGCACAGCTTGTAGTTTTCCCTAAGTTAAGAACTACCTTGTTTTCTCACTTGCCTAGTAGTCTATGTACACACTTACCATTTCTATGTACACATGCCCACCACATGTTTAAGTATCTTCTTCATACATTTATTCGTGTGGGTATTATATTAGTTTTATCTTCCAAAGTCTCTTCTGGAACATTTGGGCCTGCATGAGTCCAGATGGGTTGCCCCCATGCATGCTTGTGCATCATCCTGGATGAGAGAATTCCTTTTCCATTTCTCCTGTGTTGGATCTCTTTTATCTTGTAAATCATGTCTTCCTTTTTCTTGACTTGCTTCACTGTTTTGGTTGTACATATCCTTCAGTAACTCTCTGAGAAAAGGTGTGTGTGAGTGGAAGGAGAGTAGTTTTTCACTGAAAGACCTTTACCTTCACACTTAGTTGAGAAATTGGCTGGAGCCTGCCCTGATGGTCTAATGGTTAAAGTTTGGTGCTGTAATGGCTTTGGCAGCCTGGGTTCATTTCCTGGTCATGTCAGTTGTCATGTTGTGGTGGCAGCTCACATAGAAGAACCAGAAGCTCCTACGACTAGGATATACAACCATGCATTGGGGTTTTGGGGAGGAAGAAAAAAAAAAAGAGGAAGATTAGCAACAGATGTTAGCTGAGGGAAAATCTTTCCCTGCCAAAAAAAAAATTTGGCTAGATATTTAATATTAGTTAGAAATCATTTCCCTTCAGAATTTCAAATGTATTGCTCCATTTTCTTCTAACGTCCTGTGTTGCTGTTGAGAAATTCAGAGCCATTTTGATTTCTGATACTTTGTATGTGACCTTTTCTCCCCACCTCTCTGGAAACTCATAGAATCTTCTTGTTGTCCCTATGTTCTGAATGTCTCTATGCCATGTCTTGGTGTGGGCCTATTTTTGTTGTTAGACACTCAGTGAGCCCTTTCATGCTGGAAACATATATGTTGCAATTTTCAGAAATTTCAAATTATTTCATTGATGAAATCATTGTCTTCTCTAGTCTGTCTTTGAGGAACATTTCTTGGACTGGTGTTTTAATTTGCTTATGCTTTCCCTCCTATTTTTCATGTTTTTTTCTTTTTGTTTTTTTTTCTGTGAGATTTCTTCCACTTTATCTTCCAGTTCATCTAAAAGTTTTCATTTCTACAACCATGTTTACATTTTTTTTCTCTGTAACTTTATTTTTTGGAGTTTCCTGTTCTTGTTTCATTAATTCAAAACGTCCATTATCTTCTGTAGATATTAATACTAGTTAAAAAATTTTTTGTTCACTGCCAGCCTAATCATTGTTTCCTTCAAGTTGCGTTTTTCTGTTTCTGTGTTTTATTCCCACATTTACGTGAGGGATTATTCTCAGGTGTCTGGTAATTCCTAATAGTCTGTTTGTGGTTGAGGGTGTTAGAAGGAAAGGCTGAACGCACACCCTCAGTGCGTGGGTGACTTCCGTTTGTTCTGTGATGCGAGTGATGTGGGTCCGCCGTTGCTCTTGCGACCTCTATTTCTGTGTGTGTTTCCTCTTGGGCAGCTCAGATTGCCCGCGGGATGACTTCCCATCTCCTGTGTGGAGGGTAAACGTGTGGCTGCTTGCACTCTGGGAGTCACACTGGGAGAGGCGGGAGCTCCGAGGACGCATACTTCCCTGCCCTGACTTGGTCCTCACTCCAGAGATTCTCTGGTTTCCCTGATCGAAAGGACGCATTTCTGACCTTTGGCTGGGGTGAGGGAGAAGCAGTTGCCCGGCTGCGTGGGGAGGACGAAGGAAGTGAGGGATCTAACCACGTCTCCCAGCCAATCCTTTTTATCGTCTCCCTGTCAACCTCCTCCTCCAGGGTACCTGGTGCCTACAATTCCTGGGCTTTCGGCTGACTCTTCAGGGGAAATTTGATTTATTCTCGGCTGCCCCTACTGCTGACTTAGGGTTAGGCTTCCTCAGGCCTGCAAAGTCAATTTCCAGTTGACCATCTACTTACCTGCTTCAAAAGTGTTGTCATCATCCTCTCGTTGGGGTCTTATGCCTTAAAATAAATCTCTTTGTTGTAGTTTCAGTAGGGTTTGGGGAGAAGCAAGATTAGATGGTGTTTTCAATCTCCATCTTTACCTAGAAGTCACTGCAATTGAGTTTTTGACTATACACGGTTTGAAGTATTTAGCTTTTTATACAAATGCAGTGACTTATGAGGCTTTTAACATTTCTGATAATATTTTATAAAAATCTATGATCGTACTGACCAGTCTTAACATGGCTACTGTGTTAACTCAGTATTTTGTAAAGTTGAGTAATGATCTAGCCCTATTTAAGGAAAAATAAAATCTACAGACTCTGGCACTGAGTTACATTATTTTAATTATAATTCCTTAAATGTGTACAAACATAAGTACAGCCTATTTTTGCTTATAGCTCTTGTGCATTGTTTTTTTTTGGTGAGGAAGATTGGCTCTGAGCTAATGTCTGTTGCCAATCTTTCCCCTTTGCTTGAGGAAGATTGTCCCTGAGCTAACATCTGTGCCAATCTCCCTCTACTTTGAGTGTGGGAGCCACCACAGCATGGCTTGATGAATGGTGTGTAGGTCTGTGCCTGGGATCCAAACCCGTGAACCCCAGGCTGCCGAAGCAGAGTGTGCAAACTTAACCACTATGCCACTGGGCTGGCCCCATGTGTTGTGCCTTTTTATAAGCAAAAGCAAAAATAAACACACCACCTCTAACTTAATACAACAAAATCACACACTTAATTCAAATTAACAACGTAAGCTTAATACGACAGATGTTATTTTAATGGAACTACATTGCTACTCTAAATATAAATACATTACTTATTTCTGTGTCACGGGTTCTTTAAAGTCCATCATCCACATGCTACCATGTGTTGCAACAGGAACAAATTTACCCGTCTCGCTGAATCTGAAATACAGGGAAGCCTTTTCTCAGATAGCAAAATTTGTTATCCTATGGGTGTCATTTAGCAAGAACGCATCCTCTCTTAGTGAGCCTGCATCTGTTCTTTTTATTTTAGTCTCTAACAAATAAAACAGCACTTCATGACGCCAAGGGGTCATAAAGGCAAACAAGAACTCGGCCCTTATTTTAATTTAGAAGTATTCTCTGAGGGAATCTTTGGTGCCCACATGAGTGGACTGACAACTCTGCTAGGTCCTCAGCCCTCTGGGGCGCCTCCTGGGTGGAGGGGATTGCAGTCAAAGCAGGGGCAGAGTGTGCACCTGTGTAGAGTTACAAAAACAAGAAACACCTTTGCCCGCTTTTCTTTGCAAAGAGCAGATGCCTGAATAAAGATGCTGCTGGAGGAAGCGTACTTGTGACATGGTGACATGATTTCATTCATTGTGAGGTCTGTGGTGGCTGTAACCACACCAGACAGCAGTTTGTCCCAGGTTTGTAAAACAAAACAGCGGAATTTATTAAAATAATCAATACTTAAAATTGCCTAGGAAATGCCAATGAACTGCCTACATACTTTCCTCTTTTGCTGTGATTGAATCCTTGGGCTCTCCCTCCACGTCCCCGTCGCTGGAAACGCCCGAGAGCCACCAAGGAGGCACGAGCTGTGCATCTGCACCCCTGCTCGTTCTCCGGGGGAGGAAGTCCACCACCCCCCAGGCACATGTAGCACAGGATGGGGAAACTGGTGCGACAATGCGTCTTTTAAAAGCAGGGTAAGAACACAGAAGAATTTGGCATCCACCGGAAGCTCTGAGAGAATCTTCTAGATGCAACAAATGGTTGATAAAGGAGGGCCAGGTGGTTAATAACATAACTTGGTCACACTCAGGCGTGAGTCACACTGGCCATCTCTCCACCATACAGAGAGGCAATGCCCAGAAGGGCAGTCTCAGAAAGCGGCCATGGAGACAGTCTGGGCCATCAAAAACGGGTCCCTTTTGAATGAGTGCGCTGGGCACTTAGGTGTTTGCCCTCCAGAGGGGCATCAGGAACACTGAGCTGACCTAACCCAGCCTTCCTCTCGGAGGAGTTGTACTGGAGCCGCACTGGAGGATAGTCCAGGCCGACTCTCACTAGAGGAGTGTGTCTCCCTGTATGTGGACCCGAGGGTGCCTCCAGGAACCTGCACGGTGGCCCCGGGCAAGGAAGCAGGTAGAGCTAGGCGGAAGGCTAGCTTGCCAAACAAGCTGTGACTTAGGATACGTTCCAGTTCCAGTATCCAACTGGAGTGTGGGGCGAGGGAACTAATGTACAACGTAGTTGTGGGTTTCACAATGTGAAAATGTATGCACAGCCTGGAAATCTGGACGGTGACCCCACCCTTACCAGGCTGAGGCTGCGGGGGTGTTTGGCTTAGCTTCTCAGCACTGTCCATAGGGAACTGGGGGCAACAAGCAGCATTTCACAAAAGAAAACGTTCCTCCTGCACCACGTGTACACAGCCTACGCTCTTTCTCACCCTGGAGCCTTCATTACGTCTCCTCTTTACCGGTTACTTTGATATTAGACTGGCCTTGTTCAGTTGCAAGCAAAAGAATTCCAACACAAGTAGACATTCAGAAGAAAGGGAGTTATAAAAAGGGCAGCATGGAAACCAGGGACTCTTGCATCCTCCAGTCTCTTTCTCCTTATTTTTTCGGCTCCATGTACGATGGTTTCATTTTCTCCTTCTGTGCATGGAGGCATTGTGGAAAAGTCTTGATTTTATGTTACTCCAGTTTACTAATTTCCAAGGGAAAAAAGAGAATTTTCCCTTCCAGGGTCACCATGAAAACTCCATGGGAAGGACGAGGATGGGCACAGCCTGGATCTTCCGTGTGCCTCGTGGATTAATCACTAGAAGTGGTGTTGGGGCCTATGATTGGCTGTTCCTGAGTCACAAGCCCACCCCTAGGCTGGGTGTGGAAGTGATTAACAGCCTCACAAACTGGTTGGAGCAAGAGAGGAGCAACTACTCAGAGGAAGGGCTAATGTTCCTTCCAAAAGAAGGGAAAAGATGCTGGGCAGAGCAAGACAACAGAGTTCCTTATGGTTCCTATTCATCCGTTAAGGCTCAACTCAGGTGTCACTTCTTGATACCCCCCCATCCCTGTCCTCCTCCTATTGGGTTGTGTGTCCTTCTGGCTCAGGTTACATCTTGGCGATACTAGGGTATCCATATTCATGTCTAATTGTCTGTTTCTGTGTTGGTCTCTCTCAATAGACAGTGAGCTTTTTGAAGACAGCCTCTGTGGCGCATTCTCATTTGCACACCCAGCCGCTCAGCAGATGATGGGAGGTCCAGGAATATTTTCAATAAAATAATCAATGAAGATGATCGCGAAATGGCAGCAAATCCTCCTGAGTTAAGAGAAAGGGGAAGTAACATAACAAAAGTAACAAAAAGTAAAAGTAACAAAGTACCAGACACTGTGATAAGTGCTTTAATATAAGCAACTCATTTGGTTCCCACAACAACACTTGAGGAGATATTCTTCCTATTTTACAGACAGGAAGCTAAAGGTTAATCTCCACAAGCTCGTATAGCGAATAACTGCCAATATGATCACCAGCAGTTAGGTGACTTCAGTCCACCCTTGTTCCCTTCAGCTACGCTATCTTCTGTCCTCCGCCTCCTCCAGGTTAGCAATGAACTTCTACAACACAGAGATGCTCTCTTTTCATTTCTTAGTAATGTGGACATTTTCCCCCAATAGATAGTTTTATTCCACCTAAATTCACTCCCTGGCCTGTGTTGCATCTTTCATTTGTTTCTTTATCCACAAAACTGGAGAGTTGAAGGAGAAACTCTGTAAAATCTCTTCCAGTACCAACATTACAAAAATATACAAAGTAAGTGAAACCAAGTGAAAGTAGCAAGTGTGACAACCCCAACACAGGGCATGGGTTTTATCAAGAAGCTTTTCTGGTTCTCCAAGGGCAGCACCTCCGCTCTCTCCTCGTCTCTTCCTTCTTTTCTGAAGTTTCCTTTATTTCCTCCTTTTGTTCCATCAGTTGCTCTTTTCTCCCGAACAGCTTAGTCCTTTTATTTTGTCCTGAGTTTCTCTCCACACACATTTCAGCCCTGTACCTTCAATAGTCCTCTCCTCCCTGCCCTCCTGCCTTCAGACTTTCCCTTCAGAGCATTTGGTCAGGACTGGCCAGGCCGGGCTGTGCGTCCCCAGTGCAGGCTGAATTGTGGGGAACGCTCCTGAGGTGTTAATGACCCTCGGCAACTCTAAGGGTGATCTGAAACTGAATGAGACACTTGAATTCAAATCGTGCACATTTTGAAACTATGATCGATCCAGTATGGATTTTTTTTTTTTCCGTAAAAAGAGCAATTTCTAGACCTCTCTCCAATCATCCGAAGTGGCCTATTTGAGGCTAGCCCCCAGGGAAGTGGCTCAAAGTGCGAGTCCCCAACCATTCTGATCTAACCGCATGGATTTCTTGTTAAAACTGCAGCTTCCTGGGCCCCACCAGTCCTAGTAAATCAGAATTTCTGGGAGCCAGCAGGCGATCTGATTTAAAATGTGCTCCCTGGTGATTCTTGAGCTCACTCAATTATGAGAAGCTCTGCCTTTGTGCTAATCATTCTCTAAACATTTCATGTATTATTATTGCTTCCCTAATTGTGTCACAAAGAGTTTTATTTATATCTATCTTCAACGTGCACAATAACTATTAGATGTTTGACTGAAGAATTCAGCAACATTATTCAGCAAATGTTCTAGTACATAGAAGCCACATCTATACTTTCTTGACCTGAAAAAGATAAGGAAAGGTAAATTCCCTAACCTTTGCCCCTCTCTTAAATGCTTCCATGTGAGGCTTTATTCACAGAAAACACCGAGGGTCAAACTGAAGGAGTGTCTTGCTTTTTACATGCTGTGTATTTCCCCATGTTTCTATTGTTTAAAGAGAAACTGCATCCATATACTCTTGCACAAAGGTTAATAGAGAAAGTTTTCTTTTTGGCTTTTATGTTAGGATTCAGTTCCCTGTGAATGAACAGTATCTATGTAGAATCGTGTCTGTCTATATTATATGCACATACGTATGCATTTATCTTTATCTATGAACCTATATATACACTACTCAGATCATAATATTTTCTCCTGTGTGAAAGACTTCATTCCAGTAACAGCAGTTCGATTTTCTTAAATTTTCACTGTTCTGTAGTGACTGTTGGGCAATTCAAAGACTGGGTTAATGGAAGACCCAGGGCCACATTCCTCTCATTTTCTCTGAAGGCTCTACATCGATCTTTGGAGTGGCCAGATGAAAGCCCACCAAGCACTGTCCTTACAGGCCCACGGCCCTGCTGCGTGGACTGCAGGCGGACTGTTGGGGGCTAGTGTACTAACAGCTACACTTGTCTCCACTTTCCCCCCAGCTCAGTTCTCAGGCTGTGAAGGAAGATCATACTGTCTGCTCCATGGCAACGTAGCGGCCAGTGGTCAAAAATCTCCCACTAAATGTGGTTTCTCCTCTTACAAAGACAATGGGGAGCAGGACCAGCATGGAACTTCTTGATCCTCCCGTTAACAGGAAGCTCTATGGCCTCTTTTGCACATGGCCTACAGAGAATCAGTCTCTGGGTGAGGGGAGAAGTACTAGAAACAGACAGGGCATAGGGCCCCGGGCAACACACCCTAAGCCACTTGAACTGGGATGTGGGGTGGAGTCAGTCAGGCATGGATGGTGGCTATTGTCCCTTATGCCCCTTTCCTCACAGCCTTTGGGGAAGCTTAACTAAACGTACCCTCAGAGCTTAGAAACTCAGCAATTTTAGATCCCCAAACCTCTGAGTCTTTCAAAAATTTTGAGTTGTTAATATTTGTGTAGCACTTTGCAATTTACAAAGTGCTCATTTACATAACTTTAAACAAGGAAATCCTCAAACACTCCAATATGGTTTTATTTTAAAGGAGGAAATCTGAGTTTCCATCAACTCAACCAGGATACAGTGCATGAAGAGTGGCTTTCAGAGTCTGTAGAATCATCAGTGAAAAGAAACCTCAGTCTCCCTGGATACAGCCAGACGCCAGCAACGCTTGACCTATCCTTGTCTCACGGTACTTACGGCCCAGGTCTTGCGTATTCTTGCTTGTTTACATGCCTTATCTCACTCACTAGATTTGAAGTTCTTTAAGGCAAGATCTCTGTCGAATTTACCTTTGCATTATTCACAGTGCCAGGGGAACTGGCAGGCCCCAAACTGGCATTTGTTAAATGAAGCAACGAATAAAAGTGAATGAATAAATTATATCCATTTCGAGTTAATCCTCTGGATTTTCTTTGGGTTATATGAAGAAAATCCCCCCAAGGAAGGACGCGAAGCTAGCGACCACATCCAGAAGACTACCTTTCAGGACCTCTACCCCCCCACAGCATTTAGGGACCGGCGCAGCTTTCACTTTATAACTGATAGAAGGCTAGTAAATTATTTCCGAAAAATTTGTTTAAGTCCCCCGGTGGCTTATCTTTACTAACTCGTAAATTGTTAACTTTCAAATATTAAACCTGCAATAAGCCAGAGCTCGCTTATCAGTCACCCTTTCTTCTCTGTTTATATGAACTAGGAACTCGGTGGCTGTTTTTTCTCGCTCCTCCCAAGTGTGATGGTCATGTAAAAAGCACAGGAACACATGGCGAATGAAACAGGTAGATAAGAAAAATACACACACAGCACAAATTCTTTTCTCCCCAGATATTTTTGACCAAACTTTCACCCTCGAGATAGGCCCTATAACAGATGGATGTGTGTGTGTGTATATCGGAAAAACAGGGGGAAAAAAGGTCAGCGTAAACACTATTTGTACGTATGAACGAATATAAAACGAAATGTCAAGTTTGTCTTAGTATTATAAAGGACACAGAAAACTATATAAAATTAATATACCCCTGGAACTAGGACCAAAAAACCAGCAAACTGAGATGCACTGAGCGGAGGGCCAAATGGAGATTTCTCTCTAAAGGAGAAAAGATCACCCGACTCTCGGGTTTGCCCGGCGGGAGGGCGTGGACTCCCGTTTTCGGATAATCTGAATACAGGGGATTGCGTTTGCGCGGGGCGTGCGTTCCAGCTCCCGGCTCCCCGCGCGCACCGTGCGGTCCGGGCGCGCAGCCCCAGGCCAGCCGAGCGCCGGGCCCGCTGCTGCGGGCGGGGAGGGCGCGCAGGGCGGGCGCTGATTGACGGGGCGCGCGGTCAGGTGACTCGGGGCGCCACGTTCCCGGAGCCCAGCCCGCAGTGGCCGCCTGGGCCGGGCCGGGGCCGAACCGGGAGCCGAGAAAGGCTCATCTCCCGAAACAAAGTTGCTGGGCCGCCGGCCGCAGGGCGGGAGAGCCGCGGGGGACCCGGGGCGCTGGCGGCCGGACCCTGCTCGGCCGCCTCCTCCTCGGTAGCGGACCCCGGGGTGCCGGGACCCCCGCCGGTGCCAGCGGGGCGGCAGCGCGCGACCGAGCGGTCCTGCGCCCCACCCTCCCTGCTCAGCCTCCGGCGCCGCGCTCCAACAAAGGGGCAGGCCCGGGGCGGGAGGAGGAGGAGGAGGAGGAGCCGGAGGAGCGAGCCACTCGCACACAAAGTTGTGGAGTCGCCTTTCCTCGGAGGAGGGGAGCGGGCAGCCGCCTGCCGCGGGCTTTCTCCCGCCGAGGGGCGAGGAGGAGCCTCCAGCGCCCGAAGCCGATTGGGGAATCACGGGGAGCGGCGCCCCCCTTCTTTTGGGTCACTTCTGCGGACGCGAAACTCTGTCGTGTTTGGCAAGCTTGGTGCCTACGCGCCGGTTCCAGGTTTGCGCTTGGACTGTTTTGTTTTTGGCGGAACTACTGGGCAGGAAGATTGCACAAGTCAGGGGCGTTTTCAATCGGTGTCAGAATTTTTTTTTTTTTCCTTTTGGACCTTGTCTGGTTCTCCACATTTCATTTTTAAAAAACGTCGCATCACAGCACGCCCGCGCGCGCACACCCCCGGGATTACTACGACCCGAAGTGAGCCAGGGGTGCCCCTGGGCTGCTCGGGCCGCGGCGGCGGCGGTCGGTCACCGGAGCAGGTAAGCCCATGCATTATTGAAGCCTCGGGCTGGGGACTGACCGCGGCCCCGAGGAAGTGGGGCGTGGGCTGCCGGGAGGCTGGACTTTTCTGCTGCTTCTGCGCCCAGGATCCGCGTGCCGAGCTCCTTCTCGCGGCGGAGGCTAAGATGTCACCAACTTTTGCGTGCACTTTCCTCGGAACCTCAGTTCAGCTCGCCCCGGCGGGAGAGAGAATGCTAGAAGCGTGGAGAGAGCTCGGGCGTGGAGGTCCTCGGAATCCATATAGTAGCAAAGGACCTAGACTCTTCCAGCTGGTTCTGTGCTGCCGCCTGGCTCCCCCTATCCTCCTCCCCTCCGGGGTGAGGGGGTCGCGCTTCCGTTTCTCGCGCGGTGAGGGGCGCTGGGCCAGTGATCTCCGAGAGAGGACGTGGCCTTCCAGGAGGGCCTGTCACACACACCCCAGCCCCAGGAAGGCGGGGCCTGGAGGTGTCCGCGAGGAGAGGGTGGCAGTGTGGGCGGCGGGCAGGGGAGCGGCTCCCAGCCGTCCGCCTGGCAGGAAATGTGCTTGACCTCCAGGCCGTTGCTGCTCCCGAGGGTGGGGCTCCGCAGAGGGGACCGGGGGCCCCCAGTCTGTGCGTCGTTTCGGGCAGTCGCCTCTTCTGGTTTTCCGGACTCTTGGCATCTCTTGCTGCCACTGATAAGGTAATTTACGCCCCTGTTCGGCTCCGCGTCCAAGGCTCTGGTTGCCCAAGGCCACCTAAAACACCAGCGAAGCACTAATTTTCGGCTGTGCAACTTTTCGAAAGCATGCTGTTCAAAGAGAATTTTTTTTCCCCCATCCCCAGATTACGAAAGGGACTCGTCCCCGGCTTGTTCCAAGGGGAGGAGAAAACGTACCCGACGTCCAAGAGCTAGGGGGTCCGCTCTTAGTTTTACATTGAACTGAGAACCCCAGGTCTAACCTGGGTCTAACGGCCCTGCTCTCTGGGATGTCCTGGGAGAGTTTCCTCTTTCCTAGCCTCCAGGTCGCCTGGGTCACCAAGGTCTCCCGGGTCAGTTCCCCAAAGCGCGCATGGGAGGGGCAGTGCACCGGTTCCGTGGCCGCGGCGCGCCGAGCTCGGGGGAGCCCCGATCCCCGGGTCGGGCCGGAGCTGCCGGCCTCTGGCACCGGCGGCAGCGGCCGCATTCATTCCTTTGTAACTTGCACGGGCCCCAGGAAGTCGGGTCGGCCCCTCCCGGCTGGTGGCTCGTGGGCGCGGGGGACACAGCCTGCCCAGAGCGCTGCGGGTCTGGCGAGAGCTGGAGGAATGCGAAGCTCGTGGATGTCTCAGCTTCCAGAGTGCCAGGCGGCGAGGGCCAAGGTTTACGCGGTGTCATTCCCCGCCCCCTTTACCCGCGTTTATGGGACCGATGAGACAGCTCTTTAACTCTCCTTTGGGTGTTTACTTACAATTTATTGCCCCTGTAAACAGTATTAATCACTGTACCATTAACCTTTCCTTGGAGCGCTTCCTGGAGCGAATGGCAGTTCTTGGCGCTGGGCGGTTTCTTTTACTGTCTCAGGCAGAGCGGCAAACTCTTGCCGCCTTGGGCTTCTTTTCCACTATTTCTAGCATTCCTGGGTTTTGATTCCCTATGTCAATGCATGAATAGTTTTTGCCCGAGGACCAACACCGCATTTCCATCATAATTGCATATTACTGAGCATACTTGTATTCTTACATTGTGTAATTACCAAATGATTTTAAAATTAAAACGTTAGCTTTGCCTTTAAGGCCAACCTCCATCCTTTCACCCCAGGCTCATGGTTTTTGGTCCATAGGACAGTCGGAAATGTTCTGAAGGAGGAGTTGGTGGTACAGAGTTGAGTGTGTTGGTTTCAGTGAGAAAGAGCTGGCTACACTTTGCAGAACGTCATTACGATGGAGCAGAAACCTCGAGCCGCGGTAACGATAAATTAAGGTTGCATACGGCTTAAAGCTTGTAAAGCAATATCCCTTTCATTTATCCTCAGTTTCTCCCCTAGCTTTGTGTGGAAGATGCCCTTCCCTCCGGTTCATAGATGTCAGAGTGGAGGGTCACACTTGGCACAGTGTTGGTGATGAAACTTTGATTCTGTTTCCTGACAACAAATTATAAATCGCTATAGCATTTAGGGATTTAGAAGGAGGTATCTTTTGCCATAGGTTACTCAACCTGGAGTCCCCTGACCCATTTGTGGCAACAAGTGACAGTCAACGGCTATCGCTGTTTAAAGGGTCTTCTGTGATTCTCCCTCCTTCCTATTCTTTCCTTGTCCTCTGACCCCCCTGCTGCTGTATCTTTGTAACATATAGGGGATTTTGATAATCAAGAAGAGAAAATTTGAGAAACTATCTTGAGAGCAGTAAATAATCTATTATAATAAAGAAATATTAACATACGAATGGAATAAAGTCCTGTGTAAACGGTTTACTTTCCTCTTTTATGGAGTGGGAAAGTCTTCGGGAAACATGGATGTGAAGACCCTTGGCTAAGACCAGTTATGAAGGAGAGCAAGAGAAAGGTTTCTCAAAGGGCATTGTTAGTTGCTTTCCAGGAAAGAGAATTTTTATTGGGCAAACCTGATTTTCCATAATAAAATTTTACATGCATTCTTCTGAACAAAGTTTTTGGTTCTTGAATATAAAATAAATTAAGAATTCAGCAAATCTTTTGCAGGCATGTACCCCCCAAATGAACTTAATCACATAATAATCCATAAAGTATTAACAGTGGTAGACCAATGTAAAAAATGAAAAAAATTTTTTATACACCCATAAAATCTGTTGGACTGATGATCCAATTCGTTCCTACTGGAGAGGAGATTGTCCTAAAGCTTTAGTAATCTATCTTAGTTTTCATCTGCCTCAAACTCTTTAACACTTAAAACTTTTTTCTAAGGTAATTTTGACCTCTTTATTAGTAGAACACGCTCTTTTCCTGAATAGTAAGGAAAATAATTTATTATATATTGACTATATTTATTTTATTGTAAATTGATATATGTTGCTTCCTTGAATGTTATATATCATAAAACAATATATAAAATACTAAATATTACGTTTGTATGTAAAGTGAAATAGATTATAAAATAATAATACTATATGGTGTGTCCTTGAATTAAAGAGTCGAGTTGTTCAATCCTAGCTGGCAATAAACTCTGGTTCTGATATCTTTTGTAATATTTGAATTAATGATCTTTATTTGTACATTAATACTTAGATGTGTTAGCTGTTATATTCCCAATTAAATGATTAATTTATTCAGTTGGCTTTTGGGGCACTTTTAAGGGGCCGTTAGGGTAGAGCCAAGTTGCCCAGCTGAAACTGGAATTCTGATTCTGTGTGGGCTGGTGAGGCAGAGTGTTTCAGGAAGCATTAGGCAGCAGTGCAGGACTCTCATTGTTGACATTCTTAAAGAAAAGGTAGTACTGTAAGGTAGAATCCTCAATTCTGTAAATCCTAAAGATGCTTCTCTGATTAATTGCTGAAGACTAAGATTATTTTGTTGGAGTGATATCTGTACTCAGCAGCATTTGTATGATGTACCTTCCAGAATAAAATCTGTGTCAATGGATAGAACACGTAACTATCCAGATTTATGCCTAACCCAGACCGTTCCTGAGATGAGACCTCTTGTTGTCTCTGGCTGTTTATCTCAGGCACCTAAAACTCAGCAAGTCAAAACCACATTCATTATTCATTCCTCCAACAACTTACCCTCCAGTGTTCCCCAGCTCCCCCTACTCAATTGTCCAAGCCAAAATTGAGCAGTCAGTTTACATAGCATCCTGAACCACTCATATCCACTCAGTTCCAAAGTCCTGTTGACCTTCTTTATTTAATGTCTAGATATCCTACATATCCACCCACTTCTTTCCATCTACCCTTGTTTAGGCCATAATCATTTCCTGCCTGTGATAGTATACTGGAAAGAACAGAACAGTAAATATGCTCCTTAACTAGATTCTCCAAATATTATTTTCCACTGCTTGCTTTCCCTCTCTCTCTCTGTTCTCTGTTTGGGTGTGTATATGTGTATAGACATATACATACACGCATACATAGATCCATATATGTTGTGCTGTTTGAACTTAAATTGAAGATATTATCACACCTCATTGCTAAATGTTTCATCATGTGTCTCCTACAAAGACATTCCTTGCATAATGATGAAACCATTTCCAATATCAGAGAACTTTAATATCAATACAATAATATTGTCTGACATACACCCCAAATTCAGATTTTTCAAAGTATCTCCAAGGTGTTTATTTTAAAAAATCCTTAATTCAGTCAAGGCTTACACTTGGTTGTCATGTCTATTTACTCTCCTTTAATCCACAAAGTTCCCCCTCTCTCAGGTGTTTTTGCTTTTTATGACATTGACAATTTTGAAGAGTCCAGGTAATTTATTTTGAAGACTATCTGGAGTCTCTATTTGTCTGCTCACGATGAGCTTCACATTAAACATTTAGGCAAGGATACTATATGGATGATATAACAAAGAAGGGCACTACATAATGATAAAGGGATCAATCCAACAAGAGGATATAACGTTTGTAAATATCTATGCACCCAATATAGGAGCACCTAAGTATATAAAGCAATTATTAACAGACATAAAAGGAGAAATAGACAGTAGTCACACAATAATAGTAGGGGACTTTAGCACTCTGCTTACACCAATGGGTAGATCATCCAAACAGAAGATCAATAAGGAAACATTGGCCTTAAATGACACATTAGACCAGATGTCTGTAGTGGACATACAGAACATTCCATCCCAAATCCACAGAATATACATTCTTTTCAAATGCACATGGAACATTCTCCAGGGTTGATCACATGTTAGGCCACAAAACAAGTCTCAATAAATTTAAGATTGAAATAATACCAAACATCTTTTCTGACTACAAGAGTATGAAACTAGAAATCAACTACAGGAAGAAAATCAGAAAAGCCACAAATATGTGGAGATTAAATAAAATGCTACTGAACAACTCAAAAGAGAAATCAAAAAATGCCTGGAGACAAATGAAAATGAAAATATAACCTGCCAAAATGTATGCGATACAGCAAAAGTGGTTCTCAGAGGGAAGTTTCTAGCACTACAGGCCTACAATATAGGCCTATACAATACAAGCCTCAACAAACAAGAAAAATCTCAAGTAAACAGTCTAACAGTGCACCTAAAGGAACTGGAAAAAGAACAAACAAAGCCCAAAATCAGCAGAAAGAAAGAAATAATAAAAATCAGAGCCGAAATAAATGAAATAGAGACTAAACAAACAAGAGAAAAACATCAATGAAACCAAGAGCTGGTTCTTGGATGATGTAGTGTGTTTTCCATTACATAGCGTGACACCCCATTATTGGTCATGTGGTTTGATCACTTGGTTAAGCTTAGAAATTTTTCCCTGACATTTTGTCATGAAAAATTTTCAAGCATACAGAGGAGTTGAAAGAAATTTTCATTCAACACCTATATCCCCATGGCCTAGGTTCTTCAGGGAACGTTTGTTAAATTCTGCCACAGTCTTCACGGCTCCCCGCACATCACTCTCGTCCACCCACAAGCCAGAATGATTTTTGAAGAAGGCAAATCTGATCCTGTTACTTCCTGGTTTAAAACCATCTCCTGGGTCCCCACTACTCTTCAGAGAAAGAGTGAAAGCCTTGACATGGTCTCCAAGGCCCTGTCCCTGGTCCTGTCCACCTACCTCAGCTAGTTCAACAGATCTCTCTCCTTGGCTGTCTTCTCTCCAAAACACTGGCCTTTGCTCAGCTTCCTGAATGCTCCATGATCTTTCTGCCACTTCACATGGGACACTCTTACCTTTTCTCTTCCTGCCTTTCTTTTTGGCTAATTAAATTCTTCTAGTCCCTGAAGGCTTGGCTCAAATGTCACTTCTCAAGAAAGCCTTCTCTGATTGCCCGGGGTGGTCAGATTCCTCTGCTGTTTGACGACATTACTCTGTACTTCTCCTTTGTACGTTTGTCGAATATCTGCATTATCATGAAATAATTCATTATGAAATTAACTGCTTAGAGTCTATAAACTTCATAATGGTAGAGGCTGTGTCTCTTTTTGATAGTCATATCCCCATTGCCCAGATCAGTGCCTTACACACAGTAGGCATTGAATAAATATTTGCTGAACGAATGGTACTATATATAACTATCTATTAAATAATATATGTATTTTTTTAAGTCAGTACTTTCCCTCGTCTCTCTAGGTGTTGATGTCAAGCTGGACCATTGTAGAAAACTGCAAGTCTTAAAAAGAAGACTTGGTAAAGTCTTTGGATTATATTGAAACTCAGCAAAGATGGCCAAGTATGGAGAACAGGAGGCCAGGCCTGACGACGGGCAGAACGAGTTCAGTGACATCATTAAGTCCAGATCTGGTAGGTAATGGAAGCTTAAGAAAATGACAGATTTTTATGCATAAACTACTTAGAAGGACATCGGTTTTTTGGCTTGTTTTGCACTGCTCTTGTGAAACAAACTTCTTTTGAAAAACATAATTCTGATAAATGACTGTTATGTTGTAAAAGTAATATAATGTCTCTGAGTAGCCTATCTTAATTTCTCAACCCGATTGGGTCTCTTCGTTTGTTGACTGGCATTGCTTGGTGAAACTGCGACCTGTAGTTGAATGCTGTGCATTTGTAAGACTGCACCTTTATAAACAAAAATACAGCTGAGCATTTTCTTCTTTTTGGCCTATTTTATGAAGTTGAAGGAATTAGATGCCCGAAGTAGGAAGTACCGTGGTTTCTGGCAGGTGGCTCTCCTTCAGTTTTGCTTCCATCACTGTATCTTCACCCTGTCCCTTTTGGTGGCCAGTGCTAGGCCGAAAAGTGTCCTGTCTTTGCTTCCCTTCTTGAAACTTCTTTTGCATCTTCTCAAGGTAGAGTTTTCACCTGGGGAATCTAATCAACTAGACCGAGACAGATGAATGGTTTTCATGTGACCATTTAAATTGGGGACCTAAGGATGCTTCTCCTCCCCCCAATCTTTTTATATAACTAAGTGCTTTTTGATTCTGGCTGCAGAAGTAAATCAACTGGGAAGTTTTTAAAAAATGCAGATGCACTGGCTCTCCTCCAGACCTATCGGCTAAAAATTTCTTTACTTTTGAAAAGCTTCAAATTCACTTCTGAGGCAGGCTCTAAGGGGAGATGCTTTCGAGAAAGCAGGGCCTTTCTGAGCTTTCAAAATTACACAGAACTCCACCCTGAGTGTGAACACTATACTTAAGTACCTTTGAGAGTTACTTTGAGGTATAAAATTACATCCAGTGTCCCTTTGAAAACAAAAAAGGAAACTAAAGGCTGTTTTTGCTGTGTGAACCATCTTTATGTTATGGTAGGAGTTGATTTCTTATTATTTGAGATTGCAAAAATATGCACTGAAAGTAAGCTCTAAATTGAGAGAGATATACATTTAATACACACATTTCCCGCTGTGATACTGATGTTGGTCGATTGGTAAAGATTTTAATTAATACAATCTTGGCTCTAAATACGTAGCTACTCTGGCTGTCCCTCGGTCTCTGCGGGGGATTGTTTCCGGACCCCCACTGATACCAAAATCTACAGATGCTCAAGTCCCTTATATACAATGGTGCAGTATTTGCATATGACCTGTGAACACCCTCCCGTATACGTTAAATCATCTCTAGATTACTTATAGTACCTAATACAATGTAAATGATATGCAGATAGTTGTTACACAGTATTGTTTAGGGAATAATGACAAGAAAAATAAAAGTGCGTCCGTGTTCAGTGCAGACGAGCGTCGTAGACCTTTCCATGGGTGATTGGTTGAATCCGCGAATGCGGAGCCTGTGGGTATGGAGGACCAACTCTATTGAGTAGCTTGAAGGCTGTTTTAGAGGTACAGCTTAATATCCTGTTTGAAAGTACCCTCTGAGGATGTTTTATTCCTCTAAAATTCTTTTTTCTTTAAATGTTTTAGTAGGATAAAGTACTATGTAGATATAAGGGATTATTAATATCTTCTTAAGAGTACAGAGTGTTGTATCCAGAAATATGTAAATGTAACAAAGCGGAAAATGAAAGTGAGAGACTTTAACGTAGCCATGGTCATGTGCTACAAATTGTGAGGAGGTGTATCCTTTTTGTTTTGAGGAAGATTAGCCCTGAGCTAACTGCTGCCAATCCTCCTCTTTTTGCTGAGGAAGGCTGGCCCTGAGCTAACACCCGTGCCCATCTTCCTCTACTTTCTATGTGGGACGCCTGCCATAACCTGGCTTGTCAAGTGGTGCTATGTCCGTACCCGGGATCCAAACTGGTGAACCCCGGGCCGCTGATCTTAAGTCATGTTCTGCATCAACCTCCCTTACAGTAAGACCTTTGATATTTATAACTATGTACTTTAGTCATGTCCATAACACAGTAATTATATGTTTAAAAATACTGGGTATATAGGATAAGGACTGATAACTTACAAACTATTCTTTAAATTAAAAATTATCATTTAAAAACACTGACAATTCTCACACACTATTGAGGGACAGATGGGCAGAAATTATCATGTATTTATTTACGTATTTTTGTGTGTTTTTAACATGCGTGCCAGTTGGCCCAGAAACTCTATTTTTAAAGTTTTTTCCCCTAGGGTACACACAGAAATGTACAAGCAAGAAATTGATCAGAGCATTTTTCTAATAGAAATTGGAAACACCATAAAAATCCAGTATTGAGGATCGATTAAGTCATAATTTTCTGAAGTATTTGAAAGGAGCACAAGTTCTAATGTCTAATTCAAAAAAGGATGTCACGGGCAAATTATTTTCAGAAATAGTGGTTTAAACCTCCTCTGTTCTTTTACTGTAGGACATCTGAACAGATCATATAGCATCTCAGTGGAGTTCATTAAATTAGGGTATGTCCATAAAGTAGATTATGCATTTATAAAAACATTATGGATGTATATATGTTTGAGCATAGAAATACGTTCTGGTATATTGTTAGGTAGAAAAAGATGTTCAATTTGAAGCCATTTACGTGAAAAATATTTTCTCAAAAGAATTTCGTAGGGTGACACTAAAATGTTAATAGTGGTCATCTTGCCATTTGGGGATTATTACTTTTCTCCTTTTACTTGCATCTATTTTCTAAAGTTCTTCCATGAGCCTGTATTTGTTCTCATATTTTTAAAGACTCTCCAGTTGCTTAGAGTGTTTTCATGCCAAGCCTATGATGATTACTTTTTTCTTTTTGGTGGCGCCTACTTCAAAACACATTGAAAAGTTAGCTGTTGCATAGCTGAGATATAAATCACATTCTTTTGACTGGATTATGTTGCAAAAGCCAGTAGATAAATTTGGATTTGAATGGGCCTCTTAGTCCCAGTCTTGCTTTCTGGAAGGCACACTTTGATTCTTTTAAGGTAGATATTAGTGTACAGTGGTAATGTCTCATCATGCACCAAAATTTATGTATTGAAATGGGATTTTTAGTTCAGATTAAGTCAAAGGAGTCACTTGCATATAATGCATATTTTTAAAGATCCTCCTTGCATGTGTTCTCTGCTGAAGTTGTTACTTTCATTGATTTAAAGGAATGTTTTCCTGTGGGAGAATTTTGCTTCTAATCTGCTCCTCTGGGTTCCTTCCTTTTTGGGATTGGGTACAGGGGAGGGGGCAGAGATTGAGGTGGGAAAGAACTAATGTTGGGAGTGTATTGCTAAATTTAATCTCTTGGTTTATGAAGATTCTTCTCTTCTTCTTCTCCAAATCCTTGAGTTTGGGCCATCTAAAAGTGTGGCGTAATAAAAATACTTGTGCATTTTACATTAAGTTATTGGGATTGTTTACATTACCCTCATTCATTCTGAGTTTGCTTTTTGCCGTGTGTGAGGTTTAAAAAAAATTTTAAAGTCATTTCCATGGTTTCAACAGATTTATGACATTATCAGGGTAGACGATGAAATAGTTTCATAATTATAAAAGCCAAGCATTTTTTTATGGTTGTAGTACATTTGCCTTGGATTTGAATGAATTTTAGAAAAGAACTTGAAAGAACATGACCTTTAATGATTAAGGGCCTGGGGTTGGGTACAAGCAGACCTTTCCTTCCCTAACTCACAGACACACAAGTCAAGTTCGTCAATGAGTGACTGCGTCTTTGACAGCCTGAATTAGTGGGCTTCAGAAAGCTTAACAAGTTAGTAAATATTTTGAGAGAGTAGGCCAAGAATAAGAGTTTTTTAAAAACATGAATATCTTGCCAGTGGAGTCTGTGATGCAGAAACTTCTGCTTGGAACATTTGAAACACGACATCATAAAATGGTTCGAGATGCATATAAAATCGAAGAACAGCCTCTCTGCTATCTCATGCTGTCAACAGCTGACACACTTTAAAGCTAGTAACGCAGAACAGGTCGTCCTTTTCTGTTTTTCTCAGCGCTGTTGCGCTAAGTGTTAGCCCAGAGCCTCCTAAAGAGGGTAGACCTCAGGGCTAAAGGCAGTGTGTTAGCTAGCTACAGGAGGGGACAGTTGGGAGATTCGAATCATAGACGCTCGGATGGAAAGGGCCATTTGCTGAATGAATTGCATAAGCTCCACATTGTTGTCTGATTCAGTGCGTTCTTTAGAAGACCTTGGGCAGGAAGCCTGAGTGTAACAACTTTATCATTTCTTTCTTCACGTTTTCTCTTCTTGTCTAGTCCTAGGATCGATTGTTGAAGGAACCTTACAGGCCGTATAACCCGGCTGTGCCTGTGAGGGGGTTCCCCAGCGTCTGCTTGCATACCTCAGTGGATGGGATCTCGCTGGTGATGATGATGATGAGAATTCTAGCAATTTACATTTATTGAACACAGACTGTGTGCAGATACAGAGTAAGAGGTTAGTCCTCACCACTGTTTTACAGATGACAAACGTGAGCCACACAGAAGTAATTTCCCACACTGGCCTTCCCTCTAGTTCCCCAAAGGCCCAGTTGTGCCTACCTCAGGGCCTTTGCATGTCCGTCTTCCCTCTGACTTTGCCTGACAGGCTCCTTGTCATTTAGATCTAGGCTTAAATGTCATCTCTGAGAGGTCTTCCCTGCTGACTTCAGTCACTCTTGCCTGCATCACTGTACAGCCATATGTTGCTTAACGGGGATACAGTGTGTGTCAGGCAATTTCGTTGTTGTGTGAACATCATAGAATCCACTTACACAAACTCAGATGGGATAGCCTACTACACACCTGGGCTATATAGTCCTAACCTTACGGGACCACTGTCCTATATGCGGTCTGGCTTTGACTGAATCGTCGTTATGGGTTGCATGACCGTACCTAAGTTGCCCACATGTTCTTACCACCATCTGGCATTTTTCTTGTGTTGTGTGTTTGCTAATGTCCTTCCCACTAGGATTCAATTCCACAGGAGCAGGGACCAGCACATCTCTGGCAGCAAGCCCTCATAGTACTTACCTCCTAGTAGGTGAGCGATGAATGTTTATTCAATGAAAAGGGCTACAAGAGCCGGAAAGTGCAGGAGCTGGGATGAGAACTCAGGTGATCTGACTCTGGAAACCCTGTGTTTGACCCCTACATGGCGTAGAATCTTCTAATTCATGTAGTAGTTTGTTCTGTTGCTGCTGGAGGAGTTTTCTTCATTTTGCACCTAAATCTACTGCTCATAAATTTTGTGCAGTATCAATTGGATTTGTACATCCTCCTGCCTCTTCCTTTACGGTTACTGGGGTTGGGCCCCTGGGCTGTGAGGTAGAGCTTCTCTGAGGCCCCTGTTCGCATCATAGTCCTGCCGAGGGGGCGCTGATTGTAGGAGACACAACGTGCTGCTCCCAGACCCGTGCTGGCCCTCCCTGGCTCTCTGTGTGCTTCTCTCTTAAGAGTTAGCAAAGAGGAAAATACCAGAGGACAGGTACCTCTGGGTGGAGGGTAGAGAAACTGATAATCTGCTTCTGACGTGAATTCCCTTTTCTCTTTTCCTCCGACTGCTGCTCAAGGCTTTTCATTGGCTGGTGACAAAAGGTAGTGGATTTCAGATGCCCTGCGATTTGGCACAGGTGGAACCCTGGTCTGATGCCCAGATGGGTATCTGTGGGGTTGAAAGACTTGGTCGAGGTGGAGGGAGGGAGAGGGAAGAAGAGAGGGGCCAGTAAAATACAAATGAAATGAATTATTTAGTATGGAATATTATACCTGGTTACATTTATAGCAAAGCCTCCTGAAAAGATGCTATGTTTGCTGTAAAGTAAACTTGCTTAACCAGATTCGGTTTTATGGAAATGATGAGGAAAGCTACCTGATTTATATCTTTCAGAGGCCTTTCTTTAGGAGGGACAGTAGTTAAGTTGTATTTAGAGAGTCATTGTACTTCTTTCTCCTTCATTTAAAGACACATCTGTGTGGGGGTTTTTCTAAAGAGCTTGAGGGACTGAAAAATAGTTCTTTTTTTTCCTCTTCCCCTGAAACTTTAAGTGGCTGGAATACCCGTGCTTTGAAGGGAGGTCTTTGAGCAGGTTTGGTTTTTTCCACGAGCCCTGGGGATTTGTGGTGAGGGACAGTAACCCTGATGGAAATTCAGCTCTGACGGGGCAGAGCAGCTATTCGTAATGCGCGTAGAAATATTCTCCGTGTTATACCTCATTAGGCTGAAGTACTGTGGTCATAGGAAAGTTTTCTGTCTTAATGGGATTCTCATGAGCTGTTCCTGTGCTTGTGAAAGCTCTGTAGGTGGTCCATTCACCGTCGGACCATGTGAATTGCTGAGAACATTCTAAGCAATGGAAGTACATTAATTATATAGATAGAATGGAAAACTCAATTTTATTGAACCCTATTTGAGCCCAGAAGTTTGAACTAGATGCTGATATGATGATTTTCTGGGAATGAGCGAACATGCAAGATCATTGAAACAGTTGTGAATATTAGTTAAAGTTTAATCGTGAAAGGATACTCCGGTGGTTTCGTATATATGGGCTAGATTTTTGTTTTCTCCGTAAGCTGCGTGTGGAGGGAGAGGTATTTAGTATATTATCATTTTTATTTTTTTGTATGCCTTAACTGCTTAAAAGTAAATACACTCCCTTCGGTATTTGAAATGTGAGTCAGTGTGAGTTTTTTAATGCTTTTTTTTTTTTTTTAAAGATTTTATTTTTTTCCTTTGTTTCCCCAAAGCCCCCCGGTACATAGTTATATATTCGTACATAGTTATATATTCTTCGTTGTGGGTCCTTCTAGTTGTGGCATGTGGGACGCTGCCTCAGTGTGGTCTGATGAGCAGTGCCATGTCCGCACCCAGGATTCGAACCAACGAAACACTGGGCCGCCTGCAGCGGAGCGCGCGAACTTAACCACTCGGCCACGGGGCAAGCCCCTCAGTGTGAGTTTTTAATATCTCTTGACTCTCGCAGTGATGGCTTGTGGACTGACAATCTAAGCCAGACCCAGCTCTGTCTCTTTCGCTTCCTCTGTCCCTGGATTTACATGTCAGTTGCAGGAGGCAGGTCATTTCCACCCTCCATGTAACCATAACCGTTGTACTGTTGCCTTTGAACAACCAAGTACCTGAGGCTCCTTTCTATCCTGTGGGGCTTCTCCATCAGCAGCTTGTACTGCCGGCCTAGTTAAGAAGGGGAATAGTTGGTATGTGCTCATTTGGCAGCTAAGATTAAGGTTTGAAGTGGTACAACCTCACATTGGTTTTGAGAACTCAGTTTCTTTTTTTGTTTTGAGGACGATTAGCCCTGAGCTAACTACTGCCAATCTTCCTCTTTTTGCTGAGGAAGACTGGCTCTGAGCTAACATCCATGCCCACCTTCCTCCACTTTGTATGTGGGACGCCTACCACAGTATGGCTTTTGCCAAGTGGTGCCATGTCTGCACCGGGGATCTGAACTGTCGAACCCCAGCTGTCGAGAAGCGGAAAGTGTGAACTTAACCGCTGTGACACTGGGCCGGCCCGAGAGCTCAGTTTCTTGAAAAAAAAAACCAAAAAACAGTTCTGTCTATCACAGCCGTTGAGCTCCAAGTGTAAAGCACGAGAATATCATTTCATAGGTGAATATTTTCAAATGAACTTTTTTTGGGTGGGTGGGTGGCCAGCTAGTTATGATTTCTGTCCAGTTCAATAGTTTTAGCACTTAATTATGTACCAAACTTTTTTTCCAGGGAGCAGAAAAAGCACATAATGACATTTCTGATGTAGCAGAGAAACCCAATAAAAAAATATGATTTTATGTCTCTAAGTGGTACCACTTTAAAAGAAATACATGTGCTGTAGCTGAGAAAGTATTATCTGTTTGGATCTTCATTTCTAATTCCATGGTTTTAATATTTGCACATTTCTTCTGTTCCGTTTTCTAATTAAGATTTTGGTCTATGATATTTATATGAAGACTATGAAGCATTTTGAGGTTGATACAAATTGACTGGCTCTCTTGCTCCTCACAGGCCAGGTGTGAATCATGTTACTTCGCATTAATTCAGTAATTATGTAGATGTTTACACATACTTTTATTTTGAAAATCGGATTCTGGGCTCGTCCCGGATGGAGTTCCTAACTCAGGCTGCGTGTCAGAACGACCCTTTGGGATTCCCGTTCAGTCCCGTGGGGCCAGTCCCGGAATCTGGAGTTTTTGCAAGCTCCGCGGGTTATTCTGTTTAGTGCCATTGATTTATGGACAAAGGAGGTGGGTTTAAGACTCTGGGAACTAAAGCAAAAGTCATCTGTGCTTTCAGAGGAGCAAGGAAAGCTGTAGTTAAATGTGGAAGATTACTTCTACTTACAAACGCTTCCCTTTAAACAATTTTAAAAAGTAATGAATTTCTTGGTATTGGGCATTTTTTCTTTTGCTCTATACTTTGAAAGGTTTGGGTTGTGCTAAGCAGAGGTACACTGTGGAAAGTGGGTCAAGAGACTGATGAAACTTGTAGGTGTGTTTCTCGTTGTGACCCGTTAAACCAGAAGATCATATCAGAATATTCAGCACCGAAATATGTCTTCATTGAGCGCCTTCGTCTTCTCCTCTGTGTATTTAACCTTTTCCTGCAATGAGCCTGAAGTCAAATCCTGAATTCCTTCAGGGATCCCTCTGATTAATTCATCATAAAAGATTACTGTGGGGGCTGGCCCCATGGCATAGTGGTTAGGCTGGATGCAGTCCGTTTTGGCGGCTTGGGTTTGTGGTTTGGATCCCAGGCACGGACTTACACCACTCGTCAGCCATGCTGAGACGGTGACCCACATACAAAATAGAGGAAGATTGGCAACAGATGTTAGCTCAGGGCGAATGTTCCTCACACACACACACACACACACACACACACACAAAATAAATAAATAAATAAATAAAAATTACCGTGTATATTTTCTAAGAAATTATTTCCAAGACAGATTTGTTTTTGACTCATGGTGGGGAAAAAAACTCTTATAGCCATCCTCTATGCTAGTTTTCATTTTTTTTTCTTTTTAGTTGTTGCAGTTTATTCATATGATGGAATAATTTGCAATTAAAAACCACTAATTCTTTCTGTATTTTTACAGGAAAATTTCCCTTTTTTTAAAAAAAGATTTTATTTTTTCTTCTTCTACCCAAAGCCCCCCAGTACATAGTTGTCTATCTTTTAGTTGTGGGTCCTTCTAGTTGTGGTACGCTGGACACCGCCTCAGCATGGCCTGATGAGCGGTGCTAGGTCCGTGCCCAGGATTTGAACTGGTGAAACCCTGGGCTGCCAAAGCGGAGTGTGCAAACTTAACCATTTGGTCACAGGGCCAGCCCCTTTGGGATTATTTCTAAGATATGATATAAAGCGTAAAACATAAACAAAAACATTATGGTAGTTCCCTTATCTTCTTTGAGGTTAGAGAAAATTGTTATATATGTATTTGTCTCCCTGTTTTTGTAATTTTAGTTAGGTGACATCTAGTACTTATATTTAATGTAACTACATTTTCTTTTGATATAAAATAATTTGCCTACCATTCTTTGAAAATGGGTGAATTTTAAAAGATAAATAATGATTTTTATGTTGAAGATGAATTAGGATTTAAGTGACTTATGGACCACCATAGCAAGTTCTGAAAGGATCTATAAATACACCCGGAGATCCTGGGATGTCCTTATATTCATTTGACCAAACCAAACCAAACTCTAGAAAAGATTTCTTATAGTCCTTGACTTATTTGCAGTAGTGTCTTTGAGCCCGAATGTTTCACCTCTTTGAGGGTGCACGAAGGGATCTTTGTTTCTTCATTGATTAGATAACCTTCAGTGTGGGTTGAGATGCGTAATCACTTTTTATATGTCATTGTGTGGAATTTGAGATCGTGTCTCAGAATTTAATGGGACCTGCTCCTGAGGCAGTTTTAAGATGGAGGCTTTAAAAGGGAGTGCGCCTGGTCAGGCCTGAGTGGGATAATTTCTATTTGAACAGAGACTTTTGTGCAGGAGTTGGCCATGTGGAAGTATGAGTCAGTTTTAATGAACTACTTAGGAGGGAGCCTTTTTCAGATTTGTTTGAAACAAACAGACCACAAAATAAGACCAGTAAAATTTACCCCAAAAGAAACAGACTTGAAAACAAAATTTGGTTCTAAGTTGTAGGCGATCTGTTCTTCAAAGTGAATTGTTATATAGCCAGTTTTAAAATCATATTGTCTTTTTAAAATTGGGATATAATCAACATATAACATTATATTAGTTTCAGATGTGCAACATAGGGATTTGATAGTTGTGTATATTGCACAGTAGGTCTAGCTAACATCTGTCACCATAATTAAAAATGCTTTTATTCGCGTGATGAGAACTTTTAAGATCTACCCTCTTGGCAACTTTCAAATATGCAATACAGTGTTATTAGCTATAGTCATCCTGCTGTGCATTACAGCCCCATGACTTACTTCCTTTATAACGGGAAGTTTGTACCTTTTGACCACCTTCACCCATTTTGCTCCACCACCCCGCCCCTCAGCTGGCCTCTGGTAACCACCAATCTGTTCTCTCTATCTGTGAGTTCAGTTTTTTTAGATTCCACGTATAAGTGAATCATATGATATTTGTCTTCCTTTGTCTGACTTAGTTTATTTAGGATACTGCCCTCAAGGTCCATCCACGTTGTCACAAATGGCAAGATTTCCTTCTTTTTTTGTGGCTGAATAATATTCCATTGTGTATATCTACCACATCTTCTTTGTCCATTCATCCATTGATGGACACTTGGGTTGCTTCCATGTCTTGCCTATTGTAAATAAGGCTGCAGTGAACATGGAGGTGCATATATCTTTTTGAGTTAGTGTTTCATTTTCTTCAGATGAATATCCAGAAATGGAATCATGTGGGAATTCTATTTTTGATTTTTTGAAGAACCTCCATACTGTTTTTCATAGTAGTTGCACCAATTTACCTCCCCATCAACAGTGCACAGGGGTTCCCTTTTCTCCACATCCTCACCAACACTTGTTCTTGACTTTTTGATAACAGCTATTCTGACAGGTGTGAGTTGATGTCTCATTGTGGTTTTGACTTGCATTTCTCCAGTGATTAGTGATGTTGAGCAGCTTTTCATGTACCTGTTGGCCATCTGTATGTCTTTCTTACTGAACCAGGTTGGTTTGGCCCCCGCACAGTATGTCAATCACCGGGACGATGAGTTTTGCAGCAGAGAAAGGGTTTATTCACAAGGCAGCCAAGAAAGATATCAGAGAACAAGTCTCAAACTCACCTCTCCAAAAATGGGGATTAATTATATTTATAGGATAAAGGCTCTGAAGTGTAGGGATGGATGATTGGAGGTAAGGAGAAGTGAGGTAATTGATGACCTGCACAAGTGTGGTCAAGCTTCATGGCTCTTCCTAGGATGCATGTTCATAAAAGGGTGGCGTTAGCCTCATCTGAGGGTGGAGTTTTCAGCCCCCCTGATGTCAAAGGTCACTTATTGGACATTCGCACAGGCCCAGTTGATGGGTCGATGGTCTCAACCAGCCTGAACTGAGCTAAGAGTTGACTCTCAGTTCCTGAAAAACAACTTAAGCATCCATTACCGTGGTGACCCAAGCATCAGAGATGTTATCTATAAGGAACCTAGTGGGAGTCTTATAATAGTCTACTTATCTACATGACTATTAAGAACCATCATTAATGGCAATCTGGCCACAATTTTCATCTCCTTTGGAAAAAAGTCTATTCAAATCCTTTGCCCATTTTTAAATCAGATGTTTGTTTTATTTGCTATTGAGTTGTATTAGTTCCTTTTCTATTCTGGATATTAACCTGTTGGAGGAGGTCATTGAGAGGACATGACCACAGGTTGACCCAAGAACTGGACACAGATAATCAAAGGCTCCTCATCCCTCCCCTGGCCTTGGAATGTACATTCCGCCCACTGTTCCCACACTAGAAGCCACTTCAAGGATGCAGCCTGGAGAGAGTAATGTGTGGTTGAGACCATATGGACTGTCTATGTGACTCAACCCCATTAAGGCCTCTGTATGGAATCTTAAGATTCTGGCGGCTGAGTGAGATCTACTTGTCTTGTGGCTGCCCAAGACCAGCCTCCTGGGTGAGTTCCCTTGCTTATTAAACCTGCCACCTCCCAATCTGGGGTGGTCCGCTTCTTTCTTCAGGCTCCCCTTGCCCTCTGTGTATGGGGGCCGGTTTAGAATTTCATCCGGAGAACTCCCAAGGTTGGGAACCTTATCAGATTTCTACCTTATCAGATATATAATTTGCAATTTATTGTCTTTTAGAATTTAAAATGCAAGTATCACTTGGAGCTGGGAGAACGAATCCGAGTCTTATTTGGTGTTGAAGGCCCCTAGCCTTCTCCAAACACCACCTTCTGGGGGCTCTTAAATAAAACTCCATGTGTGCTCTAGTTTACTGTTACCCTACGCAGTTCCTTCATAGGTGTTTAGAAAAAGGCATACTGCAGAATGCAAAGATATTTATGTTTGTGTTTTTATATGGGGTATCAGTGGCCAGTTGTATAACACGTATCAGACCCTTAATCATATATTAAATTCCATTTTAATACTATGTGTATAGAAAAAAATCAGAGCAACTTATTTTAACTGACGTGCTTTTTCAAGAGCTGTAACCTATTAGTTAAAAGAGTGTCAGTATTTGGAGAAGGAACATGTGTGCTTGCTCTCTGTCTCAGGCTGGCCCTATGGAGCATTTAGTGTTGGACAGGTCTTATTCTGGGGACCCAGCATCCAGGCAGATTGCTTAGAGAGGGGAACCCATTTGCAAGTATGTCTGAGAGAAACATTTAGGGAAATCTGAGGCCATCTTATCTTTTCTAGCAGTGCTGTCCTCCCCCACCCCCACCCCATACCCTGTGAAGGAGGCAAATGGCGCCACGTGAGGACTGCCCATGGTCCTCTTCTTGCCTTTGCGACATGGCTTGCTTTGTTGTCTGTGCTTGGCTGTTCTCCCCCACCCCTTCCAGGTTTGAAACCTCCATCCTTCAAAGATCAGCATAAATGCCACAAAGCATTCTCCTCTGATCACCGAGCCAGAATCAGTCTCTCCCTCTTGTTCACTGTTCATTTCTCTTTTTGGCTCTTCTTGCTTGTGTACAGAGACATGCTTTCCTAATTTGACTTTCTGATGCCAGCCTGTAGCTTAGTCACACAGTAAGTACTCAATAAAAGCTTACCATGCACTTTCATGGTTTAAAAAATCAGACTCGCTTAGATACATACCTTATTCACTCAGCAAGTGGTTGTCCTTCAGTCACTGTTGCTAGATGATGGCTCAGAGGTGAGCAAGATGTGTGTCTGTTCTTCAGGTGCTCTCAGGATGGTTGGGAAGAGAGGCATAAATAGACGTCCTCGCAAAACTGGTGCGGTGTAAACAAGGCCGTGGGAACATGGAAGGAGGACGGACAAGCTCTTGTCTTGGTGGGAATGAGGGCAGGGCTGGTAGGAGAGGGCCCCAAGAGGAGGGAGTTTGAGGTGTGCCTTGAAGGATGTATAGGAGATAGCCACAGGGACAATAAGAGAAGGGAGTTTCAGGTTGATGGAAAAGGACAATGCATTGGAGTCTGTAGCTGGTAGTTGAGTGTGGCTGGCGTGTTGGGGGTGATGGGAGAGGTTGGGGCCAGCTTTTGAAAGCTCTTTTGAAGCGGATTAAGGGGTTCGATCTTTTCCCTATAGGGAGCCACTACAGGATATTAAGTGGGTTAATGACTGGCTCAGCACTGTTTTTCAGAAAGATAACTTGGTTGGCAGTATGAAAGATAAGTTTAGAAGGGAGCAGAGCTGGAGGGAGGCAGGGAGAGGATAAGAGTCGTGAACATAATTGAAGTTAGAGATTCTGGGGGCTTGCACCAGAGTGGCGCAGGTGGAGGTGGAGCGGGGGAAAGGATCTGAAGGATGGTTAGCAGTTAGTCACAACACGTACAAAGCCGCAGTGGAAAGTTCTCAGTACTTTCAGTTATTAGCTCTTCCTCCAGAACTGATTTTCTTAACTTGATTAATTTCTTAACATTTTACAGGTAGGTTTATCTCTTAGTTAGGTTGACTGCTGCTGTTTTTCTTTTGATCAGTTTATTTAGGTAACTTTCAATTGAATTCAGTTTCAGTAGTATTTGTATTTTCTTCTATATGTATATTCTGAAAGAAAGGTCATCCTTCAGCAAAAAGTAGATTCATTAAAATGAGAAAAAAAGAGAAAGTTTATTTATGCTTTTTCGGTACAATATAAAATTTCTTTGAAAAGCTAGCAAAGAAAGGTACAATTAATCTCATCCTACAGTGAAGATAATAGTCCTGGACAGCTAAAAGAAAATCTGTGTGTGAAAAGAGCTTGGAAAACTATTTCAGAAAAACTTTAATTGAAGAAGAGAATGTTTCATGTGACACTGAAGATAATGCCATCTTGTATTAACTAATTTCAGCTTCAACAGATAGGATAGAGTACATGCAAATTAGAAATAAATTAAGAGCAGATGTTGAGAAATATCTTTCATTTAGGGAATAATTAAGTGGCGGAAAGGTCTTGGAGTTCAGTCAATAAAGCTGGGAGGCTCAGAAATCAGAATTATTCGGGTTAACAGATGTTTCTCCTAATGTGATGCTCTGTCGTGGAGGTTTGGGGACTAGGAGAAAGAAGAGGCTGTTATTGTCATATTGTTTTTCTTTTAAGTTCCATCCTTCAAATCTTGTATTCAGTAGCCTAACTTTACATTCTAGCACGTTAAGTCGATATTTCAGAATGGTGGTTCCCTTGACATTTAAGAAAAAACAAAAGACCTTATTTGAAGACTCTGCATTGCTGGTGCCTAAGTTTTGGATTTGATCAGTTTTATTGGCTTTCTTGGCTGTGAATCTAGCTTTCTGTAAGATTCAGTTCTATCTTATGTTGTAGAGATGGTTAGGGAAGGACTTATTTGTCTGTCTGTATCTGTATCTATCTGTCCATCTGTCCGTCCGTCCGTCCATCAATCCATCCATGCATCCATCCATCCATCCATCCATCCATGTATCTATCTACCTGTCTACCTACGTACCTACCTACTCACCCACCCATCCACCCACCCATCCATCCATGCATTCATCCATCCATGTTTCTATCTACCTGTTTGCTACCTACCTACTATCTATCTGTCCATCTATCCATCCATCCATGTTTCTATCTTCCTATCTACCTATGTACCTACCCACCCACTATCTATCTATCTATCTATCTATCTGTAAAAGCATTTTCAACAGTATTTTGTTACTTTGCTCCTACTGTGTGTCAGGCATTGGGATTGGCACAGGGTGGCTAAGACATGGTTCCAGGTGTCGATTGTCTTTCACCAAGAGAGGGCAGTTGCACTGGTTTTCAAGTAAACAGATTAAACGGGTAGTTGCCCAGTTTTAAAAGTAAAACAGCACAGGATGCTGTGTGAGCTCCTGGGACGGGTGGCTGATGTCCAGAGGCCTCAGGAAAGGCATCTTGGAAGAATGGCTATCTAAGCTGAGATCTGAAGAATGAATACAAGTTAGAGAAAGGGTGGGAGGTGGGGAGGGTTGTTAAGATCGAGGGAATCAGTGGCATATCAGAGGTGTGGAGGTGAGAACTGCTGAATGACTCAGTGGGCTGTGACAAGGAAAGAAATCCACTGGATGGAAAGAGAGTTAAACTGAGGCCTCTTTTTTTTTTTTAAAGATTTTTATTTTTTCCTTTTTCTCCCCAAAGCCCCCCAGTACATAGTTGTATATTTCTCATTGTGGGTTCTTCTAGTTGTGGCATGTGGGACGCTGCCTCAGCGTGGTTTGATGAGCAGTGCCATGTCCGCGCCCAGGATTCGAACCAACGAAACACTGGGACGCCTGCAGCGGAGCGCGCGAACTTAACCACTCGGCCACGGGGCCAGCCCCAAAACTGAGGCCTCTTAATTAGGAGTGTTGTAGACCACGGTGAGGAGTTTGGCTCCTATCCTAAGGGTACCTCTGAAAGGATATTTTGTTTTTTCTTTTTAATTTAAAAATTTACATTTAATATTATTTAAAAAAATTATCAAGTAGTCAATATAAATAAATGTACAGGAAATGATAACCAGATATGTGTGCCCTCATTTGAAATTTATCACCTATTAATATTTTGACATATTTCCTTTAGATCATATTTTAAAGAGCTAATTATAGCAGCATAGATAAACAAAAATCAAGCTGCAGAATGTATTGAATGGTACCACGTATAAAGTGCAAATACTGACAAAAATTACTATGTAATATTTATGTAGCCATAAATACAAACTAAAATACAGAAATGTTCATGGAAATTATAAACACTGAATTAAAGATAATGGATTTCTCTAGAGATAATGGGAGAGGGGTGTCTTCAATTATTTCTGTAATTCCTCAATGAAAATAAAAATAATGTCTGAAACAAATATGCAGTGACGCTAATTTGTATAGCTGGGTGATGACTGCCTTAGTTCCAGTTCCTTGGAAGTAGAATTTGAGTCAGAGATTTCTGTGCACTTGAGAACAATTCCTAAAAGACATGAGGGAAGAAGGACCCGGCAGGGGGAAAAGCTGGACTAGGATTCAGTTGCAACAAGGGCACTGTCTGATTCCACAGGGAGCGCTGGAGCTGGGATGGTCCTTCAGAGATTGCCTAGTGAGACAGTGGTGTCAAGTCTTGGGACCCATGTCTTGACCTGTATCCTGGCCTTAGGCTGACCCTGGGATGGAGGTGAGGTGAAAGTTGGGGCAAGCCAACCACCTTCGGCCGTCAGCTCTTCCTGGAGCGATGCGCAGCTATGGGCCTCAGCTGCCAACACTTTCAGCTGCTGGGGTGATGAATGTGTGTGTGGCTAGAGCACCACAGCATCCCCTCCGACGATGTACATTGTGCCATTTTACTGTTGTCTACTTGTGTGTTTGAAATATTTCATATTTTTCAAATCTCAGCATTTAAAAAAAACTAACCTTCCAATTTTTAGGTGCTTCCCAAACTACTCCTTCAACACACACACACACACATTTACTGTTTGTTTTTCTCTGGCAGCTGGAGATGCCCTCCTCTCTCCCACTCCTGGTTTTGGAAGGCCTTGCTGGCTCTGTGAGGTTTTAAGCAGGGGGCTGATCTGATCAGATTTGCTCTTCCAGAGACTAGGTGGCATGGGTTGGGCAAAGGATGGGGCAAGGCTGGAGGCCTGGAGGACCGCTGTGTGACTGTCACGGTGGAAGGGTAAGCGTTATTGTTGGCCCGGACTAAGGAGTGGTGTTTGGGATGGAGGAGAGGGGAGAGTTGGGCGGCTTCAGGTTGGAGACAGACTTGGTGGGCCACAGTGGAGGAGAAGTCTGCTTTCTGGCTTTGACATCTGGCAGGTGAAGCCTTTCTGTTAAGGTTTTGGGGGCAGTGAGGTGGGTAAGTGGATATATATTAAATATATGTCCCAGGAGAGTGGCCTGAGCTGGGATCACATCCTGGAAAATTGACATCTGGAGTCTTGACTACTTTCCTCAGTGATTCACAGAGCTCTTTGAAATATATTAAAAATTTTCAAGATTTCATCAGAATGGTTTTCTTTCTCTTTGTATTTTCTGAGATTTTTGACTGACCCTCGAATGAACATCTGGAGGCAGGGGAATTTAAGAGATGTTAGATGAGAGCAGTGGAAGATGAGGAAGTAAGAAGTGGTGTTTGATTTTTCATATTTTTAGCAGATGTCGGTTCTTGACCCCTTGGGAGCTGACTGTGTTTCTCTCCAGGGTCATCGGAAGTCAACTTGCAGATATTATTCTGGCTAACCTGGTTGGCTTGGGGAGGGGAGAGATGGGGTTATCAAGAAACGCTTGCCATATGTACAAACGTTTTTACACATTTCCCTCTGTATGTTTTCCGGGAAAAGTTGTCCATAGTTTTCATAATATTCTCAAGGGAGGCCTCTGATCCACCGTGAAGTTGGGTCTTATTAGGGTTGCGTCTCTCGTAGGGTTTCTGTCTTTTCTGGTGGAAATTAAATTGGCAGTCTGATACTCTGGCAAGAGTTTAGGGTCACACCCTATTGTCACAGCTCAAAGTCTGGGCCTTCTGTCGCCTATGTTGTCTCAGAGCCGTTCAAACAAAAGGCCTGATTGCTAGAATTCGGGCGAGTAGACACAAAGTTTGAAGGAAGAACTTTCTGATAATGTTTCACTCAGTTTTGCATAGAATGAATTTTTATTTGTTGATGAATCTTTCTCTTTTGTTGCTAAAAGTGGCAAATAATCAGACATAAATTACTAATTAACAGTCTGGTTCAGATTTTTTTTTTTACATTAATGGAACTTGTGCTTCATCAAGCTCAGGTGGAATGGGTATCACAATGCTTTATTTTTTCTAACATCAGAGGTTACTTCTTTTTCAAAGATGGTGATATATTTGTCACTTGAAAACAGGCCAGGCAGTCTCTCCCACACTCATGGAGTAAGAGTACTCCCGGATGCCTTTCATGTCCCTCTTTTCTCCCACCATCTCTTACTCCGGGAGAGGTCAGGTAGTGTCCCCTGGCTCCTCATTTCATGTCCCCGCCGACCTGCCAGCCTAAACCGCATGTCCTCTCTTTGCTCTTTTTTTTTTTTTTAAAGATTTTATTTTTTTCCTTTTTCTCCCCAAAGCTCCCCAGTACATAGTTGTATATTCTTCGTTGTGGGTCATTCTAGTTGTGGCATGTGGGATGCCGCCTCAGCGTGGCTCGATGAGCAGTGCCATGTCTGCGCCCAGGATTCGAACCAACGAAACACTGGGCCGCCTGCAGCAGAGCACACGAACTTAACCACTCGGCCACGGGGCCAGCCCCCCTCTCTTTGCTCTTTACCACGATTCTGTGATCAATCGCAACCACTCTTTTGCTCACACCTTCAGTCCTCTTGCCTTTCTCGCTTCATCACAGCCGCGTCAAACTCCACCCCTGGTTAATTCTAACTCTCCACCTGCTCTGTGCCAGCCCCTGTGCAGAGGAACATGGCTGGAGGAAGACATACTGCCCTAATTCCTTGCCGCAGTGTAATTCAGACTCACGCGGGAGACCTTTGTTCCCCGGGGCAGTCACTCTCCCACTGTTCTACGTGAGTAAGTCATGCCGGCTCCTCTCTCCTGAAACATTCAGCTCTTCCTCCCCATGCTGACTCTTAGCTCATGACTCTGCCTACTCCTGTCCTGAGAAAATGGAAGTCAACTGAAGAGGAATCCACAAGGTCCGACACCATATCCACCTCAAACCAGCACCTGCCCAAGGCCACCCCAGACGTGTAATGGTCTCTCGGGAGCATCAACACAGCCGGTCATTCCCTCCTCCTTGGAGCACTTCTTCACGTGGCTTCTGGGATACACCGAACTCTCTTGGTTTCCCTCATTCTTCTTCGTGGGTTCTCCTTCCCAACGTTGGAGGGCCCAGGGCATGGTCCTGGGACCTCCTCCTTATCAGTACTCACTCTCTTTGTCATCGCCCTGTCTCCTGGTTTAAAATACTGGACTCACATGTCTCTCTCTGGCCCTGAACTCTCCCTTTGAACTGCATTCTTGCATTTCCAAATGCCCACTTGACATCTCCACTTGTGTGTTCAAATCAGAACTCCTGATCTCTCCCCACCCAAAGCTGATCCCACAATCTTGCCCAGCTCTCTTAAAGGCACTTGGATTCTTCCAATTGCTCAGGCTGAAAATTTTATTTTATTTACTTATTTTTTTTGTGAGGAAGATTGGCCCTGAGCTAACATCTGTTGCCAGTCTTCCTCTTTTTGCTTGAGGAAGATTGTTGCTGAGCTAACATGCATGCCAATCTTCCTCTCTTTTATGTGGGATGCCACCACAGCATGGTTTGACCGGCAGTGCCAGGTTTGCGCCTGGGATCTGAACCTGCGAACCCTGGGCTGCCAAAGTGGAGTGCACGAACTTAACCACTACGCCACCGGGCCGGCCCCTGAAAATTTTAGAGTCAACCCTTGTAGTACTTTCTTTCACTTATAAACACATCCAGTCCATCAGCAAATCCTGTTGGGTTTATTTTCCAAATACTGTTTATACAGAATCTGGTCATATTTTACCATCTCCGCTGCCACCGCCCTGGTCCAGGCCATCATCACTTGCCTGAATTTCTGCACTGCCTCCTACTGGTCTCCCAGCTTCCATTCTTGTCTCTCTGAGGCTGGTCTCAACCAGCAGCAGAGTGAGTCTTTTTAAAACAGAAGTAGATCATTTCACCGTTAAGTTTGCAGTTCTGCAATGACTTCCCATTTTGCTTATAATAAAGTTCAAGACCTTACAGTGACCTCTAGACCCCCGAGTGATTCTGCCGGCTTCCTCTGCCTCCCCTTTTGGCTCATTGTACACAGTCGGGGTCCTCCCAATTCAGGACCTTTCCCATGGCGGCCCCTGCCTGGAGGGCTGTTCCCTCAGGTAACCGTGTGGGTGACTCCTTCCTCTGCACAACCTACGTGACCACCTGATTAGGTGCAAACCCTCCCTTCTTCAGCACTCTTCACTCACTTTACCCAGCTTAATTTTTTTCCATGGCAGTTAACAACGCACTGGCAAACTCTATGATTTACTTGTGTGGTATGCTGAGGTCTGTCTCTTTCCACTAGAATGTAAACTCCACGAGGGCAAGTCTTTTGTCTGGGTTGAATTGCTAGTATCTAGAACAGTATGTACCTGACACATAGTATGTGCTCAATTAAGTGTATGTTGAGTGAATAACAAATTGTGTTTTTTGTTGCTTTCAATCAATGTGTAATCCCTGAGACAAGGAACAGTTTGATCTTTATTGTGTCTTTATTGTACTGATTGATTAGGTCCAGGTTAACCTGACTGTGTTTCCCAGATGCTGGTTGGCAGACCTCTTGATGATGCTTTCAACAGTCAGACATGAAAAGAGAAGACCAAGGCAGTGTAATGTAGATAGATGTCAGTGTAAGGTCGTCAACTGCCTTTTCTTTTCCAAGATTGTCCTTTATTTGGAGAATATGTTAATTTTTTATTTGGCATGAAATGTTCATTTAATGAAATGATGGTGATGGTTTTTCTGTGAGATGAATTCTGGCAGGAGCAAGCTTTCTCCAGATTAACCATTCCAAAAGGGCCCAAGTGTAGGGTTCTGGAAAGTGAGGATGCTAATATTTCACTTTGTTATGTGATTTGGATCCCTCCCTCCTTTCCTTCCTTCCTTCTGTGCTTTTGCTTTGGAAGTCTTTCTGAAAACAGGTCTTAGATGGAGGCCCTTTTTAGGAAAGTGACTGTGCATTGCTGTTCCCTTTAGCACAGGGCTGACAGGGCGAAGCTTTCTATAAAGCAGGGTTTGAAGGGTAGGAGTGGCGGGTAGCCCACCCCAGGCCCCTGAGGGTCCTTCGTGGTATTTAGAACATAATTTAAAACATTGCTTTAGTTGATAAATTCTAGAAAACCTGGGTGCCCTATTAAAAAGAAAGACCTTAGTCTCAGAGGCTAGTTAGGGTCTGGTTTTTGTTCTGCAAATAATGAGCTTTGTGACCTTGAATACATCACTCAGTCTCTGCGCACAATTAATTGATTTGTTTGTAAGGTAAGGAGTGTGGACCAGATGGCCTCATGCTGATCGCCCTGTAAGCTCCAGAGAACCAAATCGTTAATGCTTCATTGTCAAAGTTGTGCTAGCAAAGGGTTGTGTTCTGTTACCTTCTTCCTCCTGGCTCTCATTTCAGTCGTGTCTGCGCTGATCTTGTGACCTTCCCAAATATTCTATACACTTGGGTTCCTACAAGCAGTACTGTTGTTGGGATTATAGAAAGGATTATGTGATGGCATTTGGGATAAGCATTTTATGCCTGCACTGAGTTGGGTATCAAGTATAGCATGATATTGTTATTTTATACAATATTTCCAAAGCAGAATAAGAAAATCCTACAGGATTTAAAGTTTTTATTAGCACTCTGTTGTAGCCGTGCTGTATGGAGTGGTTCAGAGCTGTATCAGATGATCCGGTTTTGAATCTCAGCGTGGCCACCTTTTGGCTGTGTGGACTTGAGCACATTGCTAAGCAGCTCTGTGCCTCAGTTTCCTTATCAATAAAGTTGGAATAGTAATACCACCTATTCCCTCATATTGTAAAAATTAACTGAACTAATATACGTCAAGCACTTGTGTACACAGAAACACTCAATAAATGTTAGCTATTACTACCACACAAATACTTATTAAATGTGGGTGTATTTTTCTCGTCTTTTAAAATCAGCATGTAAAAAATAGTTTTAATCATATCACACAAGCAGAATTTGTGTTTTTATTTCTTAAGGATCTCCAGACTTTTGACTTTTTGCTTTTTTATATTTAATAAGAAGCAGTCTAGGAGACCGAGGATTTTCAGGTCATTTTACAGACCTTTAGACGCTATGATTAATTCTCACATGCAACTCTTTTTATTTTTTCTTGTGTCTTTAACTATATATTTGATACATTTTTGTGGTAAGATTTTTGAAAAAATAACTCTGCCTCCATACAAAATCTCTCCTTCCTTTCCTAATTTTTTTTTATTGCTAAGGCTTGGTACAATGCTTCTTTGTCTGGGATCACCATAGTTGACTCATAGCATATGCTTTAGGCAGACTCCCCAACAATCTACCTTACAACCAGTTTACTTAGATCATTTGCAAATGTCTTAGTTAGAGAGAGGCTAACCTGGGGTACCAGAGAAACTTCAAAATTCCGTGGCTCACATAAGATCAAAGTTCATTTTTCTCTCCCTTTACAGTTCAGAGTTTGCGGGTGGCATTCGTGGACACATGGCCCTGCTCCATGTGGTCTCTCAGGGATCTTGCTTCCTTTTTTCCTGTTCTGCCATTCTGAACTATTGTCTCATCTTTTAATTTTTTAATTTTTTAATTTTTTTAATTTTCTAAGATTGGCACCTGAGCTAACAACTGTTGCCAATCTTCTTTTTTTTTTTTTCCTGCTATTTCTCCCCAGATCCCCCCAGTACACAGCTGTATATTCTAGTTGTAGGTCCTTCTGGTTGTGCTACGTGGGACGCTGCCTCAGCGTGGCCTGACCAGTGGTGCCATGTCCACACCGGGAAACCCTGGGCCGCTGAAGTGGAGCGCGCAAACTTAGTCACTTGGCCACAGGGCCGGCCCCTGTCTCATCTTTTTTGGTTGCAACTGGCCCCTCAACACTATGTCCAAGTTCCAGTCCAAGGAAAGGGGAAAGAGAGGAAGTGAAAAATAAGCAATTTCCTTTTTGAAGGATGTGACCCAGAGGTTGCATTCATGATTCCTTTCACCATCCCACTGGCTAGACTTAGTCACGTGCCTCATTTAGCTGCAGGGGAGGTTGGGAAATGCGATTTGTGGCAAGGCGGGTGCTGAGCTAAAAACTGAGGAGGAGGGGAGAGGGTGGGATTTCTGATACCAACGAGAGGGAGAGAATGGATAGTGACAAACATACCCTTCTAACAACTTTGTGGGCCAGGTTTGAATTTAGAATTCTGCTCCTCAGAGTTCTGAGCCAGAACATGGCGGCAGGAGAGAGCTGGCATGGACTCGGTTTTCCCATGTGGGCTCCATTCTGCACTGAGAAGGGCATTTCACACAAGTTTGGGGTCACCCCCCTGGCCAAACATCCACGGTCTCCCTCTCTATCCCACTTGCAAACAGTGCTGTGGTCCACCTTGGGGATGAGCTCAGGCCTCATTTGGGTGGGATTACTGGGATCCTCGGTCCCTCGAGTCTGCTTTAGAAGAGTTTGCATGGGCTCTGGGTGCACATGTCCCCTTGGTCCTGTGAACTCTCTATCCTCTGGGGAGGGTTGGGGCTGGAGAAGCACCACAGTAGGACTCTTGAAAAGGCACGGTCCCCTCTTGTTTTCTCAGGGTGGTTCTATAAAGAGAAACATTAAACTGATTCAGTTCTTAAAATTTTCCACTTTCCCCATGCTCCTGCTTTGTTAATACTCTTATCTATCATTTATAGCGTACATGTTATATACTTAATCCACTGACAGAGTATCTCTGGAATGAAATGGAGTGTCCTTGTAATGGATGGTAAGGTGGGGAAGGGTGCAGTGAGGGAGGTTGGAGGAGATCCATTTACTTAGCTTCATGTTTTCAACAGCTTGAAAAGAACGTTTGAGTGGCCCTTGTGATTCAATGGCCGTGTGCCCAGACTTGAGGGAGCTGGTGTTGGGAATGAAAACTAGATTCACTCTGAAAATCTAGGAGAAAAGTGACTAAACAAGTTCTAAGATCGTGCTTGATGGCGTGGGTCCTCTGAGAGCAAGTGAAGCCCGGTAGCCAGCTTGGTTCCACTCTCCCTCTCTGCTCAGACTTCCAGCTTTTTCCTTCCCAACCCTTGTGCCTGGGCCCAGCTTAGGCCCAGGACACTGATTCTAACCTGTCCCGGGGCCGGGCCACTGCTGCGCTCGGACATCCTGACAACTTGCCCATGGGAAGCGTAGGTGAACTCTAGCACGTAAGACTGCTCTGGGGTTGTCAGCAAACCCCCACCTCCTTCAGTTTAGGGTTGCGTTGGGATTCACTCTCCATCCCTTATCCCAAACACTCGGAACCACATGTGTTTCAGCATCGATGACTTTTTTTGGTTTCAGAAAGCTTTGGGTACATATACCATGTATTATGGAATGTCTCCAGGGAGTTCGGGACAGCATCCTGTAATTAAATGTATTATTATTTCTGCAGTTAAAATGTGTGACTTTTGACACTAAATGGGACACAAGCAAGGTTATAAATAGCCTCAGGTCAGTTCATGTTTTGCTGCCAAAGGGGTTATGAAGAAACCTTTGGTTTTAGCTTTGCGGATACTGGCCTTGCAGATAAGGGATGGTGCACCGGTCACGGTGACCGTTTTCTCAGAGGTTACGCTGTGCCAGGTGCTGGCTTGTAGTGCATTTTGTGGTGCTCACAACAGATCTACGAGGAAGCCATTTTATTTTCCTTCCTCCCTCCCTTCCTCTCTCCCTTCCTTCCTCTTTTCACAGAGGAAGGAAACAGGTTTCATGAGGTCGAGTAACTTGCTTGACATCAAGAAGAGGAGGCCAGGATCCCAGGCCTGGGCACTTACTGTGCTATAAAAACTTTCTAAGTTGCTTCTTTGAAACTTTGGAAAGTAACGGCTTGCAGAATCCTGTTTCACATTGAATGGCAGCTGGAAGACAAGACAGCACTGAAAGCGCAGTGGGAGATAATCACCCTTTAGAACATTGTTTCTTGAGAAAATGCCTCGAGGCCACCCCAGGGACTGGCCTGGTCTGTGGGTGATCCTGCTTCCTGCAGCTCGTGGGCTGGCTGTCCTGGGACCTCTGGAGGTGGGCAGGGCGTGCTGGAGCGGGGCAGAGAGGGGAAGGTTTGGGCGTTCGGTGTGACTGAAGGGTCAGGCTGGGGAGGTGGCTGAGGATCTGGCACGGCTCGGTCAGGGCCCGATTCCAGACTGGTTCCTGTTCTCATAGCAGTCATCCTGGGGGCTCTGGAGGAAGGAGGTGCCTTTAGGAGAGGCAATGAGTTTAGTGTATCTATTAGTTGGGGCTGCTGCTTGGAGATATTTTTCTTTATGGATATGAGGCCAAAGCAGCCCCTCTAGGTGGAGAGTCAGACAAAGATGTGCCCTCTGGAGAGTCACTGACTGATCAACACACTCACTTAGTGGGCTGGGCCTCTGTGCAAAGAGAACGGTGTTCTTTTTCCTCGGAGTCACCGTGCTGGCTGGATTTCAGTCCCCTTTGCCACCCCCATTGGTGCCTTTTTGCAGCGTACAGACTTCATACCTGAATGTGGCAGCTTGGCAGTGGTAGGGATCTGCCTGAAAAGCGCTTTATCCATGTTAGAATCCTTGGAATCTTCTCATGATGGTCCCGTGGAATAGTTGTGACTCACATTTGACAGACGAGGATGCCTCGGCTGCCGAAGCTCCCCCAGGAGTTAGTGCCCCGCGGCTGCCTCACCATCCTGGTCTGGACTCGTCCCTGCTCCGAGACGGAAGAGACCGCTGAGGGATTCCAGGGTCTACTCCACCACTTCCCTGCTTTCATCATTGTATTAAAAAACGGGTGGATCGACACTGATTCTCATTCGGACATAAGTGGCACTTGTTGGCTCTTACTGACCTCCCGGCTTTCTTTCATGTAGTTTGGGTTTCAGTGGGCTCACTGGGATGTCATTTGAGTTGGGAAATGCAGTTATGTTAAAAGAAAACATCGGAAATTAGAAAGTCTGGGTAAATATATTACTACAGCAATCCCTTTGTTAGCAGTATCTTCGTTTACAAGACTCCCATTTAAAAATCCAACGTAATTTGTTAAACTTTTACTTCATGGGATGTGTGGGTCCAGGAGTCTTAGCTAAAGTCGGTGACTTTTATGGGAAGTATCTGGATATACATTAACCTTTTAAAATTGTAACCAGTTAGGTACACCATAAAAGCTAGCAATGTGTGAACTAATTGATTGCTCGCTAAATCCAGAGCACAGGAGGAAAATTAATTTTAGATTGAGGAGGTATTTTCTGAAAGAGTAGAAGGAGGCAGAGAGCTAGGCTTCTATGCTTGGACTTTTCAAATACATTATTTGATCTACTCTCTTCAGTAATTCTGTGGGGCAGATATAATTGTTCCTGTTTCGTAGACAAGGATACATCCGAGTTATTACTGAGGACTTACAGTAACTTTTTTGTAATATGTAAAAGAGTCCAGATTTCTACAGAAAGTCACATACGAAGTCGAATTTGAAAAAGCCAACAAAAATGCAGAGAGGGGAAGAAATGAGTTGATTCGTAAGATAAGGCCAAGCGGACTTCGTGCCCACGAGTTCTGCTTGCTTTATATGAGGTGCCCTGCCCCCCCCCCCAAACTCTCCATGCGGATTTGTCTCAGAGTGTCATGTTAGGCAATGCAAAGAGGAAAATGGTTAGTTCCAAGATTGCCATTATCCATAAATTTTCAAAAAGACATTTAGTAATATGAAACATATATATATGTATTTTTTCCCCGGCCTTGAGGGTCCGAAAAACCTTTTCCCTGGGACTCCATAATGGGACAGTGAATGACCTGGAGAAAGTCTCTCTTCAGCTATCTGAGATTTCTAGACTAAAGAACTCTGAGGTGTGGCATCCTTTATTGTAAGCCAGGTACAAATTTATAAAATCATTTTTTAAAAAAATAGAGATGGAAAAGGGCTCCCTGTGGCCAAATGGTTAAGTTCGCGCGCTCCGCTGCAGGCGACCCAGTGTTTCGTTGGTTCGAATCCTGGGCGTGGACATGGCACTGCTCATCAAACCACGCTGGGGCAGCATCCCACATGCCACAACTAGAAGGACCCACAACAAAGAATATACAACTATGTACCGGGGGGCTTTGGGGAGAAAAAGGAAAAAAATAAAATCTTAAAAAAAAAAAATAGAGATGGAAAGAAGTTCTCTGGTGATTTGCCTTAAATCAGCAACAAATTGAAGCAATCCTGGTATCTCACTAAGTTAGCAAATTGTTATTATATGAGGATGATACCTACTCTTACCTTTCTTTTCATTAATTAATTTTTTAAAAAGTGGTCCTTGGACTTTCCTGTGACGAAACCCTTTGATGGTTGATCATATGTCCTGGTACTTTCCCCCGGTCGTGTGTGTATATCCACTCTCACAGTCACTAATTGTTAACATAAGCTGTCTTTCTGGGTTTTGGTCTTTCCTCCTTTTCTTCCTGGAAATAGCTTCCAGATGCGATTGCCTTTTTGACAAACCTCAAGTCCTTATGTTTTTACTATTTTTGACCTATTATCTCTTTTCTGAGTTTCATTTTTGGCTTAGGTACTCTGCTTTTAGGATTTTTTAATACTCTGTAATAGATAACTGAAAATCCTTGGCAGCTGTTATGAGGCTGCACAGTAACTGTGGAAATGATGCCATGCTCTGGACTTCTCTGTCACTCCCAGTCCTTTAAGGAAAAATCTTCCTTCAGCATATTCTTTTTTTCTTACTCTTAGGTTTATTTAGAAGATAGCAGGGAATAAGGTATTGCTTAATTTAATTCCTTTATAATGTCTATTGAAAAAATACAAGAAATACAAACTTTAAAATTGTTTGAATTAAAGTAATTAAAAATACTAAATTAGGCTTTTTTCTCATTACTCTTTTGTATTTTTCTAAATTAGACCACATGCATTTTACCCTTTTAATGTCATGGCCGAAGGTAGTGTGTCTGTGGATCAGGCTGTTAAGTTGCGAGTCTGGCATTTTCCTTGGAAGCGCTGATTTTGCATATGCCAGAGTGTCCGTGCTTGTGTGCTGCCTTTTGCCAGAGACCTTGGTCCTTCAGGATTTATCGATAAAATGATTTAATTATTTGTTTTATGAGACTTTTACTTGGTACTGGAGGTTTAGATTATGGTTTCTCAAGAGTAACTTGGTTCACTAACATCACTCCTCTTCCTGTCTTCTCCTCATCATCTCTGTAACATAGGGAGCCCGGTAGGTTTTCCTGTAGAATTTTGTAGATCATAAAATTTATTTGAGGTATTGTATGTATCTGTCTTCAGTTTTTGGTCCTAAGTTCCTTAAGGTAAACTTTAAAAAAAGTAAATTCTGGGGACTAAGTAGAAGAAAAATAATGATTCTGCTGCCCTTGGCTGGATCTATAGAGTTGCTGTGAAGATTAAATGTGTTGAGTGGCTGCTATTGTCAGAGGCCTTGGTTCTGTTGTCATTATTATTGTCACTTCCTGTCTTCATTCCTGCTGTCCCTTCCTCTCTTTGCATCATTTGCTCTTGACTTTCTGCAGGCTGTTGAGGGAGACAGCGGGTACCTCTCTGGCCCCAAGTTACCAGGTCTGGCTGAGTGGACTCCGACCCATGTTTCCAGCCACTAAAGTGATTGAATTGGTTGAATTTCACAGCATAGAGAGTAAGGAAGCAGCAGGAGAGTGAGGAAGTGTCTAGACCAAGGCGAGAGGGGCATTCTGGAGCAAAGGACAGTTTCTCACGAGTAGGATCACAGAGTACAAACATTAATCAGAACAAATTAGTGCCACTCTGTTTTCCACCCCTTCCTTTCCCTCATGGTGTGAAATATTAAGTTCAGGTTGATGATGGACTCGCGCCAGCCTCATTTCATATTGGGAACATTGCCCGAGTCAGCTTTTAGAATCCGGGCACCTGAGAGTCCACTTGTGCTGCATTGACCAGAGTCTCTTGCTGCCTTTCCTGCTTATGGGGATGGAGTGGGGGAGGCGCTGGCTGAAAGCACTCACATAGGCTGACTCCACCGACAGCTGCACGGCACAGATGTTTGGACTCAGCTGATAGTTTTAAATCATCTCTACCTCCTCATATTAAGTACATCTGCACAGGTTTAGCGTCTGCTTAACTTTAACTTGAAACACCATGTGGAACAATTTGGTATATAAGCATTGCAGTAACAAGAAGAGCAGCTTAAGGGTTATTGCATTCTTCCTATGCCAGCTACTAATAGTATTTCACTGTTTTAATATTACTTATTTACACCCACACACCCACCCATATATGTATATTTGTTTGTACACATGTATATGTATATATACATATAGACACACACACACACAGATTAATTTAATTCTCACAACAACCCTATGAAAGAGGCGCTTCTATTCTCATCCCTATTTTATAGTCAGGAAACCAAGGCACAGAGTAGTTAAGTAACTTACCCAGCGTTGCACAGGTAGTGAGTGGCAGAGCTAACCCCAGGTAGCTGCGTCACACTCTTAATCGCTACCGTGTATACTTCTCAGCACTTAGTCTTTAACTCTAAGCAAATAATAATTATAGTAAGTCAGTCCAAAGTTATCTTATTACCAGAAAATCGGACAAACTACACAGTTTTAAAAATGGAACCTGGTTTCTGTTACTTAGCGTGTATGAACCTTTGTTCGGGATTTGACTGATTCTGTTGGTTGAGCACAGACTTAGTTGTCTGGATGCGTGTGTGACACACGGTCTCTGTGACTCCCGGCAGTGTGTCCTCATTAGTGAGTCCCCATCGAGGGTGTCCACTGGATTTACCATCTCTCATCTGGGAACCTGTCTCAGCTCATCCCCAGAAGTCTGCGAGTGGCCTTCCACCGCGGCCCTGCAGGTGACTTTGTGGGCCAAGAATTTATTTACAGCCCCACACTCACCGTGTGACTCATCACCTGGGGCGTCTCGCTTTCCTTGGTAGATATGGGAAACTAGAGAAACTGACTCAGACGTGTTTTCCACGCAGGGTCACTGAATGAGACTGATATCTTAGCGGGCAGAGTGTTGGAGAAGAAGCGGAAGGATCTCATGGACCATTTTACGTCACTGTCCTGAACAGCGCTTGACACGTAGGCACTGGATATGTGTATGCAGGATTCACGAATAGAACACCTTAGACTTCGGATGGGAAAATGTGTAGGGAGGGTTTGATTTTGGTCTTTTCAGAAGATAAATGCTGTTCAGATGTAGAGAGTGGCGCTATTTTGGCTTGCCTAGGAATTCAAGGTCTAATTCCCACATTTCAGGAACAAAGACGTTTGTATTAAGGGTGGCAGTTGGATCGATTATACTTCCTTCATAGGCAATTAAATTGTCATGCCCACTTGGTAATAAATACTATAAATATGATTGTAAGTATTTTAACATCCTTCATCTCCATTCCTCTTATCCAGACTAATTGATTATTATAATTGACAGAATTATTATAATTTGAACGAGAGCAGAATAATCCACTCAAATTAAGGAAGCGACGGAAAAGAGCAAGGAAATAGGTATTTGAGACATTGTTTGAATGTCTGGGGTATTACATATTCCTGGATCAGAATCCAGGGAGCACAACGTTAATATTTATTTCGCTTTGAAGTCATTTAATACTAATTACCTTTATTTTTTACTTCAGCTATCTCAGCTGTAAAGAAAATAAAGGAAAGAACATGTTATTACATTTCTTACCTTCTTTCTCTCCATCGCTTATCTTTTTGTAATACATTAAAGACATATCACAACGTGGCCAAAATATTTTTCATGAGCTTTCATGACTACATCACACTGGCTGTATGTGAACTTCTAAACCAAGGAATTTGGGCAAAAGTTTGCAATTTTATGAATTTGCTGGAAAGCCTTCCCTTTCTTAGCCTGAGAAGTTCCTAGCCGCCTTCAGTAGCCACCGTCAGTCGCACTGGGTTTTGTGGGAGAAACTTGGCGTTCAGCTGCAGCGTTCTTTCTGGCCCATGGGAACGTCTTGAGAAATTATTTCTGTATTTCAGCATGTTGCTGTTAAAACGCACATGTTCCCTTTCAGCCAACATGGGAACTGCTTTCTGAGTTTTTAAAACTTGTAGGCGGCCTCGTCTATCCGTCAGGGGGCCCTGAGCTTTGGGGTTTTAGAAACATTACTGTTGGGTGTTTTTCTCTCATTATGAATATACTTGATACAGTGATAGGTTTTTTCTTTAGTAAATATAGATGAACTTTGAGTTTCTTTATTTTAGCATACCCTTTGAGATAAAAATTATTTGAATTTTTAATAAAGTTTTAATCCAATTTAAAGTACGTAAAAAGTGAATCTGCCTTGAGGTCCCCAAATAGCACCTGTAATTTGGCTGGATTGAATTACTAAGTGTAAAGTAAAATTCACATTTGAAGATAAAGGAAAGAAATGTAATTTGCTGTAACTATGAAATTTCGCTACCTATGAAATCGCTGTGTCGTATTTTAAATATCGAATTCAGATTCCAAATTGGACGTAATCATGCAAAGAATCATTAACTGACAGTTACGTTTGATGTTATGGATATTACTGTAGAAAGTCTTTTGGAGTTCGAGGCTGTGAGAACCACGTCCTCCTGCGCTCCCGCTGGTAAACCAGCGCGCCCCTCTGGCAATGAGACGATTTCAGGAGTCTTCCTAAGGAGAAATTGAAGAGAGCAGGACTTGTAGTTAAAAGCAGAAGACTGGGTATGTGTTTATCGTTGCTTGCTGCCATAATGACACTATAATTGCAGCAAAAGAACAAAAAAGGCATAAACTTCCATGCCCAAAGGCAAGTGGAGACAGGTGGCCGTGGCTGCGTAAGGCGTCACGTGCTGGAAGGTGCTGGCGGAGTGGTAACCACAGAGGGACCTGGGCGGGGGTGGTAGCCGGAGGCTGCCGGGTGCACCTCCCAGACTTTGCAAATCTCCTGCCTTAGAGTCACCAGTACTGTCTGAAGTTGGGTCAGGGGAAAGTGGGAGAAGTTTGGGGCTAAAAACTTGAGTTTGCTTGAGATCTATAAACAGCGCACTTCGACTCCCAGATCGTCCATCTTCCCCACTGCATGGGAGAACGGAGCTTTGTCTATTCTCTGGACGTGCTGAGCTCTGCCTTCCCATCCCTGGCTCAGCGAGGATGGCGAGGCTCTGGTTTGACATCAGGAAGATGGAGAGACACCAGGATGGTGAAACCTCAGAATTCCTGAAGCTGTACCAGCCCCAAATCAGAGGATGCTTTTACTGGGAGTATATTATAGTTCCAGGATGGAATTTAATTACCTACTTTGAGCCCACCACTGGGCTGCTGACATCAAGCTCATAGAACTTGACCCTTTGACTGCCTCATTTTGAAATGGAGGGGCTGCCAGGAGTCCGATATTTGAGGAAAGCCTCCATCGGTGATGCTGTACCCAAACAAACAGCAGGAAAAAGGAGCTTAGGGAAAACAGAGAAAAATAGTGTCTAATATAATAAATATCCTCAGAGAGGTGGGGAAATAATTGTAGCTTTGAAATGAAGACAGATGCTATTAAAAAAAAACAGATTCAGAGAATAAGAAAGAGATCTTAGAAATTAAAAGTATGTTATCAGAAACAAAAAACTGGATAGAAACTGGAAGAGTGGATGTAAGAGAGGTAAATCCTTAATTACTGTAACGAAATTCTGTAAATACTATTTGACTTACGATCAGGAAACAGCCTAGTATTCAGAAATGCATAGATCACCGTGACAACAAAGAGAAGGAACGGAGAGGGTAGCCCTTGAAAGCAAGACTGAGGCGGGACTGCAGGGTTTTGTTATAGTCCTATTTAATTTTAAAAATTGTGTGCATTTGTTACTTTGATAAAAGTTGAGAAACAGGTAATGGGCGATTTCCTTTGGAAATCATTTTGTTGAAAAATTTTATTGATAAGTACAGAAAATGCTGCACAATATCATTTTTTTGGAACTCACATAAACCTCTGTGAATAATATGGTCCCCTAAATTTTTTAGTAGCTGTCTTTTCTCAGCATGCATTTTTTGATGCAGTTAGGCACAGTTAGCCCAAGGGTTTCTCTTCCTTCTGCCAGGCCTGCCAAGCTTCGTGGCTTTAGAAATCATTTATCATGCAAGTGAATTGTAAATATCTGAACTATTTTGAAACGTTTCTCCTCATATTACAGCCACACTGTTTCCATATTGCTGGTGATTATGGGAATATTTTCTGTTAGGCATTTCACGCATCGTGGTGTATTGAGTTCACTAGTAATGGAATGCAAATTAAGGAACTGAGAATTCTGAATGAACACTAAAAGCTAGCAGATTTTCAAGCTGGAATGGTCTGTTTCCAGCGTTTCCTGATTTATAAACCATTTTTAGAGGTAAGGGGCCTCCTTCTGTCCTTCCCTCTCACTTTTGACCGTGGATGGATGGCTGTTGTGGTGACATGGACCTTCACAGAATTTTAGAGCTGGAGGATGTTTCAAGGGACCATCTAGTTTACTTCCTTTGCCTGAAGATTGAGGAAGGGAGGAAGTGACTTTCCCAAGATTAAACAGTGGTCGCAAACTCAGTATTCTTTCTGCTGCCTGGGCTACATGGACCTCAAGGAAACTTCTTGCTCACTTTCCTTCAAATCTGTTTGGTTGCTGATGGTGGTCTGGTGGATTTGTGCCTGAAAAGAGATGCTTTTACAGAGTTCCAGGAAATATTCTGGTGAGAGTGTGGGGTGTGTGAACTTCTTGAAGGATTCTAGTTTTTATATTTACCACGTGAAGCTTGTTAACTTTCTGAAAGAGACGTGACATGTGCCTGTGGATCCAAACAGGCAGAACCTGGCCTTGGAGGCTTAAGTTTTACCATAAACAGGGAAGGGGTCAGGGAGAGGGGAAATGGCAGGAGGAAGAACAGAGCAGGGTGTGAGGATCATTTCTTTTCTGTTATTTTCCTTTTGGTGGGAGAGAGTGAGAAAGTTCCTGAATGTAACTAGGGCTGAACTGAACTGAACTGGCCAGAACCTGTCTTAATTTGTATGAGAGAAAAGCTGTGGTATTTCGTTTTCCGGAGCAACCCCTGATAAGGCAACTGGGGCCCACTGGCTGCTATCGAGGTTCTGCAAAATTTCATTTTGTTTCTTCTCTGAATTTTTCTCCGTTGACCCGGCCCCTAGAAGTCATTCACTGGTCGCCTAATTCCATCCAGGCCTGGCCTCCCCCTCTCCTTTTTAATTGGAGTCAGAGCTCCTTTTTATTGGAGTTTTGTGCATATTAACGGTTGGCTGATTAAAGCTGCTCACAGTGAGGTGTTGGTGATTACTCTGTTACTCCTCCTGGTGCGCATGTGCATATATTCACAGCGCTGTTACAGAAATAAGATGGGGTGAATCTCCACTTGGCAGGTTGTAACTATGGAAACACCTGGTAGAAATAGGAGTGTAATATGTTTTGTAACATTCCCTGCATAGTATCCTCACTTTGCAAACCCCAGGGGATCAGTGGCTTAAAGATGAGTCTTTCTGGAAAAAAGTGGGAGAAGTTTAATCATTATCAAGAATATGTTGAAAAGTCACTCAACATCGCTAATCATCAGGGAAATGCAAATCAAAACCACAGTGGAGATACAACTTCACACCTGTTAGAATGGCTGTTACCAAAAAAGACAAGAAATAGTAAGTATTGGTGAGGATGTGGAGAAAAGGGAACCCTTGTGCACTGTTGGTGGGAATGTAGATTGGTGCAGCCACTGTGAAAAACAGTATGGAGGTTCCTGAAAAAATTAAAAATAGAACTACCATGTGATCCAGCAGTTCCACTTTGGGGTATTTATCTGAAGAAAACGAAATCACTATCTGGAAAAGATGTCTGCACCCCCATGTTCATTGCAGCATTATTTACAATAGCCAATACATGGAAACAGCCTAAGTGCCCATCAACAGATGAATAGATAAAGAAGATATGATACACACACGCACACACACACACACACGATGGAATATTATTCAACTGTGAAAAAGAAGGAAATCCTGCCATAAGTGTTTCTTGGTACATCAGATGTTTATATCTCATGTTAAAGAGGTGGATTAGGGTTTTCATTCTTTATCCTCATCAATCCCTCTCTTTTTTTTTACCTGTGGACCCCTTTGGCAGTTTGGTGAACCCAGACAAATTTTTTTAAGTGCATAAAATAAAATACATGGCATTACAAAGGAAAACCAATTACATGGAAATCCAGTTACAAAATACTTAAAAAGCCTGTGCTAGAGTAATATTTGTTTTTTATTAATGCATTCAGGGACAAGATCCAGCAGTGGGTGCAGTAACTGCTCTGCTATTCTGAGGTGATGCTGAGCCAGGTGATTTCTCAGCTGCTCTGCGATGTGAAAGTGGCTGTGACTTTTGTTGGAGACACAGCCAAAGGGACTACCAACGGTGTGTTTGGTGATCCGCCTTCATAATGGAAGGAGATGCAAATTTCTGTTGGAAATTAGTGAAAATATCTATTTGTTTTCCTGTCCAAGTTCATGCACCGCTTGCATTCTAATAACCCCCATGAAGATAATGGTTTAGGATGAAAGTTTATTTCCTCAGAGCTTTGGCAGTGACAGCAGTGTGTCACAGAGAGTATTTTTACGGAGATGACAGTTTGAAATGAAATTAACTCTTTGTTGGCTGCCCCATATGCCAGGCACGGTACTGGGCATGGTCAGCAACATTGATGAACACAACAGTTATGGCGTCCGGCCTCTGGAATGGGTAAACTAATAAGAGAAACAGATATCGAACTGCAGAATATACAGGTAGCTGTTTAATTGCCTGGGGGATAAATGTCCCACAGGGCTGTCATAGTGGATCTCGAGGGGGCTTCCCCGGGCCTGGGAGGGGCGCTGGTGGTGAGGGCAGGCCTCCCTGAGGAAGCCATATGTGCAGCACTGTGGTGTTGGCTGAGGGCCAAGCTTGGCCGGTGGGAAACCTGAATGACACAGCGATTGGGAGGCAAGCAAGCCAGGGGCTGTGCGTTGAGACTGGCGGAAAGATGCAGTTTGCATTTCACTCAATAGTATTTTTTAATCCTGCCAAAGCGGGGTAGTTAACCTTTCAGCTTGATGACCTGTTTATTTAGCATATTAATAGCTAGATCCCTAAAAGCTTTCGGGATAAGTGTGGCTATATAGGTTAAAAAATTGGTATGTAGGTTGATAAATTGTAACATTTATAAGAACAGGGTCTCTCGTGAGAACATTTTTTGGTTAATTCCTAAACATTTTTTCGTTCGGCACACGTTGAAGGAAAACCTGAGGAGAATGGAGGAACTGAGTTCTGTTCGTTTGGCGCGTCTGTACTCTGAGCGGTTTGAGCCGGGTTTGTAGGAACGCATGCCTCGCCGTGCTGTTCCTACACAGGCAAGTGGTCACCCGTGGTGTGGATGGTAAGGCGACAGGCTCCCGGCCGCCTGGCAGCGGCTCAGATGGCGCAGACCAGGCCTGGGCTGCGCACACAGGCAGGAATGTCACCATTCTGGTCGGGGCGGTTGGGGAGCGACTCCTCTCTCCACGTCCCATGCTGTTTGGCCCTGTTTTTCAATTTGACTTCATCAGAGCACACTCTCCAGCCGAGGGGTGCACGTATCTCTGGGACTTCAGGCAGCATGCACGGTTGCTTTGTGAATCTTAGCTCCCCTCGGAGGACGCGCTGAGCCAGGAGAAATGGAAGTGGCATCGGGTTCCACACGTGGAGACGGCGGAGACGCGCAGGCAGGTAAAGAAGACTCGCCTGGAAGGCGGTGGTTACTTAAACTTTCGTCCATTGGTTGTAGAAAGGAAACCGAGGCATGGCTCAGCGAGCCAAGAAGCAGGGTGCAAATTACTGAGCAACAGATCCTAAATGGTTTTGTCTCTGGGTGACCTTGGAATCTTTTAAAAGACATTTTCTCTTAATAATATTGCGAAAGAAGTGAGTTACATGTAAAGAATCTTACAGTGTCAGTCATTAACAACACTTTGGAAATATGATTTGCTCTGCTGACTAGTGGTGTTGATCTGGGACGGGGCGGCTGTCAGCCCTGAGCCCAGGACAGGGCTGGCGCTGAGGGCGTGCCTGTCGAGTGGGACTGGATCTGTGCGGATGTCTAATGATACTCCCGGAAATTATTCTGTCACTTCTGTGTGATGCAAGATTTGCCCCAAAGCGTTGGTTGTATGAAAATCATATAGAGATAGGAATCTTTTTGTCCCCCAAACTGTGAGTGGCTTAGTGAGCTGTAACCATGGTGCGGCTCCCCATCCTCTAGTCCGGAGTGAGGAGTTCGCGTTGGCGGTGCTCCTGCCTGCATTTCATGTGTGCATGCCTCCCTTGCTTTGTCCGCTCACTCCCTTGTCATTTATTTCATATCTGTTGGTGTCAAGTTCCATGATAGACTTTGGGAAACAGAGACAAATAAGGCGAGATTCCTGCTTACGGGGTTGAAACACGGATTCAGCGTGCTGTGGTTGGAGGGATGATTTGTAGCAGCACATACCATGTGCTGTGGGCCCACAGGTTAGGAACGATTAACTCCTGGAGTTTGGCTCCTCATTGACGGTGTTTTCCAGAGGAGGGACTTGTGAGGCTGCAGCAGAGAGGGTGGAAGGGAGAGATTCCAGGCTGAGGGGAAAGTGTGTGTAAAGGCAAAGGCGTGCGGGGTGAATCACGTGGGAGATTCCCGTTCCATCGCCCCTCCCCTGGGTGACTTGCAGCCCTGGGAACGGCTTCTTTACCGGCTGTTTGCTCTGCCTGGAATACCTGCCCCCAATCCCTGGCCAGCCTCTCTGCTCCTTCTGCAATCGGGTGTGGGATTAAATTGCACGTCTTCCAAGGTGCCTGTCCTGACTGCCTAGTGGAAGTAGGTGTCGTCCTCTTGTCTCCCGCCACCTGTCCTGTTGCTTCAGCATAGCTGACACAATGCCAGTGGCTTTGTTAACTTTGTTGTGGGTGGGTCCCCAACTGTGATCTCTGTAAGGGCAAGGACTAAGATTTTCTTGTTCACTGCTGTGGTGGCATAGTGCCTGGCCTGTGGGGATGGTAGATCCTTGTGAATGGATGAATGAATGAAGAGTTGTCACTTGAAAAACAAAAACATTCTTTTTTTTTTTTTTGCTGAGGAAGATTTGCCCTGAGCTAACATCCGTGCCAGTCTTCCTCTATTTTTTAGTATGTGGGCTGCCAGCACAGCACACTAGTGGAGTAGCAGAGTGGGCTGAACTTAACCACAAGACCACCGGGCCTGGCCCCCAAAACATTCTTAATGGACTTGCTATTCAGTTTACTCCTTGAAGTTTGAGGTCATTATTAACTAGGCACGTAGGATCTCAGGAATTTGATTCCAGCCCTTTGGGTGTTACCATGAGGTAAAAAAAAAAATGGGACTTATTTTGGATCCTGCAAGAAATGACTTGAAAAACCTAAGGATTCTTTAAATTGAATATATGGGGATGAGAGAAATTCTGTTCAGAATACTTGTTGTAAATAAAAGAAATTCATGAATTTAAAGAAAATTGAAGAGTCATTAATTTGAGCCATTTTTAATAGTAGTTTTATAAAATTATTTATTACACTAAAATTTTCTTTGTACTGCTTCATTCTCTGACACCTCCTGACAATTTTGATGATATATTATCTTTGCTCTGAAACCTTAGTTTTCTAACTGTTGTCATTATTTAAGCCCTTTATCTTACAACAGTGATGTTCTCACACTGTTATTCTTCTTTTATTTAATACAGGAGTCATCTAACAGCCATTCTCCGTCTGTGGGCTCAGCTTCATTGCTGTTTTCCTCCACTCCTTCTGTTAGTTTTTAGAGCTAATAAAATGGCTTCATTTCTACTCCATCTTATCCATGGTCATATTTTTCTTATCCATGTCACATGTAGCATAAGACATTGTCCATAACATATTATTAGCAGATTATTCTTATCATTGAAAAGATTATACAGCAAAGTTTCTTTTGTAAATTCTATAGTAATGGCGGGTGGAAAATGTTATGTGAAATGGCATACTGAAAGAAAGGAACGTCTAAATGTGGATTTCTCAAATGATTCTGACTTTTTCCCATTTGGTCTTCTCTGAATGACAATTCCCTGCATAGATCTGTTAATCCCCAAGGGTGGCAGACAGGGCTTCAGTCTGGGGATGGATGGTTGGCATCTCCTAATATATTCGGTAGCGATATTTCTTGCTCCCGGCTTCTGATTCCAACTTTTTGTTCTCTTCTTGGAGAAATGGGAAAAAATAACACTGTCTACTACTCTGAAGGTAAGAGTCTGGTTATCTTTACTTGTGATGACAACTTTTTGTTTACCTGCTTGTTTGTTTCATTCATTCCTCCAGTAACTATTTGTAGCCCATCCACTATGTACCAGGCACGATGCTAGTCACCAGGCATTAAAAAATGTTTTATTATAACCAACACTGAAATTATTTTAGAGTAAACTGTTTTAGGAGAGGACTATGTGAAAGAAGTCGTGTGTCAGCAGAGAAATAGTTTGTGGTCTTTTAGTAATTTTTTTGTTTTACAAAATTGCTACTGGCTAGAAAAGGATGATGATTTGCACTTCTGACATCATTGCTAATGTTGGGTTTCCGTGCTCGGGCTCTGTGTGCGGAGGCGAGAGGCGTCTCGAGAGTCTTAATTTCGCCGAACGCTGCACCTGTTGCTGGCTATTCTTGCATATGAAATCCAGAACCTTGAGTCACTTGCTTTCATTTCCTTTTCCTGCCCCCTCTTTCCGGAGAGGAGGGGGTCAGGGTAGTAACTCATGTGAAGAGTAACCACCTTGTTCTTTTACAGCTATGATTTTAACGTCCTGGAGAGTGGAAGTGTTGCGTCCTTTTGTCATTCTGCTGCCGAAAGACTCACGTCGGAGTGGCCTCAAGATTCTGAGACTTGTGTCGGTGCCAGAGTTTGGGAGGATGGTGGGGGTGGCACTGGCTGTTCAGCAGCTGCTGCTGCCACCTGATACCTGGAACCGTTGCTATTGAGGAACATGCATTTCCTCTTGGTTTCATGTGAGCTTTGGCTCTGACTTTGAGGAAGAGAGGAAGTAGCGTGTAGTATCCTTTACTTTCAGAAGAATAAACTTTGAAATCTCTGGGCATCGTGTTGGTTCAGGCAATGCTGTTGAAAACCAGTGTGGCCTCTACAGGGGGAGGAGAGCCTGTGGGGCTGGGAGCTGGTCCTGAGGTTAAGAGCAGCCATGGCATGAATTTGGCATTTCACTCGGTGGCATGAAACCTTAGCTACCTCATTTTTCAAGTGAGAGTTGAGAGATTAACACAGCTTAACTTGTAAGAATTTTCCCGGCATCAATGAAAATCAGTGTGAAAGACCTTTGAAGTTCAGAGGTTCCTAGAGTTGGCCAGTTTTTACTGATCAAACTACATACTGGTATTTGAACAGCACATCAGTAGTTCCAGCGCTCTGCTGAATTGGCAACCTCCAGGCAGTTATTTCAGTGCAACGTTCCTAATTTAAACCAAGCCTGTTATTTTTGCTTTATTTTTCCTTTTATAGATAGGTTTACTCATGGACGTTCTCCAGAGGAGAAAAATTTTATGGAAAGTGGAGCTTTGGCTAAAACAGCCATAAATGGTCCCACCCACAAATCCAGGATGCTTGTTCTCCATCAGGGAATAAAAGTGCCTGAGTGATGTTCTCCTTATTTCTGGATCACTGTTTTCTTTTTCGTACCTTCTGGTATTGTTTCCTCGTTCCACCCGCCACCTTCCTCCCCATTCCCTGTGACTTCTCAGAATACTTTAATAATAGGCTGTGGGTGCCTTGCTCCCCTCCCGTCGTGCTCACGCCCACCTTCTTTACTCAGCCTCTGCTCTCCTCTCCCCTGCTTGCAGGCTCCGGCCTATGTCACTGCTTCTGCTTGGTCCCTGTGGCAGTGACAGCAAGGCCACAACACTCCTTCTCTAGCCCTTGTGTGTGTCGCTTCTCCTGGGGACTGGCTCTCCTCGGTGTTCTGCGTGGAGCAGAGAAGGCGTGCAGGAACGGATCCGCTAGCCGACTGGCTCCCTCCTGGGACTGGGGCCCTGGGGCTTTGCTCCTGAGTCCCATGGCTCGTCATTTCTTAGCGATAACCATTGCTTGCATTCTCCATTCATCACCTGATACCTCTTGGAAACTCTATCATCTTAGAAATCCTGGAAATGATTTAAAATACTTCCGGTCAGCTCCTCGGCATGGGTTCTGCGCAGTTATTACCTGAATTCCCTCATTTTCTCCCTACTCTCAGCCCTAAGTTGTCACAGGTAGATGCTGATGCCTCATTCCCAGGTTGAGAGATATGACGCTGGGATTCCGGTGGGTGTGTCCCCGATTGGACAGGACTATCTGTGTGTGGTATCAGCTGCAGGCTGAGTATACAGATGACTCACACATGTTAATACCTGTGTCTCCTCAGTGGCCAGCATCCTCAGATTCCCTTAAGGGCATGAGAGATCCATGGGAAAGACTTTGAATTGAGAGTGTCACTGCAGGGGACCATGGGACAAAGTGTTATGAGTGACACATCTGGATCCATAGGCTGATGTGTCCTAGGGGACTCGTAGGTCACTTCTCCCACTAGATGTTTTTACTGCTAAACAAAGAATAATTTCCAGGCTTCTCTTCTTCACACCTTCCTCTGGAGCTTGAGGATTCTGGAACCCTCTGGAAACTAGAAGTTTCCTCACAGTGCCAGCTTCAAGAAAGCGCACTTGCTGACCTTTGCTCCACAGCCCAACAGGTTGCCCTTGCTGCTGCCTCTACTTTTAAAAATTAGTCCATCCCCACGGGGCTGGCCCCGTGGCCTAGTGGTTAAGTTCGTGCGCTCCACTACAGGCGGTCCAGTGTTTCGTTGGTTCAAATCCTGGGCGCGGACATGGCACTGCTCATCAAACCATGCTGAGGCAGCGTCCCACATGCCACAACTAGAAGGACCCACAACGAAGAATATACAACTATGTACTGGGGGGGCTTTGGGGAGAAAAAGGAAAAAAATAAAATCTTTAAAAAAAAAAAATGAGTCCATCTCTTATATTCTGAAAGTGCCCTTCTGCCCTGGCCACACCTCTCCCTGCAGGTCCGTTTCTGCAGTGCTCGGGCTGCTGAGTCTGCCCCAGAGCTGCTGGTTTGACTTTGCTCCTGTCGTGGACGTGCGCGTCCCCTGTGCAGCCGCCGGGCTGGTCGTGCGCTGCTCTCCGTGGGTGTGAGCTGGCAGGCTCCTCTCCTCGTCCTGCTCCTCAGTGACTTCTGCTCTCACGTCTTCCGATCCGCTCCTCTCTCTTCCTGCAGTAAGTGTCCAGTTATGAAGTCCTTATAATGTGCCAGGGACAGCAATACAAAGGTAAATGAGAAACGACAATGTTTGTTTTTCATCTGATTTATAAAAACAGAACACGTAGAACAGTCAACCCCTTTTTCTTTCTTTTTAAATAATTTCAAATTACTCTTGCTTTTTAAAGCCTTTTTAAAGTATTCATCTCTTTCAGTCTCTCCTTAAATAACTTTTCCTGCTCCTTGAAGACCCCTGGCAATGACCCTCTTCCTTCTGTGTGAGCTGGAGGGGCGGGCCCAGGGCCCTCAGCCTCCAGCAGCTGGCACTGCAGGTTCCTCCCACGGCCTGGCAGATCGGGTCCTGGCATCGCTTGGCAGCCGTGTGGTGTTGGCCTCTTCTAACACGGAGTGCTGGCGGCCACCGGATGCCTCATCTCAGTCAGTTCCAGGCAGTTGCCACTTCTGTTTGGAAGCAACACTGCCAGTGAGGAACCTTGCCACATGCACGCAGACACATGCACACAGACACATGCACGCAGACACACACATAGACACACGTACACATAGGAACACACACATAGACACATGCACACAGACACACACAAGGACATACATACACATAGACACACACAGACACATGCACACAGACACACACACAGACACATACACACAGACACACACACATATACATACACATAGAAACACACATAGACACATGCACACAGACACACACATAGACACACGTACACATAGAAACACACACATAGACACATGCACACAGACACACACATAGACACACATAGAAACACACACATACACACACATAGACACGTGCACACAGGCACATGCATACAGACACACACAGACACTTAGACACACGCACATAGACACATGCACACGGACACACACACATAGACACATACACACATAGGCACATGCACACAGACACACGCACGCAGGCACACATACACATAGACACACGCAGGTGCACACAGGTGCACGCATGCGCCCACGCGCGCGCGCACACACACACACACACACACACACACACACACACTCTGTTGTGAGTGCAGGGCCGCCCTGGAAGGGAACCTCAGGTTTTCTGCTCAGAACCCTCTGACCCCTCTCTCCCTGCTCAGTAAGGGATTTAGCAGGTTTCTTCCTAACCTCTTACTCTCACTGCTTATGTGTGGTTTTCCTGAGATAGGAGAGGTTATAATGTAATCCCGAAATACAACCTCTAGGAATTTTTCATTTTTCATCATTCCAAGTAGCCGCCTTTGACTTTTTGCACATTAGAACAGAAAACTAATAATACTTAAAATATGGTTTCTTTCCTCTTTCATTGGCGAAGCCTGCATCTGAGAGCAGCCTCTGCGTGGCTGGGGAGAAACTCAGCAATTCGATGGTGGGGATTTTGGCTTAACTCTCTGACTTGATTTTGTTGATTATAATGTCATTCAGTTCCATTAATATACTAATATGGAAACAAAGGCATGATTTCAGATTTATTTATGTCTTTGTGCTTTGGAAAAACAGTCTCATGAGAAACCACTCAGCCCGTTAAATACCATCCTTCATGTTGCTTTTTTAGGTTTGCTTGTTTTTAGAAAACTTTTCCTGGCTTTTGCTTCTTGTAATTTTTTTAACCATATCAACAATAGCGTAGCTGTATTTTCAGACGTGTGTTGTCAAAATCACTTGAAAAATCCTTTTCATGTCAATGTGTGGGATTTTGTTAGTCATCTTTAATGTGATCAAGAACTAAGGTAGAATTTCCTAGCTGGAAAAAAATGAGTTAAAAAATCCCGCCACACTCTTTGATTATTGGAGAAGATGTATTCTAAACAGTAATTACTTTGATGAAAATATTAAAGGGATTGAATTAGACTGTGAGAATCTTGATGATAGAGACTATACCTTTTTCATTTTTGTGTTCTTCTTGTGTGTTATGCTGTATAGATGGTCTCTACAGTCAGGGCAATTGGCTCAGATGGTGGAAAGCTGTGGAAACCTCATGAAGATTAGGCCCTAGCCTTCTTCCTTGCATGAGAAATCTTTAAGCATTTGAAGCTAGGGAGTTGCAGGTGTTTTAGAAAGATCACTCCTGGGGCTCTAATGGAGGGTGAGTTGGAGTGAAGAAAGCCTGGAGGTCAAGGGGACGTTGCAGCTGACTTCGCCAGGACACTGAGTGAAAGAGGATGAGGCGAAGGCAGGTGGGAGATAGATGCCTCCATGGGGTTCCTAGGTCAGGTTTCAACTGCAGGATTCTGGTCTGCAGTTACAGTAGCAAAAGAGAGTTCTGCAAACCAAAAGATAATTTCTTTGTAGTTCATTTGACGGTAAATCCTGGGCTGGACCTGAACTCAGTGGTGGGTGGCAGCATCTGACTCCCACTCGTTGTTCATAAAATACACGTATTTGCTGCAGAAGTATTAAATGTGTTTGATTAGGGAAGTTGCCCTGGATCTGGCTGTTTTTTGTTTTAATGTAATATATGGCCTGTGTGCTGTGTAACTTTTCTCATGTGGGAAAAGTTCGCATTCAGCAAAACATCTGGACCAAGGGATTGTGAAACTATTTGACCTGTGTTTACAAGATAAGATTGACAAGACTGACAGAGTAGTTATGGAGAGAATTGTAGAGGAAAAGAACATGTCTAGCCTGAAGACTCGGTGGTCAATGATGGCCCTACCTCATTAGCATGAAAGGAGACTGACCTTTCTGGGGGATCAGGAGCTTTCAGTAGATTGTGCGTGATTGGATTTATTGGGAAGGGGGCATCTTGGATTTTGGAATGTTGCTTCTATGCAGGATCTTGGATTGAATCATGACCCAGAAAAATGAGGCCATTGAGGAAATTTGAATAAGGTCAGTAGAGTAGTTCACAGTATTGCATCAGTGTTAATTCTCTGGGTTCGATAATTGTACTCTGATTATGTAAGATGGTAGCATTTGAGGACGCTGGGTGAAGGCAATATGAGAACTCTCTGTGTTATTTTTACAGTTTTTTTGGTTAATCTAGAATTATTTCAAGTTTATTTATTTATTTTTATTGAGGTCGTAATCGTTTATAACATTGTGAAACTTCAGTTGTCCATTATTATTTGTCGGTCACCATATAAATATGTCCCTTCACCCCTTATGCCTACCGCCCAACCCCCTTCCCCTCTGTTAACCACTAAACTGTTCTCTTTGTCTGTATGTTAGTTTATCTTCTGCAAATAAGTGAAATCATATGGTGTTTATCTTTCTCTGGCTTATTTGGCTTAATATTATACCCTCAAGGTCCATCCACATTGTTGTAAATGGGATGATTTCGTCTTTTTTATGGCCGGTTAGTATTCCACTGTGTGTATATATATATATATATATATATATATATATATATATATATAGGTACACACACACCACATCTTCTTTATCCATTCATCAGTTGTTGAGAACTTGGGTTGCTTCCACATCTTGGCTATTGTGAATAATGCTGCAATGAACATAGGGGTGCATAAGTCACTTTGAATTGATTTCAGGTTCTTTGGATAAATACCCAGTAGTAGGATAGCTGGATCATATGGTAATTCTATTTTTAATTTTTTGAGAAACTTCCATACTGTTTTCCACAGTGGCTGCACCAGTTTGCATTCCCTCCAGCAGTGTATGAGGGTTTCCTTTTCTCCACATCGTCTCCAACATTTGCTATTTTAGTCTTAGTGATTATAGCCATTCTAACAGGTGTAAGGTGACATCTTGGTGTAGTTTTGATTTGCATTTCCCTGACGATTAGTGACGTTGAACATCTTTTCGTGTGCCTATTGGCGATCTGTATATCTTCTTTGGAGAAATGTTCATATCCTCTGCCCATTTTTTGATTGGTTGTTTATTTTTTTGTTGTTCAGTTGTGTGAGTTCTTTATATATAAAATTATTTCAAGTTTTAAAAAAGGAGAACAGAGTTGCTTGTCATACCAGCCAATAGCATCGTCCATGCTGCTTTTAGGTAGAGAATATCCGTTAGCACGAGTGTGGTTTTCTTGGAGAATTTGAAGTCTAAAAGTGCAAGTCAAGTAAAATTTCATAGTCGGGTCTCCATCCACTCCCCAATTTCTTTTTAAAGCTGACTCTGTTTTTATCGTAAGATGAATTTAATGTTTTCTGATCTGGGAGGAATGTTTCATTCTAGCTTAAACGCATACAGAAGAGTTTCAAAAGGAAGCCATTAGTGTCTAGAGGGTTCTCGGGAAGTGCTGTGCGTCTGGGCTTCCCTGGCGCTTGGTGTCCCTGGTGTTGGAAAGTGTGGGTGGTCTCAGGCTTTTGTCTGTTGCTCTTCAGGGTTAGGTATAGGCTCATTAGTTAGGACTGACAGTTATAATAAGATGTTCAAAGCCAGGAGGGTTTGCAGATACCAGAAAGAATGAAGAAATGTGTGCCTTTAATAGCCACAATCTGCTCACCTGGGCTTGGCTGTGCTGATGCTGCCTGGCGTGCGTCTGCCCAGAGGGGAGAGGATTAGTCTCCGAGTGCCTTTGCTGCCCTCTCTCACTCCTCCACCACCTCCTGTAGTTTCAGCTGATTTGTTCTGTACTTCCCTCTCCAGTCCAATCCTTTCTTTCCATTTTGACTAGAGTAGACCTAGGCTGGCAGCCAGTGGCTGTCGAGCGATAATGGAGCTAGTGGTATGTACAAAATTTGATTATTGCTGTCAACACCAGATTGAATAAGAAAGCACATACTCTAGACAGATCCTTGCAACAGAAATGGTCTATTGATTTCACAAGAACTAGAAAGGAGGCCAACATGTAATCTAGCAGAAGGGGTCTGTGGATAGAGAGTGGGGTCTGACATTACAGAACAGTTTTAACAAGTGCTGGCCTATTAGATGTTTCTAGAAGAACCTTCAGATAACTTTTGATAAACTGTTGCTTCTGATTTTCTTCACTGTCAAGTATTTACAGCAACTCTAAGGAAGCCTTTGCACTTGTGTTTGTTCAATGGTTTGCTTTTCCTGCGTAGTTTAGAAGTCGTGCTGGTTGATACAGACCATATTTGCTCCTGGGCTATGATGACATTTCCAGTTAGCTTAATGTGAATGTTTTAGAAATTTCCCACAATGGAAAGTTCTATTTGACATAGGAAAGTTCAGCGGTCACTTTCATAGTCAGCTGTATGCCAAGAAATAACGAAAACAATGGATTACATAGTGCAGCCTTGAGACATGGGAAATTTCTTAGAAGATGGATGAATCATATTATTAATACATGTTGCAAGGCCTGAGGCCTTATATTGGAAAATAAAGAAAAAAGTTGTTAATTTTGAAAGTTTATAAACTTTTTGTGTTTTCTTTGTTACACTTTGTGTAGATTTTATTCTGTTTAGTTTGTTTTTAGCGATTAAAATATTAAAATCCGGGGCTGGCCTGGTGGTGTAGTGGTTAAGCTTGTGTGCTCTCCTTTGGTGGCCCAGGGTTCACCGGTTTAGATCCTGGGCGTGGACCCACACACCGCTCAGCAAGTCATGCCGTAGCGGCTTCCCACATACAAAATAGAGGATGACTGGCACAGATGCTAGCTCAGAGCCAATCTTCCTGAAAAGAAAAAATCCTAAAATAGACTGTTTTAGGAAAGAGATAATTAACATCACTGTGCGTGAATTATGTTCAAACAGCATAAGGTCATAAAAAAATGATAATCCCTCCAAATTAGATTAGATAATGCCTTCGACCACAAAAAAATGATAATCCTTTTGAATTAGATTAGATTTGTTTGAATTCTGAATTAGATAATCCCTTCGAAGTAGGATAATTATTGTCCTTCTCCCAATCTCGCCTTCTCAAGAGGGAAGGGGAAATTATGGCTAGTGTCTAGATCCTGATTTGTTGTATCCCTTGGCCACCTTCAAAATCTGTGACATTCTCAGTTGTGAATCAGATCTGGTCTGCCATTTCTTCCTGTAAATGATTATGGCTGTTCACTTACAAAAGGCCGCTTTAATTGAGGCTATTTCTATTTAACAGAAAGACAGGTGAAAAGAACTGATTGGAAATGATTCAAATGTCATTTTTACATTGAAAATGTCGTCTTATACGTTTTGTTAAGCAGCCTTTTCATAGAGGCAGAAGGGCCGACGGCGTTAGCAGCCTCGGAAGAGAGATGAATCTGAAGGATTTAAATCTGAAGGCCAGCAATGTTTAGCTGGTGTGAGCCCATATAATAGTTCTACCAGTTAAAAATGATGAAATTCTTTCACACCTATTGGAAAATAGCCACTGTTAAAGCTGGTCACCTTCAAGGTCTTGCTTTAGTACTGTAGCCAGTATCTATTCTGATTAAGTGGTTGCCATACCTCACTGGTTCTTCTGTATTTTGAGTATTTAGCCCACCTATAAAAAGGGAGACATTTTTGGGCTATCGATAAAAATCGGGTTTTGATAACCATCAGGGAGAAGCAAATCAAACCATAATGAGATGTCACTTCATCCTCCCCAGAATGGCTGTAATCCAAAAGACAGCTAATAGTAAGTGTTGGCGAGGATGTGGAGAAATTGGGAACCCTCAAACGCTGCTGGTGGGAAGACAAGATGGTGCAGCCACAGTGGAAAACTGGCAGCTCTTCCAAAGGTTGACTATAGAGTTGCTACCTGACCCAGCAGTTTTGCTCCTGGGTGTACATACTCAAGAGAAATGCAACGTACGTCAACATAAAAACTTGTACAGGAATGCTCAGAGCGGCATTATTCATATTAGCTGAAGGGTAGAACCAACCCAATGGCCATCAGCTGATGAATGAATAAATGAAACATGGGGTATTCATGCATTGGAATATTGTTCACCCCTGAAAAGAAATGAAATACTGACACACGCTACAATGTGGATGAACTTTGAGGACATTATGCTAAGTGAAAGAAGCCAGTCACAAAAGACCACATATTCTGTGATTTCTTTTATATGAAATGGCCAGAAGCAGCAAATCTGTAAGACTGAAAGTAGGTTTTTCTGGTTCCAGGGCTGGAGGGTGGGGGAAGGGAGTGGAGAGTGACTGCTTTTTGGGGTGACGAAAATGTTGTAAAGGTGATTGCGGTGACGGATGCACACCTCTGCAGATATACTAATAATCATCGAATTATGTGCTTTAAATGGATTAATTGCATACTATGTGAATTATATCTCAATAAAGTTGTATGAAAAAAAGAATTGAGTTTTGACCATGTGACATAATCTGTATCACTGCACTTTTTAGGGTCTCTCTCCTCCCCACAGCCCTGAGGACAGGCGAGGTCATGCCCCTATTTTACAGACTTGGAGATTGAGGCTTCGAGAGAGTGTTTTGCGGGAGTCATACAGCTTCTGGTCTAAGATTAATACAGAGGAGCCTGGAGCGAGTACTGACTGATTCTGTTTTCTCCACCTCAGCCAGTAGCAGGGAGCGAGATGGCTTTTCATTTAAACGCATGTGTATCCTGACAAGGATACAATATTCCATGAAAATCTTTGCTTATAAGTAGAAAGTTTCTATTTCAAAGCAGGAGAGAAAAAGAGTTAAAGTTGGAGGCCGGTGACATAATGTGGGTAATGATTGTTCCTTGCTTGTTGTATGTGTGTGGATAACGTTTTTAAGTGACAGCAAGAGAGCAGATACTACACAGGACTGAATAGGCTGGAAAAGATGAGTCAAAGCTGCTACCTCTTATTTTATGATTCTGTATGGTTAAGTTCCTTTTCTCCATGATAGCAATTTCTAAGGAATTAGGAAGAAATGCTTTTGTTTCATTTTCCCAAGGTATATATGCATATTAAAGTGAAATGGCAAGTCCAGTTTACTCTTTGAAGTATAGTTAATATGTTACCCAACTGCAGCCTGGCTGGACACCCAGGGCAAACGCCTCTATTTATATGCATCGTGGGTGGGGAGGTGGGTGGAGGTGTCTCTTACAGCTGACGCTGTCAGAACAGGAAGCAGAGTTATCATCTCTTTGTAGAAGATCAGAAACATTCAAAGGCCCTTAGTTGTGACAATTAAAAAAAAACTCACACACAAGAAAAAAAAACGACCTAAGGAGTTTTCACTGACTGCTAAGTGTAACTTCCTGTCTGGTATGTAGAGGAGATTGGGTTAGGTTTAGTCAGATCCTCTCATGGGAAAAATAAAAGCCACCCCAAAACAGGACATCCCAGTGTGCAGTTCGCAGGCTGCTTTTGTTGTCCACTTCCTCTGCATCTTTTTCCTCGTCCTTCAAGCAGATGTAGGTGATGAGCGGCCCGGCAGCCACCACGTTTCGTTGGAAAAAGTGCAGAGTGGATTTGCCAGGGCGAGCAGCTGGCCGGGCTTGCAAGCAGTTACCAGGTAAGTTTGTCAACCTGCATGACTTCCAGCCGGTGAGGTTTTGAAAAGAGGACGTCAGCAAGGACAGATCGCTTTCAGTCACTGCTGAGCCCGATTTGTTAGCAGAGCTCTGAAGGAAGGGCCTGGCTGGTGACAGAACAGCCCTGGCTCTTCCTCCGGACGCTGCACCTCTGCAGACTCCGAATGGTGGAGACCAACGCTGTCTGCTTCAGCCGTCTCTTCCCAATGCGATCGTTTGCCAGTTACTGGCTTCTTTGGGAAAAGGACTCCAGGAACCATAAATTTCTTGTAACGGATGTGCTTCTCTTTACCTCTCTCTACTTTCAAAGTAGCTTATTATGTGCCGTTTACCGTCGGTAGAGAAAGTTTCCTCTGTGCTGGTGAATACTGATAGAGCTCATCCCATATTGTATTCGATGTGTTGTGTTGGCTAAAAGGATATTTTACTTTTTAAATTATAGAGTTCAGAGCTGATAAAGGGGAGAATCACACATTTATGCTTTTGGGGGGACTGTAAATAAAGGGGTTTTTGTTGAATGCAGTCTTGTCTAGGAGAAATGTTGATGCAGAACTTTACGTAGGATGTGGTCATGCACCTTTTTCCACTGGAATTTACTTCCACGGTGACCTACTTTTTCTCATCAGTTCAGACATCCGCATCTTGCTTTAGTATGTGTATCTGTGTACTTGTCTTATAAGCTCTCTGAGAAACAAACCCTAAATGATATGTTTTGTCTGATCTTACATGTCATGCATGAATATTGTCACTATGGAAAAACTTTTAGGCTGCATAGAATTTTTTAAAGATGTTTTTCTTTCCTTTGGAATTACTCTTTCCCTCGTAATGTTTATGAATGAGGTGGCAACCGCTTGTACGCATCATCTCTGTGGAGCAAATTTAAACTAAAATGATTGGAGCAGCCCATATTTTCTTAGTAAATTTGGTTTCTTCGCCAAGTGTAATAGATCAGTGTGCTATAATTCTCTTCTTGGGCTATTACTACTTTCTGTCTTATTTAAAGAACCATGTGGTCCGGCAGAAAGCTCAGAGAGCTTCCAGGGACTGACTTCAAACCCCAGGCACAGAAACAGCAGTTGCAGCATCGTGGCCTTGCAAAGACCTCTCTTGACTCTCACTTAACCCTCTTTCTTTCCCCCACGTTAGTAGTTTCCGTGGTCTCCTCATCTGCGTCTTGACGGTCTTGCTTGGGTCTCAGGTGTCTATGGTGGTTGAAATCAGAAGACAATTAGAAGGAAAATACAAACACACCTTCACATAGTGAGCAGACTTTTAAATGAGTAGACTGAAGCTTTAAATAGGAGCCTGGTGTGTATAGCATTCTTTCCTGTCCTCTGACCAGTCCACCAAAGGCTTTAGGAAAATAGAAAGCAGTTTGAAAAAAGAAATATTTCGGGGCATGTTATTTTAATAAAAATAGAAAACCAATGTGTACATAATTTCAAATTCCACAAGGGCCCTGGCTCTCTTCTCGTTGGTCGTTAGTGAACTGCATGTCTTCTCATGGCTGCGGCATAGTGATCTTGCCAGAAGTAGAGACAGAAAAGCCTACGTTTCATGACGGTGTTCTCCGTGGCAGCACACGGCCTTTCTGGTCTTCAGAGCAGTCTGCGTAGTAGGTTAAACCTGGAGACAAATCCTTTCCTTACAGACCCCCAGGAAGGTGGAAAGAGTGAGACCTAAGTATTTTGCATTGAACTTTCGCCAGTGCAGAGGATGATATTTCAAATGTTGCAGAAACTAAAGGGAATAAGGAAACAAATAAGACAGAATAGATTTAGTATACATATTTGCTCAAAATTAGCCTTTCAGTGTTATTTTTGAAATTGCTGGTCCTTTGCTCTCCAATGTCATGTAGAATGTGCAGCTATTGTATTTGCCTCACAGCTATCCACTGAGATAGAACAGGGCAAAACTGAGTAGATTGAAATCTGAATCTCTGTGTCTGTCTGTCTGTCTGTCTATTGATCTATCTTTGATATAGAATCTTTTTATTTCAAAATATTTACTATAAGCTTTTGTTAGATATTTCCTTTGTTTTTCTTAATCTTATTGTCTATGGACAAATGACCAATATTAAAAATAATCTAATTGAGGGAGACCAAAGTTTAGGGGAAAAAACCCTTGAAAATGTGAAATACAAAATTATTTGGAGGCCATGGGCTGACCCCACTGCCGAGTGGTTAAGTTTGTGCACTCTGCTTCAGTGGCCCAGGGTTTGCTGGTTCAGGTCTTGGGTGTGGACCTACATACCACTCATCAAGCCATGCTGTGGCTGCATCCCACATTGAGGAACTAGAATGACTTGTGTACAACTAGGATGTACAACTATGTGCTGGGGCTTTGGGGAGAAAAAAAAAAAAAAAACAGAGGAAGATTGGCAACAGATGTTAGCTCAGGGACAGTCTTCCTCACCAAAAAAAAAACACAAAACATTAAAAATGTATTTGGAGGGCTTACAGGACTCATAGGCATGTGCTGATGTACGGATGGCGTATGTCTAGATTGTCCTCAGGAAACCACCTCTGGGAGCTTGCTTTCCTGCTATCCTTTCTGCTTTCTTCTCGGTGGATAGGCCCCTATGTCAGCCCTTTCCTTTCTAGATGGACTGGTTAAAGTATTACTCAACCTTGGCTCCTCGGTAGCATCCCCAGGCTGCTGGAGCCCCATGCCCAGAAATCCTGTCTAGTTAGCCTGAGGCCTTGCCTTGCAGCGGGTCAGCACCTCGGGATGGCTGGAGTGCAGCATTGGTCGTTCCCTCCCGGCCTGGTGGCTCCTGGAGGGGCTGCTGGGGGCCCAGGCACTGCGGGGCAACAGGCCGGGTCTGCCTGTGGGATGTCCGGGCAGTCCCTCTGAGCAGAGGCGGGCTGGGCCGGGGCGAGAGAGAACGTTCTGTCCGGCTGTGGCCGGGCGGGGGTCACCTGTCATCTGGGAGGAAGCGCTGGGAGGAGCTCACGGGATGGGCTGACCTCGCGCGGCAGAGCAGACCTCTCGGAATAGACAAGGCTCCGGGCTGTCGGCTCCTGGTGAACGAGAACCTTCGAACGAGCATTTCTGCAGGGGCTGAGGTGTCTGGGTGCGATGTGGGGCGGTGGGGCGCTCCAGGAGCTTGCTGAAGGTTCCCTGGGCGAGGGTTCGTGGGAGAGGAAGGAGCGTGATTGTCTTTGCCAGCTGTTAGGGCTGCCTGACCCACCAGGTGACTGTAGCAGGATAAAGGGACACAGCGTTTAGGGTGACCAGAGGTGGTCAGATGTGTCTGGGAAAGTTTCTCAGCGCTTGTGAAGTTTTAGCTGATCTTAGTGTTTTTAAAGAAAATGAGTTGGTGGTTAGGACGACCAGGTGGAATATAATTTGCAGAGGCTTGAGAGAGAACATTGTTAAGTTGGGAGAAGAGTGGACACGGTGACTTGGCTGAAACGAAAGAATCTGGGGGGAAATGAGAAGTCTGATTAATGTGGAACTGACCAGTTGGTGAAGGGATGGGACCTGGCCTGGGTTCCCCCGCCATCAACTGTGAAAGGCCCGGAAGCTCTGAGATGGGGCTCCAACGGGACTGTCCCCTGGGGGTTGTGTTAGGGGTGTCACATGTTTTAAAGCACTTTGCAAGCTATAGTGACAGTTCCAGGTAAATAAGTTCTGTAAAAATTATAAAAATATAGTCAGTTAATAATCAGCTTTGCCTGCTAGAGTCTAGGAATAGGAAATCAAATATTATGTTCATCGCAGTACTTAAAATATATGTAAGCTGAAGCTGTGTTTTTCCTTGGCATTACTTGAAAGGTATGCCCATTGACACGGATCCTGGATCCGTTTCATGTTTCTCTTGGGTTCTTTGACCCTCCACTTAGAGGGCACCAGGTGCTTCCTGTTCTAATATTTGCAAATTCAGGATTTGGTTGGAGGGCCATCGAAAGGCCTGGTTCGAGAATTAGATAGCATCAGGGCACAGTGACTGACTTGCTCCTGCCCCAATATGTTGACCTTGATTTGAACAGTTCAATGAACTGGCAACTCAAGTGGTTTTTTCCCATTGAGCTGGAACATTCATTGTTTTGCAGAGGAAGATGAGTCATAGCCCAGTTTTACCATTGTGCCGAAGTGAAATTTTAGTCTGGGACCAAAGGAACTCAGGGCACACTTTCTGTCTAACCCACAGTGTGAAATCTGGATTGTGAGCCGGGCAGGAATTAGTGTGGCCTGCTCTGCAGAGTTGCTCTCAAGTGTTTTAATGCAATAAATTTTTGAACCCAAATCTGATTTTTAATAATGCATGTAAAATGGCTTTTAAAAATACCTTAAGAATCAGGCTCTTTCTTAAGAAAATTCAATGCAGAGTAAAAATTATACAAAAAATTGTATGGTTTCCACAAAAAAGTGGAAAATTTTCATTCCCTCTCCCCCTCCGTAACTGTTATTAATAGTTTTGTTTGTCCTGCCACTTTTTTTGTATGAATTATGCAAATGTATGGCTTTATATCTAAGTTCCCAGAAGCGGTTTTTCTTTTTGAACCAAAGTTGAAACCGTCCTCTAGGAGTGGTGTTCCATTTAGAAAAATTATTAAAATTAGTGATCTGCGTGCATACACATATCTCAGTTCATTTGCGTAATTGCTTTTACTGTTAAATTGCTGTCCACAAAGAGGAGAGAGATGAAAAGTGGTACAGAATTGTTTGAACTTGCATTGCTGCTTTTGTGAAGTTGAACTTCTCTGCACATGTTTATTGGCTCTTGGCACAAATTCTTTAATAAATTGCCTTTTCCTCCATTGCCCGTTTTCTTCCATTGTTTGGATCTCAGACTTTTACACTCTTACTGATTCTGAAGGAAATTCCTACAAAACAGCAGATTTGGAATGACTTATTTGAATTTCTTTTAAGACAGTTAATTTCCAACTGAGAAGACAGACGTGATTTCTGGGTCTCTGGGACAGAGCTTGCAGTCTTTGGATTTAGATTCTCTATTTTCTCTTTCTCTTTTGGCCAGTGTGGCAGCTGTCATCATCTCAGACTGGGCTGAGACTGGTATTTATTTAGGGGCCCTACTATTTTATTCACTTTTCACATACTGATAAATTATTTTCATAGGGGTGGTGAATCTCAGGGTTGTTTATAGAATAACCTGTTCTGCACGTAATGTGTGGGACCTGTTAGAGTGAGCAGGAAGAGACTCCGGGGTTAGAGTGACAGCTGAATTCCAGCTGTGCTTTGTGACTCCTTAAAGGTGTGTGCACGTAAGAGCTCTTGCACATTGCTTGGCGGATTGCAGGAAGAATTATATAAGTGGTGACAGTTTTTGTTAGTAGAGCCTTTTAAGTTAATACAGGAAAAAAGAATGAAGCTTAGATGTTAAATGAAGATAAGACATTAGTTTTAATGAGGCCCCTATGCACCATCATCCTGAAAATTTACCAGCTTGTCCTCATCTTTCCATCTAGATCTGTCAGTGGTTTTTCACATCAAAGCATGAAGGCTGTAATTCTATACTGGGCTCATTTAACCACAGATCCAATACGTCACAAGAAATAAGAGAGCTATATGGGACGGCAAATGGCCTGCAGTTGCTTGGAGAATATCTTTGTGGCAGGGTGCCCGAATTTTTTGCTGGATTCAAAGTTTACTTTCATCTGTTCAGAAAGGTTCTTACTGTTCGCAAGCAAGCGAGAGAAGCAGAGAGGATGGGCACTCAGCCTCCCGTATGAGTCTGTGCTGCTTGCTCTGTTTACCTTTTGGTGTCTTACATAAAAACCTTTATTTAGTCTGTGGAGAAGACTGTTTCTCCAAGTAGAGGAGAGCTGTCCTGATGGTGTGGAGACGTGATGGATTTCAGTTTCACGCCACTGATCCACCTGCCGTGAGAGGCGGGGCTGCACCGTGGTTGTAAGATAGGCATCTTGCACACGTTCTTCCAGGTCACTTGCACAGCATCAGAGGAAATGCCTTGTCAGGTAGCGATCCTCTGAGCCCTCTGAGAAACAGCTCCTCCTGTCACACCAACTCTGACCCCTTTCTTCTGGCCCAGCCGGCCCCTCGACAGGAACCTGCTGCCAGAGCGAGTCTCCTGGTCTTGACCTGGCCTGTTTTCTTGTTTGACACCTGGATTCTTTGACTTGGCTTCTGCTTCAACTCCTAGGCAGTAACTCCTTTTCTGATGTTAGTAACTCCTGGATTGTGTTTGACAGAAAAACTATTTCCCCCAACAGATTCACTTTCTCTCTGGGTAACCCCAGTCCGCCCATGCAATCTGGTATCTGACAATTCTCTGAAAACTGTTTACTTAGTTGTTAATAAATATTTATTGTCTAACTCTGGATAACCAGTGTTACAGCCAAAAAAGGACAATTATAGTGTGTGTGTGTGTGTGTGTGTGTGTGTGTGTGTGTGGTTGTGTATGGCAGTGATTTATGGGACATTTGGGAATAGAGGAGAAAAAACATCAGGAAATGAAAATACTTATATTTTATCTCTGCCGATGTGAATTCTTTAAAATGATGATCACATTCTGTCCTTATTCACATTCATTTAAAAATCATTCTGCATTTAGTAATGATGGATTTTACAGCTGGGAGGGTATGGACAGTTTGCAAGGGAGTTGAAGAAACAGTTCTCATTTCCACCCCCCATGTCCCACTGGACCCTTCTTATCTATCCCCCTCCTTCCTGCCCATTTCTTCTGCTTTTACAAGGAGAATCTTAGGTTTTATGATGAGAATTTATTTTGTGGCTAAATGAACTAGGCACTACTTTGCAAATGTCCTTGAGATTGCATTATGTGTATTTGCTGAATTTGTTGGTAGGCCTTAGGCTGCAAAATTTCTCTGAGTAACAAAATCTAAATAAAAATGAATGGTGTTGAACGTAACTCTCCCTCTTGATTACTGTAATAAAGAATTGACGTTCACTTCCCATAATTTGGGAGTCATTCAGTGGGTAGTATCTGCCTGGTGTTTTATGATGAACAGTTCTTGTCATATTGGGTTTGTAGCAGGAAGAAAGTAAGCATTGATTCCCTGTACTTTTCTAAATTTCTCATCTATTTATGTTTCTTAAATAGAGTAGTGCAGGTTTCTGTCAACTTCAGTTGCGCCACACGTGGCTAAGAATTAGATGTAAGAAAAAAAAAAAAGTAGCCCAAAATAGATGATTTAGACAAGATTTATTGAGCCCTGCTGTTTTCTGGGTCCTGTTACAGTTGCTGGGGCATTTTAAATCCGGTTTTAAACTTAGTAATTCTTTTCGCCGGCCGCCTAGGACCACTGCATATGCCCCTCAGACCAGACGGAGATTACCGTGGACATTTGTCCCTTGGAGTGTGCAGTGAGGGGACATCCATCAAGTGCCTTACGTCCTCAGTTGGTGGGTAATCAGTTTCTAGATCTAGGGCAGTAAATTAGAAGGGTAGGGGGCTTGAGTGCTGCTAAAAATGGACACGATAACGGTAGTGAGTTATGCTGATTGTCGAGGAGACGAAGAAATAAAGAGCAGCGCGGTAAAGGCTCAAAGCCAAACAACTTGGGCCCATATGGCACTATATTTTGCTATTCAAGTTGGCAAAAATTGTAAAAACCCTTAGGACGTGATAAAGCTCTTCCGGTGGTGTGACTCTGCCAGTGAGGGAAGGCAGGATGGTTTTCTGGGCTGCAGCATCCACTCGGACTGGAATCCTGCTTGCATATTTTGTTGGACCCAACTGAATTAAGACAAAGCCCCTTTCTCTGGCCCTGGAGTGGCCTGAGTTAGGCTCATGTGCCCGGCTGGTTTCCAGCTGCGGGGGTTGGTCCCGTGCAGCCAGCGTTCAGTGACTTCCAGAAGCACTGCAAATGTTCTTGGTCCTGAGCCGGCCTCTCTGAAAGTGGGCTGTGTTTGGTTTCTTCTGCTGTTAGATCCTCAACAATTCACTCCAACGCTGGGTCAAGCACACCTTTTCCAGGAATTCTTTCCCGACCTTCCCTGATAGAAAGCATTTAGAATAGCCTGTTACTGCTCTTGTAAGTGCTGTATAAATATTTGCCATTATTATTACTGTTGTTGATATCCTCATTTCAGCGATTTCTCATAAGTTAAAAAAACAGCTAAGAAAGACAGATCAGGATTTCTTGATAGAGTGAAATCTGCACATGTATTAAAAATAGGGTGATATTTACCTCCAATTTGTCAGAGGCAGTGCATGTGGGAGGAAGAGGTGTAAGCTCCATCCACAAGGAGGCTTGTCTCCTTGGCTTTCCCTCACCTGCCGTCTTCCTTTCCGACCTTGCAGCCCCGTGAAATGGGAGCTGTCGAGGCAGCCTGTGGTGTGGAATCTGGAGACCAGTTGTTCCTCCTGGCTCCTTCACGCCAACCTGTAGCCGCTGTGAGCTGCTAAGAGCTCAGCCAGGCTAGGAGCCTGTACTCGTGCCAGATTCCCCTCGTTCTCCCATGATGATATGTTATTAGTACCCTGATCCCTGTTATTTGTTGAGTTAATCTGCGCTTCGGGGAGCTCCGAAGATCACAGCATTTTGTTTCCAGGGACCTCGTTTCCTAATATATGTTCTGGGCAGATGAGACGAGACTCAAGACAGTTAAGCCCAACAATTTAATATCTACAAATAGTGTTTTATCTTTAACCTTCCTATCCATTCCTTTTCAGCATCCTAGAAACAGATGCTTAAATTGTTTAAACAGACAGTCCCCTGTTTTTCATTCTAAGGTGTCTATTTTCCTATAAACAAGATATGACTTATGTTTTTAATCCCCATCCATGAGAACAGAGGCGTCAATGGGGTATGAGGATCAGATGAAATCCCCCCAGGTTAGAATCACTGATCGCAGGACTTCCTGCGGAAATTCTGACAGCCTGATTTTTTTTTCTCCTTTGAATTCACTCGGCTGTTTTTGGCAAACATTTATTTGTCAATATTGATTGATTATAAAAATAATTATTAAAAAAATTTAAATAGGAGATAAAAATTAAATTTAGTAATTTAAAATTATTTAAAATGTGATAGCCTTGTTGGTTGAATGATTGATCTATCTACTTAGGCAAATTAGTAAATGTACTCAGAAGGCAGGTTTTATATCCCATATGGCGGATATGATCAGGTTCATTGCTGTAGGGAGAGCGTGAAGGATCGAGCCTGTCTTTCCTTTGCCCCGTCTTGTCCCGAGCACATTTGTATTTTGACTTGGGCTTCGGGTCAGACTGCCTGAATTTCCGTTCAGGTACTTCTGTATACTAGCTGTGTACAACCTAGGCAAGTTCCTTAATTTTAAGTGACCTCTGACCTCTTCTGAAAGAGGACTGTAAAAGCATTTACCCCTTAGGGATGTTGTGGGGATTAGATTACATAGTGATCCATGAAAGAAGCATTCAATACATGTTGCTAATAGTAGCAACAGTAATAATGTTACTACTCTTACTATTATTGATAAATTTAAAGTAGTTTAAACTACCTTGTATAAGAGAGCTGCTAAAATGAATCAGACTTAGCTGAATTGAAATTTGATTTTTTTTGCCCATTCGCTTTAGGTGGTAGTGAGCTATGAAATAACTAAAAGATCAGGAGGTGGGTATAAAATCTAGGTGACTCATTCTTACACTGAACAGAACTATTAAGACTTCAGAACTTAAAGTATGACATTTCTTGCTGTTCCATGGAAATCCTTATTCCTAATTTCTTGATATTAACTATCTTAGTTCGTTAAACTCAACAATCTTAGTTTGTTAAACTCTTGTGTTGTTAGAATGAGATGTTCCTTATTTCATAAAATGTTTAGTTCTTTAAAGGAAATTCCAAGTTTCTTACTCCATTGCTGAGTGTTTTCTCTTAAAAATCACAGTAATGTCAAAGAATGTTAGAAAAGAAAAAATATCCATTCCTATTTCTACTATCTTAATAGTAACTCTCATATCTTATTTTCCCAGTTAGCCCCTATAATCACATTTTAAAATAATTGTAATTACACTACTGAACAAGCAATGGATCATTGAAGAAATTAAAGAAGAAATCAAAAAATACCTGGAAACAAATGAAAATGATAGCATGCCATACCAACTCATATGGGACACAGCAAAAGCTGTATTAAGAGGAAAATTCGTTGCAATACAGGCACATCTTAACAAACAAGAAAAATCCCAAATAAGCAATCTTAAACTACACCTAACTGAACTAGAGAAAAAAAGAACAAATAAAGCCCAAAGTCAGCAGAAGGAGAGAAATAATAAAAATCAGAGCAGAAATAAATACTATTGAAATGAAAAAGGCAGTAGAAAGGATCAATGAAACAAAGAGCTGGTTTTTTGAGAAGATAAATACAATTGACAAACCCCTAGCCAGACTTACAAAGAAAAAAAGGGAGAAAGCTCAAATAAACAAAATCAGAAATGAAAGAGGAGAAATAACAACAGGCTCTGCAGAAATACAACGGATTATAAGAGAATACTACGAAAAACTATATGCCAACAGAATGGATAACCTAGAGGAAATGGATAAATTCTTGGACTCCTACAATCTCCCAAAGCTCACTCAAGAAGAGGCAGACAATTTGAACAGACCAATCACAAGGAAAGAGATTGAAACAGCAATCAAAAACATCCCAAAGAATAAAACCCCAGGACCAGATGGCTTTCCTGGGGAATTCTACCAAACTTTCAGAGAGGATTTAATACCTATCCTTTTCAAGCTATTCCAAAAAATTAGGGAAGATGGAACACTTCCTAACACATTCTATGAGGCCAACATCACCCTGATACCAAAACCTGACAAGGACACCACGAGAAAAGAGAACTACAGGCCAATATCACTGATGAACATAGATGCAAAAATTCTAAACAAAATTTTGGCAACCAGAATTCAGCAATTCATCAAAAGGATCATACATCATGATCAGGTGGGATTCATACCAGGGACACAGGGATGGTTCAACATCCGCAAATCAATCAACGTGATACACCACATCAACAAACTGAGGAATAAAAACCACATGATCATCTCAACAGATGCAGAGAAGGCATTTGACAAGATCCAGCAGCCATTTATGATAAAAACTCTGAACAAAATGGGCATAGAAGGAAACTACCTCAACATAATAAAGGCCATACATGACTAACCCATAGCCAACATCATACTCAATGGGCAAAAACTGAATGCCATTCCCCTGAAAACAGGAACGAGACAAGGATGCCCTCTATCACCACTCTTATTCAACATAGTACTGGAGGTCCTGGCCAGAGCAATCAGGCAAGAAAAAGGAATAAAAGGAATCCAAATAGGGAGGGAAGAAGTGAAACTCTCGCTGTTTGCAGACGACATGATCTTATATATAGAAAACCCCAAAGAATCTATTGGAAAACTCTTAGAAGTAATCAACAACTACAGCAAAGTTGCAGGGTACAAAATCAATTTGCATAAATCAGTAGCAGTTCTATACTCCAATAACGAACTAACAGAAAAAGACCTCAAGAACACAATACCATTCACAATCGCAACAAAAAGAATAAAATACCTGGGGGTAAATTTAACTAAGGAAGTGAAGGACCTATATAATGAAAATTTTACAAGGCCTTTCTGAGAGAATTGGATGACAACATAAGGAGATGGAAAGACATTCCATGTACATGGATTGGAAGAATAAACATAGCTAAAATGTCCATTCTACCTAAAGCAATCTACAGATTCAACGGCATCCCAATCAGAATCCCAGTGATATTCTTTACAGAATTAGAACAAAGAATCCTAAAATTCATATGGGGCAACAAAAGACCCCGAATTTCTAAAGCAATCCTGAGAAAAAAGAACAAAACGGGAGGCATCACAATCCCTGACTTCAAAACATACTACAAAGCTACAGTAATCAAAACAGCATGGTACTGGTACAAAAACAGTTGTACAGATCAATGGAACAGAATTGAAAGCCCAGAAATAAAACCACACATCTATGGACAGCTTATCTTTGACAAAGGAGCTGAGGGCATACAATGGAGAAGAGAAAGTCTTTTCAACAAATGGTGCTGGGAAAACTGGAAAGCCACATGTAAAAGAATGAAAATTGACCATTCTTTTTCACCATTCACCAAAATAAACTCAAAATGGATCAAAGACCTAAAGGTGAGACCTGAAACCATAAGGCTTCTAGAAGAAAACGTAGGCAGTACACTCTTTGACATCAGTATTAAGAGGATCTTTTTGAACACCTTCTCAGAGAAGGGAAACAATAGAAAGAATAAACAAATGGTACTTCATCAGACTAAAGAGCTTCTTCAAGGCAAATGAAAACAGGATTGAAACAAAAAAACAACCTACTAACTGGGAAAAAATATTTGCAAGTCATATATGTGACAAAGGATTAATCTCCAAAATACATAAAAAACTCACACAACTCAACAACAAAAAATCAAACAACTCAATCAAAAAACGGGCTGGAGACATGAACAGACATTTCTCCAAAGAAGATATACGGATGGCCAACAGGCACATGAAAAGATGCTCATCATCGCCGATCATCAGGGAAATGCAAATCAAAACTATACTAAATATCACCTTACACCCATTAGAATGACAAAAATATCTAAAACTAATAGTGAGAAATGTTGGAGAGGTTGTGGAGAAGAAGGAACCCTCATACACTGCTGGTGGGAATGCAAACTGGTGCAGCCACTATGGAAAACAGTATGGAGATTTCCCAAAAAACTAAAAATAGAACTACCATACGATCTAGCCATCCCACTACTGGGTATCTATCCAAAGAGCTTGAAGTCAGCAATCCCAAAAGTCCTGTGCACCCCAATGTTTATTGCAGCATTATTTACAATAGCCAAGACATGGAAGCAACCTAAGTGCCCATCAACAGACGAATGAATAAAGAAGATGTGGTACATAAATACAATGGAATACTACTCAGCTGCAAAACAGAGCAAAATCATTCCATTTGCAATAACATGGATGGACCTTGAGGGAATTATGTTAAGTGAAATAAGCCAGCGAGAGAAGGATAATCTGTGTATGACTCCACTCATATGAGGAATTTAAAAATGTGGACTAAGAACAGTTTGGTGGATATCAGGGGAAAGGTGGGGTGGGGGGTGGGCAGAAAGGGGGAAGTGGTGCACTTACAACACGAATGACAGACATTAATCTACGACTGAAATTTCACAAGGTTGTAACCTATCATTAACTCAATAAAAAAATAAATAAATTTAAAAAAAAGCAAAAAAAAACAAACAAAAACAAAAACAAAAATAAAATAATTGTAATTATATAATACTCCTAACTTTTTGTTCTGGTATTTTAGTTTTATATTATTTCCTAAGTATTTTTGATGTTTCTGTTAGGTAGTTATTCTATAATTTATTTGACTCTTTCTCTGTTTTTTGATATTTAATTTATTCCGGGTCTTTCACCATTATGAGTAATAGTGCAGTGAAAATTATCTTTATTGATCAGTAAAATGAGATAATAAAAATAATTACCGTAGCGTTGTTGTGAGGATTGTATGGATTAATGGATATGAAGCAGGGTTTCTCAGCCATGGCACTATTGCTGTTTGGGCCAGATAAATCTTTGCTCTGGGGACCGTCATGTGCGCTGTAGATGTTTAACAGTATCCCTGGCCTCTGCCTACCGTTTTGACAAACAGAAATGTTTCCAGACATTGCCAGGTGTCTCCTAGAGCACGGAGTGGCTCCCAGTTGAGAACCCTGATGTGAAAGATTTAGAACATCCTGGCCCTGCTCCAGTGAGTTCTATTCACTAGTAATATTTGCTATTACTATTACTGTTGTTGGTGTCATTCTTCATTTCAGTTATTTATTTCTGATAAGTTCCTAGAAATAGAATTTCTGGGACAAGTGGTTTAATTTTAGGGTTTCTGACATGTATTACTAAATGGTCTCTAGAAAGGCTCTGTTAGGTTTAATGCCTCCAGTTATATATAAATATGTCTCTATCTCTGAGATCCAGCCAGTATCCAATTGTGGGTACCACTTGTTGTTTTATTTTCAATTTCTCTAATTACTGCTCAAGACAAGTATTTTCTTTTCTTTTTTTTTTTTTTAAAGATTTTATTTTTCTTTTTTCTCCCCAAAGCTCCACGGTACATAGTTGTATATTTTTAGTTGTGGGTCCTTCTAGTTGTGGCATGGGGGATGCCGCCTCAGCATGGCTTGATGAGTGGTGCCTTGTCCGTGCCCAGGATCCGAACCGGCGAAACCCTGGGCCTCTAAAGCGGAGCTCGACAACTTAACCACTTGGCCACAGGGCCAGCCCCAAGACGAGTATTTTCTATGTTTCTTCACTTGTATTGCCACATCTGATGATTCTGGTAACGGCCTTTGTTGGCTTCCCCCATTTTTTTTTTTTTTGAGCAATTTTGCCATCCACCACTTGAAGTTGAAAAGTCATATCCTCTATAACCAAGTCTGTGTTAAATTTCTTTTCTTGATCTTTAATAACATCCAAGTTGAACATTGTTGATGTCTTTCAGATTATTGTGTTTTTGTTGGTTCAGATTAAGAACAGTAATTGACAGTGTCCCATATAAGGAGAACTTTCAGGATTTAAATATAAGGTGATGTCCTGTTTTTTGAAGGATAATTTTGTGGAGAAGCACCCAGCTTTGTATTCAGTGACATGTGTCATTTATCAAAGGTGCTTGCCTCTGGCTTACTTTTTGGAAATAGTCCCAGTCCAGCTATAGCCGAGGCTGGTGCTGCCCTGCTCACATCGTCTGCTTTCCGCACTGGTGCTTGGGGACTTCCAGCTGCAGGCGTCTGTGTTCCTTGGCTTGAGGGCGTTCTCTGGCTGGAAAAGCTCACACCCAGGGTTGGCCGGGAGTGCCAGCCCCCAGCAGCCCACACCCAGTGACTGCTGTAGTATAAATCTGTACTATATACGTGTATAGTATAAATCCGTACCAGCTCTCTTGCATCTCAGATGACCTGCCTTTGAGATGAGCATTTGGCCCTGGTTTTCTCAGTTGAATTATGATTCAGTGGTAACTTACTTGAAAATGACCCTTTTATTGGCTACCTTTCCTGTCCTGTCCCACTTCTTCACCATCCACCAGTGTTTCATGGGGTCACCTCCAAGATAAACTACTTATATTTGAATCCTTGTCTCAGTATTTGCTTCTGGGGGGTGGAACCAACCTAAGATGTTTGCCAACTTTTCCTTTGACCGTGACCTTTTCCTTTGACCTTGATGAAAGAAGAGGAAAAATCAGGCCAGGAGAATAGAAATCTTTTGAAGACCTGTCTGTATAGGAAGGAGATAAATTTAATTGATTCAAGAGACGACTTGGACAAGTAAATATTCTAGTTACTGCAGCCCAGGGTGTCCCAAGAAAGAGTCTCTGGACTGTATGATGGGGTTAAAGCCACAGCAGGATAGCTTTTAGTGTCCCCACCTAATGTGAGTTTCCACCCACTTGCTTCACACCATGGAGGGATGCAGGCTTGCTGGATTTCAGAAAGACTGGTTTTTAGTTTGTGGCTTTCTCCACATAGAGACTGATTAATATTAGGAAGAAAAAAACCTCCTCATCTATAGCTTTCCTAATTTGTCCTTGTGTTTGAGCTAATTGTTAATGCCTTGGGAAAAACTTATAGCTTGCAGCTCTGCTAGCTTGGCGGACAGGGCAATATTAGTTTCAATTTCAGGCTTAGTCTGGAGGGCTGTGTTTGAATAAAACCATCCCAGAGTTGAGGGAAAACCACAGTGGTCTTCTTCTGGATGCTAAAAGGGACTTTGCATGACTGATAAGGAAAAAAATGCCTTTTAAATTAGAGGCACAGGTCATTTCCAGGGCTTTTTGTATTATGCTGCCACTTCCTTACTCACATTTAAAGAATAAAAACAAAGGCCCAATTAATAGTAATAATAACAGGAATGGAAACAAAGAAAAGAAAATGAGTAAAATAACTACAGTTGTAAATATTTGCTTTGTTAGTTAAAAAAAGTCAACTAATTGGAGCTGATTTCTAAAAAGTCAAATTTGGCTAGCATATAATAGCTAAATTTCTTTAACTGGGTGGGGTTGGAATGTTGAGGCCCTGATGTGGATGTCCCAGGCCAGGGTGGAAATTTCGCCTAAGGGCACTTACTGAAAGAGCCCTCTGGGGAGGGTAGGTGAGCGGCACCTACATGGGCTCCTGTCTCCCTGAGCCACCTCGCACCCTGCCGTCTGCTCATCGCCCAGCTGTGTTCTGTCAGTGCCCCCTCTGCAGATGGCCGACTTCCAGGAGCATTTGTCTCAAAGTCACATAGCTAGTTTGTTTCTTTGCCAGCAAAATGTTGACTGTAGTTTCTAAAAAGCTGAGGTCATTACATGGTCTTCAATGACCTTAGCTGTAAGTGAATGCGACCCAGAGTGGCTCCAAATCAATGTTGGCCCGCATAGGTTTCACAGTTTCCATGTGAAAGTTCTTCCTTTGTTGTTTGGGATTAATAACTGAATAGGATGTAAAGCCAAATGATTTCATTGTTGAACACAGACTTGAAGGTCATGAGAAACTGCCTGTTCAAATTAAACTTTGCCGAGATGTGGTTAAAAGGTCTCCATTAACACCTGGATCGTTTTTTGAAACAAGGCAGAGGAAAAAAAGAGAGAAAAAAAGGGAAACATCCTTCTTTCTATGTTGTGAAAATTGATTTCAGCTACATCAAATGATGTGTTGGGTCCTTACGATGGGGGACCTGTGAGGCTGAGTTTGCACTGTGAGTAACATTTTAAAACAAAGGTGTCTATTGAGGACCTACTGTGTGCCAGGTTGTTCACAATGAGTTTGTTGTGCCAAGAAATGTGGTAAAGAATTAGTTGTAGGTACACCTACTTTGTTAAAACTTGATTTTTAAGTTTTGTATCGTGTTGATTCACTATTTAAAATAGGATTTCGAATCAAGTTAAGTACTTAGCACTTTGAATTTTATTATGTCTTCAAAAGAATTTAATAGTCACACATACCAATGGATGAAAATACAGTAGTACTGAAATTTAAGAATACAGAGACCCAGGCTCAGGAAGCACAATATCTTATAGAACTGTATCTTGTACTTATCTTCTATGTATTTTCTAGGCTTTGGAGTCAGAAGTTAGGAAAAGCTTGTCTCCTTGTCCGTATTTACTTTTCCCACTTGGATAAGGAACTGCCCTAGCTCTTGGCTATATATTTATATACACATGTCCATTTGTATGATGAATTGCCACAGATCTAGCATCTATAACTTTTACATCATAAAGACAGATTCACTTTGAAAGTGACACACTGAGAGCCTGGTTTTCCCAGGACTGGTGCGTCGTGAAGTGGTTGAGGGGTGACTGGCCTGCCTGGTTGGGTCCTGTTCGCTCCTGTGTTATTAGTATATCTCCTTGCATTCCGGTTGGGTCTTCAACCTCCTCTCCCCGCGCGGCTTTGAGGCCCTAAGTCAGCTGGTAGGAATTTGCTTGTGTGGTAGGAATAACTACAGATGGCTGGAGATACAAGGTGCTCATGTAACAGTTCCATTAGAATTTTTCCGTGCTTAAAGCAAACAAACAAAACAAAATGAAAAAACCCCTAAAACATTATAATTTTATTGGAGTTGAATTATCCCTGTTCAAGAAGAAATTTTCTTACATGGCTAACTCAATTTCTTCTGAATGATTAGGACTTTTCTCCTTTTCCTAAGGATACATCAGGTTATTTCTTTGGTAAATCAGTAAATATTTATTATATTTATGCTGTATAAGGGACTATGTGAGAGGCCAGGGAATAAGACAGTTTCTTTCTTCAGGGAATTAAGAATTTCATTAGGAAGGGAGATCAACAGGGGCATGCATGTATATAATATTATTAACTTCCCAACCTCCCCAGATATTTTGTTATAAGTAAGGAACAAAATATGTGAATTCAAAAGGTGGGGGTGGCATGGGTATGGGGCTGGTGGAAGAAACTCTTTCGAGGGCTCCTGAAAGAGGGGACCATTTGCTGTGGAAACTGGTGGCAGCCTGGGGCTGGAGGAGAATGTTCCAGTGGAGGGCATGGATCGTAGGGATGGTTACAGGAATGCATGCTGAACACCATACTAAGTAGGTTTCTTAACCCTGCGACGTATAGATGTACCTGATTTCGAAGACAGGGGGATGTTTGGGAGGTTCTGCGTGCAGAATTTCATGATCATAAGAAGCTAGTCTTTCAATTAGGATGCACGTGGGAGGGTGGACAGTATGGGAGGTGGTTGTCCAATGTTGAGGGGAGGATATTGAAGACCTGGCCATCGGGGTTGATAGCTTGGGGATATCTCGGCTCTGCTGAAGAATTAAATTGAGTTATGGCAAAGTTCTCTTCGTGATTTTTAATGTTGAAGATGCTGCTGCCAAAAGCTGAGCTCACTCTTCTTTTGGGTGTATCTGACTGAAAGAATGTGTGTGTGAAAGATTCTTCCCTCTTGTTGCACTGACCTTATCAGTTTCTCGTTCAGGAGCTCAGGTGATGCCAGCAGACAGGGCTTCTGATGGTGACCGGCTTGTTTCCCTCCACTGTCTGTTTTGTGCTTTTCCTAGTTATTTCCCTCGAAAGGTAAAAGGAGGTGCTCCGGCCGGGTTTCATCCCTCCGGGCCGGTTTGTGTGGGATTGCCCCCTGCTCACGTTTGTTGTCAGTTGCTGCTGTGTGTCCTTTACCCAGTTGGGGCGAGAGGCCTGGGCACCTGCAGCCTGCTCTCCTGCTTTGTGTTTCTACTTCTGACCTCGTGGTTCCAAGTTTGTGATTCCCGGGAGGGACACGTGACCGAGAAATGTTGCAGATGAGTGGGTGCCTTCTTTTCCTATTGCTGCTGTAGCCAATCAGCTCAAATTCCATGGCTTAGCACAGCACAGGTTTGTTATCTTAGAGTTCTGGAGGGCAGAAGTCAGGCTCAGGTCTCACTGTACCAAACTCTGAGTGTTGGCAGTGCTGTATTCCTCCCGGAAGCTCTAGGGGAGAATTAGTTTCCTTGCCTTTCTAGCTGCCCACGTTCCCTGGCTTACAGCCCCTTCCATTTTCAAAACCAGCATGGTGGGCCGAGTCCCTCTCAGGTTGTAGTGGATAATTCTTGATTTTCTTTTTTCTTTTTTTCCTTTTTTTTGAGGAAGATTAGCCCTGAGCTAACATCTGCCACCAATCCTCCTCTTTTTGCTGAGGAAGACCGGCCCTGAGCTAAAACGCGTGCTCATCTTCCTCTACTTTATATGTGGGATGCCTGCCACAGCATGGCTTGCCAAGCAGCGCCATGTCTGCACCCGGGATCCTAACCAGCGAACCCCCGGGGCCGCCAAAGCGGAACGTGTGCACTTCACCACTGCGTGACTGGGCCAGCCCCTTGATTTTCGTGTTTTTAGAAAAAAGAACCTCTGCACAAGGAATTTAGTATGGAATTCTCCCATCATTCACGCTTGTCTAAAATAAATTTCATCACTTTCTTTTTTGGCAGCTGACATAAATACTTTTTAAAAATAATGTTAGAAGAAGTTTTCTTCTTTGTGTGTGCGTGATGTGTGTTTGATGACCGGGAGAGGGAGGGATGACTCAAATCTTGTCGACTTCAGGGCCGGTGGAGGGCTGAACTTCCGGAATGGGCCATGAAGAGCGGACTTCACTTGGCTGTGACGAAACACGTAAACCACTCGTGCTTCTCCACTTTCTCCGCTTTATTCTGAAGCCATTTACTTCGGTTAATGTGATTTCATAGTTTCTTTCTCAGTGTCATCTGGCAGGATGTTATTAAGGAGAAACATCCAACTTGAGTTTGAAGTGTATTTGGGAACAAACCAAGTGGGTAGCCCAACTAAAAGTGGAATTGAAATGACTCATTTTATGAAAAGTGAGGCAGGTCGGAGGTTAGTTAGCAAGGGGTTTCTGTGTTCGTCTGTGCGCTCGGTGATAGCTTGGCGTTTGGAAGGAATTGGTTTTAGGTGAATCGGATATTGGTCGGGCAGATGCTAGAGACTGTATGCTCATTGCATTCCATTGCTGACCGGAGAACCTGGATAGCGTAATTATCACATGAATATGAAAGTTGATGTGTTATAATAGCACAGTTCATGGAACTGGAGGCTACCTGTGGGAGGTGTCACTCCAAGAAACCTCTAGCTACGTTTTTAAGAAGGGGTCATATATGAGTCAGGGATTCATTAAGAAAATACTTCCAAGACACATCACTTAGATCCACTGCTTCTTCCCTGTCGATTTTATAGATATGACTTTAATTTTGTAGCTATGATTTTTCTGACGTCCCCCCCAGTCATCATTGTATAGACAATGCAATTCTCACTGCATATTTGGAATTTTTAGAATAATAATATTTAGAATGATGTTTAGAAAATGTACATTTCTGAAATACTCAGAATATTACTCAGGTTACTGTTAGAATTAAAGTAGGGTTTTGTCCAGACAAATAGATGTAAGTTTATGACCTCCTAACTTAGACACTGCCTAAATCTTTTGTTTTCCTACGATATATTTGATTAGCTTTTATTTTCAAGGAGAAACTAATCTTCAAGAAGACGGTTATTTGTTGGATGAGGGCCAAGAGAAAAAATCTAGGAATGTTAAGCCCCTGTGTAAGGGGAAGTTGGTATTTCTTTTATTGCTGGTAATCCTTAGTGATCTAAGGATTGAGGCCCTATAAGTTTGTGCTTCTCTTCCTTTTCATTCCCCGTAAAGAGCCATCACACAGGCAATTGGGAACTGTGACATGGACATTTAAGATGGCCTAATGCAGGACATTCGTTCCTTCAGTTTCCTCATTCTGCAGCATATAGAAGAAAGAAAGAAAACCCTGGGATGTAACAAATAAAAATGACATGAAGTAGAGAACACTGAGTCTGGCTTGTAGTAGATGCTCAATAAATAATTTTTAAAGGCATGAACCAAATAGCTTGTTTGTGTACGTGTTTAAAGTTAGTGTTTATAGGATGGAGTCTGTCTCTCTCTCTTTGTCTTAGGAAAGATGTTTGTGTTGTATCTACGGGAAAGAGAAACATATCTTTACCATTTATAGCTGTAAATCATAAGCTTAAAAATAAGATTAGCTTAGGGGCTGGCCCCGTGGCCGAGTGGTTAAGTTCGCGCACTCCGCTTCGACGGCCCAGGGTTTCGCCGGTTCGGATCCTGGGCACGGACATGGCACTGTGCGTCAGGCTGCGTTGAGGCGGCATCCCACATGCCACAGCTAGGAGGACCCACAACTAAAAATACACAACTATGTGCTGGGGGGATTTGGGGAGAAAAAAAGGAGATTGGCAACAATTGTTAGCGCAGGTGCCAACTTTAAAAAAAAATAAAAATAATAAGATTAGCTTAGTGTAATCCTGAGAATTACAGAAGAGGACCTAAGAGAGATCTAATGACTGTTCTTTCGTGATGTAGAAGGTATCTCTTTACTGTGTTTGAGAGATTTTGTTTTATCTGATCCTTTTATTTCTGTCTTAACCTTTCATAAAATGAGACCTTATAATATTCTTTTAAGATAATGTTGGTAAACTTTTTGAGATCAGAGAGTCATTTAAAAAATTGATGGAAACTGTGAAATTTCTGCCCCCACTCAAAATCACCTATGCAAGTACATAATTTTTCTCATAACTTCAAGAAGTTTGTATAGTTACTCAAACTTATCCAGATATGGAGCAAAATATGAACTTTTGTTCATGTGTCCATTTTATTCATATTTGCTCATTTATTTCCACGGCTTTTAAGATTTACAGGATTATCTGAGAGAATGCTACCCTTGGTTGTTTTTGTTTTTAAGCAAAATAGTGTGTATATAATATATGTTTAAAAAGTCAAACATTTCATCCCATAAAAATCATATTCTACCCCCGGGGGAGATAAATCCCCATCATTAGATGATTTTATTTTGGTCCATGTGCATATGCTAGCATATGTATTATAATATATATTCATATTATCTATTTTTGAATAAATACAAGATCATGTTATTTATGTTTTACAGTTGTTTCTTTTTTGGCTGAGCTATACCTAGAGTCCCTTTCCATGCCAGTATTGGTAGATCTAGTGTATTATTTTAAAACACTATTTCACCCTTTATTTAACATGAATATAATTCTATAGACGTTGTAGGTTGACTTTATATTTATCATGGTTGGTGGCAGAAATAAGAGGAGAGTAAGGGACTCCTGGTCCGAATGACATCTTAGTTGCTCAAACTCTGCTCTGTTCTTCTTCTCAGCGTGGCTGTGCGGGGCTGGGGGAGGCAGAAGGTTTGAACAGAGGGGTTGTTGGCTAAGCAACAGGCCTCCATCTAACAGAACACCCACTGTCAGGGTTTCCAATGTTTGAACCTCAGCAGAAATACCACTTGTATTCTGAAGTCCTTTGTTTCAACTACATAACTCAATAAGAAAGAAAGTTTCCTACTATTCAAAATAGACACTGTTTAGAGGCCAAGTTTTGCCTTTTAAGGCTGAATGTGCTTTATTTTAAGCTACTCTTTCTTCTCAAGAGGACTGGTATAAACAAGAGGAGGGCCCTCTGGTATTTCTACGCAAAGCATCAGTAATACTGTTTCTCTTTAAGTTAATTATGTTTAATCCTGCTTATTTACTTAGTGTCTATTGCTGTAGCACCTAAGAGCTCAGCATTTGGCACATAGGACTGAGGAGTGGAGGCAGCTTGTCGGGGTGGAATCTCTGTTTCAACTCTTACTAGCTGAGAAACCTCAGACAAGCCGATGAACTCTCTTGCCTCGTCTGTAAGGATCCTCATAGTACTGTCTCACGGTTGTTGTGAGGAGTAAAGTAAGACAATGCAAGGGAAAGGACAACCCAGAGAATGGGAGAAAATGTTTGCAAATCATGTATCTGATAAGGATCTAGCATCCAGAGTATATAAATAATTCTTACAACTCAGGAATAAAAGGACAAATAGCCAAGTTGAAAAATGGGCAAAGATTTCACAATACACAAATGGCCAGTGAGCCCTTGGACAGATGTTCAACATCATTAGTCTTTAGGGAAATGCAAACTAAAACCACAATGAGATTGTACTTCACACCCGCTGGGATGGGTATAATAAAAAATGCAGGAAAGGACAAGTGTTGATGAGGATGTGGAGAGATTAGAACCCTCATACACTGTGGGTGTGAATGTAAAATGGGTGTGGTGGCTTTGAAAGTCTGGCAGTTCCTCAAAAAAGTTAAGTGTTGAGTTATCATCTAACCCAGCCATTCCCTTTTAAATGATATCCCCAAGAGAACTGAAAACACACGGCCACACCAAAGCTTGCACATGGATGTTCATAGTAGCATTATTTATAATAGACAAAAAGTGGAAGCAACCCAGATGCCCATCAACTGATGATGGGATCAATAAAATGTGTTCTCTCCATACAGGGGAACATTATTCAGCTATAGAAAGAAATGTGGTATTGATAGAAGTTACAGGATGCATAACCCTTGAAAACATAAAGCTAAGTGAAGGAAGCCTGGCACGAAAGGTCACGTATCATATGATTCTGTTTGTGGGAAATGTCTAGAATAGGAAAATCTGTAGAAAGTAGATTAGTGGTTGCCTAGAGCTGGGGGGAAGGGAAGGAATGGGGAATGACTGCTAATGGGTACAAGGTTTTTGGGGTAATGAAAATGTTCTGGAATTAGATAGTGATCGTTGCATAACTTGGTGAATATACTAGAAACTACTGAATTTTACACTTTAAATGGATGGATTTTATGGCATGTGAATTATGTTTCAATTGACAAAAACATAAGATAATGCATGGAAAGTGGTACTGTGCCTTCACGTGGTAAGATTTCTGCACATTACCTGCTTCTGCTACTGCTATCATTATCGTCATTATTATTATAAAAAGATAATTGCTTGTAATGTGGTTATATTATTTCCAGTTCTTTTCTTCAAATTACACAAATACTATCAATTTAGTGCTTGCAAAATGTTAATGCAGTTAAAGATCTGCATTTGTGGACGGGTTCTGTGATGGAAAGCCTTTGAATTATTGTGGGTGCATGTCTTTTTCCCATTTGCTTACACTGCATCTTCTTTGTATAAAATAAAGTACTTCTTGACAGGTCATATGGCATTTATAGATTTTTTTTTTTACTCTCTTTCATTTGACTTATCTGATGGAACACAGTCAGCTCCTGTGATGAAGAGAAAGCAAAGAAACCGAGAGTAGGATAATCGAGAGGAATTCCTAGACCTTGATCAGATTTCCTGTCAGTGTTTTCCCCCCCGCAGTTAAACAAGTTCTCCTTCTGGGCAATAGTTATGCAGTATGAAATTTCAAGTAGTACAGTATAGTAATGTAACCACACTTGGATGTTTTGGGAAACATTTTATATAAAGTGCATGTAAAAATTGATTCTTTCCTGTAGTCAGTTATCTGGAATAACATTTGGACTGTGTTTGCTAAATATGTCAACCGTATCCTAAACACTGTGATCGTTTTAGAACTATTAATGGATGAGACTTGGGGGCATTTCATGGTTGTAAGGATTAAATGGTATTTATGCGAGTGTATAAGCGAATAAATTATAGTTTACAACATGTTAGAATAGTTGCTTATGGCTAAGGAAATGCACATTATCTGCCTATTATAGGATCTAAAATTGGTCTGAGCTGTAACTTTCATTTCTGGATTTACTCCTTCAAGCTTAAAGGGTGTTCCAATTTCATTATTACCGATAGCAAGATAAGATGATTTCAGTTTCCTTGCAGCTGGGCCTCATGGTGGCTTTTTTTGAGGCTATTGTTTGGATGTGTGACCTCATCTGACTTGTCTTGAGTTATTGTGTGTCTCCACCCTGTCTGCTTGGGCGACTGTGGGTTTGCTCTCTCACCTTGATCTCAGTAAAGCTGTCACACCGGCTCCTTCTTTTCTAGTGGGGGACCCACCTGGTTACCTTGCCAGTTGGATGCTTTGATCTTGTTTGCTGGTTGGAGTGTGTCCCTTGATGGCCCCAAACATTGATATCCTTGTTTCCTGGTTCTGTTCTGGGGGCTGCCTGGGCTACCTCTTTTCTGTCTTAGCGTCCAGGCTCATCTTCCACAGTGGCCGCCTTCTGCATGGCAGTTTTATGGTGTACTTTTTTTCCCCCATAAAGGGTAGCAGTCTTCTTAATAAATTGTATGTTTAGGATGAGTGTTAATACTAAAATCTTACTTATTTATAGGTGAATAAATTATATACGGTTATTCTTTTGATACCCAGTGTCATTCTTTTTTTTGAACTCTACTTTCCAAATCTCTACACTAGCATGTATTATTATATTCTAGAAAGATTAACAAACCAGGTTTTCTTTTGTTTTTTTTTTTTTTTTTTTTTGGTGAGGAAGATTGGCCCTGAGCTAACATCAGTTCCTCTTTTTCTTGAGGAAGATTGTCCCTGAGCTAACATCTGTTACAGTCTTCCTCTGTTTTGTATGTGGGATGCTGCCACAGCATGGTTTCATGAGTGGTGTGTGGGTCTGTGCCCAGGATCTGAACCTGCAAACCCTGGGTTGCCAAAGCAAAGCATGTGAACTTAACCACTATGCCCCCAGGCTAGCCCCACCAATGTCATTGTGATCTGAATTTTTCTAGAATAATTATGTCCTAAACATTTATATTATTTATTATCTTTACTTCTTATTGTTCAGAAAAAATAGTTTAATCAGTGAGTTCTCATAATTTATACATTAAAGAATTATGTATACAACTGTCTGTGGTTGAATTAGATTTTTATTAAAATTTCACTTTTAGTGAAGAATTTACCACAGTAAAAGCAGTCTAGCTTTATTACTTGATTTAGAAAATGAACACATCATGGTTAATGATATTATACTCTGAGCTACAGATAAGAAAAATATATGTAACTTATTTGTCACAAGAGTAGAGTGACCAAAGCTATAGTTTTTCAAGTTCAATTATTATCATATCTTTCTCTACCAAGTAACATTTATTTCTCTGTAAGCAAAGACTGTATTATACATGCATTTATATGTATAATTGAGCTAATCATATTCTATCACTTGTGTTCACATAAATCTATTAAATTAAAATGTGTGCCACTTATCAAAGTTTGGCACAATTATGTGTTTATACATAAACTTGTGTGATCTTGGAATTTGGTCTTGGTGCTGGGCTGACGGTCTGTGTGCAGAAGTGTGGGTGGAAGACTGCTGGGTGGTTAATGTTTCTTTCCACCGTGAGTGCCGTGCAGTTTCTTTTCTGGTTCGTTGCTGCCACTGCTGCTGTGGGGCTGCTCTGTGTGTGTGGCTTTGCCTTACAACCCACACTGTCTGCTCCCAGACCCACTCCGTCTCTGGTTGCAAGTCTGCACAGTATTTCCTGGAAGTGAGTGACTGGGCGTTGTGCTCCACTGGGCTCCAGCTCAGCCTTACGGGTGCTCCTCGTTCTTCTATCAGGGGGTCTCTGATGTCTTCATCAAAAAATAATCTCGTGCAGAGTGGTGATCCTCCTGCCTTTACAAATGAACCGAGCTTTGGAAAGGGAAATGATTAGTCACCAAAACTCTAAATACCAGGATAAAATGTTCCCATTTAGATGAATCAAGGGTCAATTTAGTTTTCTAATGAACTTTAGAATTGCTTTTCCTGTCTGCTTTTAGGAACTCTTTTTTTTTTCCCCAGCTTTTCTTCCTTTTAATGATTCTAGGATCAAATTTTCATTCCTTGTCAATAATAAAAGGATCTTTAATCGTGAAAAAGAGGAAATGAGAAAGAAAATCAGTGGGTCATCTTGATGATCATGGTTTCAAAATTTTGCAGAAGGATGAAAAGGCCATAGATTTAACAGAATTATGTTTTTTTTAAATTGAAGTGGGCTAGTTGGAAGTCTAGATTGAATTATGGTCAATACATAGTTTAGACTTAATGAACACGTTAAGTACACTCATTCAGTAATTTTTTTTTATTGACAACCTGTATTAGGAGTTGTGTATACTACGATGAGTAGAGCAGACCCTTCTTGTCCTCATGGACTTATACAAATCAATATGTAATCAAATTGAGGTAAATGCTAAGGGGCAAGAGAAAAGAAAACAGGATGCTTTGAAAGATTGGGGAAGTCTAGAAGTCTGCTCTGAAGAAATGATGTTTAAAATTAGACCTGAAATAGCCATGGGAATCAAGCAGTTTGAGAATGGGGTGAAGAGTACTGTAGGCAGACATAACAGCATGAGTAAATATCCTGGGGCAGAAAAGGGCTGAGTGCATCTGAGTAACACAAAGGCCAGTGTTGCTGGAGCTATTGAGAGACTGAGAGGCGGGGAGAGTGTTGGAGGATAAGACTTGGCGTAGGTAGGAGTCAGATGATTCAGAACTTTGTAAGCCATGTTGATTTAATAGCTCCAAAGTTCATTGTCAAGGTGGCTATCATTGGAAAGTGGATTGGAAAGGAACAAGAACAGAAGTTAGGAGATACTGTCAGGTTATCAGCGTTAGGTTAATGGATTCCAAGCGAGAGATGACGGTAGCTCAGACCAGGGGACGACTGGCAGAGGAAGAGTTGTGGATGGATTCAAGATTTATTTAGGAATTGGAACCAACAGAAGTTGGCGATAGATTGTGGTATTAGATAGATCGTGAAATGCCAAGGTTTGGTTTTAGGGTCCTGGCATGAACAAGTGAGTGGATGAAGGTGCTGTGCACTGAGTTATGAAGGACTGGAGACCGAAGTGATTGGAGAGAAGACCAGCAGTTTGATTTTAGATGTGTGAAGTTTGAAATGAGTCTGTGAGACGTCTCAGCAGAGATGTCAGGTAGGTGATTGGAGACGTGCTTTGTTATTTATCTCTTGCTGAATAACAAAGTACTCTGAAACTTAGCAGCAAATCTATATTAGTAATCTATAGCTCTGTAACACATTACCCCAACATTTCAAAGCTTAAATTAACAAATATTTATCTCATGCAGTTTCCTGGGTCAGGAATTTGGGGGTGGCTTTGCTACGTGATTCTGTCCCAGTGTCTCTCATGAGGTCACAGTCAAGGTCTGGCCAGGCTGCTGTCATCTGAAGGCTTGACTGAAGCTGGAGGGTCTGATTCCAAGATGGCTCATGGCTGTTGGCAGAAGGCCTCCGTTGCTTGCTGGCTGTTGGTGGGAAGCCATAGTTCCTCACCATGTGGACCTCTCCAAGGGCTGCTTGAATGTCTTCGTGACATGGCAGCTGGCTTCTCCTAGAGCGAGTGATGTGCAAGAGTGCAAGGAGGAAGCTGTAAGTCCCACTTCTCTCATCACTTCTGCCATATTCTCTTTGTTAGAAGTGAGTCACCAAGTCCAGCCCACATTAAAGAGGAGAATTCAGCTCTACCTTTTGAATGGAGGACTACAGAGAATTTGTGAACATATTTTAAAATCATTACACATAATTTTGTAATTTAGTAGAGAGGTTTGGGTTGGAAATACAACACTGGGACATTTGCACCTAGATTGTATTTAAAACTATGAGAGTGGATTAGAGGCTACTTAGTAAGAGCGAATAAATTGAGATGAGGCCCAGGACTGATGCCTTAGGAAATCTGACATTTAGAGGACCTGCTGTGGAAGGGTAGAGGAGAAAGAGGAAACTGAATCTGGGAAGACGAAGAAAGAGTGTTTCGAGGGGCAGGGAGTGGTCTGCTGTGGGGGAAGGCTACTAAGATGTCTGTTTGACTTTCACTTTTAAGAATTTGCTCTTTAAATGAACGAATAAATGAGTAAATAAATGAGTTGTATGTGTACAAAATTTTAACTCTACATATGTTTCTTACAGAAATGCTTATAAAAATAAAAACAAGAAACAGCATTAAGAATGTACAATAACAGGGCGGTAGTGATAAATAATTTATTGAATGTCCAGCCAAAAAATAACTATCTAAGAGCTTTAAAAAGGACATTATGAAAGAGTATGTACTGTAATGGAAACATTCAATGCATTTTAAGTATAGGCTATAAAATACTATGTATTTTCTTTTTTATTCCATTTTTCGTGAAAAAAATAGACAAAAATGTCTAGGAGGATGGACATAAACTTGTTAATAGTAGTTATTTCTGGGTGGAGGGAAAATGAGTGATTTAAATTTTCTTTCTTTTGCTTGTCTAAATCTTCTGTAATAAACGCGGGTTGATTTTGTAATAAAATGTTTCAAATATCCTCCCAAAACAAAGCAAAATATTTCAAACCATACTTCTGATATTTAAAACTTGCTTCAGGAGAATTGTAGTACTAAGTTTTGCTCCGAACTTCCTGGCAGCCCAGACAAAGTGGTAGAATGAATGGATGAAACAGCACCATTGTCAGGGAGAAAGAACTCTGATTTATCAGGACGGCCTGCCTATTCCTAGTCCCCCAAAATGAAAGATGTGGCGCACGTTGCCCTCCAAGGTAATTTCACATCGACTAGAGAGATGTTCTTAACTCTTAGTGAAAGCAGAGAGCATACTTTTAAATGTAGGTTCTGTGAAGGCAGTTGTGCGGGCAGGGGGTGGATTCCTATATGTGGCTTGGGTAATAGAAGCTTTCCAATGATCTGTATAACAAAGTGGTGAAGTTTGTAGTATCTGGTTAACATTCCCTTAGGCCAGAGTTTCCCCTACAGCTCTGCATGACTGGGTTCCCCCTCTGACTCAATGAGTTAGTTGGGGTTGCAGGGGAGGAAGACAGTTCCTCTACCCTCTTCGTCCTCTCGCTGGCCTAAGAATTAAATTGACATGAGACAGAATAACAGGAGAGAGTCAAACAAAGCTTAATAACATGTATACATGGGAGAAACCCAGGAAACTGAGTAACTTGCTAGAATGGCCAAGGCCACCATCTTAAATACCATCTTTGGCTAAAGACAAAGGAGGATGTTGGGGCTAGTGGTTTGGGGCTCCAAAGGGGTGGAAGGCAATTTGCATGGAGGTGGAAATGGAAATGTTTGTTAAACCAGTTTTGCTGGGCCCTCTGTAGACAAAGTGACCAGAGAGACACATTTTACAGTGCACTACAGTTATGGTGTTAGCTCCCTCCGACAGGCCTGCTATCCTAAGTTCTTTTAGGCAATTAGGGGGAAGGTCAAAGTTTCTTTTAGAGTCTTTTTGTTCTTAAAAATAATCAAGCCAAATAGACACATTTGGGGTGGCCAATTCTGATCCCCTATAGGATCAAGGAATCTGTATTTTGAGAAAATTCTGTGCTAGATTCTGATGTTTAGCTACATCTGGGAATTTGTGCAGTATGCTCTTCTGTTTGATGATGATGACAGTCACTTTTTACTGAGAATTAACCGTGTGTCCCTTGCTACATTCTTTGATTATATTATCTTTTATTCTCAGTACAATCATTTAAGTGTTGCATTTTCCTCCCCTTGTACCTAAGAGGAAAATCAGAGAGATTGAACGAGTTGTTTAAAGCCATCAATAAAGTGGCTGGGAGTGTGAGCTCTGCCTCAGAAGGTTGTTGGGATTCAATGAGAAAATGTGTGCAAGGTCATTACCCCTGTGTCTGGCATACAGTAAGCGTTTAATAAATATTAGTTTTACTGTGAAAAAATATTATTTGTGGATTGAGGCTGCTCTGACAGCATCCTCAATGCACTCATCTCACTATTTCAATCATCTGTCTTTAGTGTTTCCTCTTAGATGGGAGATATGACATGGGGACTGTTACGTCTCAGTCAGTGTCCCTTTTACAGAGGTAGAATGTCTCACTTCATCTTCTAGACCAGAAATATTCCTGAATTTCTTCCCTCAGACTTATCTCCGTGGTGCTAGATTGAGTTAGGATTGAGTTTACTTGCAAGTAAGAGAAACTCTACTGCTCTGGCCTAGGTAAGAAAGAATTTGTTTTTTTCCAATAACCTTCAGTCTGTAGATAGATAGATAAACTTCTGTCTTCCTGGAGAAAAGTGGAAGGTCAAAGCAAAATGTTCATGCCAGCTGAATCTGGTAACTTTTGCCTGGGAAATAATAGCTTACCTAGAAGTTCCATCCAACACTCTTTTGCTCACTGTTGGTCAAAACTGGGCCATGAGGTTATCCCAAGTTGCAAGGGGAGGTCAGTATTATAGTTGGCCACCTTTCTTCAAGGGAAAAAAAATGAGGTGAGACTTATAAGAAGGAAGGGGAGAAAGGTAATTGAGTAGAGAACCAGCATTATCCACCACGAAGAGTTTGACAACTATTTCCCTCTTGAGTAAGATGTCTGGAGGCTTGGTCATAATGAAAACGATTCCGATTCTCGAATTCAGAATACTTGCGTTTATATACCAAAAGAATGTTGTGTTAAAAATATGAGTTTTAAAAGGTGAAATTGGAGCCAGGTGAAATTTCCCCATTTGTCTTGTTGGGGAATGTATGAGTTGAGACGTACTAAATATCACTTTTTCTGAAAATCAAGTTGAAATGGAAGTGAAATGTTTCTTGCATGTGCTTTTCTTGTCTGTGGTGAAATACACATAACATAAAATTTACCAAGCATTTTTAAGTGAACAGTTCAGTGGTATGAAGTACATTTACATTGTTGTGCAACCATCACCACCATCTATCTCCATTACTCTTTTCATCTTGCAAAATGGAAACTCTGTATCTGTTAAACAATAACTCCTAATTCCTCTCTCCCTGCCAGCCTCTGGCAGTCAACGTGCTACTTTCTGTGTCTATAAATTTGACTACTTGTAGGCTCCTAAAATCATAGAGTATTTCTCTTTTTTGTGACTGGGCTTATTTCACTTAGAAAAATGTCCTCAATGTTCATTCATGTTGTAGCATGTGTGAGGATTTTCTTCCTTTTTAAAGGCTGAGTAATATTCCATCGTATGTATGTACCACATTTTGTTTATCCATTCATCCATCAGTGGGCACTTGAGTTGCTTCCACATTTTAGCTATTTTGAATACTGCTGCTATGAGTATGGGTGTCCTGATGTTTCTTAGAGATCCTGCTTTCACTTCTTTTGGGTATATTATTGTGTATGCTTTGAACTCAGCCTAGTCAGGTTTGCTTGCTTACTTTTGTCCTGAGGGAAGTACGAAAGCTTTGAAGAAAGATTCTCTGTCCAAATCTTTTTGTTTGATTCACTCTCTTGCTAACTTCAAGAAAAATTTATCACCATGAATTATATGTTATATAGTTTAGGATCATGGAAGGGAGAGAGTAATTGTAGTGTTCTCAGAAGACACTGGCTGCGATGTAAAAGGACCCTAGTTTTTAGGGTGTCATTAGGAAGGAAACAGGAAAGAAAACAGAACATTATTCTTCCTTTGCAAAGCTGTGTTGACTGTGCACATGGATTACTCTTTGAGATTCTGGTCTCCTACTTAAGAAATGATATAACAGTGAGAGTAGACTAGTGAAGGAAACCCAAGTCCAAGTGTGAACGCATTTGATGTTTTTATAAAAGTGACTCAAATGATTAGGACTGTTCAGCCTAAAATAATGAAAATAGAGACAAGAGATAATTACTGGCTATAAAATAATTTAATTCAAAAGAGCAAACAAACTATTCCTCTAATCTTTAAGTTAATTAACTTAATCTTCAACTAAGTCAAATTAATCTAGACTTTTTGATGCTTAAAAGAGGTACATTTAAGACAAAGAAAAAGAAGGGCTCTTTTGCACAGAGGATAATTACCAAGCTTGCTTCACCCAGAGATTGTATAGACTGAATTGACAAATTTTCAAAAAAGACAAGTGAAGGACAGACCCACAGCAGACTATTAAATAAAGATAGTGCTGATTTCAGACAGGACGCTAATTTTCAACAGCAGCTTAGGGGATAAATGATCACAGAGGCTGATACCATCGGCCGGTTGCGAGAGTGGGTTGAATGTGAGGTTTTCTTGCATTTTTGTTCATACTGTGGATTTTATCTTTTTATCTCCCTTGTCCAATCCTACCCGAATAGACTTCTCTATAAAAAACTATTAATAGCTCATGTGAGCTTTTTACATATTATGTAAATTGAAAATGAGAGGGCATGCATTTTTCAACATGAGACTAAATATTTAAATTATTTTACTCATTAACTTTAAATTTTTACTCTTTTAAGCAAAGAATGCCGTGCTTCATGGGCTGACTTCTTAACTGTGAGGTCCATGGGAAGAAATCTTTACCTGTGAATTTTTAAGGAGAAACGTAGTGTTCCTTTCTGGCATGTTCTTCCTGCTTATTATAAATATTTATCTTGGACAAAGGATTGCATTTTAATGGACTTGCAATTCTGAAAATTTAATTATTAAAATGACTCTTCTTTTTTTTAATGATCTTAAATCTTGGTTTTAACTTGTCATGGCTCAACATTAAAACCCTCTAAAGTAGAGAAAAAATATGAAAAAGTTCAAAAAAACTACTTCTGAAATACTTTATTTTTCTTATTTTAAAAATTGTATTTATAGTGGGTGATATTTCTTTAAAGTATTTCAGTGAAGGACAGATGCTCCTCATTTCCCCCCAGGTTTATGTTCTTTTTCTGGGAGTACAATATTAGGTCCTTAAGGACGTCAAGATAGCTTCGTGTGATCTGTCAGTAACGTGGGTTTGCATTAATCTTCTGCTTTTGTCTTCTCGTCTTAATAACTGATCAGTACCCTGATCATTTTACCTTAAAACACTTGAATTTATTACAAAAGATGTATTTTTTCTCCTGCTTTTTCTCCCCAAATCCCCCCAGTATATAGTTGTCTATTCTTTTTAGTTGTGGGTCCTCCTAGTTGTGCTATGTGGGACGCCACCTCATCATGGTTTGATGAGCGATGCCATGTCTGTGCCCGAGATCTGAACTGGCAAAACCCTGGGCTACCAAAGTGCGAACTTAACCACTCAGGCACGGGGCAAGCCCCCAAAAGATGTATTTTAAATGATGCAACTCTGCCTTCAACAATGTTTTGAAGTGAATAGACTAGAAGGTGGGAAGAGATGGACCTCCATAGGCACAGTTATTTTATATTTGGCTAATGATCTCTTCTCTTGAAAACCCTGTGAACAGCAGCGGAGCGTTGTCTGATACAGCACCAGATGACACAGAAAGACCAGGCAGGTTCCACTCTGCTGTCCATAGGGGCGCTAGGAGTTGGAATCAACTGGATGGCACTAACAACACCAAAATTATCTATTCAGACTGACTTTCCACTTTCCAGTGGAAAACTCACTGGAAAGGCAGAAGTAAAAACAATTTAACCTGGGGAGTTTCATTTTTGGAAATATGTCATCATGACTGTATCTGGTGTGGAAGCTTGGCTCCTGATAGACTTCCTTGCCCCTTCCTTGGGTGTTTGGCCCCATAAGGCAGCCCTTCTTGCATGTTGGGTGTTGGCATCTGAAGTCTCTCCCTGTCTCCTAGGTCCTTCCTCTTTGCATGTAATTGTAGATACTCAGAAGTCTCCTTGTTCTCACCATCCCCCTCCAAAGCAGACAGACAGGCAGACAGACAGAACTTCTCTTAGCCCAGTTTATTTTTCTTTCTTTCTTTTTTTTGGTGAAGAAGATTGTCCCTGAGCTAACATCTGTGCCAGTCTTCTTCTATCTTGTACGTGGGACGCCACCACGGCACGGCTCGACGCGCGGTGTGTAGGTCTGCACCTGAGATCTGAAGCCGCAAACCCTGGGCCACTGAAGCAGAGTGCACCAACTTAGCCACTGTGCCACCAGGTCGACCCCCTTCATGTCATTTTTACCGGTTGTGTTTATGCATGAAAATATACTTCTAAACAAGTATATGGATGGATGTTTAGATTGTTTACAGTTTTTTGGAATTATGAAGAGTGCTTTGAAGAACATCCTTTTAAATATATCTAAATATTTGAGTGTCTAATTATTTCCTTAAGGTAAATTTCCAGAATTTCAGGGTCAGTGGTTATATAATTTTGAAATGTTTTGGCACAGATATTGTCATATTGCTCCAGGAAACTGGTAATAATTTGCATATCTGCCAGCCCATAACCAGCTTCCCTGTTCCTTCACAATACCGTATGCCAGCTGGGTCTTAGTAGTCAAATTCACTTGTGTCTTTTCAGGACTCATTCTCCCCAACTTCTCCGGCAGCTTGCTTTAGTAGTGTGGGGTATGTCTTTCTTCTGAAAACAAGCTTTTGGCATGATCCTTCTGTGAAGACTCTCCTATCTGCTCTAGTCTTGCAATTTCATGGGCTTGTTGATATCTTCATCTGCATATGCTGCTGACCTCTGACTCATTAGGTGCGAAGAACTTCCTGACTTTCCTTTCCTGATCAATTTCTCTTCCTGTGTGTTTTTAAAAATTTTTTTATTAAGATTATGATAGTTTACAACCTTGTGAAATTACAGTTGTACGTTATTGTTAGTCATGTTGTGGGTACACCACTTCACCCTTTGTGCCTTCCCCCTACCACCCCTTTCCCCTGGTAACCACCGATCAGTTCTCTTTGTCTATATGTTAACTACCACCTATGAGTGGAGTCATACAGAGTTCGTCTTTCTCTGTATGGCTTATTTCACTCAACATAATACCCTCAAGGTCCATCCATGTTGTTGTGAATGGGACGACTTTGTCCTTTTTTATGGCTGAGTTGTATTCCATTGTATATATATACACCATATCTTCTTTATCCAATCATCAGTTGCTGAGCACTTAGGTTGGTTCCACGTCTTGGCTGTTGTGAACAATGCTGCGATGAACATAGTGGGTGCATGGGACTTTTGGAATTGCTGATTTCAGGTTCTTAGGATAGATACCCAGTGGTGGGATGGCTGGGTCATAAGGTATTTCTATTTTTAACTTTTTGAGAAATCTCCATACTGTTTTCCATAGTGGCTGCACCAGTTTGCATTCTCACCAACAGTGTATGAGGGTTCCTTTTTCTCCACAACCTTTCCAACATTTGTCACTTTTTGTTTTGGATATTTTTGCCATTCTAACAGGTGTAAGGTGATATCTTGCTGTAGTTTTGATTTGCATTTCCCTGATGAAAAGCGATGATGAACATTTTTTCATGTGCCTACAGACCATGCATATACCTTCTTTGGAGAAATGTCTGTTCATGTCCCCTGCCCATTTTTTGATTGGGTTGTTTGACTTTTTGTTGTTGAGCTGTGTGAGTTCTTTATATATTATGGAGATTAACCCTTTGTCAGATAAAACTTGTAAATATTTTTTCCCAACTAGTGGGTTGTTTTTTTGTTTCAATCCTGTTTTCCCTTGCCTTGAAGAAGCCCTTTAGTCTGATGAAGTCCCATTTGTTTATTCTTTCTATTGTTTCCCTCATCTGAGGAGTTATGGTGTCTGAAAAGATCCTTTTGATACTGATGTCAAAGAGTGTACTGCCTATATTCTCTTCTAGAAGACTTATTGTTTCAGGTCTAATCTTTAGGTTTTTGATCCATTTTTCAGTTTATTTTTGTGAATGGTGAAAAAGAATGGTCAATTTTCATTCTTTTACATGTGGCTGTCCAGTTTTCCCAGCACTATTTGTTGAAGAGACTTTCTTTTCTCCCTTGTAGGCCCTCAGCTCCTTTGTCAAAGATTAGTTGTCCATAGATGTGTGGTTTTATTTCTGGGCTTTCAATTCTGTTCCATTGATCTGTGCACCTGTTTTTGTACCAGTACCATGCTGTTTTGATTACTGTAGCTTTGTAGGATGCTTTGAAGTCAGGGATTGTGATGCTTCCAGCTTTGTTCTTTTTTCTCTTTGTCATTGACTTTTGCAAGCTTCCCTACTATATGCCTTAGGGTTGGTCTTTTTACATTGATAAAGTTTGGAGATCTATATTGGCTTCTGTCACATGCTGTTCCATCTCTCTCCCCAGGTTTGGAAAGTTCTCAGCCATTATTTCTTGGAGCAGGCTTTCTGCCCACTTCTCCTTCTCTTCTCCCTCTGGGATACCTATAATCCTTATATTGCATTTTCTAATTGAGTCGGATATTTCTTAGAGAGTTTCTTCATTTGTTTTTAGTCTTAGTTCTCTCTCCTCCTCTGCCTGTGGCATTTCTATTTTCTTATCCTCCAAATTGCTAATTCTGTCCTCCATATTATCGACCCTACTGTTCAGAGAGTCCAGATTTTTCTTAATCTCCTCCATTGTGTTCTTCATCTCCAATATTTCTGATTGGTTCTTCTTTATAGTATCAAGCTCTTTTGTGACATAGCTCCTGAACTCGTTGAGTTGTCTATCTGTAGTCTCTTTTAACTCATTGAGTTCTTTAATGATGGCTGTTTTGAATTCATTGTCATTTAGGTTATAGATTTCATTGTCTTTAGGATTGTTTTCTGGGTACTTGTCATTTTCCTTCTGTTCAGGAGATTTAATATATTTTTTCATACCGCTTGATGGCGTGGATTTGTGCCTCTGCATAGAGATAGAGTTTAGTTACTGCTTCCACTTGCTTCTACTGGTGTGTGTCGGGGGGAGCTGTTTATTAATCTGCACCGACCAGGATCCCTGTCAGCTGTTGCTGACCGGACCTGGGCCCCTCTTCATAGTTGCAGTGGTCCTGTGGGGTCTCTTGTCAGCTGTGGGGACAATTGCAAGGGGGCCTTAGGTTGCTGGTGCCTACTGTTGCAGACCACCTAGATGTGCTGCCTCCTTAGGGTCTGCAGTGGTGTCACGGGCTTTTACAGCAGCCAGGAGCAGGATCACCTAGATTCGTAGCTCTGTCACTGTCAGGGCCCACAAGATCTCACTTGTCCACTATGGGCTGCAGCAGAGCTATGGGTATCTATGCAGTCTGTGGTTAGCTCATCCAGCTGTGCTACTTCTGCCCCAGGGCCTTCCAGCTTTCTGATTGCTGGGTGGGGCCTCTCCACTAATGCTGCGCAGAGGCTATCACTGTGGCTGCTGTGGGACCATCGATTTTCCCCCTGGTCTGCGGAGCAAGGCTGCTGGGACTCCACCCTGCCCCCATCCACTCACATGGGCTCACTGGGTGTCCCTTGCCCCCTCTGGGCCACTGCTGGAGTCTTGAGTCAGAGGTGGCTGGTGGGCTGCTGTCCCACCTGGGATCCTCCTCTCCTGAGGCTCTCAGCATTCTGAGTGCTGGGCGGGGCCTCTCCACTAATGCTGAGTAGAGGCTTTCCCTGCAGCTGCTGTGGGACTGTGGATTTTCCCACTGGGCTTAGGGGCAATCGCTGGGGGGCTTAGGTAGGGCTGTAGTCACCTGTTTCCACCATCGCTCTGCCGGTGCATGCACATGCCCGCCCTTGGTGCCTGGCGATGCTATGAGTGTGTCTGCTGGAAGACAGTCGCTTGCAGGTACTAGGCTGTCTGGGGGTCAGGGGTCAGAGAGTTTTCACCTATCTCCATCTCCTCCTGGGGAGAATTCCGTCCACCTTCCGATGTATAGCAGCACAGGTCTCTCAGGTATCCTGAGATGCTGTGTGGATATCCTTTGTTGACCGATGAATGCCCAATTAGTTGTAGATTCAAAGGGGGAGAGACAAAGAAGACTGCTCACTGTACCATGTTGCTGACGTCACTCATGAACATGGTTTTTAAATGGAAAACTAAAGTCAGACTTCCCTTGTCAGAAAGCAAGTCTGATTTGGCTCATTAGTTTGACAGTGAGGACTAGTTTTGCAAATTAGGTAATAGAGGATACATTTTCTATTAATTGAATGAGCTAAATTTGCAGCTCCTTAACATTACACTGGAAATTATGTTTTTTTAACTATTCCAGTTTATCTTAAATATTATGTGTCAACTTAAAAATGCACAGGGGAATTGTTTTTGAGGTTCAAGAAGACAAAAAGTTTGAGGCTTCTGAGTTAACCTCATGCAAACATAACATCACCCTTTCTACGTTGAACTCTTTTAAAGTGTATGACAGACATCCTATGGGAGGTTCTAAGAAGAGAAAGAAAAGATGCAAAGAGACATTCCAGAAAAGAAATGGTGGAAAGAGACAGACACCGATGGTGTTTGGATTGCTGTGGGGCGACCAGGACTGGCAAGCCAGGCAGACCTTGTGGCTGAGAACTCCAAAATGGTGACTGAGGCCAAGATGGTCCAGGGAGGGTGTTGACAAAGCATGTTCAGGGAAGCAGCTTGGATGTTCAGAAGAGCGAAGTGGACAGAAGGAGGAGGTGGGTACTGAACTTGCAGAGGAGAGATGAGAGTAGGAGTCCAGTGATGCTCCAAATGGTGAGAGGTAGTCAAGACTGCTGGTGGCTCTGTTTGTGGGCAAGTTCATTCTGGCCTCTGAGGTTGTCTGGCCTTTTGCAAGTGTCTAACCTTGATGAGCAGAGATAGTTCTTCTTGGATCCTTGAGTTCCTTGAGGTTGCATTGCTCTGTGGGGCTACCTGGGGACTCTTCTGCTTCGCTGAGTTGAAAGGCAAGACTCGAGCTTGCATGGATTATTGTTGTCTGGGTCTTCATCTGCCTTGAGGTGGGTCTGTGGGCCTGACACTCAGAGAACTGAATTGAAATAGTTCAAAGGAGGGAAACCAAACCGTATTGTCACACCTTTAATTCACTGGAGTTGTTACTTCAGAATGTTACATAAGGTTGGCATCTACAGTGCTCATTTGCTGATGACTCATTGCCCTCTGCTTTTCAGAATATATATATTTTATCTGAGTGTGAGCACCAAAGTGGTGATTATAGAAGACATGGGGTATGTCGTAAAAGGTTTCTGCATCAGCTCTGCAGAAGGTGACAGCATCCTGCACAGGGGACAAGGAGGCCTTTGGGTTCTCAAAGTGTTTTCTTTTTCTTTGGATATTTCTCTCCAAGACTTTTTGTTTGAAAATTGCTATTTCTTAGATATTTTTATTCTTTTATCCTATGGAGTTAGGAGGAATGTAAAAAGGCTCTCTTAGATTCCTCATACTATGGAGAAAATACTAAAGTAATTAAAATCAGAAAAATACTGTGTGAATATTTAGCAGTCTTGCAAGGACATGTTTTTGCTCCTATTTTGGAAAGTAGAACTTGTCATGATGAAGTCTGAAGTCAGGACCCTGGAATGTTTTTTACATTCAAAGAAATTTTTTTCCCTGTTCTCATGAAAACTCATTTGCATGGATTTTCATACATCTCTCTCTATGTTTATAAAATAGTCACTCTTTCTTGAGATTTCTGTAAACAGTTTGTAGAACACAATGGATCTCTATTTATTAGGAATCAAGTGAGAAATCAAATTTCACAGAAATTTTATGTCTGACTTTGGTCAATCTTTAAAAAAATAAGTTTTCCATTGGCATTTCATGACAGTGACTCATCATCTTTGTGACTCATTCTGCTCTTCCCAGATACCCTCTCCTTGTTCTGTGACATTTCAAGTCATTTTAATAAAGCTCTTTCACTCCCAGGACAAAAGTCCAAAGTGAAGTGTTTGTATGTAAAGTTTAGAATTTCTACCCTCAGGAATTGAGTCCAGGTTCATTTGCATTCGCAACGTGTATAATAAAGTTGATATCTAAGATGTTAAGAGTTTTTCCAAAAGATACCTTCAGACAGAAGGTCTCAGACAATGCCAGATGCCTATAGATCTTACAGACATTCTTCAGGGTAGGTTAAGCAGCTCTTGAAAGTGGAAATAGGAAAACATTACTTGTATTCCTGTATTTCTATGCATTAGTTTAAGAAACTTGAGGAGCTCGTCAAGGAGAAAATAGGTAAAAGGCCAATAAACTCTAAAATTCGAAGATGGTTGGGAATTAATGGTTATATCTAATTCTGAAAATAACTCTTTGGGTAATAAATTAATCATTTTGCAACATTGTGTGGATTAAATGCAAAAGAGCTGTCTCTGAACCCCAGTTACTTCGGGTAGCATGCTGTTGAGCTTGGGGGGGTTCAGAAAGTCTTCTGGATGCCTCAAAGTTTGGAGCATTTTGCTTGGTAGTTTTTGCATTTTCAGGGTGCAGTCTTATGGTCAGCATTGTTAGTCATTAGAGAAATGCAAATGCAAACCACTTCGCACCTACTAGGATGGCTACAATAAAAAAAAAAAAAGAAAAAGAAGTGTTAGCAAGGATGTGGAGAAATCGAAACCTGTGCATGTTGCTGGTGGGAGTGTAAAATGGGGCAGCCGCTGTTTGGCAGCTCCTCAAAAATCTAAACAGAATTACCATACGACCCAGCAATTCCACGCCTAGGTATATAGCCAAAGGAACTGAAAGCAGGAACTTGAACAGATACGCCAGCTTTCGTTGCAGCATTATTCACAGTAGCCAAAAGGTAGAAACAACCCAAGTGTCCATCAGCAGATGAATGGATAAGTAAAATGTGGCATATACATATGATGGACTGTTATTTAATCGTAAAAATGAATGAAATTCTGACACGTGCTACAACATGATGAACCTTGAAAACATAATGCTAAGTGAAATAAGCCAGACACAAAAGAACAGGTATTGTATGATTCCACTTATATGAAATGTCTAGAAAAGGCAAATAGATATAGAAATAGTAGATTAGAGGTTACCAGGGCCTGGGGGGAGGGGAAATGAGAGAGTTACTACTTAATGGTTACAGGGTTTCTTTTTGAGGGGATGAAGAGCTTTGGAAATAGATAGTGGTGATGGTTGCACAGCGTTGTAAATGTAATTAATGCCACTGACTTGTACACTTTAATGTGGTTAAAATGTATCTTATGTTTTATATATTTTCCCAGCATTTTAAAGGATAATATAATTTACCCAAAACCATTGAGTTGCAAACTTTCAATGAGTAAATTGTGTGGTACGTGAATTATATCTGAATAAAGATGTCAAAAAAAAAAAAGGCAGTCTTGAGAGTAGGACGAGTATTAGATAAGGAGACGCGGATCCTGACTTGATTTATGGTACCAACCAACTGCGTCATGTGGGATAAGCTCCTGAAATGTCTGGTCCCAGGATGGGGTTCCATCAGGTGCCCTTATTATATGCCTTCCTGCTCTTATTCTAGGATAGTAAGGTGGGTAGTTTTGGGGGGTTATGTTGGTTCTCCGTAGGAACAAACGTTTTCCTTTAATGCCGAAAATGATGGAAATTCTATCTATTTCCAAATGGGGCTATGGACTTTCTGAAACTGAAGCGCTCCAGAATTTATGCATTTAGGCAGAGATTGGATGGGCCGATTGGGCAGAGCATGTGTTTGCTTAAAGACATTAATTTCCAAACAATCTATATTTTCTTACAAAAACATTTTTTGAGCATATGTTTCTAACTCTGTACTCTTCATCCTTTTTGTGGGTGTAAACAGTTTTCAAGATTGAAAACTTTCTGCAGTTTAGATTACTTTAGATTTATTGTTCTGCTGTCATTCCATGCTGCAGTCCTCTGTGTTTTCTCGTAGATACACAGTTGTTTTTATTAAATATCCTCTTTTTTGTTACATTTTGAGTCTGAGCCCAAAATGAAGGTGGTATTGTTCTGTCTATTCTGTCTTATTCTATCTAGAATGCCCTCCTTCTTATTTTTGCATGAACCGGACTTCATCTGTCCTTCAAGATATATATATATGTAATTTAAAAATTTTATTGGGGCTGGCCCCGTGGCCAAGTGGTTAAGTTTGCGCACTCTGCTATGGTGGCCCAGGGTTCCTCTGGTTCAGATCCTGGACGTGGCATGGCACCACTCATCAGGCCACGTTGAGGTGGTGTCCCACGTACTACAACAGAAGGACCCACAACTAGAATATACGACTATGTACTTGGGGGATTTGGGGAGAAAAAGAGGAAAGAAAAAAAAAAAAGAGGATTGGCAACAGTTGTAGCTCAGGTGCCAATCTTTAAAAAAAAAAAATTTTATTGAGGCTTTTTTTTTTTTTAAGATTTTGGTGAGGAAGATTGGCCCTGAGCTAACATCTGTTGCTAATCCTCCTCTTTTCTTTTCTTCTCTCCAAAGCCCCATCACGTAGTTATATATCCCAGTTGTAAGTCCTTCTAATTCTTCTATGTGGGATGTCGCCACAGCATGGCTTGATGAGCGGTGTGTAGGTCTGTGCCCAGGATCCCAACGGGTGAACCCTGGGCTGCCAAAGTGGAACAGGTGAACTTAACCACTATGCAACCAGGCTGGCCCCCAAGATATGTTTTAAATGCCCTTTTTCCCCACGAGTCTCTCTTTAACCTCCTCCTGCTTAGAAGTGCGTTGAACTTGCAAGGAGTCGGTAGGCCTGCCTCTTGGTGACTCTGCCCCTTGTGTGGTGGGTGACACTGGGCAGTTCATTTAGCTTTTGTCCCTGGGTCTCAGCCTTCTTACTTGAAAAGTGGAGTTCTTTTCCTCTTACTTCTCACTTCTGCCGTGTCTGCTTTCCCCAAAGGGACCATCACTTTGCTGTTTGCTTTTTGCAGAGTGAAGTGAAAGTCTGTTTTAAATACAATTTTTAGCTTTAATAACGTCAAAGTGTAAATGTGATACACTTATAAAAATATCGTTTGGAATGTTAATTACCTAAAATCCTTGTATGTTTAGGTAGTTTTGACAGTTTTGAAAAGCACTTTCTTACTCCTAAGGTTTTTCAGGTCCTCTGGGGCTGTCAGATTTGAAACAAACGCAGGGAGTTTAACTGCCTGCTTGAGTGCTGTCTGTCTCCTCTTGTCTCTGTCTCTTTGCTTACATATTTATAGTATTTTACACATTATTACATAATACTTGTTTCTGGATGACATTTAATACATATTTTTTGAACGAATAAATTGGTGGTGTTCAGAGATCAACAAGTTGGGTATGAGAAAGCAGGAGGAGCATGACATGACTGAGCCTTAGTAACAGATGTATTTTGAGCTTGCACATCCAGTCCCCAGAAAAAGAAGTGGGAATGTGGTCTGAGATGCTCTCATTGCTTCCAAAACACTGTCTTTTGCTAGTGAGAAACTGGCTTTTAGGGTGTGTTAAATTTTGTGAAAGCAAGGCTTTAATAAGGTCAATCCAAGTTTTAAATCATCCAACAAGGCATTTCTATTTTGGCTTAAAGGCTAGTAATTTCTTTTCTGAATAGCTGCATTTGATGGAACTCAGGTTGTTGCCAGCCAATTGGACGCTCTTCACTTGCTTTGAAAGATGTGCTAGAGGCTAATGCTTTTTCTCTAATAGTAGTAGAGTTTGAAGAGTGGCATACATGTTCCTAAGACTTGTGTGTTTCCATAGGGGAAACGACTCTTAATTTCTCTGTCAGACTTCCAGTTTAGGATTTAAATTGCGATTTGTTGCTAAATTCTGCTAAAAGAATTTTTATGTATTTGAGCCGGTGAACTGAAAAAAATGTGGAAATAGTTTCCTTGAAGTTTTATCAGACAGTTTTGTTGATTTTTCTTGCCTCACTTCTCTTACTCATCACAGAAATAAAATTCCAGGCTGGGCGGCAGCGAAGGCCCGTGGATCTGTGTGAGCATGTCAAAAGCATTTTAAGAAGAGCAAAATATTTAGAGGAAGAATTTGGAAAATCAGCCTTAAGGGATTTAACACATTTTTCTTCTCCTAATTCAGTCCCGTGTTTGTCCCTAATGGAGAAAGGTCATTAATGGGTAAGATTTACTAAGCCGGGAAAGGCTTTCAGAAACTAAAGCTTTTTTCTAAAATCCAAATCTAAAGAAAACACTTGTTTGGAAACCTGGAAGATATATTTAGAGTGTAAATTATACTCACATATATAAATAATACATGTATAAATAATCTAGTTAAATGTAAGGTTGTGATGTCTGCTTGTACATGTTTATTTGGGAGAGATGAAAATAAATAATTGGCTTGATAATGGAGAGTTAAACAAATTTGGGACTCTTGAAATTCTGTATAAATTTCTAGGAAGGCCCAGTGATTGATGAGAATAGCATGACATAGATTTTTAGTTGTCCTGCTACCACTTTGCTAGCATATTTTCACCTCCTGAAAGAGACCTGGGCCACGGCTGTTACCTTAATTGTTGTGGTATGGAGGGCAGTTCTGTACTAGTTAGTGTTCCAAATTTGTTGCATTTTTAATCCCATAATTGAAAAGCCACAGGCTAATTCCTGTTCTTTTACTGAATTCCTGTGTGGTAGAAAATAAGAGGTGTGTGTGTCTGCAAAAAGGGGCATATGGCCTAAAGGCTTATGGAAATGTGAACCCCTTTTTTTCTCTTGAACTGTATCAGGAAAATGAATACAGAAGAGTATTTCTAAATTTTGGAGTATTTTGAAAAGTTTGCATGCTGGACAATTTATCTTTTATAAGCCAATACTTTATTTCATATCAGCTACTTAGACTCATACTAAGACTTTCATTTGACCCAAAGATCAAAGACTAGTATAGAAACATGACCTTGGTAATTTTTATAAACATTTCTGTATGGTGGGAGTCAATTTTTAAAATTTAATTTCATTCTGTATGTGATAAAGTTGAAAGGTCTTATTTTTCATTTGGTAAGGTGACAGGCACTCATTTCTTTGTTCACTCTGTATCTGAGGAACTTATACAGTATTAGAATTTTAATATGTTTTTGAAAATAAGAAGGTTAAATGCTCAGAAAAGGGGTTAAGAAAAAATAAAATGCGCTAATATTTATCCTTTTGTATTTCCCCCATTTTTATGGTAAAAAAATATTTGAGACGTATGAATGTTATGAAATTAAGAGAATTTAATATTTATGACCTTTATACATATTTTTGTTCTTAGCAGTAAAGAATAATAGATATGGCAAAGTTTACAAAAATAATCCTTTTTAAGATAGTGGGACGAATGATTGGATTTTCCAAGTGCTCTGAAAACTGATTTTTAATATCACATTCATATTGGTGGGCTGCTGTCGTGTGCTCTGCAGGTTGACATGTGTGGCTGCTGTATATTCTTCGTATAGTCTCAGTTCTGTCCTTTTTGGGTGTGATAGTCAAGGCGGGAACATTCCGAGTGTGCGAGCAAGTCGTCTTGGTTAATGAGTGACTTACATGTGGCATTGATCAGATGCTAGAAAGCCTGAGATTGAGGCCAATGATGACTGCACTGTCCTTTCTGGAAGGAAGGCCACTTCTCAGCACAGTTCACATAGCGAAGTTTCTTAGCTGTTTTGTTTCTCATCCAGTTGTCCCCTTGGTGTCTCGGAGTTTGGTCTTCCAGTTACCTGTTTGGATCTGTGAAAGTGCCCTGTTTTCTGGAGCTGTAGCTATATTTATTCTAGGAATGACTTTTTAATTATAAACTCTCATTCCAGAAGGGAACAAGGACCAAGGGTACCAGGAACTTGGTGAAGTAGTGGAGGAGCTTCTTGTTGCTGGTAGAGCTGAGTGAGGAGGTTGTGAAGGAGCCCTAGGCAATCGACGCATGGAGGCCAGAGCACCCTTGGACCTCCTCTGTTGTAATGATGCTCTGAGGACGTGGGAGGTCGCCGGGCAGGATGGACGGTCCTGGGACAGGCAGTGTGTATTTATTTGCAGATAGGACCACAGCTGTCTGCACTGTTCCAAATACTCCTTGGGCAGCTTTCAGAACTGCTTAGAGATTGTTAACATGCCGTTCCTCGTAGGCTGTAAGCCAACAATGACTTGCTCGCTGTAATGGAGAATGGGGAGCAGTTGAAGAGGATACGGTTAGAAGGAACAGACGGGGTAAAATGGATCTTGGTCTGCCTTGTTCACACATATCATGTGGCCTATTTGGTTCTAAAGCCCTTTGATCTTTTTGTTATTTTATGTGGCTTCCTTGTATCTAACTAAATCAGTCTGCCCATCTTCAAGAAGTTCAGGGTGGTTTAGTTTTTCAAGGTCAGTTTTCATTTGTTGTAGCTTGGAAGATGAATTTGTAATCCAAACCAAAGTTTGTCATTTAAAAAAAAAAAACTGCTCTGATTTCTCTACTTGTAAAATATGTAGACCTCGTCATGTCAATCTGACTACAGGAAAACGGGTTATGGAATTGACTATAAACCTTATACTAGTTTTGTTCTGGATGGTGTAGGACTTACACGAAAACGAGGGAAGTCATGAGTGCCCTAAAACTAAGAAGTTTTGAATGGATAACTGATTTTTGTTGGGAACATGCTAACGGTTTTATCATTGCTGAAATTGTACTTAAACAAAATGCAGCAGAAAGTGTTGCATATAATACTTTGAAAGCCAGGCCCTGATTCTATCCCACCAGCGTGGATTCAGTGGCTGGTGGCAATATGCCGAGGGGGAGGGAGCCATCCCTTGAGAAGGTGTCTGAGCTCCCTCTGCTCCAGGCGTCAGTAGGCTCCTTAACTGCTGAACTTGTCATCCGTCACATTCCTCGTTGGCTGTGGATCACTGTGCCTCATGAACTCTACCGATAGGACTATTTTAAACTCTCTAGGATGGAGATGATCTTATTTAGCACCCTTACTAAAGGTACAAACTCTCATATTTTTTCCCTTCTCTCTCCTTTTCCCTCCCACAGATGAGCACAATGACGTGCAGAAGAAAACTTTCACCAAATGGATAAATGCTCGATTTTCAAAGGTAATGGAAACTTTAAAAAATTCTAAGCTGATTCAAGTGCCTCACTCTAATGGGTGGAGTTTAGTTGGAAGTGCAGTGAATTTTTCTCATGAAATACGACCTAACGGAAATCTTCGAAGTATGCAGATACATTTATTTTTCCTTGATTCTCTTCAATAATGTGTTTAAGTGGAAATTCTGGTGTCAACAGGTCCGGGTGTGAACACGTTCATGGTATACACAGCTCTTTATTTTCACCTGGCTGTCTCTGGGGATCAAGCCAATGGTTTGCTACTTTTGACTCTGTGAATCCTGGGTACATTTAGGAAGTAAATATATTATTGGGAAAATTTTGTGATTGTTTAGCTAAAAAGATGATCATTTCATTTTGCCTGGTTAGAATCAAATTGTTATCATTCAGGCAGCCTTTCTCCCCTGTGCAGAAATGTTTTGGGATTTTCATACTTGTGATGTGGCTAATGTTTATCTGCCCTGTGGTTCTTTTCTTGTGAGCTCCTCGCTTCTTTCCCTGAAGATCTGTTCTTTCTCAGCTTTTCTAACTACTTGGAACATCATCAATGTTTTGATTGGTATTTTTTTAAGGAAAGAGCATGCTGCAGAGAGGAATCGGTGTCCTGTTTTCAAACTTGTTCTAATATAATTGTCCATTGGTTATTGAAGGTGGAGTTCTGTCCTCTAAGTCTGAGATGGGAGAAGAATTTTCAGGTTAATGGATCTTAGGACATCGCTATAGCAAGATGAAAAATAAAGGTTTCTCAGAGAAACACCATTCTGGTATTTTAAATAGTATGAAAGGTATTTTACTTAAGTTATTTTTCAAAATTTCCTTTTGAGAAGGTTGCAAAGGTCAGGAAAATAAACATGGTTATTTCTTTGAGGCAAAATGAGAATGTTTTAGGATTCCTTTGAGTAGCCGTACAGTTTAAAAACTGCTCCACATCCCAATATTTACAGTTGATTATTTGATGGCAATGTATTTTTAGGTTTTGCAAGTTTTTGTTGAGGGATATTTTGTCTTGCCTCAGAGAATGTAAGGAATGTGAAAACTTCTGACTTTGACAGAAGGGTTAATGATATAGAAGTGCTTGCCTAATTGGTGGGTTTATGTGTAAGATTATTCCAAAGTAGACAGGTGTTTTTGGCAGATTTTGATGTATTTTGTTCGAGAGAAACATGTAACATCTGGGTCCTTTGGACTTGACATTATACAAAACTTGTGAAGCATCCATCAGCGTGTGCTTGGCACTATTGTTTTAGCCATTGGAGGGCCTGCAAATGAGGTGTTTTATCCCACGTGTAAGGTTATCCTGGTTATTACTGAGGATAAATAATATGGTCATTTTCTAGATACAGGGAGTTAAACAGACCTAGTTTTCAGCTTAATTCAGTCATAGGGGAAGAATTATCTTAGAACTGATTCTGAAGATCGATTTGCAAGCTTCGTAGACTTGTGTTTAGGGACCATTTGAAACGGCGTGAATTACTTTTGTCCCTATTCAGGAGAGTGGAGAGAAGTAGACAGTACCATAGGACACAGAAGGAGGGAGAGTAAAATAGAGAGACAACTGAGAAAGCATAATTGAAAATGTTTCACCTTATCAGTATTGCCACGAATTTGGCTCAGGCAAGACGATCCCTTGACAGTGCATGGCAGACGTTGAACTGGAGCTTCACCCAGCGGATCTGCTTCTTTTCTGGCTCTAGAGCCATTAGCGATGTGCGTGAGGTCAGTTGCAAAGCTCAACCTTGAAGTCATACTGCCCAAGTCTCCTCCTTCGCTTTAAGCTTTAAAAATACCTGCGTTACGGTTACTCTCCCCTGACTTCCTTTCCTGACGGTTCACAGTGTCTGTTGATCATTTGAGTCATTGAATTCTCTCAAGAAATACCTCAGCGTTTATCACCAGTGTTTGATGTCTTTAAAAAGACTTCAAATAACAATGAACTTGATATTTAAATTTGTACATTTATAATGTATATATTATTTTGTAATACTAAACAAGAGCTTTAAGTCCCATGTAAATTATTTGCCCCAGGAGGCTTGTAATTGTTACCAAGACAATGAAAAGACCAGGAAAAGTTAGCATTTTTAGTAACAGTTCCTGTTATGTAAACTGACACGGAAGCTAAAAGCTTGTTTTGTTTGGAGAAAAATCTCAAAAGTAGAGATGATCCTGGAAACATTTCCTTTTGGATTGCTTCTAGTAAGAAGTCAAAGTCTAGAAGGAAATTTGGATGGGTCTAGAACAAATGTATCAAAGAAATTATGAATATTTGGATATAATGAGATGGTGGGCTCATGGCAGTGACACTAAACTTCATCCACATTTTTTTCTCTCCTCTGACCGTCTTAAGTCCGTAAGTCAGACTGCTTGCACACTGGCAATCCAGAAAGGGAGTAACAGTTCTAGACTGGGAGATTGCCATAAATGCCCCACGAGACTTCACTCTCGCTGAGCAGGGGTAATGTTGCATTTGGGCCTGGTGTCACTAGCACAGGAAAAAACATCCTGTTGAAGGGAATGAATTTTATTTCATTTCTTTTTAATCTGTGTTCTTTAATACTGTGGTGGACTTTAAAATATAATTGTTGATTGAGTCGGCTTCTTCCCTGCGTTGTGGGTCCCTCTACAGAGCAATAGGGCCCCTGTGCTGAGAAATTCAAGCAGACCCTGATGGCATCTTCTGCCAGTTAAGGATTTGTTTTAAATTCTTTCCCTGGACATTTCCTTCATGGCCCGGTCCTCAGCCAAAGTCTCAAATACCAAATCTTGTTGATTCCACTGCCACACATATTCAACCTTGTCCATTTCTCTCCATTTTTACTGACATCTTCTTTTCCCTGGTCACTATTATCTGACTTAGGAAAGATTGTAAAAGACTTTAAGATGGGCAAAAAGATTAGCGGGAGTCCCGTCAGCTCAGCCACCCGGGTTATCTGCCCTCCATTATCTTCGAGCTGTTGTACAACTGGTGAGTTGTAGAAAACAGATAATAATGCAAATGATTCTCATCCAGAAAAATGCAAAATAGTTGGAATGCAATTGATGATTGCCCCTTGGATAGACTTGTTTTGCATCTATTGTCAATTTATTTCAGCTTTCCTTTATTGCATATTTATGTGGTTTTTGAATTCTTATTTAAACCGGTTGTAACACTTTACTGGTTCCCTCCTTAATTAATGAGTTAAAGTCTTTGACACACGTTAATGTTACATTTCTATGAAATTCATGACTTTACCTTTTCTTGAAAATTACGCCTGAGCACGTGGACCACTGTAATAATCTGCCAACTGGTTCTTCCTTTCCACGCTTCACCTCGCCCATGGTCTTTCCTCTTTTCACAGAGTAGCTGCAGGAATCTTAAAGTGTAAGCCTAAATACCTCTTTATCTTCAGTAAAATCTTTCAGTGGCTGCCCATGGTTCTTACTTGACTTTTAAGGCTGTAGGTAGTTGCCCCCCAATCTACTCCTAATTTCATTTTACTTTGCTCTCTCACCCCCTCATTACTCTCTAGCCACATTGTCTGTGCCCCCTACCCCATAGGTCTTCCCATGGCTTTCACACCTGTGCCTTCCTCCATCTTTTCCTGGCTGACCTCTCTTCCTCTTTCTTGCTGGAGCTTAAATGTCACTTCTCCAACGACACCTTTTCCAAGCTCCCAGAGTGGGGTAGATACGCTCTATACTGTGAAAGTGTTATTGTTTGCAGCACTTGTCATAATTGTAATGGAAATAATTGCATCATAAAATGTGTCCCTTCTCTAACAGACAGTGGTATGTTCCACGGGTGCAGGGATTGTCTGCTTTGTCGCTGGCACAACTTCTGGCATGTAGTAAGCACCCAGTGAGTATTTATAGGCTTAATAAATAAATGAATGACAATGACAGAAGCATGCATTTAAATGCCTAAGAATATATCCACAAACCATTGTGAGGTGGTTGGATTGGAAAGAGGTAGGAGTGTGAAATTGAGTGCAAAATGGTGTAAATTGTGTTATTTCATGGATATGACTTTTTTATTCGCAAAAATAAACCAGTCCAGCTATGCTAAGTTTCCATATTTACCTGGTTTCTTGGAGTGTGCTGGAAAGATTGTTAAATCTCCATTTGGATTTAATACATATGATTCTCTTTTGCTTACTGGATAGGATTCTTCAAATAGGATCTACCTGCTAAACTCACGGTGAAGAAAAATGAGATTTAAAATTTAAAATCGGCTCAGTTTATTCCTTGATAAGGGATTTGGTAAAGAGCTTGAGAATATTGAATAATATGAATCTAAAATCATCTTCTGATTTTGAACTATGGGGAAATACGATAGCTGAGACAGCATTCACTATAAATATACATTCTTTTTGCTGAAAGTCCTTGTTAATATGCCAGAGAGTACATGATGCTTTGAATTTGGGTGTCCTGAGAAGTCATACAGTGTAGAAAAACATGACTGTTGGATTTTGCAAAGTTATGAAGAGCTCAGAAGAAAATGATTATCTAAAGGAGCTAAGAGTTAGGAAATTAAACACTTATACGTGAATGTGCTGCTCATTTATTTATGACCTCGGGCAAATTATTAGCCAATTTTTTCAGGTCACTTGGTTTTTATTCCTTTAGCTATAAAACGTACTTGATCATAATTACTAGCCTCATATTGCTAAGAAATACTGAGGCCTTATTGTGGAACATTATAGGGGATTATAATTAGTTAGAAATGCTAAATTAAAACCCTATCAGATGCCCCCAATTTGTGGTATCTGTGTTCTGTGCTATACATACAATTTAAAGCAGAAATGGAAAAAAGGTTTGGCCCGGTACGCCCTCTTTATTCCCCTGTCTGCTGGGTAAAGCTGGAGTGTCCTGCTCCTCTGATTTAAGTCTCTGGTTTGTTCCTGGGCTGGTCTCCTGAGGGAGGCAGCAAGGCCTCATTGTTTGGCTGTTGGAAGTTTCTCCTGACTTTCAGCCTGCATGGCTGACGTTCAGAGCTGCTGCTCATCTGGCAGAGCTGAGATGTACAAACGGCAGAAGCTCTTTATCAGTTTGGTGAGGGGATTCTCAAAAGAGGCTTAACAAATAAAGGTTAGGTAGAGAATATGCAGACTTAAGAATGCTAAACTTCAGTTTAGGCAGATTTCTGCTTTTCCCTTTTCTTTGTTTTTGAGGAAGATATGCCCTGAGCTAACATCCCCCACCAATCCTCCTCTTTTTGCTGGGGAAGATGGGCCCAGAGCTAACGTCTGGGCCCATCTTCCTCTACTTTATATGTGGGATGCCTGGCACAGCATGGCTTGATCAGTGGTGCATAGGTCCACACCTGAGATCCAAACCAGTGAACCCTGGGCTGCTGAAGCAGAGCGTGTGAACTTAACCTCTTGGCCACCAGGCTAGCCCCGTGCTTTTCCCTTTTCAAAGACAAAGATGAGCTAAGTTTCCCTGTAGTTACTATTCCAAAGTTGAAATTTAAATTGATAGAATATCAAAGAGGCAGTCTGTGAAGCGTTTTTCGTAGACTTCATGTGAATAGCTTTTCAAATATTTCCTTTTGGAGACAGGGGGACATTGCTCTCAGTGTCCTGGGGTTTTCTCCTTTGTTCATGTTAGAAATTGATGGGCACAAAAATAGAAGCGGGAAAAGATGTGTAGGGAGGTTGCAGAGGAGAAGGCAACAAAAGCAGCCTGGAGATGCTCAGTTGTCTTTTTGGTATTGTGAAGGACACTGTGCAGGCTCCCTTGTGTGATGATAAATAGCACCCGTAGTAGAGATTTGAGCTTGAGAGTTACACATTGGGTTTACCATTGATTTATTTTCTTGAAAATGTATATGGCAGCTCAACTAATTGTCTTAGGGGCCATAACCATTCAAGTGGCTCCTTAAGGAGTTTCAATTAATGTCTATTCACCAAGTCTTCTGAAAAGCAAACAATAAGATATGCATTCTGAATTCCTAAACAGCTTCCAGAAATGTTTCGGCTGTCTTATATAAGTTTATTTGTTTTTATCGTTTGTTTTCATTCAGTTTGATTTTTTGTTTGTTTGTTTGTTTTGGTTCCAAACATTACACTTGCAAAATGACTTTCATCTGGTTGCTGTGGTTAAACGTTAAAAAAAAAAAATTTATGTTTAATTAAAAATTTAAATATTATTTAACATACCGTGGTTGGCACATATTGAGTACTTAATAACTACTGTTTTGTACATATTGAGTACTTTTTTTTACTTAATAAAGAATTAAATATTATTTAACATGCTGTGTTTTGTACGTATTGATTGAGTCTACTAGTGTTTTTAATTGTTAAACAAATTTGGTAGTATATGCTCAGTCCTTGTAATTGGTGATCAATTTTGAGATTGATCTGCTGAGAGGAGGTGACTTTTCACCCTTCACCTGGAAAAAGCTGAGCAGAGCCACCTGCCTCGTGCTTTTCCCTGCAGCTCGTGAGGCCCCACTATCTCCACCCTCAGAGATGGGTGCTGGCGGGTGCAGGGATGGGTGGGCCTAAGCCAGTGTGGGCCAGTGAGCTGTGAAGACTGTTGAAGAGGTGATGGTTTTGGGGGAAAGAAGCTCTTTCTGCTCAACAGAGCTAGGAGACACCGGCCCCGTGTGCAGCTGCACCTGGCCTAGGCAGCCTTTAGCTCCAGTTGCTGCAGGTGACCAACCACCAACCGCGAAGGGAGCAAGACCGGTGGTGGGGGTTGACGTTGTTTTTGTTGTTTTCCCTGTCGGGGAAATAAAAAATTCTGCAAACAAAAAGACCTCTATTCAATATGGAATATGGAAACGATAGTTTATTATTGAGTGTGCAGCTCAGACTAGATACATGCGGGCAGTCGCTGAAAGGCTAGACAGGCTGGACAGAATTTCACACAAATAAACAGTAAAGTGAAAGAAAGAACAGTGGGTGCTTATCTCCTGGTGAGACAAATGGGTGCTCCTTGTGCTGTCTCCTGTTCACCTTCTGAGACCCCGGAGTTGGTTCTGAGGTCTTGTTATCTCATGTTGGAGTGTTGGAGACCCAGTGATCTCATTCCCAACCAAGAGTTGGGCCTATTATGTTCTAAGGAGACACCCTGATGGGAAGGAAGGTGTGGGGCAGCTGCCTCTCCTTTATTAAACAAGGAAAGTGCCACTTTATTTATCTTTACATTATCATTATCAATGCTGTAAGTGACGCCTCGCCCTGGTCCCATGGAAGCCTGCCTTTTGAGGACCTGTGTTTTTCAGACCTTTCCACTGCTTTCCCAGTTGTGCGTATATGGAATGAGCTGTGTTGTGCATTGAGTTGGCCTGTAGACCTTGCCTGGTTTGCCTGTGGAGTCGGGGTTTATTCAGCCTGCAGATCGCGCCTGCTTATCTGTGCACAGAGTGTGCAAGTGGCCCTGCCTCTGGCTGCCAGGTGTGTGAGCCCCACATGTGGCTCCTTATCGTCGCAGTTTAATCAGCAGTTTTATCTCACTTCCTTTGCATGCCAAAATCAAGGTAAAAATTCTCTCACTTGATGTAGGACTTTTGATTCTCTAAAAATACGATTTGATTTAGCTTGTGTTTCATATTATTTGTGAGTTTTAAGGGACACACACATTCGTTGATTTGATTACAGTGTGAACGCCCCGTAAATCAGTGCGCTGTGGTTAATGTGGCCCCAGTGTGATGACCTGAGCCACGTGTTTCTCTTGTTTCTCTCTCCTTCTTTTCTTCTCTCCTTCCAAGCAAGCTTCTCAAGGGAATCTTTTTCAATTCTTAAGAACCTTTGCTGACCGCCATGAATTCTTAGAGGGTGACTGAGAGCCCCGTGGTCACTAATTCTTTGTGACTGTGGCACATCTTGCTGGTGGTCCTTTGTCAAGGAGTTTACAGACCTCTTTTGGCGTTTCTTACGCTCATTTTGCCTTCAGTCTTCTCAGGCAAAAGCAGGCTGCTTTGTTCTTCACGATGGGGTTGAATCATAAAAGTCGTTATTAAGGATCATACAATCTTTCTTTCATTGGTTTAGCTACACACTTTATAATTGTGATGAATCTAATTTTATCAATTTGCTTGGTCTTGACTAGAGATACTATTCTTTAAAGGAAATCTATTGTTCATTTTCACAATAATACACGTTATAAAAGATCAGATAATAGAAGAAATCCAAAGAAAATTTTTTTCAACCACTTTTAATTCCACCACCAAGAGAAAAAATATAACGTTTTTGTTGTAAAATACTTAAAAAAATATGTTTACATGTAAACGTTATAATTAACCAAAATGACATTGTACATAGTGGTCACTGATGCTTTATTGATTTTTAAGAAAATGAAGAATTACAAGAGCCAAAAAGGGTGCCATATCTGTATCAGTGCTGAGATTTGAGATTCATAAATTAAAGATTCTGGTTTTAAAAATATTAAAAGAAATATTAAGTTGAATTACTTCTTTTGAATTTTTAACATAATTAACCCCTTGCAAAAAACAATCACTCAAAAAAAAAAGAGAGACTGTAGAACTTACAATGTATTGTCAGATGCAAGGGCATCATTTTTTAATCGATCGGGGGCATCAGATTCATCTCAGACTAATTTGAGAAGAATTCAAATACGTTATGGTGTATATACCATATATGTGTGTACATATGTGTATCCATATATGCCGTATATATCCATTTATATGATACACACACACACACACACACACTGTAAACAGCCTGGATAGTAATGGAATCGTGTAGACGGCCTCAAATATTCTTCTGAAAATAGGTAGGGCACAAATAAATAGCAGAGTAGTCAAACAGTGTCAAAGGGCTCAAATTTATTTGTTTGTAAGATACCATCATCAAACATGTTAGTTGTGAAAACATTTGAGAACTTACCTTATCCACTCTTCTTATTATACACGGTTATAACTTGATTATTTGTAATGGGATTAGGTAAATCATAGGACAGATTCTGTCTTTGTACTACATCTGTGCCTTGGTGCAGATTTGGCAGAACCAAGCCAGTTCCTAAGTCCCTCTAATGTGCTCACCCTGCTGTGTGGGTGCCGGTGTTGTTGACTTCTGTTTAGACTGTGGATGCCTTGAAGGCGAGCATGGCGTTGGTCAGCCTCGACTGGTGAGTGTCACACAGCACACCATGCAGCGGAGGCTTCGATCAGTCTTCCAGTGGAAAACCCAGGTCCCAGTTATGCCTCTGGTTTGTTTGTTGTTGGTACAAAGAATTAGCCTTCCTCCCTTGTGAGAACTCCAAGCTGCGCTTCCTAAATTTCGCATGCTTATTCCATCTTCTATGGACTCTTTTCCTATTCCTACTACTATTGCTGCTGAAAAACCTGGCCTGTGATGCAAATCATTGTGATTTGGAGTGTTGAAGAAGGGGAGAATAATACAGTGTTAGATGAGAGAGAGGGTGGCGACCAGATCTCATGGATCTTTATTTGGAGTTTGGATTGTTTGGGCTGTAATGGGAGTCCGTCAGGTGAAAGTAGGGACATAACATGGTGTGATCTGCACCTTAAATTTAGGGTTATTCTGGCTGTTACGCAAAAGCAAAGAGATCAGTTAGCCTAGTACTGGAGGCGCGGACTAGAGAGGGACAGGTGCTGGTGGGGAGAGGTGGAACGTGTTTTTGGAGGTAGACATGAGAGGTGGGGAGTGAGTGAAAGGGAAAGAATTTGGTATGACTCCTTTGTTTTTTGGTCTGAGCGAGTATAATGATTCTGCTGGTATTTTGCGTTCAGTCATTTCCCTGGTCTATGGATGGAGTTGTGTGTGTGTGCGTCCTTTCCACAGAGTTTATCAGTCCCTCAGAAGACTCACTGTTGACTAATCTTCTATTTCACCTGTGTGTGGTTATGCCCTAGGCAAAGATCGCTAATCAGTCGCACTAGGATTTGGCATGCCTGTAGATGAGATTTGTTTATCTGGCACAATGGTTTAGGAAATTACAAATATCCGGAGGTTACACATATAAATTCAGATTTCCAGCTTCTTTTGCAAAACCAGAAGTCCTACCAGCAATGGGCCGAAATTCCCATATGGCCACCGTTGGCTGGAACTGAACACCAGCTGTCCCTTTCAGCCTTTAGAGCTGGCTGATTCTCCAGGTGGGATGGGGTCCATCGTTTTCTTCATTCACTTGGAGCATCACATGTGTGTGTTGGTATGTCCAGCCCAGCCCTCCCACACACCCTGGCTTCTCCTCGTGCATTGTGATCAAAGTTTGCTTCTGTCCTCTGACACTTAAATGCAGGATCTTCAGTGTCCCAGATACAGGTACTGATACTGGTACCTCTTGTCAAAATGATGGTGTTGGAACTGGTGTTAAGAGAATGCAAAGAAGTACAGGGGAAAGAGGGTAACCGGAGGGGACAGCCAAAGCTGGTCACCTGTAGCATCAATCCTCTGGAGTCATATCATGTTGCCTTTTTAGTTTTGTTTTTTTTTTTAAGATTTTATTTTTTTCCTTTTTCTCCCCAAAGCCCCCAGGTACATAGTTGCATATTCTTAGTTGTGGGTCCTTCTAGTTGTGGCATGTGGGATGCTGCCTCAGCGTGGTTTGATGAGCAGTGCCATGTCCGCGCCCAGGATTCGAACCAACGAAACACTGGGCCGCCTGCAGCGGAGCGCGCGAACTTAACCACTCGGCCACGGGGCCAGCCCCAGCCTTTTTAGTTTTTTTAAGGTTAAATGTGACCCAAGACTTATCTGCCTTTCAAGTTCAAGATTGTCATTTGTACTATTTTGCGTTTATTGGAAAACTATGGAAACCCTCTCTTGTGCATGGGGAGGGTGGCCTGAACTTGGCATTTCTGCAGGGCCGAGAACAAAGGAGGTATTCACCAAGTATTTGTCCAATTCAATTATTAAACTGTATTCTCTCTGTCAGAGGAGTCTCTGCAAGTAAGTCTTTGCAAAGAATTAAAAATCTAAATAAGAGGTTAACTGTCAGGATGAATCAGTTTTTATTTTTATTAAATGGTGACTTCTGACATTTCCAGACTGTTTCCAGGGCGGATCCCGTGTTTAGAGCCTGCGATACAAAAGCCCCAGATATCTTTAAAGCTGCGGGCTTGGAAAAGAAACAGTCTTCCGGGAGTTCATTATTTTAAATGTGCTATATATTTTGTTGCTGTCTTTGGATAGTCATTAAATATAGCTCTGCCATGCCCCCGCCCCCTGACACATGCTGATTAAATATCTTCTTCCCTATATGGCAGTCCCGTGCCCTCATGATTCTAGTAAGCACTAACTTGAGAGTGTGGATTTGGAGCCAGATTTTGTGGTATCAAATCCTGGTTCTGCCTCTCACTTGTCATGTCACTTCTGTATCTCAGCTTCTTTACCTTAAAATACTACTGTGAAGAAACAAATAGTACATCTAAATCTCGCCGCCTCTCTCAGAACATGTCTAAGTGATCGCTATTATTAGATCTAAGAACGCATCACGCTTCCGCTAACTGCTTTTGTATGACCCGCAAGCTAAGAATGGTTTTTACATTTTTAGCTGGTTGCAAAAAATCAAAAGAAGAATAATATTTTGTGACACGTGGACATCATATGAAATTCAAATTTCAACATCCACAAATAAAGTTTTATTGGAACACAGCCGTCATTCCACTTGGCTCGTTCGTTCATGTGTTTCCTGTGGCTGCTTTCACCTTGCAACAGGGTAGAGCAGTTTTGATGGAGACCCCCTGGCCGGCAACACCTAAACTAGTGCCCTCTGGACTTTTACAAAAGGGACTTTCTGACCTCTGTGTGGTCACTCACCATCCCCATAGGTGTTACTTTCTCGGGTGGTAGGTAGACCTTGCTCTTTGCTATAGGCTGGTTCTTTCCATCCCTATCTAGAGCATTCCTAAGTTGTATTTGTCAGGAATCTGTAGTATTTTGTAGTGATTGGCCATGTGTGTGGGGAGTGTGGGTGTGTTTTCTGTGTGAGTTTTGAACACGGTTTTGGATTTGCGTGAGCCCAGGTACCTTCCCTTGCTGTGTCAGTGCGGAGAACCCTAGGCTCTATTTTCCCCTCCTCTGCCATCCTGCAGGTGTACGTGGTCCTTCTGAAGGTACCAGATGGGAGTGTACACCCATGATGCCTCACTCAAGGGGTGGAAGAGTGCTGGGAGAAGGGGACATAGCACAAAAAGTATTTGTTACTGATTGCCGTCAATATTTATCTAAACTTTGGAAACTATAGGGAAATTAAATTGTTATTGTTGTTACTGTAGGTTTTTTTGTTTTTGTTTTTAAAGAAGATAAGGGCATTGGTTGGTTATCTTTATGCGAGTGTTTGACGTCTAGAGAGACAGGACTTTGTCTCAGTCATCTTTGTTTCAGCAGAATGCTCCACAGGGAGCCTTTCTCAAAATATTTTCCTCAAGAAACGAATGAACTGGATAAGAAAGAGAAAGAGTGTCTCATCTAGAAAAGTTAATGTTACCTCTCAATTAATGCCTTGTACTTTGCCATTGAGCAGCAGTGGGGCTTAGAGAAGAATGTAGTGAATTAGCTGCTGAATTACTTGTCCCATGGTGCACAGGCGTGCTCTTGTATTATCGCAGTCATTATGTTTTATTTTTAAATTTTTTTTGGTGAGGAAGATTGACCCTGAGCTAACATCTATTGCCAATCTTCCTCTTTTTGCTTGAGGAAGATTGTCCCTGAGCTAACATCTCTGCCACTCCTCCTCTATTTTATTTGTGGGGTGCCACCACAGCATGGCTTGATGAGCGGTGCACAGGTCTGCACCTGGGATCTGAACCTGCAAACCCCAGGCTGCTTAAGTGGAGCACCAAACTTAACCACTACACCACTGGGCTACCCCTTCATTATTTTTGAATGAGATGTGTTGCTGTGGGTTGTCATATTCGGGAATTCGGGACTTGGAGGATATGCCCTAGGAACTGACACTGGTGTGTGCTCAGATTCAGAGCCTGCCTTCACTCTCCTGCCTGGGATGAAGAAGTGCTTATTTGTTTTAGCCCTCCTTTCACGTGTTGTTGAGATGTTATGGCACTTTTCTAACAGTAGAATCACTAAAGTTGTGCTTGTGACATGAATGGTAATGTCAACTCTTTATTGAACATCTGTCATGTTAGTTTTTGATAGATGAGCAAACAGATGCAGAAAGGCCAAGTAAGCTGGCCAGAATTATCTGGCTGGTAAGAGGCTTCTTGCCTGCAGTGAGCTCATCAATGGACTTCATAATTATTTGTAATATGGACTAATATTTACAGTTACTTTATTTTATATTATACCATTTATGTTTTGTTTATTTTTGGAAAATGGATAGTGGATTTGAGAAGGGTTAAATGCTCTCCAGACGTTATTTAGCTGCTTTGTCAGCAGGAATTCTTAAGATCCTTTTTGTGCCTAGATAGAGCCCTGTTTGTTTCTCCCATGAACTTCACCTCTGTTCTCGTCCCTTCGCTCTAAGACTGGGGTTGTCCAGCTCTCCCTGAAAGGGGATCTGGTTATTTGATGGGTATCTCGCTGAAGTGTTCTGTGGCTGGTTCATAGAGGAGGAAGGGAAGGGGACATGAAGGACGAGCGTCGCCTCTGCTCTTTGCTCGTCGTGGGAGCAGATAAGCAGTGTGTCACGTGCGAGAAGCTTCCCCTTGCTCTGCCTCCTGAAGTCCCATGTCTGGAACGTGTCTCCTGCATCGTGCAAGCGTTTGTCACTGTGATCGATGGAGATGATCTCTGTGTCCCTGACACCATTGCTGCTCATGAAAATGACAGCTAAGAGTAGAAAAGCAGCTTTGTTTCAGAGGCAAATTAGTCCTGGTTTATTCTTTACTGATTCTATGGTGAAAACTTTATCATATTGCCCGCATTTCGAGTATATGGACTATGGGAAAAGCCACGTGTTAGAAATCTTTAGTCCACTATGCATTGCACTTACTTAAAAATGTAGGAAATCAGGAGAAGAGGAAAAAAGGGATAATCCGATGTTTTAGGAAACTTCAGAATGGCTCCCTTCCCTCTCTTCCATTTCAAGCTCAGAGTAAAATTTTGCGTCACGTGATTTTATGTATTTTTTTTAAAGTGAAAAATGAAGAAGATAAAATAATTATTGGTTATAAAATATCTTAATTATCGACAGGAATTAGGACTGTTAATCTCTATGGAGATTTCCTGTTAGCAAGGAATAATTTGATACGACGTAATTATACAACAACATTTATTACATTGTGCTTTATGGTTTTCTGGACATTTTCACGTAGTGTTAATTATTTGATCTTTACTATAACCTGTGATTTAGAAAGCAGTTAAGTAGCCGATTTAGGTTCACCAGTTGGTTAATGGTCAAACTGGGATTCAAACTGAGGCTTCCTGACTGTCTCTGTGGTAATTGTCCTGTTGCACACAGCCCGTCATATCACACACAGACAGGAAAGGGTCTGCATGTGAATGGGGTGGGGTTTTCTAGCATCAGACACTAGAGCGTGTTTATCTGTGGAAGCGGATGCTGTTTATCAGTCAGGCATGAGAGTTTAGGAATTCTATAAGCTTTGTCATTCCAAACACTGGGCTGCTATGGACTTACATATAGAGCCAAAAGTGTCTTAATCATTCAGAAATTAATAGCTAGAAATAGAGAGCTAGCACCTGAGAGCTGAAACTGGTGACAAAATGACCTGCTTCTATAATGGAAATGCAGAAAAACATCCTCATACCATGAATGTGAAATGCAGAGATGGAGTAAGAAGCTGCACACTTTTTGTTGGCTTCTGTACCCAGGTGTTGTATACTCATTTATGTGTATATATGGATATATATATATATATATATATATTTTTTTTTTACTTTTAAAATTTTTTTTTTAAAGATTGCACCTGGTCTAACAACTGTTGCCAATCTTTTTTTTTTTTTTTCTGCTTTATCTCCCCAAACTCCCCCAGGATCTGAACCCTGGGCCGCCACAGCGGAGCGTGCAAACTTAACCACTCGGCCACGGAGCTGGCCCCATGGATATATATATATTTTTGAGGAAGATTAGCCCTGAGCTAACATCTGCCACCAATCTTCCTCTTTTTGCTGAGGAAGACAGGCCCTGAGCTAACATCCATGCCCATCTTCCTCTGCTTTATATGTGGGATGCCTACCACAGCATGGCTTTTTGCTAAGCGGTGCCATGTCCACACCCGGGATCTGAACCAGTGAACCCTGAGCCGCGGAAGCGGAACATGCGCACTTAACCGCTGCGCCACTGCGCTGGTCCCTACTCATTTGTGTTTCTAATGCATCTTTTTATCATTCCTCTTCAGGAATATATGCCATAGTCAAAGCATATTGACATTATTTGCTCCCTTTCTAGGAAATAATGCAGTTTAAATCTTTCACCTTAAAACAATTGTTAGGAGATTTCAAAGTTCTCTGTATTTGTACTTCCTGTTCTTTTCATACAAGGCAAGCTTGAAGAGTCTGCTGGTCATCTAGAACTTCGGAATTCTGTTCCTGAATTAACTGCTGTTTTCCTGTTTCTGTTTTATAGAGTGGAAAACCGCCCATCAGTGATATGTTCACAGACCTCAAAGATGGAAGGAAGCTTCTGGATCTTCTAGAAGGCCTCACAGGAACATCCCTGGTGAGAGAAGTCATCTTTGAGAACCAGGCTAATGGACTGTCTCTGGTCCTTACTGAGACTTGAAGACCCACTGGGGGTACTTACACTATGAAGGCTGAAATAGGAACTTAAAAAAAAGTGTTTTCACGAATTCTTTGATAGAGCAATATTTTGGCTAAAAATGAGGGCTCTGTTTTTATCAAAGATAAAATTACCTTAAATATTTATTGCTCTCAGACAGCCCAGTGAAGAATTACAAAGAAGAATGGATATGGAAAGAGGGCATAATGTTTTGAGTAGTAGAGAGTATAGAGACAATAACAATATAGAGATGTTATTTAACAAATATTTTAAGAAACTTGTCAAAATCTATGGCATTTGTTTTTATTCAGGTTTTCAGTCTTATCTTTTTGTTTGTTTCTTCATCAAATCCCCCTCAATTACTTTACGTGTGGGGTACTCTGTATGTACACAGAAATAACTCTGCTAATAGTAGGATGCATTTTATGGGTACAAACTTTTACACTAGAGGTAGAATTACTGTAAAAAGTATAGAGAGATGGACTCATGAAAGTGAATTCCTGTCTTGCCCAAGTGTGGGGCGTTACACTCTTTTGCCTTCCAGATGGTGGGCAAGCCCTGCTGGAGAGTCTGGTCGGCCTCTCAGATAAGATTCCTTGGCCAGTGAGGCAGAAAGAAGCCACCCAGATCACCTTCCTCCGGGTGGCAATTCCTGCCTTCCCAGTGGGCCTGTGTAATGGTACCTGGAACCTGGGATACGCCTCTGAGTCCTCCCTGCTCTGTCCACACCAGTGCAGGATGGAGGTGGCATGGTGCTAAATCTTTCTGCGTCCAGACCGATTTAGATAAAGGAAGCTTTCCCCCCGAAACTTGTCATCACATTAAAATCACCAGGAAAATCTTTTAAAACCTCCAAATCCAGACTGCACTCCATACTCACTGAGTCACACTCGTTGGGATGGGGTCAGACAGAGGCGCTGGTACTTTCTGAAGCTCCCTTGGGGATTCCACTGTGCAGACAAGCTAGGGAACATCTTAAGATGTTGTGAGTGGGGGAATTTGGATTCTGTCAACGCTAGCCTCCACGGTGGCCTGAGCAGCCAGCCAGAGCTCCTGGCCCAGAGAGGCTGTGCATGCTGAGCTGCTGTTCCATGTACCTATCAGTGTCAGTAATGTCAGGAATGTGGAGCGAGTCTCTGTCTCATTTGTTCTGTGTTTTGTTTTCCAGCCGAAGGAGCGTGGTTCCACCAGGGTACATGCTTTAAATAATGTCAACAGGGTGCTGCAGGTTTTACACCAGAGCAACGTAAGTTTGTACCGTGACTCAGGATTCTTCGGTGCCATCAAGGTTATTTGTATTGTGAAATCAGCCACCTGCTCTGTGCATCGGCGTCAAATGACTTTTGGAAACATTTTTCTTATGAGAAGTATTGAACCTTTTCTATGAGTGAAGGAATAGTCGTGCCTTTTCTGATTACTTTATTGATCTGTTATATAAATAACACATTTTTGAAAGTTAGGTTCACCTGATTCTCTAAAATGAAATTTCTCTTAGCATTTGTTCATTTTGCTGCCCAAATGTGCTAAAAATGAAAACCCAGGCTTCTGTGGAGAAATTGTCTTAAAAGTTTTTTTTTCATTTTAAATAGGTGGACTTAGTGAATATAGGAGGAACTGACATTGTCGATGGAAATCATAAACTGACTCTGGGATTGCTTTGGAGCATCATTTTGCATTGGCAGGTGGGAAATCTCCAGCCACTTATTAATAGAAATGCAAAATGTATCATTTGTGTTAGTTTCTTAGAGCTGCCATCACAAAGTAGCGCAAACTGGGTGGCTTCACCAACAAAAATTTATTTTCTCACAATTCTGGAGGCTGGAAATCTGAGATCAAGGTGTCAGCAGGGTTGGTTTCTTCTGAGGCCTCTCTCCTTGTCTTGCAGAAGGCACCTTCTCCCTGTGTCCTCACGTGGTCGTCCCTCTGTGTGCGTCCATGTCCTGATCTCCTCTTCTTATGCCAAGATACCAGTCATCCTGGATTAGGATCCACCCCTATGATCTCATTTTACCTTCATCATCTGTTTAAAGACCCATCTCCAAAAGCATTCACGTTACGAGGTTGAGGGTTAGGTCTTCATATGAATTTCCAGGGGACACAATTCAGCCCATATCAGTTTGGAATGGAAGAGATTGATAAATTGCTCTATTTTCCTGGCATAGAAAAAAAGTTATTTTTTTAAATATTAAATTTAAAAAAACATGACACAATTTCAGACTTATAAAAAGTTGCAAAAATAGCTCCAAGAATTCCCAGATACCTTTGACTCAAATTCCCCAGATGTTAACAGTTGTCTATCTTTCTATGTTCTGTCTTTCTAGTTCTCTTTGTCTAAATACTTCAGTGTGTATTTTCTAAAAACTAATCATTCTCCTAAAAACAAGGAATTCTTTTACATTACTACAATATAATATTAATATCATAATATAAAATATATAATGTCAATATTTATAATTAATTTATCATATCTGTTTAGTCGTCTTTAATCTGGAATAGTTGAGTCTTTCTTTGTGTTTCATGATGTTGACATTTTTGAAGGCTACTGGACACTTGTTTTGCAGAATGTCCCTCCGTGTGGGTTTGGCTGATACTTCCTCGTGATTAGATTTGGGTTGTTCATTTTTGGCAGGAAAGCCACGAAAGCGATGTTGAGTTCTCCAGAGCACACCACATCAGGAAGCACATGCTATCTGTTAGGTGGCTCTGCCAGTGCTAACTGTCATCGTTTGGGTAATGTGGCTTCTGCAGGGGTCTCTGCCGTCACGGGACTGCCCTTTGTTATTAAAAAGTGTCTTGCGGGCTGTACTCTGAGACTGTGTAAATATTCAGCTACTTATCAAGTCTTTGTCCATTAAGTTTCAGATCCATTTATAACTCTTGTCTGATCAGTTATTACTATAATTCTTGGCAAATAGTGATTTTCTAAATTTCATTGTTTCTTCTACATTTTATTGGTTGGCTTTCTACTTGTAAGGAAGAGTTTTCCCCTTGCTCTTGTTTGTCTATCTGTCTTTATCTATTCATTCATTCATGTATAGGTCAGTGTACACTCATGGAGTTTTACTTATTTAATAGGTTATAATCTTTTACTATCATTATTTATTTTGATGCTCAAATTGTCATAGATTTGGCCCACGTGATCCCCCTTAAATCGGCCTGTGTGTCCTTCTGATATGTCCACATCATTCTTTGAGCACTTGCTTAAAACATATGTACTACTTTAGAATAATAATATAAAATGTTAGTTGTAGACTATAATTGTTATTGCCATCAGGAAAGGTTCTTCATTCTTTGATTTTGTAGTCAGTCAGAAGTTCTTCCTTTCTTCCTTATTTTTGTAGAAAATAAATATTGAGTTTTCTTTGTATTAAAAGGTCTTTGTAGATTTATAGTATTAACATATTACTTTTTTGTAACTATGAAAGTAATGTTCATTATAACAAAAACTAATATAGGTATCGCTTAAGATGTAGAAAACACCATAATGTATAAAGGTAAGGTAAAAGTCACTTCTAAATCTTGGTAGCCCAAAATAATCATTGTTAAAAATGCATTGATCTTTCTTGTATTTAAAGGAAAATTTTGAATACCATCCCCTGCTCCATAATGGTTAATTAAAAAGTTTACTTCTTATTCAAGGACTTGATTCCAGGAACTGAAGTTATAGGCAGGCATGGTTTCTCTTAAACAGGTGAAAGATGTCATGAAGGATATCATGTCAGACCTACAGCAGACAAACAGCGAGAAGATCCTGCTCAGCTGGGTGCGCCAGTCCACCCGGCCCTACAGCCAGGTCAATGTCCTCAACTTCACCACCAGCTGGACAGATGGACTCGCCTTCAATGCCGTGCTCCACCGACATAAGTGAGCCTTGACTCTGCTTAGCTGTGGGCTTTCCAAATTTGTATCTCCTCTGTCCCTTTCTATTCCTCTCTAAAGCCCCTTCCACACTACCACTGCTCTCCTCTCTGCACATGCTCCACCAAAACATTAAGAAAAGAAGTATCATGGAACTAAACTGCCCATCAAGTCTTTTTTTCCGTAGGACTTCAATGCCACAGTGCAGTATCCATGCATATTTATAAGTTAAAAAATGTAAAGTAATTCACATAGTTCAGTCCCGCTCATTCAGCACTAATCAGTAATATATACAAAGAGTTGTGTTAGTTTTCATTCTCATACCGAAAGGAAAACTTGATAAATTCAGTGCAGTCCCAATTAAAAATAGAAACTATTGATATTTTCCATGAAACTTTTAAACAGATTCTAATTATATAAAAGACCAAAAGCCCAAGAAGAGCCAGGACACTCCTGAAGAAGGTGAACCAAGCTCAAGTACTGCCCAAACAGAAACCAAACTAATTATGAAGCTGTATTAGTTAAGAGTGTGTGGTACTATAAATAAATGCACCAACATCGTAATAGGCTGAACCATTTAAAATTGCCAATATCGGACTTTCTTTGACATAGATTGAACTATATGAAATAGTCATTCTTCTAACAGAATAAAGAGTTCAGAAATAGCTCCATTGTACAGGAAAACCTGATAGACACCTGAGCCGGTGTTGCAGATTAATGGAAGGTATCAGACAGCTGGTGAACCATATGTCAGTGAGCTCATTGGAGCCTTACTTCACCATACCCAAAATAAATTTCAAATCCATCAAGGATTGAAATGTGAAAGGCAAAATTTATTATATGTTTTATTGCTCTTGAAATTATTTACTGTCTCAGCTTTCATTTCCTCTGTGTTCTTTGCTGATGCAGTCGTCCCTTGGTATCCGCAGGGCGTCTCCTGATACCAAACTCTGTGGCTGCTTCAGTCCCTTATATGGTATAAAATGGTGTAGTATTTGCATGTAACCTATGCGCTTTCTCTTGTATACTTTAAATCATCTCTAGATTACTTATAGTCCCTAATGCAATGTCCATGCTATGTAAATAGTTGTTATACTGTATTGTTTAGGAAATATTGACAAGAAAAGAGTCTGTATGTGTTTAGTACAGACACACCCATCGTAGGTTTCTCCATCCACAGTTGGTTGAATCTGGGGAAGTGGAACCCAGGGATACAGAACTCTTGAATACAGAGGGCAGACTTTTCCACATCGTATGTCTGGAAACTTGTCAAATTTTTACAAAGTTTAAATTGTTTCTTTAGACTTTTTTTGGTAGAATGTCCATGAATTATATTCTTCTCTTCTCTGTCACCTTCATTTGTGCATTGTCTTTCAATGCAGTATTGATTTGACTTGGTGATAATGAGCAGAATGTTTTATTATTGATAATGAAGGGAGTGGTTTTAATGTTTTACCATAAGACTGATGTTTGCTGGAGCTTTTTTTGATATACTTTTTATCTATTTAAAAAGCCTGCACACCCAACCTTCTCCAGAACACTTCTCCTTTATCAGTTTAAGGGAGTTGCCGTCTGTTTCTGGTTGGTTAAGAGATTTTATCAGAAAACTTGAATTGTAGCCAAAACTTTTTCTATTTCTTACTAACATGATTCAACAAGTATGTGTGGAGTGCCTTCTGTGTGTTAGGCACAGGGTATATGGCAGAGAACAAAACAGGCAAAAATTTCAGTCCTCTTGGAGTTCATATTCAAATAGAGGGAGGCAGACAATAAAAAAATTAAAATGTAAATTGTATAGCATATGGAAATGGTAAATATGCTGAAGTGAAATACGTCAGTCAAGAGGGCAGGAGGTGTCTGACGTGTGAGGAGCCAGTGGGTGCAGTGATGTGAGAAGGAGGAGTAAGAGGAGGTGAAGTCAGAGAGCGAACTGAGGAGGAGGGAAGTGAGGAAGGCAAATCTCAGAAGGCAGGGAGGTCTAAGATGCAAGAACAGATAGAGCCCAAGAAAATGATAACTTCTGGGTAAATCAAAGCAACTTATTTTCTAATTTGTGAGATTAAAAAGAAGTCAAGATAGAAATGAAATGCTAAACAAGTAGTATGGAGGGGGGTGATTGAAGGGAAATTCTCTCAAATTTTCTCATTGTTTTATGAGCCTCTTCTGAACAGATTAGAGCTGGATTTTCGTTCTGCTGATCCTGGTCTTTTAATTGGAGAATTTTGTCCATTAACATTTGTTGTGATGATTGATATATTTAGGTTCATTTTTCCTACTTATTTTTGAGCTTTTCGTTTCTCTTACCTTTTCTATATCTTCTTCTTTCTTGTCTTGTATTGGTAGGTTTCTCCTCCCTTTTTTTTCTTTTACTACTTGGGAAATATTATATACCTTTTGTAGTCTTTTAGTATTGCTGTGCAAATTTTAATAGGCATATTTAACTAATATGAGAACCTTAGAATGTTTTACCTGTTGTTTTCGTAGTTGAAAATTATTTTAAAATATTATGTATTTGACAAGCCTTTGGGATATAAAAGATAAACTGTTTAATTTAAATGCACAAATAAAAAATATAAGACTAAAATGTATTAGATTATGGCAACGACTGCTTTGTTTCCACGTATTTCCTCATTTTGTTTGCATGGTGATTTCAGACCTGATCTCTTCAGCTGGGATAGAGTCGTCAAAATGTCCCCAGTTGAGAGACTTGAACATGCCTTCAGCAAGGCTCAAACTTATTTGGGAATTGAAAAGCTGTTAGATCCTGAAGGTATTGTTCAGTATTTAATTTCAACTTTGATTTTGCATCGCAATTTTGAACTCTTGAAAAGCAGTGTTTTTTTTTTCTTTATAGAAAGAACTATGAGAATTGAGGAGTATTTTTCCTCTTGAAGTAGAGTGCAAGACATTTTATTCCAGACAAGTTATTAATACTTTTGTAGTAAACAATTTGTGGGATCCTTCTGATAGAAATTTAATTACATCATTGGAGAATAGTTAATAGATACCAGAGTAAGATTTAAAGTTTTAGGAAAATATAATTATTAGATAAGCAATTTAGTATTTGGTTTACTTCATTAAAATGTATTTTTATATGAGCTTCTTTCATATGAGGTGAAAACTTCAGTTACAGATATTGCAGGGTTGAATTTAGACTTACTTTCGTGATATGAATGAAGTATGTGTTATTACCTTAAATGGTAGTTTATCTTTGAGCATTTTGGGGGAGCTTTTAGGGAAGATTTTTAAGAAATGGCATGCCGAACAAAAATAAGTAATTGTCTTTCCCTTTATCTCGTGTATTGTTATATGAAATAGAAATCGACTAAGCTATGGTGTTGCAAAGATTATATACTAGTATTGTTTATGGGTACTAAGGATAGTCATTTTATATCTAATATTGAACAATTCACATATTTTGGACATCTAATTTAAGCTGGTTCTTATTTTCGTCCACTTTCAGATGTTGCTGTTCAGCTTCCTGACAAGAAATCTATAATTATGTATTTAACATCTTTGTTTGAGGTGCTACCTCAGCAAGTTACTATAGATGCCATCCGTGAAGTAGAGACACTCCCAAGGAAATATAAGAAAGAATGTGAAGAAGGAGAAATTAGTATACAGGTACCGGTAAGTTTTTATTAAAATGTTTGACTTGCCATGTTTGTTTTATCTTAGGTAGGTACTAGATAAAAACACCTTTAGAGTATTTTCTTTTTCTTGACCGAGAACATCTTGGTTTCTCAGCTTATAATAGGCATAAGAAGTTCAGGTTATCAGTTAGCATGCATATCACATACATGTGCTGGAAAACCACAGTGCGGCTGATTTTATTGAGAAGGAAAGTATGTTATTTCACTCGGTAAGGCTGGAGTCAGTGTCTAGGGCTGTAACCATGCTGCTGCAGGATATGCTTAAGAACCCACGGTTTTCCATCATCTGGTGCCCATCTTTTTTCACTGTTGTTGTGTGTTGGAGATGGTTTTTCCCACGTCAGCCAAGTTTTGTTCGCAGTACGAATTTTCTTTCTTTTCCTTTTTGCCACTGAAAAGAGGATTTTTACCATTATAATCTCACAAGTGCTGTCAGAATATAAGCTTTCCTTTCCCTTTCATTTAGGAGGACTAATTGTCAATATGCTACTTGGTGAGTTTTTCGTTTAACGGCTTACAATGGTTTTATTCATCAGGATATAAATGAGTTTTTTCCAGGAGATATAAATAAAGTCATGAATTTTTCTTCCTGAATTATCCTGCCTGGAGTCAATCACATTTTCTTCTGTTTTAGTCTAACCAGTTCTCTTATTCATAAAATGAGAGAATCTTAACAATTGGGTGAGACTTTAAAAAGTCATTTGGTCCAACATTTTAGCAGCCAAGTAGCTAAGAGATAAACATGGATTTCAAGAAGATAAGAAATACATTTTAGAGAGGCGGCAAGCTTGGGCTTTGAAGCTTAAATTTCATCCCTGTTATTACTTGTTTGGGTTACTTAGCCTTTCAACCACAGTTTTATCTGCAAAATTTGGACAAAACCATGCACTTCATAAAGATAATGAATTCAAAGTGTCTAAAATGATATTAATAAGCATTCAGTAAGCAGCACCTATCATTATTATGATTTTTTTCTTCTCAGTTTGTTTTGGCATTATCATTCATTCTCATTCAGCGAGTTCCTTTTTAAAAAATGTTAGTTCATTCTCATATAATGATAATGGTCTTGAATTGGCATAGCACCTTCTTTTCTTTCACAGAACTTATTTATTATTTCAGATTTTCTTTGGATAGTAGGTCCCAATCCTTTTATTTTCTTCATTTCAAGAAATAGCATGATTTATAAAAAAAGAAAAAAAAAACTTATTGAGGAAAAGAGGGCGAGGATGGGGCCAGATCGTGAGCCTAGGGCTGTTTTTAATAGTTTTGAAAATCAAGTGATACTGAGGAAAAGCCCTAATTTTTTATAATTGACTGAAAAAATGCTGAGAAGCATTTGTCTCTAGTAATGTAGTTATTGTCCAGCATTAATGATGTGCCCTTTTAAGTGGCTCAGATAATCTTCTGAGTTTGCCTTCTGGTTTTGTAATCGTTTCTTTATTGGATTGGATTCCTTTTGTTAGACAGATGGGATATTTTACTCCTTATGGTTAAGGCCATTCTGTCTTAAACAGGAAGGAGATTCATTTGCCTTTCATGATGTATAGATAAAACCAAATCATCGCTTCTGTTAGGGGTGGGGATGGCATGATAAGAATTGCACAGCCCACTTACCATTTGATTAAGAGCAAGTGTTTTAACATGAACCTCTTCATTTGCATGCCTTCATTAGTACTACTTAGAGGGTGAATTAAGTTAATTGAAGAAATAAAATGTGATCAAGTTTTAGTCGTCTCCTCTTTGACAGAGCTTGCCCTCCACTGCTTTCCAATGAACCCTCATAGCCAGGCTTCCTGTCTTGCGCTGTCTTCTTACAAACATGTTCTGTAGGGCATTAGGTGGTCAGCAGATAATTCCTGCATTTCTCTTTAAATTAAGCTCTCAGTTGAAAGTCTCCTCTTGTGTTTTAATGAATACCTTCTGAACATTTGCGTTTAGATAATGTGTTCCATCTTCCGCCTTATAGATTCTAGTGCCCGTCTAAGTGATCCTTGGCCGGGTCACTGACTTTCCTAGTTCTCAGATATCCTCATCAGAGTCTAGAGGTTGGTACTAAATGATCTCCAGTGTTATTTTGGCTCCACAGTTTCAGGATTTTAGGTCCGGAACTTAACTCGTTTTCCCTTCTCTGTGTGTGGCCCAGTGTGTCATCTGTGTGCTCATTGACTCATTTTTCAAACTCATGCATACAGCTTTCCAGGTCTGGTTCTTCCACCAAAGTGTCTTTGGGGTGTGTCGCCTTTCTGTCTGGCTTTCGTGCTGGTTAACAGTCTCATCTTCTCTTGCCGTTTACGAGACCCAGCCCCCCTCCACCGTTCATCCTAGGCCACTCCCCACAGTCGTGGTGGGCTTTTTCTTCTCCTTCCCCAGGATTCTTTTACGTGTGGGTTCCTCTGTATGAAATGCTCCTGCACCCACTCTTTGCCTGGCAAGCTTCCCATCTTTCCTCAGTTTCAATGGAACGTTTTGAGAGAGGTCTCTCCTGATTAACCTATCGAAATCCAACCCTACACGCACACACGCGCACACACACACACTCTGTTTCTTGCTGTCACAGTATTTTTGTAAACTATGTTATGAATTTTAAATTGTATCGTAAGAGCATTGAGAGGGCAGTGAAAGATTTTAAGTGGGGGGGGTCATATGATGTGATTATATTTTCCAAAGATCATTCTGGCTGCTGTGTGAGAAATGGATTGTGGAGGTGGGAGTGGGTAGAAATGGGGCGGTAAAGACACCCGTTAGCAGGCTGTTGTCATCCTGAGGACAGATGTTGATGGTTGTGGAGATGGAAAGTTCTGGATGTATTTGAGATACATTTTGAAGGTAGGAATTGTTTACATATTAAATGTGAGAGATGATAAGAGAGATACTGAGGCTGGCTGCGTGGTTTTTAGCTGAAGGAATTAAGTGTGTGGAGGAGCCATTTACCGAGATGGGGAAGCCTGAGGAAGAACAGGTTTGGAAAAAAAATGAGGGATTTAAATATCAACTTGGTTTGATATGCCTGTGAGATATTGAAGTGGGCATGTTAAGGTAGATGGACGTAAGAGTTTGGAGTTTGGGACAGAAATGTCTGCAGGATATAGATGGTTCTTTAAATCCAATGCGAATGGATGAGACCACTCAGGCAAAGTATACAAGGGAAGAAAAAAGGGCCCAGGGCTTAATTTTGATGAGAGTCATTACTTACAGGTTGGCAAATGCTGTTGAACCAGGAGGAAAACCAATGCGGGGAACTGAAGGGGAAGAAGAGAGCTTGAGGAGGGCAGGGAGTGGTCAGCCGTGTGGGAGGCTCCTGAGAGCCTGTGTAAGAACAGACAGCGAGCAGATCCCTGGGTTTGCTTGGAACACTTCTGGTTTACGTGTGCTGTCCTAGCACCGTTATCATCAAAAATGTTCTAGTTGGTTAATTACAGGGTCACCCTAAAGATGCTGCTAGAAAAGTGGATTTGTCAGTGAGAAGGTTGTTGGTGATGTTGGCAAAAGCCTTTTCAGTGGAGTAGTGGGGACCAGTGCCAAATCAGAGTGAAAGGGAATGTTAAGAAACTGTAGCTGTTAGATGCATGAGCATTTCTTATTTTGTTCTTTATGCATTTTTGTATGTTTGAAATACATAAAAATTGTGGGTGAGAGAGAATAAAGTGGAGACAGGCTGCAGGCAAATTTTAAAGAAGTTTTTCTCTGAAAGGGAACGAATGAGAGAGACAGTTGATTTGCTTATAAGATTATAAAGTATATTAAAAAAACACCCCCTTGTTTAGAAGGAGCTTGAGATAAATTTATTCCATAGACTCTTCAGAAGAAAGGCCAGCAAGTAACCTAGAGGGTGTCTGTCTCACAGTTCCCGTCAGCACCACAGCCTATGTGTGCGGCTGTCTTTCAGTGTCTAAAATCCAGTGCTGAAAGCAATTCGGTAAAAGCAGTTTGACTAGGGATCAAAGCAAAGTTCTAATCTCCAACTCTTTTTCTTTTAATTATATCCATCCTTCAAGGCCCAGCATGTTCCAGATACTCTGAAACTTTCCTATTTTAGCCCTTGGTGAACTTGTATTGGAAGCGGAATTTATAACTTTGCTAATAGCCATTTTATTTTTGTTCAGAAGTGATTCACGTGGGTTATTTCTCTCTCTCCAGCTCCGTTGGAATCTCCATGAGTGCATGCCACTTTGGTACTCTTTGCCATCCTAGCACACTAATAATAAATGCTGTCTGACTAGTTGGCGGCATTGCTTAGCCGGCTCCTGAGGATTGGATGAATGCCTGAGACACGGCAGTGCCCACTCCAGGGTTCTCCATACGCTGCATCTTTGTTGAACACCTTCTCATCTTCACGACGCTTGTGGATTTTTCTTGGCTTTGTTTTTATAGAGCTCCGTTCCGGAGGAGGAGCAGGAGGGCCCCCGAGCTGAGACCCCCAGCACTGTCACGGAGGTGGACATGGATCTGGACAGCTATCAGATAGCCCTGGAGGAAGTGCTGACCTGGTTGCTTTCGGCCGAGGACACTTTCCAGGAGCAGGATGACATTTCTGATGATGTTGAAGAAGTCAAAGACCAGTTTGCTACCCATGAAGTAAATAATCTGTAGCTGATGAGCAGAATGTGTTTGCCATGGGGCCTTGCCTTCGTCGGGGGCTCTGCCCTGATGATGGTTGTTTACTGAATTCTGCTCCACAGAAAGGTCGTGGCATGTTTCAGGATTTGGGATGTTTAAACAGGGCTTTGTTATAAAATTGGCGTGGGTGCTTAACCGTGCATTGGAATTAGAGTTCAGACCATATGTTCTGTGGAGCCGCTGACAAAAATCGACGCACAGGACTGCTCGTTTTGTGTGTTGTTATAGTTAAAACACAAAATGGCTAATCGATAAACCAAATCTTTAGGTTTGGAGTGTTCTCTGGAAAGTGGATATTTTTATTTACTGTATGATTAAGCAAATGTCATATTTAGTGTTCCTGTATAATTTTATATAGTGAAAATTTCCTACTCTTTAGAGGATATGTTATCTTGCAGTGTAGTGATTTGATTATATGGAGATTTATGTTTGATTAAGTAGGTTTCTTTTGTTGGCATGTTAACTGACATACTTATTTGCTCTTTTAGTTTGAAAATAATAGAAATGGTTCCATTCCTTAAGCAGTTCTTCTTGGATGAGCAAGGTGTTTATTATATTTTTTCATAATTTCATGTTCAGGATCTTATCAGTATCATAATCAGCATTTACTTAAAAATAGCAGGTATTATCAGATGTAATATTATCCTCTTTGATCAATTCCCTTTTTTACTTAGGCCAGCTGCTTGTTTCCTATATTCAAAGCTTAAAAAATTGGATCAAAGTTGACTTTATTTGCGCTCTAGGTGGCCATCTTTTTCTGCAGCATTGCTATTTAGGCGTTAATAATTTATTGACTTCTTTTTCAATGAGCAGCTCACAAATCGTAATGGTGTACCTTTCCAGGCTTTTATGATGGAGCTGACTGCACACCAGAGCAGTGTGGGGAGTGTCCTGCAGGCAGGGAACCAGCTGATAACACAAGGGACTCTGTCTGACGAAGAGGAGTTTGAGATTCAGGAACAGATGACCCTGCTGAATGCCAGATGGGAGGCGCTTAGGGTGGAGAGCATGGACAGGCAGTCTCGGTGAGTGGAAGCAAAGAGGTTCACACGTTATTCCATAGACTGCATTGCCCAGTTTAGCTCGAGTACAAGTCTGCGTATCTATGAAACCAAGGTAATTACAGAACTTGGCTTGTGAAATTGCGACTCTTCTTTTTGTAATGTTGCTGGAATTTATATGACCTTCATTTTCCTCTGATATGTTAACCAAATGAGAAGGTGAAAGTTGGAATACAGAAATTGGCAGAAAGGGAAAAGACACTTCATAGGGATAGTTACCTGTTTGCGTTATTAAAATCAGCTAACCATTAACTTGATACGAAGACAGGGCTATGTAGCATTTATGTTCAATTCTATTTTCTAGCATTTTTTAAAGTAGTTTTTTCCCCATGGTTCATTTTGTTTCGTGTATTGTGTATTAAAGAGCAAACTGCATTCCATTGCAATTTCCACCTATTTAATAAGCAGGAATTCCTGATTGAAGAAACAATGATTCTGATATGCGCAGAGGGTGCTGTTATTTGCATTCTTTGACTGCGTGTAATTGATTCCATTAGGAAGAAAATAAAAGTTTTTTGCTGGTTTGTATATTTAAAGACAAATGCTGCTTTAAATGGTTAGACCAGAATGTGTTCCCTTGCCCCATTTCTTTGGTGCCTGGAGCGTGTGTCTGCCTTGCGAAGGGAGGAAGGGGTGGGAATAATGCTGTGGCCCTCTGTGGACAGGCTGCACGATGTGCTGATGGCGCTGCAGAAGCAGCAGCTGCAGCAGCTCTCCGCCTGGCTGGCGCTCACAGAAGAACGCATTCAGAAGATGGAGACCCGCCCCCCGGACAATGATCTGCAGTCCCTGCAAAAGCTGCTAGAAGATCACAAAGTAAATCTGACTCATATTTCTTTCACACCTTATCAGATATGAAAAAGCAGCACTTAGCATTCACAGGGGCTGATGGCTTCTATCATGAGTGCAGAGGTGGGACCCTTCTCAATGCTTGCTTTTATTCAGTGGCTTATAGGAGTTCATGGGGATGTGACTTTTCTGAGCCAGGGATGAAAGCACAGGGAAAATTTTCTATGGCTACGTGTAGTTTTCTTATGAAAGTGCATAGCGTTCATAAGATTCTCAAAGGTTTGTTTGGACCTACAGATGGTTAAGAACCCTAGTGTGTTGGCATTAATTCAGTGTGTTGGAAAGAAGCAAACCCTCAGATTGGCCTGTAGCTAATCCTTTAAGGAAAGCTGTTGCTTCTTCTCTGATCTGGGAAAGCATCAGGTACTAGGCGAGGAATCAAAATTTGGTGGACAATTTGGTCACAAATTTAGGAGGTAAGTTTTCATAGTCAAGGAAAAGTAGAGTAAAATAACCTCTCTAAATTGTTTGAAGGATTTTATTTTTCAGTGAAATATCTAGATAACTAATAAATAAAGCTTTAGGGGTATATTAAACACAGCTCAGGAGGCATTTGACAATGGTGTTCATACAGTTTAAATTACCTATATATACACATCTTATGACCTGCCATGTTCTTCCCATGGAAGGCGTCCATATAGCTTTAATTATTTTCCAGGGTAGTTAGAATAGATTCTGACTGTCAAATAGCATTCTACTTATTTCTTACTTTATAACATGCTGCACTAGATAAAATGACCTCTGACCTTATTTATGCTACATTTGTGTGTGTGTGTGTGTGCATGTGCATGCCAGAACTTGGAATCCAAGTCATGACATTCCATTTGCAATCTATTTTGACATTGCATTTTCAAACTCCTTTGGTTTAAGGAAATGTAAAGATCTATGACGGGCTTGTTTCATTAGTAAAACACTTAGGGTAATGATTGGAAATTTAAACATGAAGCCTCATTAAGTGTCCTTAATTACTGTTGACAACTGAGTGAATTTTAAAAAGGTAAATGTGAAAGAGGAGGAATAATGGTTGATCTTCAATTTTTTCTCTAGAGTTTGCAAAATGATCTGGAGGCTGAACAGGTGAAGGTAAATTCATTAACTCACATGGTGGTAATTGTTGATGAAAACAGTGGCGAGACTGCTACAGCTGTTCTGGAAGATCAGTTACAGGTGAGGACCCTGACAAGTAGGCTAATCCCAAGTGACCTGTGGTCTGGGACCCAATTACATGTTGACCCTGTTCTTCCTGTCCGGTCTCACTGTTTATTCAGAGAGTAGAATAACCCAGTTTAGGTTGGACTTCCCGCTGGGGTTCCGCAGCATTTGGGTTTATAGGAGTACCTAGGTGTCTGTCATTCCTTGACTTCAGCCCTTGGGGTGAGTGGGAGGGGGTGCTTGTGGTCCCCAGCTTCCTTGTGCATAATATTAACAAGATTGGGAAACACAGGAACTGATCGCTATAAAGAGTCTGCAGACTTCTTGCTCAGAATCACTTGAGGAATTTGTTAAAATGTAGATTTCTCGGCTCCACGCAGACCTGAATCCCCGGGAGTAGGACCCAGTGGTTCTGCTTTTTAAAAAATCTATGTGCCTATTAAAGTGAGAATTGCAGCTGTGTTGGGTGTAATATCCCTGTTTCTTTGGCGGATCAATGTGTGAATTTCAACAACAGTTTTGGGAACCCCAACAAATTGCTTCTTTTTGCACGAAGGCTATAGTGTATGTTTATAGGTCTTTAGAAAGAGATCAGTGGTATTTCATTTGACCAATACTTATGTTACTTGATATGCTAGCGCCAGTTTATGGTTTTCAGTAACTTTCAGCCTATAATTTTATCACATGAAATTCTTTTTCTTTTGTCACATTTAAAGTCAACCAGTGGTCCTGAGACTTTGGTGCAGTAGTACTTAGTTACTTAGTAACCTGAGAGGTAGGTGTTCATATCTTGCTTATTTCACGGTGAAGAAACTGAAATTCAGAGAGGTTAAGTGATGCCTTGGAGATGTGAATAGACAGTAGGATTTCAGGCAGAGATGGGAGACCTGTCTTCTGGCTCTGAGTTCTCTACTCTTTGCACCATACAAAGCTTCCTCTGGCATTACATATAAAAATAGGATAATATGAATTAAATAATTCTTGATCACATGTAAGTAATGTAGAAATAAAATTTAACATTTGTTAATCGTTATTTATAAAATGGTAATAAAATAATTTGTTGGGAAAGTCATTAAGAATGACTTTTAAAAAATTAATCAAATTTATTTGTTTAGTATTGCTAATACTTGTAAGATTCTATTGCTACTTTTTGTGAAATTGTCCATAGATCATGCAGTGTAAACAGAACAAATCGATGAAGCATTTTTTAAAATTTTATAGAAATTCTCTCATTCAAAACATAGTTTTTATAAAGTTGAAATTTTTTTCCTAAGTTTGGTACTACAGATGAAAATTTTCTTGGCATATAAAAGGTGGTTAAGAAATAATTGATGCACTGAATTTTTAAAATAACTATAGACTTAAAAATTTGAAGTACAAAAATTAGATATGTTTTCTCTACTTTGAAGATATATGTAAAAATATCAAGTTCTCATATAAAAACCACAGTGAAACGGAAAGAGCAGGAATTTGGAATCAAAATTACACGATAGAGTTTTAGTTGTGCCATTTTCTAACTATGTAATGTGAAATAATTAGTAGTTAAATTCTATGGAAATTAGTTTTTCTCATCTATAAATTTATAGGATTTGTCTATATTATTTTAAAGCAACTTTTATAAGGATATTTTTCATAAATTGCTACTCTGTAATAAAGAACAATGGATGTCATGGATTTCTTTAACGATTGTGATAACTCTCTCTTAAGGCTTTGTTGACAAAGGATGGTTTCTTCCTTTACTAGAAACTGGGTGAACGTTGGACAGCAGTGTGCCGTTGGACCGAAGAACGCTGGAATAGGTTACAAGAACTCAATATATTGTGGCAGGAATTATTGGAAGAACAGGTAGGAAACTATTTTCCATAATGAGCAAAACAGATGGTGCGAAGCAACCCATCTTTAATTATGGCATTGGAATACAGTTGTTTACTTTTCTCTGAAAGAGAAATATACAAATAATCTTTATTATTTTAAAAATCAGATTGCTATCCCTCTTATAACCGATCATGCAGCTTATTCACAGAGATGATATTATATGGCTTTATTGTAAAACACTTAATTTGCTGCGTGTTCATGATTTAGAATATTAGTATTTAGATAATGCTACTTTCACGATTTGTTTGACATAATTTTTATTGCATTTGTGTTGGGTAATGTGTTTGCACATGTCTCAGCACAGTGCCTAGCATGTGGTTTGTGCTCAGAAAATAATGAATAAATGAATTCACTTAATATTTTGTGAACTTTAAATCGGAAGAATTTTCCTTGATTTTTAACCGGAATAACTACTGAAATTAGCAAGAAGATATTATTTAGTGACACCACTGATTTAATACTTGGTTAATGCCATCGTTTTTCTACTAAGGATTACCATAGCAAATGAACCTTTGGTGCAAAGCTGCCACCTTAAATTTTCGATCAGAGTGGTGGCCCTTTGTCCGCCTTCCATCCTTCCAGAGAAGTCACCATCAAAACAGAATAGAAATAAGCTAAACTTCTCTTCCCAAATGCCAAACAGTTGTGGTTTAGAAAATAAGCAGATGCTCCGTTCCCACATCTCAGTGTCTGCTTTGATTCTTTTAAATGGGTTTCATTTCCATCCACAAAAAGCAACTGTATTCTTTTCAGGGGATAAAAACCCAAGTGCATGATATTTTGTGGTTTACTAAGTAGGATGGCAGAGAGAAGATCTTAAAAAGTAGGTTGCAAAATTGGTCCCAATATTAATTGTTAATCCCCACCTCCCGCCTCCAATCTTTGGTCAGAATTCCCTTTTTAGGAATCACACAATGGACTGGGTTCTGATTTCTGAAATATTTACATCTCACTTTACAGATATGCACATTTGCTTGGACTCTTGTATTCAGGCCGAAGAGGCACATAGAATAGTTAAGATTTTACTCCACTAATGACAGCAGAAGACAGTGATTGCTAGAGAAAACCATTGAGTAACTCTCCTACTAAGTAAAATAATTTGAAATTTGGTAATCAAAAAACATTTTAAAAATAGGGAGTGACTAGTATTTTGGCCTTTTGTACTATTGTAGATTTAAAACTGACCTTTGAGAATGGCTTTCTGCTAATGATGTGGAAGGAAGGGGGAATCTTGTTAAAATGTAGAATTGGAGTCAGTGTTGGTACTTTATATGTAGATAATTAGCTTGTGTGGAATGAGACCAGATAAACTGGATGTTTTTAATCATCTTTCAAGGGACTTTTGTTCACTCAGTTGCAGAGGCTTTAAGATAGTTAGTAATGGGCTTTGAGAATTAGTTCCAAACTAATGCAGCGTATGTCCATTTTAAGAGGCACGAGGGATATTCCATAAAGGACTCCAACCTACCTTTCCGACCTTACTTTTCCCTCTGTCCTTCCATGTGCCCAGAGCTCAAACCTGAAATTGCAGCTTGTAGCCCATTCCTAGGCTGTCGACGCCGTGTGAGGAGTGCTGGGTTTTCTCTCTGCTCTGTTCCGAGTGCGTGGCATGTTGTAGATTCCTCATGGGTTTTGTTGTTGTTCTGATGATGTTCTTGAAAGAAGGAATGTATTTCATTTGTTTTCCAGCCTCTGTGTTTGTTTAGGGTGTGGCATCTGCTGTGGAATGTCTTTTTACCCATCTCTTCATTTTTAAGTTCTCATCCGTCAACAGCCATGAAGTCATCTGTAAACTCCCTCCCTCTCTCCCACTATCCTGAAACTGGAAGTAATTTCTTGTTCTTTGGAATTGCCCTGACATTTAAAATAGATCCATATAAATGACTATGGCATAAGAAAGTGCAGATACCATAATATATATAATATTTTATATTACATAAAGATATACATTTATATATATTCTAAGTACAAAATAGCTATTGCATTTTTTTTTGTGGTATCTGCACTTTTTTTCTTGTGCCATGGTTATTTGTGTGTGTATTTTATCGCCTTTACTACACTGGGGACAGGATCCATATTTGTTTTTTATTTTCTTGCTCTTCATCTTTTTTTTTTTTTTGATGGAATATAGAGGTAAGGAATAGTTGTCAAATAAACTGGTAAATAAAATAATTAGAGAAAGAATTGATTCCATTGCAAGCACAGAAGCAAGATTCCCTCCACCCCCAACTCTATAAAAAGAGGTTTCTGCAGTAGACAGTACATTTGGGGAAGAATTATCCCAGTGCAGCCATATTGTTTTCCACCCCTCCGAGTTTCTCTCTCCACATTACTAAATATCTTCTGCTTAAAAAACGTGCACTGACTATCCTCAGTCTTCCTCCTCTAATCACTCCTGTTGAACCTGGAACATGAGTGTGGTTTTTCTGCATGATGCCATGGAAAAACCACTGGCTTTGGGCTGTGGGTCTTTGATCTGGCTCTGCCGTTAACTAGCCAAGTGATCTTGGACATATATTGGATTCTCTCTCTTTGCTCCCTAAAGTGAAGGGCTGGGGCAAGACAGTTTCTGAGCTTCCTTCTGCCTCTAGAGAGGTTATAAGGTGATTCTTTCAGAGACTTGGATAGCTGGGTTTAGCCTTTTAGATCCGTTTACCTCCCTGGGAAATCAGTCTGGTTACCCAGGTCTGGGGCTAATGTCAGGTTGATCTGTTGCAAATCTGAGAAGGATGATATCTTCAAGAAAGATGTCTTTCTGGATCATTCATGCCTTGTGTTTGAAGTCCTTCTTACCCTCGGTAAGGGTGAAGTCTCTAAGAACATAGAAGTTAGTGATTTGGGAACTTGATTGGGTTGAATTGCCAAATGATTCCCCAAATATATTTCTAACTTTTGTTGTTATTTGTAGTGCTTGTTGAAAGCTTGGCTAACCGAAAAAGAAGAAGCCTTAAATAAAGTCCAGACGAGCAACTTCAAAGACCAAAAGGAACTGAGTGTCAGTATTCGACGCCTGGCTGTAAGTGATGTCATTGTCAGCATCTGCCTTGTAAGCCTATGATACTTCAGTGTTTTATATCAATGGTTAATGTAATTTAGTGAATACAGATTATGACTCATTATCTAACACTGGAATGCTGCCATGTAATGCTCTAGAGCCAGGAGGCTTGTGTTTTAGCATTAGTGAACTGCATGGCAAGTAAATTTTACTATAAATACACATGTTCACATTCCTGACTGGGAGCAGGAATATAGAGTCCTAAGAGGGAGTCATCTAATAAATATCTGAAATCCTAGATTCTGAAGGAAGACATGGAAATGAAACGTCAGGCATTGGATCAGCTGAGTGAGATTGGCCAGGATGTGGGTCAATTACTTGATAATCCCAAGGCATCTAAGAAAATCAACAATGACTCGGAGGAACTGACTCAGAGATGGGATTGTTTGGTTCAGAGACTAGAAGATTCCTCCAACCAGGTACCTTTTGCTTTGGATAATATGTTGTGCCATTAAGTAGAAATTAAATGTTCAGGTTAGTTTTAGTTAGGTAAGCTAAAAAGTTGTCCCTTTTACCTGGTTTACTATAAAATTGAAAAATTCACATGTGAAAATCTCTAGTTTTCTAAAGTAAATTTTAAAAGATCTTCAAAAAACTTATTAATATCCAGTAATTTATTCCTTACTAACTGATAGCACTTAGATATGAATCCATCAAATGATCTTTAAATCTTAAATCATCTTATTAATTTAAGAAATATTCTAGTGAATTGATCAGAAATAAAACTGGTTTGTATATGGATGTTTGTAGCAGTATTATTCGTAATAGCACAAAAGTGAAAAAACCCAAATGTCTCATCACTAGATAGATGGATAAAATGTGGTATATTCATACAATGGAATATTGTTTGACAATTAAAAACGTGAAATACTGATACATGCTACAACGTGGATGAACCTTGAAAACATTATGCTAGGTAAAAGAAGCCAGTCTCAAGATTATATGCATTATAATTCTGTCTATGTGAAATATCCCAAATAGGCAAATCCATAGAGGCAGTAAGTAGACTAGTTTCTGGTCGGAGCTGGTTGGGGCTGGTCGGGGGAGGATGGGGAGCGACTGTTAATGGGTACAGGGTTTCTTTTTGAGATGATGCCACTATTCTGGAATTAGAAAATGGGGATGTCGCACAACTTTGTGAATACACTGGTAACCATTGAACTGTACATTTTCAAAGGGAGAATTTTAGGACATGTGAATTATATCTGAATAAAGCTGTTAGAAAACATTAAAACCGTGGCTGATTTTTATTTCAGGTGACTCAGGCTGTAGCAAAGTTGGGGATGTCCCAGATCCCTCAGAAGGATCTTTTGGAGACTGTCCGTGTAAGAGAACAAGTCACGACCAAAAGATCTAAGCAAGAGCTGCCTCCCCCTCCTCCTCCCAAGAAGAGACAGATCCCCATGGACATCGAAGCGAAGAAAAAGTGAGAGCGGCGAGCACGGAACGTGTTTCCTACTCAGTACTTATCTTGTACTAATCACTGATCATATGCAGGCGTAGACGTAATGATTGCTATGCAAGTTCAGCTGCTGAACCGTTCACTCCCCCTGAGTCTTCCGAATATTCCAGTTCACGATGGCTAAGCATCTAAACTGTCTCGGATGGTTTTACTTGTCCTGTGTTCAGTTTGGGGAACTGTGTGACGGAATCCTTCTTTCTGCACTTCCGTCATTTACCTTGGGGGGATGTGATTGTCCATGATCTCTCATTTATTTTCTTCGACCACCACACCTATGGCCGTCTCGCTTTGGATAGATCTCCTGACGCTTTGTGACTCTCCTTCCCCTTCTTGCCATTCAAAAATACTTAATACAGGGAAGTAATTCCTTTTTCGTCTCCTTTTTTCTTCCTTTCTCTCCCTCATTCTTTTTTCATGTTTTTTTCCTTCCTTTGTTAATTCCTTGGTTAGATTCAGTAACAGATTCTTTGTGTTTGGCTTAAAGAGATCTGCCTCTGGCATAAAATATCTTTTCGTCTTATTGATTGAAAAGAAACTGGGGATCTTGAGAAGCGGAGTAATTACAGCTGATATATATGGAGCATTTACTAATGTCCCATGCCCTGGGAAGCTATGCTGTGTTCCGGGTGGCGCACCTCGCATGTTCTATAGCTCTTCATCCTCAAACTGCCTTGAATAGTCTAGTATTCTCTCCCTTTTACAGTAGAATCCTGATGCTTGGGTAAATGGGCAGTTATTTTTGCCTGACTAAAAATGAAATGATTTCCCCAATTGACCTTTTGTTAGACAAAGCAGGATTCCAGTTTTACCAGATGATTTTCATTTTGATAATAAGGCTGTGTTTCTGCCTCCTAACAGCATCTCCTTGCAGGACCAGTGTACCTCTGAGGTACAAGCAGTGGCTGTGGAACCATTGCTTTGGAGCCAAGACAGCACAGGAGGAAGATGCTTCTGATGTTAATATTGCCATAGATCTTTCACTGCCTGAGTGATCATTTTCTGCCAGGTGTATCTGGCATGTGTCTCTCCAGTGCTGACTTTGTGCATTTGGAAGCAGGGAAGGATATAAAAGACTAGGGTGTATAACTATAAAATCTTAAACATGATCCTGTTGTATAGGGTGCATTCTGCTGCAAGAAACAGGATACTGTACCCAAAGTGACTGAAACAGTGAGGTCATTGGTTATCTCACATTACAAGAAGTCCGGAGATAGCGCACTTTTGATGGGATGGTGTGGGTCAGCATCCTGCTACCTCGTCTCTGCCTTCCTCAGCGTGTCGACTTCCACTCTCAGGCTTGTCTTCTCATGGTCCCAAGAGGCTGCTGTGGCGCTGGGCATGACATCCTTGTGTAACCTGATTTATAGGCAGAAGGGCAGGTTTTCTTATTTGTCATTTTTTTTGAACAGGAAGAAAGACCTTTTCTGGAAGGCAACAGCTGACTGACATGGTCTCACTTGCCAGGATGCAGTCCTTGTCCACGCCCTGGGTGCATGGGACGTTGAAACTGACTGGCTTTTTTGTTCTCTGGGGAACTGGACAGCAAGAAAGAAGTGTAGGGTGTGTGTGGGGGTGTCTGTTGGGTAGGCAACCAGCTGTGAGTACCATAGTCTGCTAGTCCACAGTTTGATTGATGCAGAAATTCCTTCAATTAATTCCTGGGCAAATAGAGGCTTGAGTAAGTGCAGTTCTTTATTACAGAAGGCAGTGAAATCTCATTGTTAGAGAAGTTAGTCTTATGCCCAGCCAACGTCTACCCAGGTGTGCTAGTCCTGCTTTCTGGGGTGATATAGAGTTCCATCTCCCCTCTTAATATGGAACCTCTTCTGTGTTTGGGGTTAGGTTTCATATGCCCATTTGTGTTGTCCTAAAGTCTAGAGTATCCTTAATATTCCTAGTGGGACATGGTTTCCAGACTCTTTATCTTCAGTGTGCTGTAGAAAGCACTATTAGCTTGTCTGAAAATGGGCTGTCCGCGCAGGTGAGAGCCTTCAGTAATTGCTGAGCACAGTTTATAACGCATGCTTCAGAAGGGGTGCTTCATTTCCCCTTTTCTTCTCTCGGTGCTGCTGGTGGCGGTTTTCACCAGCTCACGGTATGGAAGGACCGTCATTGCCTGTAATCTAGGTATCTGTTAACGTGCTGCGAGATCTCGGCTGCTGCGAGCCGTTCGCAGCCCTCTTACTCACACCAAGGGCAGAAATGGAGTGTCTCCAGGGTCATTTTCAGTGTGACCTTTGGATGGCGCGCCTCTTCTCTGAAAGATGACGTAGACATCGGCTGTTAAGATGCTAGGAGGAGAGTGTACCACTGTTTGTTTACCTCGTGTGTCAGAAGATTCCTTCCAAGTTACAGGGACAGTTTACCTTGATGAAAAATACTTAATATTCCTAATTCACTGTAAAGAATTTAAGCGAAGTTTTCCCAAAAAGAATCAGCAACAACAACCTCTATTTACCTTAAAGTACCTAAAAATACCCAGCAGTTGTTTTGAGAAGCCCTATGGGTAGAGAACTGGTCAACAGGACAGATGGTCTCGTTTGAATCCCAGCTCTACCATTGATTAGCTTTGTGGCCCAGGACAGTTATTTAAGAGTTCATGAACTCAACTCCTTCATCATTACAAGGGGTAGTAATAGTATATGCTTCCTAGGGTTGTTGTGAGGACATGAAACACTAAGGAAAGAGCTGGTATTGGGCCAGCCATCAATGAACGTTTCTTCTCTTGCTTTTGCTCACTGTGGCTTTGACTGACCTCAATGCCTCTCAAGTCTGTCCGCTTTTCTTGCCTCCCACCATCAGTGTCTTAGTTCTGGCTCCCCTTCCTACAGCAGCCTGTTCTCTGGTCTTGCCTCTCTTTATACTTTCTCCTCAGTGGACACAAAAGGATAGGTATAACCATGTCACTGGCTCTCAGTTACCTTTTGGTTAAACCCAGTCTCCTTAATCTCTCCTGCAGGGCCTTCCAGTAACTGCTCGCTGTGGCTCTCTGCCTCATTGTCAATTGTCCCTCCCAGCGAGGTACTCACTCTTCCAGCCACATCTAACTACTTGGAGTGTGGAAAGTGTGGTCCACCCTTTCTTTCTTCTCTCTTTGCAAAGAAAACTCCTGGATGTAACGCTGCTGTTCTGCTCCAGGAAGCCATCGCGGCCTGATTGGATTCGGCCAACTCTTTTGTGATTGCCTGTTATTTTCTTTTACCCTTATGAGACTGAAAGCTCATGAGGGCTGGGATTGTGTCTGGTTTAACGTCATATCAAGAGCCCGGTCTAGTGCCTGGCATATAGTATGCTCAATAATTAAATATTGAATTAAAGAAGGCATTCATTTTAGGAATGTTTGTACTCGTTCTTTCTGTTAATATCTAAACCAATCTGTTTTTCATTGTCTACAAAAGTTTATAAAAATACAAGTGATTTATTGTAAAGTTTAAAATTTTTAAAAATTATTTAATAACATTACAATATTATTCCTCTTTTCCTACTTTTAATTGTAAATGTATAATATTATTTTGTGTGGTTACTGTATTTCTGGGTTGCCTTTTTTTCTTTTGAGAAGTGTTTATAATCACATGGCTGATGGGTGTTTTGGCTGCTCTCTTTCTTGAGACATGTGAAACAATAGAAGAAAATGAATGACGAGTGGTAACATCTGAATCTTAAATCAGGTTTGATGCTGTGAGTGCAGAGCTGTTGAACTGGATTCTGAAATCAAAGACTGCCATTCAGGCCACAGAGATAAAAGAGTATAAGAAGATGCAAGAGACTTCAGAAATGAAAAAGAAGTTGAAGGTAAAACATAAAACAAAAATATTCTAGTGAATAAAATATTTCATCAGGATAGATTTGCTGTTGGCATAAAGATGTGATAGGATCCAGCAGCTTCCTGTAAAATAAATGTGGCCGTAAGGTAGCTTTTAGAACATTATTGTAAGCTTTGAATGGATTCAAGATCTCTGTGTGGAGGAGAGTTTTTTTCCCTCCTTCCTTAACCATCGAGATGTGCAGAAAGGGACACTTGCTAAGGTGATCCAGTTATTATTGTTTTTTAGCTTGATTGGATCTTAATCTGGTACCTAATAATTTATGAATTTGTGTATGCCAAAGGTGTTTTCCTTTCCGAATACAACGGACCATTTCAAATCTCAAAATTTCTTCAATATATTCTCTTTAGAGAAGAAACACAGTTTTTAGAAAGAAATACTATTAAAATGTATGGGAGCTTATTAGCTCTGCTGCTTTGTACCTGGGTGTGTGTTGCTGAAAACTGTGCCAGGAGATTGCGTGATTTATGTCGTTGGTGTTCCTTAAGTCTCCGTACATCCTTTCATGAACTGTTTGATCACGTCTCTATGGCCATCTCCATCAGCAATGGAGTTTGTCTGTAAAGAGTTTGGAGAACATTTAAAAAACAAGATGTATGTAAATATTAATGATGTCAGTCAGAAAGTGTTGCTGCCATGGGAATCGAGCAGGGGCTAGGGCTGCAGTTGTCTCTCTCCGCTGGCGAAGTCCAGAGGGCAATGTGGCGCTGAGCTGGAGCTTGAAGGAGGGTGCTTGGGGCGGGTGGAAAGGGCACACCAGGAAGGGGTGCCCTGGGCAGAGGCACAGAGCTGGGCAAGTGTGCTGTGATGGTTGGAGCAAATATTTTGTTTTGTTTAGTGCTAGGTGTGTGCGTGAAAACAGCAGGGAGTTAAGGCTGGAGAGGTGGTTTGCGGTCAGACCTGGCCGACTCTGAGTGTTTGGGTGAGGAGTTGAGACTGAGCTCTGCCTTATCATTCCACTGTAACTACTCTTAGTTAGAGGTCACCATTGACTGTTGGCTTCCACACCCAAGGGATGCCTCCTGGTCTCATCAGCTCTGCTTTCTCTGAAGCAGTTGCCACTATTGGCCCTTCCCTTCTTAAATTCTCACAGCCCTTGGCTTCTGTGACTGGTGATCATTCTAAAATATAAATCTAATCAAGCAGCCCCCACATGCCTGCAGTGAACTAAATGGTTTCCCATTGCTGTGGGGATAAAATGTAAACTCTGTCCTGCCCCGCAGACCAGGGCCTTCCAGACAGCACTCCCCCCACTCTGAGCACAGCCTCGTCCCTTCTCCTTCCCCGACGTGGGCCCTGAGCTCCAGCCCTCCTGATCCCCTGCTCTTTTCTCTCTTCCCTCCCTTTACCGTGTGCAGTTTTCCATGCTCAGAATGGCCCTTTACTGAGCCTTGTGCCGTGTGGTTGAAAGCCCTCTGCCCCAGTACACCTCCTCTAGCCTCAGTAGGAATGGTTAAGTGCTTCCTCTTTGACTTCCCTATTGCCGTGACCATACCTCTGTGAAAGCCTCAATTGCATTTATGTCATTATTTGTTTATATTCCTGCCTGTGAGTGCTTAGAACGTGAGGATGCTTTTCCATGGAACTCCATATTTTCAGCATTCAGGTCACGTCTTGGCGTGTGGAAGGAAGGAATGATGCTTGTGGCAGAGGGAATGTAGAAGGTTTTATCCTAGAAGCACCATTATCAGGGCCATCTGCACAGGGAATTGGGAGAGGCAGACATGAGGGCTGTGTTCCATCGTTCATATGCTGCTTACGGTTCTCAGAGACCCTCAGATGATGTTCGTGATCATTTAACGACCCGATTGTCAAAGGCACTCAAGTGGCAGAGAATTTGGCAGTTAGAGTGATCTTTATGGAACCAGTCCCACAAAATATTGATAAATTAAATCCCATCCTATGATCTAGGAACAATTTTACTCCAAGAAATTGTTACTATAATATTTGAGGGGATGAAAACAACAATTGTGTACGTTTATGTAAGGCACGATTGGCATTTGCTTGTTTTTTAAAAATATTTATAAGTTCATTTATTTTGTTGTTTTAGACAAATAGTAATAGATGCTAACGGGTTGGAAAAAATGTAAAATAAAGAAAATGTAACCATTGCTTTAATCTCTAATTTTTCTTGCAAATTGGGGACAGATCAGCTCAATTTTGTTTTAGGGAAGGAAAACCTTGTTCCAGCTGACACAATATCTGAGTGGAGAAACCCTAGTGCAGTCTGCCATCACCATAAAAAGTAGCAAAATATCAGTGTATATAAAGCAGCTAATAATTTTCCTCCAGTTTGTTGGGGACTTTTTGCAGTGGTACTTAGGTTAACAAAAATAAATGGTGTTTCTTAGAATCTCTTGTTATTTCTTGATCTTTGACTATAAAAATGGTGGTTTTACTTAGTCACATAAAAGTTTGTGTGGATCAGAATAGCTAAACTTATTTGATAGTGCTTACATGTATAGAAGTTAGGAGTGGCATTCTTCTCTGGGTTGTCTGGTTGAAATAATATGGGTTGCCTGGAAGTTTTGATTGTGCTATTATGGACACTGTTTGAGTAGTTAGTTAATAGATAATTATCAATTGGAGATTGAGGAATGGAGAAATTTCAAATACTGACTGTGTATGCATGTGGTGTGTGTCTAAGATTTTGCTCAGCCCTTTCTTAAGAGTTCTGGAAAGATTTTTGTCTTCCCTGCCCCTGAGATATAGGGACATTGAGAATATCAAATCATAAGACATAAATTTAAATTAAGAGCCACTCCTTTAGGTTGGGTACTAAAGCATGTTGTCATTATTTAAAAATTATGCATGAATTATGCTTGTGGTTGAAGTTTGCATTAGACCCTAAACTTGATATCACACCCACAAATAATACTGAGGCTCAAAATATTTCTTTCTTTTTCTCGTTAATTAATTTTTGTTCCATGATCTCTGTCATAGCACATTAGGTTCATTTGACTCTGTTATTTTGACGGTGTGGCGTACACTGAGGCGATACGTGTGAATAGATATTTGGATCTAAAACACTAATTTAAACTATTTCCTCTTGATAGGAACTCATCATAATAAGGTGTAATTTTTTTTCTTATAAAGGGAACCAAAATTTCATTTTGTTTGTTTGAATTTACCTTTTACAATTTGAGCATCTCTGGAGCTCTGGAGCGTAGCTGGAGTTGCACAGCTTTGTCTAGTAGTATTCTCTTAGGTGAACTTTGCAACTTCTAAAGACATTAAATATGAAACTGAAAATAACATCAGCGTTATACTGAGAAGAAAGTTTGCAGCGTTCTTATATTTGGATTTTATTTCCAGGGATTAGAAAAAGAACAGACGGAAAGAAGCCCCAGGCTGGATGAATTAAACCAAACCGGACAAATCCTTTTACAGCAAATGGGAAGAGGTGAGACCTTTGATTTTTTAAAATGTTTTTGTAGATGGTGGCATTGAATAATATTTACAGTTTGACAAATCAAGTATTTATTTTAACAATAATATTTTTGCTAGAAAAGTGGTTTTCAATTTTTTTTTTTTTTTGACAGCAGACTCTTTTCAAATGAAATCTTATGCTGAAGCTGATTATATAAAATGGACAAAGGCCAGGTTGTTCTTCTTTTATACGGGGTCAGGGAACCTAAAACTCTGTCTCAGCAGAACAGTAAAAATCCACTGGTGTAGAAGATTTGAAAATCTCATCCTGTGGGGTTATGTATTGGGAATTGTTTTGGAGAGGGGTGGCACAAGAAAATTTTACTTTGGCAATATTTGGGAAATGAAGTTACATTAAGGTGAATTCATTAAGGCTGTTTGATTTTTTTTTTTTTTTTTTTTTTTGCTGAGGAAGATTCACTGTGAGCTAACATCTGTGCCCATCTTCCTCTACTTTGTATTTGGGCTGTCGCCACAGCGTGGCTGCTAAGTGGTGTAGGTCTGTGCCCGGGAGCTGAACCCAGGCCACTGAAGCAGAGTGTGCTGAACTCACCCCTGGGGCTGGCCCCCAGGCTGTTTGATTTTTGATTACTTTCAGTGCATTATATTAACAGGTTTTTTTAATAGTTAAATTTGATAAGGTGTTACTTGTATTTGAAATTTTTACCTTAAATCTTTTCTTGCCATAGCCCCAGTGACTCAGGAGAGGGTAAACACTAATGCTTCGCTGTGCGGTTTTGCATCTGTCCCTTCTTTGGTCTGGCGCTGGAAGGCCTTTCCTGTCAGCCCTGCTCCTTGTTCCAGCGGTGGGGAGCATGTGGGGGCTTGCCCCAGTGCCCCCTTGACCAAAGCCACAGACGCCCAAGGCAGAGTTAGGAAGATTAGTTTGACAAGAATCTTCAAAATAGTAGTCTTCAATCTTTTTATTTTTTAACTTTGCATTCTGGAAAATGTAAATATATATAAAGCAAATAGAATAGTATAATGGACCTCCTTGTACCGATTATCCACTTCAATAATTAATGACATTCTGCTATTCTTGAATTATCTATACCTCTCCTCTCTCCTCACCTCCTTGATTATGATTTTTTTTTACAGTTTTTTCAAAGTAAAATTTACACATTGAAATACGTGAAACCTAACTGTGCTGTTGTGACAAACCTATACGTACTTATCATTATATAGTCATGCATCACATAGGAGCATTTTGATCAATGGCGCACTGCATAAATGGCAGTGGTCCCATAAGACTAGTACCATGTAGCCTGGGTGTGTAGTGGGCTGTACCATCTAGGTTTGTGTAAGCACATTCTGTATTGTTCACACAATGATGAAATCGCCTAATGACGCACTTCTCGGAACATACCCCATTATCAAGTGATGCGTGGCTGTGTATAGAGCATATTACATCTCTCCGGGAAGGTCTCTGGTGTTACTTATGGATCAGTCACCCTCCCCTACCGCCAGAAAACCACTGTTTAAAAAACTTTGGGTTGTTTTGGCCTCTGCCTTTTAAAAAATATGTCAAGTTAATTTTGCATGTGTACTGGGGACATGTGCGCACACACACAAACATATATACACAAGAATACGTATGTCTGATATATGTCCATTTATTTAGAAATTAGACAAATGCACCACTATTAATCCATAGATATTAGTACAGCTTAATTTCTTTCTTTCTTTTTTTCTTTTAAAAAGATTGGCACCTGAGCTAACAACTGTTGCCAATCTTTTTTTTTTTTTTCCTTTTCTGCTTTTTCTCCCCAAATACCCCCAGTACATAGTTGTATATCTTAGTTGTGGGTCCTTCTAGTTGTGGCATGAGGGATGCCCTCAACATGGCCTGATAAGCGGTGCCAGGTCTGCACTCATGATCACTCCGGGCCACCGAAGTGGAGCCCGTGAACTTAACCACTCCGCCACGGGGCCGGCCCCATCTTTCTTTCTTTCTTTTTTTTTTTTTTTAAAAAAAAAGAGAAATAGAATAGTTTTTATTCAAAAATAGTATTTTCATTCAAAATCCGCCCTTACTGAGTGTTGCAGTCACATGGGGTTTGGGCAGCCCGCTTGCTTATTGCTCTTTCAAGTATTTGCCTGGAGAGACCCAGAGACGTGGAGACACCATCATTTCCCCTGAGATGCGGGATCTTTCAATAAATGTAATAAATTGTGTGTTGAACGTATGTCAGTCACAATTGTGGATTCTTCACTCCTACATCAACACTGGAGCTTGGGAACCAGACTTTGTCTGGTGTGAAGGTGGGGCACTTTCATGAGCCTGTGTCCTGAATTTACCCTCATTTCTGTGTCAGCCTGTAGTCGGTGTGGTAGAGACAGTGAGTGCTAAGATTGATGGGGAAGAGGACCTCTGTGAGAGGTCGGTGAGAAGTGATGTGTTAGTGAGGAAGGCAGTGAATTGGGAAACAGGAGACCTTGGGGTCTCTTGTCCTTTCCTAGTTTGTGTCTTTGGGCGAGTCCTGTAGCCCTTTTCTTTGTTTGCTTCTTTGTCTAGAAAGTAAGGGACTTCGCTAGCTGATCATAGCTTTTGCTCGATAAAGTCTGACTGTGAATAGGCACAACCTAAACTACGTACAATGGACACTGAATTCATGTAAAAGTGCTGTTTGCAAAAGGTCAAGTGCAACATCGGGGTATATATGATATTTTATAAAGGAATGAATTTTGTGACCTAATGTACACTTGTTTAATTTCACAGGAAACATTTTATTTTCTGCATTACCATTTTTTTTTTTGAGCTTTGGTAGGAGTAGAAATGCATTCATTACAGGCCTCTAATTCTATTTATTTTAAAAGACGTATTATTGCAATTTTTTAGGATGGGGTGGGACACTGGGAAATGGGGACATTGATATGAATAGTGTCTGTATAATCTGGGTTTAATTTTCTCGTTTTTGGGGAGTCTCTGCCTTTTGTTAGTGAGAGAATAAAAGTGATTTTAATTACAAAATTTGCCCCACTGTCGTCCCACTTTATCCGTGTTCTAACTTTCCGGTCTTGCCAGTTACCCCACTGCATGTGGTTAGTGCTGTTCGTCCTGCTGCTCTTGTAGAGCCAGAAACGCTCATCAGAAATGAGAGCGCAGTTGGGTGACTCTCTCTGCCCCACCTTCTCCCCAAGAAATTTGAAATAAATCTTGGAATGTGGATAATTAATATTGAGGAAGTTTTTATAGAGTATAATTTGGTCAGAGTCTGCTTAAGTAAGGATGCAGATAAATGATTCAGTTCAGTTAGAAAAGCACGTCAAATTCTTCAGTAAAAAGATGTTCAAACAATCACGTCACTGGTTTCCTCAGGCTAGTTCCATCCAACATCTCACCCATGAAGGTGAAGTCTGAGGACTTCTGTGCCTAACGCATTTGAAGTACGGTTTGTGATATCTCATATAGTGTAAAAATGTCTTAAAAAATGAAATAATCGATTTCGTTTGACTTTCAAGGCTGTTAGTACCTGGTTTTCTTGGTTACCTTATATTTTCCTAGAGATCGTCAACTAAAAAAGTATTTGGGCACCTCAGTGATGTGGTTTTATGACCTGATGCCCGTCATGGCTGGCCACGTGTATAAGCCTATGGAATCATCAGATGGTAGTCCTATGTTTTGTAAACATTTCCCTTGATTCCGATAGTGATAGATTGAAATGTGCCAAGTTGAGTGAGTGTAAGTGGCAGGAATATGTTATATTTTATTTCTTTTAGGTAATTAATAAAATGATAGGCTCTTGATTTTGGCTTTTGCTTAGTCAGCTAAGAGTAGAGTGTTCTATAGAAATCGAAAATTTATAACTGGATCTCTGGGAGCAAAAGAATTATGTTAAAAGACAATGTACGGTTTTCCTTTTTTAAGATACAAACTGTGCTGTAATTATTATTTGGTGTTGCCTCAACCTAGAATATCTCAAACTTAGAGGAGGGGAGATTTAAGTTTTGAGAATTGTTTTGAAGGGGCCAAACCAATGGATTGTGATATATTGTCCGTGAATTAAAAAAAAATTGAAGAAGTTTCTTCGGCTTCCCTAGTACCTGAAATGTGTAATTCTCATCTGTTTTTAGATGAATGGCAGTAATTTTCCTTCTCAAAAATTTTATTTACCAGCTTAATTTTCTTTCTTGTTTAGCATAAATTACCCTGACGTCAACATGAAGTGGCTGAGGTTATTCCTTTGGCCTCTTAGAATAGAAATAACCTGGCAGAAACACAGCCTAGTTTCTCCACTGCTCAGATAGTTTGCCGGGAAAATGGTGATGTGTCTGTTTATGACCCCCATTCACAGGTGTTGAACTTGGCTTGTGGTGTGAATGCTTTGCGTGGGTCTCATATTCTGTTACCTGTGTGATGGTGGACCGTGAGCTTCAGCAACTGACACAGGATATATTCAAATCATGTCATGTCGCGTTTGCATTCCTAATTTTTAGCGGATACAGTGTGTTATAGAAATTTTAAAAATTGCGTCATTTGTGGATCCTAAGTGACCTTTTGTTTTACATGCCTTTTGTTTTCTTAGAGCTCTTATTACTCTGGATTTTGATTGCATATGTTTACGAAGCACAATTCTTTGACTGCCCTCGTGCTCAAATAATAAAAATGTTCAGCCCATCTTTGCAACATCGTGTTCTCCTCGGGAGATAAAGATTCCTTTGCTGATTTCCCACACTTTTTCTTGTAATTTTCAATGATTTGATGGTATTTTGTATTAAGGGAAGGACAATGATACAATCTAATATTTTATATAATTTTATTATTTCTATGAACATTCTCTACCTCTCAAAAATGAGACAAACAAAATTATAGGATGTCAATAATAAACATAATTGCATTTTTTCCTGATGTGTCTCTAAAGTGGGTAATCTTACCACTGCATTGATATTTTGGTATTTGCTGGTCTGTATGCAGCCCGCCTAGTAGACTGGCTGACTCTTCTTGAGGCTGGCTGTTGGGTTAGTCTTGCTGCACTCATTGCTCCCAGATTGCTCCCAGCACTAGGAAATCTTCTCATTCATTTTGCAGTTCCTGTGACACTGTGGTTTGATCAGCAAAAACTCAAGCTGCCTCCTAGTTTTTCTAGCCAGCTGTCCTGTTCTGATGACAGAGGGTCTGCCTTCTGATGTCAGAGCCCCAAATAAGTCCAGACAGTTCATTTTATGTCCCTGGTTCAGACCAGAAGCTAGCAGAGCGGTAGTATGCCACGGAGGGAAACACAGATTCTATAGAAAAGGCAGTGGCTCATGCTACTGAGGTGCATTTCGTGGTAGCCATACGACTCCTGAGGCACTGTGTCAAGCTCCCTCTCTCCCACTTTGGCCAGGAGATTAAATATAGTTATTTTCAAGTGCATCAGTATAATTTTTGTTGTTGTGTTAAAAGAGCGTTAAGGAAGTGGTCTTTATATAGGACATTGCCTCATTATTTTGAATAGGTTAGAATGTTTCTAACAAATCCCAAACAGATTTTGTAATAATATATGAAGTGTCTGCTTATTTTTCATGTCTGCACAGAAGGTCTTCCCACTGAAGAGATAGACAATATTCTGGAGAAGGTATTATCCGAATGGAAGAATATATCGCAGCATTTGGAAGATCTGGCAAGAAAGATTCAGCTCCAGGAAGATATCAGCGCTTACTTTAAGCAGCTTGATGAGCTTGAAAAGACCATGAGGACAAAGGAGGAGTGGGTCAAACACGCTGCCTTTTCAGAATCCGCCCAGCGGTCCTTGCCCAGGCGGAAGGACTCCTGCCAGGTAAAGAGACCACCATCCAGGACTTGAAAGAATTCTGTGTCCAGTTCTGTATTTAAAGAAGATGCTGCTTGTATCATGAACTTTACGTTAATTCTGCTCCGATTAACTTTCTGTGAGGATGTTCATCTTCAGTAAGTTATTCCATCATATTTTCTCTTCTGCAGCGGGAACTGACAGATGTCCTCAGCCTCCAGCCCAAAATTGAAACGGTGCGTGCAAGCTGCTCGGCCCTAATGTCTCAGCCTTCTGCCCCGGATTTTGTCCAGCAAGCCTTCGATGGCCTTCTGGGCCGCTACCAGGCTGTGCGACAGAATTTGGAGGATCATCAGCGACAGCTGGAGAACGGTAAACCCATTCTCTTGGTTTCCTTACTAGGTGATTTTACAATCTCCTCTCTCATCTTGCCTTAATTTAAAAATTATTCCAATATTTAGACCTTTAGCAGCACTTACTTGTTTTGCACCAGCCTCACTCAGCTTTCTTCTGTGCTTGCTAATGTTCTGGGTCTTAAAGTATATTTAGACTGTTTCCTGGATCCATGCTTGTTTGTAAAAATGCAAACAGCTTTCACATGCTCTAAAATCATGTTAATAGCCATAATAATTTTATTTTTATTTATTTTTTATTTTTTGAGCAAGATTAGCCCTGAGCTAACATCTGCCACCAGGCCTCCTCTTTTTGCTGAGGAAGACTGGCCCCGAGCTAACATCCATGCCCATCTTCCTCTACTTTATATGTGAGACGCCTACCACAGAACAGCTTGATAAGCGGAGTGTAGGTCCACACTCAGGCTCTGAACCGGCAAACCTGGGGCTGTCGAAGTGGAACGTGCAAACTTAACTGCTGTGCCACCGGGCCGGCCTGCACATAATGATTTTTAAAGAGTTGTTTTAAGGGTGCTGTTTCTCCTTTTCATTGAAGGAGCTAATATCATTACGAGTCAGGCTAAAATGAATGATTGCTTACTTCTGTTTCTTCAGAATGGTTCAAGTTTTAGCAATACTGTCTCCTCTTTTAAAAGAAATCAAGTTCTTTCAAAGTCTAAAAAGTTTTCTAGAGTTTTTACTTTTGGGATAAACCTGGTCCTGGAAACTTAGCTGTAAAGGTTTGAGAGATCATCCCTCATATGTTATATTTTTTCTCCGTGGCTATTGTTTAAGTCTGGAATTACGTTGGTTTATGTAATGTAATGGGTAGTGCATGCTAAAAAGCTGTACATGTAACCACACCCTTCCTTGTAGCCGTTGTACACGGTGTAGACTGGTAAGAATCAGTGTGTGCGTGTGCTTAGCAAATGTGTCGTGTTTCTTTCTTCTGGAAAGAGATTCGGGCACCATGCTCTTTGCTTCCTGAATTCCGTTAACCCAGAACGTGAAACGTTTGAGAGTACCTCTTTTTCAATTTAATGCTGCAAAATAGGCGTTTATTTTTGACGAAGATCAATAGGCAATTCTATGTTTAGTTTCTTAACTTTAGAAAATTTTTTAAATTTATTTTTTTGTTTCTAATTGTGGTAAAATACACATAACGTAAAATTTACCACTGTAACCATTTTTAAGTGTAGAATTCATAATGTTAAATATATTCACATTATTGTGCAACCAATCTCCGGAACTTTTCATCTTGTAAAACTGAAACTCTGTACCCAGCAAACAACAGCTCCCCGTTCCCTCCCCCTCCAGCCCCTGCACCCCCCGTTCTACTTTCTGTTTCTATGAGTTTGATTGTTCTAAGTACCTCATTTAAGTGGACTCATACAGTGTGTGTTTTTTTGCGTCTGGCTTGTTTCCCTTAGTATAACATCCTCAAAGTTCATCCATGTAGGTGGCAGGTGTCAGAATTTCCTTCCTCTTTAAGGTTGAATAATATCCCATTGTATGTATATACCACATTTTGTTTATCCAGTCATTCATCGATGGGCATTGGGTTGTTTCCGCCCTTTGGCTGCTGTGACTAACGCTGCCAGTTTCTTAACTTCTCTGCTGGTTGGTTTCGCCTCTTTGTGCTCCCCATGAGCCTCCTTCCTTTCCACACAAGTCTTGCTTCTCTGTGATTTCTCTGTCAGTGGCCGAGGCAGGCGTCACTCCAGCGGGCTTCTGCCGTCCTTATTGCTCTCGTACCTCGGCGGCCTGGCTGCGGCGTTCTCTGTAATGTCCACCACTCTGTATGCGTGTCAGCTTGGAGGAAGGCTGGTTGAGGGCATCTTGGTTTTCTTTTATTCTTTGTGTAGCTACTGGGGAAAAGGGGATTGTATGAGACAAAAGAAACATTGTAGTTCCATCTTCTGAGGGACATTTCATCGTGATGAAATGAGGAAAAATGATAGTGAATTAGTTAATATTTCAAATACCAGCATCCGCAGGAATGAAGTCACTGTCTGACTCTCAGAAATGCCGATGGAATGATTTATTTTAGTAACTAACAGAGACCCTTTTTAATTTTAATTGTGGAGCTTAACTTCCGATGTATTAGAATTCACTTATTATATACAGATTGACGGTATATATAATAATATTAGTTTCCTAACATTATTTTCTGAAAGTAACTGTTTTTAAATAAACAGAACTGAAGAGCCAACCTGGACGTGAATATTTGGAAATGTTGAAAACACTGAAAGATATGCTAAATGATTCAGAAAATAAAGCCCAGACGTCTTTGAATGTCTTGAATGATCTTGCAAAGGTGGAGAAGGCCCTGCAAGAAAAAAAGGTAATATCTATTTTAGGTCTTAGAAGTCTAGACTCATTTCTAGTATGTCATATCACATAGTTTGAAATATTTTTTCAGCTATTTAAAAAATACTAGTCATTTTTGGTCAAAATTGGGGCCGGCCTTGTGGCGTAGTGGTTAGGTTCATGTGCTCTGCTTTGGCAGCCCAGGGTTCCTGTATTTGGATCCTGGGTGTGGGCCTATATACACTGCTCATCAAAACATGCTGTGGTGGCATCTCACATACAAAAAATAGAGAAAGATTGGCACAGGTGTTAGCTCAAGGCCAATCTTCCTCACCAAAAAAGGGTCAAAAATTTTTTATAATTTGAAGGTTAGTTACTATAATGTGGGACCTTGGCTGAAAGAAAAGATAGTTATTAAATATTTTTAATAGACTAAAAGTGTATTTTTCCTTCTTTTGTAATTACCTTGAAATTCTCAACCTGTTAATAGTCTGCTAAAATATCTTTAGTAAAATGAAGAATATCAATTGAGGGCCAGCTCCATGGTGTAGTGGTTAAGTTTGGTGTGTTCTGCTTCAGTGCCCCAGGTTTGTGGGTTGAGATCCCGGGCATGGACCTACACCACTTGTCAGCCGTGCTGTGGTGACAACCCACATATACAGTGGAGGAAGACTGGCACAGATGTTAGCTCAGGGCTAACCTTCCTCAGGAAAAAAAAAAGAATGTCAATTGAATTAATGTGTTGTTCCTTTTCTCTGTTGAATAAAAATGCTTCCTTGGTCATTTAGGATATATGGCTCTGCACGAGTTTATCAGATAAAACAGATCAATGCTTGAGCACCACATTCCTGTCCCTCACTGGGTGTGCTGTTCCCGTGCTTTCTAGTGTAGAGGATATATTGTGTCTGGGCCACACACAACTCACAAAGGGAAAGCTTTAACTGTTTTGATTATGCTTATTTTTTTCATATTTCTTTTTTTTATCAAATGCTTTTTAAAAAGTGACTTTTTACTATTTATAGCCCATATTATTACATCTGTAAGAACTATTGTGTGCATTTTTAATCTTTTAAAATTTTTTCCAGGCCCTTGATGAAATCCTTGAGAATCAAAAACCTATATTATGTAAACTTGCAGAAGAAACAAAGGCTTTGGAGAAAAACGTTTCTCCAGATGTCGAAAAAATGTATAAGCAAGAATTTGATGATGTTCAAGGAAAATGGAATAAACTAAAGGTCAAGATTTCCAAAGATCTGCATTTACTTGAAGAAATTACCCCCAAACTCAGAACTTTTGAGGTAAATCCAGAGGCCATTAGGAGTTTAAGTTTATTACAGGGTAAAATAGTAATTATCATCTAAGACTCAAATGTCTATTATTTGGGTATTTTGCATTCTTTTTAGTCCCACAGTTATTTTGTACTTAAGTTGGATTTTATAACTTTCTTACCAAAGACAAGAGCGCATTGATTTCCTTTTGTTTTGCAAAAATGCTTCTTGGTGGAGGTAAACTGGACCTTGGAGATAAGGAAGGTAAGGGAAAATTACTTAAAAATGGTCAAAATAATATTTCAGGGGTCAGGAGGCTGCGTGAAATACGGACTGGTGGTTAGATTCCAGTGCTGACCAGGTTAGAGAGGGAGAAGTTGCCCACGTCCTTGAGAGCCGAGTCCTTGAAGCAGGCTTGTTAGGATTTGAGGTATTTGGAGTCAAAAATCTGAACCAGACTGTCGACAGATGGTGCCAGATTTGGAAAGCAGGTAATTTGGGGGACATGCAAATGCAGAAGCTGGATCCTTTGCTACATCTGAAAATGCTGACAGATGAGGCAGTGATAACGTCCCAGAGGAGCACAGATGTGAAGATGTGAAGAGAGGGTGGTCAAAGTCAACGTCAGATAAGACAGTTGGGGTTTGAGCATTTTACTGGTGCGGGAGATGGAGAAGTGGGGTTTCCAGATCACCTGGTTGTCTGACAGGAAAGGTCTGGAAGAAGAACAAGCCAGTCATGCTCTCTTCCCTGTCCTCCCGAGGCCTCCCTACCTTGATCCTTTGTGTTTTGTTTTTTTTTTAATTCTCCACTGCTGTATCCCAAGATATACTCCTAGAACAGTGCCTGACACTTAATATTTGTGTAAAGGATGTTTCTACCAAAATGAAGACAAGATTTATGAAAATGATGTTTTAAAATTCAAAACCAGAGAACATGTGGTAGAAGAGAGGCTGGTGGGCTGTACAGACCAGCGTGCAGGGCTCCACAAGATGAGACAAGAGTGATGCCCACTGAACGGGGAGGGAAGCTCTTTGACCCAGGAACCAAAGGAATGTTCTACTGAGTGACCAGCAGGAGAATAAAGATGGAGGGGGTTGTGTGCACGTGTGTGTGTGTGTGTGTGTGTGCCCGTGCACGTGCGCACGCCCATATAGTTGTAGTGGAAGGAGGTAGTTTTCTCTGAGCGTAAGCTGACGTTCTAGACTGAGCTCTCATTAGAATAAACCATTAATTTTGAAGAGGAGTGTGTTACGTGTAGCTTAGTATTTTTGACTCATTTCACTTTGTGAGTGAGTACACCTTTCCTTGTCTGTCATCAGTTGTAATTCTTTTTGACTTTAAAAACCAGAATTACCCCGATCCGTGATTCTAAGGTTTTTGGTTGTGGTCCAATCCTTGCATTATTGGTGGTTCTCAGTCAGGAGCAGTTTTGCCCCCAGAGGATGCTTGTAACGTTTGGAGACATCTTTGGTTGTTACAACTATGGGGAAGGGATGGTGCTGTTGGCTTCTAGTGGGTAGAGGCCAAGGTTACAGCTGAAACACAGAGCAGCCCCTACACAAAAGAATGGTCTGGGCCCACAGGTCAGTGGAGCCAAAGTTGAGCAGTGCTGCCTTATTTCCCATCTTTTCAAAGGATCATAGCTTTGTTTTCAAATTCAAATGTGAGATGTAGTTAGGGAAATTTATGGGTGAAGATGAACCCAAAGGTTCATCTTCTTTTGACTTTTAAAAGTGTGTTTTATGGTTAGCTAAATGTGTGGCAATATTTTAATATGGAATTTAAAGAGAATAAATATTCCTGTAAAACACAAAAGAGAGTCCTGTGGTTCTGGTAATCCGCCTTAGGCTCTCCTGGGTGGTTGTTACTAATGTTGCAAATCCACACGCTTAGAGTGGCCAGTTGGAGTGCAGGCCAAGTTTATTTCCATTAAAAATACCCCACATCAAACATGTGCGTCTGGATATTTAGATTTTTTTCTATTACAGTAGCAAATTTGTAATGTCCAGTTGTTTTTAATTTACTTTTTGTGCCCTAATTTTAAGATTGTTGGCAATATTGTTCACTCCTTGTGAAGAAGTTGGGTAATGAGGCTTATTTAGAGTGAACATTTCAAGTTCCCTTCCTTCCTCAATGCCATTTCCTTTCCTGGAGGCAGCTAACATTAGCAGTGAGCCTGGCTGGAGTAACGTATTCAAAGTAAAAAAGAAAAGTTCATGAAGATTATTAATTCTAATCACTTTTTCGAACTAATAGAAACAAATGATATGGAAACTCCATGAGGGACATTTAAATAGATTATAGGCAAATGCATGAGCTTGAAGTATGAATCCCGTTGCTCAAAATAATAATAATGCCTTTCATGGACACAGCACATTTAAACTTTGAAAGTATTTTCATAGTTATGTGCTTACTTTTCTCCTACCTTCCTACAGTACTTATAAGATGATCTTGTTACTTGTTTGTGTGCAAATTTTAATTTTCTGTTGCATGTTGGCAAATAGTAATTTCCTCTTGTGCTTGCATTGTCTTTATCTACATTCCGGCTCCTTTTGTAGAGGTAGAGATTAGGCGTGCAAACCCTTAGTCACAGTGTCATGCTCAAATACATTCTTCATTTTCTCTTTTTTTATCTATTCCGTGCCAAAGTCATGGCCTCAATTCCTGTACTTAAGAATTAAAACGTTAATTGGTGCTTTTAGAACTACCTCATGGAAAGTCCTCCCACTCCTTCCAGGCAGCAAAACATTTAAAAATACGTGAAAAAGGTAATTTTTTCATTATTGACTTTAGTGACATGATTTTCATATGAATTATGGGCATTAAATATTATGAAATCCTAAGAGGCTGCTTATCCCCACAGTAACCTTTGGATTCAGGGGCTGCAGGGTGTTTCCTGTTATTTCATTTCTGCTGTTCAGCATCTCCCGCATTGTGATGTAACTGCAAAATCATGAAACCGTCCCCAAGGCCCACATAAAACTCTGTCTTATATTCACCACTGCTCCTGCCGCCTCGGACCCCTCCTCCAGCCCCTTGCTGCTGTGTTCAGACTCTCATGTGATCTCTTGCCCCGACCATCCCGTTACCCCATTAAACCTGACGCCTGCTGCCAATCTCTTCCCTGTGCATTCATCTTCCACACTGACGCGGGAGTTATACTTCTGGAAAGGATTCGTCTGTCTTTGCCGTGGTGCTACAAAGTGCTTTCACACACATCTCATCTCTCCTGCCCCTTTCTCGCCCGGAAGCCCTGCCTGCATCCTTGCCTGTGAGCTGCGAGGGTGAGGAGACAGTGTGACCGGTCTCAGAGACCACGCTGGACTATCGCCTTTCTTCGGAAATGTCACCTACTTGCCAGGAATTCGCATCCTCCTCTTCTCCGTCATCCTTAGAGAATAAGCTGCTTCTACACGCAGTCTTCAGTCTTGCTCACTGCCACACCCAGAGCTCATTAGTCCCGCCTCTGTAATTCCACTGCGCATTGTTGGCAGCTTCACAATAGCCCCATCTCAGCCCAGTGTTTGTTATGTGTCGCTCTCCTCCCTCAGGCATGAGCTCTTGGAGGATAGGAACCTGTCTGGCATACAGCAGGTAAGCGGATGCGAATGTAATGGCTTCGTAGATGCCTTCAGACATCTTTCCCCATGTGGACGTCTCCAGTGAAGTTATATCTCTAAAGTCTAAATGCATGGTTATCCTAAACGGCAGGACACCTGTGTGGTCACACCCGTTCTTTCCATCGCTGAACAGGCAAAGACACCCACTAAACCGATGTGCTCTGACCCAGAGCTGAGACCCACAGGACCAGGCTTTGAAATTTGGACAGCTTTTAGGGTAAAAACGCAATGGTAAATACTTTCTAAGAGTGATATGCAGTATGGCCGATTTAACTCTTCCTAGGTAACATATAATCGACATAAATATCTCGTGAGGGTTTTTATTTCTTAGTTTGAATGCATTTACTTTACTAAAGGGAATATTGATGCATTCTAAACTTTAGATTTAAGAACTCTGTTAGTTTCAGATAAATAAATGTCATAGCAATGTTATTGCTGGTCTTCCCTACTAAATGAAGAAACACTTTTTAAAGAGTCTTTTTGAGGTTAGTGAATATTATAAAACCAAACAAAATAGAAACCTTATTACCGTAAATTATTTTTCTGGTTCTGGTTTCACGATCTTTTTGCCTATGTCTTGGGTTAGAAATTGGCTGCTTAAAAAGCTGTGGACGTTCCAATAGATGGAAGAAGAGCAAAATAAAATGCTGAGAATTTAGCTGTAAACAAACTCTTGGGAGGCAGTTATGTACCTTGAAATCTTATTGTCTTAAATCTAGAGTACCAAGCTTCAGAGTTCCTGCATCCCTCGCTCAGGGGCTGGGCTGGGACATGGGGTGTGACAGAGTTAAGGAATTGTTTTAATGACCCTGCATTCCTTTTCCTGACCCAGCAGCAGGTGTTGCCCATCCAAACTGCTTACAGATCAGTGCTTTTGAGCAGTGATGGTCAGTGTAGAATTTTGGCCCTTCCGAACTAGAATATTTGATACTTTGGTTTTCAAAACTACCATATTAGTCATTTTATATTTGAGAATTTGTGAGTATAAACCAGAATGAGAAATGGCTACCCTGGCTTAGTACTTACAAGTCTTTTTTTCTTTTGCATGTGAAATAATGACAGCCATTTATTTTAGAAATTTACTAGTATTTTAAATTTTTTTTACATTGCTTTAAAAGAACTGAGGCCCCCCCCCCCAAAAAAAAGGTAGAATAGTAGAAATTACCCAGTCTGAATATACATAGTTATTCTGCAAGTGGATGGAGGTGGAGAAAAAATTAAACACTCATTATTATACATTAGAAACTCTTAAGTGCATCAGCTGAGTGATTTTTAAATGGACAGAGAAACACTTTCACTTTCTTTGTAACCTCTTTGCAGTATGATTGACTTAAACATGAGCAGACTTTTGATATTTCTAAAAAGCACAGGAAACATCTGCTCCCTGTGGATTGAGACAATATTTTCCTTCCCGGAAAGAGGGGGTGCAGAGCAGACCTCCCATCTCGCACACTTACTTGTACACAAGTGGTAGCTGGTCTTGATCTTAGTGACCTATGGCCCTTCCCACAGAGTGAGGATGCCATGTGAATCTGCTGCCAGGCATTTCTAAAGTTTGGGCCCTCCCTCGTTTGCCTGGCTTTCTTCTGCTGAGCCGGATTCAGCCAAGTCTAGTCAGAAATACATAAGCAGTAGCTCTCTCAGTTACTTTTAAACAGTTGTATGATGGAACAAGCATTAATGTTGGCAGCAATTAAAAGCGTTAAGTTGACTCTTATGCAGACATGTGCTTACCCTGGCTGCTCATTCCTGCGAAGTCTCTGATGGGAATAAACACTAGGACTCAAAAGTGGTAACTTTTTATGGGCTTAATCTTGGTGGTAAAACACCTGATTTTGTAGATCTTAGTAATAATAGCCACCGTTTATTGCATGCCTGCTCTGTACCAGGCCCTGTCCAAACATTGTCTCTGATTTTCAGAACAACCAGTCAAAGTAGTCGTTATTATTCCTATTTTATAGATGAGCTACTGAGGCTCAAAGAAGAGGAATTCGTTTCTCAAGGCCTCGTGGCTGGTAAGATGCAGAGCTTGGTATTCAGACCTTCGTCTTTCTTTTCATGGGCACACTGCCTCTCTTAGCACTCAGCACAGTCAGGATTACATGCAGGATCTTTAGTAGTGAAAACAGCTGTTCAGATTCCTGTCTGTTCTTTTTGTTCCTGTTGGCGTGATCAGTTTTTCTACTTGGCTTGTCTGCGTCTCTTGCTTTCCTCTTTCTTTTTTCTCCTGTTAAAGTGTAAGACAGAGAAGGAACAGGTGCGTGTGCATTGGGTGTGCTCACGTAGGTCTGTGTGTGTCTCAGAGAGGGAGGGAGGAAGGGGTTGATGGTGAACCTTGGTCTCCTGTGCCAATGACGGGGATCGTTGAGGCCTCCTGCTTCAGTCATGGCTGATTATGATTAAAACTTCCTTGGAATATAATGCTTCCATAGAAATGTCAAAAATCCTTGGCCCTGGAGACCATCAGCTTTTTTATTAAAAAACTGGATTTAATGAGTTGCCCAGATATACAACAGTAACGCTGCCTTGAATTCTTAAAAGGTTCAGGACGTAGATTAGCAGTGCAGGAGGTGGCAGCAAGTTAAATGGACAGTTAAAAAAAGTGTATCATGAACTCCATAGATGCATTGCTACTTTTCTCTTTTTGCACTTTATCTTTTGCATGCCCCATGCGAGCATGTCTTCGTAAGCAGTATTCTATGATAAGATCTTAGAATGCTGGAGCAAACACAGAAGAGGAGACGTGTCATGTTGACAGTACATGAGGGTAGCATGGGCCTCTGAGAACAGTGACAGACAGGCTAAAGGGCAGAGGGAAAGGAAGCTGGAGGAGTGTACAGTGTGGCGGAAAGGACTCTCAAAGCTGTGCTTGGCGTGGCAGGTGAGGAAGTGCCTGCGCAGGGTGGTATGATATTAACAGAGGAAGCAGAAAGCCCTAGCCATATAAGCACTTTTTATTTCCCATCTTCATCCGAGAGTGGCCCTGCGAACTAGAAAGGGTGGAACATCATTACTGAGAGTGCATTAGAGCCTGAATTATGAGTTAGATGGAAAAACTGCACAGATCCTCTGAATGCCTAAATCTACATCCTAAGGAACATGGGATTTTTACCCATGATTTCAAAGTCACGTGACGCATCTTGTGGAAATTACCAGAAAAATGGGGACGGGTGAATGTCCTAATTAAGGGGGAACATTTTTTTTTAGAAGCTCAAGACCTAAAGTAAGCTTGATGTCAGTTCCTGGCAGAGCTGTAGAAAAGTGACCGACCAGAGATCTTAGATGTGCTTAGGAAGGAATGTGGTGGTCACCGGGAGTCACCAGGACTACCACTCATAAGCCTTGCCCAGACTCATTTGTTTTAAGTACTGCTTTCTTTTATTTATTTTTTGGAGGAGAGATACTAGATTATTAGATATACAGATTCATAGTCTCACATTTCACGTACACTCATTTAGTTCAAATAATCCTCACAAACTGTCAATTTTGGCCAAGTCTTGATTTCAGTAAAATATTTCTGAAACTCTCTTTTAACCTTGTAAGAAGGACATGGAAAGCTAGTTAGATGCTAGTATCATATAGATTCCCATATTTTGAAAACTAACCTGAAAGTTTGTTGATTAATGAATGACATGGTGTACTCATGGGGGAATGTGCAAGTAGACACTGTCCTTGGCCTTATTTTTCACCTGGAAAAAACCCAAAACTCAACAGAAAAAATCGCACTAGAAAAAAAGATACCTCACTGTCAGATTTGCAGATAAGAGAGAGCTGGGAGGAAGAGCTGTTCTGAAAGTGCAAAGACTAAAAATGTGAGTTGTTTTGTTGGCTTGTTGCTGTTATATTGTTAACTATTATTGTTAACATGATAAGGCAAAATTTGCTATTCATAAATATCAAGTTCTGAATTTATTACAGAAGTCAATTAAGCAATATGGGATAGTGGAAATGTAATTTTGAGGTAGTTATGGGAGTATTGGAATTTTAGCTAACTATAATATTGTGAATAATATTAATAATAATAATAATAAAATAATAATAATATTAAATAAATATTAAAATAAATAATATTTAATAATAATATTAAATAAATATTAAATAAATATTAATTTAATAAGTAATATTAAATTAAATATTAAAGAATAATAATAAAAAGAACAAAAGAAACAAAAAACACCCCTACAATAAGAAAAATAAATGTAAACTATTTTAGATGGAATTTTAGGCGTGTAATATTCATAAGTGAAGTACCGGTTAGGTTCCATCTTTGTCATTCATTCCAACCTTATAAGGATAAGAAGAGTTGGTTCTGTGTGGCATATTTTAAGCATATTAAAAATTGAGGTAGTTCCCAGAGCATGTTGATCAGAGTTATGAATGCAGTGTCTGGACATCGTGTCCTAGAGACGTTATGGAAGGAGTTGAGAATGCTTGACTCATAGAGGATTAAAAGAAGATATGGTGGCTGCCTTCAAATCTGAAGGGCTTTTTTGAACAGGATAGTAAATTTATCTCCATTCCTAGGGGCGAACGAGGAGCAAAGAATTGCAGAAGGTACAAGGAAACAAATTTAGCTCAATACAAGGGAAATTAACATGTCAGACTGACCAGTGGTGGAGTGGGAGACCTTGGAAGGAAATGACCATCATGCTACTCCAGTATTGGAGCTCAAGTTGGGTCTAATTATTTGCATTTCTTTAAGGCCCACTTCCAGTGTTCCTGCCTCTCTGAAGTCTCTTTCTCTCTGCAAAATATTTCCTTTCTCATTTATTTTTTGAACCCTCAGCACCATATATGGTAACTGGGTTACCGTGCATACTTAGTAAATGTTGGTGAAAGAATGGAGCTGGGCAGCAGATTGGTGGGTGCTCAGACGACAGGGCATCCAATAGCTGAGCCAAGAACAATCTTTTGTATTCCCTCCACTATGCTATTTATTTATTTATCCCTGCTTTGAGTAGCTACCTTTAGGAGAAAATTTGTTCTAAATTATATGAGAACAAAGGATTCTTGAACTGATTCTACCTAGAAAAGCATTTCTTCCTGTAATTTGAATTTTTAATCATGAATATTGTTCACATTTCAGCAAAATAGCTTGGTTCCCTGGAGAGCGTTTTGAAATTTTTAGAATGATCATCAAGTTGTCATCTTATGAGAATTTTAGTCAAGAATAAAAAAAATAATTATTTTCAAAGTTGGAAGATTTATAAGAAGAAATAAAATAAATGAAAATGATGCTATCAAAGTTTTGAAAAGTTGCCTTTCTTCCAGTAGCAATAGATGCCGAGATGCAGTAGGTTGAATGTCACTGAGTAATATCCCTCTTTGGTATTGTGTTCGATTTAGGCTGATTCACAAGTCATTGAGAAGTGGGTGGACGGTGTGAAAGACTCCCTAATGAAAGAGCAGGCTGTCCAAGGAGACGCGGAAGAGCTACAAAGACAGCTCGATCAGTGCTCTGTGAGTTCTGCTGATCTAGAGAACCTACTGTGATAAATAACATTTTCTTCTTCTTTATTATTTGCTTTTATTAGAATTGTAAGAATGTGACATGACAATAAACCTAGATACAATGTCTTTCATCATAAACCTTTTTTGACTTTATAGATAAAGAAAGAATGACTGATTATTCATCTTTTTATTTTTGGCCATGGTTATCGCACTTCGGATAGAGAGTACAAGAGCAATTTTAGTTCATCAGGAGCTGCTATTTCATGTTACAATGACAATCTGAGTGTCATAATTACCAATTGTATATTGCTCTTACTGTGCCCCATGGTGAGGCTTTAAGAAAAACATTTAACAAATGAAATTTACCAGTAATACTTCATGCATTTTATGTTTTATGAAATCATTAGGCTTCTCTAAATTAATTAAAAGTACCAGTGCCTGCTGAGAGTGAGGTATTTCCGATCTAATTTGGCATGGCTATGTGAAGCACCCAGGTGAAATGAATTTCTTAACACAGAACATTTCTTAAGTAGTTAAAAGTCCTGACTCCCAACAGTGTGTTATTATAATATTTGCCTCCATACAGGCAGATACGCTATAATTATAGCATTCACTTAGACAGGAGTGAACTCACCAGGGGCTTATTTTCTGTGTTCAGGCATTTGTTAATGAAATGGAAACAATTGAATCATCTCTGAAAGACATGAAAGAAATAGAGGCTAACCTTCGAAGCTGTCCAGTTGCTGGAATCAAAACCTGGGTGCAGACCAAACTAGCAGACTACCAAACGCAACTGGGGAAACTGAGCAAGGACGTGAGTTTTTCAGCTTTACTGTCTGTGGTTTTCAAGGGGTAGATAGTGGCTTCTCTTGACTGATGAAATTGATTTTCTAGTCCATTCTATTTGAAAAATAGTGGTCTAGGATAACTACAGCATGGGTGGCAGTTTGGGGCAAGAAATGGATCATTTTTTTTCATTAAGGGAGGTACCAATTGTCCAGTTTGGCTCCTCGGTGAGAATGAGCTTGGTCTGTTCCTTAAAGAAGGAGAAAGGTGTTGTAGCTGGAATGGGATGGAGAGAGCCAGCGGGTTGGAGAATGGTAAGATTTCAGATAGGAAGGTACGTGAGGATGGATTGTATGCGGCCTTCGAAGCAAAGATTTTGAGTTTCATTTCGAGTATGATTTCACACAGAAAGCAGAGCGTTTGAGCAGGGAAATGACATGTGATAGATCTTTTAAGATCCCTCTGGCTTCCAAGTGGACGCAGTCATGCGTCACTTAACGACAGGGATGCTTCTGAGAAATGCATCATTAGGCGATTTTGTCGTGCGAACATCGTAGAGTGCACTTACACAAACCTAGATGGTACAGCCTGCTGCACACCTAGGCTGTGTGATGTACCCCGTTACCCCTAGGCTGCAAACTGTACTGCATTTCCTCTACTGAATAACGTAGGCAGTTGTAACACATTGGTATTTGTATCTAAACATCTCAACCTAGAAAAGGTACTATAAAAATACAGTATAAAAGATAAAGAAAGGTACACCTGCATAGGCTGCTTACCATGAATGGAGCTTGCAGGACTGGAAGCTGCTCTGGGTGAGTCAGTGAGTGAGTGGTGAGCGAATGTGGAGGCCCAGGACATCGCTGTGCCCTACTGCAGACGTTGTCCACACTGTACACTTAGGTGACACTAAATTTATAAAAAAATGTTTTTTTCTTCAATAATAAATTAACCTTAGCTGATTGTAACTTTTTTACTTTATAAACTTTTAGTTTTTTTAAACTTTTTGTCTGTTTCATAATAACACAGCTTAAAACACAAACATTGTACAGCTGTACAAAAATAGTTTCTTTTTTATATCCTTATTCTATAAGCTTTTTTCTATTTTTAAAAATCTAAATTTTTTTTTCACTTTTTAAACTTTTTTTGTTAAAAACTAAGAGACACACACACATTAGCCTAGGCCCACACAGGGTCAGGATCATCAATATCACTGTCTTCCACCTCCTCATCTTGTCCCACTGGAAGGTTTTCAGGATCAATAACATGCATGGATCTGTCATCTCCTATGAAAACAGTGCCTTCTTCTGGAACACCTCCTGAAGGACTTGCCTGAGGCTCTTTTTGAGGAGGTGTCACTCTTCTCGGAAATATATCCGTGGTGGTTGGCTTGGTTTGTTTCTTTTTCATCATAGATTTGCTTGTAAGCACCTAATGCACCATGAACATTCCTCTCTATTATTGAAAACCTTTTGGTGTTGGGGGGTCCATGTTTTCAAACTTTTTAAGAAGCATGTTGAAGTCTGTAAAAGCTTTTGCTAAACACTTATCTGTGAGTTTTCTTGGGAATTCTTCTTTTTCTTCTCTTGCTTTTTCCTTTCCCCTTGCGTCTTCTTCAGCTACGTGTTCCTGTTCAGTTCCAACAGCTCCTCATTAGTCAGTTGCTCAGGAACCACCTCCAGGAGCACCTCAATGTCATCCTCATCCACATCCAGCTTAAAGTTGTTTGCCATCTCAACCACAGGCTTGTTGACTTTTGAAATCTCCTCATCCTTGGCAAATCCTTTGAAGTCATCGTTGAACCTCTCGAATGTCTTCTTCCAGATGCACTGGGTGATAGGAATTTTTTCAGCGCCATTATAATCCTATGGGATCACTGTTGTATATGGGGTCTGTCATTGACCACAATGTCATTACATGGTGCATGACTGTGATTAGCTCTGGGAAGGCAAGAATGAATACAGGGAGAACACTTAAGAGGTTATTGCAGTCTTAGAGAGAGGGGATGGGTGTTTGGACTAGGGAGATGGTGGTAGAGGTCATGAGAAATGTTAGGTTTGGACTACATTTTGAAAGTAGAGATAGGAGTCTAGTAATGGATTGGATGTGTGATATGAGAAAAAGGGAAGAGTCAAGCACAGCTCAGGATTTTTGCAAAGCTTCCACTTTGTGTGAATTTTGGTGCTATTTACTGAAATGGTGAAGACTCAAGGCAGAGAGGCTCTTGTGGGAAGAGGTGAAATGACGATTTCCATTCTGCAAGGATTAAGTTTGAGTTTATTAGACATTCAAATGGGGCTCTTTAGCACTTAGCACTGGACAAGGATGCTAATAAAGAAAGGTCAGCCAGAGAAGAAAGGCCAGGAGAGTGTGAGGTCCCAGAGGTCTGGTGGAGAAAGCTTACACAGTGCCCAATGCTGAGGATTGCTGGGGCCAATCAGAACTGAAAAGCAAGCTTTAGATTTGACAAGATCGCAGCTTTTAATGGCCTTGAAAAAAGTGGTTCCAGTGGAGTGGTGAGGAAGAAAGTCTCATTGGAGAGTGTTGCGGAGAGAATGGGAAGTGAGAAACTGGGACAACAAATCAAATCAACTTTGAGAAATTTCTTTATTCAAGGGAGCAGAGAAATGGGGTGGATGCTGGAAGGGACATGGCGATCCCGAGAGGTGTTTTTGTAATATTTAAAAATAAGGGATATAATAGGATGTCAAAAAGAAGGACCTAACTTAGAAGGAGAAAATAACGATGTATAAGGGATTGAGAGAAGATAATTCTGAAGCAAAGTCTGTGATTATGTGAGAGAGGATGAGATCAATTCTCTAAGTGAAAGAATTGCTGTTGATGGTTCCTCATGGTAATTGAATGGAAAGCAACTGTGGATCCAGTTGGAATAGGATGTGATTCTCTTCTCATGGCTTCTATTTTTTTTTTTTTGCTGGAAAAGATTCGCCCTGAGGTAACATCTGTTACTAATCTTCCTCTCTGTCTCTTTTTTCCCCCCTAAAGCCCCAGTACATAGTTGTATTCTAGTTGTAGGTCCTTCTAGTTCTTCTATGTGAGCTGCCACCACAGCATGGCTACTGACAGACGAGTGGGGTGGTTCCACATCTTAGAACCAAACCCAGGCTGCCAAAGCAGACTGCACCAGACTTTAACCACTAGGCCATCAGGGCTGCTTCTGATGGCTTCTATTTTGTTAGTGAAATAATAGTGAGGTTGTATATAGCTGACGTGAGTGAGAAAGGGTAAAAAATGAGAGGAGAAAATGTAAAATACAGGAATATTCCACAGACAGTTCAGCAGATACTATGTATCTCTTAATACAGGTTTTTTTGTTTAATGTTTATATAGGAAAAATTTGTATTTGCATCCCTGAGTATTTTGTTTTGTTTTCATTGTTTTCCTCTGAAATTCTTATTTTGAATGTGTTGAAACTTCAAGAAAAGTTGAAATAATGGTACAGGGAACAGCCATATACCCATTCCTAAATCTGCAATTGTTAATGTTTTACCACATTTACTTTCTCTTTCCCTCGCTCTCTTTACATACTTACACACACCCATACTTTTTTGCTAAAAATGTACTTTCGACGCAAGTTGAAAATACCATGACACTTCACCCCTGTTTACTTCAGCATGCTTCTCCCATGAATGAGAACAATCTTTTACAAAACCACAAGACCATTATCACAAATAACAGAGTAGTTTTATAATATCATCTAGTATTCTAGTTGAATTCAGATTGCTCTAAATGTGCCATAATCTGATGATATGTGCTTGAAGGAGCTGGAGTTTTTGAGGAAGTAAGTAGGAAAAATGGTTTGGAAGTGGCAATGAGCAGCAAGGAAGGCCACAGATAGACAGATAGATAGATGTAGATGTTTACACCTGTGTATCTATCTATCTATCTACATTATATGTACATACACATATGATGACGCAGAATTAATTGTGTATTATTGATTCAAAGTATGGGGAATAAATGTATGGGAAATTTTTAAGTGTCTTTGGCAAGGAGGGAACCACGTGTTGTGTGAGTGATTATTTAGAGCAGTTCCAGATTATTGTATTTCATTGAATAGTAAAAATGTTGAAGAAGTTTTGGAGAAACATAATGTTGCCAAATTTTTATTTTGCTAAGAAAGATTGGACGTATAAAACCCATCAACAAACAAATTTTGTCTATCTCCTCTATTATATCCAAGATATGAAAAGAACATTTCAGTGCCAAAAAATAGGAAATATATAATTTCAAGATAGTTATAATTTTGAGATTTTTTTTAAAAAAGTATACTACAGTGTCTCTATTTTTCTCATTTCTCTATGGATCCATGCAAATTATATAATTGACTAATGTCTAGAAACTACTAGTAAAGATAATTTTCTGAAAGTAGCACCCAGGAAAGCTGTACTTATATGTATTTTACAAAGATCACCATGTCAAACTGCTGGTCTGCAGGCTTGGGACCCAGGGCTGTGCATACTGGTGGCAACAGGCTCCTGGGGTAGCATGTGGGGCAGTAAAAGCCAAGCTACTTTTGAGCCCCTGTCTATTTTTATGATTGTGATCCTGTTTGGAGAGCAGAGTTGGAAGACCACTAAGTGTTCTCCTTTCCTCTCGTGAGCCATTCTCTTCCTCTGCTGGCCTTTTGTCACTGTTGCTTCTCTGCCAAGCAGGCCCTGGCAGGGTGAGCACACGTGAGGTTTGGTTTGAGTGGGAGGGTGAACGGGGAGGAGAGCTCGCAGCCTCTGGGTGGCACCTGCTCCTGAAGGAGCAGGAGGGGTCAGTCTCTAGCTAGAGGGAGGATCTCTCTGAAAGCATTTTTAGGCTTCTCTGAAATATTTAACTAATAATTGACTAGATTCAGACAAATACCTGATTTCTAATGTCACTTTTTTGTATCTATGTGGAATATACAAGTATAATAGATTGGCAAAACCAAAATTTTGTAGAGTAGTGTTTTGTGAACATCTTTAATAGCAACCTCCTCTTCTCTGCTTTTTTTTTTAAAGATTGCCCCTGAGCTCACATCTGTTGCCAATCTTCTTTCTCTTTTTCCCTTCTTCTCCCTAAAGTCCCCCAGTCATAGTTGTATATTCTAGTTGTAGGTCCTTCTGGTTCTTCAATGCGGGATGCTGCCTCAGCACGGCTTGATGAACTGTGCTAGGTCCGTGCCCAGGATCCGAACCCATGAAACCCTGGGCCTCCGAAGTGGAGAGCATGAACTTAACCACTCGGCCGTCGGGCTGGCCCTTCTTCTCTGCTTTTTAAAAGTGAAATCTTAATGGAGAATCCTGCTATAAAGCAGAAAATGGACATTTTGTTTACTTCAGGTTTTTTTTCTTAAGAATGCTACAGTAGATTTCCTTGAAATGTATGCTTTTATTGATGTTGGAATCCTTCAGTTAGAATATTACTCTCTCAAAAGTTATGTATTTTCAAAATTATAGTAGATATTTCTAGCTTATATTAATATCCAAAATGTGATATCAAATCTCAGTTCAGATTGCTGTTGTCATTATTGCTTAGGTTCCACAGCATCAGCACAAAATGTATCAAGGATTTTATCTGAATTTTAAAACTTAAGATTCTTTGTGGAAAGTTCTTGCAGTGTCCTTAGAAATCAGAAACCAGAACTTGACATTTAATGTATTAAGGTTTGTTTATTTGGGTGAATGGCTTTTCCTTTCTAGATTGCTATTCAAAAAAATAGGTTGTCTGAAAGTCAGGAAAAAGCGGTGAACCTGAGGAAAGACTTGGCAGAGATGCAGGAATGGATGACCCAGGCGGAAGAAGATTACCTGGAGAAGGACTTCGAATACAAGTCACCAGAAGAACTTGAGAGTGCCGTGGAAGAGATGAAGGTGAGGCTGAGACAGTCAGTGGCCACTCCTCTGTCTCCTCTCCTCCCTTTAAAATAACTGCTCAATCAGTCATCTCTCTAGCTGTAAAGCATGGTATGTGCATATTATCTTTCATCGTAGGATTTCAAATTTTAAAAACAAACGGAAGGGTAGCTATTATGCTTCTAATAGGGAAAGGAAGCCGAGACTCCACTCTGTTAAACATGGCTCATGAATTGAGTCCGTGAGGGTTCCTGAGACAGTCTCATAGGTTATGACCTTGGGGAGCCACAGAGAATGACTCCAAAATTCAGTGGCATTAATTACATTCACAATATTGTGCAACCATCACCACTATTTTCAAAATTTTTCAGAAAGAATTATTTGTTGTAAGGAACAAGAGAGACTTGCCAATTTAGTTGGAGTTTATCCTTGTTTTATCAGATGTGTTCTTCCAGTGAATACATGGGCACACGTGAATACCAAAATTCTGTTAGAGCAGATAAGAATAGCAGTAGGAATGTCATCAAGAGATTTAATATCAGTTGGGTCCACAGGATCTATTTCCTGTAAACTTATATTCCTGTATTAATAGGCTTGAACGCTCTCCTTTTGTTATATAATAAAAGAACTGGGCATCATCCCCAAATTTCTACCACTGCTTCAGTGTCCCTCAGTTTCCAGCCAAAGGAGATAGTGTCTTAAACGCTCTTATTTTAAGTAAGGTTTAGCAACACATTGAATGTTTTACCCCAAAGTTAACTCGCCTAAAAGTATAATGAAAGCAAAGACGTCTGTGCGGATATTTAGAAAAAGGATTATATTTCATCAGTGCATCATTGTATATACGTCCAAGTAAATACAAGGGACTTTTATTGCGTTTGTGTTATTTTCACTGAAACATCTTCTTTAGTGTAGCTTTTTTGGAAACTTTAAAATATTCAGTACCTAAGGTATTTTCAAGGTAGCCTACCATGTTAAGGGCCGTCTCATTTCATTTATTCTCCTCTTTTGCACTGTTGGCATTGTGTTTCTGTGGTTTCTTGAAGTCGCTGGGGATGAGGGTTTAGAAAAACAAGATTAGAACCGTTGATTGGGCAACATTCTATTTTTATTCTGCCAAACAACCATTAGGATTTAAAAAACCAATAAGCTTTGTTATTTTACCCCAACCTAGGGAAATGTAAAACCATTAGCAGTAAAGAAAGCTAAAAGGGAAAGTGAATGGCTGCTTTGGGTTGATTTCCCTGAATATGGGACTTCCTCTTAAGCACAGAGGGACAGTCAGGAAGGAAGCTATTTCTAGATCAGATCTTCCCAGTATAGCTTTATCATCTTTGAAATACTGTTAATTATCAGAAGGTTGGATATACTTATGTTCCAGGAGAAAAAAATATGTTTATATTATTTTTAAAGGATACCTTTACTATGGGACATCTCGTTTTTTGTGAAAATTTATTTCTTTCAGTCTAATAGGCTCAGATCAGTGGTCAATTAAAATTAATTCACTTAGATTCTTATTATGGACCCAGAATTTGAAAATACTTCCTGTCAGTAAACATAATTTAGGATAACTTAGGTGTTAACACTGCTGTTATTAAATGAAAATATTTGCGTGGGACTGTGTCCATTGGGCATATAATGAGTGGAACTATGTAGTTAGTGTCCTTATTTCAAAAGAATTTCACTCTCTGTAGTAATTACCTAAATAATGTTCCAATTAGGTCATTAGAATCATCTAGATGTTTTAATTTTGGTTTAGTTATTTAAAAAAAAAAAGGAGAGCAATTGGTTACGGAGAAAGGGAGACAAATTTCAAGTTCATCCTTTGTTGGAACAGAGGGCGAAAGAGGACGTGTTACAGAAGGAAGTCAGAGTGAAGATTCTGAAGGACAACATCACGTTATTAGCTGCCAAAGTGCCCTCTGGTGGCCAGGAATTGACGTCTGAGCTGAACGTGGTGCTGGAGAATTACCAGCTTCTTTGTAACAGAATTCGAGGAAAGTGCCACACTCTAGAGGTACGTTGTTTTCAGTGACTCATTTCTGAGATTCAAACTCCAAAATGTACTGACCGTCTCCGTACCTTGGACAAAACTGTGTTTTTCTTTTCAAATACTGAATCATAAAGGAAAAGTAGTTCTTGCATAATAGGTTGCTAACAGTGGAACAGGAATAAACAAAAAAAATAGGAGACCAAGAGCTGCCTTCAATTAGCGGAAAGTTCTTGGGAAAGTCATTTCGTATCTTCACACGTTACATTCTTTTAATGTGGAATGAAGGTTTTCACGTTACAGATGATCTGTGGGGTCTGTTCCAGTCCTAAAGTTCTAAAACAGCACGCTGTGAGCACCTCCTCTGCTTTGTTTTGCCTGGTTAGTACACAGAGATGAACTGAGGTTCTTTATGTGGAGTGGTGTCTGAAGTTAAGGAGTGACTTGAAGGAGAGGGGAGCTTGAATGTGCCGGAGGTTTGCTGACCACGTCCCCGACCCTGGCCGTTGGGTTTAAGATGTAGATGATTCTATGAATTATTTCCTTTTTTAATAAAATTAAGTTTTTGCTTGTTTTTTTTTTAACATTAGTGTGATGTGTTACATCTTATTGAAAAGAATTAAGAAGCGTTTTCATGTATAAGAATTTAATTTAAATTCAGTTCTACCTAAAACAAATGATTGTATTGTTGTAAATCCTAAAATGATAAACAATCATGACTACAGTATTTAAACTAAATCCGCTCATTACTTGCTTATTCTGAATCTATTTTGTGCTAAGATAAATATGTATAATTGAGACGGGTAAATAAGAAAGCTGCGAGTCAAAGAAAACCTGATTCTTTAATGTTAATATGTTGTCTAATAGAAAACACCCGAGGTGGCTCATTTGCAAATTTAAAATTCTGTGAACATAATTATAGCATTGCGGATGCCTGATCTTAAGTCTAGTAAATGATATTGGAATTGAATTTTACCACAGTTTTATCCATGTTTTTTTCTCTTCATAACCACCCTACATTTTACACTTTGTTGTTTTCCTATTTACTGATAACCAAAATAACAAGTTATAATATGTTTATATAATGAATGGAGTCCCCAAGTTAGCCCAAGCTAACGAAAGACCGCCGTGTATTCTGTCATTTCTTCAAGCTGTTTTTATGACCCAGAGGTGACAATTTGAGAATGAGGAAGGAAATAAATAAGTGTTTAGAATTGCTTTGAAAATTAATTTGAGAATTACTCTGGAATTAGTTTGAGAGAAGAAGAGGAAAATCTAAGAAAAAAATATAGAGATGAAAGAGAAAAGATGAGGTCTTGGTATCCTCGAAAGAGGAAATGAAAAGAAAAAAGCAGTTTACAAATGGAAGCACTCTTAAAATTATGTCAGGAATCACCAAGGGGTCTTGGGCAGAAATAGCCCAAATTTCTAAATTAGAGTAAGAATCCCTTTCTTTGGAAAGTCCAATTTTATTACTTTGATTGTTTCTAGATTCCTTTAAAATGTTCTAAATCATGCAATATTTCAGACATAGCAGAGTACTGACAATACTGCTAACTCCTATGTACGCATCCCTCAGATGTAGCTGATGTTAACATTTTGCCACATTTTTCCAGATCTTGTTTTTAAAATAAAACAAGTTGGCTTTAAAAACTTATTTTTCCATTATTGATTGCTATGTAACAAACCTTGCCAAAATGTAGCGGCTTCCAAAAGCATCCATTTATAATTTCTCGTGATTCTTTGGATTGATTTAGCTCAGCTGGACGGCTCTTCTGCTGTGTGTGGTGTATGAGTAGCTCACTCAGGTAGCTGCATTCAGTGGGGAGCTCAGCTGGAACATTCATGATGGCCTGTCCTCCTGCATGTGGCCTCTCAGTTTTACAGCTTCTCTACAGCGTGGCAGCTGGCTAAGAGAGAGAAAGCAGAAGCTGCCAGTCCTTTTAAAGGCTAGGTCTGCAATTTGGCACAGCATCACCTCTGTCACATTCTTTTGGTCTAAGCAAGTCACAGGCCGGCCCACATTCTAAGGGAAGAGAAAAACAATTTCACCGCTTAATTGGAGTAGCAGCCAAAAATTTGTGGCCATCGTTAATCCACCATAGTTCACTCTCTGGTCATAAATTAGTTACATTCCTCCCACATGCAAGATGCACTTGTGCTCTCCCAGGGACTCCTACAGTCTTATCCAGTACAGCATCGAGCTTGCAATGCAGCCTCTTGTGATCTGTATCAGGTCCAAATGCAAATGCGGCTCGTTGGAGCTGGATCTCCAGGTGCCGGTGTTTGGGTGTGGCATCTCTGGATCTGTCGGACCGGGGCACTAAAAAGATGTCATCTGCGCCCCATATCCCCAGCATACAGTGGTGAGACAGGGACATGAAAACCTGAGTGGACACTCATTCAAAAACACTGGAGCAGTGGAAGGTAAATAGCAGTCACTGGTGAGAACGAGTCTCAAATCTAATGTTAGTAATTCTGAAATCCTGCCAAATTTGTGCAGTCAGCTCCCCCTACTCCAGGACAGGGACTGTTGCTCCATTAGGGACCAGTTCTGCTCTTTGGGAGTGCTTCTCTGTGAGCCATCCTTTCGTTCCCCTAGGAAATAGGGCTCTGCTTGCCCCTGAGTAGATTCCTCGGTCTGCCTTCTGCCTGTGGAAATAAAGTTAAGGGACGAGACACCTCTTTTCCCTTTTAGTCTTAGCCAGGGGTTGGCAGATTACAGCCTGAGGGTCAAATCTGGTTTGTGGCCTGTTTCTGTATGGCCGGTGAACTAAAAATGGTTTGTGTATTTTTAAAGGGTTGTTAAAAAACCAAAACAAAACACATACGCATAAAATAAATAAAGAAGAATCTGTGACAGAGACCAGATGTGGCTTGTAAACCCTGAAATCTTTACTATCTGGCCTTTTATAGAAAAACTTGCTGACCTCCGATCAGGTAAGTGCAACTGAGATGGAGTGCAGGCTAGAATGTGCCTCCTTCGGTCCACGGATCTGAAAGAGAACCAACCCAGGAGAGTCTGAGCTGAGCTCTTCCTCCTAAATTTATCAAATCAAATAGGCTCCTTCTATACGGAGAAGGGGCTGTCCCTCCCATCATTTTGCTCCTAGAAAATAGAGTATAAATTTATCCCCCCTACACCTCCTCAGAAACTCCCCATAGGAATGAGGAGTAAGTGATCACAACTAATCCTGTAAGTATAACGTAACTCCATTTTAGGTGAAATGGGGCCCTTTTCATATATAGACACATTGATATGAATTCAGAAAAAAGTTGTAAAGAGAATATACAGCAAATTGTTACATCAGTTAACTCTGAGTTGGAATAGGGTAGACCCCAGGGAATTCCAGTTTCCTACATAATTGTTAAAAAGTGTTGCAGTGATGAATACTTTTTATCTTCTATTTAAAAAACAAACTAATAGTGTTTACGTCCTGATTTCTTCTACTGATTACATAGGGGTTTTTTTGAAACATGGAAACAGACCCTTAGAATTTATTTTAGTGGAAAGAGTGAGGCAGCTCATTCCTTTTTGCTCCTACCCCAGCAGTTTATTGTCTAATGGATTTATGCAGAATTTATTGAAGACGATTTGTCTAATATGATTTATTGAAGAATTCAATTTTCTCTCGCTTATTTGAAATTCCAACTTCGTCCGTTTCTAAATTCCCATAGATACTCATATCTAAATGAATTATTATTGATCAGAGAGGATTGTAGAGATACATCGCATCTCTAAACGGCTTCTTACCGAGTGTGACTTCTTTCTTGGCCTCCTGTAGGAGGTGTGGTCTTGTTGGATTGAACTGCTTCACTTTTTGGATCTTGAGAGCAGCTGGCTAAACACCCTGGAAGAGCGGATGAAGAGCACAGAGGCCCTGCCGGAGAAGACAGATGCTGTCAGTGAAGCCCTGGAGGTGGGGGCCAGTGTTATTGGGGGCATTGCTTTCTGTTGCAGTGAGGCCAAATGAGTATTAAGATGAGGGCCTTATGCCCACAGACACGTTTGCTTCCTAGTAGTTTTCAGTGTAACTTGTGTTTTCTTCCGGTGCCTGAAGTATTACACAATCGTGTATACTTCGATTATCGGTGACCCACCAGTTCAGCTCACGAGGTGGTTAGCCGTTTGATAATTAGTGCATTTTAGACATCGTAAAGCACTCTAATGGTTTTCCAGCTTGTTTTAACCAGTCCCCAGATAAGACTCTGCCTTATGTTATTAGGACAATTGCTCTCTTGTGTCTTCATCAAGTTATGTTTGCTCATTAGACACGGCAACAACTGTGTTTACAATGGCCCCCACTTCTTCAGATGTGAAAAGTTGGAGGCCAGGTTTGAGTGGGCAGGATTAGGGGCATGGAGTCCTGTCCCAGGGGCTTATCCCCACGCCTGGACTCAAACTCCTTGAGGCCAAGAAATGTACTTGATTTTTCATTGTTCTCTGGTTATCAGCAACAGCTTGTGGCACCTGATAACTGATTTAATCACTGTTCCTTAAGTGGATTAAAATGTTAAGAGAGTAGATTTGCTTAAAAAAAACCAAACACGATGGGGGTGCATATGCTTTTAAAACTAGAAGGATATGATGTGGTACCAAGTGGATGACTGGACTGAAGCTCAGAATTAAGTCAGATGTGGTACCTAAGTTCCAGGAGACAGATGCCCTGCTGGAGAAGAGATGTCACTTCTCAAACAAAATAGAGTGGGAGATGGAGAGAGTAAAAAAAAATATGAAGAGCTTACTTTAAGAACACATGTTTTCCTAGTGTGAGAGCTAAAATGTGCGTTCTACAAACATGGAAAATGGAGAAAAGTATAAAGCAAACTCTAAGATAAACACTTTTAAACATTTTGGTGTGTTTCTTCCTGTTTATTTATTTTTTTACATGTACACACTGGAAGGTAGTACGTTATAGTAACTGGATCAAAGGCTTTGGAGCCAAGATGGAATCTGAGTTCTTCTTTTTACTGACTGTGTATATGCAGGCAAACTACTTGACTTCTCTGAGCTTCAGTTTTCCCATCTGTAATATGAGAATAATATTTAGCCTGTAGGGTTAGTTAGATTTATGTATATATAAAGTGTGTATATAAAATTGTACCTAGCATTCTGTATATGTCGTAGAAAAATGAGTAGCTGTTTTTAGTAATTTAATCAATAACAGTTTGAGGTAATTTTTCTTGTGTAGTATTGTTTTCTGCTTTTAAACTTTGTATCATATCATGAGTATTTCTCCATGTAATTAATAATTATTGAAATTATTTTTATGGAATTATATTATCATATGTCATCATTCCTGCTGAGTTCTCAATTTTGTGTATTTATTAATGCCATGATGGATGTTTTTGTGACTTAATCCTTTACTTAATTCCTGCTCTTGTTCTTTAGGTAGATTTGTCTAGCAAATTGAATTACATGTTAAAAAAATGGATATTTTTAGGATTCTTGATACGTTTTGCCTCAGTAAATGCATTATTTTTTCCTTGTCCCCGTCCAGTCTCTAGAATCTGTTTTGCGACATCCAGCAGATAATCGCACCCAGATTCGGGAGCTTGGCCAGACTCTGATTGATGGAGGGATCCTCGATGACATAATTAGTGAGAAACTGGAGGCTTTCAACAGCCGATACTTAGAACTGAGTCACCTGGTAAGAACCGGGACGCATGCTGGTGTTGATTAGGGTTTATGACATGGAGCGACTTTAAGAACATTCACCAAGATGAGCACTTGGTAGCCAGCGTTAATGGGCGTGTTGAGGGCTTTGAAGTACCACGTGGGGAGGAGTAGACCTGACGCTTGTAAGGCAGGAGGAAGCTGATGATTAAAAATCTCTCTGTGAGATTGTTTACTTGTGAACTATTTAATTTCATTTAAGGATCGTATTATAGCTGTATATAAGAATATGTCAACTTAATAGTAAATTTGACTGTTATTTTCTCCTCAAAATGAGTTTATTTGGGAATAGCCAGAAGAATTGCCATTTGGGATGTGCATGCTATGGTGAACCATAGGCAAATCCAATGAACAAAAACGGGGAGCTGCTTTTACAGAGAAAAAGGGGGAGTAGGGAGGGGCTGTTCTAAATGAAAGTCCATTGGGGGAAAGTGACAGTTCAGGGAGGCATTGGCTTCTCGCTGCCTGAGCTGTGGTGTTTCTCATGGGCTGGGCTGTTGCCCGTGGGGAGAGAAATCTTCCTTCAGGAGTAAAGTAGTTGCCCTTCCTCTGGGGATGCCAGTGTGCCTCTCTTCCTGTTCAGTGTAATTGATGACATGCGATAGGCTGTGAGAGCTCCCCCTACAGGCCTTCCTGACTCCAGTTTAGTTAAGGTGTCTTTTATTTATTTCCACAAATAATAACTCATATTATCCTAGTAAATATTAGGGCCATGAGAATTTGACATCAGCTGCTGTTATAAAATGCCATCATCTCTTAGATGCATATCCAGAATGTTTCACAACATGCATGTTCTTATCCGTAAGTGGAGATAGGAGACTGTTCTTTTATAGGGGGATTGCATGGATATTAGATGCTTTCCAACACCTATTAAATAATAACTGTTGATGTTTACGTCTTGAGTAGTGTTGGGTTTATCCCAAAGTGCAGCAAATAGTGGTTCAACACGTGCGCATCTGTAGAGCTTGTTTTAGACTTTGGAAAAAAGAGATTGATACCTTCACTCTACTGGTAGACAATTCTTGTTTTATTTTATATTCTTATTGATAAGCTTATTGCTGATTCCTATAATCGCCTAAATTTATAATAAATGATATATTTTTATCCTCTGTTTAATAATATGCAAGAAATCTTTACTTTTTTATTGAGGTATAATTGACGTATAACACTATATTAGTTTCAGGTGTACAAGATAAGAATCGGTATTTGTATACATTGCAGAATGATCACCACAAATGTATTGTTAGCATCTGTCACCATGCATAGTTACAAAAAATGTTTTTTCTTGTGATGAGGACTCTTAAGATCTTCTCTTTTAGCAACTTTCAAATATGCAATGTGTTATTAACTGTAGCCACCATGCCAGGCATTACTTCCCTGAGACCTGTTTATTTTATAACTGTACGTTTGTACCTTTTGACCCCCTTTGTTCGTTTTGTCCCTGCCTCTGGCAACCACCAGTCTGTTCTTTGTATCTATGAGCTTGTTTTGTTTTGTTTTTTAAAATTCCACATGTAAGTGAGATCATATGGAATTTACCTTTCTCTACCTGACATTTCGTTTAGCATAATGCCCTCATGGGCATTTTTATATCTTGTCATTATATTTTTACATTGTCAAGTAAAAATTACTAATTCACTGCAAAATACATAAGATACTAGAAGGATCTTTTCACTGTTACCATTGCTAGCTATTATTTATTTATAATGCAGGCCAAAGTCTTGAAGTAAGTATTTTAATAGTCTATTTCTTTTCTTCATGGCCAGAATGAAAGGGTTTTCCCATATTCAGCTATTTATATTAGTGCTGAGTGACTAATGATTAAATTTTCCCCTGTGTAGGCAGAGAGCAAACAGATTACTTTGGAAAAGCAACTCCAGGTCCTGCAGGAAACTGACCACATGCTTCAAGTCTTGCAGGAGAGCTTAGGGGAGCTGGACAAGCAGCTCACAACATACCTGACCGACAGGATAGACGCCTTCCAGGTTCCGCAGGAAGCTCAGGTACGGCCTCGGACATGAGGGTGTGTGAGTCACAGAGAGAGAATGTGTGATTGCCTTCTCACCAGCGAGAGAACCAGCCCCTCCTGCCCTCCCAAACTGAGTCAGTGAGAAAGGTTGACCTTTCTTATGAGGCAACCTGTGGGTTTTGGAGTTCTCGTGGTCTCTATGTGAGACCCTGGTAAATGGCCACCATTTTTAAATTATAGTTTTCTTAGCTATGGAATTAGAAAAATTCCTTCTTTATAAATAAGTGGTGAACATCAGAAATGACAAATGCAAAGACCTTAGTTTGTGCATAGCACACAGTAGCCCCACAATATGGCAGACCATCTTGTTATTATACTGCAGACTTCTTAAAGCTTGTATAGGGGTCAAATTTGTTGAACTCTTATTGTATAGGGGTCAACATATTCTTATGTATTGTATGACTACTTGGACCTTTTTGAAAAAGATATTTTCTCATCTCTTTGTAGAAAATCCAAGCAGAGATCTCAGCCCACGAGCTAACTCTAGAGGAGTTGAGAAGAAATACCCGTTCTCAGCCTCTGGCCTCCCCGGATGGCAGGAGTGCCAGAGGAGGGAGTCAGATGGATGTGTTACAGGTGATGGGGAGAGCAGCTTTCTTTTGCTTTGCAGTGTGTTGGGCATAAAAAGAAAATGAGAAAGAGCTGAGTACTTCTCTGTGACGTTAGCAGCGGGATGGGAGTGCTGTATTGAAGGCGTATTGTGTTCCAGGCAGGGCAGCAGACACAAATTATTGCGTGGGTGGAAAATATTGAATCTGATTTTTATCGCTGAGAAGAGAGAGTGAGCTAGATTTATAAGTTCGCTGTATATAGATTTTTCCGTTCAGGCCGAGCCGCTGTCAGTACTGATGTGGCTGATACCCGGGCCGGACGTGAGATGCAGCATCACTTCGTCCCTTCCCGGTGGACTCGAGATTGACTTTCACTCAGAGCTCGTGATGAAGGACGTTTTGAGTTCTACGGGTTCCTAACTATATTTTTCAAACAGATGAGAAAACTAACGCAGTTTTAATTCCAGCGAGGCCAGCTTAGCCTTTTATTATATCTAAGACTGAGACCCTGAGTGTCAAGTAATTCGTGGCGTTGGGCTCTGCTGTTCCTAGGGTGATCGGGCAACCTCACTGAGTTCCTGTAAGGAATGTTTTTGTTGGTGCTTTATTTTACAGCTTTTTAGCAGTATGTGTTACATTAATAATGTCTGTGAGACAGATTATCATTCTGATGTGAACTGCTTACTATTTTCATGTCTGAAAACAGAGGAAACTTCGAGAGGTGTCCACAAAGTTCCAGCTTTTCCAGAAGCCCGCTAACTTTGAACAGCGCATGCTTGACTGCAAGCGTGTGCTGGATGGTGTGAAAGCAGAGCTTCACGTTCTGGATGTGAAGGATGTGGACCCTGATGTCATACAGACCCACTTGGACAAGTGTATGGTGAGGCCAGTGGGTGGTTAATGTGTCCAGTGGGCTTTCCAGCAGCTAATACGGCTTCATCTAGCGTTTACATACATGATTTATTCAATAATTATTAGTTTACAGTGTGCTAAGAATAAGGATTGATGACGAAAAATGGTAAAAAATGAGAAGTGTGGTTCTTCCTTTTAAGGAAATTAGAAGAGATAGAGAGAGAGCTAGGAGAGAGTAAAATCAATTACAGTGTCATGAGATAAGGAAACTAGAGTAGACATGTATATATGGTGATTAAAAAACAAAGAAAACACGTCTTAATCATAGTATAAAGTTAGGAAAGGCTTTGCGAGAATGTGACTAATGAGCTAAGTTTTGAAGGATAAATTTGAGTTAGCTAGATGAACCACACTTAGAATGGATGTCAGGAATATTACAGTGTAAAAAAATTCATTCTCAAGGAAAATAAAATTTTAAATTTTAATTTGTAAAGTTTAAGCCTAAAATATGAAAGAAGAAATTATGCTTAGAATGGATGTTAGGACTATTATAGCATAAAAAAATTATTCTCTGGGAAAATAAAATTTTAAATCAAAGTTTAAACTTAAGATGTGAAAGAAGAAATTATTTATAAGGCCTTATTACTATTTTAGTCTTGAACTTTAAAAATCAGTTGCATAGAAATTTAAAAATCACATGGCTGAGCATACACAGTCTTAGAATAAGTGTTCTGCTTGAGAAGAATCATGAAGAAACAGAGGATGACATTTAAGACAAGAAGAGTTTAGGAGAGTTCTTTGTGCTTTTCAAAACTGCAGTCTTCACATATCTGTTACATACTGACAGTTGTTTGATCACTTGAAAGCTAGAGTGAGTGGAAAGATGAACAAATACAGTCGTGTGTTGCTTAACGATGGGGACACGTTCTGAGAAATGTGTCGTTAGGTGATTTAATCCTTGTGGGAACATCATAGAGGGTACTTACACAACCCTAGATGGTATAGCCTACTACATACCTCGGCAATATGGTGCTAGTCTTATGGGACCACCATAATATATGCAATCTGTCATTGACCTAAATGTTTTTATGCAGCACAGACTGTAAGATAAATTTTTATGTGTGTGTGTGCGCATGCATGTATATATGTGTTTATTTATTTCGTGAGCTATAGAGATCAACAAAGCAAGCACTTAGTCTCGTGGTCTGTTACTGTGTGACAGTGCCACGTGAGAGGTTTCAGGTCAAGACCATGATGAATGGAGATGAGAGAACCTGCTCAGAATAAAGGTTTTTAAGTTGAAGCTAACTAGGATAAAGACAGCTCTGAATTTGACCTACATAACTCCAACTTCCTATACTCACATACATCTTGATATGTTGAGTTTTTATATATCTTTTCATTATGTGAGTAATATGTGCTCATTGTAGTAGACTTGGTATTTCAGAGAATTGTATGAAAAAATGAATGTTAATACTTCCACGTTCCAACAGCCAGAACTAACCAGTGTTGGCTTTTTTCTATAGCATTTAGAATTTTTTAAAATGTAATTTAAAAGATGATAGACATTCACTTTTTAGTCTTAATATTTCCCCGTTTTATATAGAAAAATTTTGTTCATATTAAGTACTTTCATAAACCTTTAAAATATGTCTGAGTTTTTTTTAAACAAATATAATCTCTATTAGTGTACTTTCTTATCTGACTTAAAAAATTATTACACTTTGGTTTCATTTTACTCATCCTTTGAACCAAATCTGAGAAAAACAAAGCCCTTCGATCTCCATAGTTGGTTCGTAGTTGTCAGCCTCTGTAAGTTGTGTTCTGGAATGATTCCAGTTAGCAGGTTTTCACTACAATGTGTAAAATTTGTCTTGCTTTGTTTTTAAGAAACTCTACAAAACTTTGAGTGAAGTCAAGCTTGAAGTGGAGACCGTCATCAAAACAGGAAGGCACATTGTTCAGAAGCAGCAGACAGACAACCCCAAGGGGATGGACGAGCAGCTGACGTCTCTGAAGGTGCTCTACAATGACCTGGGTGCCCAGGTGAGGGGCGCGACCGCATGCCCACCTCACGCTCTCTTTTATGTGCTTTAGAATTTCATTTCTGAGAGAGTGCATGTTTCAATTTTATGGCATTAATATGTTTTCAATTATTCCTATAATTTTCATTATATTTCTTTAAACGTAAGTGTTAATATCACAATGATTACTACTTGTATAGAAATTTATTTTCAATATGTAATCCAGATTCATTTTTATATTTTCAATGGCTACTGACATTTCAAGCCAGCCCTGGTGGTCTAGGGGTTAAGATCCGGCGCTCTCACCGCTGTGGCCTGAGTTTGCTTCCTGGTCAGGGAACCACACCACCCATCTGTCGGTTATCATACTGTGGTGGCTGCGTGTTGCTGTGATGCTGAAAGCTGTATCACTGGTATTTCAAATACCAGCAGGGTCACCCATGGTGGACAGTTTCAGTGGAGTTTCCAGATTAAGACAGATTAGGAAGAAGGACCTAGACACCCACTTCTGAAAAAAATTGGCCATGAAAACCCTGTGAATAGTGGTGGAGCACTGTGATACAGTGCCAGAACGTGACGTGATGGCACTGTATCACAGTGCTCCACCGCTATTTTGTTGTTAGTGCCATGGAATGGATTGCAACTCCTGGCGACCCTGTGGACAGCAGAACAGCACTCTTTCCTATCTTTTTGCGCCATCATCTCACATCCATAACTGTTAACTTGACATCTGCTAAGAGTGTAGATCTCAGGTGTTGTCACCACACACAAAAAAGGTGATTACGTGAGATGATGAATGTGTTAAGTAACTTGATTGTGTTAATCATTTCACAGTGTATACGTATATAAAATTACCACATTGTATACCTTAAAAAGTCACATTGCACAACCTAAATATATATAAATGAAACTATAGTAAGTAGCAAGAAGTGGTAGCCCACCAGGAGTGTGCTAGGTCTGAAGAGCCAGGGGAAGAGGGCGTTTTGAGAATGAGTGTAGGCAACTGTTAGAATATTATTGAAAGTTGAATGTGACATCCACTTAAAGACGGTTGTTAGATCTGTTGTCATTGGAGTCGTTATTGAGCTTAGCAAAGATAATTTCTGTGGAGTGATGGGAATAGAAGCTGGAATTGCATGGCTTGGTGTACATGTGGGAGGTAAGAAAGATGGGAGGATCTCTATGGGAAAGGTAGGAGAGAGGAAGGTCTTTAGGGGATGTGGGACAGAGAAGGGGTTTGTGTGTGTGTCTAGGAGAGACTTGAGTATGTTTGATACCTGACGAGAATGATCCTGTTGAGAAGGAATGGTTGACTATCCAAGAGGGAGAAGAGATAAATGGTTAGATAAACAATTTACAAGTTGATACTGCCTAATTCAATATGCAGTACATCTTAAAATGTATTGATTAGACTGAGAAGAGTGTAATTTGTTACAAGTTAAACTGTAAGTTATTTTCTTCCTGGTATATGCAAATCTTTAGTAGCATTAAATTTCATGATGATTGTGTAGCTGCCTGGGCATGTCAAAGTCGGATAAGTAGCGTTTGAATACGCAATATTTTTTTAGTATAATTCACATATTTGTCTCCTAAAGTCTGCATTGAGGTGCTATTAATTTAGAGTCATGAATTTTAATTAAACTCTATAGAGAAAAAAATTCACTTTTAAGAAGGACTTTAATAATCATCAATCCTTGAGGTGTGAAAGAGTAAAACTGAACCTAGGGGACAGGAGAAAGAAATGGAATCCCATGTTATTTATTAGGAAAATTCAGTCTTTAGGCCATTTTATATCATCTAAGAAAATTTCATCCCGTATGTGACTTATCACTCAGTACTTAGGTAAGGTTATTGTCGAGACATATGTGCGCATAAAGGGAGGAACATATTTTATTTATGTATTATTGTGTTGTCTTGTCCTTTAAAGAGCTATCTCAGCTTTAGATTGTGCGCGATCATTTAGTTTGAGGCGCCATCTTGTAAGGTAGAGGGTCAGCCCAGGCTCTATCCAGTGGCCATACCGCCCTGATCATGGCCTGAACCGCTTTAAGCTTCTCTGCCGTGATCTGTAGGTAGACAGGTTGGTGCCTATCACAGAGACTGTCGTGGGTTTTATTGCTTAAGGTATCTAAGATCCTTTAACGTAATATGGGAGCTGTATTAACAGCCTAGTAAATGTTAGTTCAGTTCATTTTACTTTCTGTCGACAACAAGAATTAAATAATAAAAGTGTATGTTGCGTATTCATTTCCTGTAAGTGCTTAATTCTAAAACATGTAATTGTGAAAATAGGGCTATTTCCCCCTCAGAGTGCTAGAATATAGTGTATATGTGTGTGTTTTTTGAACAGAGTCCTTCATCTAGATTCCAGTGCATCTTCTGTTGAAGATGATAAAAGATGCTGTTTATTGATCCCTTAGCTTTGTTGCAAGGACCGGCCCGAGACCTTCGTGTATGTTTGTTTCTCATTTAATATTCACAGCAGCCTTTTGAGGGCTCTAGTCTCACTTAGGAAAGAAGTGGTGGAGCTAAGATGAAAACCCAGGGCTGCCTGGCGTTAACCACGACAGTGTATTGTCCCCTGCGGGAATGCCAGGACAGACTGATTCTAGTGCTAGAGATGAAGGTTATGTGTGTGTTGGGCGTTAGATATGAATCAGTTTGGATCTTTAGTTATTATTTTGATTTATGCTCATTCATGTTCATCCTTCTCTGTCTCTCTCTCCTTTTTAGGTGACAGAGGGAAAACAGGATCTGGAAAGAGCCTCACAGTTGGCCCGGAAAGTGAAGAAAGAGGCTGCTTCTCTCTCTGAATGGCTTTCTGTGACTGAAACTGAATTAGTGCAGAAATCCACTTCAGAAAGTTTGCTTGGCGACTTGGATACAGAGATTTCCTGGGCTAAAGTAAGTTGCAGTTCAGGTGAATCACCAATATTATTCCAGTGTAACCTGTGACATCCTGTTCAGGACAATCTGGGTGGATGCCATTTCTCTCCATTTCATATTAAATAGGGCTTTTTCTTTTTTCCATTATTTTTTTACCACTTCTCTGTCCTAAGAAAGAATAAGAATATTTGAAAAACAACAATTTTAAGACAATATTTTTATCTTGATTTGAAAAGTATTAAATTTGTATGGATCATCAGTAAGGCCTTTTTAGGCATTATGCTTATGTGGTACTTGAAAACGTTGTAATTATCACCTTCAAAATTGGTGACTTTTTAATTTTTTTTTGCTGAGTAATATTTGCCCCATCTATTGCTAGTCTTGCTCTCTTTTTGCTTGAGGAAGATTAGCCCTGAGCTAACATTTGTGCCAGTCTTCCTCCGCTTTGCATGTGGGCTGCCACCTCAGCACGGTTGACCAGTGGTACAGGTCCACGTCCAGGATCTGAACCATGAACCCGGGCTGCCAAAGTGGAGCGTACCAAACTTAAGCACTATGCCATGGGGCTGTCCCCCAAAATCGGTGACATTTTTTGAGTATTCATTCTTCACAAAGTTATTGTGCTGAATTTATTTATTAATTCTCCTATAATAACTTTGTAGCAGTAACTAATCATTCTATTGCAAACTACCTGATGTAAAGAGCGTAGGAACAGAATTTTCCAAAAAAATCAACAAAAGATCCAAGAGTTTTCTTTAGCCCTATAGTTACTTTGAAATCACGGAGAGTGGAGGGTTGATTTGCCAATTCTCTCTTTTGAGGTGGACAAAGAATTGAATGGATGGGACACAAGTAATTTTTTTCGCCAAGGCATTCTCTTTTCTTAAATTTATTTCCTAAGAAAGAAGCATGTGTACTAGAGATAAGTGCTGGAAATAAATGATCAAGACTGTGGCAGAGATTTTTATAAAGCTACAAGCATCAGTTTTGACATCCTCTGTAGGTGTTTGCTTGTGGGAAGTGAAGAGATGCTATGAGGTCGTGGCATGATACAACTCCTTCTTAATTGAATGCTCTGTGGAGATAACAGTTGAAAGAATGTCAAGATATTAGGCACTAGAAAGAATATTCTCAGTTTAGAAAATAGCTCATGAAAAGTGTAATTATGCCCATGGGCTGTGTGGCGTGAAACGGGATGTATGAAGGAAATGAAGGATGTTGGAATTCCTGAGTGTATTGTGGATGAATTCCAAGCAAAGGCACCAAACTTTATTTTTGTTAAATTGAGGTTTTTCAAGGAAATATTATCTTCTCTGTACAATACACTTTGAAAGCCGTTATTTTCTTGATAGCAACATAAGTCATATAAGCTAATTGAATGACATTTGCATAGTGTAATAAAAAAAGACAGGTGCAAAAATCATCTATAATCAAAGAATACCCTGTTATTATTTCAGTTTTTGATAGGCGCATATGGACATACACAGGCAAAAGCATATATTTAAAAAGAATTATATTGTATCTAATGTTTCATGACTTTCTCTAAAAAACTTCGATCTTTGACATTTTCCTTTACTTTTAAGTGCTTTCGTATCACATATTGGAGATAAGTGTAGTATTTCATTGCATATTTTATTTTTTTATTGTCCTGTTCCTCCATTCACATCCATCTAAATTATTACCGATTTTCACTTTTGTAAAAAATGCTATGATGAATATGCTTGTAGCTAAATCATAGCATACATTCATAATTATTTCCTGAGGATAAATTCTTAGCCCTAAAAATATTGGGTCAAGGGAGATGTACATTTTAAACGAACCCACAGCACCTTCTCTTCCCTGGGGTAAATCACACGAAACATCAGTATGGAATATAATCACCCATTGTCAACGTTGTGCTTTCAGATTTAAGAAACATGCATATTTCACATTTTAATGTATTTGCTCTTAAAAATTATGTAAAGTTTTTTCAATGCAAAATTTAAATAGCATTTTCATTTCTGAACTTATTCCGTAGCTTAAATATTGTTATTTTCAATGTAGTAATTTTCTTCACAATACAAGCTATTAGCATAGATTGTATGTACTGTTTAAATGTAATTACTTGTAAGTCATTATTTCTTATAGTTCCTAAAGACTCTGCTAGTCAATCAGTACATAACCATGCTGTGGGTATTCTATTTTTTTTTTTTCTCCCTGCTGGAGGAGACCACTTGAGAGAAATATTTTAGTGACTTTATAAATATACTAGAAATTGACGTGGCCAAGTAAGTGTTTAAAACCTTGACACACTTGTGAATTTGCAATTCTTATGCCTTCCAAAATGTGATTTAATGATTTGAGATGAAATATAAACTTGAGCTCTTTGAAATGATTTATTTAAATGTTGGTTTAAAAGGTGCAACAGCCGTAGGGAGATGTGCCCCTGTACTTTTTGATTGAAAGAACTTTGTAGTTTTAATTTTGGAACCAGTCTTCTGTCTGTAATTCTCTGACTACACGTTGCCTGGTCAAACTGGTGAAATGTGTGAATCAGGTTATCCTGAATGTTATCTTTCCATATGAGGACAATTGTAGGACCAAGCGTAGATGTGTTAGTTCTTCTGTGATTTACTTAAGATGAAATATGTTTTTAGTGCTTATGTGACAGATTATATGTTAAATCACTTGGTTACAGGATGTAATCCTTGCAAGTAAATATAGTACACGTCAGTAGTTTCCTGTAGTATTCAAGGAGATAAATCATTATGACTTTTGGAGAAGTGTGAGTTCTTGGATAGTTTTGCTTTGCCAGTTTGTAGTTACTGAAAATGAAATTGATTCCTTACATCTGGAGTTATGATGAGGATCATTGGGGTTTGTGTGTGATAAATGGAATTTATACTCAAAATAAATGAAAATTACCTTTTCCACATCTGAATTTATTAAATTTCTTAGGTTTAATTATTTGCATAATTAATTGCATATTTTAAGTTATCTAGGGAGTCATGGACTACTATAATGTAGAAGAAAAGTTTTTAGAAAATGAAGGTGATATAAACTTTTATAATGTTCTGAAAGATCAAGTGAGTCTCAGTATTTTTATTTTCTAGAACATTCTGAAGGATCTGGAAAAGAGAAAAGCTGATTTAAACACCATCACAGAGAGCAGTGCTGCCCTCCAGAGCTTGATCGAGGGCAGCGAGCCTGTTTTGGAAGAGAAGCTCTGCGTCCTCAGTGCCGGGTGGAGCCGCGTTCGCACCTGGACCGAAGATTGGTGCAGTACCTTAATGGTAGGCTTCGGGGAAAATTTAATGACGACACTTTCTTCTCTCCTTTCATTATTTTAAAACGAATACAGCTTTGATTAGAATTCCAAATCCTGTTTTCTATGTGTCAGTAATGTTTTGCTTGTGAATTAATTTTATTAGACTACATTTTATTTTTTCCTTTGAAAAGATAATAACTAGAAAGAGTTCAAAGTGTCTCTATTAAGTGAAAAACTATTTGTGATATATGTAGATATATATACTTTAATATCTTGGTGGATGTACCTTATTTGTTTCATTTTAATAATTTAATATTGTGTTTAATTATCATAAACTATATATAATATTTATAATATTCTGATAATAGTATAGTAGTTAAGAGCACAGGTTCTGACATCTGATGGCTTAAGTACAAATTTTGAGTACTAGCTGGGTGACATGGTCAAGTTACTTAAATGCTCTCTAAGCCTCAGTTTTCTCATATGTAAAATGGGCATTATTACAATTTCTGCTTCACACGGTTTTTGTGAAGATTATGTGACATAAAACATGTAGTGCTCTTATATAACTATATTTAAGACAACCAGTTTAGATCTTATGATGGTGATGATGATAATTGTTAGATGTTACGTGTTGTTAGTCTTTGGTTCTACCGCTGCACTGTTAATTATTCCATGGAAATAGTGACAATTTAATCTTTATAGTGGGTTTCTGTCCTTCTTATACTAACAATGAATATATGGCAACCTCACCTTCCCCTGCCTTAGAGGGAGTTGGCATTTTTATAAATTATTATTTTAGGGGCTGGCCCCATGGTGTGGTCGTTAAATTTGGCGTGCTCTGTTTCGGCAGCCCAGATACGTGGGTTTGCATCCTAGGCGCACACCTACTCACTCCACTCATCAGCCATGCTGTGGTGGTGACCCACATACAAAGTGGAGGAAGTTAGCACAGATGTTAGCTCAGGGTGAATCTTCCTCAAGCAAAAAAAAAAAAAAATTATTTTGTTCTGACATGTCTGAGTTAGAGCTTTTATCAAATCATAGAATTACTGGGTAATGTCTAGAGACATGTGTCTGAGCATTTATTGGTATCAGTCAGAATGTGCAGGGCTTTGAAGTTCATGGGCTTATGTCTTGATCTGTCACATTCATATCCAGAGTCCATCCACAATTTGTTATCTGCATAACTGTGAGTAAATTACTTAATGTGACTAAACCTCAATTTCCCTATATATAAAATGGGAATAGAAGTACATATCTAACAGAGTTGTTAAATGTTGAGTATCGAATGTGTAATTCTTGGCTCGGAGAATGTGTTCACTAAATATTTTATATATTCATTTTTGTTGTTACTAGCTTCATTCCACATTCTCAGGCCTCTTCCTTCTGTATTCTTTAGTCTGTACCTTCCAAATTCTCTTTTCAAATAATATTTTTCTAGTCCTATGAGAACGTTTGATTTACCTGCTTTATTGGAGGTAAATAAGTCTGGTGCTCATCATTTCTTCTTACTTAGAATCCATATTACTGTCAAAACTTTTCTTGTGTCATTTATTCTCATTTTCTCTTTTCAGCTATTTTTCCATACTATAGATTAATAATATTTCCTTGTCTTTTAAACACTTTTCTTCTAGATTTTTTTCTAGTTTCCTTTACTCTATAAAATGTAGTTCCTAGAAGTTGTTTGTTTCATCATAACTCTCCCCACTCTATTTGATCAAGTTCTAAATTCTTGCCTTAGCCTCAGCAATTTTGCCAAGTTTTAATTGGCTTAACTGTTTGCTTCTGTTTTCAAATTTATCTTGATCACTTTTTATATCCTGCTTTAGGAAATATTACTACGGTCTGTGCCAGGGGTAATAATATTAAATACTGACGACACTGAGGTGAAAAGACACAGGCCCTGCCCTCTAAGCAGATATAGTCTGTTGAACAGGCAGAATCTTACTCCATCCATATGTTAATCATTCTTTTATGTATTACTTCCTTAAATGAATTTTTAACAAATATCATCAAGGGGACAAATGAGATTACTTGTGGTACAAGAATGAGGAATAAGGGAGACAAAGAAAATGAAATTGAAAAGCAACTTTCACCTTTTATTCTTCAACTTTTTATTGTACTGAGGTCTAAATCAAATAAATTTAAAAGGGACTAACCATAGCTCTGCATTCTTAGGAATGGGATTTATTCAGTGGAGAAGAGCTTTTTAGGAAGGTGGAAACCCTTCTTGAAATTCAGCATACAATTAGCTCTTTAAAGGTCTTTTAATCTCTTCTAAGACGATAGTCTTAAATATTTCGTATGATTGCATCAGCATTTTATTAATTCCTTTCTAGAACCATCAGAACCAGTTGGAAATATTTGATGGAAATGTTGCTCACATCAGCACCTGGCTTTATCAAGCTGAAGCGCTATTGGATGAGATTGAAAAAAAACCAGCAAGTAAACGAGAAGAAATTGTGAAGGTAGCGAATGCAGAGGATCAGTTAACACTTCTGGGAGTGGGAGGTTTTGCTGTGGTCTTTTCTCTCGTGGAATGCTCCGAGTTACTGGTACACACGTTCTTCCCATGCAGTAGATTCTTAACTTTTATTCCGGCAGGAGAAAGTGAGGTCTTGAATGAGTCTTAATATATGAATAGCTCTTACTGAAATTGATTGTGCTGAAATCTCTTACTGGGCATCTCAGACATTTATTTAAACTCCCTTTAATTTTGAGTTAGCATCACACTCATGTTTGGTTTTGATTTTTCCCATGTGATAATTTTGTGTTTTCTTTCAATTAGCGTTTACTATCTGAGCTTGAGGACGCCCACCTTCAAGTTGAAAATGTCCGTGATCAAGCCGTTGTTTTGATGAATGCACGTGGAGGCTCGAGCAGGGAGCTCGTAGAACCAAAATTAGCTGAACTGAATAGGAACTTTGAAAAGGTGTCTCAACACATCAAAAGTGCCAAAGTGAGTAATTATATTTTTATATAAAATTATTTTCCTCATAGGTATGTGTCTAAATGATAGATGATTACTATGGTATATACATCAAAAATTTTTAATTTAAAATGTCACTCTTCTTTGAATGGTGCATTCGTCCTTATTTATTTGTGATTGTGCAGATGAAGGAGAGAAAAAAAGAAATTAGTACTCAAGAAAATAACCCACTCCAGAAACGGTTTCAGAGTCTCCATCAGAAGTTAAAATTGGCTATAAAATAATGAGACTAATTTCCAAGCCAGGCGTGAATATTAAGCCTATTTTATCATCACACTTTATAAATTTGCACAAACTACACGCTTGTGAACTTGTTTTGTGCTTTATGTGTTGACGCATCTAAAAGTTACAAGCAATAGATCTAATGCAGAAAGCTGTTACCTAGTTTTATAAACTCTAAAAAGATAAGTGAAAGGGTAATAAATAAGAGCTTTCCTAAAAGAGTGTTTATTTATGCTGCCATATTATAATTTTTCTCTGTGTGTGTATCTTTCTCATTTTCACCCTTGTTTCAGGAGGGGAGGAAGTGAAACGTTTTACTATAGTGTTCTCAAGACCTGGGTGTAGTGAGCTCTCAGTAAATGTTAAGTTGAAAAGATGATAACATTTCGATAGTGCTGGGGAAAACAAATGAAACAGCGTAGCCGACTTTGGGGGTCATTCAAATGAGGTGTTCATTCTGACAGAGGATTCTGAGTTTTTCAGGATCCCAGGTGTGCCCATTGGATGGCATCTTTTGAGTCTTAAGTTAATTCTACCTCTTGAGAGTTGGGTATTGAAATTATCTAAGAGGAAGGGTCCTCTTTTTTTGTGGAAAGTAGACATTGTCTAACTCTTCCTTAATTTGAAATATATAATAGGCCAAAGGATATTTCATAGCCTATGAATAGACTTAGATTATTCACAACTTAAAGAAAACAAGCCAGACTCTTGCTTTAACTTTTGTCTTCCTTAGCTTTGACCTTACTTCCTTACCTCCTGGGCTAACCTCATTCGTTCTTTTCAGTGGCTCTGTGGGAGATTTTTACTGGTATAAGAGAGTAATGCACGAGACATAGGGATTCAGTAAGAGGAAGCACGGAGACACAAAATTATTATCGTCCCCATAAATAACTTCTCAACATTTTGGCATACATGTCTATTTTTACTCTATGTATGTTATTAAAGTATCAAAATTTTTGTGGTGTTTTGTATATTCTCCTTTGACATAGGTTTTAACTGCTGTGGAGTGTTCCATTATATGATCCGATATAATTTTATAAGTTAATTTTCTACTTTTGTTATGCCTTTATTTTTATTTATTTGTTTTAAAAAATTATCTTATTGGGGTCATATTGGCTTACAACATTGTGTAAATTACAGGTATGCATCACTATATTTCAGTTTCTGTATAGACTACATTGTGTTCACTGCCAGCAGTCCAGTTTTTATCCATCACCGCACACGTGTGCCCCTTTACCCCCTTTTGCCCTCCCCCCACCCCCTTCCCTTCTGGTAACCACTAATCTGTTCTCCTTACCTATATATTTGTTTGTGTATCTTCCACATATGAATGAAATCATATGGTATTTGTCAATCTCTGTCTGCCTTATTTCACTCAGCAGAATACCCTCAAGTTCCATCCATGTTGTCACAAATGGCACAATTTTGTCTTTTTTTTGTGGCTGAGTAGTAATCCATTGTCTTCTTTATCTAATCACATCTTCTTTAACTAATCATGAGTCAGTGGGTACTTGGGTTGCTTCCTCATCTTGGCTATTGTTGTATAAATACTATCATGAAAATACTTTCATGCATGTCTTTTTGCTCATCTCTTAATATGCCCTTAGCATCAATTCTTAGAATTCCTTGAACTTGTTGCAAAAATTGTACATTTAAAGGCTCTTAAGTAGATTTTCCAAAGAGTCCCACAGAAAGTCTGTGCCAATTTGTACCTCCACAACCAGAGCGTGAGAGTGTTGGTTTCCCCATGCTCAGCCAACACTGCATGCAGTTTTCTGCGTTTAGTTTTATTAAAGTTGTTACATCGAGTTTAGTCACATAAATATCAAGTCTTTCTATATAGATATTGTCTGAAAAGACTGCACTGAGAAATACGTACTGTTTTGAAGTTTGGGTATCCAAACCCACAGGGGATTCTACTGGGGAAAGTTAAGTAGGAGACGTTCTTTGGGACGCACCGGAACTAGGTGGTGCCCTTTCTTCCTTTCTGTGGCCGTGGCTGGGATGGCTTTTACATCCCAGCCTATTTCCTGCTGTGCTCACACATGGGCTCAGAATCCTCCACACAGCAATCCAGGCAGCCACAGTCATTTGCACGTTACTTCACATTCCTGGCTGGAGTCTGGAGAAAATAGATAATTTGGAGAAGCCCAAATGGGTAAAATCATTGCTGTATGAATAAATAAAATTAAAGTCAGTTCAAATAAACGCTAGCTCCTGTCTTGACACTCCTTCCCTCTGATTGGTGATGGAAGGTCTGGTTAAGAACGTCTTTTCAAAGAGCACTTTTCCTTCCACAGTTGCTGATTGGCCAGGAGCCATTAGCATTCCAACGTCTGGGTGCCACGGAGGCGTTTGAAGCTGATGTGCCTTTCTCTGACTTGGAAAAATTAGAAAATGACATAGAAAATATGTTACAAGCTGTGGAAAAACAGTTGGAATCCAGTGATGAAGATGAAAAGGTTAGTTCAAGAAGGTTTTCAGAGACAGCCCTGGTGGCCTGGCGGTTAAAGTTTGGTGCAGTTCACTTTGGCAGCCTGAGTTCAATTCCTGGGTGTGGAACCACACCACTCGTCTGTCAGTAGCCGTGCTGTGGTGGTGGCTCACGTAGAAGAATTAGAAGGACCTGCAACTAGAATATAGAACTATGTGCTGGGGCTTTGGGGAGGGAAAAAAAGGAGAGGAAGATTGGCAAATGTTAGCTCAAGGCTACTATTTCCTAGCAAAAAAAAAAAAGATTTTCAGAATCATGATGTTCTCATTCTTCTTCTCTTTTAATTATATATTTTGTTGCTGTTGTTGTTGTTGAGAAAGATTGGCCCTGAGCTAACATCTGTGCCAGTCTTCCTCTATTTTGTATGTGGGATGCCGCCACAGCATAGCTTGATGAGTGGTGTAGGTCCGTGCCCAGGATCTGAACCTGTGAGCTCGGGCCATACTTAACCACTATGCGCTGGGGCCAGCCCAATGGTTAATTATATTTTTAAATCAATGATGTTTACCCAAATATCTGCCAAACATGATAGAACAGATCTAAGTGTGACTTTCTGATGAGTGTCAGTCTAAGATTTGCCCAGTGATTTATGTAATGATTAAAAAAAGACACTTTCTGTAAAGGTACTTATCTTAGTGTTATCTAATTTCTGCTAAATTAGCATTCTTTGTGAGATATTTTAACTTCAAATATGAAATGTTTTAAGATAAACATGAATTTTGTTGTATGCCATTCAGGTGAGCATATCTTGTCAGTTAGTTCTCCTGCTAGGGAGCTCATGGTAACTGGCCCTGTGCATTTTTCTTTTGAGTAAAGTTTTCCTTTTAAACGTTCAGGTGGATGAGGAGAGAGCCCAGATTGAGGAAGTCCTACAACGGGGGGAACAAATGTTACGTCAACCCATGGAGGACAATAAAAAAGAAAAGATCCGTTTGCAGCTACTGCTTTTGCACACAAAATACAACAAAACTAAGGTATTGTCATGGGAGTCTCTGTTCTCCTTAAATAACTTACTCAGCTCTTGTCAGTCAGCAGTGTGATGTTGCACTCGTGGATGTTCAGAGCAAACCAGTTTGAGTAGTCTCTCTTTCTCCTTTCTAGTGTGTCTTACTAGATGTGTTTATATTCTTGGATGGGGCAAGACTCAAAGAAAATAAAAGCCTGAATCTTTATCATTGGGCATTTCTTTTGGATTTCTGATAACGTATTAAACTTGAGAGGAATCTATCCCTTTTGGGAGTGATTTCCTCCTTCAATTCTGTATTTTATATGTGGAGGTCTTGACCATGTCAAAAAAAATTCTAGTTTGCAGATAACTAAATTTGTGAAATTGAGAGACTATGATTTATATTCTAAACCAAGATTCACTGCCAGCTCCCTTTTCACTGGCCATCTTCCCAGCTGTACTGTAAGTGTGCTGGTGCTCCCCAGAGGTCTGTTTTTAAGTAACCCTTTTAGAACTGGTAGTAGTTGATGATGTTGGAATCTAGTAGAAGATTCCAGCCTCTCAGCTTGCCACCTGTTGGATGTCTCTGTTTGTACTGCAGCCTTGTAACACGTCCCAAGATACACTTGCTCTCTCACTCCCCCTCCAAAATGTGATTCCTACTTTATTCCCTGTCTTCATTACTTACTTTAAAAACTACCCATTCTCAAGGTGGAAACCTCACAATCATTCTCAGCTATTTCTTGGTGTTCACACACCTTGTTCCTCACACCGTGCTGAGTAGGAATTAAAACCATGGGGTCAGAATGAAGTGAGATACACTGAACCTGAAGTTCGGTGTGGTTCTACCAGTGACTTGTTTTACAACCTTGGGAAACCGACTTGAGTTGTCTTAGTCCACTGTCTTTTCTGTATTTCAGTCTCTTATGATTTTCTCCCATTAGTTATTGCAGTATGTCCCAAGCTGGTTTTCTTATGTCCGAGTTTTCTAACTCTAGCTCATTCTCCATATTTTCCTCAGAATTGTTACCCCTCCCCTCCTCCAAAATCATGGCTCACCATGTCATTCTTTTATCTGAGAACTGTTCAGGAAAATATTGCAAAATACAGAAACAGCTTTAAGTGTAGGCTTCATCGCTCTCATGCTGTCCTGAGGCTTCCATCTGACCTCCGTCTGCCTCTCTGAGTCACTGTCGCTTACTAGGTAGTGTAACTGTGCTGGGTTTCTCTATGTTTTCCCAAACTCGCTGGTGCCTTAGCACCTCTGGGATAATGCTCATTTTATTCCCATTCACTGGAGTGGGTTTTTCCTTCTTTTTTATCTGAAAAATCTGTTATCTTTTAAGACTTGGCTCCATTTTCATCTCTCACATCTTTCAGATTATATTATAGTTCTTTGCTTTATTGTTACTTTTTAAGGTATCTTTCTTCTCTAGCACTTTTTCAAGGTTTCAGGCCATATCTCATTCATCATTGTGTCCCAAGTCAGGAATCGTTACTGGTCCAAAATAGATATAATTGTTAGGTGTTTTATCCATAAATAAATTTGTTTTTCAAAAGTACTAATATGTGCTATTACAGGCTCATTTTATTTTCTTTCACTAGCATTGTTATTGTAGTTAAAATATTTTTATCTTTATTTCATTAGCCCATATACTTCTTCAGATCTGTAGTTTTCCAAACTGTTTCTGAACTGTGAACGTTAGAATCACTGGGGAGCTTCAAAACAGTCAATGCCCAGATCTACCCTCAAACCAGCTCAATCAGAACCTCTCAGGTTGGGCCTATGTGTGGAGCATTTTGAAAAACAACTTCCTAGAACATTCTAATATGCAGTCGGGGTTGAGAACCACTGGTTTACAGGACTCATGTCCTTATTTGAAACATGTGCTAAATTACCTTCTCTTATTTGATACTAGGGTGTTACTATTTTTTAAATGTGTGCAAGCTCTTTATAAAATAAAGATATTAATTTCTTGTCATTTGCTAAAAAATATTATCTTACTGAGTTTTATCTTCTAATTATTTTATCTTTACTTTGCAGCCCTTTAAAATGTTTGTTCAGCTACATATGAGTATGTTTTTCCTTTGTGATATTTTTTCAGTCTGTTTTGGGACCAAAAAGTCCTTCTTATTCAGAGAGTTGATAAATATTCAATTCTGTTTAGTTCCAGTTTTTTCCTATGGTTTAATAAAAACAAAACTTAGAAAATTTTTATCAAGTGTTCATTTAGAGTAAACTTTTAATCTATTTGGCATTTAGCTCGCTGTGTGACATGAGCTACATCAAGTAACATTGTCTAGTCCTACCTTGTTGTATGTTTGTATGTCCGTGTCCTAGCAGAGGCCTTTAAACGTACAATTATCCAGAAGTAAAGTCTGGGTCGGATCCCCAGGATGTTTTTTCCCCTCGGGCATTTTGATCGATCACACTCTTGGGAGGAAATCTATTTTGGGAACGTAGTAGCACGTGTTTAAATTTCCAACAGCCTCACTGCTTCTGCAGGAGTGTGGAGGCTCAGAAACTCCTAGATTATCTTTATGGTGAGAATGGAAAAAGACAGGCTTACTGAACACCGTATATATATTTTTAAACTTGGAACTTTCTATTTGGATTACCTGCTGACCCATTCCTGGTCTTGGAGTAGTTGCTAAGGTATAAAAGGGACTCTCACCTGAAATCCAACGGAGCAGATTAAAAAAAAAAAATCGCGCATGTGCTGGTTAGTGATGCTAATGAGGAAAGTACTACGAGGCTGCATGTGCTTCCTGCATGTATCAAACAGCTGGAGGCCTGGAGCCCTTTCTGGTCTTGCGGCAAACAGAGGGTCTCTCAGCGAGAGCCTGGTTAATAGATGAGGAAGCCAAGCAGGACATTGGGTCCTGGTTTCTTATTTTGCTCCTTTGACACAATTACTCAACATTTAACTAGTTTCCTTGGGTCTTTTGCTTTAAAATTAAGAAGAGGAACAGTTGAGGCTACTTTCGTGATCTTCCAAAAAATTGGCCTATTTAAAATTAAAAGGTTATTTTTAATTTTTCCTTTACTTAAAAAAATATTTATCATCTTTTTATTCAAAACTGGTTCCTGGGTGGACACATTATTTATTTCAGCGTTCTTTTATATTTGCCTGAAAAATACAATTTGCCTTCTTAGACATATGGGTAAATATCTAGAAATGCTTTCTGACTAAAATTTGAATATGTGGCGTTAGGAAAATAAAATTAATATTAGTGTGAAAAGGATAAATAATCCTGTGGCTAAAGTCAGGAAATTTATAGGCTTGCTGCTCCCCTGCCTGTCCGGGACTGCCCATCAATTGGCGAAAGTAGTGGTTTTTCGAATTCTAGGAGACAAATAAATGCAGGCCTCTAAATTCAACACCGTATTATTGACCCAATGATTTTAGTCCGGAGTCTTGGTTTCATTTAGGAATTGTAACCATTTTCAGGATCACTAACTCAATGAACATGTGTTTATGATCATTTTCACTGTCATATTTGAATTTACAGGGGAATATCATTTTTTAGAAGTTCAATATAGGAATATAATGAAAATGTCAAGGAAACTACCCTAACTCAGGAGTGGATGTACTTTGGCCATTTGCCAGTAGTGGACAGCACTTGTTATACTGTAACCATCCAGGAGTAAAGGGCTTGAACTGAAGGACTAGCGGTCCATCCAGAGAGCACTTTATTGTTTAGAAAGCTCTGATTAGAGGATATAGAAAAGACTAGATGAGGGCAAATAAGTAGTCCACCCAGCTTAGCATCTGTCTGAATTGAGCGTGTTAGGACCTATTGTCTTGTATGGGATATTCATGTTCTGTAAGATTGTTCTCAGACGTTAAGAGTGTGTTCTGAATTAGCTGGATATTATTCTAATCAAAACCTCCATTGTATTTCTTATGTTACGTTACAAATACGTTTCAGTTATTTACGTTTTCAGCAGTGAGGCCCAGAAGTGTTTAATCTACTTGTGAGATTTAAAAAACAGATTAAATGATAATGATATTAAAATGTTTTACTTCACACAGAATTGTATAATTTCCAGGATATTCTCCTTTCCTCAATGACTCAGGAAAGAAGTTATGTTTTCCTGTTTTCAAAATGATGAGTTTATGTGGCATCGATCTTAAAGAGAAACCTTTTAAGCATTAACTTATTTATACTGGTTAACAACAGGCTACAGACGAAAATTAGAATAGAGATTGTGAAGAGTTTCTATAGCAATGCAGGGCAAAAATTTTAAAAATTATAACATTGTTTTGATTTTGGCTCATGGTATTGAGTTCATCCACAAAGTAGTCTACTGTTTTTTTCCGATTTGCTAACATTCATTGTGGGGATATTTTAAGAGATGTGTGTTATTGTTAATGTTTTTACAGGCAATCCCTATTCAACAGAGGAAAACAGGTCAACTTACTTCTGGCATTAGAGCGCCAGCTCTCCCCACGGATTATCTGGTTGAAATTAACAAAGTTTTACTTTCCATGGATGATGCTGAATTATCACTTAATACTCCAGAGCTGACCACTCTTGTCTACGAAGACTTCTCTTTTCAGGAAGATTCTCTGAAGGTAAATCTCCAGGCACACGTTTGAACAATGTGGTTAATGTAGAAATAAAGCGAGGAGTGTGTCATTGTGCTTACTTAGATGATCTTTACCTTTTAAAATTTGTTCCAAGGAGTCAATGAATAATAAACTTTTCCTGTATTCACCAATGAAATATTATCAAAAACTTTAATTTTTTAAACGTAGATATGGGTTTTTAAGTGTGCACAGTTATTCATTCTTTGCAGCATCAGAGACTTTGTAAAAATCAACCACATGTACAAACCATCTTCCTTTCTTATAAACTTGTCAGTTGATATAAAATGTCAGCATTTGTCTTGCCGTCTATAATGATTTAAGATGGGCCAGGTGTTGGGGTGTGGAATAGCATGTTGATTGGAAGTTAATTAGGGATCTGGAAGTTTGTAGTTAATTCACAAAACTATTAAATACCATCACGGCCTTTTCATGTAATTTGATTGCACTTACGTATAAAATCACAATAAAATTGCTGATAGAGTTGATGGTTTTGATAGCTCGTTTCTATCATTTATATTAGCAGTATTAGATATTTAAAGATATAAATAATTCCAGCTTTAAACATTTCATTACCTTTGTGGAATGTTACTGAAGCTTTTTGTACGTCCTGTACAAATGCGACCTTGAGCATCTGTGAGGATTTTCTTTTCTGCCTTTAGGATCTTATGTAGTGTCCCTCACACTTTGGGCAAAGTGAGGTATTATTTTTTTAAAAAGTTTCCAGTTTTGTTGAGCAACAGTTATTATGCTTCATTATATTTTAGAGAAGTATAATGCAACATAAATTTTTGGTCTTCTGTGACTCCATTCTTTTTATCTCCTTGCTGGATTTTGTTAATGTATGACAATATGTTTGTAGAATATCAAAGACCAGCTGGACAAGCTGGGAGAGCAGATTGCAGTCATTCATGAAAAACAGCCAGATGTTATTCTCGAAGCTTCTGGACCTGAAGCCATTCAGATCCGGGATACACTTACTCAATTGAACGCAAAATGGGACAGAATTAATAGAATGTACAATGATCGTAAAGGGTATGTATAAATTAAATTAATATTTGATTTTTTAAAAAAGGCGTATAAGTTCAGGAGCCACGAGAAAGGTCTTGTGTACATTAAGATTAATGAGAATATATTTTACATGTTTGTAATAGGCTCTGTTTAATAAATTGTGGTGAGTGTAGTACCTTAAAGACAGAGGAATCAGAGCACATGCAGATGACCATTTACAACATAATATCTTAATAATTAAAGGAAGCACCTTTAATGTTTTAATATTTAAATAGTGTCCATTTTCTTTAAAAAACTTAAAAGGGATTTTCATTCATGTTCACTTTCTCCACACATGTGGTGATTAATGTGAGTGAAGATCACAGACAGCTACAGATAATTGGAATCCAAATATAACCACAAACTCTCTTTTTATAACCTTCTGTTTAATGGAAAGGTTTTGAGCCTTCTTCTGTCTAGATTTTGACCAGGCCTGTTCATGGGTAGACATAAAAACTGATGAGATTTTTCCAGTCGCTGTGTATGTAGTGGAAAGGGAAATAAGATGGGAAATAGCCTTAAAGGACCGTATCAGAGGAAAATTAACACAGAAAAACGCATTGGAAAACTTTAGAGCCGTATACACAAAAACTAGGCATCATCTTCTTCATCTTTTTGTTTTGTTTTGTTTTAGTCTACCTATTTCATGTGATTGACAGTCCTTGAAAAGATGACTTTTAATGGCCCTTTTGTATATTCTTTTGCATGCATTTTAAAAATCGTCTCTTTGAACATTCAGAGAATATCCTTTCATATCATCTTTATGCATACTTCTGACTCTTTAATTAGATTTGATTGTTGGTTGAAGACTGATCTGTTAAAAAATAATAACATTTTAAGGCTCTGGATTGCATCACAGAATTGGTTATTACACTCCTGCCAACAGAATATGTGAAAGTGTCCTTATTAACCCTTGTTAACACTTTTTCTTTTAGATCTTTGCTAATTTTCTAGTAATGGATTGCATCTCAATTTCGTTTTTTTGATTATCAGTGAGATTTGAATGTACTTATATATGTTTATTCCCTCTAGTATATTTCTTCTGTTCATTGATACACCATGTTCTTTGCTCATTTTCTATCTTGGTTACACGGTTTACTTAGTAATTTGCAGAAGACTTTTTCTACATTAAGAATATTAACCATTCCAATTTTTGTTTATTGCTTAATTATTCACAACTTTTCATGTGCCCTTTAATTTTGTTAATTTTTTTGACTTATACACGTTTTAATTTTATATCATTATATCTTAGAGTCTTTTCCTTTGTGGTTTCATTTTGCTTACATGCATATAAATTACCTTTTCATTGTGAGATTAGTTACATATTTATGTACATTTTAAAAACAATTTTGTTTGATTTAAATTTTGTATTTAATAGCTGAACCATCTGAATTTTATTTGGATGTGTATTTTGTGTTAAGGCTCGTGGTCTTGGGTTCTGCACACCGACTCTTCAGTGACAACAGTAGGGTCCACACATCTCTACTTTTTAAACACTTATTAGCTCATTTTTCTGTGCAGCCTGAATTAAGAAAGACTAATCTGTTCTATTTTGCTTTATTTTTCTTAAATGAGTGACCAATTTTCTCAATAATTTTTGTTGAATAATTTAGCTCTTCATTAATGTTGATGATATTTACTTTATCATGATTTTAAATACAATCCTAACTCATATTTATTTAATTCTGCAAATTCTGCCTCATTGCACCATCAGTTGTAGTCTAATATCATGTTTTCATTTTTAAAGCATTATAAACTTTTTCATCCAGAACAGTAAATTTTCTCTAATTATTCCAGCTTGAAAATTCATATTCTTTTTTTATATTTGTTCTTCCGGTAAAATCTTCCAGTCATTTCAATTAATTCATGAAAACGTAACTATTTGAAATGTAGCCTTCCACTCATTATTTAGGTCCTTTTCTGTGTCCATAGTAATGTTTTCAAGGGTTTGTCTACACCTTTCTCCCCAGGACTATTACTCAGTAGTTTTGTGGTTTTCTTGTTGTTTCTTACTGTAGGATTGGTGTATGTTAGCTTTCTTCTGCCCCCTTTGTGTGTGTGTGTGCACGCACAAATGTACGCATGTGTGTGTATGGGTATAAAATTGATTTTCTTGGCCTTTTTCAGTATACTGACACATCATTTGTAAATAATAACTTTTTCTTTTTCCCCCAAGTATCCTATTTGCATATATGCATCTGGCTAATGTGATAATGTGGTAGAACTTCAAGACCATTATTGATTAATAATGTTGATTGCAGACATTCATGCTTTTTCTTGGTTATAAAAATGTTGGCTTTTGAAAATAGTTTATTCTATGACAGTTTTCAAAATTTTAAGCACAGCACTGTATTCTCTATGTTAGAAAACTTTCTCCATCGTATCATTTATTATATTATTTTGTGGGCTTTGTTTACTTGATTACATTTCCTAAAGTGTTATCTCTCTCATTTTATTTGTCTCAGCACTTGGATGCGTTAGTTGATTACGTTCTTATCCTTATTTCTAATTTTTGCCTTTGTTTTCTCTCCCAACTTTGGTAACCTATCCTAAAATATTTATTTTTAAGATTATTATTATTATTTTTTTAAAGATTGGCACCTGGGCTAACAACTGTTGCCAATCTTTTTTTTTTTTCTTTCCGCTGTATCTCCCCAAACCCCGCCTGTACATAGTTGTATATCTTAGTTTCAGGTCCTTCTAGTTGTGGGATGTGGGACACCGCCTCAATGTGGCCTGACAAGCGGTGCCATGTCCGTCCCTAGGATCTGAACCCTGGGCCGCCGCAGCGGAGCACGAGAACTTAACCACTCGGCCATGGAGCTGGCCCCTTAGGATTATTTTAAAAAATTATTTTATTGAGGTCATTCTGGCTTTTAACATTGTGTAATTTCAGGTGTACATTATATATACCAGTTTCTGTGTCGATTGCATCGTGTTCACCAATAGTCTAGTTTTTATCTTTCACCACACATATGCGCCCCTTTACACCTTTCGCCCTCCCCCAACGCTGTTACCCGCTGGTAACCACTAATCTGTTCTCCTTATCTATGTGTTTGTTTATCTTCCACATATGAATGAAATCATATGGTGTTTGCCTTTCTCTGTCCGGCTTATTTCGCTTAGCATCATACCCTCAAGGTCCATCCCTGTTGATTTTATCCGTCTCTATTTATCCACCTCTCACAAGCAATAAGTGAGAACTCCTTCTAGTCTGTTTTTTTCGTAAAACACCAAGGCAATGGCCAGAGTCTTGTGCTCTCCTGGCTTCAGTTATCAGTCAGAATCACACCAGGGGGACCACACAGTCTACTTGTCTATGCCTGGTCTCTGCGTTGTTTTGCCTATAAAACTTTTCAGGAAGTTATCAAAGTAAGATAAACACCATGAAAATAAAACAGATCATGTTTCTTTGAGAACTCCCTTATGCCTAATCAGCAGTGCTTCCTGGTGCTATGGGATCAGGGCCCCGCCCTTCTGACCCCATCTAACCTTAATTCCCTCCCTAAAGGCCCTGTCTCCAAATACCATCACATTAGGGGTTAGAGCTTCAATCTGAATTTTGGAGGACACAATTCAGTTCGTAACACAGAGATAATGTAGTGCAAGGAAATTTTGAAGTGTTTTGGCCTTTTATTCTGGCTAAGAACTAAGTTTTCTAGAAGCAAAACAGCATATTTTTTTCCTAAGAGACTAGAGTAATTAATCATATTTTATAGTTCATGGTATTTGAAATGTTATGTGTTTAAAGTTGGGTGGGTGAACATGCCTGCAGCTAATCAATCTTGATTTTCCAAGCCAGAGAAGGCTGTCTTTTCAGTTAAAAAGCTGCTTAGTGTAATGCGCGTGTGCGCCCATGTACGTGAGACAGGGTGGGGATGGTGGTGTGTGCAGATTGCTTTGCTCTTGGAATGATGCGTGTTTCTCTAAGAGGAATTATTAACTGTAATCCACTACCAAAGGTGGTCTTGTAGAGCCGTGACCTGTAAATTCACTGTTTTCGGGGCTTTCAGTTTAAATGAGATTTGGGTTCTTCTTTTTAGAAAAATTGCTTCTAGACAGTCCTAGAAAGTTTGGAAAACCTGTTTTATTTTGTCTGCCGTCCTCTAGTCACTTTGATAGGGCTGTGGAAGAATGGAGACAGTTCCACTGTGAGCTGAATGACCTCACGCAGTGGGTACGGGAAGCTGAAGACTTACTGGCTGATACCTTTGCTCCCGACGGTGGCCTGGACTTAGAGAAAGCCAGGATACATCAGCAGGTAAGTGCCTTCTGTCAGAGGATAGGGATCCGCTAAAAAGCTGGCGGATTTATTCAGTGTGTGGCATTTATGACAGATTTGGGAAGTAGGGTCTAAATATATTAATTTTTAAGGCGTATATAGACAGTTTTTAGTTTTTGTTTCGGGTATAGTTTCCAGTTTCAAAGATTTAAGAAAAATTGGTTATTTACAATTTTTGCTCAGGATTTTAGAGAAATCTAAATAAAAAACACTTTAATGTCTAATGTGAAAATTAAATTTATTTTTAAAAATTTTATATTCAGAATAACATTTGTAAGTTTTGTACCCAAGACTATATCAAGGACAGAAAGATATATGCATACCTCACCTCTGTTTTCTGTACTTTAACACTTAGGGGTCTTATTTCCTTTTGTATCATTGATACTTATCATAAGAGTAAATTATTCTTGAGCTCTATCAGGGCAGCTGCGCATGTAAGTCTTGGGAAAATATAACACAATAGCTAAATAAGTTCTATTGATAACAATAGGTCTTTACAATTAATGGTTGAAAGTAAACAAAATTTCAATTGACCACTATTAAAAATATTTCCTCTTCTATTAAATTTTTTAAATGTTTTATATAGAAGGTTTGTGAGCGGTTAGAGAATGCTTTTATTTTTCTCATAAACATGTTGATGCGTTTTTCTTATTTTTAGAGTTTAGATAACTGCTTAGTTTGACTTTAAAATATCCTTTTAATCCACTGCTTGAAAATTTGCAGACCTGGGAAGCAATGTCTCAATAACATGCACGTTGAGGTTTGCTTACACATGGTGGGACATAGGGCTTTATGGGGATGTGGGGTATTTTTTTTAAGAGATTCTTTCAGGCATGTGTTCGGAAGAAGCTAACCAGTCTTCTTTAATCAAACATGATTGATGCTTATGCGTCAATGTAGACAGCTGTTATTTCTTTTATTATTTGGCTGTCCTGTTTCAATGTATTTTGCTTGATGACATTCACAAGAGTGGGTTAGATTTCAAAACAGATTTCATTTAGTGTGTTCATCGAAATGTAATTAAAGTGTTGAAAAATGCCTTTTTCATGAACGTGAAATATTCTTCCAGGACTTTGTTTCTCTAACACTTAAATTGACACCGCAGTGCCTGGGTTCGATCGTTGCATCAGAACAGTTTAGTTTAGCGGTTAGCATTAATCTTGGCTTTTGCTCTGTGACAGGAACTCGAAGAGGGGATCGGCAGCCACCAGCCCAGTTTTGTAGCACTAAACAGAACCGGGGATGGGATCGTACAGAAACTCTCCCCCACGGATGGAAGCTTCCTGAAGGACAAGCTGGCGGGTTTAAATCAGCGCTGGAGCGTCATCGTCGCAGAAGTGAAGGCTCGGCGGCCGAGGTGATTTAGTGATGACTTGAGTGCACAGGGGTGAAGATATGTTGGGCAGAGCCTTTTAAGATATGATCAGATGAGGTCCAAGTTGTTTTATTGTCTGCTATTACAATAGGAGTTTTCCTGACATCTAAGACCTCCACTGTCCATGTTCTGTAGTTCCTAGAACACTCTCCCTTACCGTAGTTTTAGGCTGTCCATAAAGTCTCACTTTTCTACTCAGACATCATACATATAAAAATACCATTATTCCTCTTCCTTCTGACTGATTATTGTGATATGGTGATGATGTGGCAGGAACTTGAAGTAGCTGACAGAATGCTCTGGACTTAGAATGTGGCCATCTGGGTTCGGGATCAGGCCTTGGGGTCTTCATTGCACTTGGTCAGAGGTTGTGCTGTGCCCACGTCCGTCAGTGCTTTGTAAATAATAATACACTTCCTCTTCTATGTAGGATCGTAAATACAATGTTTGACGGTTGGTTTTTATGTTAAATTCCGGTACAATGCCCAGATTTTATTAGAGCGTCTTCTGGTTGCAAACATGTTTACCAGTGAATATAATACGCAAATTATATGTATTATTTTACATATCACTTTAAAATTATTTGAAATTATTTTTTTGAGATGGTCAATGTTTAATGGATGATTTCTACTTTGCTTAATATATTCCATTTCATTACTGACCTTTTATTTTTTTTAGTTAATGGTAGTTTTGGGTTAAAAAGTCTCAGGTATTTTTTTTTCTGTTAATTTTAACTCTGTAGATGATGTATTATTTTAGAGATAAGCTAGTGTTTTGTTAAAGGCCAATCTAATACCTTTTCAAGTCTGATATTATAGTGTAACAAAATGTACAAGTATGAATAATTGGCCTATGGCTGCTTTTTATAAAATAGCGTTATCTGTTATTTTGTGTGTTTTGGTAAAAGGCAAATAATTTTTTGTGTGTTTTGGTTGAGAGATTGCCATGTGGCAGAGACAGGGTTTGGTGCCTTGCACACATTACCTCATTTAATCCTCACAGCTATACCCTCTGAGGGGACCCTTAAACCAACTGGCTATGGAAACTGAGGCTCAGAGAGAAGAGGTTAAGCAACCTGTCCAGGACTCAGAGAAAGTTAGTGATGCTCTGTCTTATGCTCTCACATGCTGTGCCGTCAACCTTGGGAAGACCACAGAGCTCTCTGGCCAAGTTTTCTTCTCTATAAATAAGAGCTCTGACGTCTTTTCAGAGGAGTCTTATGAGGATTAAATGAGACAGTGTTCGTAAAAAGCATATACCCTGACTATTCATAGTAAACACCAGAAATATCTATTTCTTATAATAGTAAGTTAACCTAGAATTTATATTCTCCAAGCATGTTATTGTTGAATTTTGCCAATGATTGGTTGATTGATTTGATCAATAGTTATTGAGCCTTGTATTTGGCACTGGGGATACAAGTATGAGTAAGGGACTCAGAGACTAAGAAGAAAATATTTAAAAGAGAAAATGATACGGTGTGATTAAAGAATACATCATGGGGGAGACACAGAGGTGGGGTGATGGGCCACTTCAGGTTGTAACTTACCTTGAATTGGGGCCACGTTGCAACTTTAAGACCTTATATGTGTACTGTGATCAGAGTCATTGAGAAATAGCACACAGCTCAATTTATTTCTGTATCGAGCTCCTGTAAGTTAAATATTTGCACAATTCAGCAATTCCTGGTGAGCAATTATTATCAACTTAATAATTGTTAATGAGCAATTGTTATCAACTGTTTGAACATGAATTTACAACTTGTTTTTACTCCTAGGGATAACATTCAAAATGTAGATTACGTTTAGCTAGTTTGTACCTGAAAATTTTGTGTAACTCATGTCTTATTGAAATAACTTGATAATATTAATTTCCTTCATAGATATATTTTCTAAATACTAAATTAGTCATGATTATGAAACATTGGAAATTTAAATTTCAACTTTTATTTTTTTTAAACACAAGGTCGATAATAGTATTTTAGATGTGTCCAAAGTTGTTATTTCAGTTAAGTCCTCTTTGGCGCAGAGGGTAAATTGCCTGTTTTGGTGCTGGTCGTCTTAACAAGTAGTACTATGGCTTGATTTATTTTTTTTTAATCTTGAAGCAGAGTTCTTTCCCGATACATACTTAAAAATAAAAACTTGTGATTTTGGGGTGATTTTCATTAGTTTCTTAAGCACTAAATACTCTCCTTCAAATATTACTGACTCTATTAAATATGTAAGTATTTATTGAGCATTTGTATGTAGTATATATATATTGCATCATTATGTTAGGTCTTTTTGTGATTAAAAAGAAGAAAATCACAGCCATAAAAATGTAAATTTTTATTAAGGATGACACAATGTAATTTATTAAAAAATTGCATTCTATTTTTAAGCCAGCAGCTAATAGCAGCAGCTATAAAAAATAATGATACCACCAACCAAGCTCTAAATAGCTTTCAAACCGTTTCTTAAAAATGCATAATCTTGTTTGTCAAATGAGTTCTACTCGTATTCTCATCTTCTGACAGATGGTTTATATATTTATAAATGTTATTCTTTTAACATTTAAAAGATCTAATTAAGGCAGTTCCTTTTTTATATTCATATGACTCTGTTTCCTTATATCCTTGAAGACGTTTGCTTTTGGTTTTTCTAGATCTCTTTTTATAACTTGGTACTCTATTCAAATATAATACTTCTTTTAATGAACTCACCAAATTTTCACTTTTTCTTGACTTTCCTAATACTTGTAAAAATTTCCCATTGTCAGTCTCTTGCCTTGTTCTTATTCTTTCTTTCCTATGAATAAAGTAGAGTAATAGTTGCCACCTAATGTGAATAATGTCACATAATGATGCCTTTCTGTCTCCATGGAGGACTCAAAGAGAATTATGTGTTTTTCCTTATTATTTTAGATAAAGACATTTTTCATGTTTTTTTTTTTTTAAAAAAAAACTTCCATTATGTTGTCCAGTGGTATCTAGCTTTAAAAAAAGTCCTTTGTGTTAAATTTCTATATCATTTTTTATGAGGAGGGAAGATAACATTCTTTAGTTTCGATGTTTTTGAATTTAATCTGAATTTAAAAGAAGGAAGAATTCTTATTCTTATGTTGTCAAATATTCTCTAGTATTGCAGAGTGAATACATTACTGTTAATACTCATTTGAAAATATGTATTAAAATAATTATTAGGAATTTTTTTGTGTGAAGTATGTAGTCAGGATATCCAAAGCAAATATATAGTGTTCTGCATAATTGGACAATTTTTCTCAATATTTTTCAATAATCTCTTAGGCTAAAAGGAGAAAGTAAGCAGGTGATGGAATATAGGAAAAGACTAGATGAGATTATCTGCTGGTTAACGAAGGCTGAGGACGCCGTGCAGAAGAGATCAACCACCGAGCTGGAGGAAAACCTGCAAGAATTAACAGTAAGTGGTTTGTTTGTCTCTATATTTGCCAGTGCTCCCTGATGCATGAACGTTTACGCTAAAGATAAGGTATCACATGACTCAAGGAGAGAAGGGAAGAAACTTTGTACTTTGTGGTAAATGTGGTGAACTTTAAAGAGGAGTATCTTTCATTTATTTTTTTTAAGAGCAGCTGTAATTTTGTTCTTGCAGAGGTAAAACTTCACTCATGTAAAAGTGATAAATCTTGTCGCAGTATTAGACTGAAGGTTTTTGGCATATTGTAAACAGACTTCATCATTTTAGAATATAATAATACTGTGAAGCATAGTTTTTTGCCTTTAGATTTTGAAGATAATCACTGGTTACTATCTATAAGATTGAATTTTACAAGAAAAGTCTAAGTGACTTGAGAGTAACTTACTGCGGCTTACTATAGACTTAGCATCATGGTTGTATTAATCAGACTTTCTTTCTTGATGTGCAACCAACAAGAATTGTTTATAGTTGTATGTGTATACAACATACAAAAATGCATAATGATATATAGATATGTAAGTATACCCAAATATCCATTCATTTTTATATTTTGTGTTTTAAGAATTAAAATACTTCTTACAGAATAATCATAATGTTCTATTTTTATTAAAAAAAAGAAACTGTGTGCGAGTGTGGCTATACACACTTGCGCGCATCAACGTATGCCTAAAAGGATACTCACTAATTTGATGAGAGCTTTTGTCTAAAGGAGTATGATTGAGGCCTTTTGGGAAAGAAACTTTTAGTAATGATGAAAAATATGTGGCAGACAATTATTAGATTTTCTTTGCAAAATGTGACAGATATCTTACAAACTTGTTCCTGTTTTATCTAAAAATTTCAATCATTTTCTTGGAACATCACTTTTGTAAGCAATTTGGGGGCAGTTACAGAGCTTGGGACAGTATTTTATGGCAGATAGAGGTAAAGGAGAGAGAGATGCATAAAATACTCTTGTTGCTTCTTTTATTGCCTTTCATTAGAACAGACATCCTTTTCATTATCTAAGAATAGAATTTTAAATTATCAATGTAGATATGACACAGTATGACCATGGTAAGAGACTGGGGGGAGGAGGAGCATGTGGGAGCATTTGCACACGTGCACACAAATGCAAACTGAAGGGGGGTGTTCATTCCCCTGTCAGTTAAAGTTTATTAACATAAGTTCAGGCTTCTTATAAGTTTATTTTCCATTTATGAAATTAAAAGTTCACGTTTGTAAGACTATTTCCCAAAGAGATTTCTAATATAGTTCTCGAACTTTCCCCAGTATGACAACCTTCTAACCACACCTCTCTCCTAACTCCTTTAGGACTTAACCCAAGAGATGGATGTACAAGCTGAGAAACTCAAGTGGCTGAATAGAACTGAACTGGAAATGCTTTCAGATAAAAGCCTGAGTTTACATGAAAGAGAAAAAATTTCGGAAAGCTTAAGAACCGTAAATTTGACATGGAATAAGGTGTGCATTAAGAATTATGGTGACGAGTTTCTTGTGTTTATTGATTTTGTTGTCAAAGAAGTAGGCTCATGTAACTGTTTTTCTTTGAAGTATACCCAAATATGGGCACATTTTACTAATGCTTACTAGTGTTTATAATTGTTATTTTTTTCATCTGTTATGGACAGAAGCATATGTTTTCGAAGAATACTTTTTATTTTATGTGGAATGTTTTGGCCTAGGGGAGTTATACATTATATACTACATTAAATAATGAATTAGGCAATAAAATGCCAATAATTATACTCTGAAAATGAAGACATTAAAATAGCTTCCTGATGTTGCACATGACTTTTCACATATGTAGGTTTATTTTTAATGATTTTATTCATTCACCATCCATACAGTAGGTTCCAGGTGGGATATAATGGCACGTGGCTACAAATACGACTAGGATAAGGTTCTTTTCCTCATACCGTTGCTTTTTTTGCAGTTGAAACAGTTAAAGGCAGATAAAGTCATAGATTTCTATTTATTTTGGCCTAGTACATACCATAGCAGAGGATGAGGTCTTTCTGGGACATTGAGTGGATGTGCCTCTGTCCTGGTTTGGATGTATCCCATAGCAGTAATTTCTTCCCTCTGGGTCCTGTTGAAATGGTAGCCTCCATCCTGTATTGAATGATGCAGGTGCTGTGTTGATCTGGCTTCTCTGATTAAGACTTACTGCTTTGATGAATTACTTTTACTGATGACTCACACATCTCTGTTTCTGGCCTGGATCTCTCTCCATACTCTAGACTTGCATATGCAACTGCCTGCTCAGCATCTCTTATCTGGATGTCTAATAGACGTCTCAAACTAACAAAGTCAGGCTCCTAATATCCGCCTCTGTCTTGCACCTCACTCTACTTCTCCTACTTCTGTTACTGATAGTTACATGCTTATTATTGTTTAGGCCCAAAACCTTGCAGTCACTCTTATGGTATGTGAATTTTATCTCAATTAGAAAAACAAACCTTGCAGTCACCATCAGCAATTTCTCCTTCAAAATACGTTATCCCTTTGGTGAATGGTTTGATGGATGGTGAGATGGCTAGATACATAATAAAGCAAATTTAGCAAAGTTTTAAGAATTCTAGATGTTGGGTGGCACCTGGGTGTTCCCTGTACAACTCTTTCAGCTTTTCTTGGATTTGCAAAATTTCATAAGTTCGACTGCTTTTCACTGTCCCCATTGCACTAACTTGTTTTAAGCCCCCATGTCTCTTGTCTCGATCACTGCAAAGGCCTCCTCGCTGGTCTCCCTGCTTCCTCCTCTGCCCTTTGTCAGTCTCTCCTCAACAAAGCAGCCGAAGCACTGGTTATAACGTAATTCAGAGCAGGTCAGTCCTCTGAGCAGAGCTCACTAATGGTTTCCATCTCACGCAGAGGAAAGGCTAAAATCCTTACTGAGACGTATTGAGCCCGCCTGTTCTGGCTTCCTGTTTTTTCTCTGACTTCATCTGCTCCTCTCTCTTCCTGACGTTCATTTCCAGATGTGTCAGCCCAGGGTCAAACATGCCAGTCTCAGCCTGTGTATAGTCAATCAGAGCACACATATTTACTTAACACAAAAGATGTCAGTGAGTATTGTGTAGAATAGGGCCTACCGGCAACTTTGGGAGCACTTTATTAGACAAAGCCTATGCTTCCTTTTATCCCAAGGCTGCACATAGATTTTACTGTACTTAGGTGAATTATGAATGTCTAAGACCAAGCAGTGCTTATTGTGCAGGGAATTTCAGCTAACACACTTCAGGAAATACTAACCTGAGATATTTCATTTATTCATGCATTCATTCACTCAATAGGTTTTTACTGGACTCTCACTTTGTGCCGGGTACTATTTTAAAAACTAGGAATACAGCCAAGGGTATGACACTGCCTCTAACCCAAAGAGCTGATTGTAGGTGAGACAAGTAGACCAGAAATTATAACACAGATATATCCATGGGGACAGAAAGGTAGGGCACCTACCTGGCTTTGGGGGATAATCATGGAAGATTTTGTGGAGGAGATCATATCCAAGTCAATTTATAAAGGATGGATAAGTATTGGTCAGATGAAGCATGTGGGATTGGCTGGGTCAGCCTGGTGGTGTAGCGGTTAAGTTCGTGCGTTCCACTTCAGTGGCCTGGGGTTCACAGGTTTGGATCCTGGGCACAGGCCTAGCACTGCTTGTCAGGCCATGCTGTGATGACATCCCACATAAAATAGAGGAAGACACAGATATTAGCTCAGCAACAATCTTCCTCAAGCAAAAAGAGGAAGATGGGCAACAGATGTTAGCTCAGGGTCAATCTTCCTCTCACACACACACAAAGAATGGGGGTCAGGGCATTGTAGGGAGAAGCAGTAGTAAGTGAAAGGGTCTAGAGGAGAAGAGAATGAGCACATTGCGTCTAGGTCCTGGAAGTAGCTCAATATGAGGTGGAAGGATGAGAGATGCTTGCAGAGACCAGATCCTAGAGGGCTTGCCATGCATCACAAGGAATTTGAGCTCCATCTTGAGAACAACTCACCACCTTGAGGGTGGTGGGCAACTACTGATGGATTTTAAGCAGGAGAAAGTTACGTTTTGGAAGGTCACTATAGCTGCACCATAGAGATGGGTGGAGTGATCCTGAGGATGGATATTCTTAGAATATCAGGATATCAGTTAACTCCTCTGAGCAAAGACCCATTAAAGTTGTAGACAGCTTTGTGAAGAGGCTGTCAAGGAGACAGATGATGAATGTAGATTTGGACATGTCTGAACATCCAGTTGACGAGAGAGCTGGGCTAAAGATATGTTTCTAGGAGTCTTCAATCTCTTAAAAGTGCAATATGATAGATGAAACCATTGGAACCAGGACCCACGGAGAGAGGCCAGGGTAAAGGGTAAGAGACCAAAAACCTACCGTGGAGAATGTCGGTATTTGATGGATGGGTTGAGGAAAATGAGCTGATGAAGGACACTTAGAACGTCAGCCAGAGAGGTAGGAGTCAAGTCAGGATGGCAGAATATTAAGAGAATTCAAGGGAGGAGGGGTGACCGCATTAAATGTTGCAAAGAGCCAGGGCAGCTAAGGACTAGATAGCCTTCTTGATAGTAGTGTCCACAGAGTGGGGGCTTGAGCAAGATGGCAGTGGATAGTGAAGGCAGAGACAGAAGCTTGGGCATTGAGGGGGAAGAAAAGCAAGAGAGCTGTCATTTAGAGTAACAGTTCTTCTTTCGAAAATATAGTCATCTGTATTTATATACTGTTCTTCTCTGTCTATTTGGCCTGATGCTGTAGATATGCAGAGAAGTACCTAGCACACCGAAGGAACGCATCCAGGAACCGTGTTCTGTGTCTCAGACAAGAATTGCTGGTAAGATTAACAAAATTTTTTTATAAGCATAGCAAAATTTTATGATTATGAGCATCATATATGAATTAGGAAAACTTATTTAAAAGCGCAATGCAATTGTGACTGACTTTTCTATTTTTAATTATTTGAAAAGAATGTCTTCTTTAAACCAAGACATATTTGACTGCCTGGTGTGTGCATAGCGTTCCCTCTCTAGGAGGATAATTGCTTTTTCCTGGGACTAGAGTGGGACCTGGGCCTCAACAGATCCTGCTGAAGGGAGAGGGAGAGGCTGGGGGAGAAATGGGGGCTCGTCTTCTGGGGATGTGCATCTTTTCAGAAAGTCTGCTGTAACCCACCGTGTGAGCATGTTCTGGGGGTGCCTAATTGGATGCTGGTTGTGACTGAAAACAAAAGGTTTAGATAACCCTGGAACCAGGTGGGAAGTGGGGGTTTAGAAGAGTTCTCCATCCCAGGGAAGGCATATCAACAAATACTGATCACTTAGATGTGGAGACAGAAGAGTACTTTCTCACTATTTATTTCCTTCTCTGCTTGCTGAGATTAGAGTGCAGGCTGCCATGCCATAGCCGTGTAGCCACTGCCTGCAAGCTCTCTGAGCCACCTGGCCCTGCCCTCCCTCTGAGTCACCTGGCAGAACCCCAGATCTGATTACCCTAAGTATCTGCTTCCTCTGTGCCAGCTGCTGCCGCTGCCCCGCCCTCTCCTTCTCCCCCTCTCTTCTTCCTCACCCACTTCTTTCTCTTCCCCCCCTCCCCATCTCAATTTCTCCTCGCCCTCGCCTCCTACCCACCACCCCCTCCTCTTCCTCTTCCTCTTCCTCTTCAGGAGTCAGAAAAAGTAATGAGTGACAAGAGTTCTTTTTCTTTTTCTGAGATTGCAAACTTGCTGAGGGCCACGTTAGCGTTCTGTTTTACTTGTATTTCCCAGTACCTTGCACGGGAAATGCCTGGGGCCTGATCGGTTTTGTCGATTAATATCCGAGACACTCTAATTAACATTTGGGTCCTGGTACTTTGCAACTACAAGCCCAACTCCATAGCTGTAGGGAAAAGACTCGATGCATTTATAAAAGAGCACTAGGTTATCTTACCTTTTTTCAACATCATTAGGACAAAGGAGTAGGGAAAATTTGCATACATGTGTAGAGGTGTAAACAGCTGACAGCAAAACCACACCGTCCAGTAGGTGGGCGGTTCACCCTGACAGGCTATTCCTCCATGGGACAAGTGTGAGAGCTGAAGCTCATTGCAGTGTGTCTTCCTCCTACACTATGGTTTAATTCCGTTTTTTCTTCTTTTTTTATTATATTAAAAAACAAAATTAGCCATTTTAAAGTCCACAATTCAGTGGCATTTGGGACATTTGCAGTATTGTGCAGCTACCACCTCTGTCTAGTTTCAAAATATTCGCATCACTCCAAAGTAAAACCGTGTCCACCTTCAGCGGTGTCTCCTGTTCCCTTCTGCCCCAGGCCCTGCAACCACCAACCTGTGACCACCCTATAGATTATCTGTTCTGGATATCTCCTATAAATGGAATCCTTAATGCTTCTTTCACTTGGCAGATTGTTTTCTGGTTCATCCATGCCCGCTTCCTGCTGACTGTACTCGAAAGGGCGCTCCGCGCTGACAGGCAGTCCTCCTGCACTTTCTTCTGAGAACTGCTTGCGACCCATCTCTCACCTAATGACCGCATCTCATCTTTTAAAGATAAAATGCTTTTTGTCTGACAAGACTTCTTCTTGTTCCCATCACAAAGTCCATCAACCTACCTACGGCTGTACCCACAAACTCTGCAGGCTTCCTTCCTGTTCAGCGGAAGAGTCCTCTCTCTCTCTGTCTCAGACCATCTCCTCCACTTGTGCTTCGCATCGCATCTTCTCTTGGCTTTTTGCTTGTCCTCCTTCTCTCCTCTCTACTGGATCATTCTCACTGGCATACATTCTGACGCCGATAGCTCTCATGTATTCATTTAAACTGAGGTATAGTATTCCGTTGCATGGATATACTTCCATCCTCGGGACTCTCTTCTCTAACTATGCTTCCTAGTCCCATAACTGTAGACGCTTTTTAACTTTAGAAGATTCAGCCAGTTCTGAGGCCAATATACTTGGAGTCATCTGCGACTCTTCTGTGGATTTCGTATCCCATCCGTGAGCAAGGTGTGTCAGGCCCATGCCCATTCCAGCCACTTCTCTGGTCTTGAAAACCCTCATCTTTCATCTAGATTATTGGAATCTTCTCCTAACTCATCGTCCTGATTCTGTTCTTCTGGTAGGAGCGGAGTCATGCTTTAGAAATGTAATTTTGATTGTCTCGCTCCTTTGTTCACAATCTTTTAATCACTTCTGTCATGCATAAGTGAGTTCCAGTGTCTTACGGTGGTCCAGAAGACCGTGTATCATCTGCCTGCTGCCTGTTCTTTCTAATCTCTTTTCTTATTTCTTTTCTCTTTGTTCATGCTGCTTCAAAACACTGGTTTTCTTACTGTCTCTAACATGCCAAGAACACTTCCGCTTATGGCCTTTGTGCTCGCTGCTGCTGCTTCTCTTCTTACCCAAATGTCCTTCCCTCACATATTTGCATGTTTCACACGCTCACTTCCTTCAGTTCTCTCCTCAAATGTCCCCCTCTTGGATACGCCTTTCCTGACCTGATCACCGTATCTCAAATACACCCTCTGTCTCTCTGTCTTGGTTTTGCTTCATGACATATATCCATCTACCCACCAGAATGTAGGCTCCACGAGGGCAGGGCCTTGTCCTGCGCGCTGCCATACTGCAGCATCCAGAACAGTGCTGTGCACATGGCACATGGTAGATTCTTCATAGGTATTTGATGAATTGAAACAGTGAATGAATATTTGTTGTTTTCAATTTTTTAAAACTACAGCGAAAGCAGCGATGAGGATTAGGCAGGATGACATGGGAGGTCTTCTCTAGGGCGTGTAGTGGCGGAGTGGCTGGGTCGTAGACTGTGGCTAGCTGCTACTCCCCTAGCTGCTGCCTGCACTCCTTGTTCTGGTCTCCATTTCTACCAGTTGTGCGTGAGGGTTCTCATGGTTTTACATTGTTACCGGTGCTTCAACAGTCTATTCTCAGAACCTCTTTATACTTTCAATAATTATTGAGGACCCCCAAAAAGCTTTCGTTGTGTGAGTTATGTTTATGAATATTTACCTAATTAGAAAGTAAAACTGAGAAATTTCAAAAATAGTTTATTAATATGTTTAAAATAGCAATAATAAACCCATTCATTGTATATTAATAAAAATAATATATTTTTATAGAATATTATTGTAAGAAATTGGATTTTCTAAAACAAAAAAAAATTTGGAAAAGTGGCATTGCTTTGCATTCTTGAAAATCTTTTAATTTCTGGCATGTTAGCAGACACTTGGATTCTCGTATCTGCTTCTGTGTTTGTTCCCTTGTGATGTTTCATGTCATGTAACCTTGTGAAAGACGCCGTTCTACATTTGGGAAAGGATGGGCGTGAAAAGGCAAATTGCTTATGATGATGCTGTCGTAGTTTAGGCGTCCCCACCCCAGGAACCCAGAGTTCCCCAGAGGTCACTTTGCAAACCTGTGACCTGTGGAGATAGGGTAGTTCATTTTTATTGGCATTTCCTCAGTTACATGTGTGGCTTAGCCTTTTTTTCATATGTTTATTGTCTTTCTTGTTTCCTCTTCTGTGGTTTGTCTGTCGATATTTTTGGAGTTAAAAAAATTATTTTGATTACTAGTTCCTTGTCTGGAATGTGTGTTGCAAACACCTTCTCCCTTAACCTGTGGCTTTAAATCTTTACTTATGGTGCTTTTTTCAGAATTTTTGTTTTTTTTAGTAATATGGTTTACCCCTTTATTTATCTATTTTAATTTTTGGTGAGGAAGATTGGTCCTGAGTCAACACCTGTTGCCCATCTTCCTCTTTTTGCCTAAGGAAGATTGTCCCTGAGCTAACATGTGTGCCAACCTTCCTCTACGTTGTATATGGGCCACCACCACAGCATGGCCTGATGAGCAGTATGTAGGTCTGTGCCTGGGATCCGAACCCATGAACCCCGGGCTGCCCAAGCAGAGTGCACGAACTTAACCTCTGTGCCACAGGCTGGCCCTTCAGAATTCTTAAACATTAATGATCTGTTAATAGCGTCCCTTTTTTGTGATTTAGTACTCTGAAGTCATAAAGATATTCTTCTATATTTTCAACTAACAGTTTCACAATTTGGGTTTCATATTCTGGTCCTTAGTTCACTAAGAATTAATTTTCCTGATGTGCTTGTGAAGTCAAAATCTGTCCCAGCATCTCCCCATTCCAGCCAAGGGTCCCCACTTTTCCCAGCATCATTTGTTGACCAGCAAATTCCTCCTCAGTGGCCTTTGATTCACTCTGCCAAGGTCGAGGTTCTCTGCTCTGTGGCTCTTCTCTCCCAACCTGAATGTCTGGGTCCATAATGTGCCAGGTGAATCATTTGTTATACGCTATGTAATAATATAATGAAATATCTGGTAGGGCATAACTCTCTACCAAAAATAAAAGTTTTTTGTCTGTTTTGGGCCCTTTTCTATATTAATTTTAAAATCAGAAACTTGAACATATGGTTTTGTCAGGTTACACTCAAAACTATACAGTTGTGTTGAATTTACAGATTGACTATCTTTTTAAGAAATATTATCTAAGCCTCATCTAATATACTGTATGCTAAAGGGGGTTCCAGATGGATCTAATTATTAATTCAATTCCCTCTTGTATCAAAACTAAAGAAAAACAGTAACCAACCTCCCATCATTAAAAACAAAACAAGACAAAAACATACAAATAAAAAATAGAGAAGATATTTATCAAATCTTTGGAGAAGATATGACTTTTTAACTTTAAAAATTTAGGAAAGACAATCTCTCAAGACAGGTTTATGGATTGATCACCCCAAGTTTGTTAGCATCTATATGTTAAAGAGGAAAAAAAAAACCCACATTAAAACATCAGGAAATAAAAACATTGTTTTCAGCAATATGGCAAGGGTTCATCTTCCCTTTATGAAGAGTTCATCCAAATTGATAAGGAAGGAGATAAAGAACACAGTTAGAAATTATACCATATTTGGTTAAAAAACATGAAAAATGCTACTCTCATTGGCAATCAGAAAGTCATTAAATGAAGACAATGGTGAAAGATACGTATTTATCTACTGAGAGGGAATATCGTTGGTGTGGGTGCAGGATGCTTGTAGATCCACACACTGCTGCTGGAAGTGTAAATTTCCAACTTGGAAGGAAGACAATTTGGCAATAAGTTTTAGGTACGTTAAATGTTTTCAAATTTTCTGACCCGGTAATTCTACTTTGGGACATTTATGCTAAGGTGGTAATCAGAAATGTGCAAAATGCTCGACGCAAAAAGATATTCCTTGCAAGTTCTTTTTTAAAGGAAAATTTCAGGAGCCCTCTAAGTGTCCAGCTACAGGGAAAGGGTTAACTGAAAGTTACACGTAGGTTATTACATAGGTATTCACAGTGATCTTATTAAGAGTGACTAATGATCGTGTTATAAAGTTAAGTGAAAAAGAAAAGAAAATTAGGAATAAATTGACTTTATAATTAAGGCACACATCTTGATAGCATAAAATAACGCTCCTAATTTTCCCACAGTTGGTTTATTTTTTATTTTATTTTCTCTCGGTATCAGTGTTAGTTACTTCCGAGTTATTGCTGCCCTAGGCTATTGTGAGACTGTGTGTTGAATCGGCTGTATGGCTCTCAAAGACAGAGATGCTACAGGAAATACCACTGCCATTTCAGCATGAAAAAATAAACACCTCTTACAGTATTTTTACTTTAACTAGATTTTATGTAAATACAGGTACACAGGTCACCATTATACCACCACAGTCACCATATCCTGTTGATTTCCTAACACTTTGCTACATTTTTTATTTCAGCTCATCCTAGTGTCCAAAAGGTGGTGCTAACATCATCTGCATCAGATATTCCTGCTCAGCCTCCTCGTACTTCGGAAATTTCAATTCCTGCTGATCTGGATAAGACGATAACAGAACTAGCAGACTGGCTGGTATTGATCGACCAGATGCTGAAGTCCAACATTGTCACTGTTGGGGACGTAGAAGAGATCAATAAGACAGTTTCCCGAATGAAAGTAGGTGCACGGTGTAAAGGCTTGGTATGGAAATACCACCACACAGAGGGAGACGAGATCTGTTTGGATCCCCTTTGTTTATCCTAAACTCTGGGAGAATGAACTTTAACACGTTCTTGATCTGTCAAATGACCATCCTGGGCTAGCTCCAAAGAGTAAACCTTTTCTTGCATTTGTACTGTTTTGGTAAGATCATGTTTACTAACGTAAACTGTAGTCTCAGGGTATTTTGAAGACCTAAAACTGGTATCATGAATCTGCCACATCAGTATCAGTGAATGCAACTGTCACACTTCATGCCCAGGGTCACAAGGCACAATTTCCTGAAGTGCCTTTTCAATTTATGTTTCATAATGAGCTGATTTGTTTAATTGCTGACTTTAGAAGTGAGAATCTCCTGTCTATGATTTTATACACATACCATCTAATATCGATTTGTACAGTTCTTTTTCCATGTTCAGTGTGTGCTAGGTTCTGGGCTGTGTGTCGTATAAGGATACTGAAAGGAATATACTAGATAGAAGTTGGGAGGGTACCATAAAATAATAATAGCAGCTCTTGCTAACTTTGGTGAAGTGCTTAATGTGTGCTGCTTATTTCTCTAAGTATTTTACATATATTAGCTCATTCTCTTTCTTGATCTTGTGAGGTAGGCAGTGATTTTATCTCCAGGTTACAAATATGTGGAAACTGAGGCAGAGGCGCTGACTGCGTATAAGCAGACAAGTGGCTGCGACAAGGCCGAATCTGGTACAAGCCGCAGAGCGGGTCCAGGTGGAGCCAGGATGAGGAAGGGGATTACTTCTACAAGGATGGAAGGCAGACTGTGTGGGAGTTTGACATCTGGAGACAAAGTAAATGACATTCCTGGTGTAGGGAAGAGAGGGAATGAAGACAGGCGGTGGGGAGCATGTGGAACACTGGGTCAACATTTGTGCGATAAAGAAGTGTAGTGGAAGTAAGATAGCAAGGGCAGCTGAGGGTCACCTTGTGAAGGAGCATGTGGGCTACATGAGGCCCCTTGAGCTTTTGGTCTGTAAGCAACTGGCAAGCATCTTTTTTCCTTTTTCTTTTCTTTTCCTTTTTTTTTTTTTTAAGATTGGGATCTGAGCTAACATCTGTTGCCAATCTTCTTTTTTCTTCTTCTTCTTTTCCCCAAAGCCCCCCCAGTACATAGTTGTATATTCTAGTTGTAGGTCCTTCTGGCTCTGCTATGTGGGATGCCGCCTCAGTGTGGCCTGATGAGCGGTGCCATGTCTGCACCCAGGATCCAAACCAGTGAAACCCTGGGCCGCCTAAGCAGAGTGTGCGGACTTAACCACTGGGCCATGGGGCTGGCCCCTCTTTATCTTTTTTAAATTGTGGCTGTAGACTGGTCATAACAATGCTCTGCTTTAGTAAGAAGACTGGGGATAGCACAAGAGATGCTTAAAACAAGGAAAAGAGCCCTGTCTGAGTGGCTAAGATGATGCTATTACAATTAGTGGAAATAAGGAATGGAAGAAATGGAATGAGGAGGAGGGTTTGATTGATTTCGTTTCAGGTATGTTGTGTTGCGAGACTCTTGTGCCATTTAGAAGGAAATGATCAGCATTCATTGAAATGTCTCTGGTATTCGGGGTTAGAAGTTGTGAGTAATACATTTAGAAATAATATTTGACACTATAGGAGTAACTGAAGTCTGAAAAATTAGTGAATTCATAAAGAGGAAAAGCTGGGAGAGAATCTTTGCCACGCTATCTGTACTTGTTGGAAATTGTGTTTTCCAATCTTTATGGCTATTTATTAGTTCTGTTCTTAAAACACACCGTTTTCATAATGTTAACTTTTCTCCCATATTTATCAGTACTAAGATACAAACTTTCTTGAGCTGCAGGTTTTCATGTCTAAGATTATTTAATTGCCGTTACAGTTGGCCCTCAGTATCTGTGGGGGATCGGTCCCAGGACCCCTGTGGCCACCAGAATTCGCCAGTGCTCAAGTCCCTTATATAAAATGGGTAGTATTTGCAAATAACCTCCTCTCTTATACTTTAAATCATTTCTATATTACTTATGATATCTAACACAATGTAAATGCTATCTTAATAATTGCTGTAGTATATTGTTTAGGGAAAAATGATAAGAAAAAACAGTCTGTACGTGTTCAGTAAAGATGCAACCATTGTAGCTCTTTCCATCCGTGGTTGGTTGAATCCAGCGATGTGGAACTCATGGATATGGAGCGCTGACTGTATTCCAATCAGCGTTTTCCTAATAGCTCGCCCCGGTCCCTGGAGGTGACATTAATTTGTGTTCCTGTCTGATGTAGGACAGATACGCAAGGCATGAGCAGCAGAAATCACTGCTAATGTTTTCAGATCATTTTTTAGTTTTCAAAAGGATTTTCTTCATTTAATCTCCTCAGACTTGATAGAGCTGAGCTGTGAGTGTTTATTATTTCTTTTTGTGCAAACAGAACCCAGAGAGGTAAAGAGCCTCGTCTGGGGACCCAGGTGCTAAGTGGGAGAGCTGAGATTTGAACTTAGGTCCCCTGACTCCAAATCCTGCACTTTCTCTGCCGCATCGTGATGCCTCGGTGTCCCTTCTAGGAGGAAAACAACCCCAACTTCCATGTCGGCACGTCAGTTTGCTTCGTTAGTATTCTTACCACGTGGCTTATCTTATCTTAATAATCATTTCTTCTCGACAGATCACGAGGGCTGACTTAGAACAGCGCCACCCTCAGCTTGATTATGTTTTTACGTTGGCACAGAATTTGAAAAATAAAGCTTCCAGTTCAGATGTGAGAACAGCAATCACAGAAAAATGTAAGTTTTTAAAAAAAATCATATATCACGATCCACTTTACCTGAAAATGGTAACACACACACATTGTCAAAGATTATTCAACCAGAAATTAATATTATTAGGCATTTGATGCTCCTTACCTATTAATAGCTGGCCTGTGGTGTAGTCGTGAAGTTCGGCATGCTCTGCTTCTGCGGCCTGGGTTCGCAGGTTCGGATCCCAGGGGTGGACCTACACCACTCGTCAGCCATGCTGTGTGGTGGCGAGCCACATGTAAAGTGGAGGAAGATTAGCATAGATGTTAGCTCAGGGCTAATCTTCCTCAGCAAAATAAATAAATAAATAAATAAATAAATAAATAAATAAATAAGTAAAGCTTTCCCTTGTTTTTTATTTTTTGTGAACATTGTTACAATTCTCTTATGAATTCCTTAAAGTATTAACATCAATGTCTTTTAACTCCTCTTCTTAAAATGCATTCCACAAATATTTATTGAGCACCTACTATGTACCTATGTGCCTGGCAGTAATTTGGAAATACTTTAGTTAAAAACAAAATAAAACAAAGGAAAAAATAAACATATAACACAACCACAGCTGAGATCCCTGTTTCGAGTTTGCTTTCTGGCTTAAGAGCCTCTGTTAAATCTGTATGGCATACAAAACAAAGTCTGAATTCTCAAGAATGTCCTCTCGGGGCAGTCACAGTAGTCTGCTCGGTCACCCCCTCTCCCTCTGCAGCCCTCGGCCCCGCCTGCCGCTGCTCTGTACTGTATGTATTCTCTAAGATGTCCTGACATTTCTTAGTCACCTTACCTTTCTTCACATTAGTTTTTTCCTCTCAACCTTTTCTCCCCAGGTGAAATTCAACTCAGCAGCTAAAATGTCACCCCCTTGGGAAGTCTTTCTCACCCTCTTCCAGTCCCTGGTGAACTGTATTTTCTGTCTTTGCTTCCTCTGTGGCCTCTTCCCTCGTAATTTCACTGTGGATCTCACAGTTGCTTTAAATCTCTCCCCTCCATAGATCGTGAATATTCACCATCCTTGCCCTGGGGCCTCCCACAATGCCCTACTTAATAAATATTTGTGGCCGAATATAAACTGGAAGGTATTTTACTACCTTGCCTAGTATTTCTGAGGGGAGAAAGTCAACTATTCCTCCTATAGAAAGTGTGTTTTGATTTCAAAATAAATGTGATAGAGACAAGGTTATTATAAGGGATGAGTAGGCAGAAAGCTTTGTGTCTCGCAATGTTGATTTAGTTTCACTAAAGTAGCCATTTTCCTTCTTTCTCGCTCTTTTTATTAATTGATGGATTGCTTGTGCCCATTGTGGAGGTCTGGATTGATCCTGTTTCCTGCCACGTGGCAGGGGAGCTGCCCTGCTTTAGCGACACCAAACTATTTACAAGGCCGTCTCCAGCTTCCTTTTTCTACTATCTTAGGTTTTTTTTCTATCACCTCTCTGTCTGTCCAAAGTTTCTTTTAAGGTTTTTTACACAACTTTCCTGCTCCTGAATATCTTCCCTTTGCAATTTAACTCCCTCTCTGTGTTGTCTCTCCATTGGTGTGTGTGTGTGTGTGAGTAGAGGCTACACATAGTCTTTGTTACTATTCATTATATCAAAAACCATTCTCAGCTGGAATTTACTGTCTATAGTAGCCTGCTCTTCACAGTTATTCACAAGGAATAGGATGATTTGCCTACTTTTACCATAAACCTGTGATATTTGCTGTCATTCGATGGCTTTGGTTTTATTCATTCAATGTTAAAGGATTCCATTAGTAACAGAATTGATCGTAAGTACTTTCTGTAACTTTTTAACTGACCAATGGAACGTTACGATAAATTTGTCCTCTCCTTAAGTTAAAAACGTAAGCAATTTATTGAAACTGATAAACAAGACAGCATTTTATTGAAACTGTTAAACTAGATAGCATAATCTCATTGAACAGTTTTTTTGAATTATTATGTGTAAGTATAATTTACAGTTTTCTGAACAATCTTAAATTAATAGCTAATAGCTATTATGGTTTACTATAACCCTCCATTAGGCCAAGAATTTTACCAAAAGGTCCCATTATGACTTAGCTGAAATGTTACCTTGTACTCCAGTTCTTCTTGGCCTGGTGCTCAACCACAGCCCTTCAGTCCGTCTGGCCTCCAGAACATCTTCTAGAAGTTTGTTTTTAGCTTTCTACCTACTGATTATCATTGGGTCATTGAGGATATTCAAAGCCTTTGCGTACTGGTACTTCTGTTAAGATGGTGAACGACCCCTGATGTAAATAATCAGAAGTCTAAGTTTCCTTAGATCTCTCTTTCCATAACTCCAAGTTAAAAATGAGAAGACGAGAGAAGGGAGGGGAGGGAAGAGGAGGAGAGAAAGAGACAGAAGTAGAGAATAAAAGAAAGAGAAGTAGAAAGAAACACAATAAAAAAGACAGAGGAAATGAGCCAATATGGATTTTTTTAGGATAAAGAGCTGCTGGGTACATAGACCTTGAATTTAATTGACTTTTAGTGTTTCTCTTGAACATATAAAAATACTACTTTTTAGAGCGGTTTCATGCTATGGTAAAACAAATGTGAAAAGTATTCTTAAATAGTTTGTTTTCTCTTAAAACCCAAGACTACCTTGGGACATCTCCTGTGTGGATGATAAATGACTAAATTTGTGTCTTTAAGTTCCATCATCAAGTGCTGTTAAACTCTACCTTCAGCAAACTGGGTTCTGTAAGTATAAATTAGATAGGAATTTATTTTCTTTATAATTTTTGGTTTATCAGTTTATAATAGTAGATATTTTTATTGTGAGTATTTTAGTGTATTTAAAATAGAGTTTAGTCCAAGATTTTCTCTTCCAGAATGGTTTCAGAAATATATCAGTTGTACAATAAGGTAGACATGTATTAAAATTTCTTTAGAATGTATGTAGCAACTTGCCTCCTTTCTCTTTTCTATTTAAAACCTTATTTATGAAAATTTGGTATCAGGTCTCTTTTCCCTTTCCTGGTAGTTACTTTCTGGGTTATTTTTATGATGCCTCCCCCAGTGGAAAGGGTCAAGAACCAGTGGGATGGCACTCAGCATGGCGTTGAGTTGAGGCAGCAGCAGCTGGAGGATATGATTGTTGACAGCCGTCAGTGGGATGACCACCGAGAGGAGACTGAAGAACTTATGAGGAAGTACGAGGCTCGACTCTATATGCTTCAGCAAGCCCGAAAGGATCCACTCGTCAAACAAATTTCTGATAATCAGGTAAGACTCATTAGATATTTTTGGCATTATTGATTTGTTGGATGTGCTTTTTGTTCTATTGTTAACTGTAATTTTAAGGACACTTGTCATGACATTTTCCCAAGGGCTTATAATACATATTGAAATTTATATAAAGGATTTGACCAGGAAGAGTTTTGAATAATTTCTGGAGGCATGACACGTAGAAATGTACATGCATCCCAGAGTTACAGCTCGCTGACTCTTTGCAAGTGGAACACCTGTGAACCAACTTCTAGAAAGAGAACATTTTCAGGATCCCAGGAACCCTCCTTTTGCTCCCTTCCGTGTCTACCTTGAAGGTTATTTTTATTTATGAAATTCCCTGAGACTTTCATTTGAGGGCTACTGTAGTGACCAAATCAGGTAATAAGTAAGTTTAGTTTCTTCTAATACCTTTATAACCAAACTGTTTTATCCATATCATCAGAGCAGATACCACTTTTGTGATCAGTTTGATTGTAGACTTGATGATATTTAACATTTATGGTGTTTTTAAAGTGCTATTTTAAATTCTCTCTACAATCATAGAAAGTATTCTCGAATTAGAGGTTATGATTGTTGGGTTATATTTTGGTGTAACATTTATTTGCCCTTCAGATAGCCTAAGATGAAAGTGTACATTCGTGAAGAGTATAATAAAGAATATATGAGAAACAAAATCTAAAACATCAGAGCATGTTTTCATTCTTCATACATGGAGACTTTCACGTTACAATTTAAAAAGCAAGTGGCCAGGTGTCCTGATTTCCCGGGTCATTCCCTGTGTTTATGGTATCTGCCGATTGTTTTCACCAAAGGACTCAACCGTAATAATCGGAAAAGCCCTGGACGCTTAACTAGAGGAATACAGTCAAAAGTGATGTCAATACTTCACTTACCATATTCAGAATATTCTTTTTTAAACAACAGTATGGTTCTTTTCTTCTCATCCATCTTTAGGATGGATTTTTCTGCCAATTGCTACAAAAAGCATTATCAAAACATTCATTTGTCATCTAGATTTCATGGAGAGTGTCTTGATCCAGGGGCTCTCAGAGATGGGAAAGTGTGTCCAGCAACCAGTGCCTGTGGACCCACTCAGCATCAGCTTAGCTGTTCAAGCAACCGTCAGGAAACCTTGCTTAGTTGCTTGATCCACCCAAATAGTTAACTTTGTGAACATATGTGGAGATGCAGGGGCAACAGACAGAAGACTTCCGTATTGTCAGCCCCTTTCCATTTCTCCAGGCATGTAGAGAGGAACCCTGAGTTCGTCCCTATGTAATGTATGTTCCCGTAAGGATCAGACGTATAGCAGAAAGGATGAAAAAGACAAATGGCTTGAGGAAGTAAAGTATATCAAAGGGGTACAGATAATAATCTTTTAATATCATCTGCCACGTACCTGATCACTTTCTTCTTTTCACTCCCAGAATTATTTTTGTTTAAGCTTACATGCGTGAGTTTGTCCCATAATTTGTTTTCTTCTTTTGATATCTGGGTCTAAAACATGTTAAACCTACTGGGAGGACCAGTGTTTTGGTAATATTAGTTACTGAGTGACCAAGTCTAACACTTATGCCTAAAATTACACCTTAGATATTGCTTCAAGAACTGGGTCCTGGTGATGGTATTGTAATGGCGTTCGATAACGTCCTGCAGAAACTGCTGGAGGAATATGGCAGTGATGACACCAGGAATGTAAAAGAAACCACCGAGTACTTAAAAACATCATGGATCAATCTGAAACAAAGGTAATGCTCAGTCCCGGCAGGTAAATGCATGTGGACAAGTTGAGAATTTGATTGCTTTGGCTTTCTCATGGAAACATGCCACATCTGTGACTTCTAGAAGTCCATTTTATTATTATTGTTTTCTGTGTTTGCTGTGCTGAGTTAGTATTATCACACAGAATGTATACTTGGCCATTATCTACTTGAATTTCTACAATGGAGTTTTTCTTGAATAAGTCTCCACTTCGCCAGTGATCATTTGATGTGTTCTATTTTCTGACTCTTCTCCACATTCCCCAGAGTGCATCTTGTAGTCCTCGGATGGTAAGGAGCCCTTGGGTATTTACAGATGCGTTAGGGTAATGTGATCCCTAATGGTAATCAACACAGTGTGCTGTTGGCCGGATCATCCTCGGTTGAGGCTGAGAACGCATGGATCCAGCGCTAGACTCCTGAAATATACGATGTGTATTTAGGGCTTCAACTAATTTATCTTTTCTTTCCATTGCTCTGTCTAATCAGTATATTCAGAGCAGTCTGAAATAGCATATGTGTTTATAAGAGAGATTTTTCTGTCACTTGAACACCTGGGATTTGAGGAACTATAAACAGTGGTTAGCATCTCTTTAAGATTGCATATTTATATTCATCGTCAGTAAAAAAGTGTTTACTTCCTGCATAGCACAGGGAATGCCTGTGTCTAAATGAAATTGTGGTTTCACACACATCTTTATATATTCAAATGCAACTGCCTGAAAGCTAATTTGATATGAAAACATATTTATTTTGCAGTGAATAAAATGAGTAATATTGGAACACCTTATGATATATATTACTGGTAATAAAGTATGGCCAACCGTTCAATAGCAGTTTGACATGGAGGTGTTTTATACATCTTTAGAATGTCATTTTTAGTTCGAATCTCTAATGTCGATTTTCAGAAAACTCAAAGAAAAGATTTATGAAGCAGTTTATGACCATGAATGTGTTGCTGTATACACCCAGGATTCTGGAGGAAATAAGACTGGAGTAGCAAATAAAAGCTTCAAAGTAGTTAAAGCAGAATATAGTAATACAGAATATGTAATACAGATCTTTCTAGCATTTTAGGACAACTGTTTTCTTTTGTTGTAACAAGTTATTTGGATATACTGAGGATCTCAAAACTGAGTCAGGACAGGGGGTGAATTTAAAACAGCTTTAAAGTGCAAACTTCCAATTATAAGATAAATGAGTCCTGGGGAAGTAAATGTTCAGCTTGGTGACTCTAGTTCACAATATTGTATTGTGTATTTTGAAAGTTGCTAAAAGTTCTCATTACAATTACAAAATTTGTAATCATGTATGGTGATGGATGTTAACCAAACTTATTGTGCTGTTCATTTCACAATATACACATATATCAGAGCATCATGCTGCACGCCTAAAACTGATGCAATGTTACATGTCAGTTATATCTCAATTAAAAAACCCAGCTTTTACCCTAAGAGAGATAGTCCCTAAGCATACTTTATCTGTGTTTCCAGAAATTCCATATATGAGAATTATGACTTTGTTTTTGTTGTAAACAATACGAGAAAAATTGATCACTTAGGAATGTGTGGCCTCTTTATTTAGCACCTCCAATTCTTCTTTTCACTTTTACTTTGTAAATATTTTAAGACAGCCTACAGCAGTAGTTAGATTAGATGGAAGAGGCAATTAAGAATGAATTATATTCTGAGGTGATCTGTCATTTATCCTAGCTGAGACAACCACAGCATCCCAATTTTATGATAGTTACAAGTTGTTGTTCTTATTTTCTTTCTGCGTTTTGGGAGAAATAGGTAAACCTATTAATATTTAGACATGATTTAGGCATATTGTCATCTATAAAGCAGGGGAAAATACAACAAAACTGTGGCTCATGAAATCCCTTCATGAGTGACAGGTGGGGTTTTTATGCCTTCAGAAGATTTTCTCTTTTAAACGCAATGATATTTACAGTTTTTAACTGTTCTAATTGAGATCTTTCTATAACATGCAAATCCTTCCATAACATGCAAATCGTTCCTTATCTTCTTAAACAAAGTATGTGAACCTATATTAAATGTTTTTTGAATTCTTGCATTATCGTTGTGAAGATAGAATTAAGGAACTTTAAGAGCTGTGTGTGACCTTATGGTTTATCTAAACCAGGACTTCTCAAAATTTTTTCATTATCAGCCCCCTAAGGAACTTGTTTAGATCCCACCCTCAGGAAATTTTAATACCACAGGTATACTGTGTATTTGTTTCTGTACTTGATAGTTGTGCTTTATACATAAAAAGAGTAAATTTTTCTTCCAACCTCCTCTACCCCCGGAGAGCCACGTATCACTTCCACTGAGACTGCAGGGCCTAATCTAATGCTCTCAGGCTTAGAGAAGTTCAATGACATGTTCAAAGTCACATACCACAGCCAAGGTGATATTTTCCTATGCTAAATTATGATAATGCTCTCCATGCTCTGAGTTCTGAAGAAGTGGTAGTAAATTTATTCAGGCTGCTATGCCTGATGAGATTTTGTGCTTTGTTTTTGGTGTATACATTTTATTGAGTGTCAGCTCATTGTCAGGCACTGTGCTAAGCTCTTCACATGCATTTTTTTCATTTAAATCTCACAACAACCAGAGGAGACCAGCCAGCATTTTCATCCACGCTGTGTCGGTGAATAAACTGAAGTACAGAGATGCAAAGGGATGCCCAAGATCACACAGCTCATTCCGGCAAAGCTGGGATTGGAATCTGAACCTTTTTAACTGTGCATTCAAGCCCTTACCGTCCTTAAAAATGGTTTTATTTTTCTCCTTTGCTGTCAGAACGTCAGCTGTTGCTGCTGACTGCTCTGTGTACCCGCCTCTTGGATCTGTCTGTCATTCCACTTACTGTTTCTTATCTGTGTTGAGTTTAGAAACCAGATCTGATTAAAAATATGGGGGGCCTCTGCTAGGAATATTACACACTTCAGTCTGGGGCCATTGTGTCCGCTGTAATGCCACCAAGAGGCCTTATACAGAGCTGCTCCCTTATCTCCCAGCCGTATTCTGATATGCATCATTGTTAGCCAAATTCTGGAGAAGTGAAGGGTTATTATCCTTGCACATGGTACGCTGTTATTGTGGCATAATGTGTGAAGTTTGATATCAGCTTTCAAAGAAACTGTTTTGTATGAATTACAATTGATCTAAGTAATTTGGCCATTCACAGTTACGGGTCCACCATCCCTTATCTACAAGGCCAAAATCCAATACGCTCTGATAACAGAAAGCTTTGCATTGACATGAGGCTATTTATTATAGTCTTTGTAACTCAGTGTGAATAGCCTAGCCCTAGCTGCAGAAATATTAACGTGTTTGCTGCCTCAGACCCTACGTGGGGTTAATATGTCATATAGATACATTCATAACAATAGCTTTCTGATGTACAAAAACTTCTTAATTCTGAAACACAACTGGCTTGCGGATATTTTGGATTCTGTAAACAGTAGAACCGTCTCTAACATTTTAAATTCATTGACACATCTTGACTACTACTCTTTTCATCTGTGAAAATTTTTTTCCCTACGTCTCTTAATGCCAGTTAACAAATTTTTTAGTGCAAATTGAGATAGTGATAGTTGAAATGTGCTTATAGTAACTTTTAGTGTGGATGCCTGATTTGGGTCTGAAGTGGCGTTTTAGCCCTGGAGTGCCTGTGTGTATGCATATGTATATGTGCACACACAGACTTGCATACATACATATGCGTACATATAATTATCTATGCTGAAATATTGTAAAGGAAATGATACAACATAACTTTATGCTATAAAGAATATCTTGTAGATGATTAATTACTCTGTGTTTTTCTCTTTGCCCTTATCTCCCAAAAGCCATATTTACCTTGTCTGTGTTAAGGTGCTTCCTGGTTTGTACAGGCAGCACAGAAAGCACACGGGCTGTGGTCTCTTTAATCCTTGATTAAATTACAAACTTACGCACTTACCATCTGTGTGAACCTTGAGCAAGTTATTTCAACTCACTGAGCCTCAATTTCCTTGGTTTTAAAGTGGACAAGGTATCTAATGTCCAGGATTATTGTGAGAATCAAAAATTAAGTTCTTCGTATGTGGTTGTGTGCTCTACAAAAGGGTAGCCAAATTATCATCATCTGCGCTGGCATATTATGTCTTCTTTGTAAATCCACTGCCCTTCAGTCTGTTTTACAGTATTGTCTGTAGTTAACTTAGCAGAAGGTTGGGTCATTTTCATTTGTTTGTTTATAGTCATTTTGAACAGTCTCAACTTAATACTAATGATAAAATAGTTGCTTGTCTGTTTTACTGAATATGGTATAGACCTTATAAACGTTTAGTACTGGATGAAATTTCTTAGAAATGCCGTTTTCTTGGTTTGTGTCTTAATCCGTCCAGGCTGCTGTAATAAACTACTGCAGACTGAGGAGCTTATAAACATCAGAGATTTACTTCTCCCAGTTCTGGAGGCTGGAGGTCTGAGATCAGGGTGCCCATGGGGGGAGTGAGTCGCAGACCTCTTGTATTCTTACATGGTGGAAGGAATGCAGGAGGGCTCTTGGTCCTCCTTTAGAAGGGCGTTAATCTCATTCCTTCCATTATTTCTGTTATGGCTTTTTTAGTAGAGATTGTTTATCGTCCTTACAGATTAGTAAAAACGAAGCGTTCTTCTTCAGCATTTTTCCATTGTTCGATTTGGTCAGTTCCTTTTAACAACGATGGGTAGGAGACACTCATATTGGAATTGTGTCCTGTGGCCTGAAATCAACCAGACTCAACTTCTGCGCCCTTAAAATGAATGCTGTAGCAGCTGTCATTCCCAAATCAATGGGCTTGGATGAAAAGTACAGACAGCCTATCCTTCCAGCCTGTACAGCAGTGTGAGGTTCAGAGATTTGGGCCAGTCAACTTCAATTTACCCTCTCAGAAGCCTCCTTCTTTCCCTGAAAGTCACCTTTACTTTTCTACCTGTTTCTTTCATTTTCATTGCTAGCATTTCGTTTTTGGTTTCCCTTCTGAGCTGGGAAGGAAACTGGCCAAGGAGAAAAGTGTAAAAATTATACTCTTCCGTATTTTCCTCTTCTGCTATATTATTTTAATATTTCAGATATGATTTTATTGCCTGTAAAAAGGAATTTTACGAACAATGTCTTTGTGTCATCTACATAAAAATGTTAACATCTTCATTTTGTAAATATCAAGCTCGAGTATGCAAATATGTCTCCTTATATTAAACTCCATTTCAGACAAGCGGAAGGACCAGTGCCTGTAGTGTTTGTTTCTGCTTCCATTTGTTCCTTTTTGCATTAGTTAGTGAATTAAATGTGTATTTATTTAGCCTCCTACTTGTCAAATTCTGTATCAGCCCTGAAGAATCAGCTGTAAACAATGCCCTGTGTCCACCCCCAGGAAGTGCCTTTCATAGGGAGAGCCAGGTAGTAAAGTAAGAAAATTGTAGGTGATTATTTTGGAGGAAAAGGGAAATTAAGGAGGTGCTACATAAGAGAAAAACTTTTTAGCTTGGGTGAATTTAGGAAGCATGACCTAGGAGGTGGTGTTTAAGCTGATACAGTTTAAAAGGAACCATCCAAAAAACATTCCAGAGTGCACAGCAAATGTAAAGTCAGGAGGCAGGAAAGAACATAGAATGTTATCGAAGTATAGAGAATAAAGGGGCAGGGGCTTGAGATGTGGGAGAAGGCGGAGACAGAGCCCAGATCGTGCTGAACTTTGTAAGACATGGGGAGGGAGTTTGGGTGTTATAAGAACAAAGGAAAACTATTGGAATTACCAGGCAAGAGAGTGGCACTGTCTGATTTGTATATGTTAAATTTAATTCCTCTGGATCTTATACGGAGAATAGATTGTAGGAGTATAAGAGAATCATTGTGAAGACCAGTGAAGAACCAGCAGTTGTGGTCCAGGTGAGAGATGGTGGTACCTGGGCTAGTGTGTGCCAGCAATGGTGGAAAGAAGACGATGGCCTAGAGAGATACTTTGGAAGTAGAAAAGATGTCTTGATGGATTAGATATATGGTTTGGGAGAGTGGAAACAATCAAAGATGGCACGTTGTAAAACGATGAGTGGTGGTACTGTTCACTGGGGAAGGCTGTGGGGTTTTTTGGGAGAGAAAAACCAAGAATTGGATTTTGATATGTTCATTTTAGTGCTTATTAGATCTCTAAGTGTATAGGTCATGTAGGCAATTGGGTACATGAACCTAGAACTCCAATATTCTGGGCCTCAGATATGAATTCAGGAGTTCTCAGCATTTACATTGGGGGTAAAATCTGGGGTGAAATCACTAGGAAAATAAGTAAAGATGGAGAATAAAGAGGGCACTTGACTGAATCCATAAAGCCTAGAGTTTGGTGTTGGAGAAGAAAAGAGAAGACAACAAAAGGGACTGAGAGAAAGCTTCCAGTGAAGTAGAAAATCCAGGATTTGTGGTGTTCAGAAGTGGAGGGGAGAGAGCATTTCTAAGAGGGAATTGAGAGAGGAGAATATTTCTAAGAGGGAATGATCCACTCTGTTGAATTAGGCTGATAAATCAGAAAAGGTGACATAGAACACCATTTATGAGATTCCATGGTTTGGAGGTTACTAGCGGTTTTGAAAAGAGCAGTTTCAAGGGAGTGATGGGGCTAGAAAATGAGAAGAAGGTGAGGAAGTAGAAACAATTTGTGGAAAAAACATTAGAGAAGTTTGTGATGAAGAGTGACAGAGAGACTGAGGAGTACCTGGAGAGACTGAAGGGTAAAGAGAGGTGAATGATTGTCTTTAGCTAGGACATGGTAAAGCATGTGCGTGTGCTTGTGGGATGATCCAGCAGAGGAGAGGCTGATGATGCAAGATAGAGAACACAAAGAAAGAGGAAAGAGGAAAGCAAGTCCTTGAGTAGACAAGAAGGCGGCATCTGGAGGATTGAGTTTGGTAAGAGCTGGGATGCATTTTCCACTATGGCAGGAAGGACAATGAGAAGATGAGTACAGATGCATGTGTTGGATTAGTGGTGGGAAGATGAAAGATTCCCTGTGCAGTGACTTCTGCTTTCTTTATGATCCATGGGGCATGCTGTCATTGAGTTGGAGGTGGGACTGAGGAGATTTGAAGAAAGAGGATCAGATGTAAAATCAGAATCTTGGTGGGTGGGACAGAGAGCTTCCTAGGAGAACTTTATAGTATTGCTGGGCAGTGATGGGAGCGTGTGGTTTATAATAAAAAATGTAAAGGAAAGATAGCCTTGTGGTAGTGTTCTTTAGCAATGTCCCTCTACTCAGAAGCAAGTAGAAAGACTGCAGATGAAAAAGAGAGAGACAGGGCACAGGAAGGTATTTGTAAGGGAGTGGAGACAGGGGTTGCCTCTAGTCCATAATGGTGTCTGACGTGACCCTTTCCCTGGGTGGTGCAGTTGCTCACTAGAACCGCGGCTTGGCAAGCAGATCTCGAGTTGGATTTCAGACTCCACTCACGTTGAGGCAGTGAGAAACCTTGATGACTATATGCAGGGACCATGGACCTGGCCATCAGTATATGAACATAATGGATAAATATCTTGTGCTTTGGGAGAGTACGATCTTGCCTGGAAGTAGCGATGGGAAGCAAGGAGGAAGACCCTTATTCCCACTCCTCATCCCGAGGGATATAGAGTCTGAGAGAAAAAAGAAAAAAACTTCATTAAAAATTTGCAGATGAATTGATAGCCCTAGGGAAACCAATTCGACTTTATCTTAAGGTGAAGGGCTTAATCTGAGGAGTTGGGGATCTAGAACAGGTTTCTGGGCTTAATGGAGGAAGAATTTTGAGGGTGGACTGGGACAGATTAGGAGAGGCGCAGAGTCGTGCTGGAGTTATGGTCCAATATTGGTTGGCCAGTGAAGCCCGGATGTCTGACTTAGCTAAAAGGAAAATAGTTTGTGGTGAGATAAGTCCCCTAATGGAAATGCCTCTGTGGTCTTGACTATCTGTAGGGTGGATGTGGGGGTGGGGGTTCCTCTCTTGAGCTTCCCAAGTGGTGTGGCATCAGCAGCTTAGAACAGTCTGCTCAAGTCCCATGGAGTGAAAGACCGTAGGTCACTGGGGATATCTGCAAGTGACTAATTCTTTATTAAATTGACTACATTTCCTCACAGCATGGTTTAATACATTTTCCAGCTAAATGTTATTTATTTACCAAAGAACACAATTACCTTGTAAAGATACCCATTAAAAGTCTTGAAGGATTGTTTCATTGTATGTTTTCTACATGCCACTCAAACTACTGATGCTACTATTTTCCACTGTAGAAGAGAGAAATATATTTCATTTTGTGTGACTGTAAAGGTCACCTTTTAAGTATACTGAAATTTAGCAACATGTATCTATGAGTTTCTTAAGGTGCTCTTTTCCATTGAAGTAAAAAAAAACAAAGAAACATATGTATCTATTTGTGTTCACTCTTTTGACCAATTAGAAGCACATGCACATTCGATTAAACAATATGTCTTGTAGCTTAAAAATCAAGTATTATTTCACATCTTTAAAATAACATTTAAAAAAGTCAGTTGTGGGTGGCCATGTTTTGTTATGCTATAAAATAACTATAAGCTGTTTCGTAGCATATGATAGTTGCTTTTGTACCAGAAATCTCTTTACAAGCTGAGTTTACGTTTTAAAAATCCCAATTTCCTTTAATATAAACTATTATAAATCTGTCGCTTGTGTTCCTTAAGCCTTTTATGAGAAGCTATTTATATTTTCAATCTGCACCTTTTCTTGCACTAAAGAATTCTATGGTCTGTTACTTCTGTTTTAAGTAAGAATTTTTATTTCTGTTGAAGTTACCCTTCTAAACTTCAGATGTTGTATCTTTTAGATTTTCAGCCTATCCTTGTTCTTTATGATTTATGAGTTTAAAAAGATTTTTTAAAAGCCTTCTCTGCCTTTGTCTAGTAGCTATAATTTCCAAAACTTTGAATCGCTTTTTTTTCTATAATACTACCCCTTCCCCTGTATTCTCTCCTTACGTTTCTCAGGACTTCCTCTAGCTCTGTTCTGATCTTTCTTGAGATGAGCAACCAAGACTGCCAGATACAAACTGCATTGAGAATCAGACTCATGGAAATTTGGTACTGCGTGTGAGCCTAGGGATCTTCCACAGTAATGCCGCCTGGCTCTTTTGCCGTCTGTACACTACTTATCTGTTCCCACCAGTAACATTTCATTTACATGCAGTGATGCTTAATGAAGCCGAATTTGAAGCTAGGGAAAGGGGCGAGAATGGAGGAACTCTTCTAGCAGGTTTTATAATCTGTGTGATGGATTATGAAGTTTTAAAAGGACCCCTGGAGATTCTGAAATGAGCTCTTTACTCATCTAGTCCAAGCAACTTATTTTAAGGATGGAAAAAAAAATTGGAGATTTGAAATGATTTACTCTAAGCCAGGTAAATAGGAAATGGCAGAGGTGGTACAATTAGGTCGTTTTCTTGTGAGAGGAGTGCACACATGTCATGAAAGGTAATTTATTAGCCTGTGTGATAAAGTGTGCATACACATTCCTGAGCCTCTAATTTTAGGAATTATTTTTGGCCTTATGGTGGTACGATAAATCATGTGAAATTCTTTGAAAATGGATAAATGATTCCTATAGTATCCAGTATACCATACTCTACTGTTGAATCTAACTTAAAAAAAGACTAAAATGTGTGGTGTGGAGAACTGATACCTTTGAGCTATATTCTATTTGAAATTTCATATGAAATTATATTAATTTTGAAAATCAAACTATAAATTAATATATATACACTATGATTATAACATTTTAAAGTGTATATTTATTATAATATGAAGATAACTTGGACTGCTATGAATAGAGTTTAGTTTTAGTGTGTTCATTATTTTTAGTTGTTGACTGTATTCATAATAAAAAAAATCTGACACCAGATACATGTGAACTTAAAAAAAATTCTGCAGGACATTTATTAGCAAATTGCACATTTGCATGCTATAAGCAACATTAATTTCCTAGTATTTTACCAAATTCACATATAAGGTTAGGGGAAATATTATTTATTGAGTGTTTACAATGTCTTGTATGCTTATATGTGTATACCTCATTTTCTTCTTAAAATATTACAAGAAGGGAGATGTTATTCCTATGTTTGTATTAGTTTGTTCAGTAAGTACTTGTTGAGTTGCTACTGTCTGTAGGCCCTGGGGCTACCAGGTGCACTGAGGATTCAGAAGCTTTCAACAGATAAGAAAACAGTCACTTTGAGTCATGATTGGAGATGTAATGAGGTAGGCAGAGTAATGGTACCCAAAGTTGGCGAGACTATCTTGAATCATCTGGGTGTGCCCAGTTCCATCACATGTGTCCTTAAAAGTGGAGGAGAGATGCAGAAGAGTGGGTCAGAGAAATGTGATGTGAGGACTCAACCCAGTACTGCTGGCTTTGAAGATGGACGAGGGGTCCATGAGTCAGGGAATGTGGGCGGCCTCTAGAAGCTGGAAAAGGTGAGGATACGGATTCACCCATAGAGCCTCCACAAAGGAATATAGCCCTGCTGACAGCTTGATTTTAGTCCAATGAGCCCTGTGTCAGAAACTAACCCAGAAAACTGTGAAATAGTAAACTTACGTTGCTTTAAGCCAGTAAGTTTGTGATGATCTGTTGCAGCAGCAATGGCATGCTAATAGCCGTGGTAAGGGAAATCATGGGATGTTCTGGGATGAGGTATCATAGGTTTGGAAGGTGTCTACACCAAGTTCTGGAGGGCAAGTAGAAATAAACCAGGTGGGAAGGGGAAGGTTAGTCGGGGTGGGGGGAGAGGAAGGATATTTAAGTAAAGCTCTGGGTGTGACAGAGACAGTGACCACTTTGACGATTAGTAATTGGTTCGTTGTAGGGAAATAAAGCATGAGGCTTGGAGTTATGAGATGATTCTTGAGAGGTAAGCAAGACTCAGACCATGGAGAACCTTGTGTGCCAAGCGGAGTTTAGGGATGATGAAAATGATGCTTGAGGAGATAGGCAGCTGCCCAAGCTTTCACAGCTAGTCAAGGTGGAGCCTTGTCTGCCTTGATCCAAAACCTGTATTCTTTGGTTTTATAACTAACAAAGTAGCCATCTCTTATATCATCTTAAAGTTGTTCCTCGGCAGTTTCCTACAAAGGGAATATTTTTCAGCAGAGTGTCTTTTCCCACTGATGACTATTAGATAATTTGACAGGTTTGCAATAAATGCCCTAGTTTCTGGATTCAGAATGTTGCACTGGTCACGAAAGTGTGCGGCTGGTATTGCCTAACTCGCTGGACCCAATGCTGTCTAAGACCAAGTGATCATGATCCTCTTAGCTCACTTGTCCTTTGAGGCATCATTTTAGGATCTCCACTTCCCCTGCTAGCCTGGTCCTTTATGCTTGTTGGGTCTATAAATGTCTCTCATGTACAGGGAATCCTCTGACTTCGGAGTGAAGTCCTCTCACATATTTGCACCCTTTTCCCCTGGTCTGGGCGTTGTTAGGATTAATATAGCTAATCTGTAATGGTCTGTTTTTACATTCGTTGTTTATGACATAACCTATCATATACATATGAATATTCTTAAACATAAGGGATACTGACCCTGTAAAATGAAAGTACTTGATTTTACTAAATTATATAGTTACTAATTTTATGTGAGTGTTCTTATCCGAATCACCTATTCATGGTTGATTAATTGTGTGTGTGTACTCTAAGTTTTTACTTTTTAGTATCTTTTGGGCACAGTCTTTATTTGGTTATTCTTAATGCTTTTTCTGTTGATGTTTTAAAAATTGAAAATATGGGCAAGGTTAGGTGGAAGATTAAACACCACCACCACCACCAACCAAATGCTGGTGAGTAACTTCTAAATTTTAAAAATTAAAGAAATGTATGCAAATAATTACAAAAAAATTTAAACGTGCTGAAAGATTTATAACAAAATATAGTGGTTCTCTTACTACTTACCACATCCTCCTCCCTCGGCGCAACCACTTTCTCTCCTTTTAGCTTCTCCTTGCGTCATTTATACATTTCCATATTGTAAATAAAATGAGTATATCATTATCTTCCAATTCATCAATAGTAGTAGACATTGTCTATTGATATTTTATTCTGGTAAATATATAGGATATAGCTTTCTTATACCACCATTCTCTTTCCTTCTTTATCAGTGAATTTTTTTTCCACTTTTTTTGTCATGGTAAAATACACATAACATAAAATTTGCCATCTGAACCATTTTTAAGTTTACGGGTCAGTAATATTGAATACTTTCGTATTCTTGTGCAGCCATCTCCACCATCCACCCCTGTAACTCTTTTCATCTTGTAGAATGAAAACTCTATACCAGTTAAACACTAACTCCCAGCTCTCCCCTCCCCACAACCCCTGGCAACCACCATTCGAGTTTCTGTCTCTATGAATTTGACTACTCTGAGTACTTACCTCATATAAATCGAATCGTATAGTATTTGTGTTTTTGTGACTGGTTTATTTCACTTAGCATAATGTGCTCAAGGTTCATCCATGTTGTAGCATATTGCAGAGTGTCCTAAATTTTTAAGGCTGAATAATATTCCATTATATGTATATGCCACATTTTGTTCATCCATTCATCTGTTGATGGCCGCTTTGGTTGCTTACACATTTTAGCAATTGTGAATAACGTTGCTGTGAAATGGGTGCACAAACATCTCCTTCAGTTCTATTGGATGTATACCCAGAAGTGGAATTGCTGCATCATATGTTAATTTTATTTTTAATTTTTGAAATTTCCATACTGTTTTCCACAGTGGCTGTACTGTTTCATCACTGGATTTTTAGATAAGCAGATACTCTGTGTTGACATTATTATGCCTGTCTAAACATCATTAACAGCCAAGTGCTGAAGTTTACTATAATTTTGCTTCCTGTCTGTTTGTTTTACCTGAAATTAATAATTGCCTTGCTTTTATTTGCTTAGGTTTCTTTGCACCTATTACTAATTCTTCCCACACTTTCCAATGGCCTGACAGTATAATTCCCCACAAAGTCAATCACATTAAGCCGTCTGTCACTTCTAATATTTTTTCTTGGAGACATCTCTTCTGGAGACATGCTTTCTAGGCCTGCTGCACAGCCATAATCCTGGGGATTTTCTGTGCTTTCCTCTTAGTTTGGCATCCCTATTTCCTGGATTTCACAGTTTTTTTTGTCCTCGTTTGGGTTATTTCCTTGTTCTGTCACCGCGTACGTTTGCTTAGTTTTGTCAAGTTAAAACAAGAAACCCAGCAGTTGAAATGGTGATGGCCGCCCCCAAGGGATCCAGTTTGGATTGGTCACCTTCTTTCCTGAGATCTCCTTTCACCATTAGCATGTGAGCCTGCTTGCTTCTCCCTGTGTTGGATCTCTTGTTTTTATGCCTCTCATATTTTCTTCTTTCTTGGTTTACAAACTGACTTTTGTAAAGGACATCTCTCAGTATCTCCTTGAAAAATGGTGTTTGGGAGGTAAAGGCATATTATAAATAGATTGTCATTATTCTATAAATACTTATTATAAGACTGTAATAAGGACTTTGGGAAATATGGAGATGTGAAAGACTGCTTCTGCCCATATTGAGTTTACAGAGTAGGTGGACAGACAAGAAATCTCTATGATGTAGTTAAAGTAAAATTTAAGACTCAAATAAGATCGTAATCCAAGGGCTTTTCCAGCATTCATGTGATTAATTTCTGTACAAAGAAGAGTAGTGACTTTTTATGTACTCAGAGCGAGGAAACCTAACTGGGCTGGGATGTTCTGAAGGAGGCAGTCCTTAACCCTCAGAGGATTGATTGGTAGGATTTTGATAAGTGGAGATGGTCAGAGGACATTTTTATGAGGATATAAAATTTTTGTTTGGATGCAGTGTTAAGAATATTCTAGATACAGAGGTGTATACCACTTTGACCTGAACAGAGTAGTGGAGAGAATTAGGGGGTAAAGAGGGAAACGTAGGTTAGTGATAGATTATGGAAGACATTGAGGTCCAGGTGAAGCCATTTGAATTTATTCTGTAGGCAGCCAAATACTATCGGAGGTTTTTTAGTAAGATGAGGTTGATGACATTTCAGAATGTCATATAAATGGAATCATAGCATGTAGCTTTTGTGTCTGGCTTCTTTCACTTAGCACAATGCATTTGAGATCCATCCATGTTGTTCCATCAGTCAGTAGTTTGTTTATTTTTATTGCTCAGTAGTATTTCATTTTATGCCTGTACCATAGTGTATCTGTTTACCAGTTGATGACATTTGGGTTATTACCAGTTTTGGCTTTTATGACTAAAGCTACTATTAACATTTGCACATGGGTTTTGTGTGGACGTGTTTTCATTTCTCTTGGATAATTACTTGGGAGTAGGATGGCTGGATTGTATCTTAAGTGCGTGGTTATAATAAATTGCCAAACTGTTTTTCAAGTGGCTGTACCATTTTACGCTCCTGTTTGCAGTGTATGAGAGTCTCAGTTACTCTGCATTCTCACCAGCACTTGCTATTAGTCATTTTCTCACAGCCATTCTAATATTGTGGTTTGAACTACATTTCTCTGATGATTAATAATGCTGAGCATCTTTTCATGTGCTTATTTGCCATCCATATATCTTCTATAATGATGTCTGCTTAAATCTTTTACCCATTTGTTTAAAGAATTTTTTTATCAATGTGTAAAAAAAGATACTTGTTCATTATAAATTCAAAGAATGCAGAAAAGTACAAATAGCAAATAAACTACCTTGACCTAGCACCCAGAAATAATTATTTTAATATTAAATTAACATTCCAGAAATTTCTTCCTCTGTCTATAAATGCAGATAGAAGGACAGATGGATAGATGGATGATGAATTGATGGATGAGTAGATGGACAGATAGAAAATATATATAAATGAGATCATATTACAGGGACTGATTTTGTTTATTGTGATATAGTTCATATGTAATGAAATTCACCCTCTTAAAGCGTACAACTCAGTTGTTTTTAGTATATTCACCATGTCATGCAACCGTCACCATGCTCTTAATTTTAGAACATGTTATCACCTCAGAAGAAGCCCCATACCCATTAGCTATCAGTTCAAATTGCCTTTTAGTTCAATGCTAGGCAACAACTAATCTGCTTTCTCTCTATGGATTTACCTCTTTTGGATATTTCATATAAATGGAATCATACAACATTTGGCCTTTTATGTCTGGTATCTTTCACTTGGCATAATGTTTTCAAGGTTCATCTGTATTGTAGCGTGTGTCAGTATTTCATTCCTTTTTGTTGTGAATAATATTTCATATATGAGTATATTACATTTTGTTTATCAGTTCTCTCAGTTGATGAATATTTGGGTCGATTCTACTATTTCGCTATTATAAATAATAATGCTATGAACATCTGTGTACAAGTTTTTATGTGGACCATGTGTTTTCACTTCTCTTGGTTTTAAATGCTTAGGAGTGAAACTGTTGGTACCGATTTTAAGATTAAATTGTTTTCTTATTATGGACATTGAGGTTTTATAGTTTTAAAGGTTGAATTTACAAGTGTGTGTATCTCTTAAATCATGGAAATCCAGGTCATTCTAAGTTTTAATTTTGATGTGGATTAATGCAAGGTTTATAAAAGTTTGATTTTCCAGTGTCTTCCAAATATAATATTATTAAATCAGCTTAAAGAACCAATTTGCATTGATCTGAGTTGTTTAAAACTATGTATAGTAAGCCCTTTTGTTTTTATTTTGTCTTAAATATTTCTGTATATTTGACTTCTTCCTAGAATTCATTTAGTCACTCGTATGAATATTTATTGATATTGCTGTTTGAGTGTCAGGCATTAGACTAAGGTATTGAAATAAAATGTATGGGGAATAACTTAATGTACAATCATGAGTTGTAAAATGTAGTCATAATTATTTTATGATATGGATGGGATTTTGTTAATATTTATGTATCTCTCTCCCACTCTTCTCACAATTCACATTAGTCCTCCCATTGAGGATTATTCAAGACACACATATCGATAAATCTCCCAGTTACGTTAGGTACTTAAGTCAGTGAAGGTTCCTGGGAGGCTGTGTGTTAATTTCTTCTGTAGGGTGTGCGTGATGTGGACTGTCACACTGTGAGTAATGGAGACATCCTGTCGTGTTGTTATTTGCAGCATCACTGACAGACAGAGTGCCTTGGAGGCTGAGCTGAGGACGGTGCAGGCCTCTCGCAAGGATCTGGAGAACTTCCTAAAGTGGCTGCAGGAGGCGGAAACCACGGTGAACGTGCTGGCAGATGCCTCTGAGCGGGAGGATGCTCTGCAGGACACTGTCCTGGCCAGGGAGCTCACACAGCAGATGCAGGCAAGTGCACCGGCAACTGCAACCAGTATTTTCAGTTTTGCTTTTGATCCATCTACATGCAAATTTATTGCTGTTAAAAGGTGGGGTTATCCCCTTAGTGTGTTATGAAATCCATGCTCCCCTGTGAATAATTGGTTTCTGGAAATAAGATGGATAAAATACTTTTACTTAATGGAGGAAACATACCTTGCTTTATGGAAGTAATAATTGTTTATTTAGACTTATAAGCTCATAGCTATGCTGTTTTCTGTCATTTTAAGCCCTATTACAGTTAGCGATATTGAATCCTAAATTATAAGAACCTTTCCTCTTAATATGAAGTTGTTTCTTTCTCCATTTATTATAAATATTTAATATAAAAGCTGCAACGGCTGTATGGCTTAGTTTACAACTAAAAACATTGGGCTTGAAGGCATTGCTTTTACATCCTTAGCTTGATGGCTATGACTGTATATAAAGTCTGGGGCTCAAGTGTTTCTTCTACACGAAATGGGAGACTACAGCATCTTTCTTTTAAACAGATTTATGAGGAATCTTATGAAGCATATCTGAATCCTTTTTCTGCCCCCAGAAAGTACAACTGGCCTCAGTGTCCTTGAATTTCCCCTCTTCTTTGTGTAGAATGGCCTTCTCTGGCCGGTCACAGGCCTTCGCACTTAGAGCTTGGTTTCAAACCTATTATAATGGAGAAGTCTCCTCGTCCACCACAGTTTTATGTCTGTTTGCTTCTTTATGTCTTGTCATTCTCCCATCGTTTTGACACTTGTTATTTCTGATATGCTTCTGAACTCATGATCCAGTGTCATCTGATGAGTGCTGCCTCCTCTCCCAGTTAACCACATGGTCCTTCAAGGGCAAGGATCACGTTCTTCCGTACTGTTGTCTGCACAGTGCTCTGTGTGTAGATTCTAAGTAAATACTGACCACTGCCCTTGGACCCTAACTTCGCCATTATGAAATTCAATATGATGACCTCTTTGAATCCTTTTTTAGTAATGATTTTCCCTTGAAACTTCTAGTGTTAACAAGTATCTCGATATTTACACAAATGTCCTGATTTAGGTAAAAGGTACAGAAGCTTTCTTGAAACTATTCTTATTCCTACAAATTTTCTCTAAGCTTGAAATGGTTTTCATTAAAAAGTTAGAACATTTCTTTTTAAAAGAATAGACTTATTTGTAATTTCTGTGCATAAAGACTAGTAGGATGTGTTGTGGTTGAGTTCTCAAGATTAATTTAATGAAAATCTGTGTCTGCTTACACTACTTCTTATTTCTTATTCATGGCATAATACACTTGTGACTTGGTAATGAGAGTGACCAGGCAAGTATTCAAGTTCAATCTGTTCTTTTGTCTCACCCTCTAGAATCTCATGAGGTCATCATAAATGCTAATTGATGAAATATTTAGCTATCGTCTCATTTTCAGTGGATTATAGAGGGCTCTAAATGTGGGTAGATGCTAGAATATATTATTTTTTATGACCTCACAGCTATAAGCCTGACCTAAATCTGCTCCCGGAGACTTAATTTGTGTAATGTTGTTAGGCTTGAAAGATACCTATCTCTGCACTTGAGTAGGTAGCAGCTGAGAGACAGTGAGCAGAGGAGGCTGGGGATGAGCCTTGGTGATGAGCGCGGGGCAAACACAGATCTGTTTTAGGGTTTAGTAGTGTCTTCTGATGCGTTTCATCTTGCGATATATTCTTCCCATAGCCAAACTCATCTCAATATTTAATGAATATTCAAATTGTGGAAATAAATGTAAATAGAGATGTTTAAAATCTTTCTAAATAAAAATAGCTAAGCACAGGATTACTTGTCTTGTGGCAACCAGCATTAAGAAAGGTGGCTGACTAAAATACATTATAGCATGTATAGCAAATGCTTCTCAAAAATAATTTAATATTGCTAAAATAGTCTGTCTTGGCTTATAGGAAGTATTAAGGAGGACATTTATTAAGAGCCTATTAAAATCTCTTTATCTCTTTGCTTATATGTTTAGGATGTTTCACGTTATGGTAATTTGCATGATTTTTCATTCCTTTGCTCCTTTATTAAATGTTCTTAATTTTAAAACATTCTCTCATTTTATTAAAAAACAATTCCATGGCTTTATTTTTGTCACCTTATTGACTGATGATTGTTAGAGGCCTAGTACCTTTTGCTGAGTATTTCTGAGGCAAGAGAATTTTAATTTTCCTGTGGGCTTTTGTATTAATGATGCTCCTTTTGTGTGAGTGAACAGATAATTAAAATGAAAACTTGTTTGGAGATGGAAAGATGTTGAAGAAAATGCACATACAAAAGCAGCTGAAATCATAAAATCGATTTTCTGGTGGCCTGGTGGGAGATGGTGGTGTGGGCAGTTTCTGAGCACACCATGAAAGATGGAATGGGGACCTTGGCATATGTGTGCTGTGTGCACATGGGGTGTATGTAGGATTGCTTGCATGACATACTCACTGGTTGTACTTTCTTTATGTCTTATGACAATTGGATGCAGAGTTATGGGTGTATTTTATGAAGAAGAAGAAGTTTATTCCATATTCAACTTAAGGTAAATTTTGATAAAGGATAGTTTGGAAGCACAAGGAAGATGAAGATTAATTTCTAGGAGTAGGATATGATGCATGCCATTTCAGTTAAGGATGGATGACCATTTGGATTTATGTATTTGGTTTCATTGCCCTGCTGCAAGGCAGTTAGGTTTTACTCCTCAGCAGAAGACTGTTAGCAGGAGAAAACCCAGTCCTTCGGAGACTTTCAGGAGAGAGAAGCTCCTGGATTGCTGAGTGGTCCAGATCATAGAGGATCTTGTATGACTTGTTAAGTATTTTGTACTTTAACTTGGTGGTAATGGAGAGAAGTCATGAAAGGACATTAAGCAAGAGAGTGATGCAATGAGATTTGTGTTTTATAAGAATCTAGCTGATGGAATTATGAAGAATGGATTTGAACTAGACAAGACAACAGAGCAGTCTATTAGGATATCCTTGTGGTCATCTGGTCAGAGGTGATAATGACCAGAAATGAGGCCATGGCAGGGGGAGTAGACCCAAAGACTTGATAGTATGGGTAGACCGAAAGAAGGAGGAGTAGACAAAGAAGATTTCCAGGGGGTATTAGACCATGAGATTGGGAATACAGGAGAAGAAAACGTCAGGGCAGTGGTGCAAGTGAGTGGGGAGTGTGATGGGATGGTAAACCCATTTGACTGTTGAAATGAGGCATTGAGTATCATCCAGGAGGAGATGCCTGGTATGCAGTTGTCACTATGGATTTGTGGTCAGATGACAGAATTTGGCCAACGATGCAGAAGGTTTTCTTGCTTTTGAATGAAACTCTATTATTGACTTCCCAATCAGTTTCTCTCTTAATGCAAATGCATTTATTCTGAGTTTTCATGCCCACATTCTAGGACATTATCATCATTTTAATTATATTTTAAGATGTAAGCTTTACATTTTAGCAGTAGCAATTAATTGAGATGCTCTTATTCCTTCTTGGATGAAACCCTGCTGCCTTTCGGAGGTGGTCTGTTTGGTCTTATAGTAGATGGCTGTGCTTGCTCTCTAACGGGATGTGTTTGGGGATGATTATGTTTTCATCTCCTGTGTTTTCTTTCAGCCTAATTTTCATTGTCTTGTCCCACAGGCGCAGACTTTGATAGTTAGGATTCTTTCAGATCGTGCCCAGTACCAAGCTCCATACCCAGCGTGGTTTTTTGGGGTAAATACCTGTATTGTGAAAATTTCACCTGCTGTTTCAGGGATGGGAATTACAACTTCATATTTTTTTTGCGTAACAGTTTTATTGACTATAATTCATATGCCGTACAATTCATCCATTTAAAGTGTACCAGTCCGTTGTGTGCAGTATATTCACAGAGTTGTGTAACCATCACAATTCAATTAGAACATTTTCATCCCTGAAAAAAGAAACCTGTACCCCTTAGCTATCAATCCCCCATTGCCAACTCCTCAGCTCCCCACCCCTGAACCAACACGAATTTACTATTTCTATATATTTGCCGAATAACTTAATATTTTTTAGTTACATCATTAATTGACTACCTCTTCTGATTTTGGCTTTATGTGGATATTTTGACATTGTTATCCTGTCCAGAAGGAGGCAGTATAGGGTCTCAGAATAGACCCACAGGGGAAAAAAAAAATACACAAGCAGCCCACAAAAATACTACTTGACAAACATAACTATCTAAGATCCAGTGCAGGAGTCTAAATCCTGCTAAACCGAAGGACTGAGAAGGCAGAGGAAGTGAAAGAAGAGAAACACAGACTTTAAAATGCTGCATTTCTTTTAAAGAATTGTGACGGTGGTAGAGAAAGGTGAAAATGCAGCGTTATCAGACTGTTAGTTTGAGCACGACACTGATGATGAGAAACGTCTGGGTTCTATTTCTGGCTGCGCTCTTTGACCCAGTCATTTAATCATCCTGGGTTATTTTGTTCTTTTCCTAACAGCTCTTCACCCCCATTGGCGTTTATCATGGTATTCAGGCTGCAGTAGAAAATGTGTCTCAAACATGTACACATGCATATAAAAGGCAAAAATTCTGTACTGGGTTTTTGCTTCATATAATCGTGTCTTATATTTCTGACTCATAAAATGCAAACAGCTTTATGGCAAATAAAATGAGATCGTGAGGATGCTGTGTAAAGGGAACCGTGGTCATTTGGAACGTCGGTAGTCGATTACAGACTTTCTTTGTTTTTCATTAACTTTGCTGTTTAATTAGAGGAGTCCTAACTGAACAGTGGGCACTCGCTTTCTAACGGCTGTCTTCCTAGGCAGGCATCCGCGAGCCGGCGGCCGGCTCTGCTTTTAGGGTATCTTAGGTAACACCGGAGACCCCCTGCAGGTATGTTTTGTTTTGTTTTGTTTTAGGTGGTCTTGTTCTGAGACCTGCCTGGAGGTGATTTATTAGCACTTAATGTGTGGGCTGATATCATTAGAGGCAGGTACCCTTCTGCTCTTCTCAAGATTTATAACAGTCAATTCCCTCATCCCACAGAGCCCAGTCAGAGCTGCGTTTAGCAGCCAGGGAGTGAACACATCCTTCTTTCGAGTTAGAGAGTGATTGCCCCTCGATCTCTTCGTCTGAACCACTACAAGGCAGCCACGGTGGTGCTGGGTGGAATCTCTGCTCCCTGGGGATGGCTGCTTTGTATCTGCAGCTTCAGTGTTTCACTTAATATCCTTTTTGGCTTCTGAGCGGCTCCTCTCCGGCAGCAGGCAGCGTCAGCTTGCCTCATTTTCTGGCCATGCTGGGCTGAGCAAGTAGTGGCTGTGAGCATCTGCTGGGGGCTTTCTGTGTGGCGTTTGTATCTGTTTTTAAATTGAGAAGAAGTTGAAGGAATACCAGCCTCCTTTTGCCTAGAACCTAAGCCCCTGTATCTTTCAAATGCATTTCTGGAAACGAGCATGCTCAGAGAACTGGCAAATCATTGTCCAGTGACCGGGAGGAGATGATCATTGCTCTTCATTTATAATGCAAATTCTGAGGTGTCTCCAGAAGTGTGGTAAACTTAAAATGATGGCTGTGGTGAGAACGTCTCTGCAGAAAGTTGTGGTTTTGTTACATCGTTTACAAAGGATGGCAGTTTCTTCTCCTCGGTATCAGAAGCTCTGTAAGGTAACTGAGTGATTGAAAATGAGGATCTTGGGTGTCTGACAATTCTGTTTCTCGGTCTCAAAAACTAATCCATGTCAGGGTTCTCATCAAGGAGAGATTCCTTTTGTTAGTAACTGATTGTGAAAGCTGTTAAAGTGAATTGCTTGATTAAATTTTGTTTTAGACAGGAACAAGCACTCTTTTATTGCATATTTTATTTTGCAGTTGACAAAATCTTGTCTTCTGAGAAGGGCTCGTGAACTGTTTGGAGAAAATATGGCAAAACTGCCTTCATTAAGACCCTGTTAACTCTGTGATACTTTGCAGCGTCTTAATATTGAATGGCACATTAATCTCATGTATATTTCAGTAAATTTAAAAGAAGAGTGAATTTTTCAGTAGATTACTTAAAAATTGTCCATCGCTTTGTAGCTAGTTTTTTTCAATTAAAAAGAATAAAGCATATTTAGAAACTACTAGACTTAATCTCATCATAAAATACTCCCTATATATTATAGCTAAACTTGAAGAACTTAATTTTATTTGGACGGGTGGATTAAGTGCACTTTCAGGAGGCAACTTGTTTGACAGTTGCAAATTGCAAATACTACGTCATCCTAAACATAAACCATGAAATGAGCTCTTGTATTTTTTTTAAAAGTTAGCTATTGTATTTTTGATTATAGTTTTGTTTATACTGTGTTCATACTATCTCATTACTTTTGTCGAAAATCGGAGTGATTTAATAAAAAAGAAAGGAAGGGGTTTTATCAGGCATGTTCAAGAAATTTATACAGCACCGCAGTACCACATTCTTGCTTTATATCATGTTCTCAGCACCATTCCCAAGACTGTATCTTGTTGCCTTGCTGGCTGCCCGAACTCACTTGTAACTGCAACAGCTGTCTCTAGAACAGTATGATTTTTCTGATGACATGTAATATGACATGTCCAGCCCCTAAACTGTGCACATTATATGGCAGTGGAGTAGGGTGGAAAAGCAGTAGTCTATTAACTTTATCATATTTTTATTTCTTACAGTTTGGTCAATTAAATGTATTTCTGTTTGGAAACTTTGTTTTCTTGAACATTTTGAGAAGCCAAGTTAGGGGTAGTGGGCATTCTTTGCAGAAATATTTAGAAGTGTTTCTTTTGCATAAGAAGTTAATTAAAACTTAATGCAACAATTAATTTGCTTGTAAAAATTCATAAATTAATTATTTCAATGTGTTGTATGTTGGTCCACTCAGAGAATAAATTTATTCTGGTAAAATAGTTATGTATTTCATGAAAAAGCAGTTTTGATAATAGAGAAGAAAAGCTCATTCACTAATGCATGTTATTTTCTATTTTTAACTACAAGTATGAATATATAAAACATCCTTTTTTTAATTAGCCGGGTCATTTTTCTGATCCATTTGTATGCATACTTTCACAAAATCAGGTATTTTTCTCAAGTCATGTGACCAAGGTATTAAGGTAGTCTGTTGTATGATGCAGTAGCAGTTCAAATACTGGAAAAAGTTGATCAATTAGTTTCATAATTATTCCCCAAATAAGCACAAGTTAAGTTACGAAACTCTTTGGGTAAGTTAATTTCCATCACAAGTGCTCTTTGGGCAGACTTCTTGAGATTTATAATTTCCTAAAGAAGCCATTAAAATTTAAATGTTTCAAATAAATGTTACTTTTTTTCTTTTAGGAACTTAAAATTTATATCATTTGCCGTTAAAATGTTATCTTCCACACGTCTTTTCTCAGGTGCAAAATTAACTGCCCAGATAATGAAATGAGAAATATACAATTCCAGTACTTTCCAGCAGGTGTCAATATAAGGCAGTGATATATGAGATTTTGGCTAAAGAACTGGAAATCCAGAATGGGAATTGGCAAAATTACTATGAAATAAATCACTTAGTAAGAAATATATTTTGATTTCTTGGTTATAGTTTGAAAACTGATCTTAATTCCTGAACTATATTACTTCATATGATATAAATAAAAGTTTTAGTTGCAGAATTAAATATTAATTAACAGGTGCCATCTCAAATACTGACATAGGTGTTTATACCAACTGAAAATACTTAATTGTATTTTAATTATCAACAGTCTGTGTGTAGTACTTAAAAATTTAAATTTATTTGGTATTTATTTGCTTTAAGACACTGTAAATTCTGTTCCCCTTAAAATTTAGATGCTATCATGACTTGCCCTCTCCCTTTTCCTCCTACATTCTCTAAATTTAGTTTCTTAGAAAGGAAATGCTATAACTTTCAGTGTCTCTTCATAAAAATATAGAGGCAGTCTATTGTAAATACATTTACAGACTGAAGTGAAGAAGAAAAAAATGTTGCATCATCTAAGGGGGACGTGACTATATTAAATTGTTATTGGCATTTTGAAATCCAGTATCTGTTAATATTTTATCCCCTTTTCATTCCTCTTTAGGATCTATATTTTTACATATTATATGGAAATTCAGTCTTTCATCAGACTTTTTTGTGGTCCCTTGTCTTTCTTTGCTTCTGTTGGTACCTTTCTTGTCTATCGGAAAATAGCTTATTTGTTACACAATTGGAAATTTGTGTCGCATATTCTCATTTTGTGGTTTTTGATGTATGTTTAAAGAGGGGGGAGGAAATGAAAAGAAGCACTTGGAATTCATGGCTCTCAGAGTTAAAATGTACTTTTCCTCTCTCTCAATGTATTTACACATTCACTTATATTTTTTGTCTTTAAAAATATTTCTTGCTGGTTATACATTCCATGAAATTTGGGCAGGAAACTGAAACATAAGGGCTGCTTACTTAGAGGTATAATTAGCAGCATTGAAATTGCCCTGATGACCTAAGATCACCTCATGCTGGACGCCAATTTTTCCAGATCTGGTTTGGATTGCTTAGTTCCTTTAAAATATTAATAACTATAAAAAATAGCTTTTCTTCTAATAGAGCACAGTAAAAACTAAGGTGAATGTAAATGATTCAAACAATAAAACTGACTTTCATTTGTTTTCATTGTTATCTGATTATTTGGGGATATTTTATCATTAAATCTTTGCACTAAAAGCTGATTGAATTTATACTGAGTCAGAAGGGAATTTAATGAGTCCTATTTTCTTTCTTAGTGCCAATTTTCATAAAATATTTATTAATTGAGGACATGGTCATAGCAGCTTTTTGTAAAGTAGACTGAGATATGAATCATTGTGAAAAATGAAAAAAATATAAAACTAGTGTTATAAATTGAATTTCTAATGGTTTAAGCATTTAAAAATTTTCCTTTAAGTAATATAACTTCTATTTGCCTGCATATGTATATGTGTATTTACATATATATATATTTACATATATATATATATGTAAATCACTTTAGCTTACATGGTTTTAATCACTTCCAAACTTTTTGGATATGTAGTTCTGTCAGTAAAAATATTTTAAACATACACACACACATATTCACTTAAAAATTATACATGTATGCTGTGGCAAAATCATGCACTAAATATTAGCAGAGCACAGTTTTTTTCTTACTTTCTACTATTTACTTCTTGCACTCCAGTCGGTTCTCATTTTCTCTCCATGTGGTACACACACCATTCTGGTGACCACTCATTCACAGATACAGTGAAACCATGTCTGCTCCTAGCCTAGCCTCCTGGAGCACTTAGCTTTTCAGAATGGTGCTGATCTGAAGTCATCCCTGAAAAGCCATGTCTTCTGTGGTCTCAGAGCAGCTGCCTCTGAGTACTCTGTGAAAACTGAAAAGAGACCAGAAGATTCCCCCCAGCAATCTGGACTGACCAGTGATGTCTACAAAAGGCTTGCTTTGTGTGTGCGTGTTCGCATGTAGATAGCAGAGAGCTGTGTGGAGGCTTATGGTGCCAAGGGGTGAGGGTGTCTGACTACAAGGCACATAGTCTCAGAACAGATTTTCAGATTCATGATGAAGTAAGCTCACACACATTTTCCATCTACATGTGTGAGTCCCCTTTACCTAGAGGTAGTTTAGGTTGAATTACGTGTTTTTTAGGAAGACGTGGAATGGAATGGTGTATTTTCAAAGGATTTACACCACATATAGTTAAATTTTATATTTTTTATTCCCCAAAATTCTGCTACTATTTTTTCAGATGGAAAACTGTTATCTTTGAATAATGAAATCCTTAAGTGTTCTAGAGCAGTGGAGCTTTACTTTGTCATGATCTGAGTGTTGAGATGTATATATTTTAAGGCCAACTCTTAGATTCCCTCAGTTTCTGTCCATAATCCAATCACACGCCTATCGTTTAAACCATATGAAAGATCAGAGTCATGGTCTCTCGCCTGGACGTAGAACTCCAGTTGATCATATGAGCATTGCCTCTTCTTGGTTTTATGAAAAACTCTTGGTTTGGTTAGTTCAGAAAATTTGTGAAAGCTGAGGTATATAATGGAGAAATATGCCAAAGTGCCAAATTTGCCTACATCTGTCTACACTGGTGCCTTAGGCATGTTGCGTCTGAGGTGGATGGACACCTGGGAAGGTTATGTCCCTTACTCTCTCTCTCTTGCTGCACTCCCTCAGCGGGTTGAGGCTACAGATGGAAGGGGAGTGGGTCAAGAGAGACAAAGCCTACATCCCTACTTGTCATCAGATACTTTTTCATGGCTTCCAAAAGCAACAGCGCCATTTTAGGTGACTTCCTGGTCTCTGTTTTGCCATAGCTCCCCAAGTCACTGTGTATATCCAAATTATTTTTAAAAAGTTATCTGATTAACACTTTGTTAATCATGCTCTCAATGACTTTTAGCTAAAAGCAGTATAATGAGATATGATGTAATCCTTTGTCAATGAATTAAAAAATAATTAAACTGTTCTACAAGATTGCATTTTAAGTAGTTCTTTAACAGCCAAGATACCGTTATTTGCATAACGCTAGATCTGTGATCTAGAAATCAGAGACAGAGTCATTCTGACAGAGTTGGAATAGCAGTATGGAGAAGGGTAAGAGGTCTCCTTTATTTTTAGGGTATCATTTGGTAATTGTGACTAAAATGTTGATGATTTGTGTTTACCTAGGGGTAAAGTTTATTAAATTTCAAAGGGAGATTTAAGCTGAATGTGCTGCTGGATTTTAAATGTACAGACATTATCCGTTCCCTCTTACTGGTGATGTGAACACTGCCAGCTTCTCTTAGTATATTCGGTAGTTTATTTTTAGCTCTCTAAAATAAGCAATTAGTAGAACTCCTACCACAGAGATAGAAGAATATAGAAAATTTCATGCTATATAGCTTTCTCAGTTTCACCCAGTTTACTCATTTCTGGGCAAGGTAAACGAGTCCAAATAATTGAAATTGGAAAGGACATGGAGTGCATCAGAGGGTTTCTTTTCATTTTTCTTCTTCTGGTTTGTTCAGTTCTATGCAATTCTAGAAGATTAATTTATAACAAAGCTCACTTATAAAAGCAGACAGAGCGTTTTAATGCTTAATAAATAGGCTGATGTGAAAGTACGGCTTGATAAAGCTTAAGCAAGAATTTTGGAAAAACATCAAATGGAAGAAGACATTGCACTATTCACAATAGACTGTTTTACTTTTGCTTTAAGAAAATTGGAAGAAAAGTGGTCAAATACAGCAATAAAATGACAGGAAGCTTTCATGACTGAAAAAAGTCTTGTTGCCACTCATACAGTTTCCTTTCATTGTTAGAGTGTTCTAGAGTTTACAGTGTATTTTCTCATTTATTTCATCATTAATACATATAGTATTAACTAATATAATTGTATTATTATGTATCCTTAAGAGATAGATAGAAAAGAAATTGTCATTATTCCTCTTTAACAAATGGAGTAACAGGTTTTGTAAATTGGCAGGTTAAGGAACATAATGTTTGCTCATAATATTGCTCAATAATTGCTCAGCTAGTATGTGGCACAGCTTGAACTAAATATAGATTTTCTGATTCCAGATCCAATGTCTCTCTACACTTAATTTCAGATAGTTTTAGGAATTATACTGGGCTATAATGAGCCATACGCTATAGAAAATATAGAAAGAAATCACGTTAAGTGGTAGATATTGTTTCCTTCTAAATTATCTCCATGCGCATTTCATTTTCTAAAGAAATTTACCCTGTGCTATCCTTTAAGACATGAGCTGTAGAGTCCTGGTGCATAAGGAGCTGCTGCAAATCATCTGATTCAACCATTTCATTTTACAGATGAGGAAACAGTTCATCTATGATGGATATTTTGTTGCTGCTAGTTTTGTGGGGTCGGGATGTACTTGTTTTCTCCAAGAAGTTTAGACATAATGAAATACATTCTTTTCAAAACTACTTTGATATTTGAGTTCTGGCTATATAATTTTAAGAGAGTAAAGATTTGGTTCTAGTTTAAACTTCTACATTGGATGCTTTTTTTAATGGACTCATTTTGCAGTTTTATTAAAAAAAGATGGATTGGTTCATTTTAATGCAGATTGATATAGTTGGTTCTGATTTTTGATTCATAATTTAGTTTGGTTTGAGTCTCAATATCACACGTATTGAATTATGTATTCACTGAACCTAATTCTCTATACTCAAATGTATCATTTTTATCATTATGTGTAAAAGGGCATAATAGCTCCTGAAAAAAATAAATTGAAAAGCCAACTAATTTTCTAGACTGGGTCTTTTCTAATAAGAAATTTATTTTTTTTTCTCAAGAATTCAACTCAAAGAACATGCGTTGGATGGCTGTGTGCCAAAAGTGCATGTTAAACAGCATAAACATAAAATGCAATGTTGCATCTTCCGTGTCAAACAGGGAAGTTCACATAACTTGTGCTGAAGAATTTTAGTGGTTAAGAGAGTTCACACTAGTCTAGAGTTACACTGTGTGAATTCCAACAATCCTGGCTTTGCCACTTACCAGTGATGTGACTTTGGGCAAATCATTTAACATCTCTACGTCTCAGCTTTCTTTTCAGAATATGGGGTTGGAATTCGTCTCTCTCTCTCTCTCTCTCAGGGTTGTTGTGAGAATTTAAAAAGTTAATATTTATAAAATGGTGAAACAGAGCCTACCACATAAGAAGTGTCGTGTGTATTGGTTACTCTTGCTCAGAGTTGGTTATTGACACTGTTGTCATGATTATTCTCACACATGGGTTGTGTGTGGATCAAAAGAGATGATCCTTGTTGATGTGCCCAGCAGTGTCATGAACATCAAGAGTCCTTAATGTCTCTTCCGTTTTGGGGTATCATCATCATCCTCATTATCTTTATCCCTGAAGTAACTGTTAAACCTTAACAAGGGGGTTCACATCACAGTTGCCCAGAGGACTTTTCCAAAGGTTCATGCCTCTAGACATTGGCTCTCTGGGTCTGAGACGCCACGTGGGCCATCCCTGCTTTTGACAATGGAGTAGAAAAAAAAAAAATCTTTGACGTTTTTCTTAGGTTGTCATTTTCTGTTTGAGACTCAGCTTGAAGAAGTGCAAGAAAATGCTTCTCGACCAATGAGCTTGTGACAGAAACTCTTGTAGGATGAGTGTCCCCCAATTTCTGAGGGCTCTTCTGTGGCTTAGGCTCCTAGATAGCACCCAAAAACCTAGTTCACCCACAATGAAACTGATAGAATCATGATTTACTATAAAGCATCCTATTAAGAAGTAGTCCTGTTTCATTAGCAGAAACTGAACAAAGCAAAGGATGGAAGTTATCTTTCCTGCGACTGATACAGAAAGAAAACCAAGCACGTTTGCTTGGAAGAGAATGGAAAGAAATACAGAGACTCTTAAATATATTTCTCAACACTTTTAAGAATTACATTTGTTGAAGCCATCAGTTGTGAGTCAAGGTTTACCCCCAAAACATCTGAATTTACTGTTCTTGGTAGAGGCATACCATTAATTACAGCCTTTTTTGGAAAGCTCTTGATATTTGGCTCAAAAATGATATAGAATGAGTTGTTTTACTTTTTTCAGGGTACATTTTGCAAGTGTTTAAAGACATAGAGGAAAAGGGAACATCTTTTTGCTTGAAAACATCTGAGACTGTGTTTACTCTGGGCTCAGAATTTTGAAAGACCAAGGTGTGTGTCCCCAAACAGTGTGAGCTGTCGGGACTGGCATCCCTCAGGCCAGGGTGGTTTTGATGGGGAAGCAAGGGACGTGTTGTTTGTGATTTATTTTTCTTCTTGGATTTTATATCCTTCCTTTTAAACTTTCCACATCATGAATGTTTTTCTATGTCATTAAAAGTTTTTCATATTGTAATCTTTTTAATAGCGTAAATAAAATTCTATTGAATGTCTGCAAAACAATTTACTTAAGTGATCCATTATGGATAGATAACTAAGTTATTACCAATATTCTCATGATAAATAATTCTGTGATGAACATCCTCATAAATCATTTAGTCCATCTTGATTATTTCCAGGATATGTTTTTAGAATACAATAACTGGATCAAATGAACATTTAAAGGCATTTGATATATATTGCCAAATTTCCCTCTTGCAAGGTAGTACCTTTTTACAGGCCCACTAGCAGCTTAAATGCCTAATTTCCTATACCACCCCAGAAAATAGTTGATATCAATTAAAAAGTATTTTGTGAAATTTTTATGTGAAAAATGCAACCATATTGTGGAATATAAATTAAAACCTAAGGAGGTTAAATGATTGGCCTAAGTGTGGGACCAAATAGTGTATTCCACAGCTGTCTGAATCGCACATGCTGGGCTGGGGATCCAAACACTGTGCGGTCTCAAATGCCATGTGACAAATACCGTATAATAAAACCAGGAGCTGTTTGAACACAGAGGAAAGGATAGTTAATTCTGAGTTGATAATGTCAGGGACGTGTTTAGAGAAGAGGTTACACCAACTAGGGATCTTGAGGAGTAGCTAGTTTAGTAGAAGTAGAGTGCTCTGGGAATAAACAACCAAATGAGCAAAGACAGAGGCTACAAAAGTGTGCTCATTGTATTCACAGAACATTGGGTACTTGTTCATCAGAAATGGCTACGAAACGAAATTTACTCCTTAACATTTTCATCTTAATAAAAAAATTACTCTTCTCATTGCCAGCAATGGATGAAAGATCATGGACTTCTGACTCTTCCCAAAATTTAGTCCTTTTTTCTTTCTTTTTTTTTTGAGTGAGGAAGATTGGTCCTGAGCTGACATCTGTTGCCAGTCTTCCTCTTTTTGCTTGAGGAAGATTGGCCTTGAGCTAATATCTGTGCCAACCTTCCTCTGTTGTGTACGTGGGATGCCTCCACAGCTTGGCTTGATGAGTGGTGTAGGTCTGCACCTGGGATCTGAACCTGTGAACCTGGGCTGCTGAAGCGGAGCATGCAGAACTTAACTGCTACACCACTTGGCCAGCCCTGGTTTAGTCCATTTTTAAAGGAAAAATATTTGGAAAATATTGGAGATACTCAAATATGGAGAGCATTTGCAAAAGAGAATTCTGGAAAGGAAAATTGCATAATGTTCATAGCTTTGAAATAAGAACATAGTCTTTTGAATGTCCCCTTTAAACAGAACAACTTTCCTTTGGATGGAAGTCATTTTGGTATGAGAGTGACAAAAACAGTTGTAATGTTCTGTTGTGACTTAATTGATGAGGGAACGACACAATATTTCAAGCAAAAATGAAAAGTATTTCATAGACGTCTGTCTATCTAGTATTAAATTAAATTTTAGATTTATAGAACTTTAGAGTGTATAGAAATTGTAGAAATTACTTGCCCAGTCTCTTCATTTTCTACATGAGGAAACAATGCCTTAACATTTAGGTGGAGCTTTGCTTTTGATGGCTTTCGTAGATTATTTTATGCTGCCCAAGGTCACACAGTCATGTGATACTTGGCCACATATTTAAGTTTCCAGATTACCCTAGCATGTTCCATTACATTTTGTGTGCTTATTTTTATAGAATTTATATTTAACTTGCCTAGTACTATTATTTGCTATTTATTTCTCTGTTTCACTTTCTGAAGTGTCAGTTTCTTGAATTTGGGACCATATCTTATTTAAAAGAGTCTTTTGAACAGATCAGGTATTTGTAAATGTTGAATAAACTAAATTTCAATTTTTCTTTAGATTTACCATGTTGTTATAATATGGTAGAAATGCTATATTTGGACTCCTTTGTGTTCTTTTTTTGATAGCTTTATTGACATACAATTCACATATGATGCAATTCATTCTTTTGAGGTGGGCCTTTCACAGTTTTTTAGCATATTCACAGGGCCGTGCAACCATTACCACAATTAAATTTAGAACGTTTTTGTCCCCCCCGGAAGAAACCCCAAATCCATGAGCAGTCCCTCCCTTTATCTTCCCACTCCAGTCTCCCAGCCCTAGGCAACCACTGATCTGTTTTCTGTCTTTTCCTCTTTTAAACATGAGATTGGGAGTAAGAGGTTGAAATCATAAGTATTAGGTAAAAGGGATGGAAAAAATTCTAATTTACTGTGATAAATTGACTACTTTATAGAATTTGATGGCTTTAATTATTGATAATAATTAGGATAGCTTTTGTTAAGTGATTTGTAAACCTTATAGCACTATAGAATATGTAATTCATTTGTCCTATTAATTATTTAGAGTACCGTAAAAGTACAATGGGAAAAACGCTGAATTTAGAATCAGAAGAAGTAGGTTTCATTATCGTACTTGCTGTTTGATCTTTTGTAATGCTCAAGTGATATATCAATCCTCAGTTTCTTCATCTAGACAGTGGGAATAAAATGCATTCCATTTACTTTAAAAAGATAGTATAGGGCCCATAAGTTACTGTTTATGAATTTGCTCCATAGGGCTAGAATGTAACCAAAATTGAAATATTAAATTTTCTGTAATTTCTTGTTCTGTAAACAAACAAACAAAAACAATGACAATATTTGTCCACATATGCTTTACCACAGTTCACTGCTGGAATAATTTTTGAAATAGTGAAAAAAACATACTAACTCTAAAAGCTTCTGTTTGTCTCAACTCAGGCAGCAGGATGTTGAATACCAGTCACCTCACATCTTCCTGCCATGCAGGGTCATTTCACGTTTCTTCTTTCCTAGGGCGCCAAGCCAGCGTCCGTATAAAGGTACATTCTCGGCTACTGAAATCATATTTCCATAGATTCACGTCGGGGCTACATGAAAGGGGCCATGTCTTCAGAACAGGACTAATGGCCCCTGAGGCAGCGATATCTAGTCAAAAGAAATATTCTGAAATTTATTCAGTCCAAAATTAGGGCAGCCATAATTTTTACAATCTAGCCACTGTTTATTTCAGATGCTGGTGGGCGCATGTAAAATTTGGGAAGGCTTGAGGAAGATCTTTCTCGAATTTCGATAATTAAACATTCCGGTAATCCTCAGATGATCTCTGTTTTGAGAGTGGGGTTTTGATAGGTACCAAGTAACCTGAATTAATGGCGGCAATGACTGCGTGCTGTTTTGTGTTGACTCTTGAAGCAGATCCTAGACGCTTCATTACCTCGTGTGTCGCTGTGGAAGATCCCTTCGTGGTGTGGGGGTTAAGAAAAGGAAACATTTGCTCTTTTTGAAGTAATTGCTTCTGATGGAAGCCTACTGACCTATTATGCTTATTTCTAAAAGCTGAGCAGCACATCTTGGTAGGAAGCTAGTGGAAGATTTGAGAAATCGTAATGTAAACCGAAATCTCAGGAAGTCCCACATGGTTGAGGTCAATACTTGATGACAATTAAATAATTCAGTAATTTACTTGTGTCAAACGTCATCCTGACTGTAAAAGCTGGAGTGATTTCTAGAAATGCATCCACAGCACTGAGGGCTGGGGAGAGGGCTGCTGCTGCCCAGGTGTCTTGCACTTTTTAGATGTTTTAGGGTTTCTCCGAATTTCATATGCCTTGAAGAAGGCAGTGAAAACAGAGTTTTCTTATTGGTATTGAAATGATAAAACCTAATAACCAATGGTGACTTGGGGTATTTTCAAGTTTAGCTTCCTCATTTTTTTTTTATTGAGGTAACATTTATTTATAACTGTGTAAATTTCAGGTATGCATCATTATATTTTGCCTTCTGTATTGACTACATCATGTTCCCCACCAACAGTCTAGTTACCATCTGTCACCACACATAGGTGCCCCTTTACTCCTTTTGACCTCCCCGCCTTCCCCCTTGGTAACCACCAATCTGTTCTCTGTATCTGTTTGTTTGTTTGTTTACCTTCTACATGTTAGGGAAATCATACAGTATCTGTGTTTCTCTGTCTGACTTATTTTGCTTAGCGTAATACCCTCAAGGTCTGTCTGTGTTGTGTTCCTTGCAGCATTATTCACAATAGCCAAGGCTTGGAAACACCCTAAGTGCCCATCAACAGATAAATAGATACAGAAGATGTGGTATATATATACAATGGAATACTACTCAGCCGTAAAAAAGATGAAATCTTCCTTCATTTTTTAAAGATGATTTGTCCTAGGACCTATTAATAGTGACAATGGCTGAATTGCTTTGATAAGAATATATTCTATTTTTGGATTTACAGGACTATATATAAAATTGTATTTTATGGGTTTCTGAGTTGGACTATTGATGCCAAATGACTCAAGGGGTTGATCTAAATGATTTACTTGGAGATAGTTCCCCAAAATAAATAAATAAAATATATCTCTTTAGATAAAACACATATGGTAACATCTTAACAGTTGTTAAATGATGTTTATTTTACTATTTCAACGATTAGGTATGCTTGAATATTTTCATGATAAAATGTTTCAAAATTAGCAGCAGCTCAATGTGATAAAGGTTGGAGAGATTACGTAAAGTTCTGCAAACTTAATTGTTGAAAATCTTTAAAAATTTTCACTTGCCTTCTTTGTCTACTCTTCACATTTTATTAACTTAAGACTGTGACAAATGCAAAATAGTTTAAAAGTGTCTTGACTTACCTGATGATAAATATTTACTGTCTGTAGCTTTTCATTCTTTAAACTCATTTAAATTTGAACAGAAGGCATTGTAAAACTCTCATTTTCCCTTTTACAAAAGCAGCACATTCCTGCTACAAGTTTGTGACTTTCCAAAGCGTGACATATGTTGTGTTGATACCCTCATTTATTACAGTTTACTAATGCCTGTAGAGATTAGAAAGACGGTTGTCCGTTATGAACATCCATTCTTCAAAATTCAGTCTAATAGGAAAGTTTGGTTTGCACCCCTATTTAACAAGATTTTCCAAATCCTGTTTGGAACTGACCGCTTTCGTTGAGGCAGGCTGAGAGGGCCTCCATTTTGGGTGTTGACATATGTATTTGTCTTTCACGTTTGTTGAGGTTAGAGGAAGTTTATCAAGATGCGGTTCTTAAACTCCGGGGCTGTGCTTCACTTTATTCAAGAAAGACTCCTAATAGGTTACTATGGAAGCCATTCATATTTGCATCTTTCTGTTTTCCTTTTCCTGTTTCTTCTGAGTTGCTACTTAAAGCTGCTAGTTTATAATTTGACTTAATCACATATGCTGTGGTTCTTTCAGGACGCATTATTATCTTTAAGCTTTCTGTCTTTCATACCTTAATATATATAACCCTGTTCACATTACTAGATACACAAATTTCTCATCTGGTGAAAGAATGACAGAAATTGAAATATTTGAAACATAGAGTTGTTCCTTATTTACTGGGAATTGTGTGGAACACATTTTACACTGTTTTCCAGAATGAATTGGAATGTCATCTTACTGAGACTATAAATAACTGGAAGAATTGTTGGGAGATTTAAAAACGTATTTATTTATTTATAACGTAGTTTGTGCTCTTGATTAATTGCTCTTGATTATCCTCCCTGCTCTTTAAATTAAATCAAAATGAACAAATATTTATTGCAGTCTGGGAGAAACCTCCTTTAAGACTCAGAGCACTGGGAGAGCAGTAGCGTATTTTCTTTAATAAAAGCCAAAAATTGAAGACTAGGAATCTACCCCTCCTTTCCTAAATTTATATGTATACGTATGTATTTAGGACAGGTGTGTATCAGAAATGGGTGGTTGATACGGCTGGAAGAAGCGAGGCAGGGTACTTATTTACATAGTGCTCCGTGATATCATTTTACATTGAAAGAAATCTTTCGGGAGGTTCGATTTGGAATTAAGATGCTTGTGAAGCAGCGAGGCAGTGGGGCTGAGGAGCCCCTCTTTCTGGACGTACCTTTAAAGTGCAGTGGGGATGTCACTTACCTTTGCTGAGCCTTGGTTTTTCATCTCAAAGTTGGTATAAAATTTGCTTTTTAGAAAAATCTGTGAATTATACTGTCAAAGAAACGTAATGACAGTTTTTGAATATGCATATGTTCAAAATTACCTTTAATTTTGTTTGGCAAATTAAAACAGAATTCGTTAGCTTTAAAAACAGCATTTATGTTTTTATTCCTAGATATATTAAAAAGAAAACACTCCTTTTGTAAAATGCGGAAAGGAAGGAAGAAGAAAACAAAGCTTACCAGTTAATTCTGCTACTCGGAAGGAAATGTTATTAACGTCTTTCTCTGTTTCATTTCACTCTTCTTCTCTTTGTGTATGTGTATTGTATAAAACATCTTTATACAAATTGGAGTCATATTTTATATAATGCTTTTTGCCCTTTTGAATATTGATTTTTTCTCCTTTCATAATGGTATTTCGTATTTTTATATTTCTTTATTTTAAAAATCAGGGTTTTTTTTATGGCAGTTACGTATTCCATTGTATTTTGTAAACTGGACAAGTAACTCTTTTCTAATTTTGACCTTATAAAGCAGGAACGGATTCTTTGTGTATAAATCTTTGACTGTAACTGATTGTTATTTTTGGTTAGGATGAGTTCCTATAAGCGACTTTGCTGGATCAAAGGTTATGCACTGCCAAGTGGCTCGCCACAGAGACTGTCCCGAAGAATATTCCTATAGTGGATGAGAATATTGGTCTCACCATACTCTTGTTAGCCTTGAATTTTATAATTTTAAAATTTTGGTCAATGTGATAGTTTTACATTGCACTCACTGACTACTTATAAGAATTTAAAAAAATATTTATTGGCCCTTTGTCTATGACAAAATTTTAATTTCCTTTGAGCTGGTGTACGTCGGTTTGCTGTTTCAACACCTGGTCAACATCTTTGATGCTAGGGAATTCAGGTTACTTAAGAAGTGATTCTATCATTGAAACTATGAAGTAAATTGTTTCCTAAGTATTTGAGAGCAAATTAGCAAGTCTCAGTCCCTATAGTAAAAAATTTTGACATCTTGTGAAAAAAAATTAGGCTTTCCACTGATTTATAAAAAAAGTCAAGTCACAGATATATTCATTAGCTCCCAAAATGAAAGCAGATGTTAACAAGCGTAGTCCCAGCATTACTTAAATAATTAATATTTTCTAGAGAATTCACTTTTATATTTGTAATTAATTCTAAAAGGGTCGAATCCACTTTTAACACAGCAGTAGTATATCAATATTCATATTCTCATAAGATTTAAATAAATAAAATATGTTTGAATTAAATGAGTAGGGGTGTGGTTGAAATATAAGACCTCCCAGAATATGAATTGTGTCTACCTGTACATCCTTATGTTCGCTTCTCTGTTTCCAGATAATTCAAGAGCCTTTGATCTTTGAAGTTGGACACTGTTTCATACTCTATTTTGTCACTTTCAAGCGTTATGAACCCTATCTTCCATGTCTATGTGGCAGAAATAGTAATTCACATCTCTGAGAGTTGTCTGTAACATTATGTGTGGCAAGGATCTACATACCACGTTGCCTAGACATGTAGGAGGTATCCCATAAATATGGTAGTTGTATCTCCTCTAATGGTCTTCAGAAAGACCAAACGGGATTATGAGAGAAAAGAAGAGTGGGATGTGTGAGTAACTTCTAAATTATGAATGATCTTGTCTTAAGAAATCAATGACTTAAGAGTTTAAATAATTAAAAATTGGACATTATTTTAACGCTCTATAAAATTATAGACTGATCTTCAGATATAGTTAACATATAACATTGTGTAAGCTTAGCAACTTTTTTTTCCCTTATATTAGAATTGCCTGGGAAGGTTTTTTTTTTTTTTAAAGATTGGCACCTGAGCTAACAATGGTTCCAATCTTGTTTTTTTTTTTCTGCTTTTTCTTCTCAAATCCCCCCAGTACATAGTTGTATATTTTAGTTGTGGGTCCTCCTAGGTGTGGGATGTGGGATGCTGCCTCAACATGGCCTAATGAGCGGTGCCGTGTCCACGCCCAGGATCCGAACCAGCGTAACCCTGGGCCGCCTAAATGGAGCGCACAAACTTATCCACTCGGCCACAGGGCCGGCCCCAGCAACTTTCAAATATACAATACAATATTGGTGACCACGCTGTACCTTAGATCTCCAGAACTTTTTCCTCTTTTAACAGAAAGCTTATTCCCCTTTGACCAACATCTCCTCATTTATTCCATTCCTCAACTGGCAGCCACCGTTCTACTGTTTCTATGAGTTCAGTGTTTTCAGATTCCACATATAAGTGAGGTCATACGGGTTTTGCAAGTGACATTATTATTCCACTAAGTATAAGCTCTTTCTGTTATGAGAACTTGTCTTTTTCCGTCATGTGTCTCCCCAGTGGAATGGGGGGGCGTTTTGTAATCGTTTCTCAGTTTTGAATATTACAGTTTGGTAGCGTGTTTGAAGGCTTTAAAAGGCAAAAAATGAAATCACTAAAGTCTGCAAATATTTTATCTGAGCCTAGTCTCTTGTAATGTTTGCAGAAGGATCCACTTGTCGCAGTCTATTCTTGGCTCCCCTACAGCTCTGTCGCTATTGAGTAAAATTTTCCCGCCCTGGAAAACTTCTTCTAAGTTCCCAGTGAACACAAGATCTCGCTTTGACCCTGATATCATGTTACCTCTTGGTTCTTAGACCTGCTTCTATTTCCTTTTTACCAACTCAGAGGGCCTACTCAATTCATCATTTATTTCTGACAGCTGTATTCAAAACATCAAAGTACAAAATTTGCAACAAAAATAGATTTTCCATGCATCAAAATTCACTAGCACCTCTGTCAAGGATTTGCTGTACACTGAAAATCACAGCCTTGATATCCAACATTGGCATGTAATAGATATTCAAAAATATTTGATGAAATGAATTGAGATAGAGTATCAGTTTGCTAGGCAGGGCACTGCTAATAGAACTTCCCTGGCAGTTATATTATTAAACTCCAGTTCCAGATCTGTTCCCACTCTTCTTTCATTATGGCTGAATAACTTTCCCCTTATTGTCAGTTTGGCAAGAGATAACCTGTCAATTACTTGTAGAAAATTACTTAGAAATGAATCAATATTCTATTTATTGTGTCACCTCTACTTTAAAAGGCTACAGTCCTATGTTTCTTGCAACTAATCTCAAAATTCTGTCACTTAGTGTGTGCAGCATTTTTACCTTCCATCTTTTATTCCATCTTCCATACTGAATACTAAGTATAAAGTAAAAAACCTTCATTTTCAGGTTTCATTAGCATAAATGCAGGTTAAGTTTCCTATCTAGGATATTTAGAAATTAAGAAGAAGAAATTATTTTGAGGATATCAGACGAAGTTTTCGTCTCATTTTGGATGTCCTTTTTCTTTCTTTGTAAATGTTTGCCTTTGTGAGTTGCTAAAAAGAGTAATTTTCAAGTCGCATACCTGTTTTAGTGGTATTTAAGTTCACACTGCAATGACTTTTCCTTGGAAAGTTAACATGGCATATATTTTGTGATTTTTTTTCATGTCTTGACATTTTAATTTGAGGTATTTGCTTGTTAGAACCTAATGGAAATAAACTCTGATTGTGCCCCATCAACCTGAAATGGGACAATGATCAGAGATCATAGATGACCTTAGTTTTACTCAGTACTATTGAAGAAACAGCATTGAGCATTGGGAAATAAAATAACTGATCTCCTTGTTTTGGTGTGGTGACATCATCCTACACAAAACACAACTTCAAATTGTATGCAGTTTATACATGCACAGATTAATTGCTAAGACAAACCAAAATGAGAGAGACAGAGAGAGAGAGAGAGAGAGCTAAATGGTGGCAAGGGTAGATAATAATTAGCATTTTCAGTAACAACATCTGTTGCTGGCAATATTGGCAGTATTGTAGGAAAAAGCAATTATTAAAATTAGCTAATGCTCAGTTTGAGTGCCATGCAATGTACTGACATTTTCAATATTTTTACTAGGTTTGTATTTTCTCATTCCAATAAATATGTGTTTTTGAGTTTGTTTGAATGACTTATGTTATATTAAAAATATTCTTCAGACCTTCTCTCTACATTGGTCTCGTGCTAAAGCTGTATATCCATGGGTTAAAGTAGCATCAATCCAAATTGTCATAGATATGTATGGTCCAACACCCTTGAATGGATGGATCTCTATGAGTTGGATCCTACTTGATCCTACTTGATTTTGAAACCCTCTGAGTTAGAAATTCCCCCCAACCTGCGACACACATTTTCCTCAAATCTTATCCTCTTATCATTCTTGATTTTTATCTTGGAATTCCTCTTTGAGGTTTAAGCGTCAATACCAACTTAAGAAATCTAGTGGCGCTTCAGTCAATGAGATTAATTTGGCAGTAACCCATTGACTCCCGACCTGGGATTCCTCATCTGTAGACAGGTGTGTTGCCCGCCCAGCCTCAGGTGAGCCTCCCTCAGGAGGAGGAAAGGGAGGGGCTTCTGCTTGCCTGCCTGGTGTCCTTGATCTTGTATAGCCTCTGATGTGCACTTGTTTGCTGGTTTGGGAGTATGTCAAAGTGAAAAAAGATAAATGATCTCTATTCTCGTTAAAGGTGAACCTCATCAGCGAATCAACATTTGGATCATCTACTAAGATACAAAACAAATTTGGAGTCTGCATAATTGCTCATGAGAATAAACACAGAGCCAGAAATTGTGTTTCGGAAAATTTTTTGATGAGCTGAAATATTTTACACTTATATCTCGTTAGCCTTGTGTTTAACAAACCGGCCATCTGCTGGACCCTGTTCTGGGAGATAGTGCGATGGGTGCTGTGAAACTGGTTTCTGGGGTCCACTTCATTTGGAGAATTCTGCAAATTACGTCTTCCCTTGCTGCCACGTGATGCATATTGTATATTCAGGCTATGAGAAGTCCTGCAGTAAAGAAGTGTATTTAATTTTGCTCATCTCAATATTTTCTAAACATTTTTCTTCCTGAGCCAGTTTTTATTATGGAAACCAGTTTAAGAAATACTGTCCCAGTCATTCCAAAGTTTAACTGCTGTACATGTCTGTCGAAGGTTGCAGAAAGGGCCTGTATCCAGGTAAGGGCTGGTTGTCTGACTTGTAACAAGCTTTTAGGCTTTTTGTGATTCTAGTGGCATTTTCATGGCAGGATTGTCTCCTAGACTTAGAGATGGACACTCATGACATCAAAATTCACAAGATACTGCTGTCTAAACCACTATGAATTTATTCATATATATTGGAGAATGTCTTTTCCAAAGCCTTGTGCGCCCATGAACCTGTATAAATGTAATTTAGAAGGTTGGAGATAAACTGAGAATTATTGGTGAGATTTAGATGAGAATAAGGACTGAAAAATATCCTTCCCTGTAGGTGACCTCGTTTGGTTTCACTTGAGACTTTCCCAGTTTTAGCGTGGAAGTTCCTTCGTCCTGAGATGCCCTTTGGTCCCAACAAACCGGGATGGTTGGTCACCCCACTGCCCTGTAACGCAAAGGACGTCTGCCGTGGCTTCTTGTCTTCCCTCCCTTTCATTTTCTCTCCCGTCACAAGTTGTGGTGCTTAATTTTAGGTGTCGACTTGGCCATAGTACCCAGATATTTGGTCAAACATTATTCTAGATGTTTCTGTGAAGGTATTTTTTTCGCATGAGATTTACATTTAAACCAGTAGCCTTTTAGGAAAGCAGATTATCCTCTATAATGTGGGTGGGGCTCGTCCAATCAGTTGAAGGTTTTAATAGGAAAAGACTGATCTTCCTTCCCAGAAGAAGAGGGAATTTTGCCAGCAGACAACCTTCAGAGTTGAACTGCAACTCTTCCCTGGGTCTCCAGCCTGACAGCCTATCCTGAAGGTTTTGGACTTGCCAGCCTCTGTAATCACGCAAGCTAGTTTCATGAAATACATCTCTCTCTTTATCTCTATTATGTACACATACATCTTGTTAGTTTTGTTTTCCTGGAGAACCCTGACTAATGCAAATGTCAAGGACTTGTGACCAGCTTTTGTTCTTCTGCTACGTGTTTTTCTACGTTGGCCACCATTTTTTTCTGAGAGATTTGCCTTCTTAGACACATTATTGACCTCGATTAAACTACTCTCACTCCTGCCAGACCCAAGGGACAGAAATTCACTTTCTTCTTATGAGAGAAATTTAATTAATTTTACTTTGGAGGGTAATTTTCCTGGGAGGTGTCTCTTTTGTCACTACCATGTGCCACTTTTGTAATTCTGAAAGTCCACAGCAGTGGAAGTAACCAGAGTTTGCCAACAGAGAAGCATTTGTGATGTTTAGTGGTTATCTGTCATGCTACTCAGTAATGTCCTCAGAGATTCTAGCTCTGGGAGGGGCCTCGTAAGGTCATAATCTTACAAAGATAGAGGATGGCAAATCCTCAAATTTTGTTTTATTTGCTTAAACAGCGTTCAGGGGGAACGATTCTGCACCTCTCTTTGGTAGCCTCTTCTGCTGTTGAATCATTTTTATTCTCAAACTTTTTTTCTTTGTCAGAATCCAAGCGATCTTGTAAGTAAGCTCATTTTTATTTTATATTTAAAGATCCCTTTTTCTTTTGTAAGTACTAAGCCCAAATATCCAACATATTATAGTTCTGAAGAACGTGAAGCTGAAAAGGGCGATTGCGTTGCGTGCCAAAACCAGAGCTCAGAAAGAAGCAATGGTCTGGAGAATTCTAAACCTCATTCAATCCTAATGAGATTGAATTGAGCAAAGACTTAAGTAAATTTCTGCACTCTTTTAAGAAAGTGAAGTGCAGAATTTTAGGATAGTGGAAACATTAATTTTTGCTCGTTTCAATTGAAGGGGGTCCATAGAACACAGTGTAACACGGAGGTTTTGAGAAGATATTTAGCTTTCTCTCGTTTGGCCTCATTGAGGGAGAATGAAGCTAAGGCTGCCTTTGCGATGGAGCCTTGACCTCATCTCTTCCCTCACCCCATCTAGGGAGGGGAACACTGTTGTATTTCTAAAGGTCCAATTTTAGATTTCCTCGTCCCCTAGGGAATACAGAGAGAGCTATAGAGAGAGACAGACACACACACACACACACACATTTCTGAGAGAGAGAGAGAATTTGAGAAGATTTTGTTACCGGAGTGGCCCTTGAGATGACTCCTGCCAGGACTTCGTGTTTCATAACAACACAGCGGGACAGTTAGGCTGGATTATTTGCAGAGAAACAAGATCAAAATGGCTTTGAAAAGTTAATATTAGTAAACAGCCCTAATCTGTCAGGGTGTCTCTGCTCTGATCTTCACCAGGGCGGCAGGTGCATTTCTTCGTCTGTTGGTTTGTTTACTCGTTCATTCCCAGATTCATTTGCACAGCCTCCTCAGAGACCTGCTCTGGGGGCAGGCGCTACTCAAGGGCTGCAGATACAACAGTGGGCAGATGGGACCACAGGGGCCCTCCTGGTGTTCACCTTCTCGCTGGGGAGTTGGGGCGAGCGCTGCGATGGGGGAGAGAGCTCCGTTTGTGAGTCCTGGGAGCACACATCGTTCCTACTTGCACAGTTCACCACCAGTCAGTTCTGGGTGCCCTCAACTGTGTTTGGAAAAATAACAAAAGCTGCTTTGGGAGCTCTTTTTGCCCTGCATGTGAGCTCGAGCCGCATCAGGTTCCCGTGTATTAAGAATATTGATCTTGGCCAACCTTTTAATAAAGGATTTAGGTTCGCAGAGAATTTTCACCAAACTATCATTGGAACTTTACAAAAAATTCATAAAATGAGAGCTCCTTTAAAGCTGTAAGTGCAGTCTTGAAATAATTGTCCAGAAATGGCATTTTAATAGTCAAAATGGTACTAACAGGACTTCCCTCTGCTTTATATACTGTCCTTTTCCCTGGTGGGCAATAAATATTGAAAGTTCTCTATGGAAAGCACTAAATTTACGTTAAAAAAATAACAGAGTAGCACCACTGTTAATGATATTTTTAATAGGTTTAATGAGCAAATGAGGATAACGTATTTTCCACAGTTAAGTCCATGATTTTTGGTTTTGTACCTAAATGTCGTAAGCTCTTGATAGGATGGTGAGTTTGAGCCTGTGGGTTACTTATGAGCTCTGGGGTCCTTGATAGGGTAGAAGTTCCTCTCTCAGTTTTCTGAGACATTGTGGTAAGATTTAATCATATTTTGTAAAGTAAAAATATGTATGTAGACACATAGACATTACAATGCATATGTATACAGTTGTCCCCTTTGCTCTTTGTTGCACACACCAAACTCATTCCTACCTCAGGACCTTTGTACTACTGTCCCCTTACCCTGAAACAGTTTTCACTGATCTGCTTGTGACAATTCCTCGTTAGTGGTAGCATGGGGCCCTAAAGATACACCTCGTTTTATCCTGTGCTGAATTGAGTTACTCTGAACTAGATAAGCAGCGGGCCGTACAGCACATACTGGTGAAATCGGGAACCATTTAAGAAGTTACTGACTCTGAACTATCACTTACCTAATTCTCACAGTGAACTGTGATTAGCATTGAGGCTTAAGAACTACTTAATAAAGTTGTGGTTTGTGGCTAGAATTTGAAGACAATTTGTTGGATATCTTCAAATTATAAAAATGAGTCACACAGATGAGAGAAAAAATTGTTAGCAAATCATTTTGCATGAAAAGCCACAAGCCATAATGATTTACAGCTGCAAGCGTTGTAATACGAGTCACAATTGGGAATCTGTTATATTTGTTTCTTATTCAGTCATGGATCAGTGGTTGCTTTGGAGTATTTGCATTTTCTCTGATAGATTTTTCTTTGATAGCCTTTGTTTTAAGATTTTAAAAATTGAGGTGAAATTCACATACCATAAATTAACCAAAGTGAACATCTTTGATAGACTTCGAACTTGGATTTTCATCTCTATTGCTACAGTTATTTAACATTCTCTAAAAAGACCCAGAATGTCTTTCCAGTGTTGGAATTCTTTCGTCTCTCTGAGTCATATGCCCACCGGCTCCTTGGACGGGCTCTCTCACATCGATGCCAGTTCTGCTCTTGTAAATTGTGACCCTGCGTTTCTCACGCCAGGTTCTCCTCCAGGCGCAGGTGGGTTTCGGCACAGCCAGCCCGCCATGGCGCTCTACCACCTGGTGAGGAAATCTGTCGGGACCGTGAGAAGGCTGTTTACGGCTTTTATCAACTATTCCTTTGCCTTTGAATCTGTGAACAGAAATCCGTTATTGAATAAAGCATCATGAATTCAGTTCTGACCCGACATTATCGATTTTCAAGCAGAACTGGTGCCATAATGCTGTTCTACTGTTGGTTACGTTAAGGGTCAACAGGAATGATCTCTTGAGAAATCAGAGGGCAGTTTTCCCTGGGATTAGACAGGAATGTGTTCTGTCTTCCACCTCTCGACATGGTTTAAATTCTTAATGATTTAATACCGCTTTTGGATGAATTAGACCCACTACGTCTCTACTCTGGTGAATAGAAAGAGAAGCATTCTCCAGTATGGAGATGACGTGTTTAGTGACAAAACTAAGAATACTTTTAATCACGTACTGTCCCAGCTAGGCAATCCCTGCAATCAGTTAATTGTTCTAAAACCATCGTTGTGATTTCTCTTGGTATCCCCTGTATTTAAACCAGTATAATTTGAAGTCTGAAAAATCAGGCCGCCTCAATTTGGTACCCAGGTTTGTATCTGGCAACTAACTGCTCTTCACAGCGATAAGAAGGTACGTTTCTTAAAGCCAGGTCTGCTGAGGTTAGGGTTATGAAAGCCAAGGCTGTGAATGTTGGGTTGTAATGCTTTGAACATCTGCCAGTCTAACATTGTGGTGGCCATGATGTGTGGATGAGCAGTAGGAATTTGCTCGCCCCTGGATTTGCATTAGAGGGAGCTTGGCCCCTGTCCTTCTACAGGTCATCTCAGGAGAGTTGAGTTGCGCTTCTCTTTAGGAATGTGTCGTTTTTATTCAGCTCCTTATAAATGTCTGTCAGCCCTGCTCTGCATGGCCAGGTTGTTGAAGCATGATCACCGCATTTAGTAAGCTGCCTAGAGTTACTATGCTATCCTTGCAGGGGAGCATAACCTCAAATTTACTGCCACCCACTCAGTACCATTCAGGGCTTGCCTAGAATTTAGGGAGGATTGTCTGAAATATGCAGTCTAACCATTCCTCCTGATAATCAAAATCTCTCCCTAGATTTCACAGACCATTGGGAAATCCCTTAGTTTGACTGTGTCGTGTTGGTTCTCTAAAAGCTTGCTTTGATTAAATTGCACCTTGGTGTTTTAAAAAGAGAATACATCTGAGAGTTGATGCGCTTACATTGTAATTCAGAAGATGGATCTTTTTTGCAAACTAAATGAAAAGGTATAGCGACCACTCAGAGAAGCCATCTGTCACTATTTGAAAGTTATAATTAGAATCATAATTTTTAATGTCATTGTCATATCTTGGAAAAGAAAAGCTTTGGGACTTCATTTGGTGGTTCTCTGCCTTCTCTGTAATGCCACTCTACTTCAAAATTTGGAAATCTGTTTGGCTGAATGTTTTTCTTTCCGTTTTTAAATTACATTCGTTTTTTTCATTGTTGATACTGTTGAATACAATGTCTTTTTACGTGTGATATTCTTAAATAAATATTTCTTCAATTTATATGAATACTCTGCCACAGCCCATCTTCAATTTGAAATTTAATTTTATACTTCTGTGTAATAATTAGGTAAGCATGAAACACAGGAAATTAATAACTGCATTTTAGGTGCAGACTAAAAAACTTTAGGGTTGATTTTCAAAATCCATTGGCTTCAAATAATTTTAGTACTCAATAGTTAATCATGAAATTTAGAAAAACGAACCCCATTTCGATTTTGTCTGTCCAGCTATTCATTTGTTGATGAATATTTATTTTTGTGCCTCCTGTGTCCCTGGCACTATGGAAACCTTTGCTCAGTTCTTTTCCTCTGTCATAATTATTTAGTGTTTGGAGATTAAAATGCTTTATTCTTACATGCTTTGTTAGAGCTATGCATGATACTCTATCATTAAATACAACAATAATCACAGCCAAAAAAAGGATGCACCAAATATGTTCTATTTGTATTCAAAGATTTGATATGACATATTTAGGTATAAAATTTAATGTTTCATCTTCCATCAGAATTTATATTTTTTAAGAAGAACCATTTTTGAGATGAGAATTAAATTGACCATGCACAATTCTTGATGAAATTAAACTCTTTAGTCTTTTAAAATGGAACCATTTGATTTTGACACTTAGCAGATAGCCCATTATATTAGATATAATTGCTTTGTGATCGTAGTAAGTTTGAAATCATAAATGACTCCCTCAAGGTCTTACTAGCATATTACGAATTTGCTATCTGTGTGATTAAACAAGCACAGCAAATTCATATCACATTGGTCAATGTACATGTTTTATTATTCTGCCAATAGACTGGTCAGCTTTAGGTTATTGCTGTTAATTTTTAAATCAATAAGTAGAAGTATGACCACCATTCCATGTTCATTAGTAAAGTACAGCTAGCTGCTTTTGGAGTCGTTAGGATTATTTGGCATTTAAGCAGTGTTTTCTAGTTTAAATGACGCCATTATCTTTTGAGAACTCTGTCTATCAATTTGGTCAGTCTAGAAATGCAACCCGTTATCGGATGGAGTAGAATATCTACTTAGTGAGGCAGGATACAACTTCTCAAACCAGAATATGGGAAAAGTCCAGTTTACACTTAAAGCTGTTTGGGGTCTGCGTGGAAAAAGGTGTTACTGTGCCTCGTGAAACTTCTCAAGAAGTGCACCATGGTGAATCCATTTCTTATTCTACATGATTCATTTCTGGAGAGTTCCTTTAATCGCTGACATAGGAAGTTGCCCTGGAATTTGGTTGAGTTTGCCAAAATGTACCAAAAATGTCAAGGAGCCACCTCTACTGTTTGTAGCACGTAATCTGGAGAAGACAGAGTTAGACGGACTCCACAGGAAAGAAGAGAATTTAAATGGCCTCTTAATATCTCTCCCAATTCTGAGAGTATGATTTTGTGAATTAATGTTTATATTACAATTGAGTTAGAAATAAGGAAGCATTTTGAAGCCATGTGGGTGATTAAACCTAGGCCACCCAGACAGGGTGGTCTGAAAAACAGGTCTTTAAACCTGGAGTAGCTTAGCACATGTGTTAAGTGTGGACTTCCCTGGAGAGAGAGCGCTAAGCCGGATGTCCTGTTTGTCTCTATGGATGTGTGTGTCTGTCTGTCTTTCTCTTTTTTGCTGAGGAGTCTAATATGTTGGATTCCTCTTGTATCATTGGTTTACTTTAGTCGCCTGCTGCTTATATTGAGTCTGGCTTATTTTGGGTGAGCTTGTGAATTTAATGAGATCGTAACACATTGTGATGGCCATGATTGCAGAATGGAAAATGTCACTACTACATGCCAGTTCGTTTAAATCATTTTTAAGCACCCACCTGTGCTGCTAACTCTCCATTTGAATTTTATTGGCTAATATGTTTTTGCTCCGATTTTGATTCCTGTAACTCTTACACGTAGATAAATTAATCTGGGTGTGTGTGCTGTTGCCCTTTTAGCTTTTGTTCCTGTTCTAATAAGGGCACCATCTGCTTAATTGGTAGACATATAGGCCTTTCTTATTTTAAAAATCAATTTGAAAAAGCCTAGTTTCTAAAGGGCAAGAAGAACCATAACTCTTTAAAACGTAGTATTTGGGAGATGTTCAATTTCTGCTATTGATGTGCTGAATTGTAGTAATGAGAAAAAGCATCCAAAACAATACATTTTTTTAAAAATTGCTTTTCCCATCTCTCGTGCATCTCTGTTTCCGTATTTTATAAAAATCTGCCTTCTCTGGTAGAGGCTTGGTGAGCTGGGGACCGGATGCTTTGGGATTTACCTCTCTGTCTCAGAGAGACTCTTCTTTTCATCCTGCCGCCATGTTGGTGCCATTCCCATGAGAATGAGGAGGGAACAGGGGATTAACAGGGAGTGAAATGGAAGCTTTGAGATCTGAAACAGTGAGAGGAAAGGAGGAGGGGATGGAAAGGGTTCTAACTGGAGGCAGGAGGCGTTGGAGTCCGGCTCCCCCTTCTCTTTGTCCAGAGTCTCCTTAAGTTGGGCAGGCATGAGGACATGTGGCCCAATGCAGTATAATTAGGGTGATGTTTCAGTATGTGGGTCAGCACAGGGCTCTAAAGGCATCCTGGAGTCATACTGTGTGACCTTGGGCAAATTAGTTCACCTCTCTGGGCCTCTGTGTCTTCATCTGGAAAATGGGGATAGTGATAGCAGCGCCTACCTCTTAGGGTTGTTGTGAGAATTAACAGTGCTTAAAGAATGCTTATTTAATTGTAATATTCATATTTAATTACAATTATCATTAGGAGTGAGAATAGCAATTTGGGTGAGTTAAAAAACATGAATTATGAACCACTTAGAGAAAGGTAGTTATTTTATGGCTAATGTGAACAGACCATACCGTACATCAAACTTTTCATGGGTCTCCAGAGAAACCATGCACTTGTCTGGCTTTGTGCCTCTTCTTTTCCTGCAATGTCCTCCCTAGAAACTTTTACAGATCCTTCAGGGGTCATCCAAGTGCCATCTTCTCAGTGAATTCTTTCTGAATGCCTCCCGGCAGAATTCATTTACTCCCTCCACTTGTATAAAGTTAATATTTTTAAGATAGCACTTATCTCGTGATAATGAGATTGTCTTCTTACGTTTGTGTTTTCCCTCCTTGCTGACAAAAGCAGAGTCGGACAGTTCTAATAATCAACACGTGTAGTCTGCGTGTGACACAGGTGGGTGTCACTGATGTTCGATTAGGAAAGTTGTAGGATCCTCCTGGTGCTCACAGGGGACATTCTCTTCATGCCCGAGTCAACGTGTGATCCCATTCAGGAGTGTAACAAGAGCTTGCCTTCCCAGGAGGAGCTCCAGGGCCCTGGTGGGCTGGTCTGTGCGGTTGTGCAAGAGAAATGTTTCTTTTGTTTTTTTTCCTCCTCCTTCTCTTTCGCCTACTTCTTTTCTCCTTTTTCATCTCCTTCTCTTCCTCCACTTCTTCCTCTTCATTCTCTCCTCCTCCTCTTTTTATGGGGTATACTTAATTTATTTAAAGCTCCTGTTTATTTTCGCTCCTCCTTTTAGAGATTTACTTAATCTTAGCATAAATAGATTTTCATTATATTCATGAAGTATTTTATCACACTTTCATGAAATTTTAATTAATAACCAGTTGAATATTTTCTCTTTATAAGCTACTTATGCTTGTAATACTTGTAATATTACCCCTCCACATCTATTATTGACTCAGTGTTTTATCTTACAACAGATTGTGTCCTATAATTAAGACAAACACAGTACTATTATGACATCAAATTTAAGAATAATAGCCATATACAAATTTGTGGGATAGGCTGATAAGACATATATGCTGGTTTATTATTCTAAAATGGATTACTAATATATTTTTTGTTCTGATATTTTTACAGGTATATTAGGAATCATCTGAATTGTAATCATCTAATCTGATGGGAAATAGAGCATGAACATTTATAGGCTTTTATTTATAAATAGATCATTTAGATATGTTTCCTCACAAAGGGGAAATTTAGCTCTAGAAAACAGGAAAGGATTGTAGAAACTGCCAGGTGCTTTGGAAAGTGACTTTTGCACTCAGATTGGGCCAATGATTATTGCAGATAATATCTATTTCATTCTGAATCACCTCTATTTAAAAATAAGCTAAAACTAAGTAATATAAGTGTGAAATTAACAGCAGCTCCATAAATACTGGCACTATAAAGACAGTGCTGGTAACGTATGTTGGGAGCACCAAGTATGAGAGGCATTACAAAGAAATACCACGACAGTGCTCCCAATCTTCTTGTCGAAGAATTTGAACTTGATGCTTTCTAGATTTGAGGACGTTATGAAAGGGTTTTGAGCAAGAGAGTACATCACTGTGCTTTAGAAAGATTAATCTGGCCACAGTGGGTAACGTAGCCAGAAGGGCAATAGGTGGAAGAAAGGGGAGAGCCAGATATGATGGCATTATTAGTAGTTTAGGCGGAAGAGTGGAAATGCCAATGAAAATCAGCAAGCCAGAGTCGATTTGGGCAGTTAGAATTAGTAGAAAATAGTCACTGGTATCTGGTTGTGAGGGTGTATGAGAGAGGGAGAAGGAGGAGTTGGCGCTGCTTCCAGGATTTCAGCCTAGAGGACCAGAAGGGGTGGTGGGAGGACCATTACCAGAAAGAGTGGAGTGAGGCTAGGGTTGCTTGGGGCTGGGCAGAGGGAGCAGTGGGAAGAGATGAGGAGTAGCTTTCTGAATTCATTGAGATTTTGTTGTAGACATCAGCTCTCCAGCTATGTGCAGCAGGCAACCGCGAATACCGGACTAAACTAGTATATGACATCAGACCTTTAGGAGAGCATTTGAGTAAATAGCCCTAGGAACTTAGATTAAAAGTCAGAATTTGATGAGGCAGTAAGTATGGATATTTTTTTGGCAGTGAAACTAAACCAAATGCCATGAATAGGTTGAGGGAGTAATGGGGCCGAGAGATTTCTCTTTAGGAAAGTAAGATAGCTGGATGTATTTCCGCTCTGAGGGAACAGAGCCAGGAGAGAGGACAAGATGAAAGAGAAAAGAGAGGAAAATAATGCTTCTGAAATTCTACTTCAGTTATCATAGCATTAGTTAAAACTGAAAGTAAGGCACTCAGATGGCTACCAAGACTGAATTACTGAATTGGTAATAAAAGCCCAGTGAAAGTAGTAGGATTTGTACCCAGTTAGCCTGTCTGCTGGAAGAATTTGTGAGATGCTACTGGAAAGAAACCAATGGATGTAACTGAGCTTGAGCACATAAGCAAACTGGGTTTCAGATACAGAGCAGGCACGGTGCACTTCCACATACCAGGTCAACAAGGAATTGGTACTAGGGGAGTTTCTTACAAAAATTTTTCCTCCACGTTCATCAAATATTTCAGATACCCGTACAGGCTACCTGGCATAGGAAAAGCTACCCAATTATACAATTCTGAGTTGTATTTTTACTGTTTACACTTTCCAAGGAGAGATTTGATAAGATAATTTGTTGGTAAGGTGTTTATTTGTATATTTGATTCCTCAGCTTACCTGTGATGTATCAACTTCATTAGTTTGCTGAAATAAAAATTTAACTTTGCTAAGAAAGCCTTTTATTTAGTTTTGGTTTGTAAATAATACCTGATGTAAATCACTACTATTAATCTAAAAATCGCTTCGACTTTTCAAAGGAGGCGGTTGAAACTCTTGAGGATTCAGGTAAAGAAATTGATATGTTTTTGTTCAGTGAACAGCTACCAAATTTGGGAGGAAATGTAATAACAAAAATGTTTATGAATTGATTTGGACTAAATATTTTCCCTAGTGTCCTTTAATTCTGTCATTTATTAGAATCAACCTTGTGTAGTATGGAACAACACCTAAATGCACCACTCAGCTGTGGTCCTTTTTACTTTCCTTGGATCGACTGAATATAATAGATTTCATCTTCCTCTTATGAGTGCATATGTGGCAAAAATGGTTGGGCAAGATTGAATGATGCTAATTATTTTGAAAATATGAACAAAACTGGAGATTTTATAAAGCGTAGTTCTAAAACTGAAACGGGAAAAAAAATCGATTTCTGGCTGAAAATCTTTCTGTTGACATTGAGCAGAGTCAACAGTTTCCTTTTCAGACAATATTTCTGTAGCTGTATCACAGATATTAAGGTCTAACGGTGGCCAGTGAATAATTCATTTTCACTGCCTCAAGCTTTTAAAAGCAAATGTGGACTTGGAAAGTTATTGGCTAAAATAGATGTTAAGCGATGGGTGTTTGTTTAAAGAATTAATGAGAACTCTGATTTACATTTTTAAACTAGTCCCCCTATTATCTCTCACTTTTTCAACTTGTTTTCCGTGCTATTTCAACCGTTGTGTCACTAAATCTGAACAAGTCAGGTCATCACAGCATCAGTAGTAAACAGGCCACCTGCGGATGTGTCCTCTAAGTCTGGATCTCCCGCTGGGTTAAGGACCAGGTTTTGTAAGTACCCACAATGCTGCCCCACCCAAACGTGTCTTCTTTCCTCACTTTCTGCAGTTCGACTCCACCTCAAGACACAGCCGCGAGGCTGTAGTGTACAAGAAGCTTCGTTTCCATTGGTTCAAAATATTTTCTCTTGGGAAATTGGTGGTTTTGGTAACCGTGGACTTGCACCTGGCAGCAGCTGCCTGGAAGTGAGCGGGTGGTTCCCGTGCTCTGCCGCCCCTCCACATCCCTACCGGCCGCTGTGTTGCCCAACAGTGAGGTTGCCGCCTGTGCAACGTCAGTTTGTGTGGCTGGTTTGCTTTCGCACGGAGCGCTTTGCGCATTTATGGTGCCTGCATTTCAGTTTGCAGCCGCTGGTGTACAGCTTACGTCTGAGGACATCATTGAGGAGTGAGATTTGATCGACACAATGAAACTTGGCCCCGCTTTCAGGGCCTTTTTAGATGGGGATCTTTTACCCCTGCTGTGTGCGTGCGCAGGCGCAGTGGGAGGATGAACGTGGCCGGGCTGGTGCTGGGCTGTGCTTTGCACAAGGGCATCCGTCTAAGTGGTGTCGTTCCCAGGTAGAGACCAAAGATTTGCCCAAGACTAATAGCTGGTATGGTAATTTATCAGTTTACCCTCTCTTTCTTCACATGGTTTTACATAAAATCCGTATTTTGAATAACGTTGGTAACCTTTATCTTTCTGTCTTTTAATTCACAGCTCTATTTGGTTACTCGGACTATAAACATGTATAAACATGACCTTTTTTAAAAAAAAATTGTTGTAAAATACATGTAAAATATACCATTTTAGCCATTTTTGGGTTCGGTGGCATTAAGTACACTTGGAATGTTGTGCAACCGTCACTGCCATCCATCCCCAGAACTTCTGCATCATCTGAAACTGAAACTCTGTCCCCATTCATCAATAACTCCCTATTCGCCCCTCCCCCAGCCCCTGGCACCCGCCATTCTGCTTTGTCTCTCTGGATTTGACTCCTCTGGGGGCCTCGTATAAGTGGAATCATACACTGTCTGTCCTTTCGTGTCTGGCTTATTTCATTCGCATAAAACTTTCAGGCTTCATCCATTTATAGCATGTATCAGAATTTCATTCCCTTTTTTTAACATCCAACACAGAATATATTAATATTTATTTTGCATATGATCACCAAAGGAAATAGGCCTATTTTGAACCATTATAGGTTTGATATATATATAAATTTATCAAATTATGTATATCTAATTTTAGTAACAGGTATGCTATAACATCATTGCTTTGGGCACCATACTGGCTGGATTTTCTTTCCTTTTTAAAAATTGTGTGTAATACACATAACAAAGTTTACCCTCTTAGCCCTTTTTAAGTGTCCGGTTTAGTAATATTAAGTACGTTTTATGTCACCGCCATCACCACCGTCCATCTCCAGGCCTCTTTTCATCTGGTTAAACTGAAACTCTGTACCTATTAAACAATAACTCTCTTTCCCCCTTTTCTCCTGCCCCTGGCAACCAGCATTCTACTTTCTGTCTCTATAGTTTTGAATACTCTAGGTACCTCATATAAGTGGAATCATAGAGAATTTATATTTTTGTGACTAGCTTATTTTACTTGTTATAATATCCTCAAGATTCATTCACATTGTAGCATGTGTTAGAGTTTCCTTCCTTTTCATGAGTGAATAATATTCCATTGTATGTTTATACCACATTTCACTTATCCATATATCTGATCACGGACACTTGGGTTGCTTCCACCTTTTGGCTGATGGTGAATAGTGCTGCTATGAACGTGGGTGTAATGGATCTGTTTGAGTCTCCACTTTCAATTCTTTTAGGTATATATACACATGACTTTTTAATCAGATATTTTATCAATCTCTATAGCTCTTGTCCCAAGGATATTTCTTTTGAAATCTGAGTGCGTATAGTATTCTTTCATCATTGTACTCCTGGGAGAAGGGTGGTAGCCCCTGTCTTTGAAATGTGTACAGAACTGCAGTGCATGAAACTTCCACTGAATCCATTGGTTCCTGTCCCAGAAGAGTTCCACTGAAGCTCTGCTCTTTAGAAGCTCTGTTGGGCTGTTTAAACTATGTTTCTTTAGAACTTCCAACATTGTTAGCTTTTCTTTGACGTTTTCTCTAGTAAACATGCTTTAGGTAAAGTTCCTTTGTTTATCACGTATTGTTTGAACTGGATTTTCTGGCTTACCAACTCATTATCTAAACTGAGTTGTCTAAATAGAAGACGTGGAAACATTCTGTTGATTTTATTTCAGTTGGTGTGTTGAGATGAGGGTTCTTACTCTAGAATGAGTCTAAGTTTTCCCTCTGAGTGCTCTGAGGCCGAGGGTTATAGATTGGATTGTTCAACCCTCGTCTCTCTGGGATATATCAGCCGTCGTTGTAGAGGGTAGCAGCCTGCCTGAGAGGTGAGCGGATCTGTGCTAGGACTGGTTTTACTAATCAAGACACTTAACCTGGTGGACAGTCTGCCTGAATATATCATGAATCTTTGTACTGTCAAAATAAGGCTTTGCAACTGATAAATTTGATTAATGATGACCATGTGTACGGAAAATTCGTTATTACACTTCTAGCTCTCTTTTGGAAATTTTCTTTTATGCTGAGCATGGGCACTAGCAACACTAGCTCCTGTTTTTGAAGATCTTTCCCTTTAACTATGAAATGCAAATCTTCATTACCTACCCTCAGTTCTAATGTGATGTATGAACAAAGTTTGAACATAGTTACTTGTTTATTTGCTCTTACTTATTTTTCTAAAGGTGCTACATGATTTAGGTTTAAAAAAAGTGGAAAGGATGGGTAGTGAAAAATTTATTCCCGTGACACAGCCACTGATGCCAGTTTCTTGTGTGTTCTAGAGACACTGCTTTGTATTGTAAAGTACGGCATACTTACAGCAGCATATAAAACATAAATATATACAATATGAAGAGTCACAATAAAACAAGCACTCAGGAAGAAGTTATTGCTGGTCGTTCGAAGCTGTCTGTGTGCACCTCACAGATTGAAACCCCACGCCCCCTTCTCTCAAGAGGTAACCTCTATTCTGACTTTTACGATAACCATTCTGTGTCTAGTGAGGGAGCAGGAACACTGTCTGATAACTGCCCTGCTACGTACATTATTTAAATAGAGAGGTTCATCTTTGAAGCGCTGATGAATGGTCCGTTGTATGTTCTAACTACATTGCAGATGCTTCCCTGTCATCACAGTGCTTCTTACCTGAACTGAGACTGCTGCTGCTTTAGCCATGACATGGTTTAGATATTTGAAAAGTAATTCCACCTATCAGAGCACTTTAAAATTTAATATATTCATATTATCTTAGGCATATGGCTCCCCTGCTAATGTAGAATGGTAATTTGGAAAATGAAAGGCAATTTTTAAAATTTTGGAGCATTCAGGGATGGCATTCTGATTGGGATTTACTGAACTGATATATTATTGGAAGAATTAACGTTAAAAAAGAGACCTTAGTCTTGTTAATTTTCGTGATGCTTGATATATAACAGCTTACTAATAAATGTTTATTGAATGGTACTGAACTGAACTGTTTATTTGTCATATGCATACTTAAGTTTTTCTACACACCACTAAGACGTTTTCCTCTATTTGGTGGCTTGGAGATATGGCTTGAGTTCAGTGTTTGTCTACCTGACCGTGTGTCCTGTGCCTGAGTTGTCTCCCTTCTGGGTCCCTGACTCAGTTCCTTATCTTTCACGATAAGCATCCTAAGAAGACTTTGCAGGTTTCTTTTGATCTATAATAGAAAAGAAAGAAGAAAATGAGATGCTGTATTTAGGTTTTGCTCCTCTCTTCCCTTGGTGCATGTAGATGGATTAGAGGTAATGTCCGCTCCAGGTGATGGCCTGGCTGAACTGAAGCAGAGGCTGGCAGATCGGCTGCAGCAGAAGGACCCTTCTTAGTCCTTGTCTTTTCTGAACCTGATAGCTAACACATCCTCCTAGGATGAGGATGGAGGGTAAGTTTTGAGATTGCTGTACTAGAGGTAAAGACGAAAGTGTGTGTTCGTGCGTTTACAACTATTCTTAAGATGTCGTGGGACTATCCCTGAGTAACATCCTGTCTGGAATTCACTCATTTCACCTGGCAAACTCCAGCTCTGCTGATCCTTAGATCTCATACCACAGACTCGTATTCCAAATGTTGGAGCAAAGAGAGGAAGCTTGTAAGGAAATTTCATTCTGCAGAACTTGTAAAATATTTGTGACTCGTCACTCTTTAAATTCCGAAAATGACTGAGTAAATCATGGGATCAAATAATTAAGGAAGAAGAGGTTTTGTGGTGGAAAGGAGAAGCAGGCAGAACAGAAACCTTGGCATATGTGTGGGAAAATTGTAGTAAGTTAGCAGGTCATCACAGATGTGAGAGCCGTGCTTGTCCTCACTTCAAGAAAGTGTAGAATATTTTCTTTCATTTCTTCTACTGTGGATCAGTTCTCCAGCTTGCCTTTTCTCCCATTTCTTGTTTGTGAGGGTTTGGGCTCTATCTTTTTTCCTTTTATATATATAAAAAAAGTCTTTGTTTTGTTTTAAATGATATTCCAGTTGGTATTGGAAAGATAGTGGTGTCGTATATTTCACTGTGGCATACTAAAGCTCTGATAAGAAAGAAAGGGAAGAAAAAGAATTTAGAAGGAATAGAAGCTAAATTTTCCATGGTGAAGTAATCCTGAACTTTCCTGAGTAATCCTAGAGGACTGACGTTCAGATGTTAAGGAAGAAGTCTTTCAGACCCCTTGGCTTCTGAGGGAGCTGCCAAGGCCCCAGGTACATCAAAATGTAGGAAGATTTATTAGAACACACATCTCTATAAGCTTTCTGAGTTCCCTGGGGCTTAGACAAAGTCGAAGGGATAAAACTCAATTTCCTCTTAACTCGGTCCTATTTGAAAACAATTTAATAGTCTCAGCTGCTCTAAAGGATATGAAAATGAATCAACTTTTTTTTTTAATTTGGCTTTTTGGTTATTTGTATCACCTGTATTCTGTATGATGATTGTATCCAACAGTGAAACAGATCGTTTCTAAATATACTAAAACTGAAAAGGAAATCAAGAGTTAAGAAATATTTGTGAATGTAGTTAGTTACAGATTCTCAATAACAGACAGACATCTCCCCAGATACGAGCTCTGGGAAGTAACAGAAACTTACAGACAGATGGGGGTATGGTTTTTATCTGAATTACTTTTTCCCTGGGAAATTCCAGAAATATGAAGAGTGAAGTAAACCAAGCATGGCTCCCACGTCCTCAGACCTTTAAATGGTCTTTCTTAACAGCAGAGAGATGAAATTCTGTAAAATATTGTTTTCAGTATTGAATCATGGAAACCAGCTTCTCTGATGGCTGCTGACATTCAGTCTTATGTATGCATTTTCACCCTATGACAATAATGAGAATATACCAAGGATTAGTTTTCACAAATGTTTGAGATGCTATGTAAGAATATACATCATGTTATATTCTCCATTTTTACATTGTTAAAATATGTTTTTAAGCAATTAACATATGGCATAATTTTGTACTTTGTCCATACCTCATTGCGTATTTACAGTGAGGCATTTGACAAAATAAATTGTAAGCGTGTATTTCTGATTCTTTTACTTGTTCAATCAGATAATGTATTTCTAAAGGAGTAAAGAAACTTGAAATATAGCCTGCTGCTTCTCCATTTTGGTCACAGAAATATTTTTTTCCTCAGAAGTGTGGCATTGAATTACCCATTGTTTTGTAGTGCGGACATTATCTCAGTGAACACACAATTTCTGTTAGATAGTCATCAGAGTGATCACTAAAAGCAAAAGCAGTAGCATTTAATGTGCTGCACCACACAAATGTTCTTTTGAGTTCCATTTGAGGAATTGACTGGTATTTTTAGTGATCTGTTAGGATAATTTTCAGTCATTTTCTTCCCTTCAGTGTGATAATTCTTTCAAAATGCTTTTGTTCAACCTCAGGAAACTGAAAGTAAATGAAAAAATCTGATTTTGCAGTTTGTCAGAAAATATTTCGTCAACACTTGACTGTGTTGTAATCTCATGCATTGTTAGTATAGTGTCTACTTATGAGGTGGGAGGTTCTGGGGTTAGATGAGCAGTCATAGACGTTCTGTCTCCCCATGGATATCCAGCCACGTAGCTGAGCGTAGAAGCTCAACCTGGCAGTCAGAACGGGTTGTCCAGCGGAATTCCCATTGTTCATCCACATTCGGGCAAACTATAGGATCATGCTGTGGTGTCACAGTGTCCAAGCTGGTGGGTGGAGCACAAGGAAGACAAATGCAGCCATGGGATTTGTGGACATGCAGTCTTCCCACTGGTCAGGAACTCAGGAATTTAGAGCCCATCAACAGAGTAAGTAGTCCATGAGAATGGGGGTTTAGAAAAATCCTGACAACTGGGATTGAGAAATTTGGGCATAAAAGCCCTGAGAAGTTGGGGGACCATGTCAAGTTCCTGTCCACTGAGGTAGTCTGTTGGTCAGCCCTGGTTAGAGTGGCCATGTAGGTCACAACTATACGAATTCCCCACAGATTCTCGGCTGGGACGGTTTAGATTCTTTCTGCCTCTGGCAGTGCTGGCTCAGGAGTAGCATGTATGAGGTTAAGATCAACGAAGACAATGGAGGAGAGTCTTGACTTGTTAATGTTTTTTATTTTTGAACAGGTTTTTTGAGATATAGTTCACGTACCGTGTAACTTATCCTTTTAAATCATGAAATTCAATGGTATTTAGTATATCCATAGAGTTGCATAATTATTACCATAGTCTATTTTAGAACATTTTTATCACCCCGAAAGAAACTCCATAGCCCCTTGCCAGCATTTCCTGATCTGCACGTTTCACCAGCCCTGGCAACCTCAACTCTGCTTTCTGTTTCTATAGATTTGCCATTCTGCATAGTTCCTATAACTGCAATCCAATCATACAATATCTGTCCTTTTGTGTCTGGCTTATTTCATTTGGCCTCATGCTTTTAAGATTTGTCGATGGTGTGGCTTGTATCAGTATTTCTTTTCCTTTTATTGCAGAATAATATTCCATTGTATGGATATACTACATTTTATTTGTCCATTCATCAGTTGATGGATATTTTCATTATTTCCTCTTTTGGGCTTTTATGAATAATGCTGCTATGAAGAGTCCCATACAAGTTGTTGTGTGGACATATATTTTCATTTCTCTAAGTGGGTATTCCACTTAGGAGTAGAATTGCTAGGCTGATTAATATATTTTTAATTTTTTGTTTATGTATGGGAACATTGGCAGTTAATGTGAAACAGTTTTTAAATACAATCAACAACAAAAAACGTCCAGTTATTTGTGGTTGCCATTTAAAAGCTTTTTACAGTTTCCTTTTGGTACAATAATATTTTCTGAATTGATAGCCAGTCACTATAATTAATAGCCAGCCCTTCTTTTCCATCCAAATTATTAAAATATTTAAGTCTAGTTCTCAATTTCTTTGGCTTGTGTCCTCTTAGACAGTTATTTTGTTACTATTTTCTAAGAATGTGATGACTTTTGGCACTAGATATGTGGGTGCTTGCTTATAATTTATATGTGTGAATTTTGAGTATCTTAAAAATGATAATATATGTATGAAAGTATTTTTAAAAATAGAAAGTTCTGGCGCTGGCCCCGTGGCCGAGTGGTAGAGTTTATGTGCTCCACTGCAGTGGGCCAGGGTTTCACCTGTTCGAATCCTGGGCGCAGACATGGCACCGCTCATCAGGCCATGCTGGGGCAGCATCCCACATGCCACAACTAGAAGGACCCACAATTAAGAATGCACAACTGTGTACCAGGGGGCTTTGGGGAGAAAAAGGAAAAAAATAAAAATAAAAAAACATTAAAAAAAAATGCTTGAATCTTTCCCTTTAAAAAGAAAAAAAGAAAGTTCTAAGATATAATATGTTGCAAGTTATTAATAAATACTTTCCTTCCTTTGAAATGCAAGCTCTCATGATTTGGTTTGTGACTTGATTATGCTTGTGATGAGATTAATCACTTTTAGCTGGATTCTCCAAGGAAGTTTTCCTTTAATGGTGAAGATAATAAAGAAGATAGACTTCAGCAGCAGAAATATTCTTTTCTCCGTATTTTCAGACATTTTCATAGTCATCTTTATCGTTTACTCCAGTGCCGTAACTTGGGATTATAGTTGTTTGCAGTATAGAATTTTATATATTTGGATTTTTATTTGCTTCTTGTGAGTTATTCTGAAAATAACTTTGCCTTGTTTCTTTTTCTTTATTCATTCTTGAGTTTCTGCTTTGAGCTATCTTTAAATTTGATTCTAAACTATAATAGAGTGACACTGAGTTTTTTGGTGGTCTCTGTTTGGTAGTGGTGTGGTTGAAATCATGCTTGTTTATTTTTTTCATATTATCATGTTCAGAATCTAAAGCAGTAATTTGGCCCTTAGGTTATAATGCCATCCACAATCTTCTTTATTATTTTGCATTTATTTATATTAGATTTTTAAATGATAAAATAATGCATGTTTCTTGCAAGAAAAACAGGAATGTAGTAGTATATAAATGCTGTGAAGTGAAATATCTCCTGCCCTGTGATTCTCTACCTCCCCAGAATCACAACCCAGAATAACCAGTTTCCTGTACAGCCTTCCAGAAAATTTTAATATGTATATAGGCACTTATATTCACATACATTTTTTTTTTTAAAAAAAGAAATGGTGTTATTTTATACGTTACGCATGCTTCAACATCTCGCCTTCTTTTCCCCTCCGGTAATTGCCGTTGGATAGTAATGTGACTAGTTTCTGCTTTCCTGTTGACTTGGGCAGCCAGGGAGCTCTGGACTCCTTCACAATTGCCAGGAGCTCTGTGCTCATTACAGTTGCCGACTATAGCCTCAGTTTCCTGGTTTAATTTGTCCTCTCTCTTTAAAAAAATGGTGTTTTGTTTTATTAAGCCTTCTTTATGTGACCCATGTAGACAATTTTAGTGAACAGGAGAATTTAATAATTGTGATTAATAAGAGATATATTTGACCTTATGCACCAGCTATTGTCAGATGCTATTCTGTGTTTGTATAATTTGGGTACTTTGGAAGCTCTAAATATCGAGATAATGTTTAGGAAGTTGCCTTTTCAACATGGTGGTTGGTCCTGAAGTACTCCAGAGGGTTAATATAGTTCACAAAAACGCAGGAAAGCTCTTTATCTAATGAGAGCACTATTTAAAAGAACACTAAAGATTTTCTGGTTGAAAAGTTTGAAACAATTTTGAAGACCAGGGTAATTTTATTTAAAGACTGTGACCATTTCATCCTTAAGATAAGCTCTTGTGCATCTGTCGTCATCCTGGTTGATGTAATTACACTGTGTCTGTTCTTTGGCACTGTATTTCAATAGAAAATATATTTCGTGGGTTTTATTGTTCTCTCAGTCTGGAGTGTTTGTTCTGAATGTGTAAATATTGGTTTTATTACCCTCAGGACTGCTTATCTCTGGAACCTCAGTGCTTCTCTTAAACATGGATCCACAGATGGTAAATCACTAGTATTTTTGTTCAACAATGAAGAAAGTCACTTATCGTAGATCTGAGCTTGTCTGCCATTGGATGTAGAATTTCTTAATAGCATAGTACCCATTCTTAGCAAGGAGATTGGGTCTAGGATATATCTGTTTGGAAAATTAGATTAGAATTGAGTTTCAATTAATCAGTTACTACTTAGTGCTCTGCATTACCAATGATATTTAAAAATTATTTTAGGGGGCCGGCCCCATGGCTGAGTGGTTGGGTTCACATGCCCTGCTTCAGTGGCCTGAGGTTTCACCAGTGTGGATCCTGGGCATGGACCTAGCACCACTCATCAAGCCATGCTGAGGTGGTGTCCCACGTAGAACTAGAAGGACCTACAACTAGAATATACAGCTATGTACTGGGGGGCTTTGGGGAGAAGAAAAAAAAAGAAGAAGATTGGCAACAGATGTTAGCTCAGGGCCGATCTTTAAAAAAGAAAAAAATTCCTCTTAAAAATTATTTTTGGAAGTTATGTGTGTTTTGTTTGTTTTTCTTGTGTAATAGAATGCCCATGTGTTAAGTTGTGTCTCTTGATTGTGATCCTTTTAGAGCAATGAGGTGAACTGGCCCATCTATCAGTATCAAGTAACTTTAGTGCTAGGATTCCAGTTATTTAATTAAAAGAGATAGAACTAGAATTATTGTTATTACATTCTTACACTTATTAGTGGGTCACTCAGCCAACTTTATTTTTTAGTGTTTTATGGATCTGTCAGGATAAGCTGTCTGTAACATTCATTCACTTGTCATTTCTTTCACAAACTTCTTGAAACAGTTTCTGCTCACATTGTCTTGATATCAATCACTTCCCATTTGCTCTCAGTGTAACACAATCTAGCTTTTGCTTCAACCACAACAACATTGCCATTGCCAGGATCGTCCATGACTTCACTGCTTACCTCTTACCTAATTTTATCTTTCTGTACCATTTTACACTGACAGTACTCTCCTTCAAGGGTTCTTGTCTTTCAGCTTCACGTACTTGTAATTTTATTCCTGCAGTTAGCTATTTCTTCCTTTTATTCTTTGTTGGCTTTCTCTCCTTTGTGCAATATTTAACTAATTTTCCAGATTTCTGTCCTCAAACCTCTTTCATTTTCACTTGGTGCACTCTCCCCTGGCCTCTGTAACTATGTATTTGCTGAGGACCCCCAAGTCTTTATTTCCAGCCCTTATCTTTCTTGAGCTCTAAATTCTTATGTCTAACTGCTTACTGGACATTCAAGTTGGTGATTTCACAGATCCTTTAAAACCCAAATCCATTTCTTTCACTGTATCTCCTAATGTTATGCAGTCACCCAAGGCGTAAATTTAGGTATCATTTTTGAATGCTTTCTCTCCATCACCCCCCACATCCATCAAGTCCTGTTGTGCTTTACTTTTATTTTCTTGTCTTATTACTTTTACTATCAATATTTCTTGAATCATGAAGCCTATAAACAGACAAGGTGGTAAGTGTTTTATTAGGGCTATCTGCTGGATGCTGCTGTGGGAGTTTCTATGTGAAATGGGAGGAGGGACACTTTACTCAGCTTTGAGATATCAAAGCAGGCTTTCCAGAAGTGATCATCTGCAGACAATTCTGAAGCATGTGTTGGCATTATCCTCACCAAAGAGGCATGAGGCATTATCAGCAGAAGGAGAGAGAGGGGCTGCTCCCCGGAAAGGCTCCAGCATGTGCCAGAGACCATGCAGGCAACATTAAGATAAAGCTCTAAAATCTAGTGCTAAGAAGGAGCATGGGAAAAATGCCCTATTGAAAGAAAGTATCCTACTCTAGAAAAAAAGAAGAGGAGACCAAGGGAGTCATGATAACTACGTTCAACTACAGGAAGGATCATCTTTTGAAAATGCGAGTTTGTTCTGTGACAGCAGCAGAAGGGGCAGGTGAAACTTTCCCGCTTTAATATAAGGAAGAAATTTTGGAATCTGATGCATTGAGTTCATTGGAAGAAATAGCCAACTGCAGCAATAAAATTTAGAATATATGATACACCAAGAGATGAGAACACTTGAAGGAGAGTATCGACAGTGTAAAATGGTACAGAAAGATAAAATTAAGTCAGACCTGGGAAGAGTTGAGCAGTAAAGTCTTGGATGATCCTGGCAGTGGCAATAGAGACACAAGTTCTCTATTGTGTTGAATGCTCGTATGGAAATTGGAAAATACTTACAAAGTATATTATAGAGGGAATCATTATATTGATTGTTATAGTGATCATACTTCTAATAATATAGTGATATGGAATCGTTATATTAATTGAATCATTATGTAAAAGTAGACTAGAAGACCTCTAACATCCAACCCAAACATAATATGTTGAGAGTATCCTTTGGTATAACACTAAAGAACTCACAAAATTTATAGTTTACTGTTGAGCTTGAAACTATCTGCAGAAATATACTACTCGATGCACAAAGTCTAAACTCTCTTTTACATCTATTTTCTCAACAGGCATCATAAATAAAATTTGTGTTTATTCTCTTCTATGATTATTAGCTTACAATTTCTTGAGAAATTGCCAGAAAAAGACTATCTTATTTAGTTTTTAAGTCCCTTATAGAGCATCTTGCAACATACAGATTTGAGCAGGGAGGTATGTAATCGTGAGTATAGTTTATATTTATTTGTTCGAAGCTCTGGTCTCATGAAAATTGGTATATAAATACTTGTTTTAACAACTGGTGATATTAGGGGTTTGTATGAAAGTCTGCCAACATGGTCCCAATATTTATGTTATAGATCAAAATGTTTTGAAAAGAACTGCTTCTCAACTGTGATCTTTGTTGTTTTTGAAATCCAAAATGTACTAGAGTTATTTTCATTTAATGTAGTTGGAATAGTTTCTTTTGCCAGTCTTTTTTTTCCTCTTTTATTTAAAGACCAGAAGTTCTTGGACAAAGAATATCTATTTCAGACTAATAAGTAAATAAAATGAAATAGGGGAATATTTTTCTGGAACTGAGGAAGATGCATTAAGAAAGATAATTCCCTTAAATGTTAGCATCCTAGTGATCCTAACACATTCTCACCAATGATCATAATTGAAATTATTCCTTGGTCCTAAGATAATTATAGATTCTTGATATGATGCTTATATTAAGTGATATAAGAAAATAGTAATTTTAGAGTTTGAGTTGGTTCTGTTCTTTCAGTAAATTCAACTGAGCTGAACTCAGTTATTCAAGCAAAAATACCCAAGACCTGAATAATGTTCCCATGAATAAGGTAATTAATATCTGAGTGGTTGATTTTATGCTTTTAGGTTCACAGAAATCTTATTGCTCAGGAGTCTTGACACAGGCAATGCAGGTGTTTACATGAATATAAAACTAGCAACTATATTTAGCTTAATTAACATCTAGTATGGTATGTAAAACCTGTTTGTCTTTGACTGGTACTTATTCCAAGTTAATGAGACCGCAAACAAGGCATAGAGTGTGTGTCCCTTTTTAAAAAAATGATGATGTTTTCTTAATTACTGTCTGTGTGTGGGTTAGCCAATTTTGACTCAGTTAAAAAGCTGCAAAAGCGTGGTCTGAACTTTTGTTTTTCATTCTGGCTAATTTTCTTTTAAATGTATATTACTTGTACAAATACCCTGTATTATGAGCCAGGAAATTTTACAGGTGTGGTTTTATTTTGTAGCATGAGTCCATAGAAGTTGTACATATTGTATGAAGCTTGTTTTTTTCTTAGTTGTTCTAGTCATTTTTAGGTCTTCTTTTCAGTCATTTCTCTTTAACTTCCTGCTAATCGGACATCATTTTCGCCATAATCAATGTCTTTTTTCACGTGATCTTTTGTTTTTCTAACTCCAATCCGAAGAGGCAGAGCTGATGTATTCTGAGGGGTTTGGGAGGGATGTTTCTGAATTTCTGAGTTATGTGTTGGCTTTCCTCACTCTCAGACAAGTTGCAGGGCTTACGGCTCGATTCCAGCTGTTGTATGCACAGTGACAGAAGGTCATTTTGGAGGAAAAATGTCACAAATCTACCCACCTCCTCCACCCTCTCAAGGAACTCTGTAGCTTCCCATTTTCTTATCTTTCTAACTGGAAATGCTATCTTTGTTTTGGGAGAATTAAAAGAAAACACTGGTACAATAGGCTCAGCCCACGAAAGAGGAGAATTTTTCAAATAGGGCTGTTGTTTTATTCTGAATATAAAGTGTAGTCACCCCTAGAATTAAGGGAATAAATATTGGGATGATTTTATCATATTGATTTCCCTGCATAGTTTCTATGTATGGCTAAGCAATAATGTATTATGGATGTCCTTCTTAAAGAGATGTTATATAATCAGGAAAATTTTGACCATGAGCCTAATTTAGTACTTTTTTGCTCCTTCTGTGTTTACGTAGACGAACTTTTAATTTTCTCATGGAGTCTATCAGAACCCAAAGCACTCTGTTTCAGTACCCCTTCCATCCAACATAATCATATAGCTTGAGGGAAAATAATGGTAGATTGTTGAGGAAAATTTGTTGATGCGTGGAGGTAAACTCCAAGAGAGAATGTAGAGGGACTCTGTGTCATCAAGGGCTCTTGTCCCTCAGGGAATGATGGGGTCTAGAAAGCAAAATCCATGAGTATTGCCATTTTAGATTTAGAGAAAATTTCACAGAAGAAGGGGATAGAGGGCTTATAAAGGGGGAAGGGAAGTTAAAAAATTTTTTTTTTTTGAGGAAGATTAGCGCTGAGCTAACATCTGTGCCCATCGTCCTCTACTTTATATGTGGGACGCCTACCACAGCATGGCGTGCCAAGCGGTGCCATCTCCGTACCCAAGATCCGAACTGGTGAACCCCAGGCCACTGAAGCAGAATGTGCACACTTTACTGCTGCGCCACCCAGCCGGCCCCCTAATTTTTTTTTAAATATTTAAATTTTTATTCTTTTATTGAGGTCATAATAGCTTATAACATTGTGAAATTTCAGTTGTACATTATTATTTGTCAGTCACCATATATGTGTGTCCCTTTACCCCTTATGCCCACCCCTAACCCCCTTCCCCTCTGGTAACCACTAATCTGTTCTCTTTGTCCATGTGTTTGTTTATCTTCCACATCTGAATGAAATCATATGGTGTTTGTCTTTCTCTGTCTAGTTTATTTCACTTAACATAATACCCTCATGGTCCATCCATGTTGTTGCAAATGGGACGATTTTGTCTTTTTTTTATGGCTGAGTAGTGTTCCATTTTATATGTATGTACCGCATCTTCTTTATCTACTCATCAGTCATTGGGCACTTCTGTTGCTTCCACATCTTGGCTGTAGTGAATAATGCTGCAATGAACATAGGGCTGAATAAGTCTCTGTGAATTGTTGATTTCAAGTTCTTTGGATAAGTACCCAGTAGTGGGATAGCTGGGTCATATGATATTTCTGTTTTTAATTTTTTGAGAAATCTGCATACTGTTTTCCATGGTGGCTGCACCAGTTTGCATTCCCAGCAGCAATGTATGGGGGGTTCCCTCTTCTCCACATCATCGCCAACATTTGTTATTTTCTGTCTTGGTGATGATAGCCATTCTAACTGGTGTAAGGTGATATCTCATGGTAGTTTTGATTTGTATTTCCCTGATGGTTAGTGATGTTGAACATCTTTTCATGTGCCTGTTTGCGATCTCTATATATTCTTTGGAAAAATGTCCATTTATATCCTCTCCCCATTTTTTGATTGGTTGGTTTGTTTTTTTTGTTGTTGAGTTGTATGAATTCTTTATATATTTTGGAGATTAACCCCTTGTCGGATAGATGGTTTGCAAATATTTTCTCCCAGTTGGTAGTTTGCCTTTTTATTTTGTTCCTGATGTCCTTTGCCTTGCAGAAGCTTTTTGATCTGATATAGTCCCATTTGTTTTTGTTTTTTTTCTTTTGTTTCCCTTGCCTGAGTAGACATGGCATTGGAAAAGATCCTTCTAGGACCGATGTCAAAGAGTGTACTGCCTGTGTTTTCTTCTTGGAGTTTTATGTTTTCACGCCTTAACTTCCAGTCTTTAATCTATTTTGAGTTAATTTTTGTGTATGGTGAAAGATAATGGTCTACTTTCATTCTTTTGCATGTGGCTGTTCACTTTTCCAAATACCATTTATTGAAGAGACTTTCCTTTCTCCATTGTATCTTCTTGGCTCCTTCATCAATGATTAGCTGTCCATAGATGTGTGATTTTATTTCTGGGCTTCCAGTTCTGTTCCATTGATCTGTGTGTCTGTTTTTTTCCGTGCCCGTGCTGTTTTGATTACTACAGCTTTGGAGTATATTTTGAAGTCAGGGGTTGTGATCTCTCCAGCTTTGTTCTTTATTTTCAGGATTGCTTTCACCAATTTGGGGTCTTTTGTTGCCCCATATGAATTTTAGGATTCTTTGTTCTACTTCTGAGAAGAATGTCATTGGGATTCTGATTGAGATTGCATTGAATCTGTAGATTGCTTTAGGTAATAAGAACATTTTAACTGTATTTGTTCTGGAAGTTTAAATTTTGATTTATCAGAAAGGACTGGAAAATAATGTATTTTAAGGGATCTACAAATACCCAAGATCTAGGTTAAGATCTGAAGTATTGCATGTGGGAAAAAAAGGAAGGCAATGACTTTAGAGTTTAACTTTGTCTGGTGAGAGAGTAGATTGGATTGGATAGTACTGATGGAAGTATGCAAGTTTCTGTTTATTTTGTAAATAATTAGCTTTTGCTAAAAATTTGTGTTAATTTTGCTGAAGCGATCCTGAGGCTGGATCAAAAACTGTGCTACTGTATACTACACACATGCACGCACACATTTTAAAATTATGTTTTACGTGTACAGTTGAGTCTGTGGTATGTATGGCTTGCCATATTTGTGGTTTAGTTAATTATTTTCATCTTCCTGAAAAGCACAAAATCAGTGGGGAATTTTTCTCCCTGATATTGTGTCACAAAAGACTCTGATTTATTTTTACATTTGCCAAGGAGGGATATATGTGAATTAAAGTGTGTCTCCACAATTGCTAAAGCAAATCAGTACATGTCTAGGAAAAACAGAACCCTATGGGATCAGATATGAAACTCATTTACAGTCATGCGTCACTTAACGACAGGCTTACATTCTGAGAAATGCACTGTTAGGCAATTTTGTCATGCAAACATCACAGAGTACACTTACACAGACCTGGCTGGTACAGCCTGCTGCACTCCTAGGCGATGTGGTACTGAACTTATGGGACCACCGTCATGTATGTGATCCATCGTTGACTGAAACATCATTATATGGTACATGACTGTAGTAAAAATTCCTCATCTTCATCCTCTTATGCCATTTTAGATGAACTCCAAAATTAGTATTGAAAAAATCTCTATGACTAGTTTAGATGATTATATGTCATTTTGGATCCAGAGATCCAAATATAGAATTTCATACATAGTTACAGTAATTTTCTAAACTGAATTAGGCTTTTGGTATAAAATATCAGGGTATTTGAAATTAATTCTCTCTCCTCTGAGTGATTAAAAATTTTAAAAAATTTATAACACATGTGGTATTTACTTTTACAAACTGTTGATATCCTGATAATAATCCAAAAGGCTTTAAAAATGAGAAAAATTATGATAGCTAGTTATATGTTTAATTATGTATTTGGTTATATATTAGTCATACATTTATCTTTAGAGGCCTAATTTATATTTTCCCTAACAGTTTTTTAGTTATATTTTTTCATAGTGTTTTATTTTTAAAAAATAATCATTCATATTTCTTAGTTTATCAGTGACACCAACTTTATCTCAATTTCAATAAATAGTGATAATGAATTCAAATCTAATTGTGATAAATTTCTCTAAAGTCCTGGAAATATATCCATGCCAGTGATTAAACTGAATACTTATTCACTTGTAATTTTTTTCCTTGAGAATACTATACCTTGAGTTATTTTTGTCTGTCCTTAGTACTAGGACAGATAGACTAAGTTACTTATTTAGTGCAATAGAATTGTAGTTTACTTTTTTTTAAAGTAGTCATAGAACTTAGATACTGTTTAGTTATGAAGTATTTTGTTTTGAAGATGTGTTTAAATTTAATGGCTTCAGACAACTTTTGTATTCTTCTTTGGGTCTTGCTCCTAGATCAATGTGAAAAAGAACAGAGAAAATACAAAAATTTAGGTAAATGATAGAAACATGATCCAAATGGTAGAATGGTTCTTTGCAATATTAACAAAGTAGTTGATACAAGTCAACAAGGTAGTTTGACCTTAGCTGTTTGATTAATGACAGGAGACAGAATCTTAAGGGTTAGAGGAAATAACATAAGACTCTGAAAGAACTGAGATAAAATGAGCCAGAAAATGGGAGATGCCAGAGTAGCTTTGACTGCCAGTGAGGGGAGGAGGGAGAAAGCAACTCTTTAAAAAAATTTATGTCAAAATGGTGTTCAGTGGTCCATCACATTGAATCAACACACTTTTATTGAAAACTTATTATTTAGCACACGCTCTGGGGGTGCATTTCTCTTATCCTCTGAACTTGAAAACCTTTCTCGTTGATCTTTAATATGGGTCACTGAACAGATCTGTTTTACTTGATTAAGTAAATGGTAACAAGACTTAGGTCGACTTCTTCGCTTTTACTGTACTTACTTAACAGTTCACTTTGTCAAACTTCCACCTCCTCTACAAGATGAAGAAAATTAGTGGTTACAATGTAATGTAATTGTATTCAGCTTGAAAAATTATTGAAGAAAATATTTTCCTACCTTTTGTCCTTCATTTATTTGTTAGAAGCATTCCCTTATGTGTATAATAATAATGAGTCAACATTTCTTTTGCTGAAGTTTAGTAAAATCAAAGCATTATTTAATTTAAAATGTTATAAATCATGTGCCTGTTAATTTTCTTTCCTTAACATTTAATTGGAGATTTTTTTCTCAATTAGCTCACCAAAATGTTGCTAGGTGCCTCTGTGGCTGTTCGCTATTTGAACAGAGAAGCAACTAATTAGAATAATAGAAAAGTATGATTTGTTATTCCTGCATTTTGATAGGTTTTTTTTAAAAAGGGATTTTTTTAAGGAAGCTGTACCAAAATGTATTATATTACTAAATATAAGATCCATACTCTTCCTTAAAGCGCTTTTTCACCTCACTTTCCAGACCTTCCTTTATTCTCTATCATAATACTAATCAAGAAATGGGATGTTTTCCCAAGTTAAGAAAGCTTTTCACGCATAAAGATTCAAACTGCTAAAACAAATATATCACGAGCTGGTTTTTCGTTTGACAAAAGATCTTCTACGTTACAAAAAAGTTTCCTAAAGGTTACTTTAAATAGACAACTCCCTTAGTGTGCTGAGAATCAAATCAAAGAATGTTCCAGATTTTAAACGTGTTCTTTTATGGGTGCACCTGTTCCTAATATTCATATGTAAGTGATAGCTATCTACATGTGTGTCCCAATGTGGTGGGTCATGAAAATTGGTTTGTGAATTACTCACGTTTGCTAACGTTGGAGAAATAGTGAAGATGGTTTAGTTTTCTCTTACTATACTATTGCGTCCAACCAACCTCTCATCCTTCTTCTAGCCCAGTCCCAGAGGAGAGGATGGGAGGGAAAGCAAAATCTCATACTCAGAAGCACACTCTATGGAAAGAGGAAATGGGAAACGCTATTAAATAACACTAAGTTCGGGGGTTTTCTCTCCTATTCTAGTTCTTAGTACCTTTAGACTTGAGATGATCCATTATGTATGACTCAAGTAAAGTATTAGTAAACTAATACGTTTAATTGGATTCTAACGCCCATGAGATTATAGCAGTCCTTTCTGTGAATTGTGAATCTGCTTACATTTGTTCTTCATGAAATCATGACTGGTTTTCCATGTATTTTCATGGATAACTCAGAATATAAGATCCTTCACAATAGTCCTTTTATATCTGTTTTTCATGGTACCTACAACCTGTGCCACATAATAGATGCCTGAATAAAGGATGACATACATTGCAATTGTTAAGACTTTTGGAGGGACTGCATTGTTTAAATGCTTGTTATGAATGTAATCTTATTTATGGTAATATTATGACTATTGGTTCAATAATGTTTAATAAACACTTACTATGTGACAAGGACTATACTAATTATTTTACCTCTGCTGTTTCACTAAATCTCAATATAAATCTATGCAGTTGGGGCATTATTAAAATACTCACTTGATATGTAAGTAAGTGTGCTGAAGACAAGTTAAACTCTTGCCCGAGGTCATAGAGTAAGTTGGCTTGAGATTTGCAGTGCTGTCACTGACTCGTCTGTTCCTTCACTGGCTCTTGCTCCCACTCTTCCTTCAGTCTTACAACATTAAAAAACTACAGGGGCCAGCCCTGGGGCATAGTGGTTAAGTTTGGCATGCTCTGCTTCAGCAGCCCGGGTTTGCAGATCCCAGGTGTGGACTTACCCCATTCGTCAGCCATGTTGTGGTGGCATCCCACGTACAAAATAGGGGAAGATTGGCACAGATGTTAGCTCAGGGCTAGTCTTCCTCAAGCAAAAAGAAAAAAAACAAAAAGGAGAAAGATTGGCAAAAGATTCTCAAGGAAAATCTTAATCAGCAAAAAAACCCAACAAAACGCTACAATCTTTTATATCTATTATTGTGAAAATATACTAGTCATTCATTATTTTTCAGTTATAGTACAAATGTGAGCAGTTCAACATGATGATCCATTCCTCATTTGGTTGGAAAATTAACCAAGAGCGGGAGGCAGAGACCTCAGAGGAAACACATACAACTTTGAGATAAACTCTGTTTTGTTTTCATGTTAAATTTTAACTTTTAATCCCTTTGCAATATTTACTCAACTGTCAGTGAAATGATAAATCTTCTACCTCATTTCACAAGAGGGCAGCACTTTCTTTTAAAATTTAGAATATGACTCAAAAAATATAGTGAAATTAACGTTTTCTGTCTTGAAGTTTGAGTGTTGTACAGAAGAAGGACTGGAAGCTCTCTCTTTGGAGAAAGTGAATAAGATAAGTGCCAATCTTTAGAGTCCCTTGGGTCCTTTCAAAAAATGGAAAGATGGATTAAAACAGCCCCTTGAATTTTTTACTTGAAAGTTGGATTAAATGAACTATCTTGGTAACTTTGTCAATGTGTAGGAGTCTGCTAAGATCTTGGCTTTCTCTTCAATTATGAAATCACATTAAGGGTATAGCATTTTAATAAATTCTAATTGTTTTGCTCTTGTCAATTAAAAACTAGGTATTGCACAATATATGCAGTGCATATGTGTGTATGGCTGTGTGTTTATCATTCAACAGGTGATCTGAGGGACAAATCAATTTAATCTTTTCTCCTTCTGTCATTCCTTGTTGGGGTTAGAGGTAAGCCAAAACAAATAGACAAAACAACCTGTAAACAAAACAAGGCAAAATGTAAGGAAGTGCAGGATAACAGTGTGGCAAAATGGAGATGACCGATGTGGACAGGAAATTGTTGAATTAAAGCTGTAGTCCAGGGCTTTGAGTAGAGGGTGGCAATTGAATTGGACCTCAATGGCTGGATAAAATTTGAATTGATAGAAAAAAGAGAGGTTATTATTTAAGACAAAAGAATCCTGTTAACGGAGGGGAAATAGAGCGTATATTGGAGAAAGTTAGAAAAACATATCCTTGAGAATATTGAGGAAACCATGCTTAGAATGTATAACAAGGCCGCTCGCCATATGTGACTATCTAGGTTTAAATTTAAATTAATTAAAATGAAACAAAATCAAAATTTAGTTTCTGAGTCACACTAGCCACATTTCAGGTATTCAGTAGGCATGTTACTCTTTTGGACATCAAAGGTAGAGAACATTTCCATCGTCGCAGAAAGTTCTATTGGATGGTGCTACATTACAGTTTAGATATTTTGGGGATGGGATGTGGAGAACAATTAAAGAAAAATAGGGGTGTTGATATAATAGTATCAAGAACTTTTGAATTTTAAAGCCATAAGCAGAAAATGAACTTATTTATTAAGTTCTTTCTACAGACCAAACACAGCTGGCCAGATATAAGTGTATTATGTAAGAGTTCTAAAACAGTCATAGTCAATTTACATTTGAAATTAGCTGTTATTATACTAGTTTTATAGATGAGGAGGAAACAGAGGGTGAGACGAAATAAGTGACTTTTTTGATTAAAGTAGTTTTTGGAGAGAATTTGGTTTGTCATGCTAATAGATACAGGGGATAATTTGAGGGTAAAGAGAGACAGGAATCGAAAAGAAGGCTTGAAGTAATCCTGTTGGCAGGTGAAGAAAGAAAACATACATAGGCTTCTCAAAATAATCTATTGTAATGATATACTTTTCAGAGTTTTTAGTAATTTTTTGAAAATGTATGAAAACTTAGTAGAACCCTCACTTTCACTCTAGAAAACTCCATGCAGGCACTCCTGGTATTGCGCAGAATTGTGTGAAAGCCTTAATTGTGCTACGACTAAAATTATCCAATTATCAATGGATTTTTGTTGAAACTAATGACCGATCAATAATACAGGACTAGTGAATGTCTTCCTTAATAAGAGTGTTTGAGTGTTTGCTGAAGTGTCAGAGGATCATTTTACAGAGAAAAATCAAAGTCCAGACAAGGGTTCAAGTGTCTTTTTCTGGGTCAAGCAGCTGGATAAGTGTTACAGATGCAACCACAACCCAGGTCTCTTGACTCAAAGAATGTTGTTCTTTCTTCTTTATCCCACGGAAGATAGAATCTAATAGGGATGGGATGTTATAATACAAATGAGTAATCTCATTCATATGTAACGTCAATTATTACTTTCTCATGTTATTGAAAAGGTTCTATGTTGTTTTTAGACTATCATAGTAGTAATATGATCTGATTTATAATTTCTAATGAGAAAGTTATATTCTAATGATTTAAGTTCTTGTCATTCTGAGCTATAATCTTTTTTGTAAGAGTGTGTAGCATTGGCTGAAAGATAATTAAGAGGCATTAAAAAAAAAATATGCCACAGCTAAAAAGGAACAGCCAATGGCTCTGGGAGTAGGAATAGAGAGGGGGTGTGATGGGCCAAAGAATATCATTGTTTCTAAGAATGCTTTGTAGCAACATTTAGGGTGCATTTAAGTTGTCTAAATTAGTTTCATATTTTTCAATATTATGTAGTCTTTGTAGCATCCTTAATAACATGCATCGTGTTTTGAATCTACTAATTAATAATAGATCTTAGACTTGTGAGTGTATATTATGAATGTGCACATTACCAGCAGCCATTCAGTTAAGGCTGGTGATCAAGATGGCTGTCATAATTTTGATAAAAGTGGCAGTGTAACTGAAAAAATAAGATCAATTTTATTTTATAGATCTCTCATTAATTATAAAAACATCTCTGTAGTAATATTCCAAAAAGGTTTTATGCAATAGCAACATCACCTGAGTATTTGTTTAGCTTCACGAGGTTACGGTTTTGATGCCAGTACTCATTTTATATGCATAAGTAGATTTGGTGCATATATATATATGCATGTATAGATTTATATGCAAATACTGGATTCGCTGTTGTGCTTTTAAAGGCTCTATTACCCCAATCATTCCATAGTTTTATTTTAAAGTTAAAACACCTGCCAGATCAAATTCTGGATCTAAATTATGCCTGCAATTCCTTGGTTTGACAGTATTTAATATAGAGCTAGAGATTCTAACCCTTCTGCTCCTATTTGATATAGCCCTAAAGAAGAATGTGCCTGATTTTGGGGTCCAATGGTTGAGCCTGCAGTGGTCCATTTCCTTCAGTGTTTTGTTAGATTAACCTTCCTAGCACATCGAGCATCGCTTCTGCACACGTGACAAGCAGGGCAGGGTCCATGGTATTTTCTCTCTCACTGCTGTCACTTAGATCCATGAAGAGAACTGCTTTGTCTTCCGGCATCTCTTTAGCCATCAGTAAACCCTGGCACTCTCGCTCTGCCAGCCTCTTAGGTTGGATCACTTAGCCCAACTTGAAAGATGAAGCGATGTTTCAGTTGCCTTGAACAAATCAGGATAGATATTCTTTTTTGAGTGTATATCAACTATTTTATAAACATTCCAAAACATTTTATACTACAGACTATCACAGTATTAGATGACCATAGGAGGACTTGTATCCTTGGAGAGAGAATAGCTTGAATCATATAATGCCTATTTAGACACAATGTTATTATTTAAGTAAGCTGAAGTTACTAGTTATATAGTAACTTATGAGAACAAAAGGGCTTTGTTTCCATGTCTTTTAGAAAAGTTTACCATTGACCAGCCCACTGCTGCTGAAGGCTTCTTTCTGTTGAGGGCTGATTTACTAGAATGTCCGGCCATCTGGCACCTAAAACTTTTGAAACTTTCAGAGGCAAAAATGATTGTCTCTAGTGGCATTTACCTTCAAATCTAATGATGCCAGTATTTTTCTGAATAGATATCTACCTAGAAAGATAGATGTGTTTTCTTGGGAATTTTCCATCTTTTATTGATTTAATTTTATGTGGAAAAAGTACTATGTGCTTGTGATAAAATTTCCACACAGTGTAAAATACTTCAAGTGTCCCATTCTAGATACTCAGATCTCCAGTCTCTCTCAGAGGTAACCATCATGGCTATCTTCTTGTATATCTTTCCAGAAATATTATCTATATTTCATATATTGTACCCAAATGCGACTGTTTCAGTCTGCTCTTTTTTGCATATATGTACATTTTCTATATACATGCGCATAGAGATTATTTCTTATTAACACGTAGAAGCCATCTCTGTCTTTTCCATAGCTACACAACATTCCAATTCCATTGTGGAAATTGACATAATTTGTTTACACGGTTACCTACTGGTGGACCGTTAGATTGTTTACAGCTTTTTGCTACGTCACATAGGACTTATTGAGCATCCTTGTATATATGTCTGGAGATACATTTGCAAATTAAATTTCTAGAAATAGATTTCTCATTCAAAGGTTATATGCATTTTAATGTTTGATGAATATTGCTAAATTCTCCCCCACTCCCAATTTGGCAGATTTTTTAAACTCAACTCTACTGCTTCTCATAATCTCCAGGAAATGTAATGGCTTAACTTAATTCTTCCAAACGTAGGAATTCTTCATTCTGTAATCAGCCTACTGATTTTGTTATGAGCTGCGTAATACGTTGTCTGGGTTCACTGTCTATAGAGTACTTTATTGGAAACTTTTGGTGAAGAAACAAAGTCATGACATAGAACTCATTGTCCAGAACAAACATATGACGAAAGTGAGATAAAGGTACAGAAAGTAAATATAACTAAAGATACTCAGGGAAAAATGGGTGATGATGTCCTCTGACTTTGGGCGAAGCCATATTTGCAAGTGTAAGTAGTTCCTGTGATAAGTGTATTGACTGGTTATTGGTGAGATTAGTGGAGATGAATCATGATTAATGGGTTGAAGAAGGCTTGGGGTCTGATTTTGCAAAGAATTACAATTGGGATGCTAAGCAGACAGATGGCAGGAACGTGGCTCAGAGTTGAAGCAATACGTCAGCTCTGGGTGAACCAGCCTGCATGCGTCAGAAATGCTCTGTTGCTTAGTATTACACAGAAGCGTAGCCCATTTCGCTGGCTTAGTCTGAGCTCCCTCTTGGTTCGCCCAATGTTGGTTCCTTAAATACATATTCAGATTATAGGAACAATGCCCTCCTAGGAAGAGCACCAATTTTTAATTTGTGAGTGAAAACAGCAACTTCAATTTTCACTTATTTTGACGTGTTCGTTGTTGTGAAGATTTTTATTTTAATTTTTGGCTTTAATTGGCTGAATCTGGTTGGCTGAGGAAAGTTGATAAAGCCTTCACAAAACTTTTAGCAACCTTTAAGAACCTTCTCCAAAGCCTGTGTGATTTGGTTACGTATCCCCAAGCTCGCGGCTGTCAGTGGCCATCTGGAATTGTGAGGACAGCCGCCTGAGATGGTTTCACTCTTGTCTGATGCTGCATACTTTTTAGGAAAGATATGGTTTTGAAACATTAAACTGTCTTGGCATTATTTTTAGTCACCTAATAAAGTGCTTTCTGAATCATTAAATATTTAGAAGGTTGCTGAAGGCTGACCCCTGCACCTGGGTGGCTAATTCAGACCCAGATCAGCTGGCATTTCTCTGCCTCAACTCCTACCCCATCCATCCACTCCCCTTAAGAAGAAAAACCTCTTTGTGCCTTTGAAAATGTCTAGTAGAATCTTCTGGCTCTAGGTTTTGGAAATCTATAAAGTACTGAATCTTTTTCTTATGAATTATAATTTTTATTTCCTGACTGCCACCTGTGTCATTATCAAAATAGATGACATTATTGAAGAGATGAACATTAAAAATAGTTTTTTTCTGTACAAGGCATATTGCCTGAACTTCCTGGGATAAAAGGAGAGTTCCGCCTTGCCTTTCATCCAGGGGCTCAGGCCTCCATTTTAGATGGAACCTCTGCCCTTTAGGGCTGTATATTACTTTAAATAGCTACCAGCTGACAGACTTGGTTGCTGGCTGACGTTAACTAGAAAGCTGTAAGGTATTGAGCAGTCTCCCCCGATAGTGCTATAGCGGCAGTAGACAATGAATGGAAATCTCAGATCAGGATTAGGGTCTTGAGGCTATTTTATTTTTGAATTGTAAACCTTGAGTTAGAAGGGTCATGAAAAGGAGACCTGTATATGTACATTTTAAAGGCTTTATGATCTAGGTCTTTCCTTGAATCTGAATGGGTTTATAACGAGTAAATTTTTCAACCCATGCCTGAAGCTCTTCATTTTGACTAAAGCCATGATGTACCGATTTGTGGTCACCTATTGACCTCCATATGCTTCGCTTTAGAGCCTCCCAAGACACTTTTTTCTCCCTTTTCTTTTTATTCTTTATATTGATCAATATAAAGATAAACCTGTTAGGTTTTGCATAGGAAACATACTTTATCTTTACAGTTTTAAAAAACGTGAACTCTCTGTTTAGTGGGAAGGTAGCCGTACTTAAGATCTACTCTATGGGTAAGACATAAATTGTTTTTCAGCAAAGCATTTGGGCTGCTCTTTTTGCTTATATTTGGTAGAACTCTGAAGAATGTCTTATTGCCTCGATGAAATTGCTAAATGAGTAAGTCATCTTTTAACGAATTAAGTGAAATATAGCTTTTAAGCATAAAAAGTTTTTTAATTAGCCTAGCCTTTGAAAGTTTTTTGCCAAAGCCGTATATACACTTAGCTCCCTTCATTTTGGCAATGCAATATGGTTTTTATTAAGTCATTTAGATTTAGATTTTATTGGTTCCATTGTTGAGTTTTCCCGTGCTGCTCTGTGGTTCCGTAACCTTCATGTTCTCATGGAACTGTGTGTCTATGTTTAGACATGGATTATTTCGCTGGAGAATTTTAGGGTCTTCAGTGTTGATCTGCTGCAGGGGTTGGTGGTATTATGTTTATTCCACCTCTTGAGGATTAGTGCACAATTTATTTGCACACTAGTTTAGACTGGCAAAATGTCAACTACTTCAAATTTCATCATCCAATTTATTAAGTCTGTCTGGCGATGTACTGCCTTCACTGAGGCCTCCATTTTTTGTTTTAATGATTACAGGAGATAATGTATCAAAGAGGGGCTTGGTAAAAAAGAAAAAAAGAGCTACGGAGATGTAATGTATATTACCAAGATGATATTTTGTATACAGAGTTTAAACTGAGAGAGTATTCTTATTTATAGCTAGCAAACACAAATACATAGTAAAATGTGCTCACTGTTACAAAAGCAATTCACATTTACATTTTACAAGTCTCACTTCTCCACTCAGTCATCAAAGAGCACAGTACTTTGGAATAGTATATTAAATATTTAGCTATTTGAGTTTTATAGAATGTATTTGGATTTTGACATAAATAGTTTGTCTTTGATCCTTTAAAAATGACATTTTTAGTTGCTTTCCAGTTTTAGTGAGAGTATAGTTAGCCTGTTATTAGAATTAGGTGAGAGAGAAAAAATTTTCTTGAATAGTTCCATATGGATCCACTGAGTATTTTCCCCCCTTTTTCTCCTAAGAAAGTGTCATCATAGCCAGGTTCATCAATATCTTAGTTTTTAATATTTTATAATTGTAGTTAAGGGAACTTTATTTAAGTGTTCTCTTTCTGCCCAAGCGGAGGTGCCAGTTCTGAGAATGGGTACCAGGCATTTGTAGGGAATGGCTGGGGGCCAGTAGGGGACAGAGGCTCTGACTTCTGGACGCTCCACTCTGGAATTCATGTGGGAACATACTCTTCCTCTCTTTCTTTATCCTGTCTTTGTCACTCCTAGGACACAGGGAGCTATGATTCTGATAAAGCTTCCCTTGCTTTATCTTTTGGGTAGATTCCCTAAGACAAGGATGCTGCTGTTTTTCATTCATAAAGATTACTCTTGTATAAGGAGACAAGATGTTTGGAGCTCTAATAATAACATACTGTTCTTGTCTTGGTATAAGAATCCTTTAAACGTAAGACTCTACTTTAGAGAAAGACCATGGTATTCTCTGTTGTTCCACAGAGTTTTTATTTAACTCGTTCTCCTGATATGTGCATGGGGGATTTGCGTGTTTGCACATGTCTCCGATCACAGTCATCCAGCACCCTGGGTGGTAGTTGGAAGTTTGCCCAGCTGAGAAAGATTGTTCTTTTTCTCTCTCCCCTTTTATTTATTTATTTATTTGTGGTAGTGCTCATGGTTCCTTTTGTCTTGTTACGTAAAAAAGTTTATTTGTTGCTGCTGAAAGATCTCGGCATGTGGCCCCAGAGCCCTCACCGATCAGAGTCAGCCTGGTCAGTTTCTGTGGTTTCTTTGCTCCATTTCTGATGTTTGGTGGTCATGCTGATCTCAGTGCTTTTTCTGATCCAAACTGCACAGGTTATTTTTACTTACGCATTTCTGGATCATCATTAGTTTACCACACTTGCTTTTGAAATTAATAATGTCTGTATAAATCTGAATTGGGAGCACTTTGAGGGGAAACCCATTCTGCTAGAAATCTCATAAAGTCATTTTGCCCCTGGGGACATGTTGGTTTTTATGAATAAATGATGAAAATATTTTAAAAGCTTGTTAAATTTTGTATAGATCCGCATATGTAAAACACATGCTATTTAAATACTGATATGAAAATAAGTTGGGAATGAAATGGGGAAAAAAAATGGTTTGCACCCCCCCCCCCACTGCCCCCAAATAACCACATTGCGTACTGTTCCCTGATAGGTTTTTGTTTTTTTCTGTTGTTAATGGAATTTGTTTCTGCATATGATTAAATGAGTGCTAACAATTTTGATGTTTAAGTAATTCAAATAGCCTTTTAAGAGGTAGTATTCTAATTTCAGGGGGTTTTTTTCTCCTTTGCTCTATGCCCTGATGCGAAAAGTAAACTTAGTTACCAAGATTAACATCCCATGTGTGATAGTGTCAACTTTAAGAGCATTATATATTTGTGATGAAATTCTGCACACAGCTGCAGAAATACGTTTCATATGGACGTATCTGTCTTATTGGTACACTACATAGCTATGTGATGCAGAAGCAAAATCACATCTTGGCCTTGGAATGATGTCCACAATAGCAGTGCGCAGAATAGATCGTTTAGGTTGAATTTTTCCCTTTAAAGCAATTACACCTAAAACTTTGTAGAAGATAGTGCCTCTCTGAGTGCCAGTAATAATTTAACATCAAAATTGAAGACATTTAAAAGTGACTGGTTATTGCTCACATTTTGAGTAGTTTCACTTATTAAGTTTTATTTCAGAAATGAGTAAATTCCCCCAAATTTACGGAATGACTTTTAGGGGTATCAATGAGATGAAAGAATTTTCCTTTAAAAGTGTCTCCCCATCATTTTACTGTCAAACCTTTTTAGAAATAATGCAGTTGATCACACATCCTCTGTTTGGAGATTCGTGTTGTCTTGCGTACCCACCTTTTTGTTCTCGTGGGTGCGCTCTCAATTGGAATATGGATCCTGTGATCCGTTCCGGATGGAGGCAATTGGAGAGATGCTGAACTGCAGTGTGGAGCAGGGAGGCCTCCAGGAAATGGGAGTGAGCTTCACTTAAAAACTGTGTGAGGGGTGGTGGAAGGGAGGATGCTGATTAAAATAATAAACAACCGCTGGAAAGAAAAGTAGATTACCACACTACTGTCAGATCAGCGAGGGGAGCTGCCAGCGCTGACTGATGCTGCCCTCCCCTGCCGCAAACTCTGCAAAGGCGGGGGCCATGAGATCTGCTGCTACAACTCTTCTCCGGACAGATAGAACAACTTTTTAAACAACTTAGTTCTGTGGCACTGACAGCATCCCTTAGGCATAGCCTGACCTAGGGAAATGGACTGAAACTAGCTTGGTGGTTACCATAGCAACACAGGCTGCGGTGTCTGGGAGAGTGCAAACTAGTGGCCTCTTGTCCCCTGTTTGGGTGTTTCCTCAGACAAGACTGCACTCCTTGCTGTTCGAACTCTACGAAAGTCATGCTCTTTGAAAACTGGCTCTTTACCCGGGATTTTTTTTCTTTTTCTTTCTGAAACCAGTCTGAATGGAGGAAGTTGGTAATACTTGGCTCCTTCTTTTTTTTTTTTTTTTTGCTTTCTCTCATGCAAGTTTCCAGGATATAGCTTCTCTTTGCTGTGTGTAATTGAGACCAAACTCTAAGCTTGGGGCCCAGGAGAGAACAGTTGTGGGCTGCAGGTCATTAGTGAGGTGAGCAGAAGGGAATCCTGGGCTTCCCAGGGAAAAAAGGAGACCATGCCAGCCTCGTGGAACGCAGCTCCCAGAAATTATAGAAGCAGGTCTATTCCGTGTGAACTCCGAAGTCCATGAAAAACCGGACCCACGGTGGAGTGGCTAAAATGTCCCAGCGCAAGCTGCTGCTGCTGCTCATGGACCATAGCTCAAGGGCAAGGCTTGTAAAGGATTTTACAAAGGATTTTAAAGAATAGCCAGAAAAGATACGGTTTCTAGAAGTGAAACGCTGTTGTCTGAAGGAAGTTTGCCGGAAAGATGTAGGCTTTGAGGGCTACCGGACAATGATTGGTCTGAACTTCAGCTTACGGGAACTGCTGACAAAATTCGAAAAGGTAGGCAGAACGTGGACTTCATGAATGTTCTTTTTTTCTTTCTTCCTTTTCCTGTCTGTTTTTTACTGTGCATTTAGATGGCAGATATTCTGTTCACTCTGACTATTTAATATAATTTCTAAGGCATATTTGATTTGATATCCTCTTAGAACATTTTCTTTTCAACTAAAGAAGGAATTAGCAATTCTTTCCCTTGGTCAGGAGGGCTCCTCATGATGCCTGTCACTTTTAGAATTCCACATCAGAAGAGATCCTTTGTACTCAAGTTGGCTGGTAATTTAACTGAAAGTTATTTTGGAAAAAAAAAAAAAAACAGAAAACAGCAACAACACCGGGTTTTCATGCCAAAGTCTGACTTCATCAGGCATGGGTTCTGTTTTCCATACCCCTCACGTTTATCTCCCTGCAGTGGCCGAGCGCTGCCTTTTCCTCCCTCCTTCCTGAAGATTCAGTGCTGAGACTCGGCAGGAGATGCCTCACAGTGCCCATGGCACAGCTGATCTTAAACCTCTCCTTTTTGTTTCTGGGGATGTCTGATTTAAATGTGGAGTGCCTGCATGCACTGTGGAGCTTTGATGCTGGGATCATTAATTTTGCATTTAGTTCTTTTTTCCATAGGAAAGTTCTTGGCACACTCTAGAATTGAGTCTCTAGCCTGCCAAATGCTACCTTACATTTATGGTTAAACAAAACAGAAAACCTCAGCGTGCCGCTCATGGGCTCCTGCCCTCCTTAGCCTTTGGATGCCAAACATCTATCTTCTTTCAACTTCCAGTCTTTAAAGAAAAAGAAAGAGGCGAAGAACTCTCGCTCTGTGCGTAAATCAATTACTTATCAGTTGTTAAAGATGCGCTCAGTGGCTTTCACCATGAGTACCCTATGGTTCATTACAAGTACAGCTATAAGCCAAGACTGTATTGAGTCATTAAAGGAATAATGAGCTTTTTCTTACAAAACTACAATTGCCAGGGGAAAAAGTGTGAAACCGTGTCATTTGAGATGTTTGAAAGCTTTTCCAAAACAATTGCAGTCAGTTCTTGCCTCCTGGTGATCGCAGCAGTGTCGTGCAAGGAGGGTGGAGAACGCAGCATTTAGCTTCTTCTCGTCCTATGCTCCCTCCTGCTGCATCTCTCCTGCACCCCAAGTGCAATAGCAAGGATTGTAACACAGGGCGTACTTTGACCTCTTGCTTTAATATGTTGTTAAGGATCTAAATTCCTGAGAGTAACGGATGGTTCTCAATCAACTTGCTCACCATTTAAAAGGGGTGGAGGAGGGAGAGAATATCTTCTTTATGGCAGCTAGTAACAGCAGGTGACAAACTTTATGACTATAAAGAGGTCTATTAGCTCAGTTTGTATAGATTTGTCTGTTTCTTCCTAAAAAGGTATAGGGCATATGTTACATGAATAATTCATTACTTAGACCCCCCCCTCCCTCCCCCACAGTAATTGTGGGCAATAGCTGGACTTTTGTATTGTAATTGCTGCTGTTAGTCTTAAAATCCTAGGTCAGATATTTATTTTTGTGTTGGACGCCTTTATAAAAGTCTACATGAAAGTTAATGTCTTTGCCATCTTTCGTTCATGGGAAGCTATCATCCATGAATGTATTTTTCTCCAACTCAAGTATTAAAAAAAAATCCTTTGTGTATTTTCGCACAAGCTGTCTCATATATTTAGCCGGTGGTGCATTGACTCATTGCCAGGAAAACTGGTACGATGGAAAGGGACCACTCCCTCACACCTCTTGAATACAACTCCCTACCTTCCTCCAACTCTGAAAGTGATAATGCCACTTGTAGGGAGAGAGCCCGGCCTGCTGCCGTGATGCAGAAGCCACAGGAGACCTTCGGAAGCTGCCTAACAGTCATTCCAGAGTGCCTTTAGTCTCAGTTCCCTCAGTCCTGTCTTTTCCTCAGTGCTTGTGGGCTGCTTCTAGAGAGAATACTAACCTTAATGGTTTAACACTTTTCCCTCCATATCAGTAGATGTAATTGTTCGGTTCGATGTTCAGGTTATCACAGCAAAAAGGCAGTTTCGCTGTGTTCCTGAGTCCATTTCAGGCTTTAAGAAAACTAGAGTCCAAGGTTGGGAGAGTGTTGGGTCTTCCGATGATGGTTAATCTGAAAAAGTGTAGACTGGTCAGATAACTGAAATGCCCAGATGATGGCAGAGCTTCAGCCTAACTTGAAGACAGCAGTTTGTTCTCCAGGTAAATTGAAAGGGGGTATTCTGTTTGACAGTTTTGAATTTTAGAGAAATCCAGTGGTTTTGTGAATTCTATTGGGTGTTTGTTTATATATGAATGTTTGGCCGTGATTGAGATCTATAATTTGGTTCTCTAGTCCCAAAATGTGTGATGCCAAGATTGGGATTTTCCAGCAGAGGCCGAATGGCACTTGCACTTGGTACTCATTCCTAATCTCTTAGAACCAGAAAAGGCCATGTTGGGAGTCCTTAGGGATCCAGGTGTCAGGAACTGTTGTCTACTGTTCCCTTGAGGTGACAGCTCACCAAGGATCAAGAAACCCCAATTGGTGGGAACCATGGGTACCCCAGAGTGGTCCCACAGAGGAGGTTGAGACTGGAACATCTCACCAGGGGAGGATGACTTTGTGGCAAGGTGTGCCTGCAGTATGTAGATCTTAATCATCTAACCAGGTGATGAGGGGTGAGCCTTGCGACAGTGTGCCCAGGGTGATTATCCTAAGAGTTCAGACTCCCAGTTGACTTGACACAGAAAGCTGGTCCAGCAAAGCACCTCTCTGAAATCTGGCCTATGAGTTGGTTTTATTGCCACCCTGATGTTAACGAATTAATTTTCTCTTTGAAAGTGCTTCATAAAGGAAGTATCTGATGGCTTCAGGGGCTATTAATATGCTGTCATACTGAGCCATGTGCATTGTGTACTGTTTCATTTATTTAGTAGTCACCAAGGATAGAGTAATGGACAGTTTTAGCTCAGTGACATTTTGAGTGACTATTGCCTTTTATTTTTGTAGTTCTGATACTAGATGATTAATGATGATGGTAATGCTCTAAGGATGTGCGTGTATGTATACGTGTGTCTGAGGAGTACCATTCTCTTAGTGAATTCTTTGGGAAAGATGCTTCCCATAGTGACAGTACAGAGAGAAACCACTCAATGCTAAATTTTCTTTGTGGCATTTACCTCCTGTGGGATGACTAATTTTTAAAATTATAATTTGGAGCTATATTTTACTGCTCAATTTGCAATACCTAATTTTAAAACACGTGTATCCTGGGAGACACAGTAGACTTCCAATTTCAAGGTCTACTCATTTATTCAATATTTGGTAAATATTTATGAAGCGCATAGTATGTATCAGGCATTGGGCTGAGTTCAGGGACAGTGGAGAAGAGGGTAAAACCTCTCCTCTTTGGACTTACAGCCTAGCGGGAGGATCCAGACCTTAAGCAAGGAAAGTTTTCATTACAAGCTTGTGATTTAGCAAAAGTAGAAGGAGCCGTAAGAGTAACAGGTAGCCATACTCCAATCTGGGTGCAGTGAAGTCTTTCCTGGAGAAATTACATTGAAACTGGGACTTGAAAGATGAGTTTAAGATGAAGGAAGGATCTGAGGTTGTGTACCTGTGTGCGTGCATGTGTGTGGGTGTGTGGGCAGATGTATGTCGAGGGGAAAAAAATGAGAGTTTTCTGGGCAATAAAACCTGCTTTACACAGGTCAGGAGTTCAGGAGTTGGGTGCCCCAGGATTGTGGTTTTCAATGTTTAAATGCAATAATCCTTGACCGGGTTTTCAAACCTGTTCATTTTCGATTATACCATCTGATTTGGGGAATTAAGGTGAGGCAATAGTTAGGCCACGTGAAACATTTAATAACTGCTCTTAAGAAACTTATGTTCATTGCAGATCAAACCTGCTTCTAGAAAGTGCACCTCAGAAGGCAAGCCATCACATTTTAACTCACCAGGATTTTAGTGTGTTTTGGTAATAGTTGTTATAGAAGCAAGGATTTGGAACTTATTTTGTTGTGAAAGGTGTTTTGGTTAATAGCAGTGTTTACTATGTTGGAATTTAAAATGTAGTTTGTTTGTTCATTGTCATTGCAAGTTGGCTTGTTCAAATTATCTCGCAAGTGCAGGTAATTGTGAACTTGTTCCACTAAGTAATTTAACTTTTCTTCTACGCTTTGTCTAACACATATTTATAATCACAGATAATGGGAAAAGAACTTTAGTGGCATTGATTTCTTAATTTATAAATGCTGCTGTAGGCCAGGCAATACGACTTTCTATTGTCTGTTAAAATGTGATTCCATAATTATTAATACAGTGATTAAAATCTATGAAATTAGTTGTTGACAGAAGATGTAGTTTATATATAATTAATTGAATAATTTATTAAATCAACGAATTAAGTAAGCTAATTAATTGAATAATTAATTGCAATTATTCACTATCCCAGAAGCTCACAGACTGTCTCAAAGCATATTTACATATCACATAATGACCTTTGATGATGTTATTTGCTGGTTGTATTATTTTTTAGGTAATATCTGACTGTTGTTTTTTAAAATTATGATTCCTCATTTTCGAAACCTAAAGCTCTGGTAGTAGTGCTGAGCTCCTGAGAATCCATCCTGAACTGTCGTGGAATTCTAGTTTGACTTTTGAAGGAATAGCGGGTTTCTTTTCCCCTAACGGTTGGCTTTGTTGACTTAGCCTGTGCCTTGGGAGGTGGTTGGGAAGGTGTGGCTAACCTCACTCTTCACCTTTAGGAAAGGGGTCAGGATTCCTTCAGAGAAAACATCGCTGTGGCCTTGTAGGGTTAGGTAAATAAGCCATGCAAAAATAAACCAAGATTCTGTCAACAAGGCCCCCAAACGATGAGTGTTTTCTGGCACCAGTTCAGTTGTTGGAGACTTCCCCAGGGTACTGTTCCAAATCTCTGTGTCCTATCAGAGAGTTCAAACAGTTCTGTTCATTATAACCTAAAGAAACATTTTTGCTTGTATAGTTATAGCCACTACTTGATTATAGAACCTTATAAAGAAAGACAGTACTTTAAATGTATATCACATACCTTTCTTTCTTCATAAAGTATTTGCATATAATATCTCTATGACTTATATCATTAAAGAAATGTCCAGTTAAGGGCAAAGTTAACATGAAAATGTCAGTTATTAAATGTCAGTCAATAAATAAATGTTTTCCTTTATTCATGAAGTTAATTTTGTCCTGGGTAGCAGGTGTTATGTGCAAAGAGACCAACTCTTGGTGAGGGAACCGCTGTGAGCTTTTATAGCCGTCTTTTGAAAGGCTGTTCTGAAAGAGTGCATCTTCTACTTGGGATGGTGTTTTTGTTAGAGAAAGCTACATGGTTCTCTTATTCTGACCCCTCCCTGCCTTTTTCTTAACCTTCTATGTTATGGTTACATTGTTTGAAGGCACATTTCAAGCATTTCAAGTGAATCCTTAAAATATTTCTTCTGGGGGCTGGCCCGGTGGCATAACAGTTACGTTGGTGCTCTCCACTTTGGTGATCCAGGGTTCACCAGTTTGGATCCCAAGCTCGGACCTATGCACCACTCATCAGGCCATGCTGTGGCAGGCATCCCACATATAAAGTAGAGGAAGATGGGCACGGATGTTAGCTCAGGGCCAGTTTCCTCAAAAAAATTTTTTTTTTCTGTTTTGTTTTCAAATGTTAGTTCAACTGCTTGAATAGCTTGCTGTGGCCCCTCTGTGCGCATGACCGGCTTAGGTTAAATGCTTGAAAGAGCATTGCTTTGTGCTTCTGGATGGATTACATTCTCATAACTAATTATTGATACCGATTTTGTGCTGTTTAACGTTTAGGAAAGCTTTCAGGTGGCGGAGGGAAGCATTAGTGGGGCACGTCTTCCAGCTGTGCAGTCAGATAAACCTTCTTTCACAGAACTCTAAGTTATTTTAGCATTTGATGCTGCAACAGGATCATGCTCTGACGGCCTCCCATGCTGGCATCTTGATTTTAAAACCAGTGCATCATTGCACAGTGATCTAGAAAGGCACACGATTCATTAACTGTGTGTAAGTCTGCATTTCCAGTGAAGAGTTACGCAGGCTTTGCTGTGCAATCTTCTAAAAATTTCAAGTTCCCCATGTTAACTTTTTAAAATAAAGAGATTAAATAAAATGATTACTACATTCCCTTCCAATTATTTAATTGTCTGATTTTCCCTGGCACTGCAGTGGCTAATGTGCCAATCAATCAAGATGAGGTTATTCAGACTTTTATTCATGCATTTATACATCTATCTACCTACCTACCTATCTATCTACCTATCTATCTATCTATCTATCAATGTATCTGTCAGTTTGTCTATCAATTTTACATAGGCTCATTCTGTGTAACAGAGACTGTGAAGGATACAGAAGAAATATTAAGATGATTTTCTGTCTTGAGCTCTTGCTATATTTGGCCAAATAAACATGCCACCAAATGTGAAATAAAACAAAATAACGTATGCTAGTTTCCTTCTCTTTGATTATTTTCTGGTTGTTGATTTCCTTCCTAACTTGATGAAGCTCATGCGTGGAAGGGTTTTCCACATATTGAAAGTTACTTTTCAACATGAATTTATGATCACTGGTAGCACTCTTCGCCAAAACTTTAGAGAAATGCTTCTAATCATTGACAGGGCCAGAGATGCAGTTCTGTTTTACGCCGTTCATCATTGTGGCTGGGTTGGAAGAGGTATCGTCTGATCTGAGGTTAGGAGCCAAATTTGCTTCATGCTCTTGGTATCCAAATTTCCTGATGGTCTAGAATGCTCTTGTGAAACTTAGAAAATGATTTATGGATCTTAATGCACTTTTGTTTTTCTAATTCTCTTGAATGTGAAAGGAAGTGTATAGATCAGGCTACTTCAGGAAGTTGTGATTTCAAATTGCCTTGTCATTTTAGGTGTGGTCCACTGATGATAATGTTTAGGAACCTATACAGGAAATTTGGGGCAAGATTCTCCTTGGCAATAGAGAGCAAAGAGATGCCTTGCTCATTGTGTTGTTGAGCTTCTTGAGAAAGACAACTATCATACATATATACAGCATAAGCTAACAGCTGTTGACTTTTTAATATATCTCTTTAGATGTCTTAAAATGCATTTCGGAACACAGCAACAGAACACTTCCATCCTTAAGTGTATAGCACTTTATAGTTCAGGAGATGACGCCAAAGAACCTTTCAGCAGAACTTTTCTTTCCTTTTTCTTTTTCAATGAGAATTTCTACTTGAAGCATCCCAAACCAAGATGATAATGAGATTGCCATTTCCAAGCGTAATGTTGCCCAGCCTGAGGACCTGGAATGAGTATCTGGCTCTGTTCCCTGCTCCCCTGTCGGTTCCCTCTCTGCGCTGCTCTGGCATGGGGTGCTAGTGAAATACAGAAGAGTCAATGATCTCGGAGTTTTTGTTTAGTGATTAACCCTAACTCTGGGTGTACTCAGGTCTCACATTGCAGGTGGACCTGATTTGGCTTTGTCATTAGGGTCAGATAACCCCAGAGGTCATCGGTTTGCAAATTTGGAGCATAAACCTCGTAGAAGCTGTCCATCAAACTTCCCACTTCTCACATCTGACTCTGTTAGTGTCACGTTAGACGTGACAAATCTCAGAAATTATAATACAGCAGTTCCGCCCCTTAACCTCATGTAGGTGACACCTTCCTACCACACTGATTGGAGTAGTGAGGTACAAATGGCCCTTCCCCGGGTCTTTGTGGTTAGTGTAGGTCTGTGAGGCTGGAAGAACAATCCGTTAGAGGCTGGCCCCACAGCCTTGGTTCTTGATGGAATTCATGGATTGCTTACCTGGGGTGAGTTCTAAATAAATGAAAGCATTCTGAGTATTCAAAGACTTTCTTTTTTTTTTTAAAGTTTGGCACCTGAGGTAACATCTGTTGCCAGTCTTTGTTTTTTTCTTCTTCTTCTTCTTCTCCCCAAAGCCCGCCAGTACGTAGTTGTATATTCTAGTTGTAGGTCCTTCTGGCTTTGCTGTGTGGGACGCCACCTCAGCGTGGCCTAATGTGCCATGTCCGTGCCCAGGATCAGAACCGGAAAACCCTGGGTTGTGGAAGCGAACATGCAAACTTAACCACTCAGCCACGGGGCCGGCCCCTTAAAGACTTCCTATTTAAATTTTTATCCTGCTCATTTAGAATTGGAGAAACTTAAGAAGAGTGAGGTTCATAAAGGAAAACTTAAGATGAGAAGGGTAATAAACTTTTGGTGTTAAAGAGTTTACTCTCCTTTTACTAATTCAGATTCATTATCTGAATTTCTGTGGTAAGTTGCTTTAATATTCATTACCAGTTAATGCCATGGAGACTCACCCCACACCTTCATGACCCCCTCTGGTGTCTGTTATTCTGCTTGTTAATTGGCTCATTTGTTGGATGGTAATAGCTGTTACACTGGTTAGCTACAACTAGATTGCTTCTATTTTATTTACGAGGAAAAGATGATTGCCAAATTAATATAGATAATTGTGTTGACAATCTTATGATGGGAGAGTATTAAAAAATTGATAAGACTGTATTTAAAATTTGTTGTATCTAGTTAGAAAAAGAATCCCTGTTTTTTGTAGAAATTTGGAAATGCAGAAAAGTATAAAGAAGAAATCACCTGTAATCCTCTTCTATAAGAATTTACACTATTTTGATTTATTTCTTACACTTTTTTAATGTGTATGTGTGTGCAATGATACACCAATACCTATGCTAATTTAAATATCTACTTTAGAAATTAAATTAACATCATAATAATATATAGCTTTGTATCCTCCATTTTTAAAGTTAGTATTATATAACCATTAATATGATAGTTTCCACTTTTTTACTTTAAAAACAGTATGATAAATATGTTTATACATCAATCTTCCTAGGATTACAGATTACCAAAATACTGTCTCAAAGTCTGAACCAATTTCTATTCTATTAATTTATAAGAATTCTTATTTTGCTTAAACTATACTCAAATTTGCTTTATAAAAATAAAATATTTTCCCATTTAATAGGAGAAATATTATTTTGTCATTAATTTTTCTTTCTTTCTTTCTTTCTTTTTTTGAGAAAGATTAGCCCTGAGCTAACATCTGCCAATCCTCCTCTTTTCGCTGAGGAAGACCGGCCCTGAGCTAACATCCGTGCCCATCTTCCTCTACTTTATTTGTGGGACGCCTACCACAGCATGGCGTGCCAAGTGGTGCCATGTCCGCACCCAGGATCCAAACAAGCAAACCCCAGGCCACCAAAGCGGAATGTGCAAACCTAACCACTGTGCCACCAGGCCGTCCCCTAGTTTTTATTTCTTAATGAGGATAAACATTTTTGTGAAAATGTTTTACAATTTTAGAAAGAAATTTTTTGTATTGAAAGGATGAACTATTTGTATGTCTAAATGTGAAAAATCAATTAAAATTATGTAAGATCTTAGAGATCTCTGTAAAACTTGGTATTTTGAGGAAAGTTTTGCCTATGTCTAAAGGAGAGAAAGAATCTGGATATTAACAAAATTCAATGATTTGGCAACAGTTACATAAAATTTCAACAATTGCTCACTGAGTCTGAAATACTAGTATCTAACTAGTTGATACATGAAATTTAGATTGTAATATTCTATTTTTAAGAACTGGGGCATCAATGTATTGAAGATTTTAAGACAATTATTTTCAATGTAAGAATCGTGGAAACACTTGAATTTATTATCGGTTAACGTGAAATTAACTATTTTGTTTCTAAGAAACTCAGCTGTGGTGTATAAAAAAATTAAGCTCTATGTGGCAATCCCAAGTAATATTGACACTAGTACCTAACATTTGCGTTATCTCTTTGCTTTTTTTCTCTTTAGGACATCCAGGCAGAAATTGATGCCCATAATGACATATTTAAAAGCATTGATGGAAACAGGCAGAAGATGGTAAAAGCTTTGGGAAATTCTGAAGAGGCTACTATGCTTCAGCATCGACTGGATGATATGAACCAGAGATGGAACGACTTAAAAGCAAAATCTGCTAGCATCAGGTCAGAATAGACAATATCAAAATAAAAATAATGGGAGAGGAGGACTTTCGTGCTTTTGTACAACAGAAGGAGAACAGGAAGCCTTACCACCGGGCTACTTCCTCAGAGATCGTTTTAAATTTAAATAGATTTAAATGCAAAGACTATTTCTTTATAGTTTTTGCCTCATTTATGTGCAGTGCCCTCTGCCCACTGTGCCTGACTACTTACAAATTCACATATCATATTTTAAACCTTATAATGCTAATAATAATGTTACCAACACCTGTTCATTATTGAATATTGACCTTGACCAAATGCCACGTTAGAATCTTTACAAACATTATTTAGTACTCAAAAAATCCCAGTAAGGTGAATGGTATACTTTCTTGCATGAGGAAACAGAGGCTTGGTGAACCTAAGGAATTTATCAAGTTTTTGAGCTAACAAGTGCTAAGCAGGATTTGGATCCAGATCTTTTTGACTCTTGGCAATGAAAGTGTTTTGCTTCATTGTACTGTGTGTATGTCCAACCTGATGATGTATTTATAGAAGTTAAATTTCTCTTGTGGGTGCCAAAATGGAAAACTGATGATTCCTGACTGCATTTGGAGAAAGTAAAGTTAATTAAGGATGAATCTGAGGACCAGAATGCTCACTAGGAAAGGACCTTGAAAAAATACTTATTGTGGCAATTATTAGTGTTATTGGGAGTCAAGAATGTTTTGGAATTATCTTTAATAGATGGTGGATAGTACCTAATTGAATATGAGTTTAGAGGAAACTGACTGAGAACCTGTTATTGAGCAAAGATCCCAAAGAGGAATGTTGGTAGGAAGACCTATGTCTTACGCACTTGGGTCAGTTCCTTTCAGAGTTCAGAAATCATACGATGTATAGAAAAATGTACAACTTAAAACCAAATGGCTTGAATTTGACTCTTTGACTTTACTATTTACTTTTTCATCTTGGGCGAGTCACTTGGTCTCTCTGAGCCTTAGTTTTTTCATTTACAAAATCAAAATGTAAATATTTAACCTACATGAGTGTTGTGAAGATTGAGTGGGATAATCTGATAGTTCCTTAATCTATGTAGAGCCCGTCCAATGTAGCATCTAGTTTGTTTTAACATACATAAAGGGGCTCAGTGGATCTACTTCAACTGGTTTCTGGATTTCATAGAACTACTTTGTAGAGAGCAGAAATCTTCAATGATTATTTATTAGGAATGAATTTTTAAAAATGTTTCTTTCTGAAGAGATGTCCTGAAAGGTTTTTATTCTTCTGGAGCTCATGAAAGAAGATTTGTACTTCCTTTTACACTTAAAGAAGGGGGTAATATAGCATGTAAAGATTCTGTTGTAAATTATGTCAACATGAGCCAACTCTTCTTTTGTTAATAGAAAAACTAGGGAATATTGTACAATGAGAGAATATTCTTATAATTATTTACAATTGAATTTTCAATTAGCCAGATCTTGTTGGGTTGCGACTTCTGTTCCCCATAAACATAAATAAAGAAAAAAGATTTAAAATGTTAATACGGTGAAGAACATTCACTTAGGTTCTAGTATACCAGCATCTGGGCTGATGAGCTAAAAGCCACGGGGCTGGCCCTAGTGAAGACTGTGCCTGTGGTGCTGGAATTTCAAGAGTTTGGAGGACGAGTTCTTCGTTTAGGAGAATTTAGTGAAAGCCTACATCATAGGTCGTTCCAAGTGGAAAGCTACAAACAAAAGCAATCTTTGGTCTTTCATGGATGTTATTGCCTAGCCTATCAAGTTCTATTTTTTCCTAACCTAGAAAGAAAGAACTCATAAGCTAAAATTGGAATATTATCTAATAAATCGATTAATGTTATTTTTAGAAGATGGGAGAATGAGCTTTTGCCAGTGGGTTGCTGCATCAAGATAGATCATACATTCCAGTAAAATGTGTTATTAATGTGATAATGAATTAAGATAATTTTTAGCCTCATTACTCACTTCTGGAGATTCAGACATTTATTCAAGCATTTAATAAGTACTTACTTGTATGTGTAAGATATTGCTAATCCTAGATAAGCTATGGCCCCTGCCCCTGGAGGGTTCACAGTTCTGTCCAGGTTAAGGTGGGCCCAGAGGAGGGAGTGGTCACTCTCCCTTCAGAGGGTCATCAAAGGCTTCATAAAAGAGGCGACTCCTAAGCTGAGCCTTGAAAGATGTATAGTTATTCCCCAGATGGACTGGGTGAGGACAGGAGAAGGGCATCTAAGCAAGAGGCTTGAAATAACACTGTGTTTTCACAGAAGTTCAGTTTGGCTGAGAATAAAATTTGCTGTTGGTGTAAAGGAGAAAGATTATGGCTAGAAAAAAGGTGGAGAGAGAGGTAGGACACAAATCATGGAACACTTGTGTTCCCATGCTCTGTTGCATTGGTAATGGAATTTGAAAACTTTTAGGCAACATGCTTAGATTTGAGGTTTGGAAAGATCCCTTCCACCCAACTATGGAGGATGCGTTGGATGAGCACAATTGTGAAGACAGGGAGACCTGCTAAGAGGCCCTTTCAGTATCTAGGAGAGGGAAGAGAGTGAATAGAAACTTAGTTCATGTTGTTGAGGCACTATCCAGAAACAAATACCCAGTAGCCATTGGATGGATGTCTGCTCTTCACTAGAGAGCTATAAAGCAAATAGATAGATGGTGGCATGAGGAGAGTCCAGATAGAGGTGATGGGTAAGCGTTGAGAGTAGGCACGAGGGGAAAAATTAGAAGGCAGCACAGCAAAGAATCCTGGGAAACCCTCATGCATAAGGAATAGGTGAAGGAAGGGGAAGCCAGCAAAGAAACCTGAGAAGTGACTGCCCCTGAGGAGGGAGCAGAACCAGAGGAGAGTGTTGTCAAGAACCAAGGGAGGAGGTAGTTTCAAAAAGGACGTAGTTAAGAGTGTTGGCTGCTTAAAGAAGTGGAGGCAGGGCAGGGCTACAGAGAACAGGAGCAGTTAGAAGGGCTTTGGTGACTTGTGCCTGGACCACTTTTTGGTTGAGGTGCAAGTCTGATTGCAGAGGACTCAAGAGTCAGAATGGGAAGTAAGGAAGTGGAAATAGAACTGAGTCAACAGTCTCCTTTTCTCAAGTAACTCTGCTGTGAAGGGAGGGAGAGAGAGAGAGGACACATTGCTATAACTGTATTATTACACGTCACAGTCTCACGAGTTTATAACAGCTGGAGGGCTGTGTCTGTATCTGTACTGTCTATGCTTTCATATAGATTGGATATGTCTAACTAAAGAAGAGAACGATATAGTCTTCATTTTTCATTTTTAACTTCAAAAACTGGGTGAAATAAATGACATTAACATGTTCATTATTACTTGGGTGATGATGGATGTTAACTAGACTTATTGTGGTCATTTCGCAATATATGTATATATTGAATCATTATGTTGCACACATGAAACTAACATAATATGATATGTCAATTATATCTCAATTAAAAAAAGATAAAATGGTTTATTATTCTCAGTATTGGGCCCTCATCTAGGAAGCATGCCTCAGAGAGAAGCGGTGCAGATAGCATTTAATGGAGTTATGCTCTGGAGTTAGACTGTCGAGCTTCAAAGTCTGGCTTTGTCTCTTAGAACTGTGCCACCGTGGGCAGGTTACTTAGATGATATGTGTTTCCTCATGTGTAAAATGGGGACAATAAGAGTAACTTCCTTCTAGAGTTGTTGTGAATATTTCATTTAATTAGCCTATGTAAAGTGCCTAAAACAGTGCCATGTGGTAAGCATTCAATAATTATTAACTATTATTGTTACTTTCATTGATTACCATTCTTCTTGGCATTAAGTAGTTCAAAAGACATAAAAATTCTCCCTACCCCATCTTTTTCTATCTTAGTCACTAATATCTGGAATTTCTGAGAAAGTCCCCCAACAAATGGTATCCCTCTTTCCTGGCTGGATTCTGAGCAAATATGAAACAAAAAATGTTCAAGAGAAAACTGCAATGTCATGTCAACTACTGACAGAGGCCAGGTTGGAGGGGGTAGCTTAGAGTGAGAACTCAATGGAACCCCAGAGTGAGTCGGAATTACCAGCCGACCCTGGTTAAGGTGGCCTCCGGAGTGGGAAGCCTGCATGAACAATAGAAAGAACTCAGTCTCTGCAGGCCTGTTCTCGAGAGGCAAGAGTGGCTGAGCTAAGCGCATCCAGTTATTCCCCAGATTTACAAATCAGCTTCCTCACTCTCCCTCTACAGGGACTGAGTGAGAAAGGGATGGAGAAGAGGCCAGGAGTGTGCTTAGTGAGAAAAGCCCCCGCCCCCACAAGGAGTCAGGATGGGGAAGTGTTCTCATTAACCAGTATGTACAGATGACCTACCTCCTTCAGTCCCTATTGAAAATGACACCTGTTAAGCACACTGAATTTCTGCTCCTCTCTTCTTTCCTCTCATTCGTTTAAAGCACAGTCTACCCTTACACTGGGTTCTATTGTGACAAATTCTCCTGTATCTTTCATATTTCTGTAAACTCTTCCAGCACGTTTCTTTATAATTGAAAGTTGGCTTTTCCCTTAATTGCCTGCTTTACTTAAAACACTCGTTAAGAGAGTTTAATTTCCCCATTTTCCTCACCTGGCAGCCAGTGGGAATATTCTGAATATTTAATGACTGCTGTGGACACCAAACAATCAGAATGCCAGCCGTAAACTTCCAGGATGGCACCCGCGGGCACACTGGCTGAACAGGAGCCATGCCAGCACGGGCATAAGAGGGAAAGTTGGCAGCCTCTTTGCTATTTCTTAAGCATTTCGTCTCCATCTCTCAATAACTTCTCCTTAGAAGTGATACATCCATCATTCTACCCTCTCACCATCTTATTCCTGCTTCCTCCTGATCTGTAAGACATTCTTCTGCTTTACTCATTGATTTGAGCATCTCGCTTCCCTTTTATTCTCCATCTTTTCCTCAGCTATCATCCTGGTGTCAATATCTGTAGTGATAACTTTTTATATTTTGACTTCCAAATTTCTTTTTACTTTGTCTGTACAGGCCTTTATCTCTATTCTGTTTTGAAGTCCCATAGACCTGACCATACCTAGGACTCAGTTAACGTCCCGTGTCATCCTGGCTTCCCTGAGATGATAATCTCCAGGAGACCAAGGGCAGATTGTTCCCCAGAGCATGCGTTTTATTTTACTACATTCCACCTGGCCGTGTGCATCTGAATGCCACTGATGTTGCCACATTAGTTAGAGAAGAGCTCCCTGCTGTATCAAATCAGAATTGTTTACAACATCATCAATAAATTGACTCTCCTTCACATTAAAGTTTAGGACCATATGAAGAGGGTACCTTCTTTCAGTAGCTTATTATGTCTGAGGACCATCTACCTACTATTATTTAGCCTTATGATTTTATCCTGTATATAGAATACATCTGCAATATTCCAACTGGATTGTTTGAAAGTGCACATCCTCTAATATTTTCAACTCTGAAATTCTTAGCTTTCTTTTTCCTCCTTCTTCCTGAACTCACCCATCTTTCTCCTGATCTTTATTTTCTTAAACCCTTCCTCTTTTCAGACTCTGTCAACCCTTCTACCCAGCTTGGATTCCATCATAAGCCATTTCACTGATATCAGGACCTTGAATTTCTTCTCCCCCTTGAATTTCCTGTCTACTTTTCCAATCTCTGACATCCTGAGACCACACCCTTTCTATCCCCTGCTCTTAATTCTGGCCTTCCTAGTGTTGCACTAGAAAGTGGAAAATGATAACATTTCTTCTACTGTAATTTGACACTTTGTACTTAGAAGTGGTATTGGGATTCTGAATGATTTTCTATTGTTTTCACTACCATGCCTCTTTTTTAAAGATTTGATTCTTCTTCAGCTCCCAAACTTCTCCCAAAGCTCCCTCTCTGCAGGTGGCCTTGCTTCATCTTTCTGAGAAGGCGGCCATCTGATAAATGCCCCTTCAGTGTGTTCTGTATTTCAAATTGTGCTTTAATTGTGCTAAAGTCACTATTGTCATGGCGGGGAGCATCTGCTCTAATTTATCATCATTTTTGGAGAAGAGAATGTCTGCTAAAGATATGGAACATTCCTGTGCCAGACCTACACTAAGTGCTTTGCAGGCATTACCCCTTTTGACCATGGTGTGGTCATTGGAACTACGTAGTGATATGTGGCTCCATGTCTTGGGTTAATATCTTAAATATTATTTTGTAGTCTTTTGGATGACTACAATTCAACTTTTTAAATACTGAAACCCAGGGTGCCAAATATTCTTTTACGATCAGAAAGAATACATGCAATCATATATTTCACTTAGAACAGTGTAAGAGGAGATAGCAAATGCTTTGAAACTTCAGCTAGAACATAGGCTCTTAGAAACTTTGGCAATATTTTTTACTCCCTGGAAAAATGTGAATGGGAAATATACTAATAAATTCAGTAATGTGAATGACATGGCCTAAATTTTTATGTTAAACTTATTTAATTTAGGATTATGTTAATTAAATATCCACTTATCAGCTTAATGATGTTTAATATAGATCCTTATTAACATATGGTTTCAAAGGCCAGTGAAATTGTTAAATCTAATGAAAACAGAGTTCAAAGATAAAATTCTATCTTCCCCCTTTTTTTATGAGCCTCTTAAAGATTCAGGGCACCTTTTAAAAAGCCCTTAGAGAAGATTAACCTTTAACATCATCATTACATCTAATGTGACCACATTTTACAATGTCGTTGACACCACTTTTAACCTTAGGTAGTTGATTTTACTAACCATATTGTAAAACTACTAAAATTTCCTTTTCCCAAGTCTAATAGAGGAAGATTCTGCTGCTCTCTTCTTCCTTTTTTTCCTGTGGTTCAGCACTTTCCGATAGACCTTTCTATGATGATGAAAATGTTCTGTATTAGCACTGTTCACTACAGTGAACATACATGGCATGTTGATCACTTGAAATGTGGCTAGTGCAACTGATGAGCTGAATTTCAGATTTTATTTGTTTTGATTAAGTTAAATTGAAGTTGAAATAGCTACATGTCACTGGTGGCCACCACATTGGAGGCACAGCCTGAATTCGGAGGACTGTGTTTTCTGCTTGTGGGTCTTAATCCCCTTGCTGGGAGTAGGACTAATTCTCTTTAACGTTATTGGTTATTCTTGTACTAATAAAGGTGTTGTTTTTCATTGGAACTCAATTTGTATCCTATAGGTTTTATCATAAAGTAAAGAGAAATTTTATGTGTAGTAAGAATGCCAGATTGGAATTTAATTCTGCACAGTCTTTACATCATAGAGGATAGTATGTCTTTGCTCCTCTTAATTTGAGTCATTATATTCTTTGGTAGACTTACTTTCCAAATGTATCTTTACTTGTCTACAAATATAGCTGGGCAGTTTCTATCTGCCCTCTTCATGCTGCCCATTGTGAAACCAATGTAGTGGAAAGAGCATGGACTTAAGTTTGGGTTCCAAATTCTCGCCATGGCTTCCTTCTCTGAGCCATTAGTACGCTCCTAGAGTTGTTAGGTTTCCTATCTCACAGCATCCGATCTCAGCTTAGTGTCCTATCTCAGATTTACTTGTCCTTCTCCTAACTTGACCCTAGAACTTCCTATTTCTGAAAAGTGTAGTGCCTAATGTCAGAGCAGGTGCTCCATAAATGTTTGTTTTTATTGAATAAATTAAAAACTGTAGTGTTTTATTTTAACAAATGCCCTTCTTTACTCATTCATCCTGTTTCTTCCATTTTGCATATCTGTACACTGGGAGAAGGAGTAAAAACATCAAAAGGTAGAAATTTTTGGTGGTTTAAAATAAGTTCTTTTTTTTGCTACAGCCGTGCGTTGAATAACGATGTTTTGGCCAACAAATGGACCACATATACGACGGTGGTCCCTTAAGATTAGTACCATATAGCCTAGGTGTGTAGTAGGCTATACCACCTGGGTTTGTGTAAGTGCACTGTATGGTGTTCGCACAATGACGAAATTGCCCAGTGTCACATTTCTCAGAATGTATCCCCATTGTTAAGCAACACATGGCTGTGTATTTGAATTATGAAGTACAATTTTTATGGATCTTTACCTTCCAAAAAGTTTTTGCATTATATTTTAAAAAATAACTGATCACTTAAGGGGCTGGCCCCATGGCTGAGCGGTTGGGTTCGCGTGCTCCGCTGCAGGCGGCCCAGTGTTTCATTGGTTCGAATCCTGGGCGTGGACATGGCACTGCTCATCGGGCCACGCTGAGGTGGCATCCCACATGCCACAACTAGAAGGACCATGTCAAATACCCAAAGAAGGCACTGAAGCAGGTGAGAGTTAGGATAATAAATCAATTATCCAAAATGTGAGTGCTCATGGATATGTGTCAGATAAAGAAACGTTGCAGGTGAAGAGTCTGAATACATGATTGATGGCTGGTTAGCTGTAGTCTTGGGGAAATGTAAGCTTTAATATGTTTAGAGTAAAATTGAGAAAGTATAACTACACCAAACACAAATTTTAAGGTTTCTTCTTGCAAAGCATTCAACCCATTGCCCAAGAAAAGGCTTTCATCTTGAAAGATGAAAGAATTAAATTGAAACTAGAACACTGACAGCTACTGCGGAAGCATGCATTTACTTGGGCATATGGTAGTAATCCACTAAACACATAGTTGTAATCTATTGGAGAATAACCAGAACAGATTTTCCAGACAAAGAATCTGCCAGATCAGCTTGCTTTTTACTATGGAGAAAGAAAGATGCAGAGAAGCACATATACCAATGTTATCTTTTTTATTTCAAAGTCCCTTTAGTATCTCTCTTAAAAAAGTATTGCCTTTATCTTTGTAAATAGTTCTTCAGGTGCTGAATGCCGTAAATTTCTATGATGAATTTCAATATTTCTGTGCAGTCAAAAGAGTTAATTGCATTGGGAAAGACATTTGCATCCTCTTCAATACAATGAGCATGTGTAACTGGATTTCAAAGCACTGTAACGTCTGGTTTAGTTATTGATTAAAGAGTTAAACTACAGACATTGAAGATACAGGATCAAATAACCGAAAATAAGAGGTCAGGGTATGTGCATAAGTGTTTGGCACACAGAGACACTCAAGCACTTCTTAATTGACTAAGGACCTCTGATTTTGAGCTGCCTTTTTTTTTTTTTTGCATTTAAAAATGCTGGAAAGAAAGTGCAACAGCTCAGTCAAGTATACTTCTTGCAAAGTGGTTTGTAACTGGCAGAGAGTTTTCAGTTAATATAAATGAAATCATTTAGTTCTGCTCTGTGACAAGTACAATTATTGTTTATCAGGGGTAGGTAATTACATATTTGGCCTAAAATTAATCAATATGAGCACAGAAAAGCTGGTGCTGAAGCAGAATCAGGATCTCATTAAAGCATAATTTTGTAAAGTGAGGTCAATCATGGCACCTGTAGGATGAATAGAAAAGATCGTAAATACAAGGGAATAAAATACATTTTTTTAATCATGTAATTCTGAAAGAATTATAAAATACCTCAAACTTTCTGTGTTTACAAATTATTTATTATTAATTCTTACCTAGCTTTTGTGAATAAGATATAGAATTGTAGAGTTTGAATACTTTGTTTTATATTAAGTGGCTGAAAATAGAACTGTAAATAGATGCAGGACAATTTGTCTTTTGTATGTGACTGAATGCTGGTTCATGGTATTTTAGAGATAAGCAGAACTCCAATTATTTTTTCTTTTAGCCAATAATATTGGCTTAAAGACCATGGTCATTATTGTATGAATTAGAGATAAACTAGATATCAATTACTTATAGTTGTTCTTCTGAAAACACTATGAACTTTTAAACAAAAACTTCATGTTTTTGAATATCTATTGTTGGGAGAACCACATAATATGATCAACAGGGAAATATTTGTTGAATTAACTATAGCAGAGCTATCTGCTTTGAAAGAGGGACTCAAGCAGATCAGACGTCCAAAAAGGAAATCACTGACAGGTCTGAGGGACAGTGGTGAGCTGTGCCGGGTATCACTCAGTAAAGAGCAGATCTCTGGAAGTGGGGATCATGAAGTCAATGTCAAGGTAAGAGTTGTTGTATGAGAGGATATGAAACCTAATCAGTGAGGTTTCTTACATCTGGGCTTGCCCCAAATGAGTCATCTTTTGCCATCATAAGTCTTTAGTCTTTGGAAGCTATTGTGTAACAAGGCTTATGCCTGTCCCTATCAGCCTTGCCCCTCAATCGGAAAGGTCAAGGTAATTCCGGTAATTCCGCTTAAATCCACATTCACAGCCTGTCCACTGGGGTGATGCAGAATTGAGTAAACATTGATTCCTTGAGTCTCTGGAGTTGTTTCTGACTGAGCTAACTTTTCAAATCCAGTCCACGTGCTACGGGCTTGAGACTGGGCAAGCGGGCTTTCTCCAAGGCTCTACCAAGAGCAAACTAGCAAATTTGTGCTTTTATTTGTGTTTCTAGTTTCAAGGGCTTGTGCTCTCATTGGAGTCTTCATCACATAAAAATGTATTTCCTAAGCACGGCTCCCTGATGATGAAGTTCGTAATTTAAGAATCTATAGGTGCTTTTCTGTGCGAAAAACAGAATTATTATGTAAACAAAGCTCTCTCCTGTTGATCAGAGTATAAAGTACTGCAATCCATGGCTTCTGCTCACTTGTTTCCTTTTCACAGTGGACGTTTGTCACTGGACATCAGCCTTAAGCTAAACAGTATTCTGTCCAAGAAGTGCCTTATTGTTTTCCAACTTTTTGAGGTAAATGTTGGTGATGTTCTGCTTTTAGTAATTTCTTTGGTTACAAGAGAAATCAAGGCTAGTAATTTCCTTTCCTAAAAAATTAGCTTTTTTTGGAAAGAAAAATAATATGGGCCTGTTGTAAATACTCAATTAGTATAAGAATTACTGTGTTCTCAGTAGTAACCACATCTGGTATGTATCCTTCTAAACAATTTGTATGCCATGTAATTTCTTCTCTCTATCCCTCTCTTTGTGTATATAGGCGAAATGAGAAGAAAATTTTTGTTTGGCTGTACATATAGACTATACATAAACTATTGAAACTTTGTTTTTATAATTTTACGTTCTAGCATCGACATGCTTCTTGAAGGCCTCGTATTTATGCCTTTGTGGTTTGGAGGTGTACGTTTTAAATTTTGCTAGATATTACCAGTATATCCTCTGAATATTCTACCTTATTCAAAATAACTGTTTCTTACTGAATATATATTTGTGTTTTTTATAAAGAGTGAGTCTCTTTCTTGGACGTGAACATAGTTGGTCATACAGGATTATTAGGCTAAAGGAAAGAACATAATTTTTTGGATGCAATTCAAACTTCTAAATATGGTTGGCATTATCTCTCAACAGGGCCCATTTGGAGGCCAGTGCTGAGAAGTGGAACAGGTTGCTGACATCGTTAGAAGAACTGATCAAATGGCTGAATATGAAAGATGAAGAGCTTAAGAAACAAATGCCCATTGGAGGGGATGTTCCAGCCTTACAGCTCCAATATGATCATTGCAAAGTAAGTTGACCACATATGGTGGGTACCTTTTTTTATTCATTTTGATTTTGGTGAAGTAAATACTTGAAATAAAATTCTAGATAAATAGGTGAGTTGAACCAGTTATCATAGATTTTTTTCCCCCTTGCTTCTAATTGCCTGTATTTAGAAATTTAATTTAGATTGCATGCATTGCTTCCATTTGTTTCAAATTAATTTGTCTCTTCATATTTAACTAAAGGTTTTTAATCAAACATTATAGGCATGTAAAGCATAATATTGCTTTTAGCTGATCAAGAAATTTATCTAACTGTCCAATAGATTTTAAAATATTAATATATTATATTGGGGAACTCTTTTTACTGCAAGTTAACCTTAAATTCAGAAGTCATAGAGTTATAAAGAGTTACAGACTCTCTTGTTTATAATAAATGAAAGTAGAAAAAGGGACTTGTAGTAGTAAGAGAATAAAACAGATTTAAGTCTTAAAACAAATGAAGATAGTATTTAAGCTCATTTTATATGTTTTCTTTTTCTGAATTTAGACTTTTTGAGGTACAATTTTATTCTGCTCAAATTTCTGTCTCTATGCAAATTTATGCTTTTACTCTGATAAGCAGATATGGTGAAATGTTATCAACTGACATGTTAATTCTTAGATCCTTGTATTATTTAAATTCTTTGCCATATTGACTTTCCATTAATTTATTTACTGTTCTTTCATACTCATTTTCTCGTATATTACATATCAGCTCCTTTTATTATATTTTTTTTACTCTTCACATGCATTACCAGTTCTCATTCTAAATCTGCACATTTTAATGTGATGTTGGAATTCTGTTGCCTTTTAAAAAACGACAAACACTAACGTGCATCTTCAAAAGGAAATATCATCTATGTAATAAGTTGCTTCAATCCCAAATGACAAGACCTTGAAATTTATTTTATGTGAACCTTTTTTCAAATTACCATTTTCTCTTTCTGTTTGAAAAGAGAATGTGATAGAGAAATAGCTCTAAGATAAGAAAAAGGAAGACACCTTTGGTGTATGATATACAAAATTATTAATGATAATAATAGAAGATTTAAAATGACTGATTTAAGGAAATCACCTTTCTCTGTGCTTTTCCAACGTTCCCTTCTATTAATGATTCCTATACGCTTTTTGCAGATTCAGATATTAGTGATGAAATAGAATAATACAAAGCTTTCTAACAGGAGTGCTCTGGAAGGTATAAAATCTGCTTGTGACCATGTGCTACTAGTTTTGATTAAAACTGAAACATTAAAGTATGAAATGATTGTCCTATTCTGGCCTTAGCAAATAAAGTGCCTATCAGCGTTTCCAGTAAGTCCTGGCTATCTTCTACCGCTCCCCGCAGCAAGGTCACCCTGTTTGAGGTTGTATTTCAGTGTATTTTAGAGCACTGTGTGCAGTCGCTCTACTTCAACCCTTTAGACCCAGTCATTTAGATAATAAAGGTGGTAGTGATAATGATGTTGCTGATCATGCTGGTTCATTCATTCAGCAAGTCTGTTTCGAGTGCCTAATATGCACCAGGCACTATTCTAGGCACATGAATCAACAATGGACAAAATAAAGTTCTTGCCTGATTCTGAGTCGTGAAAGACAGCACGAAACAAGCAATAAATAGATACTATGTCCCATGGTAATAAGTTCCATTAAAAAATTAAAGCAAGGTGAAGGAGAGAGAGAAGGATGGGAGCGTGTAGGCAGCAGAGGTGGTATTTTATATGGAGAAGGTCAGGAAGGTGCCATAAATGGGGTGATTTGTGAATAGAGACCTGCAGTGAGCGGCAGTAAGTAATGCTGCTCTCTGAGGGAAGAAATCTTAGAGGAAAGAGGAGAGAAAGACAGGCCACAGAGGCTGCAATGTTTTGGGCATATTTCAGGAATACTTTGGATACCAATGTGGGTGAAGCAGTTTAGCCAAATAGAGAGAGAGGTAGGAGATGAGGTCGGTGTCAGGGGTGGGAGGGGGGAGGGAAGATTCAGATTACACAGATCCTTGAAAGTCCTTTGTAAGGGATGTGGCTTTTACTCTGAGTGAGATGGGAAGCCATGGAAGCTTTTAATAATTATAGTGCTGTCATTTATTTACATTATATAATTATTGGTTAAATTATGAAGAATAGAATATAGAGGAGTTCAGGAATGTATCTCAGTAATCCAAGTGGGGGGAGTGGTGACTTGGACAAGGGTATAAGAATGGAGAGTGTGAGAGGTGACCCATTTCTGAATATATTTAGAAAAAACAAACAGGATTTGCTGAAGGATTGGATATGTGGGTTATTGGAGAAAGAGAAGAGTCGTGGCATCAGGAGTCAAAGATTTTTGGACAAAGCAAATGGAAGAATGGAAGTACCTTTCAGAGAGATGGGGAAAGTACTGGATGAGCAGTCCAGGGAGGAAATTCAAGAGTTTGTTTTTTGCCATTTTAAGCTTAAGATGTTTATTACTTGGTTGAATATACAGGTCTTTAATTCAAGGAAAAGTCAGGATTATATCAAAATTATCAGCATATGTATTAGCCATGGAATTGGATGAGATCACTTAGGGAGTCAAGAATTCCAAGACACGAGCCCTGAGGCACCTGCGCTTTAGACGTTGGGAAGATGAGACTGAGAAGGCAGAGCCAAAATAGTTGAGGAGCTGAGAGAGAACAGTCTAGGATACCAAAGGAAGAAAGTGTTTCATGAAGAAAGGTGTAATCACAGATTGAATATTGCTGAGAGGTTAAATAAGGTGAGGTCACATAATTGACCATCTAAAGACAGTCTTGTTGACCTTGACCAGAGTCATTTCAGTGCCGTGGTAGAGTTGGAAATCTAATTGGAGTAGATTCAAGGAAGAATATGAGCAGAAGTATAGAGAACTCTTCAAGGATTTTTACAAGGAGACAGAAATGAGACTGTAGCTGGCAGGAGAATGTGGGGTGGAGTAATGGCTGTATAAAAATGGAGACTAATTCAACGTGTTTTTGTGCTGATGGGAATGATCAAAATAGGAAAAGTCAGTGATCCAGGAGAGAGGGTACCATGTAGGAACAGTGACAGGGCAGGATCCAGTGTACCAGTCGGGTGGTTGGTCTTAGGTTGGAGGGCAAAGAGTTCATCCATTTAACAGAAAGGAATGTCGAATCTCTGGGTAGAGGTGAAGGTAGATTGGTATGTCTGGGTGTGGGAACATACAGATGTTCTCTTTTGATTGCCTCTGTTTTCTCAATGAAATAAGAAGCAAGATTATCAACTGAATACAAGAAGAAGGAAAAAATGTGGAGATTTGAGGAGAGAGGAGGTAGAAATGTAGTCCAGAAGTGGGTGAGTTAATAAACTAGGAATGTATCTCGAGATCACAGGGCAGCACATAGGGACCACTTGAGGTCAGTGCTCTTGAATTTAAAGTAAGAACAACCAAGGTGAATGTTTTTCTTCATCCGTGTTTAGTTACTTCAGGGGAGGTGAGGATTAATTGAAGAGTTGAATGTGGTGGAGAAAGAGAGGGGCAAGGGAGTCATAGAAATACGGGGGAGTTATATTAATGATCGCACGTGGAATTGAAGCTGGGTGAGGGGACATGTGAGGGTATGAGGTGAGGGACAGTAAGAGGGTGTTTGAGGTCGATGAGTTGGACACTTTGGTGGGCTGAGGAATTGTTCTAATTGGGGGGAGGGCACATTCTTTAAAGAAAGCAAATGGTGGTCAGAGAAGGGATACCGGAAATGGAGTTTATGGAGGGGTGCATTTATTGTTAATGACAATGTCTGGTGTCTTTTTGTGCAAGTGAGCTGCACAGGTAGCGTGGAGAACAAGGTACTTACAGGAGAGCAGGTCAAGGAGCTGAGAGGCTGGGGTCACGGAAGGATCCTCTATGTGGATGATAAAATCCCCATGACCGGGAGAAAGAGCCTGATGTCAAGATGATGGTTATAAGAAGAAAGGGTAATCATGGTGTAGATTGGGATCCTAACATAAAAATTATGTTTTCGTGTTCCATTTATTCTTTGAGTCTTAAAACTACTCAAAATACCCTTGGTTAGGGATGGGGGAGAGGAATACTGAAGGGTGGTTGTAGTTTAGCCCTGCTATCTAGATTTCTTGGTGCCTGATTCTAGACTTTTCTCAGGTTACTGTCACTTCTTTATCACAGTTGCCACCACTTAGCGTGTCGTGCATGTACTATGGAGGAATGTTCTTAGCAGTATGTCAGGAGTTTCCATTTAACAGTCTGTACCTCTTAACTTTGTGAATTATATATTAGATGGTTTATATAAATAGCACTGATTGAGTTGCACAGTATGAGGTTGAGTTGTTTCTCATCTCACTGTTCCATCCTTACTGGAAATAATCCTTTGTAGAGGTTTATGTTGATTCTAGATTCTAGAATATGCTACCTTATTGTGTTGTATCATAGTCTGCCTTTCAGTTTATCCAAAACTACAGGCTTTCTTAATATGACATATTATTAATGTTTTGACAAAAGCTTTATGTTTAACTCAGAGAGCTAAGCAGACTAAGATGCTAGAGGAGATCAATTATGGAATAGATTTCAGAGTCAAGTCTGTGAAGAGGTGTATTGGTCTGCTAGGGCTGCCATAACAAAGCACCGTAGATTGGGTGGCTTATACAGTGGACATTTATTTCTCACAATTCTGGAGGATAGACATCTGGGATCAAGGTCTCGGCAGGGTTGGTTTCTTCTGAGGCCTCTCTCCTTGGCTGCCACCTTCTCCTTGTTTCTTCACATGGTCTTCTCTCTGTGGGTATGTGTGTCTTAAATCTGCTTAAAATACCCTCTTCTTACGAGGACACCAGTCATATTAGATTAGGGCCCACCCTAATAACCTCATTTCAACTTAATTCTCTCTTTAATAAAGAGATAAAGATGCTGTCTCCAAATACAGTCACATTCTGTTGAAAACAACCTTCTTCCCCAAGTGCTAAGATTATTACATATTCATATAAATGATGACAGTTCATATAAATTATTCATATAAATTCATATAAATTATTACAATCAGGGTAAATTGCTATGCATTGGTACAATAGGGCAATATTTAGAGATGTGACACCTACCTCTGATAATAGTTACTTTTCTTGCTAGACTTCCCCAGCCACCATCATTGAATACTCTAGTTGTAGTTGAACCTCAGTCTTGCCAGTGTTCTAACCTAAACATAATTCTCTAATTTATCCTCAGTCTTTTCTTAAAATCGAAATCTTTAATAAGTGTAAATATGCTTACTCTGTTTCAGGGCAGCTTTTTCTTTCCTGTGTCCTTGGAGATATCTTTTACCCTGCCTTGAGATTCTTCTTATCAGGGGAAATCTTTAGTGTGTGTATATACAACTTAGAAGTATCAATTATTAGAGCTGAAAGGGACACAAGAAGTAATTTACTCCAATCTCCTTATTTATGGTGGGAAGAAAATGAGAGGCACAGTGTGGTTTAATGAAATCTGAGTTTTCATCCCTTCTTCCCTCCCTCACTTCCCACAAATACTTATCCTTTACCTACAATGTGTCTGGCAATTTCTAAGACTCCAGAGAGACACTGGTACATAAAACAGACACAGCCCCTGTCTGCATGGAGCTTTCAGTCCTAAGAGAGCCTCCTGTGTTTGCCCTTCTCAAACTTACAGTTCCTGTTTTTTCTCTGTGCTCCGAGAAATCATTTCCAGCAAAGTTTGTGGCTGAGCTGTGAATGCACGTTGATGTCCCAGATCTCTGGTTGTCTGCCTCACCGTTTCTCTAACCCCCAACGTTGGTCCCTTGGTTATAACTCAAGGATGCTTTCAGTTCATGTGCACGTTTATTTCCAATCTTTTTTCTTTAAGAGATTATAGAACTCTTTTCAATTATAACATGATGTAGCTTTAAACAGAACATAAAATAATTTTAAACTAATTGTTTCACAGACAATTTCAGCATTAAATTTAGATGCCTTTTCTTTTAGGTTTATCTATTATTATAAACTCTATAATTTTTTTCTGACTTCTTGCCATTTTAGGTCTTTAATTGTCATAATAAAGTTTAAAAAAATCTTTTTAACGTCAAAGAACATTGCCTTGCAGCTTAAAAGTACAGAGTTAGAATCAATCAAAATCAACCCTTAAATGGCTTGATACTTCTATTGGGCAAGATATTTTATCCCCTAAAATTTCCCTGTAGAAAGAGAGGGACCTTGTATTTGATTTCTAACTCATTCTCTCATCTTACAGGTAGCTGCTGAATTACTTTATTTTGAACAACACAGTACTATTTAGGGAAGTTAAATTAATTTGACATAGCCTCTCATTGCTCAATTCAAACATCTGGAGATTACCGGATGAAATTCTTTTTAATAGGAGACAAAGACATTTAACACTGAATTATTCTCATAAGTGTAAGTCTTGAATGTCTTTGTGCACAAGTCTTTTAAAGATCAATTTAAAAAGCGGTACCATATGCCCTTCTGTTGTGGACAAGACAATTACCCATCCACAAGATGCATCTGAAAGCCACCTGTGCCGATGTCACATGAATAGCACTCAAATTTTACATTAAAGTTTCCGGTGACATCATCATATGAGAAGTAAAAAGCGAAGTTCTGTCTCAATACCTTAGGTCCATGTGGTCTACTGCATGCTAGAAAACCAGTAAGTGACTGAAAAGTTGCTTCCAGAGGAGTAAACTCTGATGTCAAAGAGTTATGTGAAGAATTTGAATAAAATAATTATAAGTAGACATCTGACTAACTATATCCTCGGAAGTTTATGTATTGAAAGTGACTGAAAACCTTGTTTTGGCTCTTCTCGTTTGGATAGCGGTGTGTTGTTCTCTCTCTGAGGCACCTTCTGTTAGGCCTTTCTATATAAGTTAATTGAACTTAGCACATGGGCTGAACAACCCGGTTTCAATTCCCACCTCCTCCGCTCATTCGCTCTATGATCTAGACTCTGGGGCATATTGTCCAGTCTCTACAGTCCTGTTTCTGACCGTCAGTGTATATAGTAAGTGCTCAATAAACAATAGCTGTTGGAGTTATTCTTTAAACCAGGACTTATAGTTTCCAGTATATTTTTAATTTTAGTTGCTCCATGTCTGCATTTTGTATTTTTCTTTAGATTGATTATGTTTGGACACTATAAGTTTTGATATCATAACTTAGATTTATTAGTTTAGTCTGTTGGTGGCTTAAAAGATAACTTAGACTATTCAGGAAATGGGATGAAGTCACTGAAACAGTGTTTTTGAGAATTTGTGTAGGATAAGCTATGAGTCTGGAGACTGGAAGATGATTTATTTCTTGTTCTTAATAAAAGAAAAACAGCTTATTGTGGAAAGGCCAAGCCCATGAGACATAGCTGCATACACTGACTTTAGTTAACTTATCAAAGGTTAATAGGCAAATTTTAGATGTTTAACCAGGAATCGAATTACCTTTAAAAGCAGTATTTGAATGTTACCATAATTTATAAGTAAAGGAACACAATTAATATACATTATTTTACAGTTGTATTTGGGTGACTTTATCCTGGGTTCAGTCTGTTTTCATTGTCCAGATGACTATGGTGAGAGACTTTGGTGTCTCAGATTGATGTGTGCAGTCACCTCAATACATAGGGGTTGGTTTATGGGAACGCGTGTATTCTCAGTCTTCTGATTCCCATGTACATTTCCATATTCTAGTCTTTTGTGTGTGCATCAATGATTTGATGGCACTTTTCATAACCATTCTTTGATAATGGCAGTGCCAATCACTTCATCATCCATCCATCCATCCATCCACTGACAATATTCACTGAATGCCTTAGGTGCTGAAATTGATGCTAAATATACAAAGGACAATAGGCATCTAGTGAGTCATGCCTCTGCTCTTCAGTGACATATTTTAATAATTCCTATACCTGAATGCTCTGTGCTTATGGCTGTCTCCAGAAGGAATATTATACATGTAGATGTTTAGGTGATGGCCCTGAGACTTCCAGTTAGAATTATAACTGTAAGGTTATTCAGAGCATCTTGTCTGCTCAGACGTCTAGCAATTATAGATAAAGTGTCAAAAAACAGAAAACAAAATATTGCAAAGTTGGGCTCGAAAATACAACATTCTATAGACCAGAAACAAAGCAGAAAAGAAAAGTAGTGAGTAGGGTTGATGCCGCTGGAAAAATGTCGAAATCCTAGGTGATGAGCAAGCAGAAAGCCCCATAGCAAAGTCTCTGCTCAAAATATTGCACATGGGAATGAGTGAGTCACAGATTGGCATCTTTTCCTTCTGTAATGTAAATGTCTCAGGAACTGATATTAAGAAACATCGATGTGTTTTGGACCCTTAATTAAATGCCCATACTTTCTTGGATGTTTTAACCAGTGACTCAGAACATTATAGGTTTTCAGCAACAACAGTAAAAATACTTTGTTCAGTGCTTTAACAACACATACACATAGGCAGACTCATTAAATAATAACAATAATAATAAGTCAAAGGGCCCTGCTGGTGAAGTGTTTGGCGTGGAGCCTGGACTACAGTAAACACTCCGTAAACTGTGCTGGCATCTCCTGTAATAGCTGAGAATCTGTCTTGATAGTTTTGATCATTTTCATTTTGTTTAAGACTGTCTAGGCTCAGTGAGTTGTTTTAATTAAATAAAAGCATATTAAAACCCGCTATTTACCATTGAATACAGCCCAGCCGAACTCACCCTCCATTGCTGTCCAGGGTTATCCTGTTAAACTAGGACAGAGGTTGCTTTCCAGTCTTTACAAGTATCAGTTTGTAAACAACATAATCATATTGTTTTTTCTTCTCTAGGTACATATTTAATCCCTTCAAATGTCAAAATAAATTACTGCTTTAAAATATATAGTGTTTTTAATGATTGTTTTAGACTAAATGGGTAAAGTTAAATTTTCCCATCTAATGATTTAAATTTTTAGTATAATTTTTAAAGTTTCATAGAAAGTGAGGTCACTTATATGCAGCTTCATTTTCAAGACCCTGTGGCCGAGTGGTTAAGTTCGCGCACTCTGCTGCAGGCGGCCCAGTGTTTTGTCGGTTCGAATCCTGGGCGCGGACATGGCACTGCTCATCAAACCACACTGAGGTGGCGTCCCACGTGCCACAACTAGAAGGACCCACAACTAAGAATAGACAACTGTGTACCAGGGGGCTTTGGGGAGAAAAAGGAAAAAATAACATCTTTAAAAAAAAGAAACAAGAATATGAGATTATCATTCTATCAACAATTACTTAGAAAGCACTTACAGTGCATGTAGTGTTTATTTGTAATATTACGAAGTTACTTCAGTCAAACACTTGAAGATTGGATTAAACTGCAGATGCAGTTTTTGCTGTTCAATTTGCACTTCGTTTCCATAACAATGTAAATATTAAGTTCTGTCTATGTCGGGCAGTTATCAGAACTGTAACACCCTTTCTCCAGTAAAATGCATGTTTGATTTTAGAAAAGGAAATCACCAAGAATAATTGAAAGTGTCTGATTCTGGAATAATTTCTTGTAGGTTTGTCCATTCCTTCACGGCTACTCTGCCCTGTGCCTTTTGCTCAAGCTCCCCTCCGGTCTTTGCTGCTCGTATTGCCTTCCTTCCTATCAAATGCACGGCGCTCTAAGGTCTGTTAGTAGAGCTGTTCCCTGTGTGCAGACCTGAAGTGGCAGCTCTCTAATGAGCCCACACCTCCCTGCCACACTCCATTTAATTGTCTGCAGGGGAACTTGTCTCCTAAACCTGACAAGTGTAAGTGGAACCTCACAAGGACCATAGAATATCCAAGTTTAGAGGGAGAGGCAGGACAGCCTAATAGCTGTCACTCTCTGCCGGTGAAATTAAGAGTGGACAACAGATGGAGGCAAGAAACAGAGGTCTGTAAAACCAAGCGTTTGCAGTCTGCCCCTTTATCAACCCATTCGTAATCAACAGCCGCTGGGCACATTTAGCCCAGAGACAATTTCATCTATGCAAGAGTTCATTTATGAATCAGGACACTTTTGTGTTGCACCTGATGTTTGCCACATACTTTGCTAGGTCCTGGGCATGTATCAGTTCATAGATGTTTTTGCTGTCACAGATTTCACCATCTAGTGGCTGAGACAGGCTGCAAAACAAGTATTGATGGTAGATATCCAAAGCACTGTAACGTGAGATGAACACGTGGCCAGGGAGGCAGCGATGAAGCATGATTCTGTCCTTGGGAAGATTGGGTACGGCTCCACAGAGCAAGGAGCCTTTGAGCTAGAGAGAGACCTTGGAAGAAGAATTCACTAGAGAATGTTATCGAAACTCCTGGAGGGAAGATTCCTCCGAATTAGCCGTGGCATGACTTGGAGGAGGCAACAGAGCAAGACGTGTTGCTTACCTCCTTTTTTGATTATACTTAGAATAAGGCTGAAAGAGGAAGAAAAGACAAGTTCAGCACCTAGTACGATGCCTGACAAGAGCAGACACCGACTGTATTTGCTGAATGAGGGACTACATTTGTGTGTGCCTGTAATTTAAACAGCGTAGGGAAGAATGCTGTTTTATTACTGTGAGAAGCTGGAGGGTTCCTGTCTTCGTTTTAGCGTTCATACTTAGTATTCTGATTCAAGCATCATTTTTTATGTCAATGGGGTGGAACCAGAATGAATTTATATATTAAATGTTCATTTAGGGACGTTAACCAAAACTTTTAATGCACTACGAAGGACATTTTTTCTTTTTATTTCATCTCCATACCAGTGAAAAATAAGCCTGTTTTCTTTCCCTTTTTTTCACGTAATTTTATTAGTGCTTCAAATTTAATGACTTTTCTGCCCTTTTTTGCTGTCATAGTGTAATGTCTTCAGAAACGTATATGCTGATTTAGCTTTGGATGGAAGCAAGTTGGGGAAAAAAGGAAATTACATTCTAACAGATTCTTCTTATGTTTGTATCATTTATTTTTGCTGCTGCTTTCTCCAATAAGCAGTGAAGTGCTGTTTTGAAACCAAGAGCTCAGGAAGCCGCTGTACCAGCAATGCTTCTGTGTGTTCTAGGTGAGATGCCTTGAGTCTAGGGCCGGTTTCGTGGCTGTGTCCTGTGCCATCAGGATCACACGGGGCTCGCTCTTGGGAGGACCATGCACCTGGTTTAATGCTCTGCTGCTGCCACCTTGAAATTCTTAGTGCAACTTGGACAAGGGGCCCTGCAGTTTCACTTTGCACAGGGCTCTGCAAATTTTATAGCCAGACCTACCTGCATCAAGAAGAGAAACATTAATGTATAGATTTTGTCATACATAAAATAACATTTTTACGATAATGAAAGCCTCTTAAAACTTACTTAACATCCTCTTTCTCCTGAAGTGAGTAAGCCGTCCTCTCTCACTGCATGCCCCTCGTTGTGACTTGTCATGTCTCTGTTTGTTAGTGCTGGCTGGGTTGTGACCAGTGCTCCAGCTTTGGTCCTGCCTTTCCTGTCAGCTCACCAGCTTCCTCTGCTCTGTCTTTTTATTTGCCTTCTAGAACACCGCTCTGTCCTGGATATTTTCCCACCTCACTGGGAGCTCTTTCTCAGACTTCTTTGCTGGCTCCCCCTTTCCTCAGCCTCCTAAACGTAGGGTATACCAGGGGTCATGCTGTGCCCACATCTTTATCATCATTCCTGCCTGGACTCATCTGGTCTCCTGGTTTTACCTGCCATTTGTATGCCAACCACTCCCAAATTTATATCTGTTTACATGTCATCTCTACTCAGGAATCTAATAGACATCTCAAGCTTAATATGTCCAAACTGAATTCCTGAACTTGCCCTGCAAACTTGCTTACCCAGTCTTTCCCTTTTCAACTGATAGAACCTTATTCCAGTTGCTTAGGTAAAACATAATAGTCACCTTCAATCTTGTCTTTCTCTAATATTCAGTCTGTTGGGAAATCTTTTGGTTCTATGTTCAAAATATAGACTCTGAATCTAGTTACCTCTTACCAGGTGTTAGGAGATAGAATTATCAGCCTGTTATTCTCAGCCCAGCAGCCAGAAGACTCCTCTTCCAATAAACCAAAACTTTGTAGTAACTTTCTATGTAATTCAGAATAAAAGCCACAGTCCTTAGAATGGCCTACATGACCCTACCTGTTGTGACCTACCTCTCACTCAGACCTTGCTTACCTGATTCTTACTATTTTCTATCTTAAACACTGGTTTCAGCCACGCTGATCCCTTGCTGTGCCTTCAGTCACAGCGCCATGATTCTTCTATGCCTAGAATGCTCTTTCCCTGGTGTCCACATGGTTATCCCAATTGCTTTCAAGCCTTTGCTCTATGGCATCTTCCCAATGAAGCCTACCCAGACTTCTCTACTTGAATTGCAACCCCCTTCCCATCATTCCTAATTTCTCTCACCTGTACTACTTTTTCCTTTTTCCACAGCGTTTATCATCTTCTAACATATTTACTTATTTGTTTTCTATTGTCTCTTTGGCTATACCAGGCACTCTAGATGCTCAATGAATATTTGTTGAATGTTGAATGAATAAAATATACCTGAAGGTAACACATCCTTTGATATGAATGTTCCTTTTTTCTCTTTCTCTCTCTATAAACCCTTTTTACTTGTTCAGGTTTGAAAGAATATTACGTTTTAAAAATATTTCTACTTTAGATAGCTGAATCTTCAATAAAGCTAATAGCTGACTTAGAAATGTAAGCAACAACCTTTTCTCAAGAGCTAGAATAATTTCAATTACAGGACATACTTAAAGTTGTAAGAAAATTAATCAACGTCATTGTATTTTATGCCTTAATATTGGAGTCAGTTAAGAGGTTCCCCTTTTTCTGTCTTAATACTGCTTGGATTATTCAAGTTGAGTTGAAAAATTTTTGAGTTAAGGGGAAAAGAATAGACATATCTTTGTTGAGATAACTTTTAAAATGTAACATTATTTTACTCTTGTGTGCAGAGTACTGCCAGATTCTCCCAGTATTTATGGTTCTCTCTTGTGTAGAAATTTGACACCTTGAAAGCTAGATGAGTTGAGATTTGTAACAAACATAGGGAGTAGCTTAACCATATGGAGTCTTTCATACAGTAACTATATTGTCATGTTTGACATTTTCCAAGTAAATCTAGCTTTAGAGAGGCCCTTGATGTGAAATATGATGGGAAAGTTTAATGATTGCTAGAAATATGAAAAGTATACTTCTAAAACACATATGCAATTCTTAATAATGCTGTTCTTTAAAAGTACTAATTTGTTCAATGGTAAAAGAACTTTATTCCATTTGGCATTTCTTTCTTAAAAGCATAATTTTTAATTATGTGAAAATAATATCATATTATAGAGTTTGTAAAATAAAGAACAAAAAATTGGCCATACTTTTACCACTGTAACGTAACCATTTCGTTTTGCATTATTTCCTTTTCCATATTCACCTTTTATGCAGTTTTAATAGGGCACACAGTTTTTATCCTGCCTTTTTCACTTAGATAGATGTCATGCCTATTTTTTCACATTGCTGTGTAGTCATTATCACAATCATTTTTCAAGGTTACATAATGGTCCCTAGTGTAGGTGTACTGTAATGAACCTAAATATTTTCCAGGTGTTAGATATTTAAGTTGCTTTCAATTTTTTAAAATCATGAATAATGTTATAATGAAAACTTTTGTGTTTGTAGCTTTCTCTGGATCATTTTCTTAGGATATATGCCCAAAGGTGAGATTGCTTCACACAATATGAGCGTAGAAATGACTCTTGATCAATTGCCAACCTATTTTCCCAAATGATTGAACAATTTTCAGCCTCCAGCAGCATATGAAAGTGAAGTTTCACTGTACCCTTGCCTGTGATTTCTCATCTTTGTCCCTCTGTCCTGTGAATCTTGTATTGTTAGCATTACAATGCTGGTTTTCCACAGCAGTATGGAAATTTAGAAAGCGGCTTTATGATATCGCACATCTGACTCAAGTTTGTCTCCCAGAGAAGGAAGAGAGCTGGTTGGATGTGTTTGACTTAATTGTGCCTAGAAGGATAGGGAAAAAGTGGTCCATTGTTTGTTGGACTGATCAGTTGAAGAAATTTGGTGTTTATGTCCAATTGGCATGTGTTATATAACCTGGCTAAGTACTTTTTACCACCACAGAGCTTTACTTTGCTGTTTTATTCTGGAAAAATTGGCTCCTAAAAGGCACTACTTTTATTTATTTGCTTTTTGAAAATCTAAAGTGACATAAGAGGCTAGCAACACAGTTTTTATGCTTACAGACATTTTGGCTTAATCTTGTAGGATCACATAATTCCGTTTTTCTCATAATTAAAGAGTTCATCCCTAAAGAGTTAAATTCAGTTGTTCCTGCTACTAGAGCATTGGGTACTGGTATTGGTCATCCAAAGGTGTAGATAAAACAGCTAGAACTTTCCTCCATGAGTAACAGTGAATAGAGGCTGAGGAAAGAAATTTGGTCTCGGAAAAGCCAAGAATGATGGTAAGAATTTAGATTAGCATCATTTTTTTTTAAAGATTTTATTTTTTTCCTTTTCTCCCCAAAGCCCCCCCAGTACATAGTTGTATATTCTTCGTTGTGGGTCCTTCTAGTTGTGGCATGTGGGATGCTGCCTCAGCGTGGTTTGATGAGCAGTGCCATGTCCGCGCCCAGGATTCGAACCAACGAAACACTGGGCCGCCTGCAGCGGAGCGCGCGAACTTAACCACTCGGCCACGGGGCCAGCCCCATAGATTAGCATCACTTTAATAGTAACTAGTTATTCTACAGCACTGAAGATTTTAAAACTATGTTCACATTCACCATCTCACCTGTGAAGTTAGTAGAATGAGAGATTTTGTTATTAACATGCAGAGAAGTTCCGTGTAACCCAAGGGTTCATGGTGGGTAAGTCTGTCCGTATGTAGTGTGCACTGGATAAAACACAAGACTTCTGGCTGCAAATCTCTGTCTGGTTTTACTACACCACAAAACAGTTTTTTCAACATCTCCTTACTCTTTCATATCCGGGTTCACTGAGTTTCCACTCTACCCTCTGGGGCATAGATGGAGCCTTCAGAGAGGGCTCAGTCTGCTGTAGGAGTCAGGTCTGCAACAAGGCCAGGATAGACACGTGTGGTGAATGCTCCAGCAAAACAGATGCCAAGAGCTGAGAGGTGCAGAGCGGGGAGGGCTGGCTCTGCCAGGAAGCCAGGTGATGTTTGCACTAATGGTGAGGGTGGTGTTGGAGCTGAGTCCCTAAAGGGTCAGGAAGGATGACCCTTGTGAGCCACTTTGACCGGTGAGAGTCAGTGAGATTGATAAGAAAGCACACAGATACTGTGTCCTGAGAAGTGACTTTTACTGTGAATGGCTGTAAGAAGATGACTACTTCCCTTGTCTGCTGTGCCGAATTTTTCCATGCTGCTTTCTTCTGCAGACCAGCTTCGTAAAGCTACTCCCGTTTCCCAGTTTTCCTTCCTTGATTCCTGCATTTTCTTTCAAGTCAGTTTATTTATTTCTTCATTCATTCACCCAACAGATATACTGATTGCTGAGATATAAATAAAGAGAAGGAGCCAGCCATTGAAGGTTTGAAGCCAAAGCTTTCTGGATTGCAAAGGCCGTGAGGAGGGAAAAGCTTGCCATATTCTAGGAACAGAAATGAAGACCAGAAATTAGGGTGTATTTGGAGCTGAGGTTAGAGAACAGGGAAGATCCAGATGTTGGTAGGAAGTTTAGAATTTGTTCTAAGTGCAACAGGAAGCCATTGGAGGGTTTTAAGCAGGAGAGCAAAAGGGTCTTATTTATCTGTAATTTTAGTATTATGATCTAGAAAATTTTGAGCAAAGTGCATCCCAGTGAACTTTGGCCCTTGATATACAGGCAGTTTGGATGATGGCTTTACATTTAAAAAGAGGAGAGGAGACAGTCATTATTTAAAGAAGAGAGGATGACACCGGGATCTGGTACACACCCACTTGCTCACATTTCTTCTCCCCTTATCTCGGTCCAGGATGACAAGTTGCCAGTTTAGGACAGAAGGGGATGGAAGGGATTCCCGTCCTCCTTCCTGGTGCTCTCGGACCCTGTTTTCATATTAGGAGACTTGCAGGATCTTGTCTCTCTTAGTGCTGCCAGGAATATCTGATATTACTGCTGTTTGCTTGGCAGAAGCTCAGCCATTACAGTGAGCCGATGCGATTTTCATGATGAAAATGAAGAGCAGCTGATTGACTGGCGGGACCTTCTGATTTAAGCGATGCCAACCACTTCTTTATACTGCTTTATCCCTTAATCCCCTGCCCTTCCCACTAAATTAGGGCAAGTGGGGAGAAATATTCCCAGATCATTACAGGAGGATCATTGAGAATCTCTCCTTAGGCATTTAAAGTTGAATGAGGAGCAGTTTACTCTGCTGCCTGCACTCATAGGGACACCAGTAGCCACGAAAGAGCACCTGAGTTTGAAAGGGCCAGAGAAGTAGGAGGAAGGGTGGGCTTGGCTAAAGGGGGTGTTGGGCTCATAGAAATTCTGTTGAAACTGAAAATGCTGTGATTTTAGTAGTTAAATTCTGATGTTTGAATCAGGTCTTCATTAATCTGACATTCCAGGGCTTCATTTAGTGTAAATGAGCATGCAGAAGCTACTGAACAGGGAAAACAATGGGAGCCTACATTACCATACCTGTTTATTCTGTTTTCTTGAATTGCTTTTCCCTTAATCATCTTAATCTAATGCCAATTTCTTTTTCAACACGCAGCTCATGTATTTTTGAGAAGGTTGCTTGTGACCCCCTCCAACACCCTCCTCTGTATATTTCCTCAGTGTCCTATTTGTACCTTTCTCAAGGATTTATGGGACACACCACATTCTACCATTCTTCTGTCCTCCCTGTTAGATTATACGTTCCTTAAGGATTGGGACCATGGCTTATTAGTTGCTGTCTCCTCTTGTGCCTGGCATATTTCATTAATAGATTGTATAAATTTAATATGCGTTTTGAAATTTTTGTTTTGGTGGAAATCTTTTTTGGAAAATTCCATCGCATGCTCTCATGATACCTTAGGATAGGAGAGAAGTTGAACATGTTCTGATGGCCACAGGACAGTCATTGTGCTCTCCATTTATTATTCTTAATTGTTGAGGTATCTGAACTATATTGCCTTATGTTAACCACCACAGAGCAGGCAACTTTTAAAGTGTAATTTCAGTTTTAGTTTTTGAAGTTATTTTGTATCTTCCTCCTTGTTACAGCTGATCCTGGCCTACTGCTTGTAGGCTGAGGCTTCATTTTACATGAGCCTGTCTGGGAGGGGGATTGCAGTCTTTCCATCTATCTACTGGAGTGGGAGATGCGTAAGCTTGGTGACAGGTTGCCACGCAGAGCACTTCTAAGTCAATGGCCAAGCCTCTAGTCAGCGAGGTAGCTAGACGTCTCCTGTGTGGAGAAGTATGCAGTTCTGAGGTGCCTCTCCTGTCAACCACAAAGGCTTCTCTCTGTCTTATTAGCATGATATAAAATACTTTCACAGAGGCAGTTACCCTTTTACTTTTACAGATGGCAGAACCATCTTTCGTTCACTCAGCTCTGACAGTGCCACCTGCTTAGCCAGGTAGCCATGTCCCTCAGGACCTTTGCACCTGCAGTTCTCTCTGTCTGGATTGCTCTTAGCTCAGATATTCTTATGGCTGCCTCCCTCCCTTCCTTCAGATCTTTCAGCAAATAGCACTGTCTTTGAGATGCCTTCCGTGACCACTTAGATAAAATATTACCATCCCTCATGCCCACCCCAGCCGTCTCTTTCCCCCTTATTCTGCGTGGTAAATTGTTGTAATAATGCATCATGCCTTTCTGTATCCAGGCCCCTGTGCAGAGGATCATTGCTGGTACTCCTCATCCAGAGATGCGTTCTGTTTCTCCATTCTCTTAATCTGTGCTGGCCTTGTGACTAACTTCGAACTATAGAATGTGGCAGAGTGATGTGGAAATTCTAGAGCTGCATTGTCTATACCCTTAGCGATAGGTGCCCATTTATATTTATATTTAAATTAAGTCAATTATAGTTAGATAAAATTTAAAATTGAGTTCCTCAGTTGTATTAGCCATATTTCAGGTACCAAGTAGCCATACGCAACTAATGGTTACCATATTGGACAGCACAGTTTTAGAACATTTCTGTCATTGTAGAAAGTTCTGTTGGACAGAGCTGTTCTTGAGCCCATGCCTTAAGAGATCTTGCAGCTTCCACTCTGCCCTTTGGGAACACTAATCACCATGCTTTGAAGAAGCCCAGTCCAGCCTATGGGGCAATTAGAAGCCACATAGAGGGAACCTGAGGTGCTCCAGCCGGTAGCCAGCAGTAATTTCCAGATGTGTGAGCGAGCTCATCGTGGACCTCCAACCCCATTCAAGCCACAGATGACTCCAGCATCAGGAGGAACCCCTGGTGGCACCAGAAGAAGAGCTGGTAAAATATCCAACAACAGAATCATGAAAAATAAACTGTCGTTGTTTTAAGCCACTATGTTGCAGATGGATTTGATCCACAATAGTAATAATGGATACAGCCTTCAATCTCAGGACTTCAGGAGTTTTGAAACTGTGCCCTGTGCACTTCCTCATGAATTAGGATGTGGAAAAAAGGGGAAGATGGATGAGCCTGTACCTCCCCCCCGTTTCAGTGAGATCTATTCCTTGTTTATCTAGGGAGAGGAAAAGTTATTTGCTATTAATTAATTAATGATCAACAGCAAAGTAAAATACATGGTATTTACTAGCTGAGAGTTAGATGATAGGAGAAAACTAACTTTGCATCAAAAAATAATTTACAGAGAAGGTAGTTCAAATAATCAAGAACTAACTGGAATCTAATAATTATTCTAATTTAGAATAATCAGATTTGGGGGACTTTATTATATTTTGCTCTGCCATCTTTTGGAATCTTACATAGCATTTAATGGGGGAAGCATTTCTTCCTTTATTTATTATTCCCCAAGCATTTATTGAGTCCTTTCGATATACATCTAGGGAGGCACTGAGGAGAGTTTCAAATGATTAAGATGTGATTCTTCCCCTGGAAGAACTGACAGTTTACTGGAGGGGACAGATGCATGGTCACAGTCCATCAGGACGAGCTGTGTTAGAGGAATAGGAAGTGCTCTGGAAACACTGAGGTGGGGGCGTACCAAACACGTGGGAGGAGCTGTTACTTTACAGATGGCTGGTGACAGAGGTTAGAAAATAAACGTTACCTAAAGGATATTTTTGGGAGAAAGAACAGAATTACTAGTTTATTTTAGTAACAACTTTGTTGAGATATAATTCACGTAACCTAAAATGCATTTCATTGAAGTGTACACTCCAGTGGCTTTTAGTGTATTCACAGGGTTGTACAACCATCCACACTATCTCGTTTCAAAACATTTTCATTACGCTAAAGGGAAACCCCATAGGCATGAGCAGTCACTCTCCTGTTCCACCCCCCATCTCCCCAGCCCTAAGCAACCTCTAATCTACTTTCTGTCTACAGACTTACCTGTTTGAACATTTCATAGTAACGGAGTCGTACGATAAGTGGGCTTTTGTGCCTTGCTTCTTTCACTTAGCATAATGTTTTCAAGATTCATCCATGTTGTATGTATCATGTAGCATGTACATGTAGCATGCATCAGTATTTCATTCATTTTTATTGCTGAATGAGATTCCATTGTATGGATGGATGGCATTTTTTTAATTCATTCACATTAGGGTTCTATCCACATTTTGTCTATTATAAATAATGCTGGTGTTAACATTCATGTACAAATTTTTATGTGGACATATGCTTTCAGATCTCTTGGGTATATACCTAGAAGTAGAATTGCTGGATCATATTTCAACTGTATCTTTAACAATTTAAGAAACGGCCAGATTGTTTTTCAAAGTGGCTGCACCATTTTATCATTTCACCAGCAGTATATGAGAGTTCCAGCTTCTTCACATTCTCAGCAATATTTTTATTGCCTGAGAAGAGAATTGTTTTGAATGAAAATATAAAGTCATTAAAATAGAAAAAAATTCCAATTAGATTGTGTTATACTCATTTAAGGCAGGCCATATATAAGTCATGTGATGTTAGAACCTAAAGCTGGATATGACTTTGTAGCTCTGTATACAAAACAACTCTGTTGGAACCTAATTATCTTATCATTAATGTTCACCAGGTGGTTGGAAATACTGGTGCTCTTTTATGTCTAATTGAGAGGTAAAGGGTGGTGAGATGATTAGATGTGTAATGCTGTTGAAAGTTGAATGCATTTCTGATATGCAATTAAATATAATTGAAATAGGACAAATTGAATAACAAAATTAAATTTGCAAATCGAGTATGAACAGATATTATTAAATGTACACTGTGCTCTATGATATTTGGGTGGTGAGTTGGCATTAGGGCGTGAGCCCCATATTTTTACTTACTTGGCATGGTTCCCACCTGCCCACGCCTGCCTGCCCTGCTGCCCTACCTTGGCGTATCAAAGGCGTTCATGAGACGTTCCTCGCCAACACCCTGTGCAAAGAAGATTGTTTCATGAAGTGCTGGAGTTTAATGTGGTCAGGAAGGAAAATAGATTCTCCAGTCCTCTGGGGCTTTCTCAGACTCAGACTTGTTTTTTATAAATCTAGAAGACTTGATAATGATATTGTAAAAACCAAAACCTTGTCCAGCCCTTCGGTGGCTTCCCAGTGCCCATGACTGGCTCAGGCTCAGGTGTGCAGGACACTGTACAGTGCTCTTTATGACTTGATGTCTGCTCGCCTCTTCACGTTGGCTGCTGCTACTTTGTCTGCACTGAATGTTTGTAGTCCCCTGAGTGCACACACTGTCATACGTTCTTACTCTTCTGCCAGTGTTGTTTCCTCTGTTTTGAGTACCCTGCTCTCTCTGCAACACTCAGTTTAGACACCGGCTCCACCAGGAAGCATTTCAGGGCCCCCACATTCTGCTAGGTCCCAGGCACAGCCCTGATGTAGGTTCCTTGTTTACCACAGTGAAGAAAACCAGAAAAGGTGCTTGGCCTTGTGGATCTTACCTTTTATCTGAGAGAGACAGACAATAAACATAATAACTAAATACCTACCTTGCATAGTAGAAGATGGTAGGTGTAGGAAATACACAAATAGTTAAGCAGAATAGTTGTTAGTGCCGTCGAGTGGATTCTGACTCTTAGTGATCCTGTGGACAGCAGAGCGGAACCCTGCCTGGTCTTTTTGCACCATCCTCTTATCTTCTGGCGCTGTACCAGATGATGCTTTGTGCTATTCATAGGGTTTCCATGGCCAGTTTTTTGGCAGTGAGTGGCCAGGTCTTTCTTCCTAGTCTGTCTTAGTCTGGAAGCTCCACTGAAACCCGTCCACCATGGGTGACCCTGCTGGTATTTGAAATTCCAGTAACATCAGCTTTCAGCATCACAGCAACACGCAGCCACGACAGTATGACAACTGACAGATGGGTGGTGTGGTTCCTGGACCGGGAAACGAACCCAGGCTGCGACGGTGAGAGCAGTGAATCTTCGCTATTAGACTGCCAGGACTGGCAGAGTGATTGTGAAGGACAGGAAAGGTGGAATGCTACATTAAATGGGGGGGAGAGGGGGGTGGCGGTGGTCGGGCCCCACTGAGAAGAACTCACGGGATGTGGGAATCTGCTACGTGGGTATCTCAGGAAGGAGCTTTCCAGGCAGAGCCAACTGCCAACCAGGGAAGTTCCTCTTTGTGAGAGCATCCATATTCAGGCGATGAAATTCCAGCCATCGAGGAAGTTGGCAGGTTAGTTTTCTCAAATATCCTTTCTGTACACAAATATATTTCCATTGGATTTTTGTTTTGTTTCTTTTTCAACATGAATCACACACTATCTAGTTTACAAATTATTTTAGAATCTATCTAGCTGTTGATACCCATACATCCTGTATGAATTCTCCCTAAATAAGTTAAACTTTCCCCCTCTTTCTTTCTTTCTTTTTTTTCTTATAAATTGTTTTGATGGAAATGGAAATAGGAGAAAAAGAAACAATTGGATTTTTGAAGTTCCGGAAATAGTTTCAAGACAGATCTCTCCTTTGGCATCTCCCTCCCCAAATCCCTAGTCAATGCACATTTTGTGGACTCATAATAATCCAGGACTCCCAGTCAGGAATGGCTGGACACCTACGTCGTATAGATCCTATTACCTTCTTTCTCCACTATAAGATCTGGATTCACTCTCTATGATATACGTGCCCTGTAATCATTTTCTGTTTCTAGAGGATCAGCACTATTTCTGTTCTTCCTTCTCTGAGTCACATTCCCTTATGTTCTGTTTTTTCTCAGTGTTTAATTTCCTTCCACATCATCACCTACTGGTATGTCTTCCTTTCTCTTTGGTGCTAAGACTCTAAACGCTGTCTGTGAACACCCTAAGTACTATCTTCATCCTATTTGGTAAGTAGGGTGAGGAGGTGTGCTTGTAGCTTCACCTTCTCTTCCGCAGCCTGCGTTAAATAGTCGCATTCCTGGTACTTCTCTTTCCAAAAAAAAAAAGAAACCTAGCACAGCCCTTGGGTATCCTTTTAAGAATCTTTACCACTCCCGCCTTTACTGGTTAGATTCAGGCTTTGGGGATAAATACTCTTGACCACCAAAATTTTTAGAAATAATTCTGCTTTATTACCCTCTGTTTTTCACTGCTATCTTTTAAGCAGCGTGCTTTTCCATATCATGATTTTATATTTCCGGGTGGTTTTGGAAGTAAATACTAGGAGTATTTTTATTCATCTGGAGCTTCTTGCTATAACAACAAAATAATCTAAATTAAACGAAGAATTGCCTCAGGATCTGTAATCAGAAACTTTATTTCCATATATCAGAAACTTTAAATGTCAGAAGATCATCTTGTTTTCCTGGAGTGTCACACCTTGGAACTTCTTCACAAGCTGCTTTTCTTAGATAGAGATGGTGGTGGTTTTGTCACTTTTCCTCCCAACATAGTCATTTCATGCTGATAGGTGATCATTGTTCTGGGCATTTACTGACTTGTGCTTGCTCCACAGTCAGTCTTTGGTTGTATAGATGCTAGGAAGGACACGTAAATGGATCTATAGATGTTAGAGAAAGTTTTATTTTATCCCCCATCCTTTATTACTGTGTCTAAATTGTGGGTTGGTGATTTTTTGTTGTTGCTGTTCACTTTTATTCTTTTCATTTAAAATTATGATCAAAGTAATAATTGCACATAGTTTAAAAGTCAAATAACATTTCCAAGGCTTATCACAAAAAAACAGCCTTCTATCGCTCCGTCTCTCTCTCCTCATCCCTTCCTACCTCTGATGGTCTCTTTCAACTTCATTGTCAGTGATTTTTCTGGTGTTTCACTCTGGTTTTTTACATCAGATGATTATTCCGGCGTTTCTAAATTTTTTTAATTTTTACTTCTTATTTACTGTGGAAATTGAGGATTTACCTCCAAATATCCTGTCATATCAACACAGTTCTATCAAATGCTGTTAAAAGGAATAGTTATGTTCAGAAGGAAAGACTTTCTTGATTCAAAAATACTATTAGAGTACAATATTTTAGAAAATGAAAAATCGAGTTTTCATAATGCGTTACCAGGGAACTACATTAAAAGGAAAATATTAGAGCCAGGAGGTGTTTATGTGTATAATTTTAAGAGGATAACAATAGTAACAACGATTTTGATTTAGCTACAGCATTAAAACAGCAGCTGGGAAAATCTTCATGCATTTGTACCTGTAGGAGTCGCTGAATGAGTTTTCTTGTTGTTAAACCGCAGTCAATTAGATTCTTAATCACCAAACATTTTATAGGAGCAGAGGTGAAAGTTTAATCCTACTTAAAAGAATAAAAGTACTAAAAGACAGGCTGTTCTGCGAATCATAGATTTGCATGAAAACCCTCACAAGGGAAAAATCGTAATTGCCTCAGCATGAGAGATGGAACATATTTTAAGATAATTGGAGACTGTCTTTTATGTGTTCTCTTTGATTTAGTTTTGATTTCATGTACTTTAATTTGTTTCTATCTCTTAATTTTTTTTCTTAATATTTCTAAAGAATGTAAAACACTTCTGAGGATCTCATTACCTCTTGTGAAATTGCCTTCTTCTAGAGCATGGATGTAATTTTTTTGTGTAGTCACTCTTAGAAGAAAAATGTATCTTTGAACAGGCTGTTCTCTTTCAGCAATCTGATGGCGCTGATAACCCTCTGGTACATTTTCTGTAAGCTCAAATACACTGTAACAGTTTCTCTTAGGCGAAGGTTTGTTTTTTGCATATTTAAGTTCTACAGGAATTATCTCTCAGCTTTTATTCATCACTCATATGTGGAAGATTTACATTTTTACTTACAAATCTTGATAAAATGCTGGTTCTTAGTCATTCCCTTGACAAGTGTGGTCAGAAGGGGTCTAATTAAAAGTGTTCCATGACTTGGTTACAACACTAGGTTACAAATTCAACTTCTGCTTCTCTTTGCAAAGGCCCTGAGACGTGAGTTAAAGGAGAAAGAGTATTCCGTCCTGAATGCTATAGACCAAGCGCGAGTTTTCCTGGCTGATCAGCCGATTGAGGCCCCTGAAGAACCAAGGAGAAACCTACAATCAAAAACAGGTGAGATCTGTTTCTTTGGTACATCGTAAAAACATGTGGCGAGAACAAAAAACCGAGATCCAGTAGGAAATTTCCTTGGAACGTTTCAGGATCTGATATTAAAAATTCTTTTTCTGAGTAGTTCTTGAATCAAATATGTCATTATTTAACAAATATCTAGATTCTTAAAAAATGAAATGGCTGTATACGTCAATGTCATTATTTTAAGAGGGAATTAGCTGCAGAAAAATTGATTGGTTAAAAAGCAAACTGAAACTAAAAATTATTTAAGAAATAAACATTTACATTTCTCATATTTAAACAAACTACGTATTAAATAATTGCAAGTAGAAGAATGGTATTTAAAATACAATAGTAAATATATGAAATATTTAAATAGCTGTAAAGTAAGATTGTTTTCAACTTCTGTTTTTCAAGCTTAATTTTTTTGTGTGTGTGTGAGGAACATTGGCCCTGAGCTAACACCTGTTGCCAATCTTCCACTTTTTTGCTTGAGGAAGATTGTTGCTGAGCTAACATCTGTGCCAGTCTTCCTCTATTTTATGTGGGATGCCGCCACAGCGTGGCCTGACAACCAGTGCTAGGTCAGCGCCCGGGATCTGAACCTGTGACCCCTGAGCCACCGAAGCAGAGCTCGCAAACTTAACCACTACACCACCGGGCCGGCCCCCAAGATTACTTTTTAAAATAAGGCCTTAAAGTACCTTTCTTTTACAAGCAGACAGCGGAATTTATTTTATTTAAAATAACAAGCTGAACTGTTTGTGTCCTTTGGCTTAAAATCGAAATAGTGACTACCTTATTAGCAAATAGCAATATATCACATAGTACGTTTGTGAGATGAATTTGGAGACCAACATATATGTTTATTATGATTCTTTCACTGTTGGCAATAAAAGCATTCTGATGCATTTATAAAAATAAACATGGCATTCAAAATATGTTTCCATCATTCCCTTCACATAGTAAAAGCAGACCTGAAAGACCGCCTCGTGCTGTGCCCAGCAGGGCGACTCGTGAGCGTCCATTACTCGTAAGGGAAGTACAGGTGGAAAGTGCTTTGACTGTAGCTGGAACTGGATCAGACATTTGGACAGAGACCCATTTTCCTCCCCAGCCTTTCTCAGGGAAGCTCTGCTTCAATCTGAAGACATTGCCCATCAAGGTCATGATCTTCTTGACTCTTGAAACCTAGTTTCATCGTTTCTCGCATTAGTTTTTATTTTCTGCTGGTGGTATCCCTGTCTTTCAGTCAGCCTGCTGGAGCCCGAAGTCATCGTTGAGTCTCCACCTTTCATTAAACCCCACAGTCTGCAAATTACTCATCACTGTTATTTCTATCTTTGAGGGACTATTGCTTCTGAGTACTCTGTTATCACACACACATAGTTGTTGAATGAATGGATGCATGAGCTGAGCAGTCTCAGGGATGGGTGGGAGGTGATTAGATTCAGGGAAGAGGGACCACCGTGCTGGGGTGGGATCATCAGAATCCAGAAGCATCAGGCAGCAGTGAGGGGCAGGGCGGCTGTGTGTCGGGGACGTCAGCAGAGCAGCCTGGCCTGGAGGTGAAGGGCGTGTGCCTGGACAGGGGCGGCGGGAGTGAGGGGCCTGTACTTGCCGTCTGGTTCCGATTGCAGAGGACCTGAAAGTCAGACAGACCATGCCGAGTTAATACAGCAAGAAGGAAGGCGCCATTAGAGTGGCTGTTTTTAAGCTTGGAAGAAAAATAAGAAGTTCGCTTGTCTCACCTCCTTCAATTTAAAGTCTACCTTAAGTCTGCTTTTCTCATCTCCTTGCTTCTCCCGTACTTTCCAGAGAATAGAGGAAGCATTTTTATAATAAGCCACTTCGTGGTGGTAAAAAAAAGTATTTTTATATCACTAAAGCTTCACTTTGCTATAAATTCTCCTACTCAGTGGTCAGTCAGTTGAGGGTGTAAAAAAATACTGCCTTTTGAGTTCTTATTTTGCTGTCCCATTCAGGACATTTCTAAGCCCTATTTTCAAATACTCTATTTGAGGGGCAGGAAAAGGTCATGTTGAACTTTGTTGTTGTCTTGCAATTAGAGATTTTCATACTTTCTTCTTTCCTGATACTATTTTCTGTAATGCTAGCTGATTCTACCTGCTGTTAAAAGTCAATGAAAGAAAATTATCCATAATAGCTTTTATTAGACTTTTGTTGTTTACCGTGACTTATGTACAGCTGCTATCAGAAATAGAGAGCATTGAACGTCAATTATCTTGTGTGATGTTCTTAGAGGAGTCAGTGTCAGAGGGGACAGAGCGGGGAGAAATAGGATTTTTCTGGTTCTATTTAATAAGCATTTATTGAGTATGCTATGTATACCTTTCCATAGGGGCACACTGAGATGAATCCATCTCTTTACTTTTAAGTAACTATTCCAGAAAATACTTCTTTCTATGGTTTTTCTCTCCCAGTGCCTTTTTTCTTCCAGCTCCTTTTTAATTTTTTTCTGTTATCAATTATCTTATGGTGTCATCTATATATATGTATATATTTTATGGTAGCCTATGGAGTTTTATTTTATTACTGAATGAGTAGCATAGATATGAGTTGCTCTCAGGTATCTGTTAATTGACAAATGCTGTTAAAACAAGCAAACTAATTATTTCAACCAAATGATCAGTTGCTGACAAAGCATCTCATCAGGTGTGCACTGCTAGGTATTTTCTTTTTTTCTGGTGTTATTGAGATATAATTCACATATAGCATTGTATAAGTTTAAGGTGTACAACATAATGATTTGATATATGTATATATTGTGAAATTATTACTACAATAAGTTGAGTTAACATCCATCACCTCCCAGTTACAGATTTTTTTTCCTTGTGATGAGAACTTTTAAGATCAACTCTCTAAGCAACTGTCAAGTATGTATATTTTAGATGTTTAAAAATCACTACTAATATTACGGCCCTACTTTAGGCTCTTACCGTGTTTTGCTAGGACTATTGCAGTACTTATTTTTGTTTTGAGGAAGATTAGCCCTGATCTAACATCTGCCGCCAATCCTCCTTGTTTTGCTGAGGAAGACTGGCCCTGAGCTAACATGTGTGCCCATCTTCCTCTACTTTATATGTGGGATGCCTGCCACAGCATGGCTTGACAAGTGGTGTATGTCTGTGCTTCGGATCTGAACCGGTGAACCTTGGGCTGCTGAAGGGGTGCAGGTGAACTTAACTACTGCGCCACCAAGCCAGCCCCTGAAGTACTTTCTTAATTGGTATCTCTGCATCAACATAAACACTACAATGATATATCTAAAACTCAGAACTGGCATTTGCTCTCCTAGTTTAAAAATGGCCAGTGGCCCCTGGAATGGAATCTGAGCTCCTTTACCTGGCATACCAGACCGCATAGGGACTTGACCTCAGTTTCCCTGTATGGCAGCATCTCATGCCTCTCTCTGCTCCAAACTAACGTCCATTCAACACCAAACTGCTCACGATGTTGCGCAGCCGGTGGTCTTCCTTGTCTTGATCTTGTTGCTCGTTCTGTTTTTTTCTGCATAGTTGTCCCTCTTACCTGATTTCTAACTCCTTGCTCATTTGCATGCCCAGTGCCTGCTTGTCCTGTCCCACTCAGTGCAGGTTTTGCGTCTCCAGGACCCTTTCCACTCCCACCTCTCCTCTGTGCTTCCCTGGCACCCTGTCGTCTCTCTGACTCTGTTACCAATATCTGTGTCCGAAGTTCGGCCCTTCACTTGCTTGGGGACCTTTCTCATTTATTGAGAATCTGAAAGAGTGTGAAAAATTATCTGAGGAACCACGATAGATATGGTGTAGAAAACAAAGTGAAGATCGTGTTAGCTGATAGAAAAGCTGCTCTCTCAGAGGTATTAACTCTTACTTTAGACAATTTTGTAACTAGTTTAACTTGTATGCCAGTGAATTATGGGTATGTAGCAAAATGGACATGACAGGACAGAGAAAAAGGGCGGTGATGAGAAATGACTGGCATTCTGACAGCAATGAGAAGAAGGAAAGTTATAAAAATGGTATATGACAATTCTAAAATAAAACGAAACAGGGTAGTCTCTGGGGCTTTTTACAGTAAAAAGAAGCTGAAGCTGTGAATTATGTTTTGTTTATTTTTTTTTAAAGTTTTTTGGTGAGGGAGATTGGCTCTGAGATTATACCTGCTGCCAATCTTCCCCTTTTGCTAGAGGAAGATTGTCGCTGAGCTAGCATCTGTGCCAATCTTTCCGTGTTTTGTGTGTGGGTCACCTGCACAGCACAGCTTGATGAGCAGTGTGACAGTCCGTGCCTGGGATCCAAACCTACGAACCCTGGGCCACTGAAGCAGAGCATGCCAACTTAACCACTGTGCCACTGGGAAGGCCCCTGGTTTGTTTATTTTTGAAGACTGGATATAAATCAGTTAAGAGGAGGCATAGGAATTTATACTATATTTTAATAAATTTCCTTCCAAAATGGCAGCCCTAAAAAAAAATAAGGCTAAATGGGTGAAATATAGCTTTCTGGAACACTCAGCTACCCAGAATAACTCATTCTGCTTGTAAATAGTTGTTAAGTATAATTTTTAATTGAACTAAAATTATCTGAATAATTTTAGAAATTTTGCAAAGCTCACAACTTTGTCAGTAGTCCCCTTATCTTGTTTAAGCAATATGGAACTATTTAATTTGATTTAATGTGTCTCATGTCAGTATATAATTTTTCCTTTTAATGCAGTTGGATCGTTTTTCTGTTAAAAGGTAGCATAATAAAACAATAAATCTTCCATCATCATTTGTATTGTTCTTTGTACTTCTCAAACAACTTTCATATTCTCCTAACTATCCCAATGAGTTGGGCGGATCATACGGTATGACTTTTTAAAAAAAAATAAAAACGCAAATCCCAAGACAGTAGTGTGATGCTGACCAGGGCATCAGCTAATGGAGGGTGATCCTGGAACAGAGCACTAAGCCTCCATGTTGGTGACCGTCCTTAAGCCCCCGTCTTTTGGCTGGCTTTTAACTCATCCCTTCGTTTTTCTCTCCTCTCTCTGTCTGCTCATTGGCCACTGACCTCCTAGCTCCTTCTTGACTTTGAGTGCCTAGAGTCTCCTAACTCTGCGCGAATATTTCTTGGCTTCTCCCTGCTTCTCCCAACCCCCCCTTGCTGTCTGGGTCCCAGATTTCAATTCCTTTGAAAACCACACAGCAACATGGTGAAGGTCGATGTGCAAGACATCTGTGGGACTCAGCTACAGCCAGCCTATGCCCAGTCCTGGCCCCTAAATCTCCGGAGGTAATCAGGGAATGCATGCACCTTCTCACCTATTGGTTACCTATGGTTCGGGTTAAAAGTCACATTTGCACAGGGGAGTTGAGCCTTAGTCCATCTGCATCCCTGCCTTCACACCACATACAGATGCAGGCAGGTGCACAAACAGATGCAGGAGTGTGCATGGGCTCACACACTCATATTTTATGATTTGAAGTTATGGGATCAGTTACCAAATAAAACTGCTAACGTCTTTATAGGATATTTCACCTCCAAAAGTGTTTAGAAAATTGTATAATTCATTGTACGTATGGGTATAGAAAAGCTCTTTTCCTCTGCTCAGCTTTTGACTTTTAAGATAAAAAAGATTGCATTATTTTGCTCATGAATTTCCCTGAGTCTTCTTTAAAAATTATTCCAGAAGGCATTACTATTACTGTAAGTAGTATTTTATTCCAGGCTGTCTGAACATTATTTCTTTTTCAGCCTGGTGTAGCTGATTATTTGATTTTGTTTCATTTAAATGATAGTCATAAGAAAAAAAAACCCAGCTGTTACATTAGTGTGTTCATGCATTTATAGTTGCATGTAGTGTATAAGTTGTGTATATGTGTTTATTCATACACAGCTTTATATAGTTGTTTATGATTGCACCTGTGATTAATGGTTAATAGTAATGTTCCAAAAAAATAATAATCATCTTTTCAGACAAAAAAATATGTATGGATTAATGTTTTCCTCTTCAGTCTTTGACAGCTGGCTGTATATATTGAGAAGTAGTTGATATTTTAACTGAGGGTATTCTGTTTTCTTTTAACTACTAAATGTTTCATAATATTTTAGAAAGCCAATTACTAAGATTATTTTTCTCTTGTGTGAAATATCATATACTTTATGATGTAACAAACAAGTACTACATGACATTTTTCAGTTCACTGCGTCAGTCCATTTTATGCCAGTATTAGCAAACTTGTGCAAATAAAATTTCATGATTATTAAATTAGTGAAAATATGAAATTTTCACATAGTTTAGTAGAAGTTACTTTTATACTGATTCTCAGTATAACTTAAGATTACATTAAAAAGATGACAGTAGGGGCCGGCTCCCTGGCCGAATGGTTAAGTTCTCGTGCTCCGCTTTGGCGGCCCAGGGTTTCGCAAGTTCGGATCCTGGGCCCGGACATGGCACTGCTCATCAAGCCATGCTGAGGCGGCATCCCACATGCCACAACTAGAAGGACCCGCAACTAAAAATATACAACTATGTATTGGGGGACTTTGGGGAGAAAAAGGAAAAATAAAATCTTTAAAAAAATGGCAATAATTATTTCCTTGCATCTCATAAAATGAGACCAAATTGCACACAGCCTGAGTAATTGGGCTCGTAAAACTAACAGGTGTTTCTTCCTAGGCCTTTTTTGTTTTCCTAATGACAGCTTTATTCATTAGAACCCCCTTCATTGTAAATGACAAACACCCAACTTCCATAAGCCTGGGTGTGAGGAGCAATGTGTTAGCCCCATAAACAAATTACAGTAAGGGCAAGGTCGCAGCTGGCCACAGGACTGGAATGCCACCCAGAAACCTCTTCTCCATGTCTTCCTTTCTGCCTTTCTCCACAACTTCTCATTTTCTTAGCTTTCCTATGACCTTGTGCCTCACAACCTTGCACCAGGGAGAGAGAACCCTTTTTTAGATCAAGCACATTCCAGGAGAGGGCTCCGATTGACTCAGCTCGAGTAACATGGAGCTCCGGGTCTGCTGGGATTGGCAGACCCCCTTTATAAACGTGATGCCAGATGGAGGAAGAATCCACGCCCAAAAGGAAGGGAGAAGAGTGAAATGGTAGTGAGCAGAGATGTTCACACGCCAGCGTTGGTCAGGTGCTCACCGTGTGCCTGGCACTGTCCGAAGCTCCTTGCAGGCCTTGTTTCCTTAATTCTCATAACAAGTCTTTGAGGTGTGAGTACTGTCACCACCCATGTGACAGAGCCGAGGCACCAACCTGGGCTTGTCACTAAACTTGATGCTCTTAACCACCATAGTATAATGTAATGTCTTAACTGCTCCAGTACTCAAGTACTTCTGGACATTCAGTAGAAATAATTTCCTATATTCTTCTACTTGAAAAAAAATTTTATACAATAATTAAATATGTTTATAACTCTTTGCTTTTCCTCTTACTGTTGCTTTTTTACTGAAGTATCAGGTTGCTTTACAGAATGACGTACCAGTTCACTGACTTCCTAGCACCGAGGGAGCAGGTGTTTAGGCTGTATTAGACTTTGTCTTTTTAATTTTCATATGAAAACTTGAACGGTAAATAATTGCTTCCAGGCCTGTAGACCAAGACAGTAATTTAATTAGCTTCTCAAGTCCAAATTAGATTAGTAAAGTTGTAATGCGTGAAAAAGCACAGAAAAAGATGATGTTACTTTCTTTTCCAGTGTTCTTAACCACAGATCAGCAATGTGAGCCTTTCCAGTTTAAAGCTCTAGAATGTATGGATGGATGTAATGAATCTAGTCTTCAGCTTGCCCAAAATATAATGAGCAGGCTAAGTAAGCCCATTAATTGGGTAAAAATGTTCAAAAACTTTTTTGCAGGCTAATGAGTATCATACTAATGAAATCCGAATTTAAATAAACAGGTCAACAGTCTTGATGAAGAATTATATGATAACAAAGGTTAGTTTGATGGACACAACATTTTAAATTAATTGTTCACCATCTGTTATGTTCTCTAATCACTGTTACAACCATCCATAAATCACATTTGCCTCATAAAAAAGATGGCAGTAATTTACATGGATGCATTGCATTGTAATCAACATCTGGGATGTTCCTTTCTGATTCAAACATAAAGGATAGGAGGATACTAAACTCTTTTAATGTGGTGGGGTACTTATTTTCTTGTCATTTTTGTTTCCCTTGAAAGCTGGAATCTTTAAGAGCGAATTAGGGGGTTGCAATTTTTTAGAAAGCGTAATCCTAGCAAAGGCATAAATTTTCCTTTTCAGTTAAACTCCTCACTTATGTTGGCAGTACGTAAACAGAAGACAAAGACACACCTAACTTCTTCTAGAAGAATGACAACCTTGGGTAGAAAGCTCACCACTTCTCTGTCGCTCCATCAATCATTAGCTGCTGTGTTCCGCAGAGAAGCAGCCTGGGGAGAGACGGGCAGTGGTGTGAGAAGAGATGGAAGACTTTTAATCTAAGACTCCTGTCCTTTTATTCTTGAAGGAGAAAGGGGAGAATTTTTTTCAAGTCAAAGATGCTGTACAAGGATCTGTTATTCATTTAACAAGTACTCATTGAATGCCCACCATGTGCCAGGTGGTAGAGATACACCACAGGTGCCTCTGGATACTGAGGATGCAGCAGTAAACATACCCTTGCTTTCCTGGATCTTACATTCCCAGCCTCTCGCTACCCTCCTGCCCCTAGTGACTTGTCTGCTGCTTTCCAGCACAAAGAACTGAGTTGAATAAATTACAAAACTGCCATTAGTGTGAGGAAATTCAGTGAATATCCAGTTACAGAAAATTGAAAGCTAGATCTCAGGCTGCTTAGCTAGGTCTGTTCCAGGATCTCTTTGCTGTTCCTGCTTTTTTCCTTGGAGGTTAATCTTCTTATTGGTCTGTCCCTGCTTCTTCCTCAGCTCAGTGCTGGGTGTATTTACTTTGGCCCACTTTACGAGAAGAGTGAAACGTAGAAGTATTTTCACTGGTTCTACCTGCATTAACTTCTAAGCAGAAGTGCCATTTATCTTTCTCCACAGTGTGGTCTATATTCCTATTTCCTTTCCATTTTCCCTCCCTCTCTAATTCTTGGCATTTTGGTATTTGTGGAAGATATTCTCTAAATCTCTTTACTTTGAAATTCTTATTTTCCCTTAAATGTATTTGTTCACTGTCTTTTTTGTTGTTAAGGATTTGAGAAGTCCCTTGACAGCATGAATGGATCTGTGTCATCTTTATCATATTCCTACTGAAAGATTTAGGCTACACGTAGGCACGTTAATCTACTCTGGGCAGCCTCTTACTTTTGTCATCCTTATAATTTATTAGGCGAACATAATTAGAAACATCATAATCAGCCAATGGCACTGATGATGTACTTGTAATCTGCTTCATAATGAATTGTTGCCATCAGTCATCATACAGAATAGACAGTGGGCAGGGTCCTCTTAAACACTGATCATTTCAGAGAGATTAAGTTGTCTTAATCATGTAATCAGAAAACTGAGGAAGACCTTATTTCCCATTATGCTAATCAGAATCGTCTTTCGGTCATGAAGAAAAAAGAAAAAGAGAGAGAGAGAAATCGAGGGGAGGGGAGAAGAGAGAGGGAGATTGAGAGAGAGCAAGTTAAGTTGTTTCTAGAGATAGGGCGATGCATTGTTTTTTTCCCTTGACTTTTTGTTGGCTAATCAACTTGGTTTATGCAAAACATCTAAACATGTCTAAACCTCTCAGACTTAGTAATAAAATGATAAAAGTTAGCCTTTGTTGAGCCCCTTCTGTGTGCCAGGGCTTTATAGATATTAACTGGAGTTCAAAGAGATAAGGACTATATCTGTGATTACATAACTCGTTATACTGGAACTGGCATACCATCTAATCTTTCCTTGTTCCAAATTGTCCAGGGGTGAAAATGCTACCCTGGAGAATTTTTTTCTATATTTTCTATCTTTGTTTGTCTTAATGTTTCCTTTGCATCTCTTGGTGAAATACAACAATAAGATTATAGGTACATGCGGAAAAAGCAAACAGAACAAATAAGGTATTTGGAATTACCATACTTGAAATGACTTTGTAAGGCTTATCTTTCTCTTTCACAGTAAAACTCTTCTTATAAATGCTTTATATGGGTGTGAGGAGGAGGAAGAAAAAATAAGTAGATTTCCAGTTCAAATTATGAAGTTAAATATTTTCCATAAAGAGTGAAGCTAAAATTCCATTCAGCCCAACTCAATTCATTATTGCGTATTGAGGACATACCGATCTCTAGACTGAGTACTACAAAAACAAGATGGAAAGAAAGAAAACATGCATGACAGAATGCTTTAGAATCTCAGACTAAAAAGTTCTGGTGGAAGATTATAAATGTCAGTACCATAACTGAGAAAGAAAATTCAGTAAATATGGGAAATTTTTATTAAAAACAACACTGGGCTGATTCTAATAGATTTCTATCATTTCATAATAGGAGAATGATAGAAACATATACTTTCATTTTTTAAAATTTAAAAATTCTTTTGCCTAAGCCTACAAAGGGAGATTTCTTTTTCCTCTGCTGTTAAGATTTCTTTGAGCGATGTAGCGGCTTTGCCTTTCTTATATAATTGAATTTTTTCGGTGAAAGAGGGCCTTGGTGTGAAATGTTTTTCCAGCATGAGAAAATAGGGTTCCTCCTTGATAAACCTGAAAGGAGCAGGCCATGTAGCTCGCCTGGGGGCAAAGGGCAGGATGGGAGCAGGGCTGGTTACAGATGCTGGCCTCTGCTCCTGGTCCACGTCGGTTTTCCTCCTGGATTCCAGTGAACCACATTATGGTCTTTTCCCCGTGGATAAAGGAGAGCGTGGTATAAACGCCATCCAATCAATTTGCCTATCTGAAGAATAAACATAATTGGACAAGAGAGAAAATTTCAAGATTGATCATTCCTTTCTCCTTTTTTCTTCTTTCTAAAAGACAGTTATCTGTTCTTCCTTAAATATCTCTGTAACACAATAAAGAAATTGCTATTTTAAATTATAGAAACATAAAATAAATATCGTGTTTGCAATATAATATAATAGGTTATGTATAAATATAGAATATAAATATACAAATATAGAAATTAAATATAATTCCACCCTCAAAATCTGGCCAGTTAAGTGGGGAAGATGTGAAGGGAGGGGAATGGGAGAATGGAAAGTGAAAGTGCGCCCCCCTAAAATACACACAAACACACACACGCACACGCACACTGTAAGGAGTAGGAAAGTGACAGAGGAAAAACGCTTCTGGCTGGTCTGAGAATTGTCAGTAAATTTATTTGCTTTTGTCCTGCTGTTTCCTGTCTCTCCGATTGGCCTCTATTACTGCCTTTTCAAATGCAAATTAGATCAGCCTCTTATCGCCGCCGAGCTTCATTTGCTCCCTGGCCTTCAGCGTTTGGTGGCTCTGCTCCGAGTGGGAAGGGCACATCGACTCTTTGGAGTGGAAATATGCTGTGGAGCGTCAGCAGCGGGGACCAGAGAAATCAATTTCTAAGCCAATAGGCTGGCCGTGCCCTGTCCTGGCAGCACAGCACAGTTGTCTGGGGAGCTTTTAAAATATGTCTCTGCTGGCCTTCACCCTTGACCAACTAGATGAGAATCTTTTCCTATTTTGGGGTAGGGCTCCTGGGGATCAGCATTTAAAAACAAATGAACGAGCAGACACATTCTCAGAGTGGTTTCTAACATGTCACCAGAATTCAGAACCGCTAGTCCAGAAGATTCTGCACTCCTGCAGGAGGGGCTCACAGTTTACTGCTAAGCATCGGTGCAGAATATTTGAAGCGAACTTTGTCCTTTGATTTTCAAATATTGAGAGGACTTTTTTTAATGTAATTATTTCCCTTTATTGTTTTTATCTTTTCTGCTTTTTTGCTGTTTTAATTTTTCTATTTTCTTACCCCAAATTGTCATAACACAAACGTTCTGGACAGTATTTGTTTGGTTTTGTACTTCCCTCTGTTCTCGGTTTAAAGTCTGTGTTAAACTGAGGTATTGCTGCTGTGGGAGGCAACAGGGTTTAATCTGATTTAGGATTACTTAGTATGTTTCCTTTCTGGCCAACAGATGGTGAATTGGACATAGAAATTTCCTCTTCTTCTGAGGAGCTGCTTGAGTGAGGGTTAGGTAATAAATACTACCAAAAAACTGCTCAATGAAAAGATTTTACATTAAGCGAAGACAAAAAGTCACAGCCAGCGTTGGGTGTTTTGTCACAGGACAAAGAAGCTGTGTGTCTCCCTGTCAGGTCATTCAATGATTAACTCAGAAACAGTGTTACTTTATGGAAGGAAAAAATCATCATAACTAAGTTGTCTGTTCTGAAATTGGTACTGTATTTCTTTCTTTCTTCTTTTTTTTTTTTTTTTTTTTTTACAAAAGTCAGTAAAACATGAGTGCTTAAAGTATATCTTTGAAAAAAACCTAAGTGACATATTAACACATGCAGGTGTTGCCGTCATAAAAATTATCAACTCCCTTTCTCACCAGGCTATTAAGAATGATTTCTTTTCATCTCACACATAGCATTTTATATTTATATACAGTAGATATAAGTATTATGTATTTCTCATTTTCTAAATATCTCCAACATTTAAGGATTTAAATAAGGTTTGCCTAATGACATACCTTTCCTCCTAAAGTTTTTCCTCAGGAACCTTGAAATCTTGACATGTTGTGTTTTTTAGGACCTTTCCCCAGGCTTCTTGAGTCCCTCCCCTGACTGTTGTACTGGACTGTGTCCGAGTTTAAGCATTCCTTGAAACTAGATCTCTCATTCACTGTTTTCCTTATTTATCTTTTACTGGTATGTTCAATCTATCTACCTATCATGACTCTTTCTCTTCTTGATTACTGAATTGTAATCGATTCAGTTGCCACTGGATTATTAAGACTCTCTATAGCTTCACAGCACTTTAGCAGTATACGTTGGAGTTCCATGGTTGCTAAACGCTTCATGGTCCATTTGGTTCCCAGAGATTCATCACAGCTGCTTTTAAGTCTAAATAGAGATATCTAGAATTTTTGGAAATCTAGGTAGATAAAAAGATGTGTTCTGTCCCTTTTAACTTGAATTTTAAATAATATTTAAGTAAACACAGATAAGCAGACACATTTATGCTGAATGTGACAGTTACTGTTTAAGGAGAGCTTGCTTTATTTTGGCTTACCACGCAGTGCGTCTTACCAGGAAGTTCAGTGAACTTCCTTTCATTGTAAGGATGACTTGGAATATTTTGAGATGAAGTGGATGTTGCTAATGTGACTGATACTAAAAGATGGGCTGTTGCCACGAAGAAGAATATGCGTTTCTATCTTAAATTAAACTCCAGTTTGCCTTGACTGTGTATTTCTGACCTGCCTCTCTGTTTCCAGTGCACAAGCAGGACAACCGGCAAAGCAGCCGGATGGGAAGGGAGGCATTCTCAGGTGTGAGGGTAGAGAGGCCCAGGAGTGTGCAGCTCGAGATCTGTCCAGCCTGCTTTGAGTGTCCGCTCTGTGTCCATCAAAGTCCTCTGCCGCTGTCTTGTCAGCTTCCCATCTCTATGTTTCTGAGCCTTGGCCTTGAACTTGACTTTCATTTCTGTCTCTATCCTTTGCTTGTCTTTGAGACTCCGACTCTTTCTTCCTGCCCCTGTCCGGTGGCAAGGCCTTGCCTTATGCCCTTTCTTGTCTGAAAGTCTAACTTTATTTCAGACATTCTGGAAGCTGTCTTGCTCTATTAAATACTTATGCTGGTCCTTGAAATCTTGCCGTCTTCCTGTTGAAATGTTTGTGACATGCTACATGTCTTGGCTACAGAAAATGCCCTGTTTTGAAGATGAGCTGCCAAACAGACTCCGCGATGATTAAGTATCTAAGATATGTTGTCTTCAGTTACTTTTTCAGGAAAACCATAAATCAATCTTATTTTCTCGAGTTTTTACTCATGACTTAAAGCTATTTCTCTCCTAATTAACTTCCCGTTTCTCATGAGGACAATGAAATGAAAAGCCGTCTTTGGATTTTATGTAACTAAGTTTATGGTAAAGAAAAATTGTTTTATTTCTTGAGTTATCTTGTTACATTTCAAGGTTTGCAAATATATTAAAATTCAAAAGTCACCAAAATCTAGGCCATTCATTACTCTGAGGAACTATCTTCTTCTTTCAAGGAGTAGCAGGGAATAGTGGAGGAAGTTTGGAGAAATGTTTTGTTCTTCCGGCCAGTGTAAAATTCTGTCTCCATGTATCCTGGTGGCAAGCCTTTGAAAGGTTGTAGTCATGCTTTACTATAAAGAATGTAGAGTTGATCAGGCTTCCAAATATTCTTTTTTCTTAAAATCACAGAATTGACTCCTGAGGAGAGAGCCCAAAAGATTGCCAAAGCCATGCGCAAACAGTCTTCTGAAGTCAAAGAGAAGTGGGAAAGTCTGAACGCTGTTACCAACAATTGGCAAAAACAAGTGGACAAGGCGTTGGAGAAACTTCGAGACCTGCAGGGAGCTATGGACGACCTTGATGCTGACCTGAAGGAGGCAGAGGCTGTGCGGAATGGCTGGAAGCCCGTGGGAGACTTGCTCATTGATTCGCTGCAGGATCACATTGAAAAAACCATGGTCAGCATCACTGCCTCAGATAAAGCGTTTTAAAAAATGTGTTACTGTTAAATCTAACACAAATACAGAGAGCCACAGATATAAATTGTTATAAGAGATTGTTATTAGGCCAACACCGTTACAACCCCTACCAAAATCAGGACATAGAACCTTTCCAGTCACAACAGATGTTTTCCATCTGCCCCTCACCATCAGAAGCCTCTTCACCCAAATAACAACGGATGAGACTTTTGCAATCATTTACTGTTATTTTTCTTAGCTTTTTTTTTTTACCCAACTGTGCATCCCTAAACAATTTGGATTAATTTTACTTATTTTTTTAAAAAATATTTTAAACTCCCTTTTAATCTCCAGATTTCCCCTCTATCCTTTTTTTTGTTTTCTTTACAATGTATTTGTTGAAGAAACGAAATTGTTTGTTTTGTAGTGTTTCTCACAACCTGGATTTTGCAGAATGGCATTCACATTGTGTAGTCTGGCAGGTTCTTCTCTATTCTCTATTTCCTGTAGAGTGGTAGTTGGATTTAGAAGTTTAATCAAAGTATACTGTTTTATTGGGAATTCTTATCTAAAAATTTTATCTCATTGTCTGAGTACATTAATGAAGCACTAGTCTAGCTGTAAATTCTCTTTATAGTCAGGAATTGCCCAAATTTAAGGATGTCAGTCCTATGGTCTAGACACTCTTTGGCTCCCATATTCTAGAACATATCCAGAAAAAAATTAATGAAATTTAGGCAGTAAGAGACACAGATAACAGATTTAGAGTGTAGTAGGGTTTGTAGTAGCATATTAAACTATACACTAGGACGTCATGAATCAAATCAAAGAATAAACCAGTGAAAAATCAGAAGGTGTTAGACAGACGATATCTATCATGAATGAATGGAATTTTTTTTATTAAGGCATAATTGACATACAGCGTTGTATTAGTTTCAGTTGCCCATGAATAGAATTCTTATTATAAAAGACATTTGTCTTTTGTGCACAGACATTGGATAACACTCTCCCTTTGTTTGTATGCATGTGGCTGAAGAGGAAGAGAAGGAAAGTCTAAGAAATTAACTGAATGCTTAGGCAAATTACATGAGTAATTATATGTGTGTGTAGACATAGGAATAATAATAATTACTAGCATTCATTGAGGCTTACTATGTGCCAAGAACTGTTGTTAGCCAGTTTACATGGATATCTCTTTTAATCCCCACACCAGCCCGACAAGATAGGTATTATTATTATGTCCATTTTCCAAATGATGAAACTGAAGATATTTCTCAAGCCCACACAGCTACTAAGTGATAAGAGTTTTCATGATTTCTTTCGTGCTCTTCTCTTTCATCATAGAGACCTCATTCATTCCAATGTAGCTAAACACAACTTTGATTAACTATTTGAATTCAAAGATTTAAAAGTTAAATTTAACTAAAAAACATTTTATTACTAAAAAAGAGTATTGGTGTCTGCCATCTTTCGTTGTAAATATTCATAAGTTTCCAGCAACCCACTGAATTAAGCAGGCTTCTTTCTCCAACTCTAGTATCCTAAAAACCATTTCATGAGTGGATCCGAGTTTAAAATAACCAAATGAAAATAAAGCCTCTTAGTGTAACTTCTTTGGAAGTTGCACGCTTATTATATTTTAAAAGATGGTTTTCAAACACTGAAAACTTTTAAGTCAATGGGTTACAAAAAGTGTGTTCTATTGTACTGCATAAAGTGTGTCTTGGTTGGAGCAAGAATTTACCCGTTTGAATTTGAAAGTATCCATTTTTAATGCAGATTATTAGTGTTGGGGGAAAAATGAAAAGTTGCGTCTGGAGTTTTTAGAAGCCTGAAAGTTTGGGAGTTATTAATCCCATTTGATTAAAGAAATTACCCTCTTCTGTCTCCAAATCTTTTGTTCAACTCTCTGCCTAAGTAGAAAGCTAGGAAAAATACAGTTAATATTTAAGAAAAAAGGAATAAACTGTGGATTAAAATATTTTCACATCTTATTAGGAAAAAGGAAAATAAAAACCTAAGTCTCATTAAACCAAATAGAATGGATTCAATGTCTGGTTTTCCGTGTGCTCTGAAGTACACCCCAAATCTTACTGAAGCAGTAGGCAGATGAAAACAAGTACCAGTTATTGCTAAATATTATTAAATATGGCAAAGCAACTGGAAAACAAAATCTTTGAGGGTAATCAAATAATTTTAACTTCCTAAAATTATCCCTCATCATTCTTATTTGCAGAATACGCATCTTCTGACAGGAGAAGGGTTTGGAATTCACATCTGCCAACAGGCTGCCAGTCAGCACCCTTAGTAGTAGCAGATGTTTCTGTTTTTATAGCCAGGAAGACCACATAGACTTTTATTCTCCTATAGGAAGGTGCAGCCAAGACGTGATCAATTGGTTCTTTATACTAGAACATGCGGCAGATCTGAAACCGTTTTAAAACTTGCTCTATATCAAGCCCCTTCATTTGGAAGCTCTTGAAAAGCAAAAGATAAACCTTCTTAATAGAATGATTCCTTGTTGCCATAAAACACCTCACCCCCAAAACAAAAACAAAACCCAGAGACCTAGTTTGTCAAAGATCTTTTAACATTTTCACCTGTGGCTTGTAAGAGAAAAAGTATTTTTATAGAGGAAAAATGAAAACTCCTTTCTCTTCTATAAGATTTAAAAAATCTGTCTTGAAGTTATAATCTAATTTAAAAGACTTTTACCATGTTTTGAAGTAAAACTGCTTATCATTTAAAATCATATAAATCCGATAGTATTTTCCAGCAATTCATTTTTAATCTTCAGTACCTACAAAATACAAAGACAATGATTAAAAAGCTGATTAAAATTCTCAACTCTTCCAAGATACTCAAGGAGAGAATATTAATGTGTAATGTTGAAATCACAGCTGAAGAAGCCTTGAAGGATTTGAGTTCTGTAATTAGTCTTAAACAGGTCTCTTCAAAGTCCAGACCGAAAAATTCTCTTTCCCCACCCTAACTCCCACTCCTGTCCGTCCCATGCTTCTGGGTTAATTATTAACTCTTTAGACCTGCAATGCCTCTGTTATCATATAACTGCTTATCATATAACTGCTTTTCTCATTGACCTGTATTTGTGTGTCTGTCTGTCCATGCGCATTCTGTCATCCATGAAGGACCAATAACTACAGCCATGGAGAAAAACTATCACAACTCTAGATTCCTCCATTTTGCAACAGTCCACGTGTCTTTGCAAGCTTCCATTCTTCTACCTGATTTTGAAATGTTAATGTCTTCAGGATTCTGGCGATATTTCTTGCTTTACGCACATTGACTTCCATGTTCACTGTTTCAGATGTTGTTATATACACTGCTACCTCCATTGTCCATGTCTTTCATTCCAACTCTGGGCTCCAGATCTGTTCTTCTGACTCTCCACCTTCAGCTTCTTCCTGCGACTTTGAGCACGTTCAAGAATTTTGAAACACTAACATATATTCTCTAATTTACCTAAAATGCATTTCATTTATAAAGATAAAGTTATATTTTTAATAATGTTTTGGTTTTTATCAAACATGATGATTATTTTTAGCCTATACATGTTATATAAGGGGGAGTTATGTAGGCTAACTGGATTTGGAAGAGAGAAGGTCTTGGAAGAGAAAAGGAAGGGGGGAAGTTGTTAAGGAGGCTTTCTTTTTATAAGCATAAGGAGGGAGCCAAATTAATACTGCAGTGTTCTAATAAAACGTCATGAACTTTAAAGCACTTTGATATATATTCTGACATTAACTAAATTTGGTATGGGGAAAGAGGAGAATAAAGGGAGTTCATACACATGTGACTAATCTCTTGAGGAGTGGGGACAGTAGAAATCGTAACACCTGGGGGCTGATGCTAAATGTATGCTCACACCGCCTAATCCCTATAAATTCACTTTGGTACATGATTGACTCTAATTCTGTGACATACCAAAGAATTAAAAATGTACTGTTCTGTTTTAACATCTCAAGTCTGCTCCCAATTGTATATTGGCTTGATCTTGCCTCGGATATCATTTCTGTGGGCCTTTGTCAATAGAAATGAATTCTAACCCTCTTGTATTGCACATTTTGTGCTGAATACTGCAGAATGTCTGTTCTCGAGAAACTTCCATTCTACTTGATGGACATCAAGAATCTGGATGCTTATAATACAAGGACTCAGAGCTCTGATGAGGAATGGTATTTAAAATACACAACAACTGGTTCATATGGCACCAAACAATCGGAATGGCCCCACTATAAGCTGATTTGTGTGTCTAGACATGTGCTGGCTGTAGGTCGTGACTGGGTTCGAGAAGGCAGAGACAGTGCTGGGAAGCACAGAGGAAGGGCTTCCAGCCAAGACTCGTAAAGGAAGGGCCTCAGGAAAATCTTCCCTGACGTGGGATGCATGGACTGGGTGCCTGAGTTGTCTTTAAAGGATCAATGGGACCTAGGCAAAGAATTTTTTGGGAAAAGGGAACATGAAGGCAGGTGGAATTATGTGGAGAATGGAGAAAACTTAGTGTTTTCATTATTCTGTTTGCTCTCACAACACATATTACTACCATTGCCTCAAATATTTTTTTGTTTGGTTTTTTCTTCCCGTCTTTACATACACCCCCACCTGTGCCAGCTATCTGTACTGTGCCCACAGGTGGCTTCTGTCAGTTCTAAGCTCTTTTCTTATAGACCCCATTCTTCCTGCCTCACCTCTAACCACAGACCCTGATCATAAATGATTCTGAAAGGGATGAACCTTATCTCTCAAGTATGTAATAGGCATAGGTTTTGTGGTTAGGAAAGTTGTTTTTCTTGGCCACTTTCTAACTTAATTTTAAATGGACACATTCAAATCAAGTTGTTGCGTCAGGTATAAAGTATTAAGGTAGCCATATTAAGAAAGAAAAAAGAAGGAAGATACGAAAGAAAATTAAAGATAGAATCGAGACTAGAAATTATTAAGGTGGATGATAATGGCAAACATTCTCCAGACTAAATTGCATGTGATGAAAAATTTGGAGAAAATATGTAATCATGCAAATGAGTTCGCCTTATAATTTTTCTCTTCACACACCTATTTAGATTCTCTGGGGTATAAAGGATAATTCTTTGGCTGGTGGTCCTGGCTTGCTGAAGACCTGGATTGAGTGGGCTCCTGTGGAGTGAGCAACTGTAGTTGACCTCTCAGCTGGTCTTGCTGTTTTCTTTGAAAGAAAGTTCAAAATGCTACCTTTTGTTCTCTTCTTTACCAATGACATCATTTGCATCCTCTTCTTCCAGGCCTTTAGAGAAGAAATTGCACCAATCAACTTAAAAGTTAAAACAGTGAATGATTTGTCCAGTCAGCTGTCTCCACTTGACCTGCATCCATCTTTAAAGATGTCTCGCCAGCTAGATGACCTTAATATGCGATGGAAACTTTTGCAGGTACCGTTATCCCTCTTCCTAATCCAGATTTACACCTAGTTGGTCTTTAAACTCTACCTCACTATTCTACCACACACCATCATTTCCTCTTTCTGGTTGGTTGTTTTTGATAATGGATTTATAGCATATGCTATCATCAAGTATTTGTCTTTCAGTATCTTGAACCCAAAGGCCTCATTTATTTATGAATAGAGATTTTAATGCAATTTTATGATGTACTATTCATATGATATTTGTAGAAAATTGCAAAAGGTCAAATAAATCACAGTAATTGTAACCTATGGTAGGTCACAGAAACATTTTTCCCATAATGGCTCATAAAGGAGTCATTTTTCTTACTTTAATCATGTACTTTTTTTTTCTTTTGAAAAGTTAAGAAAGTCTCCATCCTTCTTCTTCCACTGCTTGCTATTTTGCTGTCTTGCTCATTTTTTCCAGCTAGCACATTTACACTCCTCTGTGTTTGCCTTTGGCTCTGAGATCTTAGCTGATCTATTACAATTGTTCTGATGACTCTGATATGACTTGCTTGTCCCAGATTTAATAGAGCCAAACCGAGAAGAATTCTCTCAAGTATTAGTAGCTATCAGCATTTGCAAGTCACTACACATGCCACTCAGAAGTTTTTGACTCAATCTTTGTCACATTCAGTGGCCAGCTTCTAGGAGTCATAATAATCATTTTTCCCCTGAACTGGCGGAATAATTAAAGTGGAAGATTGAAAAAATGATTCTTACCAATTTCTCTCGATATTTTGGGCCTAAAAGGTGATATTTAATGAAATAAGTATGCAATTTTGAGGTGGCAAGCAGAAGCATTTTATTTTAAGGGTGTAATATTTTATAGTATATAGGTTTCCTAAATTGATTCAAACATTGAAACGCTCAGTGGTTTGTATGTGTTTCATGCAATGGAAGAGGTAAGAAATGAGTGTATAGTGTTAGACGATCTTTTCTGTCTTTGAAAAGAGTATTAATAGTGTGAGATTAGTAAGGCAGGATCCGTTAAACTCATATATGCTTTTCTAGTGAGTGGGACACAGAGGTTTGACCTTTACTCTTTTTTCTTCTGGTGCATCTCTCTAATTCATTATTTACATGTGGATTTTCCCGTGGTCCATCTGGATTACCTTCCCACTCTGCTTCTGTTATCACCATCTCCAAACATTAGAAGTCAGGGCATGCATTATGCTTGAAAGAGAATGTGTATTCTGTCATCCTTATCTCTGAGCCTGGTACCCCTGGAGCTCACATGTTAGTTGCTGGTTGAGTAAGAGGAGAGAAATCAATGCTGGCAGACAGCGTTGTTAAATTTCAGGAGTAACATTTTCTTTTCTCCTCCTGAACGTGAAGTGTGGTGTTTGAATGTTTCTTGACCTTAACAAACAAAATACTTGCTAATGCAACTTAAATAGCTAACCAGGAGAAACTAGAGCTGCCCAGTGAGCCAGAGGTAGACACATTTCATTTAAAGGCAGCTGAAAATAAGATCGGCAATCTAATCAGAACTGCTGACATTGCATAGACAAAGACCAGGAAACAGGGAATGGGCATATCAGTGGGCAGTGTGATTGTCATTGATTTGCACTTAGTTTCTCAGTGCTCCGACTCTCTGCGTTTTTATAATGCAGAGAGCTAACTATACAGGGTGTGTAAACAAATATATAGAGTGCACTAATCTGCTGGTACACACTTGAATACACCCAAGTCGAGATGATTGGGCACAAACTTGGAGGAAAATAGAAGACATTCCATACTCATGTCTTTTCACTCTCCATCTACCTATCTATTGAACAATTGTCTATAATCTAATTCTGTCATCTATCTATCATCATCTTTCTAGTCATCTATTTTTTCCCTTGGAATATTTTAGACTTCTTTCTCCTTTGCTCCCTGTAGCGCTTTTTGCCACCTTCCTTACAAAAGAGATGAGTAGCCACTGACCCCATGGCCACATCTTGACTTTAGATGTTTCAGAGCTTTGCTGCTTTCAAAGTAACCTAGAGTAACAGTAAAGGCATAGACTCTGGCACCAGATGAGCTGGGTATGAATATTAGCACTGCCACATGCTAAGTTTGTGTCCTTCGACACCTCTTTGTGTCTCAATGTCTTCATCTGTAAAACGGTAATAATAAATAATGCTTACCCAATATGCTTATTATGAAGATTAAAGGGTTAATTCATATAAATTGCTTAGAAGAGGGCCTGACACTGTTTGCTCTTACTCGGTGCCAGAAGGGGTCTATTTTCATACCAGTATTTTGATTCCAGAGATGGAGAAGGAGTCTGTACAAGCATTCATATCTGGGCAGTAGCATCATTTATTATAATGCTTAAATTGAGGATATGTTAAAGTCATTGTTTGGAAATCAAATGATTTCTTGTCTGTGCACGTGCAGGTTTCTGTGGGCGATCGCCTTAAACAGCTTCAGGAGGCCCATAGAGATTTTGGACCACCCTCTCAGCATTTCCTCTCTGGTAAGTACTAATAAACTTGACTGACCTCATTAATTGAACAAATCAGCATATCCTTTCACTCAAGAAGCCATATTCATTGCTGTATGTACTTATAGTAGATAAATGTATAAAAGGAGACATTAACATTTATGACAGTATTGTTTATTGGTTATTATTTGTAATAAGTTTGTCACAATTGATAAGTCTGAAGTGGAGCACAAATCATTTGCCTTTAGCTATGGTTTTTCACTGAACCATCTGTTATGATAACTAATATACATCTAATATATAACTAATGTAACTAATATATATCATCATTGCTGTGTCATATGCAAAGGTTATGAACTATTTCACAATAAAATCTTTTTTCTTTCTTTTTTTTTTGGTTAGGAAGACTGGCCCTGAGCTAACAATCTGTCCCAATCTTCCTCTATTTTGTATGTGGGATGCCACCACAGCATAGCTTGATGAGCAGTGTGTAGCAAAAAATGCTGCAGGGATCCAAACCAGTGAACCCTGGGCTGCTGAAGCAGAGCACATGAACCCAACCACTATGCCACCAGGCTGGCTCTAAGAAATCATTTTTATGTTTTAAGATTTTAAATTAATTTTTCTCCCTAAAATGTGCTTATTAGTTTAGGGGCTGGCCCCATGGCTGAGTGGTTAAGTTCGTGCTCTCCTCTTTGGCGGCCCAGGGTTTCCGCTGGCTTGGATCCTGGGCACAGACATGGCACCGCTCATCAGGCCACACTGAGGCGGCGTCCCACATGCCACAACTAGAACGACCCCCAACTGAAATATAACTATGTACTGGGGGGATTTGAGGAGAAAAGGCAAAAAAAAAAAAGATTGGCAACGGTTGTTAGCTCAGGTGCCAATCTTTGAAAAAAAAGGTGCTTATTAGTTTAAAATGCACCTGCAGCTTTAAAAGTAAACCATCACTCCCCACAAATCTTTAAATGAGGAGATTTTGGTTTATTGGGCTCACTGCAGTTATATTTAGCTTTTTTTCTTGTCAAGTATTACAGATTTAGCCAAGCCACATGTGTAGATTTTTATGTAATATTCTCCAACTGATTTTTTTTTTTTTTGGCTGAGGAAGATTCGCCCTGAGCTAACATCTGTGCCAGTCTTCCTATGTTTTGTATGTGGGTCGCCACCACAGCATGGCCGCTGACAAGTGGTGTAGGTCCCACCCGAACTGAACCCGGGCTGCTGAAGTGGAGTGCACCGAACTTAACCACTAGGCCGTGGGGCTGGACCCACCAACTGAATTTTTTAATTTTATGGACTGTTCATGAGATCTCATAGAAGTAATTAGAACTCTTACTTTGTCGCTCTCTACTGAGGAAACTAAAAATGTATGATTCAGAGTCACCCAAATTGAGATTAAAATATTAGTTTTGCCTTTTACCAGCCCTCAATCCCTGAAAGTTAATTTACCTTAAAATTGCTATGCTAATACTTATTTCCTCTGATTGCCTTGAAAATTAAATGAGAAAACACAAGGAGTTACACAGGCACCTAACACAGTTCTTGGCACAAATGCTTTCACTAAATATTAATTCCTTTCCTTTTATTTTCTCTGGCAAACATATGTAAGAAGCCAGCTTGTTTAATTTAATTCAATTTCAGTGAAGTTTAAACTTAAGGCAAAGCTTATTTCCCAAATATGATAACTTCTTTGTATCTATAACCGTTGCGAAAACTGAAGTAGTACCATATCTTCTGACTAAACTGATTATGTTTTCTCTTGATCTTTTGTCATGGTTGATAATCTGCTTTACCTCAATTCAAGGTCAGGCTTTTCTTGCACAATTTCAAGAATCCTAATCAGTCGTTTTCTGCCCTTCCTGCTCTGCACCTGTTAGTGTCCTCTCTCTCTCTCTCCCCCCCCACCGCTTCCCCACACCTCCTTCTCTCCCTCTCTCCCTCCCGCCCCCTCACCCCATCTTTTCCGTTTCACAAACCTGAGCCCTTAGATGGCCTATCTTTGAGTGATGTGTACCCCTCCTGGAATATACCATCTACCAGGACGCGTTTCTAAAGTTTGGATACCATCAATGTTGATGAAGTAAATATATTTGCAGTATACTCCAGATTCCTTAAAGTTAATTTTGTAGAATGTAAAACTGTGTGCTGAAACCAAATTAAACAGGAATTTGACAAATAACTAAGGCTCTATTTACAGTTCTAAGGAGTGGTTCTCTGTTAGTATTGATGAAACCCTACACTTTCACTTAGCAACTATTCTTTCATAATAAAAATCAAACTCATGTTCTCTAGGAAATGAAACACTGTAAAACTCACATACACTTTCTGAAACTCAAGCCTTTCATTGTTTAGCATGAACAGTCCAAGGAGGTCAAGGTTATTCAAATCAAAACAATTATTAAACTGAATGGAGAAGTGTAAACAAAATCCCAATTAATAAATTTAATAATTGTTATCCCTTGCTGCTTGGATCTTTGGCTTTATTATATTTCTTGGACTTTAGCCATGGTTATAAAAGGAGCCTGTTTAGTTAGGCACAAAATAAAAACTGGCCTGTTAGCCTGGTGCCAACACTGAAATGAGGTTGGCTCTAATGAGAAACTTAACATACCTAGTTCCACATTTTCATCCCCTTTTTGTACTTTCATGGTCATAGTTGGAGAAGAGAGTGCTCACATTTTGTAAAGAGAGGAAGAACCGTTGAACAGGAAAAGTGCTGAGCCAGTGGTCAGAAATCCTGAGACCACGTCTGAGCTCGGCCAGTGTTTCATTGGACAAGTCCTTTCACGTCTGAGCATCGCTTCCTCCTTTATAAAATGGAGCTTTAATGTGTATCTTGTTGGCTTTCTTATCAATGGATATATTTGCAAGTGCTTTGCGAAGTTTAGAATGCTATATATTTGTAAGATAATGACATGAAATTCAGAAAAATATCAGTGGCGACAACTGGTGATATGAGAGTCTGCTGATAGTTGCAAAGTTTCATTCGATTTTGCTTGTTTATTAGTTCATTTAGCAGAATTCTTCAAGAGCTCTAGATTTCCAGGTACAGTTTCTTAAATAAGCCTTAAAATAATTGATTTAATGTAGGAGTAATACGTTCTTCATAAGTAAAGAGTAACTGGAATTGTAGAAAATAAGTACCTCAGTAAAACAAAACAGAATCTCAATCGTAGTGATGTCTAGTGTAAAAGTAAGAAACTATATTTCTGTGCATTTAAGATGAAAATATGTATTTTTGATTCTGCTATCCACATAATTGCCTTGGTTCCTTACAACCCTTTGCTTACGTTTATTTTAATTTTCCCTTTTTTAACATAATTGAGTTTGTTTAAATGCCATCTGTCCTAAATAGTTATTTCTGTGAATATGAAGCAAAATAAGGAATATTATTAGTGATCTGGAAAATTCAGTCTTGAGAAATCTAGTTGATAATCTGGATATACCAGGTAAAATTACTTTTGGTTTTGGGTAAACCAAAGAATATCTACAGAGTCCGGTTTCCAGATAGCACTAAGTTTTAAATTGTGGTGGTTATAAACAATACAACTTGATTTTTAAAAGTATTTTTATCAACAGGTTCAATTAGTTGTAGTTGGCATTGGAAATTGAACCTGTGTTGTTTCTTTCCTGGCTTCCAATGAATCTTTAAAGCCTCTCTTTGTTTGGCCTGGCAGATTTCATAATTATAGGAATCCAGCTCAAAAGCCAGAGCGGCTCTCAGTGAATTTACTATAAAACGTGTCACTTGTTTTGCGTTAAGACATACGGCTTTTGGTTTAGCGGTGTTTCCAGTAACCTCCCTTTGTTTCCTCAGCTTCGGTCCAGCTGCCGTGGCAAAGATCCATTTCACATAATAAAGTGCCCTATTATATCAAGTAAGTTGACTTTAATTTTCCTTTATGATCCCAAGAAAATAAAGTTAGATTGATAATTTAAGAGGCTTTTTCCCACCTGTACCTTTTAAAAATGAAATTCAGTCCTATTAGATAATGGGAAATTACGTAGCTATATATTTATATACATAAAGAATATATATATTTAATACTTGAAAGAAATTAGTTTGAAAATCAGAGTGATATTTGTAGTTTATTAGATTAGGGCTATAGGTTTGTTTAGCTGATTTTTTTAAAGCAGGTATTAAAATATTTGGGGAACCTGACAAAACTTCTAAATACTCTTGAAACAACGTTTCTCAAACTGTACTGATTCTCAGCCATTTTTATGTCTCCCAGAAAATCCATTTAAAAAGTATTTATCATGTTTTCATTTTAATCCAGCAACAAGAAGCTCTTTTGTCGTGGAAAAGTTCAATATTTTCAAGTTTTTCTTTGACTTATGGAAATTATCTGCAATATTAGTTTAGGCTTAGCATCTTTTGTTTTTGTTGTCAACTTGACAGTTTCTCCTTTTTACCTACTAAGTTTCTCCTTACTATGTAACATTTTATAAATTTTGTATAATTTACACAAGGTCTGTGCGGGATTTGATCCTCAGTTTAGGACAGAATGATAAAATTCAACTTTTACGATCCCTTGAGGTGTAAATTACCAAAGCTGTTGCTTTACAAGGTGGTAAAGTGAGGAGAGTCATAGTTGACTGTGTTTTATGTGTGAGGTGAACGGCGTCATAATTGTGAGAAAAATACTATTATCAGGAGTCAGCTCTGTTACAGATTAGCCGTGTGACCTCGGGCAAGTCGGGTGAAGATCTCTGGGCCAAATTTTCTTTATCTCCTTCCTAAAACAGCGTGTGGTTTCTCCAAAATCTATGCCAACCCTAATAATCGAGTCTTGCAATATCCTTCTTCCTAAAACCTTGCGTGTGAAGTCGATGTTTGTGAAATAGGATTTCCTTAGGAAGGTTTTCTTGTGGTCCGAAGTGTGGCCTCATGGTAAAAGAAATAAATAATTTTGCCATAATACGTAACAAATAAAATAAGCAATATATGTTACATTGTCCTAAGGGAACTTTATACTTTTATCAGCTTATAATCTGCTGTGTACTGAATTGTGGTAAACTTAGGGATAAGGTGGCAAATGCAGGGGAATGGTGTCAGATTTGTGCATGAACGAATGGAAAGAAGTCAGAGGCTGGCAAGTTGATATATCTTTACTGAGAGGAGATGTGGTCATCTGACCCAAGTTTAAAACATTTTTTATTTTTAGTCCACACAATAATAATAATAGTATAGTGTTAGAGAATTTTAATTTGCTGGGTGAATATTTAATTGAATATTACAGGTTTAAGTGTAAATCGGGTGTACTGCAGTAGGCAGAATAATGGCCACAGAAAGATGCTCACATCCTAACCCTCGGATGCGCGTGTGTTAGGACGTGAAGCTGGAGAAGGGGACCTGAGTCAGGAAACGCAGGCAGCCTCCCGAAGCTGGAAAAGACAAGGAAGTGGATTCTCGTTTAGAACCTCCAGAGAGGAGCACAGCCCTGCCAACCCCGATTTTAGCCCAGGGAAACATTTATTTTGTGGTAATTTGTTACAGCAGCAATAGAAAACTAATACATGTACTATACAAAATCTATATAGCCAGGCAAATTAATTGAAATTTATTAACTTACTGAATTGACCGAAAATCCTGTATCACCTCATTTTCTAAAAATGTAAATTGGATCCAGTAAGACAGATTTTAGTTTTTACTAGATAAAAAATATTTTAAATTTCTTGCTTATGTTTATGCGATGATTATCTATTTGATTCTGCACTCTAAAAGTCCATTCTTGGGGCCAGCCTCGTGGCCACATGGTTGAGTTCATGCGCTCTGCTTTGGCAGCCTAGGGTTTCACCAGTTCAGATCCTGGGTGGAGACATGGCACTGCTCTTCAAGCCATGCTGAGGTGGTGTCCCACATAGCACAACCAGCAGGACTTATAGCTGGAATATACAACTATGTACCAGGGGCTTTGGGGGGAAGAAGAAAGAAAAAATGATTGGCAGCAGATGTTGGCTCAGGTGCCAATCTTAAAAAACAAAAAAAAGGTTTGGTTTTTTTGTGTGTGTGGTGAGGAAGTTTGGCCCTGAACTAACATCTGTTGCCCATCTTCCTCTTTTTGCTTGAGGAAGATTGTCACTGAGCTAACATCTGTGGCAGTCTTCCTCTATTTTGTATATGGGACACCACCACAGTGTGGGTGATGAATGGTGGATAGGCCTGTGCCCAGTATCCAAACCTGCAAACTCCGGGCCACCAAAGCAGAGCCTGCGAACTTAACCACTATGCCAGCAGACCAGCCCCTAAAATTCCATTCTTAATTTTAGCACTACTATTAAAAGGCATTTCTGTAAGACCAGGTTGGTTGTATATGACTGAGAATTACATTGTCTAAGTCAAAATTTCACTAATTCAGAATTTTTATAATTTTGGTAGGATCTAGCAGAATTATATCCTTGCTCGGTCTACAAGTTCTTACAGGGCAGACCGGTCAAGTAAAAGCTAGTTTACCTGGTATCTCATTGCCTAGAACACTATAATCAGCACTTCAAAATATATTGAACACAGTGATGGCTAATATTTTAAATGTGGTCTGTAGGATTGTAGCATCCTAGAATATCTTCAACATCATTGGTGAAAGTTTGGATTTTCTTAAATATATATAGAGTTAACGTTAAATGCCCTTTAGGACTTTCAAATATTTAGGAATCTGCCCATGTGTATGGAATGAATTCTCTTATTTTTAGAAAACTTGTTTAACCAGATTCTTTCATTACTTGCTCTGTTGTATAACCTGGTAGTTTATTTTCTTATAAAGAAGGAATGTCAATCTCTAGAGGTAGGGTTATACGAGCTAGTATTTCCAGGTGAAGACTTGTTATGAAAACAAAATTTAATTCCCAAGTAAATTAAGAAGCATGTAAATGATGAATGAAAAGCTTTTAATATACATTTCCCATTGCATGGCTGCACAGGTAAGTAGAAGAAAGATGTTGAACACAAATTTGGCATGATTGTCATGCAACTAAAGAAGCATATGCATATTAGAGTGTATTAGATTGGCCAGGAAGAAAATAATATTCAGGTAGAAATGTTAGATACTTTTAACATTTAAGTATACAGTTTTATATACTCTAATGCCAGAGTATAGCAAGAAAGCTGAAAGGAGAATGGGAAAGACAAGTCATTTTTATTTCATATTTTAATTTTATGGATTAGTTGAGACATCCTTTGATGGCTTCCCAATGCATTTATTTCTCTCTAGTTAATTCTTTTTTAATATTTAGAAGTGTGCTGCAGTGGTTCCATGACTCATTTGTTTCTAGAAAATGATAGAATATAGATCTGAACTGTAAGAGTCTATGTAGTGTCTGTGTAGAGTCTGTGTCAATATTTTAAGTTGAAACTCATATCTTTAAATTATATTTGCTTCTAAGATAGACTTTCCAAAACTGATCTAGTTATTTTCCTTTTCTAATCTAGTCCAATAACAGCTCATTGTTCTGTCAGTTTAAGAAAATTTGAAAGAGCTCTCACTGCCTTCATAATATACAAAAATCTACCATAAAAGCCAGATCTCTTTCTCTGTGAATTTTTGGTCACGTGTTTGTGTTTTGCACAAGTTGTCCATTTCCTCAGCTAAAAGTTAATATCCAGGGAGTTTCAGGTATGATGGGAGCAATGAACAAAAAGCTTTGGGTTGAACTTCCCATTAATCATGTAAAACTCGCTGCTTCTCCTTTTGACCCAGAAATAATAATAATAGTAAATAGTCATAGTGGGTGATAATACTGATCATTGTAATAAATTATATTTTTTGAATATTCATTTGCCAGCCACTGTGCTAATCCTGTGCATGGGTTATCTCTTTTAATTCTCACAGTCGCTCAGTGAAATATAAGTACTATCATTACCCCATTTCCAGGCATGGCTTAGATGATAAGTACACACGTAACTAGCTTGAGATCACACAGCAGTAGATAAATGGGTGAGCTAGCGTTCAAACCCAGGGACTGACTCCAGCTCCTGAACTCTTGACCACTATGCACCATTGCTTCCCGTTCTCTCTGTTAGTTGAGGTAGAGAACAGAAATTTTTAGTTACATGGAAAATTTGGGTAGGATGAAGGATTATACCGAGGAAGAAGCAGTCAGGTAGAGAAAATAAGAGCAAGCATCCTTTCTTTCATACTATAGACTAGTTACCACTTATTATGTGCCTATGATGTACCAGCAGTTGAGCACAGGGCTGTCCAAGGATGAGGCCATGCTTTCTCCAGTGCTCCTGCTGCCTTTTCTGTAGGCTTTCCTATAGGCTGATTTCTGTAAGCTAACATATGTTTTATGTGTTTAAGGACTTCGCGCTGTGGTGATTTTCTAGATAGGGAAATGTCATTCTCCAGAGTTCTGCCGGTCAGAACTTGACAGGAGTCCTGAGGTGGGGGACAAACTGTATAGCCCTCCCCTGGCTTTCCTCATTCACATGGTCCGGAGATTTCTGTCATTGCGTGATTTCTACCCGTGAGTAGGATGCCCAACAAAGCTGGCTCATAGGTCCCCTGGGGCTTTTAGCGTAGATATTTCTCTACATGTCCATCCTGTTAATAAGCCATACTGTTTCATAGAGTTTAGTAAGGTGTACTTAGGAAATAGAGTTTTCTTTCTCCCTGTACAGTGTCTTCCCTAAACCCCAAGTGCGTGACTTTTCAGTGAGCTTTAGTCTTGATACAAATGATTGTTCTGCTCTTGTGACTGGGCTTGTGCTTGCATCTTAGCAGTATCGCTCTGCTTTTCCCACTGGAATCTGAAGTGCAAATTTTAATTCTTTAAAGAATCCTAAGTGCAACCACATACACAGGGCTTTAACATGAACATTTCAGTCGTCTCTGATTATGTGGATGACACATACCACATTCTCTAAAACCGGCGTTCCTCAATATTACAACGTAGTAAGCAGAATGAACTATCTGTATCTACAAATACCACTTGCAGGCATTCTCTCCATCATTCTAACTTCCCCTTGTGAATAGGTCTAAATCAAGCCTTTCCTCAATTTTTTTACATCTCCTTTATGTTTTCCTTTTTTTATTCTTGTGTCCATTATGGATAATCCTACAGTACTCATTTTAGACCCCTTTCACACCTCCCAAGGGCACCCTCTCAAGCACTAATTCATCAATTGCTGGGAAAAAAATTAAGAGTATAGTTGTAAATGAAATCTTGGAGAGTAAGTAGTTCTTTATAGCAGTCATGCAATTTATTTGCATAAACTGTATGTGCTTGTCTCGTTAGTATATATGTGCAATCTAAAGGAGAGAATTAATGCTTATTTCTTTAGAGGAATCATGGCCCCCACTTAGATGATGTTGGTGAAATATTTCTTTCCTAAGTAAGAGCAGGGAGGAGTGGCAGCGATGGGGTATCCAAATATCCAGCCTAACAGGAAAGTCCAAGCTAACAAAGGTATATGACAAGAACAAGAGAAATTAACCTAAAGCATTTTACCTTTAAAGGTTACAGAAAACTCATTCCCAGACCAAATAGATCCATGACAAAGATAGAACTACCAATGAAAGATAAATGCAGTTCTCTCTGAAAGGCTTCCTAAAGCAGTCTTCATCTCTTCCTCCTTTATCAAGATGAGACATGGCGTCCTTTGGTTCCAGATTTTTAAGTGGGAAACTCTTGGTACACACTGAGTCTCTTCCCAGAAGAGGAACTTGTGTTTTTGGTTTTAATGATAAAGAAATAAATGAAATGGAAGCGTAAGAGAAAGTATTGGAGAGAAAGTTTATTTTTCCAAGAAATGGTCTGTGACTTTATCTTTATTGAAAATAAATATTTAAAACTCACTGGGCCAACTCTGCTGATGAGGAGGTAAGAATGAAATTGCTTTATGAAAGGATGTTAAGCACCTTGGGATCACTAAACCTCCCTGGTTTGGAGGCAGCTTCAGACAAATGAGCAACCTTGGCCAGCTGGAAACTGAGCAGCAGACAGCCTGGCCTGCCGCAGCCCAAAGTCTGCAGACCAGAACAGGGCGACTTCTAGTGGTTTTTACCAGTGTCCTGGTTTATTGAGAGAATTTAGGTGGAGTTGACATTGTCTTAGAAAGACGTTGACTAGTTCAGGACTTAAGAAGATATCGTCTTTCCTGCCATTCACCTATACGTTGCTGGGGCCAGAATTCTTATTACCATGAAGTGGAATTTTGGCGTGGAATTTTCTAGATTCCTCAGCTCCACTGCATTATAATAGTACCATCAGCCTTCCAGGACAGTTTGATTTTTAGGATCAGGGATGCAGTTAATAAAGATCTACCATATACTACAGGCCAGATCACTATGAGGCCATTAAGAGAGGAGAAAAGATATCCGTACTTTAATTGGTAAAGATTAAATTTTTAAAATAGTCATTAAAATTAGCAAAAGTACAGAAGTAATAGTGATCAAATAAATTGTGAAATAAATAGAATACGTTTTTCCTGTACTGACTATAAAATGAGATGATATAGTAAAGGATTTAATAGAACCATAGAGAAAAAATTAGAATTAATTTGTCCTTTAAAAAACATATATGAAAGAGATAAAGTAGTAAATTTTTTAAAAAGCTAAACAATATAAATTCAGCTTTGAAAAAACAAACTAAAAGGCTACAGTGATAAATTGAAATCTTTGGGAACATAATCCTGGGGTTAGTACTCCCTGGCTGGGGCATGCAGGGTTCCCCAGGGCCAAGGCATCAGCAGATAACCTGCAGGCGTGTCGACTGATGGTCTGATTCTCCCTGGTTTGAAGGCTCAGAGAGACACAGGGTAGAGTTGGGTGGGGCTGGGGCTTCCTATGAGTTCTGGGCTCAAGTGGAGAGATTACCAGAGTAGAGGCGTACCTGGTTTTATTGAGTGTGTACATTACATTCTTCCTGACAATCTTCCACTTCCAAAACAAGTATCTCCTGAACCTCACCTCATACCTAAGCACATCCATTGGGTCATGAATTCTCCTACTTTACTTAAAAACAACCGTAAACGAACCTTGTCTTGTTGTTTTGTAACAAATGTTCTAATCACCCATGCCTGGAATATTGACGTTTGTATTTTGGGGTGTGCTGAGGCCCCTGTTCTGTAGAGCCCTGTTCATGCTGTGTCTGAACCTACTCGTGAGTGTGAAATTATTTCAGATGCATTTTACAGTCGAACCCAACAGATTTGGAGTTATCCTCGGTTTACAGGTTAGCCTTCCTGCCGTGTGTCTTCATTTTCATGACAAGCTAATGGCATTTTTGTAGGAAGACTCTGTGCTTTTACAATATCTGTTATCAAGTGGGATCATATATCTTATTTGGATTTTGAATGAAAAGGGTTTTTTTTCTTGAAATGTTGACATTCAGTCTTTAAGTTTTCCTTTAGATTTATTCTTATGTTTCCAAAACTATAAACTTGGATTTTCTTCCTTTAAAAGTCTGGAGGATAGTGGAAAGTGTTTATGAGGGTCAAGAAGTTACCTGTGACCTGAGGAACATATAAGTTTACTCCTCACACAGCTTCCTCATCTACTGCCCCCATTCCCTCCCCAGGGCCCCTCGACACAGTCATACACACAAGCACACACGTATACACACACAGAGTAAGAATCAACATTACTGACGGGAGTACTCCATTTTCTTCATGCATTCTTCATATATTCGTGCATGGTGAAACAATGGTTGAGGGGATTACAAATACCAAAATGTCACCTGTTAGATGTTTAAGGAGATATTGCTCAGATAAATGACGTCACCTCAGATTACCAAAATGTGTTTTTGCTTTTTATGCTTAAGTCACCTGAATGCAAATTTGATTACATGGGAGCCGCTGCTTGATTCCTATATATACAACTTTTATAAGCATAGGTAAAGAGGGTGTTAGCAGAGCCTACATTTTGCCTGTGTCAACTTCATTTTCTGGAGACTTCTATTTTTACACAGTACCTCTCAGCTTCTCCTACACTATATAACTTATGACGTTTGTTGTCTCTTCCTTATTTCTCCCTACCCTGTGGAGAGGTCTAGTGAGATGAAGACAGAAAAGCAGCCCTTCCATTTGGCAATGTGGATTTCGTTGATAATTTTTTTTTGACAAAGAGTAGCCCTGAGCTAACCTCTGCTGCCAATCCTCCTCTTTTTGCTGAGGAAGGCTGGCGCTGAGCTAACATCCGTGCCCATCTTCCTCTGCTTTATATGTGGGACGCCTACCACAGCATGGCTTGCCAATCAGTGCCATGTCTGCACCCAGGATCAGAACCAGCGAACTCTAGGCTGCTGAAGTGGAACGTGCGAACTTAACTGCTGCACCACTGGGCTGGCCCCTCGTTGATAATTTTGATAGAACGAGTTTGGGTGAAGGAGTGAAACTGGAAACCAAATGAAAGTGGGTTGAGTGGTGGATGTGTGCTAATCGTTTGAGAATTTTGTCTGTGAAGAAGAGAAGAAGGGTGATGGCTAGCAGGAAATGCAGACTCAAGGTCGGGGTGAGTGTATGTTGTGTGTGTGGGTGTTTAAAGATGGTAGACCCTTCGACATTTATATTCTGAGAACAGTCTTATTGAGAGAGGGGATGATAACGTGGCACAAGAGTTTTTTAGAAATCTTTGGGAAGAATTGGCCTTTGATAGGAGGAGGGAACAATTCCTCAGTTAAAGGAGGAGAGAAGACAATCTGGCAGATGGAGAGAGGTTTATTTATTTGGTGGTGGGACGATGAAGGAATTCCAATCTGGTGGTTTTTAGTTTTTCAATGAAGTGTGAGATCAAGTTAAATGATGCTAAGGCAGGGAGGGGAACTTACGTAGGTTTGGGGAAAGGGAAAGTGGTAGTAAATTGCCGTCTTGGGGTCTGGGAAGCAAGTTTATTAGGGAGTGTAGAGCAGTTGCCAGCCCTTGGACATTTGAGGTTTCAAGTCAAATATTTAAAGTAAAATCAGTCGGTCTGTTGAGTGATTTTCTCCAGCTGTGTTCATGCACAGCTGCTCAAGTCCAGAGAAGGCAAGTAATTGAGCTGATCCATGCTTGGGTTTTGCCAGGAGTGAGAGAGAAGCAAGGGAGATGAGGTTGTTTGTAATGATTTTAATGATGGACCATGGACGCAGATTTAGACAGATTCATCAGAAATATTTTAAAACCTCAATCATGCAAGTACACTTCCATATTCAGAACTCAGGCTTACCATCAGACCATCTGGGTTCAAGTCACATTTCTACTACTTACGAACTGTATGACCCTGAGCAAGCTTACCTAAGTGCCCTCTGCCCTGGTTTCTTTCATCTGTAAAATGGGAATAATATTGTCTCCTAACTCGTAGAATTGTTAGGTGGACTCTGTTTACACGTAGAGAGTTTAGAAGAGTACCTGGTACAAATTGAACACTCAAATAATAGGCTGTTACTATAATTAATATTGTACATCCTGACCCAGTGTGTTATGTGTTCTCTCTCGCTATGCACAGCAAAGAAGAAATATTTCTCTCTCCGCAATTGTCTTATCCCAGAGCGATGTACATAGTTTTTCTCCCCACATTTGTATTTTTAATTAACTCACTCACCTTTAATTTTTTCTGTTATTCTCCTTTATAATTGCAATTGGAATGGAATGCTAAATGGCAAAACTCACAAAATCCAGTTTCAAACATAAAATTGGATTGATGAGTAAGCAACAAGTAAGTGTATTTGGCTAAGTGTCAGTTTTCGGACAAGCAGGATGCCTTCTCATCATCTTTTAAGGTTTCATGGAAAAAACAAGACCACTCTAATGAAGACAAATGGGTTTAAAAAGTTTCTTCCCCAGAGCAGTCTTTTGCCTAGAAATCAGTATCTTACCAATCTCTCAAAATTACATATACTTTTCTGTTGGTTCATTGTCTCATATATCAGGCAGTTTTATAACACATTTTTGTGTTCAGTTCATTGGTGTATAATCTTATTTGTGTTTTACCTTTTGTGACTTAAAAATATATAAACTAGGGGCCGACCCCGTGGCTGAGTGGTTAAGTTCAGGTGCTCTGCCTCAGTGGCCCAGGGTTTCGCAGGTTCAGATCCTGGGCAGGGATATGACATCGCTCATCAAGCCACGCTGCAGTGGCCTCCCACATGCCACAACTACAAGGACCCACAACTAAAATATACAGCTATATACTGGGGGGCTTTGGGGAGAAGAAGGAAAAATTTTTTAAAAATTAAATCTTTAAAAAATAATAAAATAAAATATAGGGACCATCTGTTATCCCAACTGGGACGCTTAAGAGTAAAGGGGCACTTTTAGTAATTATATGGGACAGCAGGTGTGAACCTGGATGTCCCAGGTGTTGAAGAATAATGTAAAGAAATAGGTAATTGAGATCTAATGCACAGCATAGTGATTATAGCCAACAGTACTGTATTATAAATTTCAAAGTTGCTAAGAGACTAGATCTTAAATGTTAGATGATACAGATGTTAGCTAATGCTACGGTGGTAATCATGTTGCAATATATGAATGTATCAAGCCAACATGTTGTACACCTTAAACTAACATGATGTTATATGTCAAATATATCTCAATTAGAAAATAAAAAATAAAAATTTTTTTAAATAAATAAATTAAGTAGATAAAATCTACTCATCCAGATGTACAAAGAACATGTGTCAAAGATTTCATTTAAGTCACTGATTACTAAGGGAACGGGTAAGAAATTATAACAGGTTCCAAGGAGGATACCAAGTATGACATGTTTATAGTCAAATAAGGGATGCTAAGTTGAATTTACAGAGAGGTGCGAAGCTGACGAATTGGTCAGTATCCATGGGACAATAATCAGTTGCCTTCCAGTGGACACAATTTACATTTCTATGGACAAAAAATCCTTTGCATTACTGTCAGTTTTCTTCAGTTTGCAGAGTTTAAAATTGCTCAAAGACAATTTTAGCTGCACAGGACACACACTGATTTTTTGCCCACACAACAGGACTTCACAGTTTTTCCCTACACAATCCTGGCGTGGCTGGACACCCTACTTTCATTCACATATTCTCACTATTGTTTGCTTCGTATGATATTGGACTTAGCTGTTAATTGCTGCTTTGTTAGATTTTTAATTTTTCATTTTATTCTTGGACAGATTCCTGCGTCTATTCCCTCTTAAAAAAAAAGAATTTTTAGTAAAATTATTATGAAGTCCCACTTCTCTTTCATATTTGAGATTGGCCAGAACCTAAACTTTTGTTATTTTGGGAGAAAAAAATGCTGCTTTTAATGTTTTGGTTGCTGACTCTGGGAGGGCTGGAAGCATTTTGGCTGAATGAGCTGAGCAATCTGCAGCTGTTCAAATACTTTGAGCCTTTAGGTTGATTGTGGATTTTGCTTTAAAACTCTACCCCCACTTAAAAAAAAAAAAGGAAAGAAAGAAAATGTAACAGCCAACTGCATCTACTAGGGTTTTTTTTGTTGTTGTTGTTTGGTGAGCTGCTGTTATCCTTTTGTAACCAGAGGCTGTGTTTATTTTCAGCGTTGGCGGTTCTGCCTAATGTATCAACTGGTATTGAATTCACAAAGGGAGATGCTGTTTCCCTCCCGCCATCTGTTTGCCAAATGTGTGTGTTCCCTCAGCTCCTAGTAGTGGTTGCACTGAAAAGAGCCTTAGCAAGCGGGTGTTCTCATTGAAATCTCAGTCCTCCGCCTGACTGTGCAGGGGGTGTTTTCTCCTCCTGGATCCAGAGGGGTTGTTTGCCAAAGCACCACACTTGTGATTCTAGAGGAAGTGTACTTATATTTGCTGTTTAAGTATAAAGTTTGGCTCTGCATCGCTCAGAGCTTTCGTTTGGTTCTTGAGCCTTGGTTTGGTCCATCACGATGGGATGTGTGTCTGTGGACAGTACTGTTGCCATGGGGATTAAAATTACGCAAAAGAGGAGACGAGATCAAGTGAATTCTGGTAAGCTCTCTAAGACTGGGAGCCCGTGATGAATTTATTTGAATTATACTATATTTCCAGCAATTGTTTCTTTAACTCTTATTGCTAGTGGGGCCGAGGTTGTTTTATTAGCAAAATTGGAGGTGTGTTTTTTTCTTTTTCTTCTTTGTTACATTCATTCGTTTATTAGGAGCCTAGTAGGTCAGTATTTTCCAAACCTGAATGTGCATATGAATCACCTGGGATTTTGTTAAGATGAAGATTCTGGTTCAGCAGGAGGGCTGAGGGTCTGAGACTCTGCATTTCTATCAGGCTCTGGGCCACACTGAATAGTAAGAATTTCAGGGCTATCAACTTCAGAACTGTCTCCATGGTCTTTGGAGCAATGTAGATAGTAAGGGTAGAATGGTTTGGCTGGTGTTCAGGAGCAGGTAGAGAGTAGAAACATTCGCCTCTGCGTTGGTGTCAAGAACCAGGCAGGGCAGCCAGACAGCTTTCCAGCTCTTCCTGAGACAGAACCTCACATTGTAGGTATGTTATTTTGTTTGAGATTTTGGAATTTCCAGGACATTTTACATACGCAATTTCAAATATAAATTTTAAGTATTTTTCAAAGCAAATTTTGAGTTATTTAGGGGTTCTGTTACCTGTGTTTATAGAACAGTGATTGTCTTTTTCCCAGTAGCATACCCCACTTCCTGTATATGACGTAAGTTTAAATAAATAATTTCTCTTCAGTTTGATTGTATGAATGTTTTAATATCATTCTCTTGTATACTGTGCCATTTCACTTAGTTTATTAAACAGTTTTATAAAACTGTAATCCAACTAGTCTTTTGAGTTCTATTGAATGTAATTACCCTATTCTGACCTAGATAGGGACAGTAAATTATTTTTAAGTATAAAGCCACTGACCCCTTGAAGTTAAGAGCTGTTCACCTCACATATACCCAAAAGGAAGGGACCTAATTTAATCACTACGTTGATCTTTTTTACCCTTGTCTTATTCCCAAGAGACTTCTAATTCTATGAATTAGTTTTGGAATTTACAGAAAAAGAGAAAATATAAACCTTGCCTTTAAAGTGAAGAATAAGGATCATGAGAAAAACTGGTTCAATACCTATTTAAAAAAATTACTGGTTATCTGAAGGAAGCTGAGAGAGGGACATGGGGTCAAAATGGCAAGAGAGAAACACATGCCTGAAAGGAGTGGGGAACCCAGATACACATGAAGGAGGTGTGAGGGAGGGAAAACAACTTCTCCTCTACCCTCTTAGGTTCTTTTTCTGGGGGCCTGTGAATTAAACTAAGTTAGACTGGCAAGAGAAAAAGGGTTTATATATGCATGTATTGCACATACAGTGATGAGTAACTCATGGGGATGGTTAAAATTTGGGGCTTAACTTAGTAGGGGAAAGGAATTGGGGAGAAAAGCTTCCTCTGGGAAGAACCAATAGATTTCTTTTGCAAAGATAAGTGATTTTTGGGGGGAGAACAAACATGAGATAAGAAGGTTTGAGATAAATGTTTGTTAATGCAGGTGCCACTGGTTTTACTGTCTTCTTCATGACCATTGGCAAGGGGATTTATGATAGCCTCATTTCCGGGAAGCTGCTGCTTTTAGACAGATAAAGGAAGCTCAGAGAAGGCTTTTTCTGCATCTGTTGAATCTTAGATGTCTTCAGCTGAAAATAATCTTTATCGCAACACTGGGTTCTGAGTGGGTGCCCGCAGGGGTGAAGGGCAGATTTACATGGAGGAAGGAGAGACTCAAGACTGAACAGGAGGGAGGCGCAGTAAACGTGAGGTGGAGATGCTGTCCAGAGTTGAACTCTTCACTCCTCTGTTCTTTGCAAAGGTGGTTAGGACTTCTAATGTTCAGCAACTCTTCTGAGAACTTCTGCTTGCTGAGGCTTTATTCTGAATGAGAATCTCCATCTGCCTAACACAAGTAGACTTGCTCTGGGGCCTACCTTGATCCGGCTGCGTCCAGCCCGAGGCCCCAGGGTCCATGACAGTCACACTTTATTCTCTGTTTTCATTTTTACTTTTAATTCTCTTTGAAAGAGGTAAAGCAAAATTTTTCCTCTATGTTTTCATGATATAATTGCTCAAATAAAAATTTATTATTGATGCTTCAAATATTAACTACCAATTGGACACCAGGTTTCCAAGTGATCTATCATGGGGATAATTTTACAGGTATTTTTAAGAATTGGAATAAAAATTATATTTGCATATTTTCTGTGTGACCCGTGTCTTTTATTTAAGTATCCTGCCTTTTCTTTTCCAGCCATCAAACACAGACAACCTGTTGGGATCATCCTAAAATGACTGAACTCTTTCAATCCCTTGGTGAGTGTTGTTTTATTTAATAGTAATGAATTAACCTAAACAACCGAGAATTGTATATTCATAAATGGAAGCTAATCACCAGCTTTTCTTGCACAGCACATTATGTTTAAAAGATCTTGTCACTGACACATAAAAGCAGTTGAATTTCTAAGGGCAGTACAGTAAACACATTTTTCACCTTTCTTCCTAAAAGAATGCGTGGTTTGAAATAGTGTGAGCCAAAGACGGTTGATTTTAAAAGGAAGAATGTAATTAAAGGTTTGACCTCCCTCCTATTGAATTATCTTAAACTTCACCTTTGTATGAAAACAAAACCAAAGCAATTATGATACAGTAACCTCTAATCCACTGCTTTAAATTTGCTTTTAGCTCATTTTTTATTTGGTGAATCTTACTAAATTAGCTTGCCTAATTTCATTTTGCCTAAATAGTCATTAAAAATTAAATTTATTTTGAAATAAAAATACAAAAAATCACATGAGATGAGAATTCTGATCTTGTAGATTTCTAATAGAATGGGACTTTGAACTGCGTTGTTAGCTGCTTCCTTTAGGTTGGTTCAATGGTTTTCAAAGACTTTTCTCTGTGGGGGCCACGGTGCTGCTGGAGGGGGAGAGCAGCACCCTGGGGTTCTCACGCCCACCCCCGTTTCAAGGAGCGAGGGCGCCCTTTTTCTCTCTTCAGATATGGGCTTCCATTTGGGAGAGTGAGGGCAGCCGCAAAGGTTGAACCAGCAAGAGAAAAGCCACTGGTTTATTTACTTTGTAAAATGAGGGAACAAACTTCGATGATTTCTGAGTTTTCTTCCATCTCTACTAGTCTCTCATATTGACACTCTGTCTTTAGAAGACAGAAAAAGAATTGTAATACCTTTTTTTTTTTTACTTAATGCCAAATCTTTAAGATTTTTTTAAATTGACATATAATTGACATATAGCATTATATTGTTTTCAGATGTGCAACGTAATGATTCATTGTTTGTATATATTGCAAAATGATCACCACAATAAGTCTAACGTCCATCATTAGATGTAGTTACAAAATTTTTTTTCTTGTGATGAGAAGTGTTAAGATCTATTCTTTTATCAACTTTCAAATATACAATACAGTATTATTAAGTATAGTTAATCTATCATTTCTGAAGATTGAATGTTAATTAGAGGATAATTTTAACCAAATCTGTAAAAGGGCAGAAGCAGCAAATAGGTCGGGATGGAGGAAGCATAGAAATGAGCCCAGCTTTGTAAGCAGGGAGACGGACAGCCTCGTTAGAGAAAACTAATTGTCCTTGGAGAGAAAATGTGCCTGGAGGAGAATTCCTCTTAGCAATGGAGAGGAAGGGCCTTCAGCCTATGGTGTGGTAGATTTTTATGAAGCCATTGAAAATTTTTTGAAAACTGTGTTTCCTTTTCCTCACTTGCCTCCTTTTTCTCTTTGAAAATGCGTTCTAAAAATCCTCCCTTTAGCTCTGCATTGGGCTGTCTCACCGTGGTGCTAACGAACATTTAATTATTTTCTTAAATAAGTGCTCTGCACGTGAGGAGACTCTAATGCAGACAGACACCATACTTCTCCCGCTCTGAAGTAACCAAATGCATTCTTGCCCTCCAATAGGAGTCAAGTAATAAGCCTGCTTTTGAGTGTCTTCCCTTTTCCATTTCAGCTGACCTGAATAACGTCCGTTTCTCTGCCTACCGTACAGCCATCAAAATCCGAAGACTACAAAAAGCGCTCTGTTGTGAGTTATTCTACCAGAGTTAATCTCTCTGTTCTTTGGATTGCCTTTTTTGTTTTCCTGAGACAAAGATAAATGGAGAGGGTGATGTGGTGCAGAGTTAATCTGATTCTCCGCGTCCCTCACTCAGGAGCTGGCTGTGTTTCTCTAGATGCTCTCTCATTGCCCCCATCGGCTTGCACAGTCATAAAACTAATGAACATATGCCATTCTCAGTTGGAGAACAAACTTAACCGAAATACAGGAGTCCCATAAAAAGCCTTTTCAAAAGTGATGCTGCTTCTCAATTTAAGAGGATTAAATCCGGGGATCAAAGTACTAGATTGTTGCCTGTTTAGTACTTTGTATCCATTTGGAAGCGTCAGGTTCCAAACAGTTTGATTCAATTCACTCACATAATAAAGAAACACTCGAAGATCACATCCCTGATCCAAAGTTCAACTGGCCCCTTCGAAAATTAACTGAAACGCTCTGTGTTCCTTTCAATCTGTCTTAAGACGTTTAGTATTATCAGTATGAACTTTTCCTGTGGAGAGTGTCTTCAGAGTGATTTTCTGTGACAGTCATTTTACTAAAGGTTATTCCCCTCCCCTACTAAATAACCTGATTTAAGTAGAAATATGAATGCTTGTAATGGAGTATAGATGTAAGCTGTCCGGATTCTATTTATGGTTGTAGTTTTAATGACTGAGTCTACTCTTCAGACATTGTCAGATCGTTAATGTGGAAAGTGACATTTGTGCATACTTTTCAGCCTGGGTAATTTGAATGATTCCAGGTATTCGTGTTTGTAATCTTTGGTTAACACTTGTCTGTCTAGGCAGTTCAGTGAGGCTTTGAAAATTACCCTTAGGAAAATGATATCTTAAGGTTAAAAATCTCTTTAAAAGTGAGTAGAAATCAGCAATAGGTTTTAAGCTGGTTACAGGAGGAGAGCTGAGGAAAGAGAAATGTAGCATCACTCAGAGGAGATACAGCAATGCAAAGATGTGAAAGAAGAAAAGCTTAAGCTATGTATGGGAGAGAAGTCTAAAGGGCTGGAGAATGCCTCCAGACTAGGTGATGGAAGAAAGGATGAGAACACCTTGAGGCGTATTTGCAGAGCCCCAGAGATGCCCGGTGGGTTGCAGTGGTTGTGGAAAGTATGGCAGAATCACCAGTACAAGAGCGTGAAGCCAGCACACTCTGGCTAGTGATCTGTAGGTTGAGCCAGAAGGGAACAGGAAGTGAATTAGGACACACAAAAGAGATGTTTAGTGAGCCCAGTGTGGCCATGGTGACAACGCTTTTGAAAGAGGCTCAGCTGCGTGTCCAGTATCCAGCTCACAGATCTGGAAGGTGTTCTCAGGCCTGATGAGCTACAAAACGAGGACGAATGACTCAGCCACAAAATCTTGTTGATGGAAGACTGCTGTGTGTCATGAGCGTGGTCCTGGTTCACGGTAATACTTCTGGGTAGATAGACGTATTGACACATTTGGTGTTTTCTTCTGTTGGTAAAGCTCCCGCTTCAGCTCCTTCAACTCTCCCTTCCTTCAAACCTGAGAGGAGCGTAAGAGAGATGCCTCCCACTTCTAAACTCAATGGCGTTTAGTAGTGCACACTCAGAGGAGTGCTGGGTGTGTTGGATGGGAAATGTTCGAGGTGATGTCCTCAAGCCACCTGGCCTCTCCTTTTCCTGCCACCTCTGCCCCACTGCTCTCCAGTCTGGGGCCTTTGCACCACTTCTCAAGCTCATCTGTTTATGATTAATCTGCTCCTTCCTCTCCCGTCCTTTCTGTTTACTTGAAATGCCCTGACCCTTCCTCTGCACTGGTCTGCAACCCTTTATTCCTCCCAAATACTGTTAAAAATTTACTTCTTTTGGAAACGTTTACAAGCTAATCCCACCTGCCTCCAATTTTTCCAGAGCTTTATGATTGCCTGTAACAACTGTTTCTCACATAAGCCCCATATGCGTGCCTTTGCGTGATAGATAATGTTCGCAAGATTGCCCTGTCTCTGTTGAGAACTGCTTCGGGTCAAGGGCTGTCTCTCATTTTGTGTAAATTTCCACCCAGAATAATATCCTAATGGAGAGGGCACACTGTCGTTGCTCTGTCGTTGTTCATTCATTTATTGGGCTCCAAGATTGTGCAGGAGATCAAACAATATAGAGACTTGGTTCCCACCCTCAAGGAACTGAAATTCCGAGAGAGCACAAGACACATAGATACAACTCCCCTGCTTACAACAGATGCCTTTTGCCCTCAGAATGGAAGGACCTTTTCCCTGGGCCACCTCTCCATGCTCCTTGTTCACTCTGCTCCACGGTGGGCTGGCATCAGTTCTGGTGGACAAGAGAAATGGGAAGCATCAGTTCTGGTGGACAAGAGAAATGGCAAGCTCTGTATTCTGTTCTTCCTGCCTGCAGAGCTCTTGTCTTAGCTCTTTGTGCTTGTCCTCTTCCCATGGCTGCTCCCTTTTCTTCCCTTGGGTCCTAGTGGAACTATCACCTGTCTTTAATGAGGCTCTCTTGGCCACTCCATTCTAAAGCAGGTCCCTCCTGACGATCTATCTCATAGATTTAGTTCTTTCCTTATGTGGCACTTGTCATAATGTTTGATGTTCTATTTATTTACTCATTTTCTGTCTCTCTCCCCAAATGAGCCAAGCTTTCATGTGAGGGACGAGTCTGGTTTCTTCTCCCCTTGGGCCCTCATACAATTTCTGGCACAGAGCAGTCTCCTAGGACATACTGAGTGAATGATTTGAGTTCGAAAGCTGTAGGAGTACACCAGAAAATATGTATGAGAAGATTTATAGCAGCACATTTAATAGTAAAATTTGCTTAATTTTGACATATTCCTAAATGTGATATGATGCTGCAGCAAAAAATAAATGAACTAGTAATCAGCATCAACATAGTTGAAACTTGGAACTATAAAGTTGAGTGAAAAAAGATCAAGGGGCAGAAGAAATTCGTACAGTTTGATTCCATTTATTTCTATATAGTCCAAAAGCATGCAGAACTAAATGCTACATTATTTAAGGACACGTCTATACAGTCATGTGTTGCTCAATGACAGGGATATTTCTGAGAAATGCATTGTTAAGCAATTTCATCATTGTGCAAATGTCATAGAGTGTACTGAAGGACCATAGAATTTGCCCCCCCAAAATGTGTCTTTTTAACATGAGGATTATTTTAGGCTGATTTTTTTTTTTTTTTTTTTTTTTGCTAGGAAGATTCACCCTGAGCTAATATCTGTGCCAATCTTCCTCTGTTTTGTATGTGGGTCGCTGCCACAGCACGGCTGACAGTGGTATAGGTTCCCACCTGGGGTCTGAACCCACGAACCCGGGCCCCCAAATCATGGTGTGCTGAACTTAACCACTAGGCCATGGGGCCAGCCCCTGGGCTGATTATTTTTAAGAAACAGAAGACTCAAAAGTTTTTCTTGTTACTGGTATCTCCTTTAAGTGCCTAAAAGAATTCAGATGAAAAACACCTGTCTCAGGAAGTGAGCTGTCTCTTTCACATCACATGAAGGGAGGAACCTAGAAAACTTGTTTCTTGGGCTCCCCTCTGTGTTCTGTTCTGTGGGGTCAAACACTTCTTTTCCAAACATTGTCTCCTTTTCACCTACCTGTGAATTGCCTTCCTTCCCTTTGAAGTCTCTGACTCTCCTCACCCCCAACATCTTTTTTTTGTCTTTCACGGAGGATGGTATTTAAAGTGAGGGCTTCAGCCATTTTGGTGAGTTGCTCAGTTTTCCTGAGTTTCTCCCATGTATACATGTTAGTCAACTTTTGTTTGTTTTTCTCCTGTTATTCCGTCTCATGTCATTTAATTCTTGGACCAGCCAGAAGAACCTAGAAGGGTAGAGGAAAATTTCTTCCTCCTCTACAGTATTTACACAAACCTACATGGTATAGCTTACTACACGCCGAGGTTATACGGTGCTAATCTACGGGACCAGCATCAGACACACAGTCTGTTGTTGACCGAAACGTCGTTATGCGGTGCATGACTGTACTTTTAAAAACTGAAAGTGAAACACGTTAGTGGTTCTCTTTGTGATTGTGAGGGGATGTAATGAAGGAGTTTTTCCAAGGAGCTTCCAAGATATCAGTAGCCGTCTGTTTCTCTAGTGTGATGTTAATAGTTGCTTGTTCCGTTACTTTTCTTTAGACCACACATATGTATTGTATTATTCTTTTGTATTTCGGTTTAAAACCTTTATGTGATAGGCAGTGGCAGAGAAGCCAAAGGGAAGTGCTGTCAGATGAGGGAGAGATCCCCTCACTGAGAAGAAAAAAGCAAACTTCTTCAAGTAGGGAGCATGTTAGTCAGGCCTTAAAAGCCGCACAGAATTTAGGCATGTGGCTCTTAGTCAGAGATAAGAAGGAAGGGAGTTACATGCAGGAGAATCAAAGGCCTGGGTGGAGTTCAGGCAACATCAGCCGATAATGGAATCTAAGCAGAGTAGCTTATGAGCTATTTGTCCAGTATTCAGAAATGTCCTTAAAATCAATTTAGGTCCAGTTTGAAGGTCTTATTTTTATGAAACCTTTTCTGATTCCTTTAGCTTTTCATTCCTCAAGTTTTCATAATGTTGTATTTAGTGTTTGGCTATCTTCTTTATAGAATGGATGCTATGGAACCATTTTCTGTTTTGTGGACTTTAGGAAATACGGCCAGACATGAATGTATGATTCAGACAATCTCTAAGACAGATCAGGGACTGAGGGAACAGAGGACAAGTAACTGGTTCAAGTGAAAGATGATGGAGGCTGAGCTGGCCGGTGGAGTGGGAGGGAGAGGAAGGTGTGGATTTGTAAGGTGGAGGGAGAACTGATGACTGGGGGCATTTGGTAGTTGATAAATTGCAGAGAGTGAAAGAAGAAGGGCATGAGGGTATCTCAGGATTTGCAGACCAACGGTCTGTACAAGGTAGTAACAGCATTCCTGGACTTCAACATGATAAGAAGGCAAGACATTTATTTGGACCATATTAAGGTGGAGATTCCAGAAAGAGAATAGCATAGCTCCAGTTGGGAACAGAGCAGCAGGGATGTGGATCAGGTATTCAGGCAGGAGATCAGGGTGAGAAAATAGGATCTGTAGTCCTCCGGAGAGGGGTAATAATTGAAGTAATGAAAGTGAGTGGGGGCTTCAGGCTTACAGAGTGAAGGGGCAGATACGAGACCTTGAGTGCCACCAGATATCTGAGAGGTCTGGGGAAGAGGAGACGGCAAGGGTGCTAAGAAGGAAAGGTCAAATTCAAGAACAGGAGAAGAGTCATAGAAGCCCAAGGTCAGGTGCTAAACAGTGTGTGTTTTTTGCAGAACAGGAGAAGGATGATCCATTTCCTTTTGATCTCCTGTGCCCCCTATGTGGGATTAGAAAAAGTCTGAAAGTTGCTTAGAAAATGATTGTGCTGTTTGTTTCATTTGCCACATGACTGAGCTGTCATTTGTCTCCCTTTGAAAAGAGAAGATCGTAATTTTCTGTGATTTAAATGTAGTCAGTTCTGTAAAGGTACCTAAATGTGACACACTTCAGGAAGATGTATGCCTGGCTTAGGCACTAAGGTAAAATGTCAGAGTAAATCACTAAAAATTGAAGACGTGACAGCCTGTGGGATGTGGCAAATTACTGTCACAGCTACAAAGTGTATCACAAAAGAGGCTTTTCTAGAAGAAATGCAAGGACAGCCTGATCCAGGAAATGGTCTTTTGGAATTTGGTCTGTTGTCACTTTATGCCAGGTGAGGATAGAATAGCAGTGCTGTGTTGCTGGTCTGGTTAATGTTGGAATTCAGAAAACTTACGGCATTTTGGCAGTATTCAGATCTGTTTCTTTATGTCTGTGTGGAGTTATAGTTCTGTAGCTACTGTCATTTATTAAGCTCATCTCCTCGACAGACACTTTGAAGAATGAATTTGAATTTTGCTCCTGCCCTCTGGAAGTTTATAATTGAAAAGAGTATACAGTGACAAGAAGTGGGGTAAAAATGACAATGAAAATTCCAGATGGTTCTTAGTTTTCTTCTGACACCATCTCTAACTCACTTGAGGCTTACACAAATTATTTTTGTAATTAGCTGAAATGTTATCAGTGATATACTTGACATCTGAAGGAAATGGATCGACCTATTATCCAGACTTGTGTGTTTTATATTTGTCTCTTTCTCTCTTCTTAAATAAATGTCTTCCCTGTTGAGTTGTTTTAGAAATAATTTTAATCTGTATAATTTTAGACAGTTCTTTTCCACGGTAGATAACTTAAAACAATAAATCATTATATGGTGTTTAAGCAGCTAGAGTGGACACATTTCATAAATGTCTTTAAAAATTCAAAATTAGTGGTTATTCACTGTTTAAAAATAGATAAATACAAAGGAAACTATTTGTTCATTTTATGTGACTGTCAAAATATGCCGTGTTTTTTGAGGGGAACATTTTGCATCAGGCAGAGGAAGTAGCTGGTTATATATATTTCTTAAAAGTTCCCCTGAGCTTATTTTTTTTAATGTTAAAAATTAAATAGGGAGATAAGGGGAGAATTTTACAAAGCAGTGATTTCCATGAGCAGACGTTAAATTCACGTGGGGTCTGTAATTTGCCAAACCCACATGTTTAGATTTATGAGTCATTCCCACTCTCAATAAATATGTAGATACAGGGTAGCTCGATAATCTGTGTTTGCCTGTTTTCAGTTAGCTACCGAATGACTCAAAGTTGATTAAAAAGAAAGACTGTGTAAAATGTCTTGTTTTTTTGTCTCAACTCTTCCTGCTGCCCTCTGAGGGCCTCCCCTGGGGCAGCATGTGCCTGGCCCTTGAGCTCTGCGTGTTTAGCTCACTGCAACCACATGCCACCCGTGGATAAGCCACAGGTTGTCCACACTGCCATCCCTCGTTCCTTGGAGCCCCCTGGACTTCTTTGAATTCTTGTCTTTTCTCAAGCAGTTCTATCCTCCTGGAATTCTTTCCTTGTTTTACATGGATCTCTCATCTCTTATCTATTCTTTAAGGCCCATTTCAAAGCCCACCTTCCCAGGGAGTCTTTTCAATTTGTCCTTATACTCTTCTGGCAGTCAGAGCTCTCATAGAAATGCATGTATTCTTCTCTTGGGGTACTTTCCCTCCTCCTTTTAGTATGGTTATCAGTGTGCTTTCCTCCTTCCCAGACTGGCCATCTTTGAGGGCAGGGCTCTGCCTTACCCTTCTGTGCCCACCATGCATGCTGTAGCACCAGCCATACCCACTGTAGAGGTTCTATATGTGGGTGCAAATACGTGAAGACCCACAGACGTTGGGTCTGCCCTATAAACCTCTATAATCCTCCTGAGCTACAAGTTGCCTAAATGCTGAAGCATCACGGGATGCAAACCAGGCTAGGCCAGATTGTGAGGACCTTATAGATAAGGCTTAATTCATTCGGCAGCGGGGAGCTATTATTTTTCTACAGAACCTGTTTTTTCAACTGAACATCTTCAGTGAACTTTGTATCTCATGCTGTGCATGCTGAGAAACTGTTTAAGAACGATTAGTTTGGCAGTAATATAAAGGATGAATGGGAGGATGGGAAGCAGGCTGTCTAAGGAGTTGGGAGAAAAGCAATGTAATATTTTAGGTGTTCTGCCATTTGGAATAGATTGAGAAATTTATGCCTTCCTATATGTAAAAGTAGAAGGAGCCTGAAGAGAGGAAAGCCAGAAAAGGAAAGTAGGAAAAATCAATATTCCAAAGAGTGAAAAGTGGGATCAGATTGAAAAGCGACAGAGTTTCAATTCAAAGCATAAAAATAAAAGATGTAGATAAAAGAAGAGTTTAAAAATGTGAGGATGGAAATGCTATTTATTTCTTTAAAAATTGAAATTAGCTATAAAGGGTAGATTCTTAAATTGAAGAATCAAGCTCAACACTTAGAGTAGAAAGGCGTTGGTTTCCGTGTTGGTATGTAATGCGCTGACTGTTCACGTTCCTTTTTCTCACCTGATTAGTGGATCTCTTAGAGTTGAATACAACAAATGAAGTTTTCAAACAGCACAAACTGAACCAAAATGATCAGCTCCTTAGTGTCCCAGATGTCATCAACTGTCTGACAACAACTTATGACGGCCTTGAACAGATGCATAAGGAGCTGGTCAACGTTCCTCTCTGTGTGGACATGTGTCTCAACTGGCTGCTCAATGTATATGACACGTAAGTTTGCGTTTTTTCCCATTAGAATACAACCATTGAATGAAATATGTTGATAATGCAAAATGTCTAAATATTTTAAGTGAATTTTTTAGAAAGTACTTTATCCAGTGGAAATGTTTATGTTAATTGTTGAAAAGGAATGGCTTTCCAAAAATTGAGCTCTTAGCCTGCTATAGACCAAAAAAGGATGTCCATCTATAATTTTAAGATTTTGCTTTAATTTGTAAAGGCTGTCAAATTCATGGTGTTTTTTTGTCACCACACCAGGGGAAACCTAGTATAAGTCAGTCCCATTTCCTTCTCCTTCTGGAATGGGCTCTCGTATTTTTTTTTCCCAAAAGATGAAATTTTGTATTTATTGTTAGGTGTTAAAATAATTTACTGGTTCATAATAATCTACTCTGCAAATTTTGTATGACAACTTAAGAGCAATTTGAATGGCAATTAAAGAGATGTAATTTGTCTTTTGGTATTAGCTTTACTTATTGCAATGGTGGTTTGTGTATATATGGTGTTTTAAATAATTTATGCTATAGGACTCTCTAATATATGTAATTTAATTAGATGCTCACTGTTACATAGAGAGCACTCTCAACTTCAAGCATAACTCATTTGCCATTAATTTGGCTTTTTTAAATATGGCAATGCATTTGTGAAATAATCAATTCTAGAAAGACCTGCTGTGGGCTGACATTTCTGAAACCTTAGGAATTATTCATTCTTCTGGTAGGGGGTTAAAGTATGCAAAGATGAAATAAGAAAATTAGAAGTGTTGTTTTTCTCTCAGACTCTGAAAGTTATTTTCCATTAATTAGCTATGTGAAAATTTGTGTTTGTCAGCCTTTTATTTGATTTAGAGAGAAAGAAGATAGATGATAGTTCATAAATGGCACATTTAGCTGCTGATTGATTCTGTATAAGAGGTAAATGATGACAATAGCTTTAGAGATGATTTAGTTAAAATTTTGTTTATTCTTTTGATTAGAAAAATCTTTTATCTTCAGTAGTCACAAATATCTTAACAAAGTCTTTTTTTAATAATCAAGTAGCCAGTGTGTGCTTGAGAGCTCTTAAGAAACTCACTGAAGAACAGAGAGCATGAATCTCAGTTACCAACGTGAATGTGGGATTTACTGGACCGCTGTCGGAGATCTTTTAATAGATTTCATTTTAATGTTCCTAGGGTAAAATATGAATGTTAGTGTAAATTTATTGTTAAGTTAATCTTCAATTTTTTAAATCTCCAAATAAGGACATTTTCTGTTGTAAATTCACCAAAATTAGGTGTTTTAAGTACAAAGTCTATAATTTAATTTTATGTCCCAGGAAGAATGCTAAGTTCATAGGATACTTAGTTAAAGACTCCACTAAGCCTTATGGAGTATGCAGAGGTGCATATTTTGAGCCATATTTTAAAGAAGAATGGAGACGATGTTAAATCATTCTTCTTTGGCTATAACGGACTACCTTGGCTTGGTAGGGCTGCCATGACAAAGTACCACAGGCTAGTGGCTTAACCAACAGACCTTTATTTTCTCATAGTTCTGGAGACCAGGAGTCTAAGATCAAGGTGTCAGCAGGGTTGGTTTCTTCTGAGGCCTCTGTCCTTGCCTTGTAGATGGCTGTCTTCTCCCTGTGTCCTCACGTGGTCTTTCTTCAGTATGTGCCTGTGTCCTATTCTCCTGTTCTTGTAAGGCCAGCAGTCCTCTTGGATGAGGGCCCACCCTAATGACCTCATTGTACCTTAACTACCTCTTTTTTTTTTTTTTTAAAGATTTTATTTTTTTCCTTTTCCTCCCCAAAGCCCCCCAGTACATAGTTGTGTATTCTTCGTTGTGGGTTCTTCTAGTTGTGGCATGTGGGACGCTGCCTCAGCGTGGTCTGATGAGCAGTGCCATGTCCGCGCCCAGGATTCGAACTAAGGAAACACTGGGCCGCCTGCAGCGGAGCGCGCGAACTTAACCACTCGGCCACAGGGCCAGCCCCTTAACTACCTCTTTAAAGACCTTTTCTCCAGACAATAGTCACATTCTGAGGTACCGAGAGTTAGGACTTCAACATAGGACTTTTAGGAGAATTTTACTCAGCCCATAACACATACATATGCTGTTCTCACCGGACAGCCTGAAAGGAAAAGTGCCACTTAGTTGGGAAGGACACAATATGTGAAATGTTGCGATTCATATTCCAGGGAGTTAAATGTTGATATCTTTCCACTTTCCACTGTCCAATGTGAACACATGGGAAATGCTACCACGAAGGTACTGCTTCTTATTTCAAAAGACAGTATCTGAAAATTTTCCATTTTGAAGGGAAAAGCTTTTAGGATTTATCTCCCTTCCATGCCAAACAAATATAGCAAAGACTGTGCTGGGTCAGAAGGGTATCCGTTCAGTCTATTTTTCTATCTTGGAGAGGAATGTTATGAATTAACCTAAGGAAAAAACACAGTTACTCCTATGATTGTCATCTCAGATGGCTGGAGTTGATTGCCCAAATTTCTCTAACAACTATGACTTATTCGTTTATCTAAACAAGAGTGACTTATTCCTTTCAAGTCATTAGTTCCCTTTGAGAATCTGGTAGAACTATCATCTGCTCCATGCAATGCACCAGGATACTATGGACCCCTGAGAAGTCCCTGAGCCTTGGAAATGGTACCATGATCTAACCCTTCCATGCATTCAGCTATTCTGACGCTCATTCATTAACCATATTTTTTTTTGTTTTTTTGAGGAAGATTAGCCCTGAGCTAACGTCTGCCGCCAAACTTCCTCTTTTTGCTGAGGAAGACTGGCTTGAGCTAACATCCATGCCCATCTTCCTCTCCTTTGTATGTGGGATGCCTGCCACAGCGTGGCTTGACAAGCAGTGTGTAGGTCTGCACCCAGCATCCAAACCGGCGAACCCCGGGCTGCCAAACAGAATGTGTGAACTTAACTGCTGTGCCTTCAGGCCAGCCTCAACCATATATTTTTGACTGCCTTGCTTTCTGTAGTATGATGCCGCCAGAACTGGTATTTTCAGCTTTTGAAGTATAATCAGCCAGCTCTTAAAATAAAGAGTGATGCGCACCCAGGAGATTATAGAATTCTGGAAGTGGATGGACTTTGAGGATCTTCCGCTCCGCCCTCTTCATTTTATTGGTTGAGAGACTGACCCACTGAGACGAGACAATTTATCCACAGCCACCTATTGCATATTGGTGATACATAGGGAACTGACATTCAGATTTTTTGATAATCACTTGATTATTCCTACCATCTTGCCATAGCTAAGAAAAATAGTACTTTGTAAATTATATTAAGTTTGGTGTTTCTTTCAAGTTTTAACATGTACCCAACTCCTAATAGTCTGAATTTTGTGAAAAAAAAATCTATTTTCTTCTGTTGTGGATGACAAGAATCCAAATTTTTGGTTCTGATTGCTTTGTAAGTTGGCAGCCACTTAACATTTGGCATCTCAATTTCTCATCTGAAAAATTGAGATAAGAATATCTGCCCTGCTTACCATCCCTACGGTGATTGTGGAGGGCAAATGAACTAATATATGGAGACAAGGCTTTATAAACTATAAAGAGAAAATTGATTTCATTTGTGAGTTCACGACCTCACTCAGTCTTCTTCTTCCCAGGTTAAAAAGTCTTAATTTCACAATCTTCCCTCTAAATTTAATGGAAATCAAAAGTGTTTAAATCGTGATTTAAATCAACAGTCTGGAGCACTTGGTTTAAATATTTTTGTCCCTACAGAAAATATTAACCTCATTTGCTGAAGTGTTATGTCATGTTTTTCCACTATTCCAAGATGGATATAATTTTATAAGGTGCATGTCTTTCCAGTTAAACTAATTTCAGGAGTTACTTACAAAAACTATCAGGGACCAAATACTTAAATATTGGGTTATGTCAGTCACTGATAAATTTCGTTGCCTCCCTATTCCCTCTTAAATCCAGATATCTTATTTAATATCAGAGCTCTCTATCATCTGGCCCCATGTGACCTGGACAACTTTATCAGCTGTTTAGCCTTGATGCAAATCCTTGCTTGCACCTGAATGCGTCCTGTCTCTGGTGCTTGCTACCTTGCCTCTGTCCTCTTGCCCAGGCTTTTTCTGTGATAATTTACTTTCTCCTGGTTAGGACAGTCCAGCCAGGTCATGCCTTCAATGTCTGATTTTAGGCTTATCTTCTCCATCAAATGTTGTGAGACTAATGGCTACTCAGACTGATCACTAATCATTAATGCCTAATCAGCCACAATTATCTTTTACTTGGTTATTTCCATGCATAAATGTTGGTCTCATGTTTTCCTGTGATTCTCTAGTTGTTTTCTTGTCTCACTTCTCCAGCTGGTGTGTGAGCTTATCATGGGTAGAATCGTGTCTTGTACTTTTCTGTTGATCCCTACAGTACACAGAACAGTGCTGGGATCACAGTAAGCCATCATAACTGTTGACAGTGTGATGAATGGATGGTTGACATTTCCGGTGCTCTTCTTGATGATGTTTCTTTCTTGAGTTGTTGCTATAGACTGAAGGTCGTCCTCCAATACATAGCAGTTTGATCTTTTTCCCCTTAAGGGATGCTTTGTCCTTAGCCACAATCCTCTACTAGTCCACTCACACAGCCTTTTGTTCTCTTCCTCAAGTCTATTGTCAGATTGTGTCCAGAGAATAAAATTTCCTGATTTTTGGAAGGAAGAAAACAGATATAGGCTATTTTCATGTGATAATTAGGACATACCTAAAAAATATGAAGTAGAAACATAGTTCATCGCTTGGCTCTGTTTAAGGTTAATTTGAAACTAGTGTTTCTGTAATTGTGAGAAACTGGAATGAGTATGTTAACTTGGATTTCTGCTTATAGTGGCTATATTTGTTTTAAAATTTAAGTATTAGTTATTTCGTAGGCCAATTCTGAATGTTGTACACATACATAGTAAGGGTTCAATAAATTTGTTGGATATTATTTAATATAGATTATAAACTCTAGGCTATTGAGGGACTGTTTTGAAAAGACATTTTACCAATCCCTAGGCATATTTTCCTTTTTTATTTATTTTATACTTTATATGTCATGGTTTGTATACAGAAACTTACTTGAGTATTTATAATTTGAGAATGGAAGATGTATCAACTAGTATTAATAGTAAAATGTCAATATCATCAAGATTTAAATATAGTTTGACAGACTAGCTAAAATTAAAGTTACATGACACAGATATTTATCTATTTTTAAATAGCATGAATTACTAAAATTTATGTATTCATATAATTATGTAAACATTTAGTTATAGGTTTTGAGTGTACTGTACTTGTGTATTGAAAACATATCATAAGAAAGTTCACAATAACAACCTAAACTGAAAACTTACCCTGTTTAAATGAAATAATGAAAATAACAATAAAGACTTTTTTTCTGGACTGTGTGTTATCCCATAGCGAGGATCATATGTTATTAATTTTTGGAGTTTTTGCAATTTCCTTTCCCCATCTCCAGGATCTAGTACAGAGTGACATTTGGTAGACAACTCAGTAATTCTTTGCTAAATGACAGAATAAAGAAAACTCTATGCTTTTAAATATGAAATAAAATCTTTCTTCTATTCACCTTATAAGTGAAGTTGAAATGGGCTCTCATTGGCATAGTATGAAGCTGTTTTCTGGTGTTGGTTAATTAATACATTTTGTATCTAACTGTAATTTGAAACTTCCCCAAATAGAGATTGCACACCTGTCTATGTAAGATCATTGAATATTCTAATTGCAATAGTAATTTATAAAAACTGCATTGACAGAGGACAATAAGTTTTTAAGTATTCAGCAAGTTATAAGCCCTCAGTATATAGTTAATTTTCTAGTCAGTTTTCTTACATTTGTTTTTAGATATATCACTATACCTTTCTTGCTGTATTGTCACATGCATATTATATATAGCTCAAGCTGTTTATTTTGAATCTTGCATTTATAATTATTAACAGACAGATTTCTAACTCATAGTATTTATAAAAATGAAATCTTGGGGCTGGCTCAGTGGCACAGGAGTTAAGTTCGCACACTCTGTTTCTGCAGCCCCCGGGGTTTGCCGGGTCAGATCCCAGTTGTGAAGATGGGCGTGGATGTTAGCTCAGGGCCACTCTTCCTCAGCAAAAAGAGGAGGATTGGTGGCAGATATTAGCTCAGGGCTAATCTTCCTCAAAAAAAAAAAAAAAGAAATATTTTCAGCTTTATAATTATCATTTTCATTTTACCTCTGTTTGTTCTTCCTAGTTTATATGTTGTGTGTAAAGTGATGTGAGGGTATATATTCTTCCACACTAGGTGAAACACACAAATAAAATGTCATGAAATTATGTTCGAGTTTAACATTAATTGTTAAAAGTAAATAGAAAAGTTGTATCTTAAAGATGCAATTATCTTTTAATAGTTTACCCTCAAAAAATAGGTATTCAGAAATAATTAGCATACTCCATCCAGTTTTAAATGCATCTGACGGTGAGATTCTTGTAATTTCAGGGGTCGGACTGGGAAAATAAGAGTGCAGAGTCTGAAGATCGGGTTGATGTCTCTCTCCAAAGGCCTCTTAGAAGAGAAATACCGATGTATGTAAGACCTTCCTACGCCAGTAATGTTTTTAGTAATAATAATGGTATCAACTTGTTGGAGACTTACTTCATATGATTTGCTAGTAATAAGAGTTCCTATTTTTTCTAACCTTACTGTACGTGCACGAGGTCAGACAAAGGGTGGCAATGCAGAGATGTGAGTTTGTGGGAAGTGAAAAGCTGATTATAGGATCAAGAAGTGAGGGGCCCTGAGGGAGTGAGAACCAACTACAAATTGTATCTCATTTAATTCTTAGCATAATCACTCCAATATATAGGCATTGTGATTCCCATTTACCAGCTGAAAAAATTAATTCTGAGAAATGTTAAAAATCTAGTCAAAGGCTGCAGAGACAATAAATCGTGGGGCTAGAATTAAATTGTAGACTTTTCTGACTCTAAAGCCCAAACTTTTTCTACTTCTCTGTACTTCCCATGCTAAAGAAAGAGTTAAGATGGACCAGGACCTTTGTACTATACTCTATACGAGAACCTTGTGTCCTTCCAATGCTGAAAATAGTTGATAGACTAGAATTGTTAGAGACATAGTCAGACAAATAATCATATTTTATAGCATGAGAAAATAAAATGTGATAAAATATTTTCTCATTTTATATTTGTTTTTATGACCAAAGCAATCAGTGGTGTCCCTTTAGCTGTCAGTTCATGAAGGGCATCCTGACATTTGGAGAGGGAGAGGCTCGGGAGCTGGGGCACTTGCCTTGTCATCCCAGCTCTACCTTAGTGGCAGAGTATCTTTAAGCAGGTTACATGATCCCATTGAATACTGCCAGCTAAGAGGTGTTATTACTTCCAGAAAGATGAAATTTAGTGAATTTTCTTCAACTGAGGAATGAAGCTAATAATTCTTGCTTTGAAATCAATTAGAGATAATATGTGAAAAGTCCCTACATATGGCTGTTGTTGAATAAATGGCAGCAATTGCTGCTGTGTCTCCAACTCTTAAGTATTGTAAAATATCTCTTGATTGTTTTTGTCCATAAAATGTGAGTTCCTTGATCCTGCCGTACATATTCCCAGATGATTCTTTACAGACATATCCATGCATTTGGGGAAGATGGATAGGGATATTTCATGATGGAGAGACACCAAAACAAGAGGGTGTTTGATCACAGGTCCTGTGAGCTTAGTTGAGTTTTTCATCTTATGTGAACATGCACACATTTAAAACAACTTTTATTTTCTGGGAAGGCTGGGAGGTGATTTGATTCTCAGGTCGAGAACGTGATGGCTTGTTTTTCTTACATGGTTTGACAAGAATGTCCGGGAAAAGAGATAGGGGTTTGTATGAAATGGAAAGCTGACCGTGGGACCAGGAGTTGAGGTGCCTTGATAGAGTCAGAACCTAGCAAACTGTGCAGAGAAAAGCTTCGCACGAGGCTTTGTTTGGTGGCGCTTTATGTATCTCGAATTCGAATCGTCTTCCGCGTCACAGTTGTCAAAAGATACCGTTTTCAAAGCTAAAAAGTTATTTCTGTTATAAGTGGGGAAGGAAAATGTTAATGAACATTTCCTCAGGGTACCAAAATTAGAAAAGGATTTTTTTTTATCATCTGTGATTTGTAGTTTTCATGTGCCCCTGCAAGAATGTAGGTTTCTCTGAAAGATAACAGTTATGTCACGGTGCTGGGAAGCAAATGCACATTCAACCTCAAGGTTTATCATAAATCTTAAAATGTAAGCGTGATCTGTTTTCCTACATCAATGATTCCTTCCTCCCCTTTCTTTTTCAAGCGCATCATCGGATGGTAACCTGAGAACACTAGAAAGAGTTTCAACATGGTGGCTGTAGTTATAGAGGAAAAACCAAATTCTACACAATATAATATATAAAGATGTCTTTTATCTGCACACATACCTTCAAACGTATTTCTGAAATGTGTAATCTCTCCAATGAGAGAATTTAATTTTAATCTTCAAAATATTGCAATTGATGAATAAAAGATAAACCAATACTGGAAAGAAGAAATGAGTTTTGATTTTATTGAATCAAGAATATTATAAAACAGCTTAGTGTTTGTTTTGTTCAGTGAATAGAAAAGCCTGAGCTATGTGAAAGTGTGGATGAGTTTTTGTTAATAAATCCTTAAAATTTGAATAAATGTATGTTATTATGTGGAATGAAGTAAAACAAAAATAACTTGTATAGTTAATGAGAGACTGGGCATTAAGAAAACACCTAAAAATAAAACATACCTCCTTGTACTTTTTAATGTTTCTTATATAAAATAGATTTGAGTATAGAAACCTTTAAAAGAAGTAAAAATGTATATACACACACTCTTATATATAATAGAATATTGAATTTAGGAGTGAACATGAACAGTTGGTAAAAAGAATCTGTTAAAATTTAAAGATTTGCTACTTAAAGTAAGTTTATTCCTTTGACAAATCATGAAGGAAGCTTCGTTTTTGCTCACTATCTTTTTCAATAAGAAGGAAAACCCTTTTGAGACCACTAAAAGAACCCACGTGCATCTTTTGTACCATTTAAAAAGGAAACATTTATTGGTCTATTTATAGATATTGACATACAATAGCAGGTTGTTTTAAGAAGCATGTGGGTACCCAGTTCCTGATTACAGACGTGCAGAATGTCAAGGTTGTTGGAATTCAGGAGACAACTCATCTGCTTCATGCCCCTGTGAATTTTTTTTAATCTACATCCTTCAGTCTCCATACCCAAACATCTGTTTTATGTCAAAGACCAGTATAGGCAGTTGGAAGTTAACGTGTTGCCTCTCCTCCTTGTAGATCTCTTTAAGGAAGTGGCGGGGCCGACAGAAATGTGTGACCAGAGGCAGCTCGGCCTGTTACTTCACGATGCCATCCAGATCCCTCGGCAGCTGGGAGAAGTAGCGGCTTTTGGAGGCAGTAATATTGAACCCAGCGTTCGCAGCTGCTTCCAACAGGTAAACACGAAGGATACTGGTCTTCTAGGGTGTGCCGGGAACGGTATGAGGATGTTCTGAGAAATGGAATGGCGACTTGGGCTGGAGTCAAATGGTGGAGGAGGTTGGGTACCATCCCAGAAAGTTTGTATTTTCTTTCTTAAGGTACTTTTGATTCAAGAAACAGCAGCCTCCTCAAGGAGACTTATAGTTTCTCGATAGATAAAACCCAAAATCTTTAACATGTGCCATTAGATTGCTAAGATTTGGCCCTGCCTTTGCTCCAGTCTCGTCCTTTGCTGCTGGTGCCCTTGTTCTCTGCTTTGCAGCCATACTGTTTTAGTTCCTTCATTTCTGCCTCAGTGCCTTTGGGCATGTGCCCTCTGTTTAGAATGTTCCTCCTCAACCTCTACCCACGAACTCCCTTCTCATCGCTAATCTTCATTCATTCTTTAGATCTTTGCTTAAATTTCACATCCTCTGAAAATCCTTGTCTGGCCCCTCCAGATGGGGTTATGTGTCCTTGCTATATTCCCCTGCATCTCCCTGCCTTCTTATGATGCTCATTACAATTATGATTACCTACTGAGTTGTATAATTGGTTGTTTTGTGTTTTCTTCTTCTGTATAAGCCTAAGCTCCACAAACAAGGACTGTTTCTATCTTTTTACTATTATATTCCTATGTACAGTGCCTTGAACATCCTAGCTACTTAGTAAATATTTGCTAACCAGTGAATAAAAACACCCTGAGTTCCCTGGTAGACAAGATTTTTTTTAAATATAAATTAAAGATGTTTGTTGTTAAAATAACAGCCTTTTCTTTGAGAACATACATGCAAAAGGAGAATGATGTGCAAAGATTTATACTGTTACCAATGTAAAACAGAAAAAGCACTTTAGTTTCTTTGATGCTTACTGTATCTAAAAGCATTTTAAAAGTGTTGCTACTGTTACACATATGCATAGAGTACAAGCCTACAGATATTTTGCCAAAGCATATCCAGTGATTTATCATTCCTGAGAGAAAAAAAACAAAATGCTTGCACAATTTCTTTAAAGAGAATTGATGTTATGGGTTATTACTTTTTATTTTTATATTTGCAGGGGAAAATTCATTGCCCTAAGCTAATATCTGTTGCTGATCTTCCTCCTCTTTTCCTCCTCCCCCGCTCCACCCCGAAAACCCCAGTACATAATTGTGAATTCTTCTGGTTCTTCTATATGAGCTGCCGCCACAGCATGGCTACTGACAGACAAGTGGTGTGGTTCCGTGCCTGGGAACTGAACCCAGGCCACCGAAGCAGCACACACACAACTTTAACCACCAAGCCATCAGGGCTGGCTCGGGTTATTGCATTTTATAACGGCTCTTTTTCTTGTTTTGGAGATACGAAAAACCAAATGAAAATTCTAAGTATGATTCTCACATGTGCTAGTTCCTTAACAACAGCAGAAGGATGTTGGTACAAATTTAACTTTGCACATATGAAAATTACTTAGTATTAGGATCTAAAGAGAGACCAAGACATTTCCTATAATTTATCGTGATAAATTTGGAAATTCTGCAAAGTGCATTCATAGTCACATGCTCCCAGTGTGCCGTTGTAACAGCACTGTGTGTTCTAAGAGGACGAAAAGGCAGGTAGTCAGTGTGAAGCAGGATCAGCATAACGCTGACAGCCAAGATAATGGATGTCCCAGTGACAGTCAAAGGAACACATTGGAGCAGGACACGCATACTGGTTTTTATTTAGCATTCGTAATGGCCTTCAAGTTTGAGAAGTGATCAGTGAGTTTCGCAAATTTTTACTGTGTTAGATGAATGAGTTTTATAGGATTCAAGTATTTATGTGAAAAGAGTACGTAGAATTGTGTGGGTTTTGTTTTTGTTTTTTTAATAATCGGGGTATATAAAGAATTGAGATTTTTTTCTTCTTCCTTTATGATAATTTCTGCTTTTTCTATTATTAAATTCTACAATTTTCTTTCCTTGAAGAACCTTAAATGTTTTGTGATTTAACTGACCCAGAAAGCGCTGTATAACTTTCCTTTTGCTTCTGTACAGATTTTCAGAAGATTATGAAGCAACATCACTTGCTGTAATTTAAATGCAGACATTTTCTGTACTTTTACTATGTTGGTTTCCTCACCAGAATAACAACAAGCCAGAGATCAGCGTGAAGGAGTTTATAGATTGGATGCGTCTGGAGCCACAGTCCATGGTGTGGCTGCCGGTTTTACATCGAGTGGCAGCAGCTGAGACTGCAAAGCACCAGGCCAAATGCAACATCTGTAAAGAATGTCCAATTGTCGGATTCAGGTGAGGTGACATATGCCAGCGCTGGCAGTAGGTTACTTTCTCTTCTGTTTGTGCAGTCTCAGTGTGTGTCCATCTTCCTTCCCATTTATCTCCATTCGACCTCCTAAACAAATGGGATGCCCAGCATATTCCATCTATCTGAAGGTGGCCTTCCTTCTCATAGCCACGACATGAAGCTTATTTTATTATTGTCATTGTTATTTATACTCTTTTGCTCCAAAACCAGATTTTTCTGGATTTCTATTTACATAGGTCACAGAAATGTTCAAGCATGATAGTTACATTACTCATTATCTATAGATGGCCCTGACAGAATTCGGTGACGTTCTGAGGCCTTGTGGGGCATCAACCTTAGGAAGCAGGAAGCAACATTTAAATACTGACTGAGAAATCACCAAATTACTTTGCGTTACTTCTGCCAAGTTTGGCTTGAAATACTACTACTGTTCACCTTCACGTCAGGAGGGCTGCTAAAGGCCACACTTTAAAGCAATCAGTTTGTGGCCCCAAAGCAGACTGTGCAGGGTCTATGGTTTGTCGCTAGATGAAGTGTCCTGGCTGTCGTGGTCCTTTTGTCTTTTTCTCTTGATATCAATATGCAGTAGACTTCTTAGAATATTCTGTATTTCTCTTCTGGGGGGAATCTGGGAAGTAGCCCCAGTTTAGTCTGGAAATCTGTTATGAAATGACAAAGGCACTCAAAGTTTCCTGTGTACCTTTCCTTTGTACCTGAGGAGAAATGAGCTAAGATGGTGATTTGCTGATGGAGAGTCAGTCAGGGTGGCTGGGATTGGTTCTGTTGTATATAGCATCAGTATCTTGAATTAACCAGAATTGCTTTCGTTTGACTGACTTTATCAGCATAGTTTGTATGAAGAGTATCATTGCACTCTCTGTGGATGGCTAACATATGAAATAGAGCTCAGATTTCCTGTTCTTCCATAAATTGTGGTGTAGCTGGGCAGACAATCTAAAGTGTTGTAAGTTCAGAAAGCCTTGGTAGCAGTGAGGCTGTGTGTTCTAAGAGGACGAAAAGGCAGGTAGTCAGTGTGAAGCAGGATCAGCATAACGCTGACAGCCAAGATAATGGATGTCCCAGTGACAGTCAAAGGCACACATTGGAAAGAGGAAGATGGAAAAGGTACAGTTTAAAGGCACCAGGTTTCTTGGAATGGCTGAGTTTGAAGTACCTGGTGGACACAGATGGACAGGATAAGGAATCACTAGAATGTGCAAGCTCAGGACACCAGTGGGAAGATAATCCAAAGAGAGACATAACCTTCAGAGCTAATCGTCACTGCCACTTATCCAGTGCTTTTTGTACAGACATTGTGCTAAAATGTGTTGTATTTGTTATTTCATTTACTCATCATAAAAACCCTGTAAGATTGGTAGTCACATCTCTGTTTTATACATGAAAGAACTAAGATCAGAGATGAGGCCACTTGCTCAAGGCTGGATTTCCAATAAGTGGAGACGAAGTTGGGATTCAAATTGAGGTCTTTTGGGCATTGGAGTTCATAGTTCTCTGTCACTATGGTATAACAAAAAATCAGATTAGATTTTTAGGAGAGGAGGAATTTCTCATGAAGAAGCAATTAGATGATGCTAAACAGAACAATTGATTTAGGACATTGATTATTAGACCAAAAATATTATGTTAGATATAAAAAGTAATGTGAAACCGCAAGAAACATCCAGATTAACTGACTTGGGAAGAGACTGGCTTATATAAAACCTGCCAAATGTGGCCATTTATATAGTCTGAGATGTGATGAGGAACTAGATTTCTCAGACCTGGGGACATGGAGAGTAAAGGACAAGACAAAAAGCTCTAAAAAATATTAGCATTTGATTGCACCTTTAAAGCTTTATTTCTTAGAAAGAAAATGACCTGAAGCAAACATAGCGTAATATTAAGATGTTAAAAAGCTGAGATGTGGGTACACTGATGTTTGTTTATTTTTCTCTCTGCTTTTGAATAAACTTGAAATATTTCATAAGAGAAATACATTTGAAGAGCAGTTACAAAGGGGAACAATGTCAAGTGTTAAATTTCAGATGTTTAAGTTTCCAGTATAAGTGTAAAATTCATAGGTGAATGTCTCCAGTATAAAGATGTGAAGTTGACCAGGTGGTCAGAGATCCAGGTTACAGCAGGATATGCAGGAGGCGGTGTATTGAAAACTAAACCTGGAGTCAGGCTGCTTGGATTTGAATCTTCGATATACTGTTTGACTGTGTGACTATGGATAAGTTTCTTGGCCTTCCTGAATCTGAGTTTCCTCAACCTCAAATCCTATGAGTGTTTTCTCGTAGGAACAGTTAATACATAAAAAGTGACTAGGAAACTACCTATCACAAAAAGAGCAGGCATTCAGTAAATGTTAGCTGTTTTTATTATTACTAATGATTATTATAATAATCGTTAGTGGGATGGTAGCTAAGTCCATGAGTGTTACTGAACTGTTTATTGAGTTGTCATTGAACTGTTCCATTAAGTGGAAATACCAGAAAAGCCTGAACAGTGATGATGCTCAGTGGCATGCGGGATTGAAAAGAGGTATAAAAGTGAGAAGGACCATCAGTGTTCTTAAGAGAAGTAGGAAACATGCTGTTGTGGAAATCCAAGAGAGGACGTGAGAAAGATGGCAGAGGTGTTCAGAGCAGCAGAGGGATTCTAAAGTTCATATCTGGGAACAGACCTTTGAATGAGGAGTCATTGGTCACCGTAGAAAGAACTCTTTCCACGTCATGATAAGAGTGGAAGGCAGATCTCAGGCTCAGCAAAATAAGTAGGTTAGTACATGCCAACAACTTGTTCAAGGGCTCTAGCTATAACTTGAAGAGACTATGTCTGTATAGTGAAAATGGTAAGATGGTTGGTGATATATTATCTTCCTTTTACTGGCATATATAGTTTCCCCAGTTTCCTATATTGAGAATATAGTACCTTTAAATTTTAAAATTTCTGAATAGACGAGAAGTATGTCTGAAATTGACACCTGGTTTAGGGACAAGATCAAGCAAAGGTTTCTTCAAACTAACGGTGACTTGATGATTGCACAAAACTTTTGCGTGGAGGGAGTGAATATAAGAACAATTCCAATAGTAAAACAGGGCCAAGGTGGAATTGCTCTGAGTAGCTTTTAGGTAGAGGGATGGCTCTTTCTCTGAGCTACAAGGAAGAATGAAAACCCAGCTCCAGAAATACCAATCAAGGACTATGTGCATTATAGAATAAACTTAACTTCATCCAGGCTGACTCCGTATCAAGCTGCCATTTTAGATATTTCTTTTTCTCTGAATTTTTATAAACACTGCTACAGTTTTTCTCTAATTACTTCCAAATTAAATTTTAATGAATTCTTAGATTTACAGAATGTTTTGCAAGCTGGGAATTATTTCAGTTCGGATCACATACGGCTGCTTAATAGTAGCATAAATAAATTAGAGGTTTGGTTTCCTTTCATAGAAAGAAAGTCCTAGAATAGGCAATCCAAAACTGAAGGATGGCTCTGCAGTCATCTGCGTCCCTAGTTCTATCATTTTTTTTCTCCCAGCTTCATTGAGGTATAATTGACATATAACGTTGTATAAATTTAAGGTGCACAACGTGTTGATTGGGCACACTTATATTGCAAAATGATTACCTCCATGGTGTTAGCTGGCACCTGCATCATGTCACATAATTGCTGTTTCTTTTTTGTAATGCGAATATTTAAGACCTACTCTCTTAGCAACTTTCAAGTATATAATACAGTATTACCAACTATAAAAACTATGCAGTATGTCAGATCCCTGGAACTTACTCATCTTCTAACTGGAAGCTTGTCCTCTTTAACCAACACCACCTCTTTCGTAGCTCCGTCTTTGCGCTCTGCCGTCCCTGCCATGTGGCTTCCATCTTCAAGGTCCCCTTGGCTAACGGAGTGTTTCTTCTGGATGTCAGGTCCACTTTCCGGAAGGAGGGAGACGGCGGTATGCCCTCCCACCCGAGTCATCCCTTGAAATCCCAGCTAGCAACTCCACCCCGTGACTGCGACTTGCATTGCGCTGTCACCACCATCAGCTAGAGAAACTGAGACAGTGTTTTCAGCAGGGCACACTGCCCACTAACAGTTCAGGGGTCTGGCACCAGTGAAGAAAGGGAGAATGGCTATCTGCCATGGAGGTGTTCAGCAATAAACAAAACTCCATTTACAAGAGATGTCAGTCGTTGTCAAGCCACGCAGATAGGTCAAGAAATATAGTTGGTGTAGGTGGTTGTTTCAAGCCAGATAGCTTCCCTGCCACAATAAGCTGGGTGTGTAGGATACGTGCATTGATTTTCCAGAAATCAATTTGCAAGGCATTCTATAGGTCATTTTAGAAGCTGCTCAGCTCTTAATAGGTTACATTATTAACTTCATATAACCTTTACATTTGGTTTCCATTTTCAGTGTTAGTCCTATTATTTAATTGTTTTCTGTAGAAATGTATATATTTATGCTGTATATATCTTATTACCGTCAGTCATCCTTTTTAGCAGATGGAGGATCTGGGAGATGTTTTCCACTCCAACCCAAAAAAAACTTAAAATCTAGAGTTTTGCTCTTCTAAATAAGATTCTGCAATTGAAAGTCACCGTAGTGTCATTCTTAAGTGAGAGATTTGAAAACACAGTTTCCAGTCAAGAATGTGTGGTGATTAAGGTTTTATTTAGTTTGCTCTTTAATTTTTTTTCCTAATGACTAGTTTAAACCAAATATGAAAATGTTCCTTGTAAAAAATAATGCCTTTGTGAGGGAATTTTGAGATTCATTTCTTACTGGTGGCATAATTGACATTTTAAGTTTTGGTGTATCAAGCTAATAAAAATGACTTCTCTTTTCTTCTCTGCCATTTTGCATTCACATTCAAACATTGCAGAAAATCTTCAGACATAGATTTTTGTCTTCTCATCATGTTGTGAAACAAATGGAAACGTTTTAGAAACTTGAACTCCAAAAATTTGCTTTTGTTTTTAACTTGGGAGTTGTTTTCATTAATTCCCTTGTGAAATTCAAGATTCTCTTTGTCCTAATTGGGAGCTAGGATACTAAGCAAATTCCACATTTGTGGCCAATATCCCTTGTATTTCTGTGGTGATTTGGATGAATGAAATTCCTTACCACAAATGATTGATTTGGGCTAAATAATAGGCTTGCAGGCCAATGAATTTTCATTTCTTCTTTCTAGGTATAGAAGCTTAAAGCATTTTAACTATGATGTCTGCCAGAGTTGCTTTTTTTCGGGTCGAACAGCAAAAGGTCACAAATTACATTATCCGATGGTGGAATATTGTATACCTGTGAGTACTGAGCCACTGTTTTTTGTTTGTTTGTTTTGGTTTTAATATATTGCTTTTGAATTAACTAGCGTCTAAAATTATTCAGTTTATCACACAACTTTTTCTGGGAAAAAATCACTTTCAAGATTGTGTAACCATATATATTTTATTTTATTTTAATTAACTATATCTATGTTGAATTAATTAACAAATAATTATACCCTTTTCAGAAAAATTAATCTATTAAATTTTGTTTACATCTGTGTTTTGATTTTAAAGTTAACTTTTTTTGGTAGCAAACTCTTTTAAGAGCTCACACTGACCTACATTGAAGCTGATACTAGGTAATGAGAAGTCATGTTCCTTTTAGACATATTTAAGATGTGTTTTCATAACTAATTATTATATTTACATTAGTAAAAATGTAGAAAACAGAGAAAGTAAAAAATCCATAAATCTAGCTCCTGAATTAAACTATCTTCCAATATTTTCCCATGTCTCTGATTTTAAGATTTTATTTATTTCTATATTTATGTAATTTTGATTCTGATTTTTTCACTGAACATGGTATACTGTGTTCCCCCATGTTGTCACACAGTATAACTTTTTCTGGTCCCAGAATATTTAATTTATCTGTAGTATAATTTATCTGACCATACCCTAAATTTGGACATTTAGCTTATTTTCAATTTCCTGGTATTATAAACAACACTTTTAAAGTTTTCTTTGTGAACACAGCTGTTTCCATATATTACATAAATTACGTTTTCATAGAATAAAGTGCTAGAAGTAAGTGATCTTGGTCAATGAATATGAGTATTTTTATGGCCAACATACTTTATAGCAACTTATTTTCTGAAAGAGGTTTATACCACTTTACATTATTATCACAATTTGTTAATGTCCCGATTTTACTACAGTCTCACTAGTATTGGATATGGATTCTTGTTGCTCCTTGGATCTAAAGCTATTTTTTTCTAAAGTTTATCTTCATTTTCTGTCAACAGCTATTTTCTAGCTTCCTTCCAAATAGTGAACGAAAATTTATTCATAGAGCTGTACGTTTTCTTTGGTTTAGAGAATTGAGTTACTTTTTGGATCATAAATTGACAGAAAGGCAGCGATACTTACAAAATATACACATATAAATCTCACTCACATTCTTAGGTATCTTATCTCAAATAAATAGGTACCCCGTATGTGGAGAGGAAATCTCTAGAAAATGTTGCAGAGTTATAATAGATGAAATACCCATAGTGAATAGTAACTTCAACTAGGAAAAATAATTCCCCTAAGAAAATTTGTGAAGCACCATTTATTGTTATGATTAACATATTTATTCACTCAACAAATAAATGGTGAGGACTTACCATGAGTCAGACACTGTCCTGGCTGTGATAATTCATCAGTGCACTAGCGAAATAGACAAGATTACTGACTCTCCTGCTCCTTTCCATTTAGGAGGAGGGGATGTGTGGCAGGGAAAAGGAAACAAATAAATGAAATCATTGCCAATTGTAGTAGGTGTCTTTAAAGAAATACTTGGGTAATGAGATAGAAGATTAGAGAAGGCACTTGGGATAAAAAACTTAAGGAAGGTCTTTCTGAGAAGTGAACCTCTGAGTTGAGATTGAAGGATGAGAAAGAATCAGCTGTGTAAAGAACTAGTAGGAAGGGTATTTCAGAAAAAAGAAACTGCACACACAGTGGTCTGGAAGTGGGAAAGACGTTGGCGTGATTGGGGCACAGAAGAAAATGGAGCATATTCCACAAGGGGAGTGTGGTAGGTGTCACTGCCTATATAATTTGAAGTGCTCTGAGCAAAATGAAAGTGTGGGGCCCCTTGTTAAAAAAATTATGGCTTTCAAGATGGCAACAGCAGAGCATTAAGCCAAGTTCAGGGCACTTCTGAACACAGGATGCTTTGCAGCTGCACAGGTCACGCATCCATGAAGCTGGCTCTGGGAGTAGGAAAAAGGTGGAAATGACTAGAGAACAGAAAGAAACTGAAGTGAGTTTCACAGAGTGAATTTCTAACCTTCACAAAAAGGAGAATGATGGGAGATGGGGTTAAAGAGAAAGGCAGGTGTCCGATTGTGCAGAACCCTGCTGATCATTGAAAGGAACTTGAATTGGGGAGAAATATTGTATTAATATTTGCGTGATTAGAGCTATAAATTTAGGAAACTGATTATAAAGAACTAATGTCAAAATGGGAAAAATCACAGAGTACATACACGATAAAGACGTATAAAAATTACTACATATTTAAAGATGTATAAAGTAAGTAAAGATGTATAAAATTACTATTTTTCTTGGTCTTAAATACAATAATCTCTAATGGTTTTGCAGAATACCCACGCAGTTTGAAATCTACATATCTTCAATGTCAGTCATTGGCCAGTAGAGCTGGGCTTGAGAAGCACTGATACACTGATGAATTTCACCCTCCAACCACCAATTTTAAATAAAATCTGTAAATTAGCTAAAACTCTTCTTGTGACACAGTCTTGACAAAGTCACTGTTATCATGTCGGAGATTACGGCTTACCCTGCGTAGTACAGGACGGCTTCCTTCTTGCAGACATGCTTTGGAAACCTCTGTCCCTTTCTGAAGTTTGCTTAGTGATCTTAATCAGCAAGCTACTCATAAATCATCTCTTAGGACAGGTTATTTTCTGCATTTGACCCCGCAACTTTTGATAAAATGACTAGAAATATATGTAAGTTGAGTCTTTGAAAGGCACGCCTTGAATTTAATAGTAATCAATTAGTTAATTTAACTGCTTCCCAAATTTTCTTTCTTTTCATCCACATTCTTTGAAATTTTGCTCTCCTCTTTTAAGTAAACTTTATTTATGGTTCATCTGTCTTTACACAATGTTCCCTGGACTCATTCGATGTCTGCCTTAGGAAAGGAACTCAAATGTGAGTTTTTCAATACAATAATCATAAGCTCTGCCTGAGTGTAAGCGGATCAAACCTTTCCATGCACATGTCTGCATTTCTCATAGTGCTAGGAAAATGCTCCCGTTGCTTTACTGACGCGATTTCTTTCCCCTTCCACTTCCTTTTCCAGCTCACTCTGAATGTTTCTATGGTTAAGAGTTTCTGAAGCCTTATTTTAAACCTTCAAAGCTTGAGAAATATTTCTTTAAACGTATCAGCCTACTATCTATGGCAATGTTTGTCTTTAGATGTAGGAAGACTAATGGTGTATGAAGTAGCTATCGTAATTTATGAAGGTATTTTATGAAATTGATAATAAAACATTTATATACCAAAATGAAATGGAATTTTTCTCTCTGTAGAAAATGATTTTTTTAGCTATTATTTTCCCCCACCATTACTATAATCCAGATTTGTACATTTAAGAATTCTTTCATTAGGCTCAGTAAGAGTCCATCTAAAACAGACAACGTGGTATGGATTATGTTTAATGCCTGTCACCATTCTCTCTCTGTTCACCCAAATTCCACCTTTTCACAAAAACAACTCAACTCTTACTTTGTGTGAAATCTTCCCAAACTTCTCTGGTTTCCCCTCACCAAAACGTGTCACTCTGTGGTCTGCCAGTAGCCTCGACTTCCCCAGTTAGCATTTGATTCTATGTTATCTTGTACTGTTTTCTGTGTGGTATTTTTACCACTCGGCTATCTTTTTAACTCCTTGAGAATAAGGATAAATCTGATACTTTTCTTACTATGCTTAGTTAAATCTGGCTCATAAAAGCTAAATGAGCTCATATCTGACATTATAAATACTAATTATAGAATATTAAAGCTGGAAAGGATCTAAGAGATCATCTAACTCATCCTCATCTTAAAAAACTAAGTCTTAGAGAAGGTAAGTGATTTGTTCAAAATTAGCGGCATGGATTTAGTGATTTAGTTTCGTTAGGGAAATATACTCACAATTTGGAACATTAGTAAACTGTTTTCTGTCTGATTGCTGGAGTATTATATTTGTTGAGTGCCCTGTTATATACCAGGCATTTGCTGCAGACTGGAGATAATAGTGTAAATATAATGAAGGAGAGAAAAGATCTCTATTTGGAGAAATTCAAGACTGTATATTTTTTAGAATGACTAAGGTTATGGATCAAGAGTCAAAATTTTGTCTTGTTACCTGTGCACTACATGTTTGAATTTGGAGATTATAGTTTATTTCTTAAAAAATTGCATTTTATATTAAAGATGTTCACATTTTAATTTCTTTTTTATTGAAGTAAGAGTTTATGATGATTTAATTTTCAAGTGAAAATTACCCTTACTGGATCTTTTTAAAAAAGTCGTCTCTATTCTCTGTTGCAAATAACCAAAATTTAACTCCAATCAGAAACATTTTTGTATATTAGGACCTATAATAGACAGGCCTTTAAATTATAGAGAGAGGGTGATGAATTTCACATATGATTTGTAAGAGTTCGTGTAGTTGCTGACAGTGACAGAGAGCTGGATAGGGTTAAATACCAAGGAGTTTGGAATTGCTGCTGGGGGCAAGCATGAGTCACCAAGACATGAATAAATTGATGGCTGCATTGCCACAAGAGTGCAGCTGAGGTTAATTGGCAAGGAGTTGCCGTCTATGGCTCCGTCATTGCTCAGTTGCTTTGGAATCAAAAGATGGTAGGTATATAGTGGAAGACCAAGGGAGTGAACAACTCAAAAGTGTTAATAATACTGGGATGGATTTGGGCTACCCCATGCTGAAAAGATCCCAAAGACAGTTGAGGGGCTAGAGATCATGATGATGGGGGAAAGAACGGGTTATTCATATTAAAGAAGTAGGAGCAAGGATCAGAAGGTACCAGTCCGCAAAAGACTTTTCCAAGTTAGAGACTTGGGACTGAAAGATGTTTTGTGTATGACAAGGCCTGAGGTGTGGCTATACCCTAGTGTGTGACTGAAGTGGGACATGAAAGGTTTTGGAGATGAGATGGCATTTACAAGATCGTCAGTATGTTTCTAGAGGTGACAGATGATAGCTGTGTCTGGCCAAGTACCGTCAATGGGGAGTGGACGGCCACGTTGGTATCAGTAGGTGTTAAGGCTTAGGGAAATGGTGTACACCTCCTGTGCTCTTGGCCTTTGGGAGGGAGAGATTACACAGCCCATAATGGAGAGGATTGTGGGGGAGATGGGATCATCAGAGGGCCATCAGGATTCATTGAAGGAGAAAGGTTGAAATCACAGTTATGAACAGATGTGTGGGAATGTGTGCATGAGTAAAAGAACAGAGTCCACAGTAGTGGGAAAGAAAGAAACAGACAGACCATGTGCATCTTGTGAGCGGCAGTGGCCCCATCCGTGCAGGAAAAAGGAGAAGTGGGGAAAGGCCATAGAGAGAGCACCTACCTGATGGTCAGTGTAGATCTCAGGAACTGAAGGGTTAGCTGGGAGAGGAAGGGGTTTGAGAGACGTGTTAGCTCAGGGAGAAGGGATGGGATCTTTGCAAAATTTTATTGCTAGAAAGGTCAGCAAGATCAGCCACTCCCAACATTCAAATTGTGGTGGAATCATTGCAAGATTCTCTGTTTATGTGCTGGGTTTGGACAGTTTGTACTGATAGTTTTGTACTGATTGTTTTGTTGAGATTTTTGGTGAGAAAAGGGGAGGACGGGGGAGAAAACCTTAATAGGAAACAGCTTATTAAGTTAATAACACTTAAAACAAATTTGTACTGTATTTGTTAAGCAAGTGCATGTTGCTTTCAAAGCAACAGGTTCAAGCATATTCTTGTCAATATTGATTAATATATAGGGAAATAAACCAAAATTTCATATTTTCAGTGTTTTCAGAAACTGTAGAAAATCAGTTTTCTACTGTAAAAAATAGAAAAGGCTTTCTTTTTAAAGTTAAAAGTGAAATCACATCTTTTCTTCACAAACTGTATGTCGTCGGCAAGAAAGAAACCCAAATAAATAGGACAAAGGAAAAAGCTGGAAATGCTTGTTTTGTCTACTCCTCTCCACCACTGCCTGCATTGATGTATTCCTAAGACTATAAAAATCAAGTATAAGAAAGTGCTGATTCATCCTTTGGAAAACTCTATCTTGCATTACTGTAGGTGTCTTGGGCAGTCTTGCTTCTTTGGATGAGACTTGGGATGCTTGCCAGTACGCTAAAAACACAGCCTCATTCCTATTTCTCTGACCTCAGCATCCTGAGCTTCTCGCCCACCTTACACTGTTTTCCCAGTGAGTTGAGTGCATTTAGAGTGTGTCATTAGCTTTTAAAGTAAGGCTTGGACAAAAATCCATTTTACTTTGAGTGATTTCTTAACCTACTTATTCTTGACCCCTCGGTGATTCTGTTAACGCTAATTTTTTTAGTTTCCTATTTTTCCATTAGAACTTGAAAGGCTCCGAGCTTGTCTCACCAATTTCATCCTATCCATGGAATTCGGTGTGTCTGAATTTCAACTTGTTGAAATCTGTGAACCTTAATCAAAACTGAAACGTTGTTTTGCAGTTTTTAAAAAGCCTGTTGGAACGTCTTTAAGATAAGTACTGTGATAACGAAATGTACTCCTTAGAAGTATGCACATACCATTTAGGACTATTGACTTCTATGTTTAAGAAGCAAATCTTGCCAATGGGGGGCTGTTCAACAATGATTTTAGCACTCGTGCATGATCCAAGTGATAGTGTTTAATTATTCTGCTCGTGTGCCAAATGACTGGGTTGTTTCTTATATAACCTTGATTTTCCTCTCTGTACTTCCTTGTTGTCCTCTGTCTATAACTTATTCATACTTGCAGTTAACAGTTAAAAATCTAATATTAGGAATATTTGTTAAGGAATTAGATAATACTGCCATCCCAAGTTATGAATTGCCAAAAACAAATTGGGAGGAGATTTAAAATGAATATGGTTTTGTCTCTTTGTTTGCAGTTCTTTTTGGCGTTTTGCTTAAATTACTAAGTAATTAGAAGTTGGGTGTTTTGACCTTTAGGTTATTTGACTTCATTGTTAATAGCCCCTTTTTATGTTTTGCTTTGTGGATCTTTGGTGTTACTAGTGGGAGTTTTTTGAGCTGAAGAAGTAAAGTAATTTATTCGAGGACCTGCTTGACTGTAACCGTGAGGGTGAGCATTCCTGAATTCTAACTTTTGCACCTTAACCTTATTGTTGCTTGTGGTTCACATTAATGAGAAGGAAAAGCCATATATAGATATAGTGATGTTTTTAAAGTTCAATAGTGCATAGCTGTCAGCATTTACAATAAGAATATACAGTTTGAAACATGAACAGGATAGAATAATACAAAGTATTTATATGTAGGTATGCAAACACAAGGAAAAATCTCTAAAGTTTACTCTAATGATGTCTATATTTGTTCTCAATCAAGAAATAAAATAGGGGCTGGCCTGGTAGCCCAGCGGTTAAGTGTGCACATTCCGATTCAGTGTCCCAGGGTTCGTCGGTTCGGATCCTGGGTGTGGACAGGGCACCGCTTGGCACGCCATGCTGTGGTAGGCGTCCCTCATATAAAGTGGAGGAAGATGGGCACAGATGTGTGCTCAGGGCCAGTCTTCCTCAGCAAAAAGAGGAGGATTGGCAGCAGATGTTAGCTCAGTGCTAATCTTCCCCCCTCCAAAAAAAAGAAAGAAAATAGAGGAAAATTTAAAATCCTCCCAGCTTTGGTTGGCAAATAGAACTCAAGAGTGAAAAATCAGGCTGGCTTGCCAGGAGTTCTTAGGGTTTTGATGGAGAATTAGACGGATAGACTAACCGCAGGGTATATTTTATAATTCAGCAATACTTTTTAATATTTTCTTCATTCATTTGTGTTAGTTGGTGGGGAGCAGGTCGGGAACTAATTACTTCTTATTATCCAAATAAGTTTTCATTGTTATCTCGCTGCTACTTAACAGCAGCATAGCAGAGGGAAGTATAATTTTGAGTATTCACATACCCACTTGTCTGTGCAGATTTAGTTCTAAAACATTTTTCACAGTGACTCACCTTCATTAGCTTTCTAAAAATGACAACTTGAAGGACAGTCCTCATTTGGAGATGTGAGTTCTTATGTGCTTGTTAAAAATCAGGCCAGAAGGATTTGGGGAAGATAGCGGTAGCAGTGGCTTCAGGGTTTTCTCTGTCTCTTTTGCCTTTGCCATTTTCTTCCCATTTGTAATGTCATTACATAAAAAGAGACAGAGCAACTAGACAACAGGACTGAACCCCTGGACAATGTTTGCAGCAAAACTAGATAGTGAGGGGTCCCCAGAATAAATCTGGGTGGTGACAAACCACCTCCAGCTACAAAACCTACAGGATATCATTATATGTAAGAGAAAGGAAAAAGAAGCAAAGGTGGCTGAGACCTGGAGAACCCCGCAATAGGCGCCAGGTTTTCAGTGGAAAGCTCAAAGCGCTGGTTGGGGAGCAGAGCCCCAATGAGAAGGTCTGAAGGCGCTGGAGGGCGCTGGGCCTCTGCAGCTCTCAGACCTGACCCGCCGGGGCCTCCTCCAGGAGACAGCCTCCCCCTGGATAAACTGCTAGGAATGGAACCAATTCTCAGCAGGTCAGAGCAACAGAGACGAAAGAAAGAAACAGTCTAACCCAAGGTGAGGGGAGGGGAACAGGGCCAGGAAATCCTAAAACTCAAGTGCCCTGTTTTTGATTACCCCACAAAACCAAAAGAAGGGGGAGCTCTGTGAAGTTAGAAAAGCTTTCCTGAACCCCACTTCATTCTAAACGTTTTGGAAAATTAATTTCACAACAACAACAAAAATTGAGTGACAAAAGCTATAATGATCAAATCTCACATAAATCAATGATAAGAAAAAGATATAAGAACAAAATAATATCACTCCAAATAAAGCAGGCCAGAAATAGGTGTTCATTGAACATCAATACTGTAACCTACTCTTTCTAAATAAGCTACAAACCCTTCAGAAAATGATACAAGACATGGAACACAAACGTAAATCAGAATTGGGAAATCTCAGAAGTGAGGTGACAGAACTCAGGAAAGAATTAGAAATAAAAGAAAAAGTCATTTCAGAAATTAAGACTAATTAATTTTAGTCTTAATGAACAGAACAGATAAATACCATAAACGAAATGGAAGGTGAATAAGAGACAAACTTTAAAACTCACAAGAAATGACGAAAGCAATATAAAGACTTCAAGAGAAAATGACAAATGTTGAAGATAGGCAAAAAGAAAAAAGAAGATTGAAAGTATGGATAATAGGCATCCCTGAAGAAGAAACCCAAAGGTGGAACAAACACTAAAAATGAAAATTCAAAATTCTCCCCCCAAGAAAGAAAAGAAAAAGTGAAACTTTATACTGAAAGAGTATATCACAAGCCTGAGAATGTTGACTCGGAATGACCAACACTATGATGTATTCTGGTAAAATTACTAGGCTTAAAAAAAAATCCTTTGGGGCCGGCCCGGTGGCACAGCAGTTAAGTTTGCACGTTCCACTTCTTGGTGGCCCAGGGTTCACCAGTTCAGATCCCGGGTGCAGACATGGCACTGCGTGGCAAGCCATGCTGTGGTAGGCGTCCCACATATAAAGTAGAGGAAGATGGGCACGGATGTTAGCTCAGGGCCAGGCTTCCTCAGCAAAAAGAGGAGGATTGGCAGCAGTTAGCTCAGGGCTAATCTTCCTCAAAAAAAAAAAAAAAATCCTGTGGTCATTTAAACAAAAAGATAAACAGGAGTTAAAAAGGAAAGAAAATTAAACAATCATCAGACTGTTCAACAGCATTGCATTATACCAAAATAAAATGAAGGAACATATTTAAGAAACTCAAGGAAAAAAACCTGTGAGTCAAGGATTTTATATCCAGAAAAACCAACCTTTTAGTATCTAGTAAAGGACACAGGAAAACCATCATCAACATGCAAGAACTCAGGTGATACTGGTCCTATGAGCACTTCTTGAGGAGTTTATTAGAGACCAGGGCTTCAGACAACCAAAATAGCTAGAGAAACAGCATCCTAAGGACTGGTGGAGAGTATTAAATAGATTGTTACCTGTAGAGTTCAAACTAAATGAGGATAACTGGAAGAAGCTCCTACTGGCCAAAGATGGGACAGTAGAGCCTCAGTAATGATAATGATTGCAATGGATCAAACCCATCAAATATGGTAAAAATCTATGAATTCATAATTATATTTAAAAATAACCAAAAAATGGTCATCTGTGGAACATGGTAGGAAAACAATTCATTACTGGGAAAATTGATCAATAAAGAAAAAAATCAGACATAATCCTGCCTTTACTGAATGAACTGTACTACTAGGTGACTAACTGGTAGATGGTAGCATGTCTTTCTACAAGTATTTCAGCTAATAAATGAAAATGAATGTCGAACTAGAATATCACCACTTTGAAGCCCCTATTGGATGGATGTGGGCATTGAGCACGCAAGCTGGTAGGATCACGGAAGAGAGATGACCAGACCTCATGTGCCTCCGATAATCCACTGAACACCACTGATAGTCTTGTCAAGAGATCAAACCTGAGCCAGATGCACTCTCCAGATCCAGCTGCCAATTTGCAGGATATCCAAAGGATGGAGGCACATGCTGAACTGCACCAGAAATAGGCAATCAGCAGAATCCAGAATCTAGAAAACTCCACCGGTCAAATTGCCTGAGTTTTTCAACAGATAAATTGTAAGGAAATGGCAAGTATGGAGGAGAAAACTATAGATTAAAAGTGACTTAAAGTATGTTATATTTTTTAAAATGAGCAAGACTAAACTATAGTATCTAGGGTTAGACCTTGGAGGGAGTGATAAAACTATTTTTAAAACACAAGACAGTTATTATTACAGTAGTGCCCCCTTATCTGCAGTTTCGTTTTCCTCAGTTTCAGTTACCCAAGGTTAACTGCAGTCCAAAAATATTACATGGAAAATTCCAGAAAAAAAAATTTCATAAGTTTTAAATTGCACCCCATTCTGAGTAGCATGGTGAAATCTCATGGCGTGTTGTTTTGTCCTGCCTGGGACGTGACTCGTCCTTTTGTCCAGCGGATCCATGCTGTACGCACTACCTGTCCATTAGTCACTGAGTAGCCGTCTCAGTGATCAGATCGACTGTCGTGGTATCGCAGTGCCTGTGTTCAAGGAACCCTTATTTGACTTAGTAACGGCCCCAAAGCGCCATTAATCTCTTACTATGAATAATTTATAAATTAAGCTTTACCATAGGTATGTATATATAGGAAAAAACATGGTATATATATAGGGTTCGGTACTGTCCACTGTTTCAGGCATCTATTGGGGGTCTTGGAATGCATCCCCATGGAAAGTGGGACTACTGCACTTAAACTGAGGACAATGGTCATCATGCAGAGGGAGGGGTTACAACTGGAACGAAGCATGTGGAAGGGGCTTCTGGAATGTCTGGCAAAGTTCAGTTTCCTTACTGAACGGTATTTGCCTTATATTCATGAAGCCATATAATTCATTAAGCCATGCATTTGTTGTATATAGTTTTGTCTATGTTTTACTTTACAATAAAATGGATTAAAAAATCAGTCAAGTCACGAATATTTTAAGAGTGGTTATCTGAGTGCTCAAAGAGCTGACAATTTTAATTTTTCTCTTTTCTCTCTTTCATGTGTCTCTTTTTGCTAAGTGTGCTTACGCTAAACAGCCTTATAGATGCAATTTAAAAGTTAGAAAATGACATTCCAATATAAATTTTGTAAAAATCAGCCACAGGGTATTTTAGCAGTACTTTATTTAAAATGAAGGAAAAATTCAGAATGTAATAATAGATATTTTAGTCAGTGGCTGTGGGTTCTTTTCTCTTACAAAATTTAAAATCATTCCATTTTTCTAGGAGAAGTGACATAGTGCTGATATGGTGAAAAGACCCAGGGTTGCAAGAGCAGCTTTCTCCTTTTGACCTTGCAGGTCTGAATCTCTGGAAGCCTTAGTGTCAGTTTCCTTGCGGGTCAAAGAAGTGATATTAACCTCACCGACCTTGATGGTGAAAAGAGGTTGAAGGAAAGCTATTTATAAGGTGCAGGTTCAATGCCCATATGTTACTCCTGTTTCAGCTAATGAGATGTACAAAATCTATTCTTTCTTTTCTTACAGCAATAAGTGAAAACCTAGTCTTTCAAGAAATGCATGAATAACTTGAATTGTTGGATAATTTGTGTAAAGTGATCTATTCAATTTCATCTTTATATCATAATAGTGGTAGTTATTTGCTTGAAAAAAGAAAAAGAACAAAGTCTTAAACTTAGAGGGAAGATAGATTGAGTTTGATTATATTTGTTTATGCTAGGTGGTGGTCCTCCTTTTTGCTTTTTACACAAACCATTGTCCTAGCACTTTAACATAGAGAAATATGAGGTACTGTCATTAGATAGCAAATTAGACCAACTATGTATAGATATCTTTTAATTTTTTTGGTGAGAAAATGGGTTTAATTTATTTTCTTGGCTCTATCCCAACTAAAGAATTACATTCTGCTAACTTGAATATAATACCTACTTCCTGTGGGATGAATTCCTTTTCACGTTTTCTTTTAAAATTGCGTAAAGTTTATGCGTTACTGAATCTACTGCCTTAAGATTACAACTGTTGGTAGTAGTTTTTCCCTCAATATGAAAATTGTTGAGGAAATAAAAATGTGTTATTTCTGTATGAGAATACACTCATTTTTTTCCCCAAATATTAAATGGGAGCATTATCAGAGACTCAAATTTAATTTCAGCCCCTGCTATATAACTTTTGGGGAGGCAGATGGGTGTTTTGCGGTTGTTTTTTGGGAGAAAGAGGAGTTTTTTGTTGGTTGGTTGGTTTTGCTTTGTTCTTCCACGTCTTGAATGTATTTACCTAAAGAATGTATGACGTGGAACTGGACTTGTACTTTTGAACGATGTGTCATTTTTCTCCCAAACAAGAGTTTGTGTTGAAACCCAAATGCAGATAAGCTAGAAGAACATTATACTAAGTGAAAGAAGGCAGTCACAAAAGACCACGTATTGTGTTGCCATTTATAAGAAATGTCCAGAATAGGCAAATCCATTAGAAACAGTGAGTAGACTAGTGATTGCCAGGGGCTGAGGGGAGGTGGCAGGGGTGGCGGTGGGGGTCAGAATGATTGCTAATAGGTACAGGGTTTCTTTTGAGGTGATGGTTGCACAACTCTGTGAATATACTAAAAAGCACCATATTGTACACGTCCTGGGTGAGGCAGACCAGGTAAGCGGCCTGGTGCATTGCCTACGTGTTCTTTGCTCCCACCTACCCTGCTGAGGGCTGCCTCAGTTGAAGACCTGGATGTGCCTCGTTAAGTGATGAAAATCATTTTATTGCCAGATGGGCATGGACCGAGTGGAAGCTGGAGGCTGTTACTTCCTTATCTCCCTATATATGAACAATGTGTTAAGAGCAGACATAGAAAACTGGGTCATAAACGCTTGTCCTTGTGTGGGATTTCTATCATGGAAACCTTCTTCCCTTTTTTCTCTTTACCAGAACATTCAGGGTAAACATATCCATAAACTTAATCATAAATAGTTGTGATACCCATTGCTAAAGGTCCAAATGTCCTTTACAGTAGGTCATGTATCCTTTTGGCTTTATTCTCAATCTCAAACATTCCTTCTCTAAAAATTTCCATCTTTCCCCCCAGCTGTATTCTGCTTATTTCTCCTATTCTGCTTGGTTGGATCTTATAGCCCCAAACCAGCATCACTCAGAGCAACCATTTTTCGCCATAGAGTGGGTTGTCCTTGCTATCCTCTTTTTTTTAAAATAAAGTGAAAATTGATGAACTCTAGATTATAAATAGCTGGGGTTTATTTGTGTTTTCTCTCTGCTCCGCAAGCCTAGAGAATCACGTTTCCTTAATTGTTTACTAAAAGCAGACGAATTTTGGTGGAATGGGAGCCGATAGAAAGTAACAGAGCTACATAAGGGTTGACTCAGAATTTAGTCGTTTTAAAAAATAATTAATTTTTGTAAACTTCTGTTGGCAAAACATGTTTGTCTGAGTCCTGGGCATGCCTGTCGTAAAGGAAGAGATGCCCTGGGGAGGGAGCAAGCAGAGCAGGGCAGGCCGGTAAGCCAGTATATTTAGTATTCAGCGTATGAGTCTAGAAAAGTTGTCTAGATTTGTTTTGTGAGGAGATTGGAATGAGGTCTGTCTGGTTGTAGATTCGATAGCCAACTAGGAATCAGATGACCAAGGTTTTAATTCTGTTCTGTGCAGATGATGTAAATATTTTAAATGCATCTTCAGAAGGACTGAAGTTGATTTCTGTATAAAACACTGCAAATAAAAACTAGAATTGGTGAGAGAGGATAGGAAACTGGGGCTTAGAGAGCAATTCATGGGATGGGATGGGGGTAGATTTCAGTCCGCCTCATCCTAGGTGATTATTAACTTATCGTCTTGAAATGCCTAAGGAAACAGTAACATTTTATATCGCCTTTAAAACTTTAGCCCATGTCATATAATTATATCTTTGTATGGATGGGAAAGGACAAAGAAGCTGACAGTATTCCTTACGAGATAGAGTACAGTATGGCTCTGCTCTTTCTCTGTTATTTATGGCTTTGTCTTTTTCCAGACGACAATATATGCCAGCTTTTGTGAAGTCAGTATAGCTTGTCCTCATTTATGCACCTTAGTTAAAACCATGTACTATCCAGAATACTTTGTCATCACTAAATGTTTAATAGCAAATTTCAACTTTCTTGGTGATAGGACTCAATCAATAACATTGCGAAAACTAATTTTATTTTGTGGCCCAATGTTTAAAATATGGAGAAATGAGCTAATTATAGTTTATTTTCAACAGAAAATAAAAAATTATAAGCTAATTGCTGGATATATTTAAGGATGAGTCCTGATTGCCTTGTGTCTTGGGGACATTGTGTGTTATTCCCAAAATATGCAAAGCTACTAAAACTGTTGTCATTTCATTGCATCAATTTACGTTTGCTCCCATTTTATTGTAGATAGGTATCTCCTTCCATTTTAATGAGAGAAGTGTAATTTTTTCAATCTCACAGACAACATCTGGGGAAGATGTGCGAGACTTCACAAAGGTGCTGAAGAACAAGTTCAGATCAAAGAAATACTTTGCCAAACATCCTCGGCTCGGCTACCTGCCTGTCCAGACGGTTCTTGAAGGTGACAACTTAGAGGCGTAAGTTTAATTTTAATATGAAAACTTCTGTGTACTCGTATACCTGATTTGTCTTTTATGATGTTAGTGACACAAGAGAAATGATCTGATACCAAAAAGAATTTTTCTTTGGTAAAATGTTTCATTTTGAAAGAGGTAACTTAAACTTGAATCAGTCTTCACAACATGAATTTTTACAACAAGTATTTGCTGTTGGCAAGGTCACAGCTAAAATACCTGGTTTAATTTTGTATGTGTTCCTAAACTTTAAAAATATGTATTAATATGTCAACCTTTGCGTTGGTTATCCCTTTTCCTCTTGAAAATACTTAAAGCAAATTGCAATATTACATGCTGTTTCATTATTTTATTTATTTTCCATTTTTCCCCCTTTGGGGGATGTTTTAGTATTTCTTGTAGTATGTTTGGCACTTATTTTACGTATTTTTAATATAAATTTATTAATAATTAGTCTCTTGCTTCAGATATATACCCATACTAAAATCTCATCAAAATCTCATTACATTTCTAATTTCTTCTTTCTTGAACGTGAAGACAGCCAAATGAAATAGATTTAAATAGTACATGAATAGAAAATTTCTTAAAAATATATAATTTGAGTTTACAAGCACAAATGAAGCAAAGTTTCAAGGTAGCAAAAATACTTTATAATGGAGTTGCAAGGGCAAGAAAAGTAACAATTTATAACCGGAAATGAAAAGAAGAATTTTTTAAATGAACCAGAAGAAATGCAAGAAGTAATTTTGAATTACTAAACAATTATATATCAAGATCAAAATATATATGATTTTAAATCTTTGAATCACTTCTTAAAATATCAGCATAAATATGCCTTCCAAGGCAATTTTCTTGAGCTGGAATTTTGGGGAGAATCAACTTTTATTGCTAATCATCACCAGAGTGCCTAGTCACAAAGAAGAGTGAAATTCTAGTTTCAGAAAGATGCCCTTTCCAATGACTGTAGAAGAGAAGCTCAGAAGTGTAAAGTGTGGAGTTTTCTACATTATACAGTAAAGAAAATTGTAGTAAGAAAAATACAAAGTGTGTTGAGTGCAATTTTTGTGAAGTAAACTTTCTTTCTTTAAACTTCAAAACTCATAGTTCATTTTATTGTGTATATGAGAGATAATCAAAGAACACTAATCGGCCAGTGTATTCTGACAGTCCGTATCTCAAAGATGTCGAAATAGAGGGATATACTTAGTCTGCATTTTTTTCCGTGTAAAGCGCTGTAGACCAGGGGCTTGGCTATACTTATGTACAAAGGTATCTTTTTTATTTGTGGAACTGCTAAGAAGTAGAAGAAAGACCACGGCCAAAACATAGTGAATATCTTTATCCCTCCATAGGTGATGTCATGAGAGTGTGTGCAGAAAGAGATACAATGCAGCTGTATAAGTAGATAGAGCCAAAAATACCACATGCACTTTTAACACATGCAGAAAAATTCAAACTTTTGATAACTTCGCTTGTTATCAAACTGTGTACAATTAAAATACGTGCCTCCCCGTCATTTTTTCCACAGTACACTTTATACACTGTAGAAGCAATTTCAGTTTAAAGAGAGCTATTCAAATACTTAAAATCTATAAGAAAAGGTAGATTTTTTGTTCTCTCTTTGTTCTGCGGTTGTGTTTTTGTCCTTTTCTTTGAACGCTTGTATGATAATACGTTCTTGTTTGTTTTAGTATGTCATATATTATTTAACTGTGCTGAACACCTCATGATAAAGACAAAATTTTACTTCTCTTGGTATCAGGTCTAACTAACCTTTGGAGTAGCTTCCTGAGGCATAGAATTATCACACGAATCTTTTATTTCCAAGATAATTTGATAAGTTTGAATTAGTGACGTGCCTTTTGTTCTTTTGGTAAACCGTTGGGATTTGTGTCCCAAATATCTCCATCCTTGGTATGAATCATGCAGGTAGACAGATCTTTTATATTCCTTTTAAGCATTTCTGATAATTTGCCTTTCAATGTCAAAATAATGATTGACATCAATCATTCTATTCTGAGTGGCTCAGTTAAAGTGAAAAAGAATAGCAACGCGTGACAAATAATTTTGTGTTTGATTTTGGGCTGTAACTCAGAAAATGCTTCACTCCATCCATCATGAATTTACCAGCTTTTTCAGTGAGAGGAAAACCAAAGAGAGAAAAGAAGGAGTGTAAGATTAAATCAGATGTCACAAGATCCTTTTTGAAAAAGATTTATGAGCTACTGGATACAGCAGGCAGGTTTTCTTCTTTTTTGATCCCGGAACGTGTTCTTGGACTTGGTAGGGTTCATTTTTCCTCTGAGTCCTCTCTAGTACAGGGCCACTTAATCTTCTGGCGTAACAACTTATGTGAGTGGGTAGTAAAAAAGGTTGATTTCGTTTATTCTCCTATTTGTGGGAGGAGAACATTGGAGAAAAACCAGTGAGGTGGTAAATGTCTTGAAGTTATTTATGAAGCTGATTAGAATTTTCTTTTGCTTCTTTCTCTTTCAGCCTTGCAAAATGTAATGTCTTCTCCTCTGTCCAGTAATTAGACATGCATGCATGGAGGGGATATATGGGGTAAATGAGTTATTACTAAAAGGAGGTAACAAAACCCATGCTTAGGTTTATTCAATTAATTTTCCAACTATTTATGCAAGATTTTTCAAAAAACAAATCAAAATAAATGAGTAGAGCTTGATTAAACAGTTAACATTGAAAATAAACCTGAGAAACAAGCTAAAATAGTGGCAAAAGTAAATTGAGAATTGTGGGAGAGATTATTATTGGCTAAAAGGGTAGGTTGATTTCCCTCGGTTTAAGGTAGACAGCTCCCCCTGGTATCAGTTAAGGTGGAATAGATGAGTTTCGTGGTTTTCAAGTTCTTACTGTAGCAAGAACCAACTCATGGTAAGTAATTATGGTTGTGGGAGCACTGGACTGGGAGGAAGTGACAGCTAAGCCGAGACCTGGAAGATGAATGGGGCCAGTGTTCAGTGTTTGGTGTGGGAGGACGAGAGGGAGAGATTCTGGGCAAGGGAAGCATTTTCAAAAGTTTGGAGACAAGATTGTTTTGGAAATCAGGATGGGAAGCTGGGAATAGTGACAAGACATGAGAGGGGAGAGAGAATCCAGAGCCATAGGATGAAGGGCCTGTAACCATGCCAGCAGTGTTTGGAGTTTGTCCTGAGAGCAGTGGGGAGCCATTGAAGGTTCATATGTTAGAGCGTGCTGGGACCCCACTCGCTCCGCTTTGGTTACGTTTCACGTAGTAGTAACGCTGGTTAGGAGAGTCTGCCCCCTTGCATATTAGTGTGTGATTAACCAAAACCCTGTGTTTGGCTCCCACTCTGGAAAGCAGGGATAGGCTGAAGTTTCAAATCTGGGCTAACACACAGATTGGTCTTACTTTTAACCCCCTTTAATCACAGGCTTTAACAGCCGTGCGGACATTGCCTTGTTTTTCCCATCAGAATTTAATGAGAAAGCTGATTACTTAACTTTTTTTTCCTACAAATCAGAATACTTTGAAGTCAATGAAGCCTAAAGTTTGAATTTTTTTATCTTTATTTCTTTTCATAGAAAATTTCCCAATATATAAAAAACTTTCTTTTGAGCAACTCTTCATTTCAGCTTTCTGCCTCCACCGTTATCTTAAGTTCAACGAATCACTTTTGTGCTAACTGAATTAACTTCACAAGAACCAGCCAAGCAGCTTTGCAAAGCTTTTCCAAGTTCAATTAAGATCAAAAACACATATTTTTCTTGTGTTTAAAGCTCACGGCAAATGGTGTGGTACACTTGAATTTTAGAAGTGATCGCTGGAGCAGTTACTACTTTTTGGAAAGTGTATAGCAAATCATTCACTTGACATTTAGTCCACATTTCAGAGTTAACAAAAAGTAGTCATGTAAAAAGACTTGGATAATACTGTGTTGTTTCATTGTTGTTGTTTCTTTTTTATACGTGGATAATTAAGTCTATTTACAGTATGGATATTCTGACAAACACGGACTAGATAAATGCCTGTTTTTGAAAGTATGTCCAAAGAGTCTTCATTTTTCATTCTGATAGGATGACCTTCCATCTTTTTTTAGTCTTTACTATTCAGACATCAACTCATGCTTCCCAGTAGGCAATAATGAGATCATTAACTTTTTCTTAACTATGTTTGTATAAGAGAAACAGGAGAATCAAATAGATAGAATAATTTAAACTTCCCTTCTTTGTTTCAATCAGCATTAGCTTTTGCAGGAGACTTTATTTAGAGAACTAATTTTCTTTAGACTTTTACATTTTCACATTCATCAGTAACTCCTCCTCCGCTCTAAAAAAAAAAAAAAAGTTAGAGTTTGAACTAGCTTTTAACTAGGATCAGTTGTTTTCAAATGATATTTCATGGAGACCTGGGCATGTCTAGGCAGTGCTGTAAGGTTGGGGGATAACCTTGATCAAGCTCCAGACTCAAGCCCTGATTCAAGCAGAACAAGTTTCCTTTATCAGTTTAATAGATTGAACTTCTGGATAAAATTTTGCTTGAAGAAAGTGTATCATGATCTAGAAAAGTTGTGTTCAGTTTTATTGAGAATGTGAAATTTTTGGCTGGGTGTCAGGGAGGGTATCTGGGTTGCATCTTTTTTCCCTGTATCTGAGGTTGTGAAACTCTGTATACTTCTGGACTTGAATTTTTGCCTTTAAAATTAGACAAAGAATCAGAAGAATTTCATTTTATTGCAACTCTGCCATCCATATATAATGCAGTCTTGGGTATTTAATTTTACTTTCCTGACCAAGTTTCTTCTCCAGGAAGAACAAAAATATGATTGCATCTCTTTTTAGTATATTATGGAACATTATCTTTAAAATTCTTCCGTAATTTCGAGCTATTTGAGAACATTCTGTTTCTTTTTTCAATAAGACTATTTAAGGCTGTGTTTGCTATCTTGTAAGAAATATCCCGTCATGTCTGTGAAAAGGCCCCTGCAGGCACTTGAATACACAGCATCTTCTCTAGACTAAAGAGTGACTTCTTTTCCTTTTGATTTCTCCGTGGTGGACCTCAGGGCAACCAAACGTATGAGTGGAAGACAATTAAGACTGCTCCCCCCGTGCCCCACTGCGTTTGTCTTAAGTTACTCTGAAGTGTTTGTTCTGTGACTTTTGTTTCCTTCTCCCTCTTTGCAGTCCTATCACACTCATCAGTATGTGGCCAGAGCACTATGAGTGAGTATGCACAGCTCCATCTGCAGAACACGACGTTCTGATTGGTTTTATTAGCATGGGGTGATTACTAAACTCTTCTTCTCAAATAATGGTTCTGCCTCCTGGGTAACAATCCTAGTGGTTTGTTTGCATGGCAAATTCGTTGTTTAACGAAGCTAACATTCCTCATGGTAACCTCTATCGATATTTGGGCATAAAACTGTTTCTTTGCTTTTTCCTTTCCAGCCCCTCACAGTTTCCTCAGCTGTTCCATGATGATACCCATTCAAGAATAGAACAGTATGCCACACGGTAAGAAACGCCCGTAGGAGCCCTCTGCTGCACTGCCGCCCAAAGGGTATCTATTACTGTGTTAATCCTATACCATTAGACGCTTTGGTTTAAGGGAGGTAGTTTTGCAGAAGTCGTGATCCCGTTATATTTGGAATCTGGGCTCTCGTCTTTCCATGTTGTAATTTGCACTTTACCAAGCACCCGCTCTGCATTCTGGGAACGGTAAATCTCCACGGGATGCGATTATTGAGCTCGTGAGAATCCAAACGCCGTACAAGCAGGATTTAGATAATGTAACCCAGTTTCAGTGAATGAAAGTAGGGATTGAAAGTGTTCTCAGGAGATGGTGCCCATATGAATTACAATATGTAATTAAATTTATGCCAATGCTTTATTATAGGGGTTTATTGTGGAGTCCCCAAGCAATATAAAATATAGGCTGGTCTTGACAATATGCACAAACTTTCAGAAAAGAAGTGTATACTAGGCATCTGCAGTGCTGGTAACTGGCTGTGCCTAAAAAGGTTAGTTAGCATCATAAAAATAGTAACAGTTGAACTGGGACTTGGCCAAATAGAATTTCTGGGAAAAGGGAGGCTTGGAGTAATGGAAAAACATACTCAAAAGCATTGAGCTGGGAAAGAACATGGCTTGTTTAGAGAATTTCAGGTAGAGAAAGGGTATGAGGATGAGGAGTAAAGGGACAGAAGCTGAAGTGCCATAAGGAAGGGCCCGCTTGCTGAGGGGCTGGATTTTGTTCTTAGGTAAAGGGTAGTCATGGAGAGTCCTTAAACGTGAGAGGAGCATAATCAGATTTGGGTGAGAATGAAGACCCACTTGAGGGTCTGGAAGGTCAATTAGAAGACTGGGCCTTAAGGCAGTGGTGACAGAAATGGAACTCAACATTAGATGCTGCTCCAATTTCACAGCGTTGTTAGGAGATTTGGACTTTTCTGTATTTTGTCAGAATTATGTCAGTTTAAGAATGACTGAGGGTGTACCTCCAGTTGACTACGCCCTATGTGGCCACATTATCTAACCTCCTTATTGTCATTTTTCAGACTAGCCCAGATGGAAAGGACTAACGGGTCTTTCCTCACTGACAGCAGCTCTACCACAGGAAGTGTGTAAGTAAATCATGAAATCAGCACTGCCCTGGGAAGGCTCGTTCTCTGTTGTGGCTGTCGGAAATAATCTTCTTTGATCGTGCCTCTGAATTTTGATCCCAATCAAAATTGATAAGTGTGGTTACAAAAATGTCTACATAGATTTTATGCTTTCAAGCCGTGAGAGTATAAATTGGATATGTTTATTTATTTAGTTTCATATAAATTAATGAAAAAATCCTGCAGTTGGCATCTAATCTGCTTCAGGAAAATCAGATTGTTGTATTTATAAATACAGGTATAAATATTCCTTCCATTTGTCTGATATTTCTTGTTAATTTCACAAATGCAATTCCACAGAATACATGCCCTTCTGTAAGGTGCTTCCTTCTGTGTGCCCACATTTTCTCCATAATCCTGTCAGTTTAACAACTGTGACCCACACTGGCTTGGGCATGTAGGCCCCACCCTTCACTGGAAAGTGTGAACTCTTCTGCCAATATTTTATTTTCTTAGCAACTAAGGAAAGGCCTTGTTGACTTTAGGATCCTTTTTAAAAAGCTTTCTAGGCAGATATTTTATCTCTGATTGTCTCACTGTTGTGTGTCTTCTTGCCTTTGGAACTTTTTCTCCCCAACTACCGCACCTTGAAATTAACCTTTTTAATTCTGAATGATGTCTAAAAGATTTCAGTAGTGTCAAGTTTACTGACTTGCGTAGTTTCATGGTGGTTTGGGTCTGGTGGGAGGCTGTAAGGTAGCCAGGAAAGTTATAGAACAGAGTTCTTAGGTGTTATATGTTAAAAAGGACCGTGGAGGGAGCCCGGCCGAAATGCCTTAGTCACTCTAGGGTAGAATGTCTCCCTGCCAATAGTTTTCAAAATTGTTTTACTATCAATAAGCTTATAAGTAAAAGTTATCAGAAGATTGTTCAATTTTAAATTTCAGTGACTAGCATGTTAGTACTTTACAATAATACAGTAGTAATTTGTACATTGTTACTCATGGACCGTGAATGTGGAACAGTTCCCAAACTGAGATAATAGCTTATTCATAATGCTTGTTTCATATTTAACCTACTAGTGTGTATTTCGTATAAAGTAGTTAAATATCTTGACTATCTCCTAAATCAACATAATTTCCACCAAGGTTGACAATAACTAAAGAATTAAATGAAAGAAAAAATAATAATTAAAACCAAATTTAAATTCTTTAAAATATGTATGTCACACCCTGTGAAGAGAGTAACGCTAATGCTCAAATTTATTATATCTTCTCTTCAAATTAGAATAAATACTATTTATTTTTAAAGTTAGCACTAATATCTAAGAAAAAGAAAAAGTAATCAGATGACTAACAGCTGAATGCATTTTAATATTCTCTCAATGGATATATTAACTCAGTCACCCATCAACAAACATTTATTATATACCGACCATGCAATAGTGTGCTGGAGCCGCTTGTTAAATTTTCAAGTTTGTAAGCTTGTTTGTTAAACAGAGCCATGATTAAAAATTAGTTTACATATACTTACAATTAAATGGATTAGATTAAAATAAAAACACAAGTAATACTCAGAACTCATCACGCCCTAATTATTTTACTTCTTTTTACTATTATCTGCATTCTCGGGTAATTTATTGTAGTTGTCAGATGGTGTGCAACTGTGTATCTTTTCCTAACTCCACATTCAGGGAAGTCATTAGCTTAAAGTGGCCATGATGAAAGTATTTAAACTATAACAATTGTAAATGCTACAAATCAGGGCCTTTTTATTTATTTATCTTTTAGAGAACCTGCTGTTAAACAGTTACCAGCACACCACTGCCCTGTACCCATACTGTAACAGTCTGCAGATGGAGATAGTGTCTTCAGGAATCTTACAGGCTAGGGAGGCGACAGATAAATGCTCGTACAGAGGAAGAACATGGTGAGGGCGTTTGTGGTAGACAGAAAAATGGCCCCCAAAAGAAATCCACATCCTAACCCCTGAAATCTATGAATATGTCATTTATCTGGCAAAAGGGACTTTGCGCATGTGATTAAGTTAAGGATCTTGAGATGGGGAGATTATCCTGTATTATCTAGATGGACCCAATGGAATCAAAAGGGTCCTTAGAAGAGGAAGGAAGGTCAGAGTTAGGGAAGGAGATGTAGCTGTGGAAGCAGAGGTCCGAAACAGAGAGATCTGCACATGTCACACAGCGGGCTTTGCAAATTGAGGGACCTAGGGGCCTCCAGGCTCTGGAATCGACGGAGAAGCAAATTCTCCCTGATATGGAAGACTGAACTAAATTGACAGTGTAAGAAGCAATAAGCCACTAAAGAGAAATTATTTTCCAGGTACTGGTGCATTAATATTTCTTAATGACTATGTTAAGAAATCTTACGTTGACAAAGCCAATTCTGGAAGTTCTTCGCTCTTTCACAGTCTGAATTACTGAGGAACTGGGGTTCTTTTTCTGTGAACATGCGGGGATTCTGCTGTCGGGGTGAGAATGTTGACAATGACTCTGAGTCTGTGAAGCCCTACTCTGGACCTCAACTCCAGTACTTTGACCTGCAATGGTCCTCTTTTCTCCCTTAAATGTGCAATACTTACTTATTTAAATATTTCCATTTTCATCAATACTCTTGAGTTGACAAGGTGAGTAAGTGTTACTACAGAAATACCTTTTGCCCCACGGCTCAGAGCCTTACCATGAGGATGAGTATTGCCTCCTTTGGGCTCATTGTGCTCCTCATGATTCGGGAGGAAGAGTTGGGAACTAAGCCCCACTCTTTCTCTGGCTCTCCTGCTGTGTTTCCCATCTAATGAATTAGCATCTAGGATCGTAGGATAGAGGAAGAAATGTTTGCTGCTCTTAACACAATGCTGCGCTGTTCCTTCTTTGCTTTCAGCTGGGATCAAAGCTTCTGTGTGTCTTACAGGACCTATTCTAGCAGCAGGAAGTATGCAACATACTCTAACACCCTGACCTTTCCCTGGAAATGTCCTGAAGCTCCAACATGGGTAGGGTCATGACACAATCCCAAGCGACAATAGTTGACAGTTTTCAGTACCTCCTAACAGTATCTATCGCCAGCTTCTGACCAAGGGGTGGGTGGCCTCTCAAGGCAGCCTTGGCTCTTCTTCACTCGCAGGTCTGTCTGGAGGCAACCAACATCTGAAATGTTCACAATTTTTATTGTTGTTGGGAACGATTAAAAACTAACTCTAAGTGCCTTAAGCAAAAATGGTATTAGTTAGCAAGTTTCTACAATACTTTTTGGAATTTTTCTCTTTCTTCAATTCTCCATCTTTCATGTAGGCTCCCTTGAGTTGAGGTTTTTGTTATTCCAAGCTGGGTCATAAAAATATTATTAGGTTTCCCTTGAATAATACTGGTGATGAGGCAAAGACAACCACCATCTCCTCCTTGATAGAGAGCGTAGCAAGAGCCGGGCTCGGTTCTGAGCGCTTTGCCTGTCTTTGCTTATTTAATCCTCACAGAAGCCTTTGAAATGATACCTTGTTCTTGTTACCACCATTTTTCAGATGAGTAAATTGAGGCCCTGAGAGGTCAGGAGCTTGCCCAGGGTCTCACGGTCGGTAAGTGGTCGAGCTGGGATTCAGCCCCAGGCAGCCTGGCTCCAGGCACGGACCCTCCTGACCACCCCACCTGTCTGAGCCGCTGCAGGGAGGGAGGGATTCCCACATGGGAAAGCTGCACTGGAGATGCGGGGTGGGGTGGGGGGTCAGAGCATCTGCACATCCATCCAGTCCTCCTGGAGGTCATCGTTGTCCTTGTCCCACTCCTGCCTGTTGTCCGTCCCCTCCTCAGCTTCACAGGCCTAGTGAAGATTTTGTAATTCAGCACCTGCCGATCAATCTCTCAAATTTGGTTTTGGATGATCCCAGCCATAGGCAATAAAAGAAAGCCCTATGCTTTGAGATATGAATTTTGAGATTTGAACTTGTAATTCCCTCTAAGTTATCCAAGGTTCTTTTAGTCATTTACGTCTTCAGAAACAGCCTTCTGCCCTACAGTTGGAGCCTCTCTGTCCCTCAGTTCAGTCTTTGGAACCCATTCCCTGACCCCCCACAGCGTTCCTCCTGGGTGGAGCTGGCTCTTAGTTGATGCACCTCCGTGCATCATGGGCTGCTATCTTCCCAGCCTAGACGTGAATCAGTCTCCCAGCTCCTTCCCCACATAGACCCAATTCCCAATACTTCCTTCGCCCCTGAAAGTCCGACTCTGGACAATTCAGAAGGGCATCCTAATTTTAAGGATACTAATTTTCTTTGAAGGAGAAACTAAGCAACCATGTCTCCAAAAAAGACAGGACCCAAGATAGTCCTGGTAATGTCAGTAGCAGGAACTCACGAAGAGTTCCTTAGGCCGTTGCCCATCTGCCATCTGCCCTTGAGAGACACTGTTTAGTGTGAAAGATCAAATTGGGAGGCTGGCCTCGTTTGCACTGGCACTACTGTTTGCAGCTCTGAAGGCTGGAGCAGACTAATCCTTTGAAGGAGGGAAATTATTGTTATTTTTATTTATGTCTTGCCTACTTTCAAAAGATCGCTGAATGAATCACCGTTCTTTAGTCGTCTGAGAAGTGCTGATTTTGTAATCTAGATAGTATTTGCTAAGTGTCACTTAGATGTAGTATAATTATATTCCATCTGAGGGTATTTCATTGGTGCAGATCTGTGTTTTTGTGACATTTTCTATTTTAGCACCAGGCACACTATTGATGTTTAATGTCCCCAGTCTGGTACCTCATGTACTATCTGCATTTAAAGAGTGTGCTCTTGGTTTTTGTTGTGTATAATTAAGAACTTGAATGTAGCTATTTTTATATTTAACTTTTAGGCCCCATATTCTGTGAAAAACCCAAGACTAAAATTATATGTTATTTATAAATGATTTTTTGTAGAAATTGCCTTAATTCCCTTCCAGATACCTTAATGAAAGAATATAATGATAGTGGGGATGATTATAATATATGATTACAATAAGATGTTAAACACCATCAGCTTCCCCAAAGAAATGAATTTATGTAAATGTTGACAACAAAATGCATCTCAAATCTAATTTTGACTCATTTGTGTGTGTGTTTGTTTCACTGTGGATGGTCCCCAAATCTTTACAGCAAAAATTTAGTTGGTGTTAATATTGAGCCCTAAGTATAATCCGTGAGGTCAGATGCTCACTGGCGTGAGTGTTCTAAAGGCATAAATGGTCTAATGGTGCCCTGTGATACAGGAGGAGCTCCCTGCTAGGATGTGTCATAGATCCGCCAGGTAGCTTATAGGGCCCAAGTTTTCTTTTAACTCCTCTGGTCCTTATAATATTTCTTCTTTTTTTTTTTAACTTTTAGTCTTTAATTTCCTTTTTTTTTTTTAAAGATTTTATTTTTTCCTTTTTCTCCCCGAAGCCCCCCAGTACATAGTTGTATATTCTTCATCGTGGGTCCTTCTAGTTGTGGCATGTGGGACGCTGCCTCAGTGTGGTTTGATGAGCAGTGCCATGTTCGTGCCCAGGATTCGAACCAACAAAACACTGGGCCACCTGCAGCGGAGCGCGCGAACTTAACCACTCGGCCACGGGGCCGGCCCCTTTAATTTCCTTTTAGGTGAATTATTTTGTAGGAGTCATATAATTAATTGGTTTTTTAACCAATGTGAGAATCAGTTTACTTCTTATTTATCAAAATAGCTGAGGTTACCACCTACTTTTCTTCTCTCTATTTTGCGTTATCCCTGCTCTTTCTCTCTTTCATCTGCTGTGTGGACAGAGTGCCTTGTCACACCTCTGCATGACCTGGCTGGTCACCTGAACGGCTGGTCAGGACTCCTGACGTCGCTCCATTGCCTTTGCCATCAACTGTTATGGAGAGTAGGAGCTAAACTTTTTCTCCCTTTACAAATAATTTACTGCTTTGTTTTGATTTCTGGCTGGTTGTTTGTGATGCCTTGTCCTTAAAATATAGAAATTTCACTGGTATCTGTGTGAATGTTTCTCTTTTATTAGTATTATTTTTGGATATTCAGTCTTTTTAGTTTCTATATTCATCTTTTTTAGCCTGTGAAATTTTTACAAAGTGTTCTGCTGTACTCTTACCTTGCTATGAGTTTATTCTCTACCCACTATATCTTTATGCTTTGTCCATTTGTCCTGTCCATGTATTAGATTTGTACTTTTTATTATCTCTTATTATGGCCTCTGTCTCCACATGAACTGAATAAGGTGCCTCCAAACACTGGCAGTGATCAGGACACTGACTAGAGTCTTGTCATCCTTAGCAGCTAATTGGTGTTCCAGCAGTGCTGATACATTGGCCTCAGAGCCTGCTTCTGCCGCTTCATAACACAGTTTGGTTTAGGGTATTGGCCATTTATTTCCCATCAGGAAAGGAGCCTCCACTCATACACACCCTTGCCAGATTTCTGTTTGAATTAGCTACAAGGGCAACCTAGGAACTTTTGGTTCTGCTTTCGAATGCTGCTGCTCTGTCTGCAGTCATGTAGTATGCATCCTCTCCTCTTATCCTCATCCTTCTAAATTTAGGACCGAGTGTGAGATTCTTCTAGAGGCTCCTTCATTTATTTCCCAATGACACTGCGTTTTCTCAGGAAAGGTAATCAAAGGATGGTGCCATAGTTGATTTCAATCCTGATGCCATCCATGTGCCTTGTTTCTAGTTTCCAGCTGTTTTATGAGGGTCTCACTCCTCCCCCTTTTGTGTTCATTTGTTGGTGGAAGGAAGGTGAGGTTAGGTAGCAATGTTTACATTGGGAACTTAACCACAGTGCATGACTTTTATTTTCTAAAAGTGTGTGTATATGTACATGCACACACATGCACACATACATGCACACATATATACATATACATGTCTGCATCTGTATATATCTAGAGAGAGGGAAAGGGAGGGAGAGAAAGAGTAAAGGGCAGTTTACTGATAAAGGAAGCCAGAGAAATGAGTAAGTGGCTCATTTGAACCTTTGCTTTGGCTGTTTGGCAGGCATAACACTCATTTTTCTCATTTGTTTCATCGTATTACTCTGAGCACAATGCTCAGGACACCCCTTTTCGGAGAAGTCACTAACTCTCAGATGCCATGTCAAGTCCCCTCTGTATCAGAGTAAGTGCAATAACACAGGGTTGGATTTTCAAATCAGAGTCTCAAGGATCAGAGATGTCACCCAGAATCAAGTGTTGCTCATCAGCTCCGGGGCGTAAGCAAGAGGTCCAGGACTGCCAGCCCCGCTCCCCAGGTTCTTTCTGGCTGCATTAAGATGTGCTCCGACCCCTGTGTAGCAGACACGGTCTCTAAGGGACATTCGCAGTCACATCGCTTACACAGAAGGAAGCTGGTTCAACCATGGGAGAGCTCTATCTTATACTCCGATAGCTACATGACTTATGTGATGTTTTTCTGAAGCCCTATCCTATAAATCCATAGATTCCAGGATTTGTTCACCAAAAGCCATCAAAACAGACCACGTACAATCTGCTAAAGGTATTCTAGTGCAGGACTCTGCTGCCAGCCTTAGCCAGGAGGTCTGTCATTAGCACGTTCCTAAGGAGATCTGACTGGATCTCCCTGTAGAGGAAGGGAAGGGATTCCAGGCCTGCTGGCACACATTTCCTTCCCATAAATGTATCAGCCTTGTCTACTTTGCTATGCGTCTGCTTCTGGCAGTCATCAGGTTCGACCGCATGATACGTCTAGTTCATTAGACTAGTAGTTAGAAGTGTGAGAGATCCCAAGTGAATTAATGTAGTTAATGCAGAATGATTGATCCTAGAAATGACCAATAATGCCAATAATACCAAGTAAAATATCTGTAGATATTTGATAAATATCTGCAGTTATAATTTGTGCTAAGTTATTTAAATGTAAGAACATAAGGATTATATTCTCCTATGCTGTGGGTTACAAAGCATTACAAAATTGCTTTCAACCACATGCTAACGACAGTGAAATCAACTATGTCTTAGTCGATTGGGGCTGCTCTAACAAAATACTGTAGACTGGGTGGCTTATAAACAACAAACATTTATTTCTCAATGTCCTGGAGGCTGGGAAATCCAAGACCAAGGAGCTGGCAGATTTGGGGTCTGATGTGGACCCCCTTCCTGGTTCGTAGACAGCTGTCGCCTTGCTGTTTCCTCACATGACAGAAAAGCGAAGGGAGCACTATTGGGTCTCTTTTATAAGAACACATAGTGTTAATGCAGGCGCCATTCTCATGACCTAATCACCTCCCAAAGACCCCACCTCCTATAGCATCACATTGGGGATTAGGTTTTAATATATGGATTTGGGGGGACGCAAACATTCAGTCTATAGCAGTTTATTTTTAATTAGCAGTCTTTCAATCTACTCTTTTGGCATTCACTTATTGATTTTGCCTATAGTGTCTTTTATATTAACTGTTTAAGTGTTGTACTTTATTTTATATCCGCTGCCAAGTAAAATATCTCTTCTCAGGTTTGTGAGATATACATGTTAGACTAAGGCAAAGCATGGAAGGTTGGTGTGTGTAGTGTACATACACTATTAGATAAATAGCTTCCTAGAGCTTTAAAGGGAGGTCATGGGGACATTGAGCTTTAGGGCAATCTTGGCCCTGCGGCCATCCCGATCGTCATTGCTTCTCCCTCCTTTATGTGCAGAGACAGTGGCGTCCAGGAGTGAGCTTCTGTGTGTGTTTCCTTTATCTCCCTAGGGAGGACGAGCATGCCCTCATCCAGCAGTACTGCCAGACGCTCGGAGGGGAGTCCCCGGTGAGCCAGCCCCAGAGTCCAGCTCAGATCCTGAAGTCCGTAGAAAGGGAAGAACGTGGAGAACTGGAGCGGATCATTGCCGACTTGGAGGAAGAGCAAAGGTGCGCTCGACCTGGGAGAAGATGTGTTATCCTGCGAAAGCTTCTAACGGGACATTCTTTCATTCTAACTTCAACATGGCCCTGACTCATGCTCTTTCAAGAGCCCTTGTCTAAGAAGTACAGTGGAGTCACAGTTTTAGAGGACGTTAGCGAGCCGGGCCGCGGGCCGCAGGTTACAGCTGCGTGTGGGGTGCAGCGATAATGTCTATTAGAACATTTGCCTAAAGCTACAGTTTCCTTCATGCTTGCTCATCTCATTATTCATAAATGTTTTTACCTAAGAGGAGATAAGCAGCATGAACTAAATTTGGAGCTCATAGACCATTTTGGAAAGAAGCTGATGTACGCACTCGTAACTCCAGTTTTTCCTTTTCTGCGTTAGAAATCTGCAGGTGGAATATGAACAGCTGAAGGAGCAGCACCTGAGAAGGGGGCTCCCTGTCGGTTCGCCGCCAGACTCGGTTGCATCTCCTCACCACACGGCTGAGGATTCAGAACTGATAGCAGAAGCGAAACTCCTGAGGCAGCACAAAGGGCGGCTGGAGGCGAGGATGCAGATCCTAGAGGAACACAATAAGCAGCTGGAATCTCAGCTCCACCGACTTCGACAGCTGCTGGAGCAGGTAGAGTGTGAAGAACTCACTGTCGTCCCTCCCCGCGCCGCCCATCCCGGTCCCATCTCCCAGGTGCTTGGTCCCGGTGTCAGTAAAGAGGTTCACCTTTAATTTCTCTCCTCCGTGGCTAATCGAGACTGGCTTAGGCATCCCTCTTCAAGTGTGAGCATTCACTCCTCACTGACACAAAAAAATGTGTTTGTGCAGCTTAAGATGGAGTTTCCCCTTCTTCTTTAGCACTGAGATCTCTCTCACCTCTGAATATACATCGGCATAACTTCTGTGTGGGAAACATCTGTGCCATTAAGGGACATCAGGTGAACTGAACTCGTCGTGCCAAAGCCTTTCTTCCAATGAGCTATTTTCAAGAAATGAAGTGACACATGTTTATTAATTCGCTACTGTTATTTCCTAACACTGGGCCATGTTTTATGGCAGTTGTTTGCAGACTTTGTTGACGATAAGAAATACAATTTACATTATGATGAATGCATACACGTATGATGGATACAAAATAATAGTTACCATCATAGAGGAATTATTTCTCTTATTTTCTATTTTGTTCTTTCCTCTCTCCCTCCTTCCCTCCCTCTCCCCCTCCCTCCCTCCCTCCTTCCCTCCCTTCCTTCCTTCCTTCCTTCGTTCCTTTCTCTGTTTCTCTCTTCCTCCCTCCTTCCCTTCCATTTTTCTTCTCCCTATCTTTCTTGCTTAGTGCTGGTCAGGACCTACCAAATCAATTTTATAACTCGTCACCAGGTAATAGCCTGCAATTTTGAAAAACACTGTTCTTTGGGATATGAAAAAGCATTAGACACATGTTCTGCCTTTTTGGTGCTTGCAGTCTTGTTAGGTATCATAACAAGATAGTATGATATATAACGAGATCGTATCATGTATAAAGACACAGCACACTAGAGAATTAAGTACTTGATTACATCTAGCAGTCGAAGGATAGGAGTCATGTCATGAAACTAGTAATGCAGACGCCTTTGCAGCAGGTGCGGAATCCCACCAAGTGGGCCTGGAACTTCTCTCCCTTGAAGAATCCTGACATCAACATTCGTGTTGTCTTTGGCCTTTCTCTCTGGCCTCTGCAGTGTGGGGACCCTAGGCAGTGAATAGGAATGCCTTTCCCCAGAAGTGATTTATTAAATCAAAGGCAGAAACAACTTTCTCTCCAGTCATTTTCTCAAGTCTTAGAAAACCGTCTTTTCACAGTTGCTCTCAGTATCTTTTAACTTGTCAGAATCATTCAAAACAAAGGAATGTCTGCATTCTACACAGCAGGCCCCAAATCACCCCTTACATTTTGACCGTATGCTTTTCTGTATGTCTGTCACTGGTTCAGAATTTGCGTGAGTGTGTTGGGGGAAGGCTTCCTTCAGAGCCTCCAAATTGTGCATCATTAGAAAATAACAGTTCACCGAGAGTGATCGGAGGCCTGGCTTTCTCCAAGTCCTTCAGAATGTTTGATTCTTGCCTCCATGCCAGTCACATGCCTGGGAAAAGCTACATTGTTAGTATTGTGAATGTGAAGTTTCTGAATGGTGGCTGTGTAAGAGATGAATTTTCTCTGGAAATCTCTTATCTCGAATATGAAGTGTTAGTGTTAACAAGCTAGGGCATGGATGGAGTCATTGTGGAAGGAAGCTGTGCTGGAAAGCTTTATTTGCCATAGCCTGTGGATGCTCTTCAGAGAGCTAAAGGCTCTCCTGCTCTCCCTCCCCCGCCCCCACTCTCTCCATCCCAGTAGACAGAGCTGCCTAATGGCTCATGTGCCTTCTGAATTGCACAGTAATGCCGTTAGAGAGCTGATATCTAAATGGCTCTGTATATCCCAGACTGCAGGGCTCTTATCTCCTCTTAATGATTTAGCACGAATGCCCGAAGTAGATGGAAAATTCAGCTCTGATAATAAAAACTGGCAGAACTACCAGACTTCAACTAATATAGATTTAATGGAAAAATCAGTATCAAAACACTGTAACTTCTGCATTCCCTCCACAGTGGACCACACTTTCTCATTTGACCATGTACTCGTCAGTGGATCCAGCACCAGTGGAAAGCTTTGTACGAGGGTGTGTTTACAAAGTCTTTGCCAGGTGTCAGATTCTGTTCTAATCGCTTTCCATATACTAAGTGATCACCAAAACCTCTGACACAGGCTCTCTTATTACCATCCCCAGTTTATAAAGAAAGAATCTGAGGCACAGAAGGTTACAAAATTTGCTCAGATTTATGCAGCTACTGAGTGGCAGAGTATGAATCCAAAATCGTGTTCTTCACCGCTCTCCAATATTGCCTTTCAATACTAATCTAAATTTAAAAATGAGCTGACTTTCAGATTGGATTAACTTACTGTATGAGAAGTAGTGTTAATTTTTTAAAGATGAATGAAGCGTTTCTAAATTCACTTGGTTGACATAAATATAAGAGAGAAAAATTGCGGGATGAAACTGACATTGATGAATAAAACTTGCAGTATAACCGCTGGGTTCTTCAAGGAGCCCAGACTGCAAGGGAGGAAGCACTTGATACTAAGATGAAGTTCCAGCTGGAACTGACGGGGATGTGTATTTGAAAATGCCCGAGGTCAGAGAACTCCCCATGATTAATTATCCATGGTGGGGGAGAGCACGTTAGAAATACAAATGTTTTCAACGGTTATTTGCATCTTTCCTCTGCTCTAACCTTTGAATGTGATTCCAGCCTGAATCTGATTCCCGAATCAACGGCGTCTCCCCCTGGGCTTCACCTCAGCAGTCTGCACTGAGCTACTCACTGGATCCCGACCCCGGCCCGCAGTTCCACCAAGCAGGTCGGTGTCCCCGACACCTGTTCCCTCACTCTGCTCTGGACTTTGCCACTTGTTTTTCGTTTTAAATAGCATTCTTACAGCATAAAGGAGTTTTGTAGTCTCTTTGGGCTCAGCTGAGTACAAAGCCATTTTAACAATACCAAAAAAGCAAACCTTTTAGAACAATAAGCTATAATATGCTTGCTTTTATAATTTTTTGAATTTTGGTGAAAGATGAAGAAAAGTGCTCTTTCCTTTTGGGATGAGTAATAGTTTAATTTTTTCTTTCCTGTTTGGAATGATTTTTTTTTTCATTTTAGTATATTTTCTATCTCTGAAATATCATATTTGTACATATTCAGAATATAATACTAAAGAATATTACACCAATCGTGGTTTTCTCTGCCCAGGTCTGGGAACTCAGTATTCGGCTTTCTCCATCCTGGTCCCTGTAGACATTGCCACCCCTCCCGCTCCCATCTGAGGCTGAGGTCCCACCCACCCTGTCGTTGGTCACAGAGGGGACCTGTCACTGCTGCTAGAAAAGACTGTCAACCGGGCATTCAGGAATGACATTTTGTTATTAATGAAATTTAAGTTCTACAGTGCTACTGAGGACCACATATTTTACCCGCATTAGTTTGTTTATGGGCTGTCTTTTGCACATTAATCAGAAGAAAACCTAAACTATTATTATTATTTTAATTTTTTTAAATAAGAGAGTTATTTTGCTATTGCTTATAGAATAAAAAATATCCAAATAAAAAGTATCTTGTACAGTGCCTCTAGTTTTGTAGCAGCATAAGCTACCCTGTGCTGAAGTCTCCAAAAAGGAAGAAGGAGGGAGAAAGAAATTGGCAGAATATTTTTCTCATATGAGGGAACACTTGGAATGTAAAATAATGGAATTCTAACTAATGACTTGAAATAATACGACTACATTATTTATTTTTCACGATGAGTTTTCCCTGGGCACATGGATTCTTTTTCCAGAAACATTTAGTACATTTTATTTATGTAATATTACCTATATTATTTATGTATATTACATATAAATTAATACAAAAATGGTTTTGATATTTTCCCCTAAAATCGTTGATCTTTAGAGACCAGTACTAGTATTTTCTCCTGAAGCTGGATCTTGGTGGAGGCTGGACATTAATTTCAGGATGTCTGTTCTTTTTCTCGCTGTCACAGCAGCAGAGGACCTGCTGGCCCCGCCTCATGACACCAGCACGGACCTCACAGAGGTCATGGAGCAGATCAACAGCACATTTCCATCTTGCTGCTGTGAGTATGAACGATCCTAACACCGTGGCTACGCTTTTCCCTTCCATTTCTTTTTTCCTGCGTGGGGCCCTTTGTTTTTTCTGGGAAGATAACAAAAACCGATATGAGAAACAGGATTGAATATTATTTGAAAATAAATCAAACATTCTGTGTGTCGACAAAGCAAACGCTCAGCCTAGATAGCACCACGGCGCTGGAGTCGTGACAGCGAAATGCTGCCTTTTGAGGTTTTTCTGGATTCCTCATGAGCGATAACACGGAGGCAAAGAAAACAAGTCTGTTGTTAAGAAATTATCCTGTTTAATGCAAGCAGTAGTAAGAAATGTGCATTACTTCAAAAAAGAGCTTTTAGTGGCCTGCCAAGCAAGGCGTGTAAGTAGCCTTTTCTAATGTAATTCCCTCTCTTTTCTTCAGACATTGTTCCCTGATGTCATCAGATTTAGGGGCAGAAAGGGATTATTTTCACGTTTTCTTCTGCTTTCTTTTTTCATAGAACATAATAGTCACTGTATCAACGCTGAACAATTTAAGGCATCACAGATTACGACCCTGTGAATTTTCCGTATGAATAACCAAGAGCCAGAAAATAACCCAATAAAAACAGTTCAAATCTCAGAGGAAATTGTATAATGATTCTTATTTATTGATTTTTTCCAAATGTCTCATCTTGAGCATCTCTCCACCTCGCAGTTTCTGCGAGCTCTCAACAAACACACTCCTGCTGTTTCACTCGGAAAGAGTTTGCTTGTGTGTGCAGACATACTGCTCAATTCCACGATCGTATTTTAAATAATCTTTTAAAGAAATCTGAATGTATTATTTATAATTTTTAAAGTGATTTCCCAAAAATTGATTTTTAAATCTAGGCAACCACTATACTAAGATTTTAGTATGTGTATGTATTATCATATATCAGATATATGTAGTGTATATATAAACAGTCTCTCATCTCACCCTTTTTCATCCTCTTCTCAGAAAACGCTACCCCAAATAAGGAAAAAGACCTTATTGGGAGAGTAGGTAAATAAGATATATTGACTGCTTTAAAAAAAAATACGCTTCAACTTATAGCACTCTACAGTTTACAAAATTCCATCGTTAGCAGGAAGTAGAAACAGCTATTTGAAATATAGTCTTTGAATTTTCAGAAGTATTTGCCTGAAGGACATATTACAGTTTCCACAAGCACATTATATTTGGGAATGTGTCATTTTCCAGGTTGTTATTTGTAATCCTACTTCTCAAAGTTTGCTGAATCATATTTACTGAATGTCAGTCCCCACACTCACCCAAGAAAGCATGTGCGCACGTGTATGCACATGCATGTGTACAGACACACTTGGTCATGTGCATGCACACACACACACGCGCGCACACTTTTTGGCCCTCTAGAGTCTCACAAAAGCTTAAGAGGGTCAGTTGAAGCCCATGTGGTGTCAGGTTTTTGCTTATCTTCTAGGCTCTGTAACAGCCATAATAGATGAGCAGATTAAATCTTTTATAATAATTATAATTCAGGGTTGAATTTTTTACAGATTTTGGTTCTGAGCTGTATGTTCCTTACTGACTACATAAAACCTCATCATACTCTTTACCATCTGGAATTTCAAAATTAAGTTTCTAAATGCAATTACTATTTAGTTCAGCTTAAATCCAAATACATTCGTCATTATTAGTTAAGAACAAATTCTGTAAATCAAAGCCTGTTCAGAAGTTTTTATTGAAGTGCCCTGTTAGGCGTGTGCATTTTAGAAGTCAGCTGGCAGTGAGTGCTAGGATGGGAAGTATGTTTAAATATATGCTTTATTGTGGATATAAAGTATATGATTTCCATAATAAAATTTTTATACTAAAAATTCATGATTTGTCTTTTTAAAAGTTTAATTTTCTAAAGCAGTTACTCTTAAATCTTTTCCACAATATATTATTATATCTGGATATTGTAAAACACTGATCTATGTCATTTTAGAAAAGAATATAAATAAAAATAAAGAATAATCATAATTATGGGCAAAAATGAATCTTAAGAAGTGAGCATATTCATCTCATTTTATGGCCTCAAGTATGAAATTCCCATTGGTTGGAATCTTAGTAGCTGTTAATAGATGTCATTGGTTCCTGAGAGGAGTATATGTGTCTTCATGATATTTATAACATGACAGGTTAGACTCCTGCTTTGCATTGGCGTCCTCTCCACCTGTGTCATTCTGTCTTGTGAGAGTGGGTTATGAAGCCCCAAGATTCCCTAATGGGATTCTGGCCCCATGTTCTCATAGTCTTAAGTTTGTACGTTCACAAATGTTTATCCGATTTACAATTTTCTGTGGATGAGCGTTACCAGTCGTGTTATTTTGGATAGTTCAGAATCCTTTGAAATTTAGATCTTCTTACTTTTGATTTCTGAAGTTCTGCTATTAGTTTGGGTTTAGTTTGCACTTCTTAGTATTTATATTCTGTGTTTTGCTTTGATAATATAAAAATCTCCGAGATAGGGACAGCTTTCCATAAAAATAAAGGCTTAATTGACTTATTTGTAAAATTGACACATATTTTTTTAAATTCTGCCTAAAGTTGTTAAACCTTTTAAAAATTGATACAGGATAGAAATGAGCACCTGACCTGACATGGACTTGGTGCCCAATACGTGTTTCTGAATTGAGTGAATAAATGAACGAATGAATGATTACCTTTTCCTACTGGGAAAGTTGAGTTGGTGAAGTTTCCCCAAATGGCACTCGGAAGGTTCTGGAGGCTTCATTTGCTTTGTTGCCCCGTTTAAGTTGCTCAGCTAGCAAACATTTTAGTAAGCCTTTGCATTCCCAAAGCTTACTGACCACCTTTGGAGGGTTTTTCTAAGCAAATCAGATTGGCAGCCTCCCAATGCCAAGCCAATCCATTGAGCCCCGTAACTAATGAGAACTTTAAAATTGCATGTCACCAGCATACAATGAATTGATCTGCATGTTAATCTTGGCTTTTGATCCTTTGTGGATTAAAAATTAGCATGGTCACAAGTGAATTTCCACTCCTGGCAATCTTGGAATTAAAACGAAACTGTATTCATAAATCCTAATTGCATGAATCGACTACTTAAACATGACTTTTTTTTTTTCCACTGTGTCTTTATACTGTTGTGCATAACACTTTAGAATTCCCCTGGCTTGGATTAATATCCCAGTTGGTGCTGATAGCATCCTTGAATTACGGCCTTTTAAAGTCTTCTTTTAATTATTTACATTGAGTTTCAGAGTGGAGAGGCAGGCATTTCCATCCCTTCCTGGCAAGGCGTTAATGAAGGGAATTTAATTGTTTCCTATTAACCAACGTACACACTAAAATTTCACTGAATGCTGTAACTGCTTTTTTTTAGTGTAAAATCTTTGGTCAGTTTATCATTTATATCATCCACATATATAGGATACTAGTAAGAAGTCAGTTAAGTCAGAATAAGTTTCCTGATAGACCAACAAAGGCTTTTAAAATTATTTTTTATCTGTAAGCAGACGTTCACTGTGAGTTGCCTGTGTTTGTTAAGCTTGAGTGACCTTCATTTAAAACTCAAACCCTCCTAAAATGCAATGGTTTCCTGATTTCTTTTCAAAATATGTTTGATTTGTTCTGAGGAATACCTATAGCTTTTTATTTGATAAAAAACTGTAGGGTTAAAAATGTAGATTTGAAGCACAGTGGGTTCCGTTTTTGTTTGTGTTTGGCTGTTTGTTACCCAGGAGAGAAGCGTAATTCTGCCCATGGTCTACTTGATACTGATGCGGCCAGGCTCTCCCTCTGGCGCAGCTCACCCAGCTGCCTGACAGATCCCGCTTTTTCTTCGTGATGTAACTTACATCTCTGGTAGGACTAGGCTCGTTTTCACCTGATTTTTCCCCCAAATACGACTGGGGCTTCCACTTTCCCTCCAGGCATCATAGGAAGGTCACCATTGTTGCTTGCTCTTTACTTCTCACAGAGTTACTGGTACCTTCTGTGTGATCACCGATGTCTTTTTATTTCTATTTTTACCCTCAGCACAGAAAAATGAGAGCTGGAAGGAGTATAGCATGCTAGATGATTAGGAGCAAATCGTATTTGACTCAGAACAGATGTTACCATCGTGGGGGGCTGGGCAGAGCTAACCCCCGGCCCCCGGTTGAGTATGAGATGACAATTGTGAGATTTTTGCAGGGAAAGGCAGAGATGAAAAAGCAGAGGCCTTAGAGAAGCTATTTGCTGGTGGCTGCCCTCACCAGGCCCATTCGATCAGCTCCACTGTCCATGCCCTCTGTAACCAGGAAGGAATGGAGCTGCTCAGATGCAAAGACGAATTAGACACCATATTCTAACTTCTCCAATGCTCTTAAATGGGCACCTCAAACTCACATTGTTAACCCAAGTGCCTAGAAAACTGCTGAGGCTTAGGCCAACCCTTTCTTTGATGCGAGCATCTCACCACCATCTTCCTAGCCTCTGGGGCAAGAGTGAACCAAGCGTAGCAGAAACTGAAGACCCTGCCCCTTCATTTCTCTAATGACCTCTTGGTCAGAATTCATTCTATTCAGCAAAATCTACAGAACTTGCTCTGTTCTGATACATAAACCAAATACATGGCATGATTTCAATAGGAAATTTTGAGATGTTTTGCAAAACTAAGTATTCACCGAATGCTTTAGTGTGTACTTAGTTGAGAGATCCAGTGTAAGGGAGGAAGACATATCCTCTACCCTCTGGGTATGAATTAAATTGACATGAGACAGAATAACAAGAGAGAATCAAACAAGAGCTTTATAGCCTGTATGCATCAGAGACACTCAGGAAAGCTGAGCAACTCACCAAAGTGGCAGAGTCTCTCATCTTAAATACCGTCTTCAGCTAAAGGCAAAGGAGGATGTTGGGGAGGGCGGGTGGTGGTGGTTTGGGACTATAAAGGGGAGGAAGGCAATTCACAGGGAAATGCACAAGCAAATGTTTGGTAAATAGAACTTTGGTAAGAGTCAGCTTCACAAGGATCCTCTCCATCCGCGAGATACCAGGAGTTATCTATGGTGATGGCCTGTCCTGGGGACAAGCCTTTCTCTTAAATTTCTTTTAGGCAGCTAGGGGGGAAGATCAAAGTGTCTTTCAGAACCTTTTGTTCTTAAAAATAATCAAGGCAAGGCAAAGAGACACTATTGGGGTGGCCAATTCTGGACCCCTACACCAGCATATGTTTTGCATATTTTGGTGGAATTTTTGTATCTTAAAGCACATAGAATATGACAAACTAACTAGGAAAACTAGCCCTTGTTAAAGCATTAAGTCAGAAAAAAAAAAATACCAACCAAAAACCTGTTTCTTATTTTCTTGTTAGCACCCATTTAACAGCTGGGAGTGGGACATTCCACACTTTTGTGTGCCCGAGGGGGTACAGCACAGAAACAGCACTGCCTTCAGTTGATTTCTTTTGTCTTCTCTTTCAGCAAATCTCCCCAGCAGACCCCAGGTAAGAGCTAATGAGCCGAGTGGCTTGGGTGTTGTTGATTACAACCTGGGGTAAGCAGATTAGCTACCATCAATTTTAGTGCTACTCTATTCCCTGTGTAAATAAGTAAATTTGCTTGACATTTCAATACTAGCCAATTCAGTACTAATAGTTTGTCAGTTTGACAAGGAGGAGCCCCTCCCAGGCCAGTTCTTCCAGAAGGCCAGAATGTCAAATGCTCGATCCTTTGCGTTCAAATGGCTTTTTAATGCCCCCTATGTCCTATGTGAAGTCGCCTTGGATAGACAAGTGGCTGACCAGTGTGCTCCCAGATATCTGCAGAAGGTAGCTAACACAGAACATTAACTTAAAAACAGCGACTAGAGCAGTTCACAAAGTGGTTTTGTTACACTGAAGGGGAAAAAGTTCTGATTTTTCATTTCAAATTTGCTGAGAGGGGCCAGCCCAGTGGCATACTGGTTAAGTTTACACACTCTGCTTCAGTGGCCCAGGGTTTGTGGGTTTGGATCCCACGTGCGGACCTACACACTGCTCGTCAAGCCAAGATGTGGTGGCATCCCATATACAAAGTAGAGGAAGATTGGCAACAGGCGTTAACTCAGGGACAATCTTCCTCAAGTGAAGAGAGGAAGATTAGCAACAGATGTTAACTCAGCGCCCGTCTTCCTTACCAAAAAAAAAAAAAAATTTTGCCAAGAACTGTTGGCAGCTATGACCTTATGCCCTTCAGTATTTTTCCTTATCAGGTACTCTTAGTAATAATATGCCACAAGACCACAGTAAATCTTTGGATTTACAGTAATCTTCTCTTTCATGAACTTGCTTATTAATCTTTTTGAACAGTGAACGTGCTGATTGTATTATTGTTTTCATGGCAAGGAGGGCTGGGGTCTTACGGAGAAGCACGGGAGTTTGTCTTCAGTAACCAGAGGGAAGATGAGGGATACGAAGTCGGTTAGTGGATGTGGTGTGAGAGCTCATGAAGCGGAAGCACCTCGTGCCATGGAGCAAAAGTCTTCTGATTGCTTCTCTTGTCCTCGCCAGTCAGAAGGCGTGGCTCCGGCAGAGAGAGTGGACTGAAGGAGGTGTCGGAGGTGTGAGGAGAGACTGAAGGATGTGTCGTGGCTGCTTGGAGACCAGGAGGGCAAATGGAGAGGGAAATGGAGCACAGCCACTCGGCAGCCTTAAAGGCCACCACTTCAGGTGCCTGCTCGTGCATTTAGCATGAGGCTGGTCTGAGGGCTCTGCTTTGCCCTCTGGCCACGTTCAAATTTGTGAGCACAGGCACCAGAGGAGGCCAAGTATTGCACTTAGCCACGTTGAAGTTGTGGTTTGGCCAAGAGAGTACAACAATTCAAGGGAGGAAGCAAAGGACTGATGATAATGATTGAATCCGGCACCTGAGCTTGGGAGGGAAAGAAGCGAGGATGCCGCAGGTGTAGGAGGATCAATGGATGATAGTACCAAAGGATGCATGAAGTTGGGGTTCTAGTGGAAGTAAACTGGAGAGGCAGAGGTGGTTGTCAGAAGCTGGATGATTGAAATTGAAATGTTTGGAGGGGTTGCAGGTATTGGTAACGGTCCATGTTTGGAACTTTGAGTGAGTGGCTGAGAAGGGTGGAGGACAGGTTCACTGGAGAGAAGAGCTCAGGGAACTGAGAGGCCAGAGTTTTGGAAGAATCATCTATGTGGGTATTGAAATCGCTAAGATTTAAAAATAGTTTTCAAGTGGGTGACGGTGAGCCATTTCTTCTGCAAAAAGTAAAGGAAACATGACCGAAGGGGTCAGCAGCTGACTGCATCATGGATGGTACAGTCTGATGGCATGAGATGCAATGCTGGGTGTTCTTAGGGAGGAGAGAGAGAAAAGACCCTGGAAAACACAGTGAGGGTCTAGGAAGGACTTATCCAGTATGTGAGGAGTGTGGGAGATAGAAAACAGTCACAGGTGAAAGGGCTATGGAGGAAGCGGTGTCTCCAGGAGAGATCCAGGTATTGATTAGAGCAAGCAAGTGAAGGACGCAGGCAGAGAAGAGTTGGAGGACATGGGTTTTAATGATGATGGACCCAACTGTTTGCCCTGCCTTTAAAAGGTTCATGCTGCTCCCCTGAGTGTGACCTGGATTTGTATCCTCTCTTACCTATGTACATTGGCCCTGAGCCTTTAACTGGCACCACTGCACACGTTTGGACTGTGATTCCTGTCTTGTGTTCCTCTTATCGGGACCCCAGCTTGGCACTGAAACCCTTGGAATCGTCAAGGGTACCCCTCTGCAGGAGACCTCCCACTGTCCCCCAGGGAGAGATGGGGTGCTTGCATCAGCCTGATTCACTCAGCTTTGGTACCTCCAGCAAGAAAAAGCCAAGGTGTCTCAATTTGAACTTGGTTTCCAGCCTGGGCAAGAGTAAAGGCTTCTAGACTTCCTCCATATCGGCTGCAGTGATAAAAAGCAGACAAGGTGACTTCAGGATGAGAGAGAAGGACCTCATCCCAGGCAGCAAAAGTCACAAGAGAGTAAAGGGTCCCCTTTGAACACAGCAGAATAGGGTTTGACTAGTTCTGAAAGGAGCCCCGTGTTTCCTGGAAGAGTTGACAGGTCTCTACTACCTGTAAGGTTTTATGTAAATATTGTTCTCACAGTGCTGGTTTCCATTCCCGCAGGCAATGTGAAGTATTCGTCTAGCCAACCAGCATTTCCTGACGTCCAGTATTGCCCTTTTCAGCAAATGCCAATTCCAAGTTCCATTTAATCAGAAGCTCCATGGCTCCTTGAAACATGCTGTTGAGCGCGGACTGTGTTCTACTGAAGGAGTAAAACACTGACTATCCAAAGAGAAAAGGATATTTTGTTTTTATAATAATCATATATTATTGTTTTCTTCTTCCCTTTCTATGCAACTGTAAATTAATGAACAGAGTGGTATTTGGGAATGGAAATACGTTTGTCTCTGATTTGTATACTGTATTCAGCCTGGGAAAGTGGGTGGGGGCTTTCTAATATGACACCTTCTTTTTAATAACCTTGACAAAAATTGCATATGAGTTAGAAGACAATTTTACATTCCTTCATCTTAACCTTGTACCATAACTTCATTTATTTCTTCAACTCTTATACTATTATGTTTTGGTTATTTATAATTCACCAGCCACATGACCAAATAGATATCCTGTAACTGTTTCTATGATTTGGCCAAATTAATCAGTTCATATATTTCAATCAAACACTATATGTATATGGATAAGGCTACAGTTCTATGTATACTGTTTAACTTTATTTGACATCATACATTTATTTCTTTAGCAACCACTTGGATAACCACAATAAAAATCCTGTGGGCCTAACTGCTGATGCTATTGGGATTTTTTTCCCTGCCTTTTATTTCCCTGCTCTATATAAGTAGGTCTTGATTTCTTTATTTATTTCATGTCCCAGTCTATATGATAGAGGGACTTAAAGAGCAGGATTATAATAATCTCAAAGATCATTTTACCAAAGGTTGCCCATTTAAGCATATTTTCATTTTGATGCAGAAACAAAACTTGGTATAGCATTTCCTAGTTCCAAGGTCGTGATTTTCATCATTCAGTACACGGCAGACCTTTCCTAATTGTGCTACCAGAACACATCTTTGTCTTTAATTCCCTTTGCAGAGAATTTTATTGTTGTTGATGTATATTCAAGCCATTTATAATTCTTGAAACTCCCAGTTATTTTCTTTCTGATAGCAAACACAAATTTAATGCATGTCTCATTTTAACTTTTGGGTAAATGAATACGTTTTATTACCCTGCATGGAATCAGTACATTTGGGAAGGATATTTATCAAAAGCTGACATCACCGCTTCTATAGAAGAATGAAATTAATGCTTAGATGGTGGTACCCCTGCCTTTACCTTTGAGTGCTTTCAATTAGATGTTTGGTTCAGCTTCTGATTTAACATTTAATTGATTCAGTTTAAACATGTTGTGTACTTACCAAATGTAGAGGAACCAAAAAAAAATAATAATGAAAATAATGTGTTTTGATTCAAGCATATGTGTGTTTGAAACATCAGGACATCTTAATTTTGGGTTCTCTTGAACTGAGATTTGCCAGAAGGAGGCTTCAAGTTAGAAACTACTATTCTTTTAGAAGGTTGGGTGGGTTGGGGGGTAAGGGTGTTTATTTGCAGCATAGATATTTTGAGAAGAAAATTGTTTTATATAAGAGGAAAGCCATGACCACCTTTCTACCTCAGATCCATCTTCGTCCATCGTGTTGGAAATAGCTTTATGCTGCTGCGTCTGCAAAATTGAGAGCTTTTATCAGGCCACATCATACCCAAGAAAAGCACCTATTTAAAGAAAAAGATTCCCTGAACTCTGAACTACAAGTTGTAGATTTGGTGTCTTACTTGTTCTTACTTTGAAAAGTTATGTATTAATTTTTTTCTGCCTGTAATTGTGCACAACATGTCCTCTATCTGCTATTAAGGAAAAGCTACGTAAAACACTACATTGTAACCTTCTAAGTAATAATAAATAAAAAGAAATATATTGCAGTAACAGCAAGGGGAAATAAGTATGTAGTTCTTTTGAAATATGTGGTGAAGAACTAATCATAAACTCTCCTCTAATCTGGTTACATGTTGTATTTTTCATGCTGAATAAAAGTAATTTTAACACAAGATGACTTTGATATTCTTCAGCTGTGTTCACTGATAGAATCTGAGCTTTGAATATACATTTATGAAAATAAAATATAAAGAGAGATTGTATCCTGATAAATCTACATATTTTCCTGCAATTTCTCTCATACCTATTAAGACATTCTCTCTCTTGCTGTCCTTGTCTCACTCTCTCTCTCTCTGTCCCTCTCTTCTCTCTTGTATATGTAATTCTCACTTTCCTTTACGGATAGAAGGCTTATTGATAGGGAAAAAATAATGTTGGATGTTAAAAACAGGTGCATGAAGTCTACTGAGGTTTTGTTTTCATAACTTAGGTGCTGTTACTATTTAGTTGATTACCCTTTCAAATCCAGTTTTAGCCTCATGCTCTTAAAAAATGTGCTTTTTATTTGTGCACTGGATTGTAACCACTCTGGCAGTAGGTTCAATCCATTTCTGAAGCCATCCCAGAACCTGGGAGACACTGTTAAGAATCATGTTATTTGACTCTAAAATTAAAAGCTATCTATGAAATGGGAAAATCCCAAAACATACAATTGTTAAACTAAAGAAAACTGATATATTCTAACGAACATATATTTTAAACATCCCGTCCCACCCCACAGTAGTGTTCACAGTAAGCATTCCTACAGAAACAGTTGTTAGTTTCCAGCAACATGTGGAGTGGCTAGTTGAAATGGAAGAGTTTTGTTTTTACACTAAGCCTTTGGCTTGTTGTCTCTCTCTATTGCTGAGATTATATATATATGTTTTTAAGGAAGGTAGTTTACTCTTGGCTGTCTCCCCCCAACACACACACCATTCACTGTTGCAGTAGACCAACTTTTTCAGAGGGCTTTTTTAATTCACGAGTTAAGAATTTAGTGAAAGTACAGTAAAACATCAGAACACCACACCACCTGACACCATAAGTAGGGTCCAAAAACTTCATTGACGTACAACATCAGCTTGTGTTTCTGTGAGGTTTATTAAGTGACCAGAGTAAGCCTGCTATGGAGACTAGGAGCCAATCGCAATCATATTATATCCACTACACGTGGTATTTGTTATCTGTTGCCACAGTAATGCGTCACAGCAGCCATAAAACCTCCATAATAAGGATTTATTCATCTCGTGGGCTGTGAGGTTCAGCTGATCTGGGCAGGACTCATCTGATTTCAGCCGAACTTGCTCACATGTCTGGGGTTGACATGTGGCTAAGGGATGTGAGATAGGTAGATTGGATGCCTGCAGCAACTCAGCTGGGTTCTTTTATCCACTAGCAAGCTGACTGGGTACGTTCTCGTGCAATGGTAGAAGTGTGGACGTGCAAATGGAGGCCTTTACTGAGAACTGGCACACTGTCACGTCTACTGAATTGTGTTGGTGAAAGCGAATTACAAGACTAGATGTGGAGAATAGATTCCACCTCTTTAGTGAAAGAACTGCAGAATCACAAGACCGAGGGTATAGCTCAGAGAGGGTAACGAAATGGGGCCACGAGGTTTCACCATATGAACTTTGAGGTAGGCAAAGCAGAGGACTTAGGCTAGAATACTAACGTTCCGTTGCCTTGGGCATTGTGTCCACCGCCTCAATGGAAGGGGAAGTAGCCTTTTTACAAGGTCTTCTTGGAAACCCAGAGTCAGGAGATCAGCCCCTCCACCCCAGGCTAACAATCCAATTTCAGAAAGAAACACAAGAAGGAAAACTTAGCATATCTCTGCCCAAAATCCTATGAGAGGGAGAATACTTTAGGAATGATAGTAAAATTAGAAAAAAAATTTAAAAAGAAAGAAAAAACCTAGACAATAAATAGAATAAAGGGGATATAATAAACTGCTCAGAAGAAAGTTCGTTCCAACTACATTGTTAATTTTTAGCTGGAAATACACACAAAGCATAGGACGTTCCTCACTTTGACCAAATGAGTAGGCACATGTGATATTGTGCCCCTGCCAACGTTTGTTTAGAAACATGCAATTTATTTGCTCTTTGTATAAGTTTAACAACTTGGCACTAATCTCTCATTTTGAAAGCATTCCAGTTGGTGACATAGTTTTCATGTTTTAGAATATTTGCAGTGTATGCTTGGATTCAGATTTTTTTTGCAGACAACTTATTTTTTGGTACTATTTTGAATTTTGTATGCGAGTAATTAGAAAAAATTAATTGACAATTTGCCCTCAGCCTAGCTCTGTCCTCAGCCCAGAAAGCACAAATGTTGAATTTGTAATTAAATGAGAAGAATTCCCAGGCTGCTATGGAATGTAATTGTAATTAGTTCCTGATATTACTTTCTTTAGACCAGTTTTCAGAAGTATTAAAATATTGATTTTTTAAATTTTTACTTAGAATCAATTATTTTTTAATTTCGATAAAATAAAAAGACATTATAAAACTGTTGGAAACAATTGAGTCATTCTAGCATAAATCTGACCCGAGTGAGCCTATCAATTTCCAGAAGTCTCGTTTATTATACTCTCTGAATCTCATGAGCCACGTTTACCCCGTGGGAAACTGAGGACAACACGGGGCGAGCTGCTCAGGATGTCTGCGAGCACAGATTCAAAAGCCAGCCCTGCCCGATGTGACCCTCCTGTATCCTGTTCTCTCCCCGCTTCCAGCCCCACCACGTGGGTCTCTACTGCTAATGATGTCTCATACAAGGTGCTGTCTAATGCAATACACGATGCATGCAGGACACCGTATCCCCAAATGTCAGTGCACTGATGAAAAGGTAAAGAGGAATCTTATGATTAACTGGAGGATGTTAACCATGGGTCACAATTCTACCTTGACTTGAAATTTAGTGGCTCTTCATTGAAAACAAAGTATTCAAGTGCCTGGGATGTGCAAGGCACTGTTCAAGTTGCCAAAAACAGGAAGGGAGTAAATCCCTGCCTGGGGAGTTCCTAATTTGATGGATAAGCCCAATGATAAGCAAGTGCATACAGTAATCATAATGGGAGCTGGAAGGAGAACTAACAGGCCCTATAAGAACGTGTAGTGCACTCTAGATCCACACAGGATGTGCATCCAAACATAGGCATACAGCTCAAGAAAAAAATCTGCGGAATTAACCATCACCTACAGAACCGTGTCCCATTAACTTCACTGTGATGTTTCAGTGTGTTTGTTGGTGGTGTTAGAGTCCTGAGAAGACATCACGATGATCACTAAAAAAGCAGTGGCTGAAGCAGTATTTCCCCAATGGGAGGATTCCCTGGTTAGATCATTTTGAGGCGCATGGCATCCTCTCTGCCCTTGGAGGTTCATGACACACATGAATGTATTAAAAACTTTGAGAAATCCTGCAGTAAAGAAACCTGCCTGCCTGTGTATCACTCTGCATTTCAAAAGCATTTAACCACAGGACCCTTTGTCTCCCACTTATTCACGTCCTACAGCGTTCACTTTGGATGCCGAATTAATGTCACAGGTTTTAATCTTGTAAATGTATACCAGTGGTGATCCCATGAAGTCTAGAAAAATGACAAGTGAATAAAACAGCTATCAATATTAATTCAGGATTTTAAAATGGAAAGTAACCTTGTGAGACAAACAATATAGTCCTATCATTAAAGAGAGATGCTAAAACATGGGTCAGATTCAAGACTGTTTGCCCTCAGCTTAGCTCTGTCCTCGGTTCAGAAAATATTTATATTTCTAGAAGAAAAGGATTTCTATTTTTAAAATCCATGTCTCCTTAGATGAGCTGTGCATAGCAGGCACCACCAAACCAGACATTAATTACAGAAACAGCAGGATCTAGGAATGGCTGGGTTACCCAAAAATTGTTTCCTGAGATCCCATTTTTTGTTTATTTCCTTGCTTAATTCATAATGGGAATACCTGGTTTCTGCTAAAACTGACCAAAACATTATCCAATGACAATATGGCTGCTGTGTAATAAATGGAGTTATAAATAGCATTTATTTTCTTTCCTCCAAAAGCCCCTTTCTTTTGAGGTCTGGCTCTTTTGCATGCAGGTAAAAACTCTGTCATATTTCCCCCCAGATCTATGCATAAGATTTTTTTTTATGTAGCAAAACAGTGCTCTAGATTGTCACAACCTATTTGAATTATTTTATGAATCTCCTTTAGAGTATTGAGCAAATGGGTACTGATTATTAAATTAATTTCCCACATTTTATTGATAACAAAAAGAGGAGTCCTAGATAGCACTTATTGGAAATGTGCACTATGAATGTGAGTGGATCCTCTTGAGATTAGTTATCAAGCAGCAGTGCTCTTGGGTTTTGTCTCCCATAGATAAATTGCTTAAGTGGAGTTCCTGAATCAGAATAGGACAAAACCCATGAACAGTGGGGACCAGAGTATATGCCACTGCAATTGGCCTAGCCTCAAAGACTAATTAGTTAGTTAATTCATTTAATCTTAACTGGTTTTTCTAAGGTTAAATACAGCCAGATGTCAGAGACGTAAATTGTGGTCCTTATAGCACTTTGCTCAGAATCACCTGGCGTCTGAATAGGCTCTTCACAGACTTGCTGAATATGAAACTCTACAAGTTGTGCTTAGGAATCTCTGTTAAATATGCCTGCTGGGTCCCCAAACACCAAAATCACCTGTTGATAAGACAAAAGAGTGTATTTATGGGAGCTGGCCCAGTGGCTCAGTGGTTAAGTTCAAGTACCCCACTTCGGCCACCCAGGTTCACAGGTGCAGATCCTGGGCATGGACGTACACACTGCTCATCAAGCCACGCTGTGAGAGTGTCCCACATGCAAAATAGAAGAAGATTGGTGTGGAAGTTAGCTCAGGGCCAATCTTTCTTGCAAAAATAAATAAATAAATAAAAGATGAGTGTATTTATAAAAGCAGAAAGGGAAAACACCACTTGACAGAGATTTTGTAGCATCTCAGAGAGGAAAGAGTTCAATTAAGATTGCAGAAAGGGGATGATGTAATGGTTTAGGATGGGTAGACAGGGTGAGGTGAAGGTTTTGAGTCAAGGGTTTTGAAGAATTTGGGAGAATATAGTTATTTGGTGCTGTCTGTTGAAGAATTGAACTGTCTGATGCTCATCTAAAAGAACAATGAAATTATGGTAAAGTCATGATGATGAAGACAGGAATACCAAGCTGTGTTAGTGAAGACAATGGAATTCTAAAGTCACGGCAATGTAGACAAAGTTGTGTGAGTGCAGATGCTCTTGGTTCTCAGCTTCTTCAGCCTGAGCTGAAGGACAGACTATTAATATCTAAGACCATGATCAAGCTACAACTTGACGGTGATTTGAGGTGTCCCAATCCAGTCAAGCTTCCAGTGCGATATTTTCAACTCCGGTGTCAGGTTTCCTGTTCTTTTTGTTGTACGGTCATTTGTTGGATCATCAGATGGACAGCAGCTACACACAGAATGCAACACTCTGGAGATCACAGAGCTGAGCACTGCAACCTAGACAAATCGTAAGAAAGGCTTACGATCAGAGTTTGTGGTCTACTTCTCAGCCAGGGACCGCAAGTACCCAAACTAAACCAAGAGAATCGATCCCATCACCCATCTGAAGAGCCTGCAGGATGTGCTCTGGGGTTATTAGCAAAAGTCTCTAAATTCCTCACTTCTTCATTTGCATCCTGCATCTCATTAGCAATATTTTGGCTACCAGAGAGGTTTGGAAAGATGTAATCACAACATTCGTCCCCTAAAATAGTGCCTTCTTTCCATGAGAGGTCCACAGTACTTTTAAACAGCTCTACTCTGAACCACCGGATATTTTCCTGTTAATCTTAAGATATGTCCCATCAACAAACAAAACTAAGTCTTAATTTTCTTAAGTAGCCTCTAGCATATCTATTCAAGGGCCTAGATAGTTTGCAAACAGAGGTTAGACAGTCATCAGTGCCCCCTTCTTGAAGATAATGGAAGAGCAGCAGGATTCAAGCATTACAACAAGGCACAGAAATATGTGAGGGAGAAAAGAACAGGATTCCCTGGGAAGTGAGCCTACTTGGCAGACAGCAACAAAGAATATCAACATTAGCAGCCACCAGTTTAAAGAAGACCCTCAAAACCAAGTCGAGAGAGAGCCTCCACTAGTTCAGCTGCTGTGGCAGTGCTCCTAACGAGACAAGACTTGCACTGGGTCAAGACAGAAACTAGAGTGAGCTCTTGGTGTCTGCTGATTCACAAGAAGTTGAGTCAGAAAATCCAGGCCTTGCACAGCTCTCTCATATTATATATAATTAGATAAGCCAATGATAATTAGATAGGCCTAGGGTGGAAGGTTTTTGAAGAGTTAATGTTAGCTCATGGAAGGAGTGTTTGTGCTTAGATTCTCAGAGAAGAGGATGATCACCGAGGGTTTAACTGAGTTTTACGGTGATGGGGAGATTTGGAAAAGCTGGGAACTGCTGTAGCCAGTGAGACCTAGGGATCCTCTTAATAGCCTCTCAGTTACTGGGCTGGGGAAGTTTTGAAAGGCCAAGGCTGCTAAGGGAAAGAATTTACGTCCTCTGAATAGGTCATGTTCTAGGTAATGAACTTGACTTTAACAAAATTGTAGCTTCTCTTATGACCTTTCTGAGCTAAAACAGTAAGCAGCTAGATGGAATCAATCTTCGAGTTCACCCCATCTTAAGAACACAACACAAGGTCATGCACTTATTGGCTAAAAATAGAATCACGAGGAATTTAGGCCCTTGAGATTGTGGTTGAAGACTCGGGAGAAGTCGGAGGTGCGGCAATCATACCTTTGGCCATAACAGTGCAGATATATTGCTGATTTTTCTGGGAGAAGGCAAACAAATATTGATTATTTCAACCTAAGGGGGCACTAAAACAAGCAGAACACAGATTTACTAGTGTAAAATTGTAGCCTCAGGAGCCAGCAAAAAGAAAATAGCATTTGGGTTTGGTACTACAGGAAAGCAGGGAATAACTATTCTCATGTCCTAGACAAATACATACCCCACCCGCTGGGTTTTTAACAGGGATGACACAAGTGTTATAAGCAATGCTGCAAGGTGTGATAAGTCCTTTGTCCATTAGACTTTTGGCTACTGGTTGTAGTTCATCTTTAACTCTAGCTAAGAGGGTATTGTGCAAGTTTGAGTTGACATTTAGATTGGGCAATCTTAACCTTGATGGACACAGCCCCAGTAATGCTACCTATATCAGTAGAATATTTTGCCACAAGAAATCTGATGCCTCCTTGAGATCTGTAATGTGGGATTAACTGAGATATACAGACCTTGGTAAATCAATGTCCGAATTAGCTGTGCCATTATGATGAATAGGGGCCCTCGGGGATTTCAAGAAAGGATCTATTAGCATAGTTAGTCTGGCATTCTCTTTGCACAGTAAACCACTCCCCAGGAAGTTAGCAGGTGTGTCTTCATTAGGAGGAAAACATGTTCCTTGGTTAAAGATCCAAGCGTGACAGTTATGGACGGGGACACAGGGAGTGTCTGAGGATTATGAGAGACACCCACCACCTGAGTGTTCTAATGGTTCTGTGCTCTCCTCTAACAAATTCTAGCAGTTCGCTCTAAAGGCGGGGCTGTATGACAGTGGTAGGATTGCAGGTGGATATTGCAACACCAGTATCAATAAAAGATTTGCAAGTTTTCTCTTAATATTTAGAGAAATTTCTCCTTGTGAATTTAAGGCTAAAACAGGAAATTAAATGCTCTGTCCCCCGTTGGAGCAGCCTAACTGATTATTCACTTCATTTTGTTCCTACAGTTTCTTGGCTAGCACAAGGTCATTCTTTTCCCAAGGCATTTTTGTTTACAGCAACTACTCATGTCTTCATCAAAAGACTGCATTTTTCCTTATAGAATGACTGGGGTGGAAACATCTACCAGTTTTTTGTTGTTATTTTTGTTTTCTGTAAAGCCACAAATTTATGCTGAGTCTTATTCTGGCTTTGTTCTAAGCCTTTTTCAAAATATTCAGCGAGGTATTGGAGGCTTGGTAATGGGGCTGCTTCTCATTCTGGTTTTCTATTTCATATTAAATCCCCTCTTTCTAGTTTAAGACTATTGGCAAAAAGTGAGAAGAAAGCTGGGGTCCCATCTGCCTCAGGATCTACTCCTAAATTCTGCCCAAAGGTCGTAAAGAGCCTGTCCTTGAAGTATCAAATGAACTCATCCTTGCTCTGCCTACAAGACCATGTCATAGCCCAGTCTGTTTGCAAAGGAAAGTCTGGGCATAACCATCAAAAGATTGTGCTCAGTACTTCCGGCTTTCCTAAAGCTCTCTAGATCCCCGTGTAACTAGGGCTCTTTTTAGTTGCCCTTGAGATCTTCCCATTCTGCCTTATTCTCCTGATTTTCTGCATCTGAGTTTTCACTAGTGTACTAATTAATTGGATAAATCTGGAAGCCCCAGATTATTGGTTTCTAAAACTATCCTATACTCCTCTGCAGATTTCTTTCTGTATTGTATAGGATTTGGAAACTCTTTGATAATGTCTTTCAATTCAGAGTGAAACCTGGACTTAAAATCAACCATAAGAGGTTTTCCCTGTTCCCAGGGCGGTTTAATTTTAGGAGTTAATTGAGCTTTGGGAGCTTCTGGCCAGCCAGGCAGGAAGGGGAGTGTGCCAGAGGGAGAGAGAGAGTAGAGGGAAATGAAGATGTATAGTACAATGGAAAAGGATAAAGGCTATTAGGTTCATCTTGTGATTTGAAAGAATCAAAAAGGAAGATAGTTTTACGTTTTCCACATTTTCGTCTTCTTTGGCCAAGAATTTCCTGAAGGAAACAATTTTGGATCTGAATTTCTTTTAGATGCTTTCTTATACCAATCAAAATTGGTAGACAGTTGGGTGTTTGAAATTTTGTTCTCTTTTCAGTTCTTACGTGCCTCTCAAATGAACAATTTTGATTCTATCACAAGTTCTCCCAAAGTAACTACTATAATTCTACCTGATCCCTGGTAAATTATGTCATTTAGAAAGTTAAGCTCATGATTTGGAGTTGTAGTGTAAAAAATGTGAGAACTAGACAGTCGGCACAGAGGGGATGCAGATGTAGACGTGGATGGTGACAAACCCATAGGAGTCTGGAAATGGTCAGAGGGGTGGTTTGTGCACCTTAGGGCTCAAGCCCACCAGCGTAATGGCCAGGCCATCTCTGAGTAATCATAGAAGATGGAAAAGTTTGGAGAGATCTTTCCCAGAGCTGAACTCCATGGACAAAACAAATCAAGAACGAGGAAAGTCCTCCTAGGCTTGGGATGTGACCAGGACAGTTTGTTCAGAGGACAAGGTCTGATAAGAAACCTTCTGAACTTCTCAGGTCCCAGGACCAGTTTGGTAAAGGGACTTTTTGGGACCTCTGCTTATCCTCTTTTCCATGAACTTTCCTCTTATAAATGTACAACGGAATGACAAGGACAGAGAGAAACAATTGCTTATACTAAGGCAGTTTGCACCAAGAATAATTTGTTTTTTCCAAATATGAGCAGATAATAGAGAATTCCTAAAATGGGCCCTTTTTTCCTAAAAGTTAAACTCAGCATTTTGGGAGCTCACCATGAGTTTTTGATTGAGTAGGTTTTGGGGTGGGGCAGAGTTAAGAATTTGCATTTCTACCGAGTACCCTTAACAGGAGGTCAAGGGGACTCATGTCCTAGTCAAGGGTCTTGACCTACTACAGTGAGGAGGTCTAGATCACATCTTGGTGGGAGCTCCCAGATTGGCAAATGCTGGCTCCCTGAAAAAAACCACTAAAATAACCTGTTGATAAGACAAAGCTGAGTTTATTCCTACCGTGGTAAGAGAGAGCAGCTACTTAGATGGGGATGTACATGGACTTTTGGAGTCTGGTTTAAGGTGGATCTTTCAACGCATGTGTTTGATTAGGATTGGATAAGTATCATGATATAATAGTTTAGGATTTGTGGACACAGCAAGGAAAAGATTTTGAGGCAAGTGTTTTAAAGAGCTATGATGAGGTAACAGATGTTTGATGCTATCTGTTGAAGAGTTGAACAGTTTGACGTCATTTAAATGGTGTTTGGGGAAGTTCCTGGAATAAGCAATAGAGTTATTTGCAACTTTTATCTTCCTGGGCAAGAGATTCTTGGAATGGTAAAATTGCGTTGACAAAGACAGTAGAATGCTAAAGTTATGTTAGTGAAGACAGCCTGATAGTAAAATCGCATTAACATAAGCAGCTGTGCGTGCATAGATTTTGGAGATGTATTTTTATACTTCTCAGTTAAAGCATTGCGTATATACAAATTGTAAATACCCCAAGTTGACTGCATATGCAATTGTCATATTATTGACAAAAATGGACTGCAAACTTAGCAATGTCGATATTAAAATCAACCAGTGAGCATGCAATTAATAGGGTTTAAATAGCCTATTGAAAACTACACTGTGATTTTGATATTTTGAGTCCAAGAAAGCCTCATGTCAAGGGTCAAGAAACAGAATACATAATTTCTTTTGGGGGATGAGGGATGGGGTTGGCTGTGGGGAGGGTCGTCTTACTTTACCAACTCAAACACAACACACAAATTTGTTTGACTTACTTTTGGATATAAAGAATTTTGGTGCAGGGGATGAGAGCAATGGTCTAACGTATTTAGCAGAAATCTCAGTAACCTTTAATCAAATGAGAAAATGGTTCTCAAATTTATGGGGGAAAAAGAGCTGTCATTGATAAAGTGGAATCTTCAGACAAATATAAGCTGATCCTTCTAAGCAATGTAGTCGGTAAATTTAGGCTTACTTTCAGATAGTGCTTCTCAAAGTGTTGTCCCCAGGCCATCAGCATCAGCATCACCATCACCAGGGAACTTGTTAGAACCGCAAAGTCTTGCTCGCACTTCCGACATACTGACTCAAAACTCTGGGATTGGGTTCAGCAAACTTGCTTTAGCAAGCTCTCGAGATGATTCTGATACAGCTTCAAGTTTGAGAGCCCCTACTGTAGGGCAGAATCCAATTGTACTGAAACTCGGATCACCCCACTCAGATCAATGTTTCGGGCCCCAAAGTTTACAGGAACTGAAGAAAGCAATCTGAAAGTCAACTGAGGGTGGGAGATTGTTTATTATGTTAACAAATTATAGTTTACAAATATTTTTAGAGGTATCTCAGGGGCCATAGAGTTAAAAAACAACTGTTAGTGATTTTTTAAAAAAGATAAAATTGCGACTCTCATAACATGACAAATATAGAATGAACACATTTCAAAACTTTTATATAACTCATTAAATCAATGAGAGAACCAAAGATGTTAAAACCTTTACTTGAATATTTCAGACTGAGGCAAAAGCAACAAGGTTAAGACCAGGGATTTGCAATTGAGAAATATGTGGGTACACGAACTTTCTCGGAGGAGAAAGTGTAGATAGGAAAGAGTAGATATCCAGTGCATTTAAGGAACTTACAGATCAAAAAAAGACATGAATATTGATTAGGAGATTGTTAAAAACTTTAAGAGTACATTTTTAGTAGAGGGTATATGCAGATCACAGGAGCCTAACTGAATATGGGGGTCATGAGAAACGATATGTATTAACTTATTTAAGAAGTGTAGCTATAAACGGGAAAGAGAGTTGTAATATGAACCATAGAGCAGCAGTGGAGACACATAACATCCCTTTAAGATGGAGTGTCCATTTCAGAGCATTCTGGTCTGCAAGGGCAAAGTGCCAAGACAAGGGAGAAGAAGCTAAACTCAGAGCAAGAGAGACTGCATCTGGAATCTTAGTATTCTCTCTCCATTAATCTACGTAATACCTGTGAAGAGCACAGAATATAAGAAAGTTCTGTTTGCAGTTAACAAACTGGAAGCATCGCTGAAACTTCACTTTGGGTCCCCGATCTTCTCTCTAATAGAGAGTTGACTATATCCATTCTACTAGAATAATCTGTCTCTATCTCCCTCCTTTTTTCTCTCTCACACACAAACACATACACATATAAACACACACACACTCAAAACTCAAAGGCAAGGGGAGTTGAATCTACTTCTCTAATTGCCAAAAATCCTCCCTAAAGAAGTTACAATGCTCATTTGTCTGTAATCATCCCCACTTGGCCCCCATTTACCATTAAGCCTCGAGGAAAAGATGATGATTTTTAACACAAAGAAAGTAACCTTGTTTTTATAAGAAGGACTTTTTCTATTTCCAACAAGGAGCACTTCCTGGTCCTTTGAACAGGAAGCTTTCCTGTTTTGTCATTTTTTAAAAGTTAGTAAGTCACCAGTGAGCAGTACAGGACGTCCATCATTGACCCTTTCTTGGTCTGAGGTCACCATTTTCTCTGTGATTCACAATAACTAGGCGTTTTCTTCAGGAAATCATGAGATGATTCCTTTAACATAATTTCCCAAAGAGTTAAGAAAGAACATATACTGTTACTGCTGAACTCTTGCAAATATGTTTAATTATGGCTGATATTTAATAACTACAGAATTGCATGCCTTCACGCTCTCATAGATGACTTCCCCAATGGAAACCTGTCCCGAAATCTGCTCACTTGTTAATTGCCTCTTGCATTGGGCGGATGCATTCCAGCACCTCTGAGACCCTCAATCCATTCTTCCCTGGCACCTCACTGGAAATTAAAATATAAATCCTGCCTTTATTGAACACTTTCTATGTTGTTAGACACTTGAACTGGACTTGTTACATGCACCGCTCCAGTTCTCATAAAATCCTGCTGGGTACGTAATTTGGTCCCATCTGACAGATGAGAGAACCTGTTTGGCAAGGCTACTTTCTCGGCAGGGAACAGGGAGGCCTCGGCTCTCACTCCCAATATGCCTCACTCCAAAGTTATGTTCTTACCTCAAAACACAGTCTCTCAAAAGAGCAAGATAATTCAATACCAGTTAGGTTAAAACTCCAGTGAGGCAAGGACATGATGACGTAAGGTTTGGGAATGACAACTGTGATGAGTAGAACTCCGAGTTTCCCTTCATGTTTATTACAAGATGTGGCTTAGATAAGGCGGGTTAGGTTTCTAGTGCTGTCTACAATTCCCTCATGTCAGAGACATTCTGGGCATCCAACCACTTCTTTCCTTTTTTCCACAGGTGCAGAGGGCTGAGCTAATCATAGCCTCTGGTTCATGTCACACTATTGCCCAGATTGATGCTAGAACCCTCTCCTGTTTCTGTCTGATTATTTCCTTTTATCACCATTACTCACTCTCCCTTCTATCCCCCCACCACCAAGGCAACATGTTAATGCGTCTGATATTATCTTCTTATTTTATATGTTCTTGAAAACCCTTATCATGGTGTCTGTGCCCACGTGTAGATATTGAGACCTCACCATGAGGCATTATCCTGCACTAGAAACATCCTAGAGACTGAGACTGCAGACTCCAGTCCCACCTCTGCCCCTCACCAGCCAAAGGCATCTCTGAGGCCAGCTCTCCTCTGCGAACCTGTTCCTGCATCTTGAAGTGAGGAGAAGTCTACCTGCCTTGCCTCTATCTCAGGGTTGTAAGAACCCAATGTTATAAGGATTCTAAAGACATTTTTAAGCTATAAAACATTTTAAGCTATAAAGCATAAAAAGCTCACATATATGGTTTCATCTCAGAAATCATCTGTGCTACGAAAACTGATGGCTGTCTTGATAAGGCCACTTTTTGAAGTTGCCCCATGTAGGAGAAATGTGATTCCGGGTTGTTATGGGCTGAATTGTTCCCCTCCCAAATTCATATATTGAAGCCCTGACTCCCAATGTGATTGTATCTTGGAGATATGGTCTTTAGGGAGGTAATTAACGTTAAATGAGGTCATTAAGGATGGGGCCTTAATCCAATGGGACTAGTGTCCTTATAAGAAGAGGAAGAGACACCAGAGATCTCTCTCTCTTCCCAGGCACAGAGAGGAGGCCGTGTGAGGACAGAGTGAGAAGGGCTATCTACAAGCCAGGAAGGGAGGTCTCACCAGAAGCCAACCCTGACAGCACCTTGATATTGGACTTCTGGCCTCCAGAACTGTGAGAAAATGAGTTTCTGATTCTTTTTTGTGGTGCCTTGGAGGTGGTCAGCTCCTTCAGGGTGAAGCTGAACATCTCTGTCCCAGCCACTGGCTGCCAAAATCTCATTGAAGTGGACAATGAATGCAACTTCGTCCATTTTGTGAGAAGCATATGGCCACAGAAGTTGCTGCTGATGCTCTGGGTGAAGAATGGAAGGGTTTTGTAGTCTGAATCCATGGTGGGAATGACAAGCAAGGTTTCCCCAAGAAGCAGGGAGTCTTGACCCGTGACCACATCTGTCTGCTATTGAGTAAGTGGCATTCCTGTTACAGACTGAGGAGGACCGGAGAAAGAAAGCGCAAATCTCTGCAGAGTTGCATTGTGGATGCCAATCTGAGTGTTCTCAACTTGGTCATTGTAAAAAAGGAGAGAAGGATATTCCTGGACTCATTGATGCTACTGTGCCTTGTCACCTGGGGCCCAAAAGAGCTAGCTGAATCTGCAAACTTTTCAATCTCTCTAAAGAAGATGTTGCCCACCAATATGTTGCCAGGAAGCCCCTAAACAAAGAAGGTAAGAAACCTGGGACCAAATCACCTGAGATTCGGCATCTTGTTACTCACTTGTCTTACAACACAAACGTCGGCGCGTTGCTCTGAAGAAACAGTGTACTAAGAAAAATAAGGAAGAAGCTGCATAATATGCTCAACTTTTGGCCAACAGAATGAAGGAGGCCAAAGAAAGACTCCAGGAACAGATTACCAAGAGACGGAGGCGGTCCCCTCTGAGAGCTTCTACCTCTAAGTCCGAGTCTAGTCAAAAATAGGACTTTCTAAGAGTAACAAATAAATAAGATCAGACATCAAAAAAAGAGAGGAAAGTTTCTGTTGCTTAAGCCACCCAGTCTGTTATGGCAGCCCAAGAAGACTATAAGACAGAGGCACTCCTTGGCCATGTAAAGAAATGCAAAGAAAGCAACTTTAAAGGCATGACTCATAACCCTGGAATCTTGTTGACACCCTGGAATGACAACATAGTCTCAATAAGAAGTAAATTTGCATTATATTTAATTTCATATGTGCTAGAGGGCACTTCTGGAAGGGAGTCACAAAATCAGGGCTCAACACTGCTCCAGGTGACAGCGGGTTGGGAAAGCATCCATTAGGGGGGATCACTCACAAGACCCAATGAACCAAGGGCTGTTTCTCCTAGGATGTGTCCCAACAGAATAACACAAAATCCTGCACAGTCCGTTTGTTTCTGTCTAACACCTACAACAGGAGAACTTAAGATCTGAGAAAAGTCTGGCTCGGCAACAGGTTGTAAGTTAACTAACTTCTTTTTTTCCCCTTTTGATGCTTCATTGTTCAATCCCTCCTTTAGCCCAAGGGGACACGTCACTTCTGGGATGGCCAAGATGATTGATAAAAAGTAGTCGATGTTATTAGATAAACACCTGGCACTGGAATTCCCCTTAAGAAGAGAACTGTATTTATGTTTGGAAAAGACTCTGGCGGAGCTTGGGGATAGCCAGTGACATCTCATGGTCCCCTGGAAGGAATACTGCTGGTTCCAAAGAAGACAGAGAGAGAAATGTGTCTATTATTCTAGAAAAGGGGTAAGGAGGGAGCAGACAGATAGAAGAACGCCACTGGGGTCAATGAGAGAGAGGATTTGCTGAAGTCCACGTGTTGTGTGATCGGACATTTCCCTAAGATTCCTCCTATCTCCAGGAAAGTTAACATATCCGTGCATCGTGTGACTGCATGTATTATGGACTCAGGTGACAGGTGAGGCTTGTGCCTTGGCAGTGACTGAGGCAGCTCATCTGCACACAGGGTGGAGAGAGAAGGCACCCTGAGCAAGCTAACCACCAAGAATCAAGAGAACTCATGTAAGGGCTCTGGGTTCCTATAAGCCTTAAAATTGAGTGTTTGAATCAAATTGACCTATAAGAACCCTGGTGGACATTCAAACTACATGAGTAGGAGAGAGCCAAATTGCCCCCAATTTTTTAAACATCTAAATGGAATTTGGAAGAATGTGTCTACTGAAATTTCTTCCCTGGAATCTAACCTCTCCTCATCCTCAGCTTCATGCTTCCACCAGGCCGGTTTTCCTGGGAAGAGGTGAAATGAGGAACAAGAACCATGTCAGGCTGCAGACAGGGAAACTAAGAAAGTCACTGTTATGGAAAAGGGTTGCACAGGAAGCCTTAGATGCGGAAGACAGCTATGGAGCTGGGCGGGAGTGACCGTCAGTTGGCAGGTCAAATACTTGCTGGATGCTCCAACTGGATCCTAGGCACTGAGCAAATGAATCCTTCCTTCTGCCCCACGGCTATGGCATGCACAGCACTGTGCAACATTTTCAGACACGTGGGGAGCCAACTGGCCACAGGTGTGAGTCTGAGATGCCGTGTCACTCTCCTGGATATTTCTGCCCTCCCTTTGTTTTGTTGCTAGCAGCCATTTTCTGAGTCTTGAGCTCAGCTTCTTTCTCTGTATAACATGGCATACATTTTAAATGGTTGCATCATTTTAAACTTTGGAAAAATGGAATTAGAAAGGATTGAGAAGGTAGACGACTGGCAGTTTTGCTCGGAGCTATCAACAAGGATAGAATCCATCTCTCTGACTCCTGACGGGTAAGGGCTGGTTTCATTTTTTGTGCCTTCTCTTGGTGGATGGTGCTGACCAGCTTTTAATCCAAGACAGGAGGACACAGTAGCAGGCAGTGTCTCTGTTCCGGTGCCTCTTTTTCACCTCTAATGCCCTCTCTGCAAGCAGAAGAGTGTTTCTGACCTATTTCTTTCTAACAGTAATTACAGCCCCTATGAATTTTCCATAAAAAGATAGATGTGAAAAATAAGTGAAAACTCGATGGAGCAAGACACGATGTTGAATAAGAATGTCACTTCCCCTCCCCTGTTTCACATTTCTCTTAACTGTAATGAACACATTCCCTTGGAGGCAGAAACCCAAGGCTGGTTGTGACAGAAATGGATATCAGGCAATTCAGGTTCATTGCCATTGGAGTGTTATGATTCAGTTTCAGTAGACAAGTGGGACCGAGGGAGTCTTTGTGTTCTGCCACATTCTCATCTCCACTCTTTACTAAATTTACTTAATTGGACGTTAGAATTTACATTGTAGGGATGAGGGTGTTCTTTCCCCCCGTCTAGGGCCATCACCTGGAGCTTCCTTATCCCAGTGTCCACTCGGGGAAAGATGGAGGGGTTGGGGGAGACAGAACGCTTCCCAGGAGAGGACTTGATTCACTCGGCCTGTATCTTTCCTGACAGCACATGTGCTGGGAATATATGTGGAGACCTCTGGAGACGTTAATGTGGAGCTAGCCAGAAAGAAAGATTACGAAAACGGGCTCCTTTCTAATGAAGTTGTGGGTCATTTTGAAAGCCTAGCGTCATGGTAAATTTGTCACTAGGCTCTCAAACATCACATGATGGCAAAAAAGAGAGGGGTATATGGCTGGGGGCTGTGTGTGCGGCTCACAGACGCAATGTCAGAGGGACCCACGAAAGGATCAGGGGAGGCAGAAGCCAGAGGAGAGGAAGACAGAGACTGGAGGAAGGCCGCGGACGGCCTGGCTGTCCCTGAGCCCTGCTCCCTGCAGCCCTCGAGAGTGTCGCCGCTCTCTGCCACCTGAGACTGGCAGCACCAGAGATTTCCTGAGTGTGTCAAAGTCCAGGCACGCCGGGAAGCGAACACTTTATTGGAAACACAAGAGAAAAAAATAGAGCATAGCAAATAGAATTGAATGACACAACACTAAGTGTTCAGAAATTGGTGAATAATCGATAGAAACACAGCTCTCTTCCTTCACTGTTTTTATGTGTGACTAATTACCAGTTTTCCCAGGTACAGATGACACGAGACAGCGCCAGGAGTCTCCACGTGATAGACAGTGACGGTTTTTGGAAATGTTTACTCTGGTTGGCCAGCTAGAAACACCCTATTGCTTTCCAAAATGTGTGGAATCTGAGGTCAGCCTGTTGTGCTCAGAGGAATCCTTGGTAGAAATCCCTGCTTGTTAGCTGACATGAAGGACAGAGATTTTCACATAAGGAGACACGTGGTTGCTCATCTGCTTTGATAAATATTCAGGGAAACAGCACTGCCCAGCATGTGGAGATAAAAACCTGTTTGACTCTGACCATGGGAATCCTTAGAGTCTGACATTTTCAGCATCCTGGCCAGTCAGAGAATAAATTCACGGCTTTTGAACATGTATGGAAATCCAGCAAGCCTGGTGGTAGCAGTTGTTAAAAATCATGAGTTTAAAATAACCCATGTGGTTCTGAGCCAAGGGGCCGACTCCACTTCAGAAGCATCAGGGCGCCTGAGCCAGCAGCTAGCAGAGTGGATCACCAGAAGGCAGAGCCTTCTCAGCTTAGCCTGGTCAGCGCCACCCCAGTGGGCCTCATGGGGTCTCTCCCTGCTCTCACCCACCAAATGTACATGGATTTACTGAACGCTGCAGGGACCGAGGGGTCTGCCTGAGCCCAAGAAGGATATTTTTCACCTGCTCCACAAATCCCTTCCTTCTCTGTTTTGGGCTGAGTTGTGCCCCTCCCCCAAATTCATATGTTGAAGCTGTAAACCCCAGGACCTCAGAATGTAACTGTATTTGGAGAGTGGACCTTTAAAGAAGTGAGTAAATTAAAATGAGTTCATTAGGATGGGCCCTAATCCAATCTGATTGATGGCCTTATAGGAAGAGGAAATTGGGGCACATAAAGAGACAGCAGGGCTATGCGCACAGAGGAAAGTCCACGTGAGAATGCAGGGAGAAGGCGGCAGTCTGCAAGCCAAGGAGAGAGGCCTCAGAAGGTGCCAAAACTGCCAACACTTTGATCTTGGACTTCTAGCCTCCAGAACTGTGAGAAAATAAATGTCTGATGTTTAAGGCCCCAGTCTGTGGCACTTTGTATGGCAGCCCCAGCAAACATTCCCTTTATCAGAGCCTTTGCCTTCTCCCTGCTGGTTTTCTCTTTTCCATATGAAAACTCAATTTAAAGAAAACATCTCAAATTCGCTTACACTGAAGTATAAGGGACAAAGAGACCTTGAAATGTTCCCTTTCTCTGGGCTGTCACGTCACTTGAATTTAACATGATCCCTACTGTGAGCCCCAGGATTGAAGATCCAAGTGGGTGACCAGGCACCAGGAGGGATGTGAGTGGACAGCGGTCATCTCCAAGTGGTCCCTGCACATCAGCCCTTGAGTCTGGTGCTCGCCCTGGAGCCTCAGGCCAAAGGACCAGGAAACTGACTTTTGTTTCCTAGTGCACTGTGGGCGAAGTGCCAGGCCCAAATGTAGGGTGCCAGGGCCTCTGTTTGAAATTTTCCCATATCACAGGAAAACTCCAGTGGTCTCCCAAATTCCCCTCTTCATTATAAGAAATCTTTAACTGAAAGGAAAGGGAATACGAAACTCAACAACAGGGTCTACATAGGAAAAGGAGCCCCAAATCGGATGGGTTTAAACATAAAAGACTTTTTTATCTTGAATAATGGCAAGTCCAGGAGCAGAAGTGGCTTCAGGTTAATTTAATGGCTCAGGTATGTCGCCAAGGACCCACAGTGTCCTCCATCTCTTTGCTTTCCTCAGTGTCAACTTCATTCTCAGATGTGCCAGCAACCAGGAGTAAAGAAAGTGTGCCTTTCCGTAGCTTTTCCTTAGGAACAAGAGCTCTTCTCAGCAGCCTCGCGGAGGATTCCTCTCCATACTCAGGTTTCTGTAAAGAAGGCTGCAGGTGGGCATAGATGTCAGGTAGTGACTAACAGCATCCACTGCGTTGCACTCTAGTTCTAAGTTATGATCAGATTTGAGAGTCCAGCACAACAGTGAATGATCACAGGAAAGGCTGTATTGGTTTAGTCCCTGTGGTGGTCAGGAGCTTACAGCCACCTCCAATGGTGGGGTTACATGGGATCAACGGCACCAAGATTGGACAGTCCAGGGAACACGGATCAGCTGTGCTTGAAGATCCACGGCAGCTCCCTGAGCCAGCTCACCTAACTTAGTTCGCTGCCGCGACCATGCTCCTTTTTAGGTCTCTGCTTGTCTTCGTATATTTCATTTTCTATTCCTTTCACTGCCACACACTTTGTGTTCTTTCTTATTTCCCAGTGCAAATTCCATACAGAAACAGTCTGCTTGGTCTGCCCGGGAGCGTCTTTTGCTCTTGACCACTGTACTGGACGTGCCTAGCCCATGACCAGGTTGCCCTTACGCCAGAGGTCTGTCTCTGGTCCCATCAGCAGGAATCTGGGGCCAGAGCAGGAACATTGGCATGTTCAGTGTAGTCATCAACTCCAAGAGCAAGTCTGTGTTTAAATTTTCTTAAATGTGGTAACTCCAAAAAAGAAAAAGACGTTGTGTTTCAAATCAAAATTAAATGAAAGTCTAATGTCAATACCTGCTTAAGTGACGTGGCATATTGCCCTCAGTATGTAAGGAGGGAGAAATAGGAGAGGGCAGGGTCTATAATTATTTATGTTTGTATTCTACTTGTTAGACTTTAGAGTTTCAGGTACTGCAACACTAAACCATATGGGGGCATTTAAGGATGTTAACGAATCCTCAAGCCATCTATTTTCACTATTATCCAAGTGCTGTTCTTTCAAATGCCATCATGGAGTACAGAAGAAGGGAATAATGATGCAAGAGTTTTTAAAATCCTGATCCACATACTGTTCCTGAAAAATACTTGGCCCCCAGCCAGGTGGGCTTAAACTCTGTCCAGAGAGGCAGCCTCTCTCCCTCTCTGCCTCCTGGAAAGGTCCAGAGAGGAAACAAGAACTAAGGACTTAATTTCATCATCATTTATACATCTGGTCCTTCCCAAGACATCTACTGAGGGTCTGGTACTGTGGTGAACTCATCTATTTTGACAAGGTCTCACATCTTGCCTAACTGGATGGAACAAATACAAGATGAAGGGAGTACCTGCAGAGAAGTCTGAATATATGAGAAGGGAGCAAGGGGAAGAAAAATGGTCTCTAGGGATTCAGGAGAAGATGTGAGTGGAGGTGGCAGTGGGAAATTTCCAAAGGGGAAAATTATGTTAAATTCAGCACATTTTATTGTGTTATGACTCTCTCTGCTTGTTTCATGTCTCTTCTCTCCTGGCTGGCTTATTAACAGAGAGAGGCTTTACACGTGAATACAGCATAAGAGCAGGATTCTGGGCATGTAACGGCCAATCAAAGAATCCTTGTGAATTTCACCAAGAGAGGAATAGATATGAACCACTATAATCCAAATTATAAGGATGATTGCTATAATCATCAGTTCAATTGTAATTATTAAGAGTGATTGTTGTAACAAAAAGCAAAGGCTTAAATTGACATTAAGAGATGAGTCTGGAAAGGACTGTAATGAAGCCTGGAAAAGACTGAAGCTGAATGGGTGAAAAAGAGTTAAAGGTGTGTGTCCGTGTGTGTGCACTCAAGTGAATAGAGCTAATGGGAGTTGAAGATAGAGAAAAGCACAATGAGAGAATGGCAGTCACCTCACGATGTCTCTGGAGTTGAAGCAGAAATGAAACAGGACAATAAAGTGGGACCTGGTAGGGTCTGATAAGCACACTCTATTGAGACCTTGTTCGCTAAGGAGAGTCTGAAGCAAAAGAGATTAGAGATAAGAAGACACCACGATAATGCATGAAAATCACTTAGAACCATGACTTCTATGTAGGAAGAACTCAATAAATGTTAGTATTATCAATATCGCAGAAAATTGTCAGTATCTCAGTAATTGCTAGATTTTCAGACTAAATTTTTTATGAACATAGACCCATGTGCTTAGGTAGCTATTTCTTTTCCTATTGGCTACTATCCAGATCCATGTAATATTGGAATAGACAGACATATGACTTTCTTCTATGCCTGCAAACATACCTGTTACAGCTGTTGTGGATGCCCAGGGGAGTCTCGATTAACATAAAGCTTTCTTTTTTCTGTGTTAATGCAGTGAAATGGCTTATATATATTAATTTCAATTTTTCAGCAGGTAGGAAAAAACCATTCCTGACTGAAATATTAAAGTCATCTTGCTATTATTCAGTAATGCTCACTTTTCTATGCTGACTGTTGAATGTCTTCCTGTCCCAGTGGCTGGGTTAACTAGTCTGGTTGATGCTTTACTTTTTAACGCTTTCATGCTCACTTATGAATGCATTACATATGTAGAAAAACTGGTACAAAATTCTTGGCTTTTATGTAAAAAGCCAAGAAAATGAGATTTCCTCAGGGTATCATATCAAGACAGACCAAAGCTGCCATCTGCTTCTCCCTGATTATAGCCGCCCACTCTGAATGAATTATGGTACCTATGAACTACCTGTGTTTCTCTCTCTTCCTTTTCCTATATAAATATTAAGAAATTTGTCTGGTAATTGGAATGCTGCTTCTGTTCATCAATTTTTTTCTTTGCCCTTTTCTTTCACATTGTCCATACAAATAGTATTATTTCAAGAAAATTCTAAAGAGACTTATGAACTATTTAAAAAATCATGAGAATAACACACTTGCAACTAGAGGTTCAAATCTTACCTAACCAACTAATCTTTATCTTGACATCCTCTTGAAGATTGAGCACAGAGTTATACATAGTTTCTCTTGAAAGACTCCATTAAAATAACAGTGAAGAGATATTAAAGAGTTATAAACTCGCAAAAGTGAAAAGGATGGAGAAGAAGCTCACAGTAATGAAAACTTTCAACAAATACGTGATGTATTAGAGTTCTCCAGAGACACAGAACCAGTAGGATATATATGTACATGTTAAGAGATTTATGTTAAGGAGTTTGCTCATGTAATTGTGGGGTCTGGCAAGTTTGAAATCTGTAGGGAAGACCAGCAGGCTGGAAATCAGGCAAGAGTTGCTGCCGCTGTTTTGAAGCAGAATTTCTTCTTCTTTGGGGAATCTCAGGTTTTGCTCTTGAGGCCTTCAACTGGTTAGATGAATTCCACTCACGTTATTGAGGATACTCTCAGGGTTTCAAGTCAACTGATTGTAGATGTTAGCCACATCTACAAAGTACCTTCTCAGCATCACTGAGATTAGTGTTTGTTTAAATCACTGGATATGATAACCTAGCCAAGTTGACCCATAAAACTAACCATCACATATTGTGACTGATGAAGCAGGCAGATGAAAGTTGTAGACAGAAATGACTACAACCTAGAAGGCGCTGACCATTCTCCTTCTACTTAAGAAACAAACAAACAAAAAACCACACACGTACCTACTCCTATACCTAGGCACAAAACACTTAGAAGCCAGGATACTACTACCCCCGTCACAATCTCTGGTAGACAGACCCTAAGTATCTCCACCTTCTAGTATTCACATCTTTATATAATTCCCTCCCCTTGAGTGTGGCAGGAACTGTGACTTGTTTCTAACTATTTTACTATGGCAAAGGTTGCAGGATGTCACTCCCATGGGTTTGTTACATTATAGAAGCCTCTGTTTTGTAAGAAGACTCTCTCTCGAGTCTCACTGAGGTCTTGATGAAGTAAGCAACCATGTTGAGGAAGCCTATTAGCAAGGAATTAGAGGGAACCTCTTGCAGCTGAAGGTGACATCTAAATGAATTCTTCCAGCAACCTGAGTGTGCTTGGAAGAGAATTCTCCCCTGGTTGAAGCACCAGATGAGAACTGTCTTTATTCACAGATGGCATGATCCTCTATACAGAAAATATTAAAACTGCGAAAAAGCTATTAGAAATAAAAAGTGAGTTTAGCAAGATTGTAGGATATAAGACCAACTTACAAATATCACCTGGATTTCTATAAACAAATAACAAACAATTGGAAGTTGAACTTTAAAAAATAGTACCATTCAACATTGCGTTACACATATAAAATGCTTAGGAGTCGGATTGACAAAGGTTGTACAAGATCTGTGCAAGAAAAACTAGAAGACATCACTGAGAGAAATTAAAGATCTGAAAAGAATGAGTGATATACCACGTTCATGAATCAGAAGATGTGGGGTTTTTTTCAGTTGTCCATTCTCTTTAAATTAATCTGTAGACTTAAGGAAATCTCAACCAAAGTATCAGCACAGCTTTCCTGTAGAAATTGATAAGCTGATTCTAAAATTAATGTGGAAATGTAATGCAAGGTATCTAGAACAGTCAAAATAACTTTGAAAATGAAAACAAAGTTAGGGGACTTCTTCCTGACTCCAAATCTTATTACAAATCTATAATAAAACAGTGTGATATTGCATAGTGATAGACCAACAGATGGATGAAACCAGATAGAAACCAGAAATAGACTTATATGCATGTGGTCAATTGAAAATTAAATGGAGAAAGGATTGGCTTTTCAACAACTGCTGCTGGAACAATTGGATATGCATATGTAAAAGAATGAACCTTGAAGTATAGAAAAAATTCTCACATAATAAATTATAGTTCTGAATGTAAAGCATAAATTAGAAAACTTCTAGAAGAAAGCACGCAAGAAATATTTGTGACATTGAGTTAGACAAGGATTTTTTAGACATAATACTACTAATACAATCCATAAAAGAAAATATTGATAATTTAAGCTTTATCAAAATTATAACCTTCTACTCTTACAAACACAATACTAAGAGGATAAAAACACTAGCCAAGGAATGGAGCAACATATTTGAAAATCACATATCTGATAAAGGACTTGTATCTGGAATATATAAAGAACCTTAAGAAGATAATAATGAGAAAAGACGAATAAAATCCAATGAAAATGGGCAAAAGATTTGAACAGCACTTCACTAAAAACAGTTTATGGATAGAAAGCAAGTCCATGAGAAGATGCTCAACATCATTAATCAAGAGGGCAATGAAAACTGAAACCACAATGAGATACAACCTATTCAGTTACAAATCTATAGAAATGATTAAAATTAAAAAGACTGACAATACCAGTGTCCCTAGGGACGTGGAGTAACTGAAACTCTTATATTTTATTGTGGGGGAGTGTAAAATGATACAACCACTTTAGTTTGGCAGTTCCTTAGAATATTAAACATCATCATATCACCCAGTCATTCCACTTCTAGTATTGATCCAAGAGAAATGAAAGCACGTATAACCACACAAAAAACTGTACAAGAATTTTAGACACTTTATTTGGATTAGCCCCATATTGGTTTCCTAGGACTGCTGCAACAAATGATGACAAACTTGGTGTCTCAAAACAACAGAAATGCATTCTCTCACAGCCCTGGAGGCCACCAGTCTGAAATGAAGGTATCAGCAGGGCCACACTCCCTCTAAAATCTCTAGGGGAGAATTGTTTCTTGTCTCTTCCAGCTTCTGGTGGCTCCTGGCATTCTCTGGCTTGTGGCCGCATCACTCCGTTCTCTCCTTCTATCTTCACATGGCCTTCTTCCCTGTATTCTCTTGTCTCAAATCTCTTTTCTCTTATAAAGACACTAGTCATTGGATTTAGGATCCACTCTAAATCCAGGATGATTATATCCTGAAATCCTTAGCTTAATAACATCTGCAAAGACCCTATTTCCAAATAAGGTCACATCCACATGCACTAGGGGTTAGGACCTGGGGGTTACAATTCACACATCTTTTTGGGAGACATGATTTAGTCCACTACAGCCCTAAATTAGGAACAACCCAAATTTCCATCAATAGGGAATGGATAAACAAATCGCAGGACACCCTCAATGGAATAACACTTAGTAATAAAAAGGAGCAAACTATTGATACACACCATAATATGGATGAATTTCAAAATAATTATGCTGAGTGAAAGAAGCCAAACAGAACAGAAGACACACTGTATGATTCAACTTATTTCAAGTTTAGAAATTGGAAACTTCTCAAAGAAAAACCTTGAGGGTGTTATGTTAAGCAAAATAGATCACACAGAGAAGGTCAAATACCCTGATTTCACTCATATGTGGAAGATAAAAACAGCAACAACAACAAACAAACACACAGATACAGAGATTGGATTGGTGGTTACCAGTGGGGAGGGGAGAGAGCAAAGTGGGTAATAGGGCATATGTGTGTGGTGATGGATGCTAATTAGTCTTTAGTTGGTGAACATGATGTAATCTACACAGAAATAAAAATAGAATAGTATACACCTGAAATTTATATAATGTTATAAACCAGTAAAACTTAAGCAAAAAAAAAATAAGAAGAAGAAAATAAAATAATAAAAAAAGAAATTGGAAACTAATCTACAGTGATAGAGAGCCGATTATTTGTTGCCGGGGGAGAGGGATGGGGGGAGTCGGAAGGGGTGGGACAGGGGTTTACAAAGAGATACAGGGAAGCTCTTTTGGAGGAAAAGAATATGTCCATTATCTTGATTGTAGTGATGGTTTCGCAGCATATATGTGTGTCAAAATGTATCACATCGGGTGGATTGTTTTTACTGTTTGCTCTGCCTCTGAATGCCGCCTCTGGTTAAGTGCCCCTTTCCCCACTCCGTGTGATTATGGTAGGCCTAATGATCAAGGGAGTGCCCAACTCCTCTGCCAGGTGAGGCTAAACAGAGACCTTTCTAGAGACTGCTGATGCTGGAATGAAGAGGCCCCAGGTGTAGACCATGAATGCCTGGAGCTGCAGAGGCCTGAAGAGTCATCTTTGCTACATTGTGAGAGAGCTCTGGTTTAAACAAAGTCCACAGGGAAAGGAAAAATAAACTCAAATGACACCATTTGAATCCCCAGATCCAGCCATTCCTGAAGTCAGCAGTAATCTTGGACTTCTCCAAGAAATGAACCAAACAATTCCTTTTTTAGGTTTAAGATAGTCTGAGTTTCTATCACCACAGTTGAAAAGAAGATTGACTTGCAAAATGCTGAATCCAAATTTGTGTCACTCTGGAGCTGAAGCTCAAAGCCACAGTGCTTTACCACCTCACTTGGTCACTAATGTCACTTAGTCACTAAGATGCACTAATGTCTTAGAGTGCAAGAACCAGTCCAGTGGAAATGTTGCCTCAGAAGGTAATAAGCAATTAAGTGTAGTACAATCCAGATACACAGGGAATGACAACAGTGTTGTCTATAATATAAGAAGATGTAGACACCAAATAATTTAAAAATAGTTCAGAAATCTGCCTGAAGAATGAAAGTGTATTGTTTTTTGAAGACAACAGAAGAACACAGGGTAGAATTGTCCAGAGTGGGTGCTGTCAGGCTAATCTAGTTTTCTTTTCAGAATAAAATGCCTGCCAGATAGATTAATGGCAAGTTCTGCTGTGACAGAGCATTTGGTCCGAGGCAGCCCAGCCTCACTGTGTGACCTTGGGATAGCTGTGTCTTCCCTTGTGCCCTCAACTTCCTTACCTGTAAAATGAGGCCATTTTAGCATTTGCAATCTTCAGTTCCATAATTTTATTTTATTTTTTAAAAAGGAGGAGGATGTCTGGCTGATGATCTAGAGGGTGGTCCTAGAATGCCTCCTTGGAAAGACTTTAACTTCTAGAGGGCCCCTGAAGGTGAATCTTCCTCTCGAACAAGCGATACGAACCTCTTAATTTCACGTTCCTGTCCCTGGTGCACAGTAAGCCAAACACTGAGACATGGGTGCTTAGAGATGGAGAAAGGTTTTATTCGAATTGGCCAAGACAAGAAGGTGGAAGCATGGGTTCTCTCAAATCTGCCTTCACAGGAGCAGAAAGCAAGGGGTTTTCTAGAGCCGAGGGGTGCAGCACAAGGAGTTTTGGAGAAAGAAACGGGTAATCCGTGTTTCTTTCACTCCAGATAAGCCCCTGGGCAATGTGACTTCTGTCAATGGCAGCTGGGGCTGGTTATCTGGTGATCCTTGGAGGAGTTCTCTCTATTCAGTAAAACAAGCTTCAAAATCCTCGTGACCCTTGGGTTACCCCTCAGGTTCAACAGAAAAGCAGCAAATTGACAAGATTCTTTTCATAACAAGGTTGAAACGTACTTATTCAATATTTACAGTAACCCTCAGGTTCCCGTATTCACAAGCTCCCTCAACCTTGGCACTATTGACATTTGGGCTGGATAATTCTTTGTTGTGGGGCTGTCCTGAGCATTGTAGAATGTTTAGTAGCATCTTTGGTCTCTATTCAGTCGATGCCAAAAGAACCCCCTCCCCCGAGCTGTGACAACCAAAAACATCTCTAGACATAGCCAAATGTCTCTAGGGTGGCAAAGTCACCCTCAGTTTAGAAACTTTTGAGGCTTTGTAATGGAGTTGAGTGCTCAGCATGGGGAGGCTTTCCAGAAGGCAATGCATGTGGCCGGTGGTGCCAGCACCTCAGGAAACAGGATCAGAATGAATCTTGAGAACTTAGAGGGAGTGACGAGAAGCAAGGAGCTGGTGCTCAGTCAGGTCCAGTAGAAGACAGGGCATCTAGGAAAATCCAAGTTCATTCCCATAGAACGGGAAAAACAGGCTGGGGGGAGAGCACAGCCAAGTGCAACTGGATGTCAAAGCATGGAATCTGGAGTTCCAGGTGCGGCCATGGGCCTTCGGAGGCAGAAGGTGGAGGCAAATTTATTCACCGTAAGTTGAGACTTCAGGGAAAATGTAACTTTTATTCTCTCCGTATTACTGATCATTTTCCAAGCCCCCACCCACTAGATAGCAGGAGAGATGGTGTTACTGAAACCAAAGTGGGTTCCCTCCTGGCAGGTTAAATCATACTCTGCACCAGGAGTAGTTGTCTCACAACGTAAGGTGTATTTGCAGCAAACAGGAGACCGTGAAGAACCATTTCCAGAGTCATGGCATCCCCAAACAAGGGGAAGCAGGGACATTTATTTGGGATGGGGAATGAATATTCAAAAGGGAGAGGTGGGAATCCTCTTGCGCAGGCTCAGCTGGAGAACATGCTTTCCATATGCTGCAGGTTACAGTAATAAGGCCTAAGCTCCTCCTGGAGAGATCTTAGCATTAAAAATAAAGCAAAGGTCAGGGGCTGGCCCCGTGGCTGAGTGGTTAAGTTCGCATGCTCCACTGCAGGCGGCCCAGTGTTTCGTTGGTTCGAATCCTGGGCGCGGACATGGCGCTGCTCATTGGGCCACGCTGAGGCAGCATCCCACATGCCACAACTAGAAGGACCCACAACAAAGAATATGCAACTATGTACCGGGGGGCTTTGGGGAGAAAAAGGAAAAAATAAAATCTTAAAAAATAAATAAATAAATAAATAAAGCAAAGGTCACAGGCATAGCTCTTGTGGTGAGGCCTGGTCTGGTTCAGGGTGGTTGGTGATTGTATCTTCTTAACGTAACAGAAGGAAAAGAAAACTATTTGGAACAACAGGTACATGCTTCCAAAGCCACCCTTGAGTTCCTTGGGGCAACTTGTTGTAACAATAGGATGTGTGTGTGTGTGTGTGTGAGGGGGAGAACTGATTAGTCCAATCCAGTCATCTTAGTATGATAAACATAGCATGTTTTCTGATTAGACAAATAATTCGAGCTCATTGTAAAAATCCAAACAACACATAAAAGTAAAGAAAGTAAAAAGCATTTGAAATTCTGCCAACCCTGCACACGTTGGTGACCGTCTTCGTGCTGATTCAATGATTTAAGGGGTCCCTCTGTGCTGAGTGCTTGGTCTTTCAGATCTCCTCCCCTCCTTTCTCCGGCCCAGGATGGCCTCTGGGTGAGTGAAGAGGCTTTCTGTGACCTTCTGTCAGAAGAGTGAAAGGGTCTTCAGATCTGGCTCCACTGGTCTCCATGGCACTGCTTATGGCCCCCCGTCTCCACTACCATTTGTGGTTGAAGTTGGAGGCTGATATAATTTATGGTTACATCTTCCTTGGCTTGGTTGGGGCGCTTAGTTTAACTGGTCTCCTCTCAGATCCTGCTGGAATGATGGACCCCTCTGAGTCTCTGTCACATCCTCTGTTGGGCACTGTGGCTCATACCAAGATAGGCCTATGGCAGGTCCATTGATGCCCAACTGAGCTACTTTCCCGGGCCACTTGAGGGCAGCAAGATGAATAAGTTCTGGGCATCTAATTACAGCACGGTAGAGTTAATAATACAGTATTGTGTACTTTAGATGTGCTAAGAAACTAGATCTTAAATGTTCTCACGCCCCCAAGAGTGACTATGTGGGGTGATGACTATGTGGGGTGATGACTATGTGGGGTGATGGAGGTATTAATTAACCTGATTGTGGTAATCATTTTATAAAATATACATATATCAAATCATCACGTTGCACACTATAAATACATACAATTTTACTAGTCAATTATATCTCAATAAAGCTGGGGGGTGGGGGTTGGGGAAGAATTTCTACTACCTGTGCATTAAGTGAGGACAGCCTCAAGACAATCTCTTCTAGAATCGAAATGTGAGCCAATGCAGAGCCCGCAGCTCGCTCATTCCCCTCAGCTGATTTGTGACACCTTCTACCCTCTTGGCCACAACCTAAAGCAAGGACACTGGGTCTGTTTCACGACTGTCCCTGTGCTGTCCTGCAGGGCTGGAAGTGGTGAGCCTCTCCCCATGTCAGCCCCAACTCCCCGTCCTCACTCCTTCTCACCTGGCAGCTGTTCTGGTGGATGAGGTGAGCAGAGGGATGAACTGGCTGACCAACAAGGGAAATATAAAGCCTGTTACAAGGAACAGCAAGTGACAGGATGTTTTTAGATCCAGGTTTGCCCCCAAACAGAGAATGAAAGGAAATGGATTATTCCTCCCAGATGATCTGGCTTTTGTAGTATTTTTGAAGATAACATTTCTCCCTTTCTGGAAGTTTTAAAATTGAATGTCTCAGGGGCTGGCCCCGTGGCCAGGTGGTTGGGTTCACACGCTCTGCTTCGGCAGCCTGGGGTTTTGCCAGTTCGGATCCTGGGCGCAGACATGGTACGCCTCATCAGGCCACACTGTGGTGGCATCCCACATGCCGCAACTACAAGGACCCACAACTAAAATATACAACTATGTACTGGGGGGATTTGGGGAGAAGAAGGAAAAAATAATAATAATAATAATAAAAATCTTTAAAAAAAAATTGGATGTCTCAGATCCATTAAACCTGCCCACTCTCCTCCTGGACGCGGGAGGATGCTCCTACTTGTCCCTCATCAGGTACACTGGCTGTTTCTTAGGCACCTGGGACAGAGGAGCTGGAATGATTCCTGCTTGGCACACAGTTGGCTCTCCGCAAACATTTGCTGAAGGGAACAGTGAAAAAAATAAACGATAGATAAACGCTGTTCTACAGAGCTAGACTAAAGTTTATTTTGTTTGAGGACTGAGGAAGAAAGGAGACGCCCCTCCAAGGTCGTGGGGGAGTCTGTGAGTCTGTGTATGCACACATTCCCATGGCTAGACAGCCAGATATTAAAATCCGTCACTGTTTTCATGCTGTCCACCTAGCCGGCTGCTCTGGTCGGCACTGACATCTGTAAACAGGTCATTTGTATTCTTCTGTCACCTGCATTACTCTGAAGGAACATCCCTCAGGTTCACAGAAATTAGTTATCCCGCAGGCTGGACAGATGATGGATAGGTGGCTTTTTCAAGGGCCCGCTCGGTTTGGAAAATGCCAGATGCCGTCACTGTTCCGCCCATGCCTTGATGCGAATGCTTAGAGAGCCAGGGGCACCCTCGGAGCAGGAGCACAAGAAGCAGACGTTTCTCCCCCAAGGGTGCTATCTCAAGCCACCCAGGACTGCCATCGCACTGGGACAATCTGTGACGTTCTTTTCTCTCCCCCCGACTGCCCCCGAGAGAACCCAACAGAGCTGCAACCTTGGAGCAAGGAGGCTGCCAGCCTGTTATCTTCATCTTTCTCAGCGGGATCTTTCGCTGCCTGATTGTCCCATTTACTCTTCCTATTCTCTTTTAAAAGCCTGGCATTCAAAGCAGAAATAATTCTGTTCTAGGATGTTGCAAGGGATCAACATGAAGTCCCCAAACCCCTTTATTTCTTTGGCTAAATGAAAGCAGGCCATTTGTGGGGTTGGCTCCTCTGGTGCCTCACGTTTCTTACAAATACGTACTCCCCACTGCTGGAACGTGCAGCTTATCTTTTCCAATCAATTCAGGTCGAACACTGTATTAGTGTGTAGGGCTCTCGTAAGAAAGTGCCACCAACGGGGTGACCTAAACAGCAGATATTTCTTTCTCACGGTCTGGAGGCTGCAAGTCCGAGCTCAAGGTCGGCAGGCTTGGTTCTTCCGAGGCCTTCTCCTTGGCCGGCCTTCTCCTCATGTCTTCTCGTGGCCTTTCCTTTGCGCATGCAGGTCTTTGGTGTCTCTCTGCGTCTGAATTTCCTCTTCTTACCAGGACATCAGTCAGATTGGATTACAGCCCACCTGAATGGCCTCATTTTAACTTAATCACCTCTTTAAAGGCCCAATATCCAAAAACAGTCATATTCTGAGCGCTGGGAGTTCAGGCTTCAGCATATGAATTGCAGGGTGAGGGATACAACTCAGTCCATAACAAACACCTGAGGTTTTTTCCTGAGTGTTCTTTTGTGCCAGCCACTGCAGTAGGCACTTACGCTCTTGTTTGATCTTCATCATGGTCTTCAATGGCAGTAGTGACTGCCTACCTGGGCAGATCCTTTAAGCCAGCCCAACTCATCCAGGTCACCCACAGTTCTCTATGGAAATTCCCTGGCAATTGATCTCATTTTTGAGCTACAACTCTCACTTTATAGCCTATCTTTCACCCAGGACTTCAGGCTCCACACCCGCAACCTCCTACAAGCTGTGCCTCCTGGGTCCCAGCGCCTTCTCTGCAGAGCCCCGTCTGGAGAGTTGCTTTGCAGATGAGAAAAAATGAAACAAAAAAGATCAAGTGACTTCCCCCAAGTCTGGCATGTGACAGAGCCATGACCCTGACCTCGGACCCAAGTCCAGTCCTGCTTTCTTTTCCCCACAGAGCCCCCAATCAATGGCTGGAATCAACTGGAAAGAATAACACCTCTGCTTAGAATCCTCAAGGCTCTCGTCAGATCTTTAAAACATATATTTTAGATAAGTAGCCCCAACAGCCCTATATCCACTAGATCAACCAGTTTGTCAACTGGAGATAGAATAATTTCTTCCTTTTCTAGTGTAAAAATTCCTCACAATTTTAATTCTACCACCAAAACCCATCATTACTAATAGTATTATTTTTTAAAGATTGCCACCTGTGCTAACATCTGTTGCCAATCTTCTTTTTTTTTTTCTTCTCCCCAAAACCCCCCAGTACATAGCTGTATATTCTAGTTGTGAGTGCTTCTGGTGGTGCTATATGGGACACCGCCTCAGCATGGCCTGGTGAGTGATGCCATGTCCACGCCCAGGATCCGAACCAATGAAACCCTGGGCCGCCAAAGTGGAGTGTGTGAACTTAACCACTGGCCAGGGGGTCGGCCCCTACTAAGAGTATTAATACTATCAGTTTATGTAGTTCATCTTTATGTAGATTTATCCACATTTGCCTGAGATTTTGCTCATAATTCTTTTATGAATCTGAAGACTTGCTCCTAAGTCCGCTTTCTTTATTCTCCCCGGAGTGTTAAAGTAAATTCACTTAGATTATGTTTATCTGAATGTCTTTTTGTTCATCTTCATTTTTTGCTGGTCTGTATATGATCTAAATACACAGTTATTTTCTCTCAATGATCTGATGATATTATTTAGTTCTTTTCTGCTTTCAATTGTTGACATAGCTATGGTCAGTCTAATGCATTCTATGTTAACAAATAGTATTTTCTTTTTAAGGTTTTTGATATTCCACATGTTCATTTTACTAGTTGAGGATTTCTTTTTACTTATCTTGCCTTGGATTAACAAATCGAAATGTTCTGTATTCTGGTGATTCATATCTTTTATCAATTCTGGAAAATTCTCAGCTCCTCCCAATCTCTCTCATCTCCCCTTCTGAAACAAGGGTAAATTGAAATTGGCAATTTCAAAGAAAGTAACCCAAATTCATCAAAAGAATTGAATAGTTAGAAAATACGATAGGGAAGTAATGACACACAAATGCTAGAATGAGAAGATGCAACATATGTCTCTTTCATTTAAACATTGTTTCAGAAGGGGAGATTAGAGAAACTGGGAAGAGCTGAGAATTTTCCAGAACTGATGAAAGATATGAATCACTAGAGTAAGGAAGCTATGGATTTGTTAATCCAGGATCTGAACTCTCTGGGGAGAATTATTTTTTTCACTTAGGTTCTAGCCCTATGCAGGCACATGACCTTGTCATCTCCCTGGGTTGATGGATGATGTCTTTCTAATCCACCCTTTCACAGAGGGTATAGCCCATCAAGAGTCCTGGCTTCATGAGAGCGTCCTTAGTTCTAACCCTTTGCCTCACATGAGCTCCAGCCTCAAATCCTTTCTCTGTGTGACTGTGGAGCCCAACCCCTTAGTAACTGGGAAATGTACCTCTGCTCCATCCAGCCACAGCATCAACTTCTGCTTGCTGCTTATTTATAAGTCTCCTCTTTGTTTGGCCCTTGGGAATTTATAGTTCTTGAGAGATATTTATCATATTTTCGAGAAGTTCTAGTGTTTTTTAAAAAAGAGAGTATTTCCAAATATTGGTAGCATATTGCATTGCCAGAAACTGATGTGTCTACTGGGTTTCCTATGTAGATAATCATATTTTCTGTGTCAGATGGCAATTTTATTTCTTTATTTCAAGAATTTGCAATTTTTTTCTCATGTTTTAATTTTCCAGGACATTCAGTCTTGAACTTAATGCTAATTTCACCATTGAGAATGATGACGGCTATAGATTTTTGGTAGATTTATTTAATCAAGTGAAGAAAGTTCTCTTCTCATCTCAATTTCTTGAGCTTTTTTTAAATCATAAATGGGTTTGAATTTATTACATGCTCTTCCTGGGTGTGTTAAAATCATTATTTTTTTCTCCATTAATCTCTGGATTTTAAGAATCACACTGATAGTTTTTCTAAGGTTGAAGTATATTTTTATTTCTGGGATGAATCCAAATGATCATGAGATAATTTTCTCCCCAACTTTTTATTTTGAAAAATTTCAAATCAATAAAAAATTAAAAAGGAATGCATCAATGAGCAGTCATATATCTTTTATCCATATTTGTTAATCTTTTGCAATATTTGATGTCTATCTGTCTCTTTCTCTTTGCACACATACACATACAGGAATGACAGGTAGCAGACTATGTCATCTCAAAATATGCTACTTTGGCATAAGGATTATTTTGAGCTAAAGGTAATTGAGAATAAACAGATACAAGAAAAGCTCTCTGCCCCTCCCCCACCATTTGCCTAAAAGCAAGACACAAATTTGTAAAGGTGCCTCCTCTCCCCTCTCTATCAGGAAGGACAGAAATTAATCACTGAGACAACTCTAGATTCTCATCAGCTCAGAGACAGCACCAGAAGAATCTACATAATCCTTGCTGAAAGGAACCTTGTCTACTGTTAATTTCCCCATAGATTTGCCTTCCCACTATTTGCCCTGCAAAAGCTCAAAGTCCTTTTCCTTTGTCTTGCTACTCCTCTAAAAATTCGTTCTTTTGTAAAGATGCTGTATGAGCCCAAGTTCTAACCACCCCTTTGAGTTACTCATTGCTGAGTGCGCTCCTGTGTATGTATGATGCACATGTTAATAAACTTCTGTTTGGTTTTCTCTTGTTAATTTGTCTTTTGTTGATCTAACTTACAGGGCCCTAGCCAGAGAATCCAAGATGGGTAGGGGAAGAAGATTTTTTCACTCCCCTGCAAACACACACAGTATATTTTAATGCACTATTTCAAAGTAATTTCTAAACACTTCAATATGTATCTCCTAAGAAAAAGAACATTCTCTGACACAACTACAAAACAATTATCACACTCAAGAAATTTTATAATACTCCATATACCATCATTAATAAAAGACATTAAATAATTCCCTAATTTATGTTTCAAGATTAAAATATAAATATGGAGAAGCATTGTGGCTATGGCAAGCCCGCAACTGGCCACAGAACAGAATAAAATGCTAAAACAAAAATTTACACTTTGATGGATTGACATGATGCTTCACTGGGAACAAAGTGCAGACATTGCCTTGGCTTTGGCAAGATGTGGTTCACTGCTGACTCTAAGAAGGGCTGCTCTAGGAGAGTGGTGAAGATGTCCTTACTGGAGTGGATGGAAGAGAGAAAAGGATGGGAGGAGTTAGAAAAAGTGAGGCCAGAAACTGTTCTGAAAAATTTTACCATGAAGAAGAACAAAGAGATAAATAGTGGCTGGAGAGGGATATGAAGTCATGGAGGTTTTCTTTTTTTTAATTGGGTAATATTAAGGTGTGTTTACATGTCAATTGGAATAATCGAGTAGAACATATTAATAATAAAAGACATAAAGAATAATAATAGTAAAGAATATATTAATAATAAAGGAAAAAGGTACAAGTGACATCCTTGAGAAAACGATAGCGTATGCGGTAAGTGGAGGATAGTGTTAGCTAGAAGGAGGGGTCATTCTCTCACCACACAAGTAAAGCAATCAGAGAATGAATCAAGGGAAGCAATTCCATTCTCTCACAAACTTCCCCTTTTCTAAGTTTGTGGGAAAAACTGTTCCCTGTTTGTGAGAATGGAATTGCTTTAGGCCAGGACTTTTTCCGCAAGGGGCTGGATAGCAAATGGCTGTGTTGCCTCTTTCAACTCCTCAACTCTCCCATTGCATCGTGAAAGCAATCATAGACAATACATAAACTAACGAGCATGGCTGTGTTCCAATGAAACTACCGTGGACGTTGAAATTTGAGTGTTCATGTGTCATGAGGTACTTTTCCTTTTGTTTTTTTCCAATCATTATAAACTGTGAAACCCGCTTTTAGTTCTAGGCTGCACAGAAAGGAAACTGGGGAGCAGCTTTCCCTTGCTGGCTGTAATTTGCAGACCTCTGTTTTACGCTGACTGCAAGTGTTTTCCTATTAAATATGAACCAAGGCTGTCATCAGCTGAGAGTATGGAGAATATGGGGATGAGATGTTAAATTCTGAGAGGTGTTAAAGAAAACCAGAGCCACACAGGGGTAAAAACATATTTTAATCAGGAGCTATTGCAATAGGGAAAAAGAGACCTCTGTATAGAACTGGGCTCAATTCCAAAAACAACCCGAACGAGTGGGATTTACAGCTAGGAGTAGGTTTGGGGTGGGCGATGAAGGTCGGAGGATAGCAAATTACTAAGAGGAGACATTGAGGGTAGAGAGAGCTCTTGCTAAGCTGACCCAACTGGATTCTTGCTGAAGGCAGGCTACTGTGATCATCTGTCACTGGGGCTGATGGAGGATGAGGAATTTGGGCAGATATCGAGCGTGATCAGAAATCAGGAGAAATCAGGGATGAAAGATTCTTGCTATACTGACCTGAGCAGAATTCTTGCCAGAACTAGGCTATGCAGGCCCGAGGAGGAGGCCCAAGGATGAGGCCTAGTTGAAAAACGGGGTTAGAGGAGCCTGACTAAAGTTTGGTCAGGCGAGAGTCTTCGTCAGGGGAGAAGAGAAGATTAGAATAACCATTTTGAAGTGAAGTGAGGGAGGTAAACTTTTTTAAGGACATATGGTAGCACTATTTTGCCAAATTAATTGTCCAATTGAGATTTGTGGTAAGGAAAAACACATTAAGGTGAGTCCATTCAGTACAGCTGTGTGATTTTCTCCAGGCTCATTTAGCTGATTTGTAGTGAGGAGTAAGCTGCTGCTTAGATGCTACCAGATTTGGGTGTAGCTCAGGGAGTTCAGAGGTGGGGGGGGGGGGGGGGGAAGGTCTTTAACAGTTTGCTCTACACGGAATCCCAGACAGCTACAGGGAGAGATGAGGACATTAGCGTCATATTATTTAATGAAGATATAGTATTATGGGAGGTCTCAGCGAGGTCAGAACATCATTGGAATGGAGTTAGAGTCCACTGGAATACAGAAGTTGAGTCAGAAAGAGGGAAGTGAAAACACGACAGTTTAGAAACGATGCCTTCTTTCAGAGGGACAAGATACCGCCATGAGTTGCGTGGCTGAGATGGTGTTGAGAAAAGAATAAGTGGCGCTGTTGAAATAATTGGCTGATGTTGAAATCACAGTAAATTAAGCCAGGGCAGGTGGTAAAGAGTCAGGCAGCCAAGCAGCTGCCGAAGTCATCGGTGAGGAAGGCGTGATGGTTATGGGACCATACTTGAAGCCAATAGGAGTGATCAGGGGTTTTGAAGTCAGCTAACATGCAGTTCAAGGCAGCAGGTGGAATTTCTCTGTTTTGTTTTGTTTATTTCCTGGAAGAAAAGAGGAACTCTCCCCTGACAACTTCTAGGCACGTATTCATTGTATGTTCTTGGTTGAATGCTTCCACAAAGTAAATATTCTAAATGAAATGTGTTTCTCTGGGTCCAGGTTAGAACTTTTATACTCTCTTCTCATTGACTGCATTTCCTTCAGGGTCACAATTCTTTTTAACTTTGTCATACAAAGAAGTGTTCTTCTGGGGCCCCCAAATAGCTCCTGAAAAGTAGTTAAGAGCTGCCCGTGCTTCGCGAAATTCAAACGAAAAGCCCAGATTTCTGGTGGTAACCACAATGCAGTCTATACAGAAGCTGGAATATAATAATGTACACCTGAAATTTACACATGGTTATAAACCGTGTGACTCAATAAAATAATTTTTAAAAAATTCAAAGTAGAGCACGTAAAGCAAAGTTTAATTGCGTATCTGCATGTTATTGGTAAAATGTGTGACTTTGCCTTTGATCTGCCTCACAAGAATCAATAAGCCATTGCAAATGCAAAACACAAGAAGTGAGGAGAAATAATTTTCTCTCTGGGCTGAAAGCACATTGCTTCTTTCAGTAGCTGGAGATTAAATCTCCTTAAAGAAGTTCTCTGTGTTACACTTATAAATCACAGGACAGCAGTTGGGTTCTCCAGTATCTACTGATAGACTTTGAAGGAGCCAGCGTGTTGTACCACCCATGGGGGGCAGTACACACAGGGCAGTTAGTATTGGGCCTAGATAGCAGAGGACTAAATGGGTGAGTTGTCAGAATTTAATATCTGCTAATAGCTTGAGAGCAAAACATTAAGACAAGGATCAGATTCATTACGTTCAGGAGAAAGATGGTTTATGAAAAAAATGGAAAACAGATGAAATGAACATTTTTAAAAGAAAATGATAAGTTAGCATAATTGACTTAAAAGAAACAAACGGGAAACCTGCATAGACTAATAAACATTAGAGAAATCAAATTCTAATCAAGATTCTTCCCCTACCTACTCACTCACCCAAAAACTACACCAGGCCAAGTTTATAGGCAAATTTTTGCAAATTTTCAAACAGTAGTTACACCATATCTTATAAAGAATGTACCTAAAAATATAAAAAAAACTAAAGCTATCTGATTCATTTTTATTACCTTGATATAAAAACTGGGAAAAGACAGTACAAGAACATAAAATTGTAGGCCAGGAAATTGAATCTAACAGCATAATACAAATAATCATCATAACCAAGCTGGTGTATTGCAGAGTGAAATGATAGTTCAACATTAGAATATCTGTCAATATAATGCTCCACATTCCTGGAGATTAATAAGTAAGAACCACATACAGAAAAAAAGCATTTGATAAAATTCAGCATCAACTAATGGTAAATCTGGTAGCAATAAAAACGCTTAGCAAAGCAAGAGCAGAATGGAATTTCCTCAACTCAGTAAAAGATTTAAAATATCAAAAGCAAACATGATGTTTAATGGTCAACTCTTAGAATGTGTTCCCATTAAATTCAGGAATAAGAGACAATGCCGGCTGTTTCTACCGTTGTTTACCATCAAAGTGTAGGTCCTGGTCCTTCTAATAAGAAATGAAAAGAATGGTGTGAAGATCAGAAAGCACAAGGTAAACTAAAGCTGTCGTTGCTTGAAAACATCAGCAACTCTTAACAAACAAATTAAGAGAATAAATGGGCAAACTCTTTGGACTGAAAGAGAGCTCAACAATATACGAAATTCAATTACGTTTTATTACACCCACCAGTAACAAATGAAAAAATATAGTAGAAAAAGTAACACCAGTTTTAAAACTATGAAAAATATGGAAGTCCTTTTCAAGAGCTAGTCAAAAGTATGGCTAGGCTGAGGATTTAAAAAGATGATCTTCACTTTGGGGAAAAAGTGGCCCCGAGAGAGCTGAGTCAAACGCTGTAATGTTTTCAAGGACTCACTCTACTATTGGTCTGTGTTCCAAACTCCTGCATTTGAAGCGCTGTGGTCGTGCTAATTCTAATAATTCTCACCAACAGATCCTCCCCGCTGGAAAGCCCTTCCGGGTCCTCGGCTTGGTTACTCCCCTGAAGACTGAGCTCCTTGAAGGTTTGACTGCGTCTCCTTCACCTCTGAATCTTCAGTACCTAACACAGTATTTGGCACTAAGGAAAGGGCGCAGCACATCCTTCTTTGTTGAAAGGCTGGCACTTGGAAGAGAAGATTTTTGTGTACATATTTTTATATAGTTTTTATGCACACCGTTACCTGACCTAATAGACCGAAAATGTTGTGGGTGGTGCTGTATTCATGTGGAGGGTTGATATTATAACTTTCATATCACATAATGATATTGTGTTTTAAAAATAATTTATAGCACTCAAAGGCGGCTACTCTGCAGAAGCTTTAAGCCAAGGACACTGGGTTTGTGTTTCTGATGAAACGTACTTTTCCCAGGAAAAGGCTGAGTAGGACGGTACTTCAAAATAACATCAGGCCCACAGGCTACTGAAAATACACTCATTCAAGGATTCTGTGTAGCCCCTTAACACTTGGTGAATTGCATTCTGAGTCATTCGTTTGGAGCCTTCTCCTCTCAGGCTTTTGTCTGAAGTAATCAAACTGGGGTTGCATTTCCTACTCCCGCTTTCCTCCTTAAATGACCTCTTTCAGTGGCTTCTGCTAGAAGAAGATTGCCTTTCAGAAGCCGACTCAGGGAGGCTGCAACGGAGCCGGTTTCCCTGCATTGCTTGCCCTGTGCCTGCAGCACCTGTGGCTTTGCTGGTATCTGAATTGCATTGCCCTTTTTATGATTTCTTTTCTGTCCTGATAAAGATAATAATAATGCCTTTAGTTTTTGTTTTGTTTTTTGTTTTTTTTGAGGCTAAAGTCACGTTTATTGGGAGACAGGGGCATGTCATGGCCACTAATGTGTGTCTGTTAGGGAGCGGGGTGCAAAGACTGGCTCCTGACAACCCGCTAGGGGCTCATTCCTGGCTGTAGATGTTGCTCGGCCAGTAGGATCATCTGCTGGGCGTGTCTATGCCACCACAGGCCTGGGAGAGCCAAGCAGAGGGAAGGTGAGGCTGCATCAGCTGTTGGGAGCCTAGAGCCCACCCCCGCAGTCCATGCTTCTAGAAGGCCTGGAACCCCACCGTAGCCACGGCCTCCACAGCTCTGGTCATGGGGATCTCCGGAGTTTGAAGCCCCCTCCAGGGTCACCAGCTTCAGAGACCTGTCCGTCAACATCATCACCTTGTCTTCCTCTACCTGGGTCGCCTGTACTGGTCCCTTGTGCTCTGTTTGAGAAGAAGGGGTTCAAGGACCTTTTCCACTGGTTCCACCCTGCTCGGGCAGGCACCCTCTGATTCCCAAGCAAGCAGGCTAAACCCCGCCCATCATAGCACTTCAATGATATCATTTATTTATGCATAATTCCCAGAGTCTTTTTCAAATTAAACAAATTTTTTCCGTCTGTCTTCAAATAAAATCTTACTTAGAAGCTTAAAATAAATCCCCAGATTAAGGGGCTGACGTGCTCTGGCTCACGGGTGCATGGTAGGGGTGGCGGGGAAGGTGTGTCTCAGAATCCAAAGGTTTCTGCCTTTAGGGCTGCAGGGATCAGATTTCAGAACTACTGACACGTGTTGTTACCTCAACCCTTCAAACTGGATTAGGCAGGCATTTTAATTCAAATTTTCTAGGTTACTGAATTTACGCATCACCCAGGATCTTGCACCTAGTGAGTAACAGAGCCAAGACTAGGCTGACAACTTTTCAAAGGAGCCCGGTGGTCTTTTCACAAACATGATAGGAAGTTAAAGCTGGGAAAAAGTGAATCTTATATATAAAATGAGTAACACTGCATACATTCTAATGAAAGTTATACTTATAAATATATTTCTTCAACTAAAAATTTGTCCACTTGGTTAAATAAATTATGGTGCACCATTTCAATGGACAGTTTTACAGTTGCTAAAAAGAGTAAGGCACTTTTTCTGTACTGATATACAATAATTTCACTGTTAAATGAAAAAGAGCAAGACAGAAGGGCATCTTGCATACAGTTTTTAATGTGCTATCATTTGTGTAAAATGCATGTATGTATACTTGTGTGCATTTATGTGTATGCATATGTCTAGAGTATAGTGGAAGAACACCCCACAAATGTTTGACACTAGTTCCTTCCAGAAGAGACATGAGAGTAATGGGATTAGGAGCGGGAGGGAGAATTACCTTTCAATTCATATCACTTGGTACATTTGGAATTTTGTGCCACCTGCATTTAATCACGATTAAAAAGTAGTTATTTTATATGAAAACTTGATCTATGACAATACTTTTTACTAAGGGCTGCTTTCTGACCCACAATCATTATCAGGTTCCCCACGATGTGTCCTCATGTCACTGTATGCCATATCTTTAATTTATTCATCGATTTGCAGTTACTCAACTGTTTTGTGAATTAGTTGATTAACATCAATCTGTTTCACAAGACTCGTAAGCTCCAGAAAGTCAGGATCATGTCTATGTTTGCTCTTTCTATCCTTTCAGGAAAAACTGTCTAAAACTTGAACATGGGCAAAGAGGTTTTTGATGTTTTTTCATTGTCTGGTGGATCCTCCACAGATTATCTGACTCTCTAAGGGCCTACGTCTTTGATCATCTTTCTGCTGACTAAGTTATTTTGTTACTCTGTATACGTACAGGTTAAGCTACAGAAAACTGATAGTTATGTAAGTGATTCTTGTCTATAGGTATGCAAATAATTTGTCTAGTAGTTTATGCCTTATTGAAAAGATAACCTCCCAAACATTACATTTTATTGCCATGTAGGATATTAACCAGTTTTGCATCTATTAGTCAATTAATTTCAGCATTCTTCAGTATTGTATATATGTATATATATATTTTCATTTTTTAAATTCTTCTTTGACCCATTTTTTAACATTTTACCACTTCCTATTAAGTCAGAAACTGTGAAGGGTCTGAGATGTTCCCTTACTTGCAGAAACACTAGGCTCTGCGTAGGATGTCACACTTTTGTCATTCATTGCAATAACAGTGTAGCACTGGCTCCTCATGCCCAACACCTCACTGGGTGATGCGATGAGAGCAGATGGTTACACCTGTGCATGCAGGAGGTTGTACCACAGGAGAGAAACTCCAAAATTATGAATCTTGGTGCTTATATAGGAGCTGGAACACCCACACCTCCTCCCCTCTAGAGAAAGAGACAGAGATTATTTTTCACCCAGAGTGTAAACAAATTCTCTTGGAGGAGGGGAAGATCCCTACCATGGAGAGTACACATTTGGCTCTGGGAGCAATAAGAATGATATTATTAGTCTTTGGATGGGAGCAGACGCCTCTACCATAAAGGAGGCAAGCAATTTTGTGTGGAATACCCATAAAAAGCGAAGAGCAAATGCTTCTGGGGAGAGAAGGAGACATTCCCTATCATTCTAGCATGTCAGTTTCGTTGCTCAGGAGGCGCCCACTGTGTAGGAATATGGAAGTAATATAGGAAGGATTGCCTTCCAACAGTTCCCTCATTAAGGAGTTGAATAAAATCTTTGATATGTGTTCATTTTGTAATTATACAAAAGTCAGAATTTTAGCTTTTTGAAAATTATACGTTAGAAATTACAGTGTCTTTTATAGTACCCAGCACATAAAAGATGTTCAATAAATATTTATTGAATAAATAAATAATAAATGAATAAAAAGTTAAGAATTTAATTTTTTTCTATTTTCAAAAAATGATATGGCACTTTCATGATTTAAATAATATTATAGAAAATGCCCACGTCGCTTCTTTTTTCCATTTTTTTTACTGGTACAGCCTGTGAAATAATCATTATTAATTAAGCTCCTTTATTCTAAAAATGTCACTCCCACTTTGCACATTGTGCCCTGTGTCCCTTCATTTCTTTTTCAGAGATTAGCCCTCAGCCATCACACATTTCGTACCAGCCAGCAGTAGAGGAGAGCTTGATGAGCACATGTGATGCTTTGAAAAAGAGAAAGGGTCTAAATAGGCACATTCTAAATTCCCTTGATTACAGTTTATATTGATTAAGATTCTTTTGCTTGCAAATAACAGAAAATCAATTCAAACTACTGATAGCAAAAAAGAAAATTTATTGGAAGGATAAGGCGTAATGTTGTTGAATTTGAGGGCGATGAAGCAGCTGGACCTTTGGAACAGAACTGAAGACTGCAGTGCTGCAGGGCCCAGCGAGCCCTCTCTCCATCCTCATTTCTGCCTCTCTCTCTGTACATCTGTTTCATTACTCTCTCTCACTGCTTTCTTATTAGCTGCATGGCCTGGTAGAAAATGGCTGGAACCTCCTGCTCCCAAGGAACAGTTACTAATTCCAGACTGGTGACCCAATAGAAAACAGATCTCTTGCTTGCTCAGGCTGAGGAATTGCTTTCCCAGTTCCCAGGGAAGAGACTGATTGCCCGGCTGTGTCATGTACCCAATCAATGCGACCAGAGGATGTGGTGGGGGGAGCAACACACTGCAGGAATGTGTCAGCCTCTGGGATAACCTTGTGGCTAGCAGGGAAGGAGGGAATTTCTAGAACAGTAGAGCTAGTCAGATAATTCAGTAAGTGCTCACTAGAGTAACTTTTCAAAACAACTTGTGAAAAAAGGAGAGCACCAACCCAGCAAACTGGGAAAGCATAAAAGAGGGCAAAGGCACAGTCTTGTAATTAAGAAAGAGAATGGAGAAAGTGAGGTTGCAGAAAAACAGAATAAATGAGACTCAGAGGAAGAATGGAGAAGGAGGAAATTTTCCAGTACGGTGATAATGGTGCTTGCGTTTTCCTGGAGGTGTTTGGAAATCTAATGAAGGAAGTTTTAAAAGCATTTTGTCATTTCTCATGTACTATTCACTGGAACTTTGTTCAATGATGGAAATGTTCTATATCTGTGTAACCACAGGGCGAGGAACAGAATTTGCCACCCCAAAATATGCCTCTTTGACATAAGGATTATCCTGAGCTGATGACTATTAAGAAACAACAGACATAGGAACAGCTCTGAAAACCTAGTAGAAATTACCCTTTTTTAAGGGAAATTTACATTTATAAGAGGAACATCCACATGTAAGGGTGTCCCCCTCGCCATACCTGGAAAGGGAGGACTACTCTAAATCTCTAGAAACTCTTATCGATGGAGAAGGCAATGACTTAAATCTGCATACCAGGGCCTGGCCCGTGGCCCCATGGCCTAGTAGTTAAATTTGCTTGGTCAGCTTTGGGGGCCCAGGGTTTTGCTGGTTTGGATCCTAGGCACGGACACAGCACCACTCATCAGGCCATGCTGGGGCGGCATCCCACATAGCACAACGAGAAGGACCTACAACTGGAATATACAACTATGTACCGGGGGCTCTGGGGAGAAAAGAAAGAGGAAAGAAAAAAAGATTGGCAACAGATATTAGCTCAGGTGCCAATCTTTAAAAAAACGGAGAAATCTGCATAACCACTTTATTCTTGTTTACTGTGCCTTCCCTGGTAACCTCTCATAACTGACCTCATCTTAACAACAGAAGGTTAAAGCTGTTTCTCAGGGGCAGCGAGGCAACCAGGAGCATGCACAGAAGAGAAAATTTTGAACTGCCAATCAAAACTCATGCTGCCAGCAGTTCCGCATACCAGCTTTAGCATCCCTAATCCCTTAAACTTTATCCCAAACCTTGGACAGGCAAGTTAGGTTTGAGAGCCTGGTCTCCTGTCCCTTTGCTGACCAACTTTGCAGTAAAGACTTTCTTTTCTCAAAAGCCGGTGTGTCATGGCGTTGGCTTCTGTGCGCGTTGAGTGGCGAGCCCTTGTGCTGTAACATCAGCCTATCCAATTCATAGTCCACTAGCCATGTGTGGCTGTTGAACGCTTGGAACGTAGCTAATGTGGCTGAGCATTTGAATGTTAATTTTATTTAATTTTAATTAATTTAAATTTAAATTGTCACAGGTGGCTAGTGGCCACCATATTGTATAGAGCAGCCTCATACTGAGGGACTGAATATACAAACAGACAATGGCCACACCACAAATAAAAATAAGACTCTTACCCACAACGTGCAGCAAGCTGCCCAGGAAACCAAGCCCCTTATCTGCAAGACCCAGCCCAGGAGGCCATCCCACTATACATCAGACTTATAGGGAGCCAGACGACCATGTCTAGTAACAGCCAGGAAACCAATCACCTCTGTGACATTTGGCCTCAAATGGCCAGGACCTGATTAATAACTGACGGCTTCATCAATTTTTGTCCCTGTTAGACTTAGGACCAACCAGAGAAAGCCAAATGTGCACTCCTAGCCAATCACATGGGAGTCCCCTCTTCTGTTTAGCCCACCTATAGCCTCCCGGTGCCAATGCCTCCATCAGGGCATGCTGAAGTCTTCCCTTTTGTCCTCTGTGAAGTTTCCCGACTCCTCTGCCTGCCTTTGAGTCTCTGCCAAAAGGCAAGTGATGGCGGCTGACTCCTCTACTGTAATGACTGAATAAATAGCCTTTGCTTGTTCTCCTTTGGGGGGTCTTTGTTTATTTCCCCATAGCATTGATTAAGTGTGTTTTTAGTTATCCCCATAAATATCACAGGAAAGGCCAGAGGGTTAGAGATAACCATGCCCTTAATTGGTTTGGCATCATTTCCCCAGCACTGTAGGCTCACGGTATCTTAATGAGAAACCACTGTTTCACAGGGATTTATATTTTTTTAAAAAATTGACAAAAGCCCCAATCATCCTTAATATATGGGGACATGTATTCAATTATCTGCTTATATTTATTACATATGCCTACTTATAAGTGTATAGAATAGGGTTGCCAGAGTTAGCAAACAAAAATACAAGATACCCAGCTAAATTTGAATTTCAGATAAACAAGGAATAAATTTTTTACAGAAGTATATCCCATGCAATATTTGTCCTATTGTGCTAAAAATGATTCATTGTTTACTTGGGATTCAAAATTAAGTTGGCACCTTTTATTTTTTCCAGCAGGCCTGGTACACATGCCCCTCTGGATGTGTGACTATGTCTCTTGCACAGCCCCACTCTATCAATCTTTAGATAGGGCACAAACCTCAGGAGGAAGGGCGGACAGAACCAGAAATGTTTCTAGATATCCTACTTTGCCATGTCCCTCTTGCCTTGGATGGAAGGAAAGAGTTAGAAAGAAGGTAAGAGAGGGAATCAGAGCAGAGCACTGGTGAGGTTTGCATTTGCTCAGGTGGGGCAGGGGTGTCAGAATGGACAGAATCCCCAGGCCACCAGCCTTGTGGCACCCATGGCATCTGTCCCTGGTGGTTCAGTGCTATGCTGGATTCCAAAGGAGATTCGATAGTCTGTGTTATCCTTCCAGGGACCCAGAAATGCAGTTCATTTCATTGAATTTGGATCTGCTTCTGTATGTGTTTTGTCTCCTGGTCCTGGGTCAACAAATCTATAGAGCTCGCTCTTTTATTAACAATTGTAGTGAAAACCTACTATGTGCATTGTTCTAGTTGCCAGAAATTTTGCCAAGAATAAGGAAAGATCCTTGCCATGATGAATGTTATGCTCTACTCCAGGAGGAAGATAATAAATGAGCAAGAAATAAATGATTGGATATGTACCTGTTAGTAATACACGATATGAATAAAAATTAAGCAGGGCAAGAAGAAAGAAAGTGGGTAGAGTCAAGCGTCAATTCCTCCCCCAAATCATCAAAATAACCTGCTGAGAAAGCAGAGTCCACCACTCCTGTGACGTCAGTGCTGAACAGGAGAGCACCACCATGACAGTCTCAGAAGTGCATCCAGGGGGGAGGGGAAGGCGGGATGCTGATGAATTTTGGGGGGTCCAGGAAAGCTTTTCACCATCAGGACTGACTGGATTCTTGGCCGCAGACAGGCTTGGGTTTGGAAGAGAGCTGTGAAGGGGAGATTGTTTGGTGAGCCCAGCTGAACAATCTCTTGTTCTGAGAAGAAAGAACTTACTTGAATGAAGTCTAGTGTTGTTTGGATAAATGGATATTGTGGAGCTCCTGAAATAAGCAATAGTATTATCTGCAAATTAAATTTCCTGAGCAAGAGTGTCCTAGGATGGTGCAGTCCTGTTGCTGCAGACAGTGAGCTGTGTAGCTAAGACAATTAGAGGGGGAGGGGCTATTCAGATAGTGTGGCCCAGCGACACTGGTGTGGCACCTGAGTAGGGGCCTGACTGATGCAAAGGCTGAGCCACAGGCAGTTCTGGAAAAGGGCATTCCAGGCAGCAGGGAGAGGGAGTGCCAAGCCCTTGGAATGGGAATGATTTTAAGAGTTCAAGGACCAGCAAGAGAATCAGGATGGCTGGGGAGCCTAGTGAGCAAAGGAGAAACTACTTTTGAGATGTGGTCAGGACCTTCCCAACCCCAGGAAGGGGTTTGGATTGCATTCTGAGTGTTATGAGAAGTCGTTACTGGCTTTCAAGATAGGAGCGATCTGATTTGTGGGGTAAAGGACCACTTTGGCAGTGAGACCAATTAGGAGGCTCTGGCAGTGGCCCAGGTGAAAGATCAGGTGACTTGATCTTCGGACGTAGCTCTGGAGGTGAGGAAAGGTCACCGTTGTAGAGATATACTTTAAAGGGAGATGGATTGGATGGTGGAGGTGAGGGAAAAAGAGGAACCAAGGGTAATACCTAGTGTTTTGGCCTGAACAACTAGGTAAAAGGTTGTGCCATATGTTACGGACTGAACTGTGTTCCCCCCAAATCTGTATGTTGAAGTCCTAATGTCATCGATTAGTTATACCAAGGAACTGGAGGGTAGGTTTGGATATTTTAACTTTTTTCAAATTGTTCTTTTTCCTTTTGCTATAAGGAGACGCAATCACCAACCACCCTGAACCAGACCAGGCCTCACCACGAGAGCTACGCCTGTGACCTTAGCCTCATTTTTAATGCTAAAATCTCTCCAGGAGGAGCTTAGGCCTTATTACCATCACCTGCAGTGAATGTGGAAGCATGCTTTCCAACTGAGCCTGCGTGAGAGGATACCCACCTCTTCCTTCTGAGTATTCATTCCCCATCCCAAATAAATGCCCCCGCCTCCCTTTGTTCCGGGACGCTATGACTCTGGAGATGATTCCTCAGGGTCTCCTATTTGCTGCAACCTTCCTTTGTGAGACAACCTCTTCTGGTGTAGAGTCTGGTTTAACTTGCCAGGAGGGAACCCACTTCGGTTTCAGTAACAAATTGGTGCCCAACATGGGGCTTACCTCTTTATGGTGCTTGTGCCGCCAGCTTGATATCGCTGCCCCAATGGGAGACTCAGTGGCCGCACTGAGCACTTTCCTCGGTGGCGCTCCCAGCGGAGGTGAGGGGTGCCAACCCTATAGCATGGCTATGAGTTCTTTTTTTAAGTTGGTGCACAAAGCCTGCTTGTTGGGGCCTGGCTTCGGGTTTTGAGTCCCCAGTCAGGGGTAGCCTGGCACAGGGAAGTGAGAGTCCCCTCCGGTGGGAAGGATTGCATGACTCAGCCACTCCAGAAGGGCCACTGCTCAGCTCAGGCGAAGTGAGAGCAATCCTTGTTGACTAGTCAGGGGCTCAGGTCCTCTCTGGAGATTGAGTCTCCTCTGGATTGCACGACCTGGTCACTCTGGTGAACGGGGGCAATCCCTGTTGACTAGGTGAGGGGTTCAAGTCCCCTCTGGAAATGGAGTCTCCTCTGGCATGACAAGGTGGGGGTTCAAGGCCCTCATGAAGTCACTGAGTCTGTGTTGTGCCTGTGATTGGAGGAGGGGTCCCCTTAGACAGGGCCAAGGCCCCTCTGAAGTTGCTGAGCCTGTTTTTGTTTATTTGTTTGTTTGTTTTTGTCAAGGACTCTTGACGTCAATGGTTTTGTGGAGGACGCTCGACATCAACCTTGTTTTTCCACAGTCTGGCTTTTCTGGACTCCTACTCTTTTTTCCCTTGGTCTCGCTCTCAGTGGTCCCTGAGTGAAACCCAGCATCCACCAGTTTTCTTTTCCCTTTAAGCATTTAGTTACTCAGCCTGGGTCTCGTTTCAGGCTATTAGGGTTCTAAACCTCCTCTGGGCACAACTTTGTGGCATCTGTGTCACCACTAACCATCACAACTTGCTCCTGGGAGGTTGGAAACAGACCATAAGACACTAGAATATGGGGGGAGCAAGCTCCATCCCAGAGGAAAGCCCACTGTGCTGCATCCTCCAGAGTTGGAAGGCCTTCCGGTATTCCCCATTGACCCGAGAGCAGATGATGCTTTTATGTGACTGAGCCTGGCCGCAATATTCACTGGAAGATGGGGAAAGATGGCTCAAAAATGGGACCCTAAGTGTTAACACCATACTACAATTAGATCTATTTTGCAATAGAACCAAGAAATGGGAAGAAATCCCCTATGTCCAGTGCTTCACGGCACTATGTCGAAGTGAAGTGTTAAAGGTTGAATCTAAAACTTTCTGATGGGGAGGACCTGCTCCTCCAAATCAGGCCAGAGGCCACAACAGGGCCAAACCTCTTACTGTCTCCTCCCACCGCAGGGATCCCCCTACAGGGAATTGGACTCTCCAACAACCCAAGGTCCTTCACTCTCTTCTTCCAGATAGTACGACTATATTAGGGACCAGTTACAAACCTGGGATAGATCCCCTAAGACAGGGGCCTCACAGTGAGGGGACACTTATTAACATGCATATCCCTTTTTCCACCTCTGATTTTGATAACTGGAAGGCACATGCTAAAGGACTGAGCGCTAAGCCAGAGGAGTTCATAAATCTGACGAAGGGAATCTTCGCCACTTATAATCCAATCTGGGCAGATATTCAAAGCCTGTTAACTACACTTTTCCTCATGGCTGAGCAAAAGTCATCTGTTCTGTTAAAAGCTAGAGAACAAGCAGATAATGAAGATGATCCAGGATCAGACATCCCCAGACCTGGTGGACAGGCTGTGCCAGGGACTGCCCCCGGGTGGAATCCCAATGATCCTGAGAATCGAGGAAAGCTAGCATGTTTTCGGGGTCTGCTTTTTAAAGCCGTGAAAATACTGAGCCAGTTGCCCAATAACAAGTCTAAATTAAGAGAGGTCCAAGAAGGCCCTGAGGAAAACCCCCCCACCTTTTCTTAGAGGCTGTGGGACTGCCTCAGGAGATACACAAATTGAGACCCCAAGGCCCAGGGTGGTAAAGTGGTTCTTAATCCCCATTTCATATCTCAAAAGTGCTCCAGACACCCGTAGGAAACTCTGAAAGTTGGCTGTGGGTCATGATACAAATCCTGCACAACTCTGAGAGGCTGCATTTAGGGTGCCCAATAGCCGGGGTGGAACTGAAGATGAAAAGGAAGACAAGAAGATGAAAAGGCAAGCCGCCCTCCAGTCTACTCAAGGTTACACGAGGGAGAGAAGAAATACTCCATGGATGAGTGACCCTGGCCCCCACCGAGGGACCAGAAAGCCACCAACAAAGTTGGGGGCTAATCAGTGTGCAGACTGCCAACAGGAAGGGCTTTGGTGGCAGGATTGTCTGAACCGTCCCCAGAGAGGTAAGGGATCAGAACAAGAGCAAGCTGTGAAAACTTCCCTTGACTACACATGAGATGTGATAAGGCTGTGGGGCTCCCCAGTTGGCTCTAGAAGGGCTGCGTGACCTTGGCAGGAGGAAAGCAGGTTGAATTCTTGCTTGATACTGGAGCCACATTCTCCACGTTAAATGCCCACAAAAAGAAACTCTTCTAAAGGAAAGTGTGACATAAAAGAGGTCTCAGGAAAAGGAGAGACCAAAAGATTTCTGGAGCTCTTGACCTGTGAAATAAGACAAAAACTGCTGAAGCATTCTTTACTGTGTGCACCAGAATGCCCCGTTCCCCTTCTTGGGAGGGACATGCTATCCAAGTTAAGGGCCTCAATAAGCTGGGAACAAGAGAAAATAGAGATCCAAGTCCCCAAAAGTCAGAGAGTTGAGCTTTTGGCCTTATTACAGGACATACCAGCACCTGAGAAGGAAGAGATTCCCCTAAATGTTTTAAGCTGATTTAACTTGGAATTATGGGCACAAGGACAGGTGAGGCAAGCAGCCAGTGCCACACACACATCAGGAAAAACTGAAGCAGGTAGATCACTGGCCCCGGGTAAAACAAACACCCCTTGAAGCCAGAAGCCATAAAGAGGAATCCTTCCCGTAATCATTAAACTGGGAACAGGAGAATCCAGATTTATTCAAGACCTTAGTGCTGTCAATGCTGTACAGTACTGGGTTTATAATAATAAATATCTTCATTTTGTTTCTGGCACAGAGCTCCTAAAACTCTTGTAATTTCCCATATAAGAGCCATAGGGCATCTTTTGTTGTAATAATCACTTTAGTCCTCAGTTTCTGAAATAACTCCAGAGCAATAAAGGTGAAATGGGTATCTTTTTGCTATTCCTAACAAGCCCCTTTCAACCACATCTGAGTTTATGTTAATAAGGTGACTTTTGGAAAGCCCCTAGGGTTGAAGCTTTGAGCCCCATCCCCCCCCACCCCCAACACCTCCATGGTGGGAAGAGGGGCTGAAGATTGAGTTCAATTGCCAATGGCCAGTGATCTAATCAACTGTGCCTGTGTGATGAGGTCTCCATTAAAACCCAAAGGGATGGCATTCAGGGAGCTGCCGCATTGGCGAACACATGGAGAGTTGGGGAGGGTGGCACTCCCAGAGAGGCTCGGGGATCTCTGCGTCCCTTTCCCACATGTCTTGCTCTATGTATCTCTTCCATCCAGCTGTTAGTAACTAAAGTGTTCCCTTAGTTCTGTGAGCCGCTCTGTGAAATAGATCAAACCCAAGGAGGGGGTTGTGGGAACCTCTGGTCTGTGGCTGCTTGGTCAGAAGCACAGGTGACAACCTGAACTTGCAATTGGCACCTAAAATGGGAGGTGAAGGGTAATCCTGTGGGACGGAACCCTTAACCTGTGGGACCTGATTCTATCCCCAGGTAGATAGTGTCAAAATTGAGTTAAATATGTTAAACTTCTCAGCCAGTAAGGGATATAAAGTGTCTAAAGGGAAGGCACATGTATCTAAAGAGACTGTAAAGTATTTGGGGTTCATCATTTCTAGGGGACAACACAGCCTTCCCCAAAAAAGGCAACTGGTGGAAAGATCACCCCCATGCTTGAGAGCTGAAGCTGCCACCTGCCTCTTAATCAAGAAAGCAGAAAAACTGACCATGGGCCAACCTATGACCGTGTGGACCTTCCATCAAGTCTCTAGCCTGATAGAGACTGAAGGACATCTCTGGCTATCCCAGAATGGAATACTACAATATCAGGCTATGCTTCTAGATTTCCCTCAGATTTACCGGGCTCCCTGATTTCAGGGGGCCTGTTACCCATGCTTACCCAGAAGTGCTTGCTAGCTGCCAAGATATCTAGAGCGGACCACTGAAAGTAAACATGGGCCAGAGATCCTTAAACTGCTAGAAGAGGTACAGGGACCCAAGGAAGTAGCTGGGCTCCATGGTAAAGGCCATGAAAGTGGGGCATCACAGGCTAGAAAAGGAAGTAACTTGGCAGCTGCAGCTACAGAAAGGGCCGCTCCATCAGGAGAGCTTCTGCAATTACCATGAATTCCCACTCTACCCTCCTGGGAATTTACACCACTCTATCCCCTGTGTGAATTAAGGGAAGCCACTACATAGGGCTACAAGTGGTCCCCAATAGTCAAGCACTGGATGATAAACGATCCAGGGAAGATTTGAGTCCCCAAACAGCTTGAGGGCTCCTTCAGAGTTTTCATGCTGTCGTAAAACTTGGAAAAGTGGTTGGTCCCAAGATCAACTAAATCCTATTTGGGTAGGGTCTTGCTTGGTGTTACTAACCACTCACTCTTCCCTAAAATTAGAGGCAGTCATCCATTGGATCCACCACACTCAAGTGAAAAAGGCACCCATGCCTGAAAATCAAAAGAGGTTGTCACAGACAATTGATGACTCCGAGTGTTCCTGCAAACCACTCTCTGATTTTAAACTCTTATTTCAGTGACATTATACAGATAAGTAAATCCCAATGACCCATCAACCTTTGGATGACTGGCTATGTACCCCAGGTGCTGCTCTGGATCCTAACCAACCCCATACCATTTAGGCATGGTATGCTTCCAAGGAGATTCCATGTTCCTGGTCAGCAAGACCAGGCCTATCAGAGAATGATGGGCAACCCAGTATGTAGACTATAAAGGAGTTAGTGTAATCTGGAGGGAGGGGGCAGGTATACCCAAATCCTAAATACATAGTAAACACATTGAGGCCATAAAATTACAGATGGTTGTCACGAACAACTCAGGGCTATGCCTGAGGTGACCCCCAAACCTATTTGAGATTAGCTGGAAATTCTGCTCCTCTACTGGTCTCTGCGACAATGCCCATGTGCAGCAGGAAGCAGTTACAGAAGATGGATCTTTGACCTGTGCCCCTCAAGAATGATGAGCAGGGCGAAAACTAGAGAAAGGGATTTTTTCACCAACTAGTTACCCCAAGGAACTCAAAGGTGGGTTTGGAAGCATTTAACTGTTGTTCCAAATTGTTCTTTTTCCTCTTGTTATGTCAAGGAGATGCCATCGCCAACCTCCCTGAACCAGACCAAGCCTCACCAGATAGCTACACTGATTACCTTTCCCTTATTTTTAATGCTAAGATCTCTCCAGGAAGAAATTATTACCATCACCTGCAGTGTATGTGGAAGCATGCTTTCCAACTGAGCCTGAGCAAGTGAATACCCACCTCTCCTTTTTGAATATTCATTCCCCATCCCAAATAAATGTCCCTGCTTCCCTTTATTCAGGGAACCATGACTTTGGAAATGATTCCTCATGGTCTTGTATTTGCCACAAATAGTTTACTTTGTGAGATGACTACTTCTGGTGGAGAGTCTAATTTAACTCGCCAGGAGGGAACCCACTTTGGTTTGGTATCGGTTACTCCCAATGTGACTATATTGGGAGATAGGGCCTTAGGGTGGTAATTAAGGTTAAATGAGGTCATATGGTAGGGCCCTAATCTGATAAGGACTGGTGTTAACATGAGATCTTTTTCTCTCTGTGCCCACAAAGAGAAAAGGCCATGTGAGGACTCCGTGAGAAGTTGGCCATCTGCAAGCCGAGGAGAGACCTCTCACCAGAACCAACCTTGGTCTTAACTTCTGCTCTCCAGAACTGTGAGAATATAAATTTCTGTTGTTGAAGCTACCTAGTCTGTGGTATTCTATTACGGCAGCCCTAGCAGGTAATATACCATGTAATGGTATACGGAAAACTGTGGAAGGAGAGATTTGGTGGGGGGAAAGAGTGGGCTGAAAATCAAGAGTTCTCCTTACAGAGATGTGGAGGTCATGTTTGGTTATATCAGTCTTAAAATACAGGTGAAGGATATTGAGATACAAATGTGGGAGACAATCTAATGCGTAGTTCAGAGACTTTAATTTTCCTCTTCTCCCCTAAACATCTGACTTCACCATCACCACCAGCCTCTCTTCCTGCCTTCTCTTGTGCCATTTCTCATCTTCCTTCTGAAAACTACTTTCTGAAAGGGATTAGCTGTGGTGTGGTATAAAAATCTCGGGACTTGGTGTTAAATGCACTGCATTCAGTCGCCATCTCTAATATTTACCATCTCCAGCTACAGAGTCTTGGGCAACCAATTCACGTAACCTCACTAGGTGTCAAGGTCCTCCCTGGAAATAAGAAGAAGGATATTTGTCTTCAAGAGTTACTGTGAAATAGCAGTGAAGGAGAAAAATGAACGTGAAAGCTTTTTATAAGGTGAACATTTCAATAAAAATGTACGGGTTCACTGGTACTGTATTCACTTACACTTTTGTGTGATGAGTTAATTTCCTATGGATGATTGCATATAAACTGTGGAAAAAAAATACTTGATCCATGAACAACATGTCTGGAATTAATGAGGCAAGAGAACTGCTGTCCACGCTCCATCCCCAAATCTCTTCATATAAATAAGTGACTGATCTACCTACAAATGAAGCCAGTTTCATCCTCAGTTTTCTATGGAGTGGATTTATTTCTGTTTACAAATGAGACTGCCTTATTCTAGAAGATATAATACAGACTATAACCTAGAGTTATAAGGAAGTAAAAGAATCCTTAGATACATTTCCAAGGATGGCAAAATTGCAACCTCAATCACCGCTCTCCTATCCTTTGACCCTGGAAAACATTGCTTATCCATCAGAGGACACTTTTCCACTAAGCCCTCAGATAGTCTTTTCCTTTTGATATTCATGTGGCCACTCCCATTCAGTTTTAGTGAGCAAATTTCATTTTTCATCTGTGATTTAGTTATATCTTCTCATTACACAGGTGGAGAAACTGAGACCCTGAAAATTAATTTATCTAACACTGTGTTTAATGTTTTCAGTGGGTGCCAAAAATATCCAAGCAGACAGCTGCATTCCTATATGTGTAAAATAAATGTGCTTGTTATGAATGTGTGTGTCGTCTCCCCAGCATCCTCCCCACTCCCAAGCACACACAGATGATTGTTCATTTGAAATCTTTTCTGATAGAAGATATCCCTGGGGAAACTGAAGATGCCATTCGTTCAACAAATCTCTCTGGACCAACACTGGTAGTTTTGAAAGACTGCCTTCTGAGAAATATGACTCTTGTCTTTGCCTAATTAATTAATTACTAAGTGAATAAAACAAAACTAAATAGAGAAATTATTAGATTCTTGTAATCCGTTGTTGACTTAGTGCATGACAACCAAGCTCTTCCAGTCTTAAATCTCTTTGAACTTCTGAAAAAGGCAGGCACAGAGGTTTCTTCTCCTTTGATCTTCTTAAGGACAGTGATCATTAAGGGATGCTGTCATGTCTCAGGCTGCCAAATATAACAGTAATAACACTGTGCTCTCTGAACATAACATCCTTCCTATAATATCTTCCCTTGACAGGCATAATTACTTGAAGCATCCACAGTGGCCTCTTAATGATACTTTCCGTGTTTGTGGTCACTTTTGTTTTGTTCAGTTAGCTGTCGGCACAAGCAGCACAGGAAGATAGTTGCCTCCTTCCACAAGGAAAGAATGTCAATTCATTTCGGAGAGTGGACTAAATTGAAGGTGCCTAAATTAGAAGACGAATCACTCTCCTTTTGGGCTAAGTTCTCAATATGCAAGCCCCCATGTTACACTATTTTTATTGCCATCTAACCTCACCTGTGAATTTGCAAATCTTTCATCAGATTACTCTTGTAACAGGATGTCCAAATGGGACTCTTTCTATCTAAATTTCAATTGAGGCCAAAGACAATAGATGCCTCCTTCTAAAGTGAATTGTAAGTCAAGCTGCCATGGTTGAATTCACTCAATCTACTTTGAAGGCCTAAAAAGTGTTCCATTATTGGGCATTAAGAGAATTTGGAGAAAGCTACCTTGTTGAGTCAGCCCTACCAAAAGAGAGCAATGTGTGTGTACAGGGGGAAATTGCTTCCTAATCTCAAGTCTGGCAAGAGAAATTCTAATGGGATCACATTGAGAGCTTCGTATGAAATCTCTGCAGGTGTAGGACACAGAGGAGTGAGGCTCGATTCAATCTTGACAAAGCTAAAGCAGCTTGTGGCATGGAAGTGGGCTGTGTCTGGAAAAGTATTGCCTTCCTTCCAATGAAGATCAGAAGGCATGAATCCTAGAATCAGATGTGGGAGCCACACTGGTAATGTCAGCCTGGAGTAACTTTAAAAGAGGCTCGCCTAGAGAGACGTCCAATGATGGTAGTATGAAGAACTTGGTGAATCCTTTCAGACAAACTGGAAAAAATTTTAAAAAATGTATTTCAGGGCTCTGGACCATAGAGCCCAAATTGTGGAGACCACAATATAAGAAACATGCATTGTTAAAAAACCTGGAGCGCTTGGGGTAAAAACAGCAGGAGTCTATGGCCTTTTTGCTTGGGCTGCTCTCATCCCTCTCCTACCTCAGAGCACTCAGGAAGAAGTGTAGTTTTGCCAGCATGGAGCTGGCCGCAAAATCCAGCAGCTTTATTGCCAGAGAGGGCATAATCAATTTTGGGAAGGAGGCAAAAATCTATAGTTGTGTCAGTTAAAAGGAAGAATTTGGTAGGAAATAAATATGGAAAACCCATATCTTTGCTTGCCAAAGTTTGTGGTCCTGGTTAGGGTGAGCAGTGGGCTAGCAAGAAATTAATGAGGTGATCCTTGAAAAGAAAGAGCTGTAGAAGGACTAAGTTAAGCTCTCTATACATCCCTGGCCTACTGGAAAACTACGTTTATCCCAGCTTATTGCAACATAAAGTAGAAGTCCAGGGAGACTGGAGAACTTGCTGCAACCATGTACTTTCCAGTCTGCATACAGATCAATAGGCAGAAGACCTCAACTCAAGCTATTGGCTGATCAGCAACTATGCAGTGACAAAGATGACCCCTAAGAAGTCAGGTTAAAAGATAATAACAGGAATAAGAAAACTGAACAGAGTGGTCAGTAGGTTTACGCTGTGGGGAGACAAGTGTTGTAGTTTATGTCCAGGCAAATGAGAGCAACTCTCAGAAAAATAAAACAGAATTCATAGTTGCTATAATAGGTTATCTAAAACTCCCAGTTTTTGACCAAAAATTATGAAATATGCACAGAAATAGGAAAGTATGACCCACACTCAAGGAAAAAAGCAATTAATAGAAACTGACCCTGAGTAGGCTCAAGTGTAGGCTTTGGTAGACAAAGACTTCAAAGCAGCTATTATAAATATATTCAAAGAATTAAAGAAAACATTATGACAATGATTCAACAAACAGGGAAACCTAAGAAAGAATAGAGACTCTAAAAAAGAATCAAATAAAATTCTAGAATTAAAAATTGTAAAAACTGGATTGAGGAATTCTCTGGGCTCAAAAGCAGATTTGAGCTGGCAAAAGAAATTATTGGTGAACTTGAAGTTGTATAAATCTTAAGAACAGAGAGAAAGAAAATGGAAGAAAAATGAACAGGGTCTCAGAGTTCTGTGGGACAAGTCAGTGTATCAATATACTGTAACGGGTCTCCTAGGAAGAGAGGAAAGAGGAAAAAGAAGAGAAAAAATGTTTGAATGTAATGGGCCTCCTAGAAGGAGAGGAAAGAGGAGGAAAGAGCAGAAAAAATGTTTGAAGACATAATGGATGAAAACTTCCCAAATTTGATGAAAACATTACTTTACAAATCCAAGAAACTCAACAGACAACATGCAAGATCAACACAAAAGACCCACTTTTAGACCATCATAGTGGAACCGAGGAAAGCCAAAACCAAGGAGAAAATATTGAAAGCAGAAAGAAAAAAGTGACCCATTACGTATAGGGGAATGTCAGTACAATGAATGGCTGACCTCATCCAAAACAATGGAGTCCAGAAGGCGGTGGATTGATATTCTCAAAATGTCAAAAGAAAAAACATAACTGTTCATCAAGAATCTTATCTCCAATGACACTCTCTTTCAAAACTGAAGGGGAAATAAAGATATACTCAGACAAACAAAAACTGGGAGAATTTGTTGCTGGCAGACCTGTCCTACTAGAAATCCCAAATGAACTCCTTTGGGCTGAAAGGAAATGACATCAGACAGTGACTAGAATTCAGAGAGAAATGAAATAAACATGAGTATATATAAGACTCTGTGTGAGTGTATATGTGTATATATATATATTTCTCTCTCTCTCCTTCTATGATGATGCTGGACTGCCAGGTGAGGGGCCAAGCAGTGAAGAGCCAGGACAGAAACTCAGGAGGAACACAGAACAGTTGGTTGGAGGAGAGGGCTCTGTGCACGACAGTAGCTGCAGTCAGAGGGATCCAAAAGGGGAATCTGTGAAGAAGGCATCAAAGCGCCTTTGGGAAAAGAATAAGCTTTAAATACTTGTCAGATTCGGTGAGGACGAAGCCGACTTTAAACAGAGATGGTAAAATAACAACTTTCCAATCGCCCTTACCTTTCCTTCTACCTGGCTCTGCTTCCATTCTGGCAAGGGTTGAAATAGCAGTGAGTGAATGGGGAGAAAGAGAGAAGAAGCCAACAAGACCCCTTCCCAAGTGGCGGGCAGCCCCCCTATAACTAGCCCCAAGTCAAGGTGAAGAGGGCGATAAGCCTCATCTTTCAATGAGGATTGACTTATGGATTGATAGTGAACCGCACATTTTTGATTACTGGATTGTTTGTGAGTTTAAAGATCTGTAGAAGTTTTCACTACCTGAGGGAGGTCAGAAGAGTTGACAGCCTGCTCATCCAGGATTGGAGTACATTCTACCACTTGCCCCTACCCAACAGGTTTAAAGGGGAAGTGGGAGCCAAAGGTAATCTTCCTATGGAGTATATTCCATCTTTCCTGCTTGTTACATATCCAGCACACCTGCTTGATATTCACCATCACTGAGATTTCTAGTCCCTCAACCGTTTCATTCTTTTTCTCCCTGTTCATCCTTCTTATGATATTCTTATCTATTCAGAGCAGACCTCACATTTTGTTTCTTCAACCAAATTCTCCCCTATGTGTTTAATGATTGTCTCTCTTTTTCCATCACACAAATCTTGCAGTCAATCTAATCTTTAGAGAAAATCACACACCTGGGTTCTTGAAACCAGGATCACTTGATGATCTCCAGCCATTTACACTGCTCATCAAGACTTCAGTCAGCCCCTGGTCAGTTTCTTTTCCCATCCGCCCCATGGTTCTCACAGATTTTAACTACTCTGTTCAAGCTCCTTATTCCACACCTGCTATTTCCTCTTTTAGCTGGTGAAGCTGCTGTCCGCATCCCAGTGATAATTGAAGCTGAAGTGGGATAAACTTCATGCTCACTCACGTCTTCACTCATCTCCTCTAGCCTCGGGGACAGAAGCTTCTATTTACAGCTGGTCTTGAGCTCATTCATCCTCTCTCATCTCTTCTATATTTACCCCTCTTCTGTATTTTTAAACTTATCCTCTTCACGGCTTCCCAACACCCTGTGAACATGCTAAAGCTGTTCTCACTTTAGAATTAACCCTTCTGTCAGCCTCGTATTCCTTTGCTTAAAGCCCTATATCAGGACACCCCTTTACAACCAAGTGTATTGAGAAAGTAGTCTCTATTTTCTATCCTCAGTTTTTCAGAGCCCATTCACTCTGCTCCTAGAAATAGATGTTTACACCTTATATTTGACCAAAAAAATGCTGTTTTCTCATCAGCTCTGTGAGATTTGATACTGTTGGTGACCCGTTCCTCCTACAGACCTTTTCCTCCCTCAGCTTCTAGGAGACCACTCTCCCCTGCTTATCTTCCTTCCTCCTTGGTGTTTCATTCCTTCTGCCCCCTCCTTCTCTGTTTCTGAGAGAAATTCTGTCCTCAAATTTTGATTCTTTTACTCTATATTTTCTCCCTAAATGATGGCATCTGATCTCAGAGTTTTAATGGTGGACCCATGGAACTTGGGTCCATGGACCAGATCTCTCTGTATATTCAAGACCCTGGACTACTTCACCTGGATTTCCATTCCCCGAGCACCACAAACTCAATGTGTCTAATACTCATCTTATTACCTCATCACGGCACACATGTCTTGCCTATCTCAGCAAGATAGGCATCACCTATCATTTTGCTATCCAAACCAGACACCTGAGATGAATTCTCACCTATTTAACTTATTTCTCTCCTATCTACACATATTCAATTGGTTTTCAAATCGTGTAGATTTGCCACCTTGATGTCTAGCCTATACTTTTCAAACTTTTCTGTTAAAGTCTCAGTCTAGACCCTCAAAACTTTCGTGGACTATTATACACTCTCTTTGTTTCTACAATTCTGCCAGACAGAATGTAGTCTCTGACTCCCTCCCAGACGCCTCTATTCCCTACGTCCCTGGACACAATCCCCGCTCCTTACCTTCCCAGTGCTACTCAGCTCTTTTTGTCTTTGCTGAACTATTTGCTCTTCTTCAATTCTACCATGTGTTTCATGGTTCTGTCCCTTCCTTCCTGCTGTCTCCATTGCTTCTATGCCTTTTCTCTACTTGCTACTCATCTTTCAAATCTCAGAGCTTTTTCTTCTCTAGTAGAACTATTTCCTTCCTTATTTCTGCCCTCACTCTCCTCTGTAAAGACACCATTGTGCCAACTTGGGATTCAGTTGGGTTTTCTGGAATGTTCTTAAGGGCAGAACCTTGTTTTGTATGTTAATTGTATACACAACACAGAGCACGTGCCTGGCACATAGTAGGCACTCAATCATGGTTCTTCAGTATAATTGAATTAATAATTATAAATTGCTCGGTGTTTAGGTAGCACAATTCTTCTTCCTCTCACCAGCCTTACTCTTTCAGGTTCCGTGTGGGGTCAGGACTGACAGCCACATGTAAATGAGCCCTCACTTCATTTCTTGCAGCCAGGCTGCAGGTGGGCTTCTAGAACTTTCTCTGGATCTCTGTGCTAATACCCTTCAGTGAGCACTGAGGCAGCCAGTTCAGTGGGAGAGGCCACAGTCCATTATTGTTTTTCATATTTATCTATTTTTAAAATTAATATTCAAGAATTTTGGAATACATGCTCCACAATTCCAGTCAATATTCTAATACTTGGCACAGAGCAGCCCATCTAAGGTTCTAAACTAATTGGGAAACATAACCTAATGTTCACTGTTGTGTTTTAATTTTTTTCAGAGAAATGAAAGCATGTGTGGTTTAATGACTTGCCAAAGGAGATTTTTAAGTTTTTGGTGAATTAGAAAGTAATGCTTGCTCCTCTAATATCCAGTCCTGGACCCCTTCCCGTGTCCCTTTTAAGCAAACTAGAAAATGAAATTGGGTGTTGTGGAAATGTTCTTCTCAAATTGCTAGTTTTTGAGATTAAAGTTTTTTCTTTTTACTTTATTCAGTCTCTTATCACCCAATCCATCACAAGATATTGGCTGACTACACTTTGCATGGGACATGGTGCTGTATTTGAGACCTGCAATCACCTAGAGCTGGTCTTACATCTCACCGTGCTGCCTAGCAGCTGTGTGATCTTGAACCAATTACCAAACCCCCTTACGTCCCAGCTCCTCAGAGGTACAATGCAATTGGAGGGAGTGGGAAAAGACATGATTGACTCTGACCCTGGAGATTTGTTCTTTAACTGGACACATGTGCACAGTAATCCACAGACCAATGGGGCCACAGCACAAAGCAATAGTGTCCGGACTGCAGCTGCATGTGAAGTAGTTAGAGTCAGAAGGGGACTGGGCAGAATGGTGAGCAGGGCCTCAATGGAAGGTCAGCTGAAGCCCAAAAGATGAGTAACTTGTGGAGAAGGGGCCATTGGTTTACTTTCATAAATTCAAAGTGTCTTCTTGGCTCAGTGGTGGTAGAAGAAATCACCCCCTTTGAGTGCGTTCTCCCCATCCTCAGTGGTTCTCCTTCGTTGCCTCTCTCTGGTGGCTGTCCTCCTGTGACTGTGCCTTTTATCCTGTGCTTATTTTTCACAAGCTATTAGCCTGTCATGCAGGCTTATTTTCTACCTGCTCTTTCTTTAGAACCCAGAAAGTTCAATGATCTGGTTGATAAAGCCACAGCCCAAAGCTCCAGAGTTCTGGAGATCTGATTCTGGGACAGAAAAATCCATGACTGACTCAGGGAAAAAGCCATTTGTTATTATTTTGTCCTATTTTACTGACTTTGTAGATTTGACATAAGTATAACCTGAAGAAGGGATGTCAGACACTGTTTAAGTATTGACAATTCAGGATAGTTTATGTATTTAACACATATCAATAAAATACCCTTCTGAAGGCAAAGTCTTCTCCATTTGTTCATTCCTTTCTTGCTTGACTCACCATGTCATTGAAAACTGTCAAGAGACACACACTCTATAATCACAACACAAATAATGCTGATGAGGGAGGGGGGCTTACCCAAGCATCTGAGCTTCCCTTGCATTGTCTGTTCTGTACATCACCTTGGCATCTACCCCAAACGTCAAGGGGAAGACCAGAAAAACTCAACTCTTGAAGCAAATGTTTCCCTTTATTTGAGGTACAGCTGGGGTATACCAAAGCCCAGTGCTATTTCTTCTTAGCAGCAGGGAAAACCAAGTAAATGGAAGGGGTAGCCCAGAACACTGATCCCTCTGTCAGCCCAGGCAGAGGTGGCTCTAGAGGAAGCATCACAAAGAGAGCTGATGGCACCCTTCCTTACATTGTAGAGTTGCCTATTGGGAGGCATGAAATAATAAGCTGGAAAAAGAAAGTTCTTTCTAACTGTTACCATCTTTCAGCATTCACAATAAGCAGGGTGGAATCTTGAGATAATCCTTGGGAGAAAGTGCAGTAATAAAACTGCCAACCTTGATGCCAAATCGTGGTTTTGCCTTCTGGATTATGGCATGAAAAATTTGTGGCACTCCAGTTGGTGATGATTTTCAGGAATGTCTCTTCAGCTGCCTAATAATTCCTCGTGGGCTTGGTTCATTGACCTTGGAGCTGGTGATGGGGGTGTTGAAATATTTTTGGAGGTTATTTTGTAAAAGGCTTTAATGATGGCCAATTATGAAATGACAATCTTAGGTAAATGGTTTAGAATGATGTGCCGTAGAATTCAGGAACCTAGAAATATAAAGCAGAAATCATGGGATTTATGGAAAAAATGGTAAAGGGATGATTCACTTAAAAGGAAGTTGTGTGAAATGGGAGAAAAGTCTTCCAGAATTCAAGGATGAAGTGACCTAACAAGGCCAAGGACAAACAAGAAATGGAAATATTGATTGAAGTAGTTACTGGTGAGCCACGGGACATTTCTCAAGTACATTCACTTCAGTGATCCAATGCCATTGCAAATACAAAGGACACTGAGATATGTCAGTGAATCATTCGTGAAAGGACTTTAAAATGTTCTTTTTAATTAGTGATGACAACCGACTGGCCAGTGTAGGGGCCTCGGTGGACTGGATTGGATTAAGTCCGCCAGGGAGAGTGTTCAGTGACCCAGCACCTGGGAGAAAGCCCTCCCATCTTGTCAGAGCTGCAGTGTGCATAAACTCTCTGTCGGAGCTAGCTGAAAACACACTCTTAGGACTTTTAGAAGAGACTTTTTAAAAGTGGGGATGATTGAAGCAATGTGTTTTCTAGGAAATGAGACATAAAGGAAATTGAGTCCACAGAGAGCAAAGGCCTTTGTCATATTAAAGAGAAAGAAATGAAAAACGGTATGCCTGACTCTCCCGGGGAGCCAGAGAATGCACTTTTCTAGAGAGTGGAATAAGGTGCTATGTTTTCCAAATCCTATATTTTCTCCCAGGATTCCAAGCTCCATGTGGAGGATTTCTAGGCACAAATTAACAGAGGCTGCATTGTGCCTCTATTCTTTGCCTGTCTCTGAATACGTGTAGAGCAATAACGTCACCATGGACCAGGAGAGTGCCTGGTGACCCGAAAGGACAATCAGCTTGTGGGAAGCGAATGGCCGTATAGACACTTGCACTGAAGTCTCACAACTTCCATAATCTTTGCCTGTCTGTCTGCCTGCCTGTCTGTCTGTCTGTCTCTTTCTCTGTTGCCCTTTGTGGCCACACCTAAACTCCCCGAACTCTTACCTCCCCAGTTGGGGGGGTCAAAGGATCTGTCAGGTGATGATGCTGTTGAGCGCAGAATCCTGAGGTCCCCCCCTGGAGTGAGCGTGTGAGTCTGTTATCTAGAATTTGCGCATCATCATGGCCTGGGACCATCAGTAAACTCTTTTTGTTTTATTTTATTTTATAATTATATTTTATTATTTACTAACATGAAGTAATATCTGCCAGATTCACAAACATAGAGTGGCTGAAAAATATTTAGCCATTTCTCATTACCTTCACACCCATCACTCTGGTCCAAGTCACCATCCATTCTCACTGGGATTGTTTCAGTCATCTCTTAATCGGTCCTTTCCTCTTCCCTTGGCCCTCTTTCAGTCTATTCTCCATAAGTAGCAGATCTTAACATAGTCCTGATCATGTCACTCCTTTGCTCAAGAGCCTTCAATGGCTCCTTATCTCATTACCAATAAAAGCCAAAGTCCTTACAATGGCTTCCAAGGGTCCGGCTCACCTGGCTTCTCACTAAGTTTCTCTTCAAATCCTGCTGCTCTCTTCCATGTTCACTGCTTTTCATTGACAAGGGCCTCTCTCTGTTGTTCAAGAATGTCAAGTCTTTGCCCTTGCTGCTGCCCCCGCTGCGATGCTCTCTCCCTGAGTGCCTCATGGCTACCTTGCTCGTGTCCTTCAGGTGTATTTCACCCACCAGAATCTAAGCTCCGTGAAGGCAAGTGTTTTTTACAGTATCACCAAAACTTAGTATATTATTTGGTGCATAGTAAGTGTTTGTTGGATTAATGAATGCTTTGTTCATACTGCTCTCATTCTTAAAGTATAATTCTTCTTTCTCTCTATATTCTTAGGAACACTTTATTATTGTTTGTATGTACCCACTTGTGCTCTCCTTTTCAATGTTTATACAAGAATGAAATTCTTGAAGCTACAGAACCCTGGGAAAATTATTGTACTGTAATTCTACTTGTTGATATAGGAACAAGGGTTGGAAAACCAAAGGGGCTCATATATACCTATTCAATTAAAAAAAATAAAAGGCAACTTTGGATGTTGAGTGCCTTGCGCATCTTGACTAGATTTACCTTGAACTGCTGATGTGGGGGATTAAACTAGATACAGGTCTTTCTACGATTTCTCTGTGAAAGACACTGTTAAGAGATTGAAAAAACAAATGATGAATTGGGAGGAAATATTTGCAAAACACAAATCTGATAAAGGACTGTTATCCAAAATATGCATATAACACTTAAAACTCAACAATAAAAAAACAAAAAACTCCATTAAAAAATAGCCAAAAGATATGGATAGCTCACCAAAGAATATATCCAGATGGAAAATTAGCGTATAAAAATGTACTCAACATCATATGTAATTAGAAAATTGCAAATTAAAATAACAATGAGATGTACTACACACCTATTACAATGGCTAAAATCCAAAACAATGACAGCATCAAATGCTGACAAGGATATGGAGCAACAGGGACTCTGAGTCATTGCTGATGGGAATGCACATTGGCACGGCCACTTTGGAAGACAGCTTGAGAGTTTCTTACAAAGCTAAACATAGTCTTACCAAACGATCCTGCATTTGTGATCCTAAGTATTTACCCAAATGAGTTGAACATTTACATCCACACAAATCTGCACATGAACATTTACAGCTGCTTTATTGATCATTGCCAAATTTGGAAGCAACCAAGATGTCTGTCAATAGTGAATGGGTAAGCAAATTTTGGTACATCCATACAATAGAATATTATTTAGCAATAAAAAGAAATGTTATCAAGCCATGAAAAGACATGAAAGAAACTTAAATGTATATTGCTAAGTGAAAGAAGCTGATTTGAAAAGGCTACATATTGTATGATTATATCTGTATGACATTCTAGAAAAGATAAAACTATGGAGACAGTAAAAAGATCAGTGGTTGCCAGAGTTCAGGGGGAGAGAGAGATGAATAGGTGAAGCACAAGGGATTTTTACAGCAGTAAAACTATTCTGTATCATACTATGTTGGTGGATGCATGATGTTATGCAAAACCCAGAGAACTGTGCAACACAAAGAGTGGATCTTTTTTCTTTTGAGGAAGATTAGCCCTGAGCTAACATCTGCTACCAATCCTCCTCTTTTTGCTGAGGAAGGCTGGCCCTGAGCTAACATCCGTGCGCATCTTCCTCCACTTTATATGCAGGACGCCTACCACAGCATGGCTTGCCAAGTGGTTCCATGTCCGCACCTGGGATCTGAACTGGTGAATCCCGGGCCACCGAAGTGGAATGTGTGCACTTAACCGCTGCACTACCGGACAGGCCCCCAAAGAGTGACTCTTAATGTAATTTATGGCCAATACTAATAGTAACGTATCAATGTTGGTTCATCAATGATAACAAATGTACCACACTAATGCAAGATGTTAATAACAGTGGAAACTTGGGTGGGGAAAAAGGGGACCTATGGGAACTCTGTACATTTTGCTCAATTTTTCTGTAAACCTAAAATTGATCTAAACAAATAAAGTCTATTTTTCTTTTTTTTAAAAGCCTAGACAGGTCTTTCACAAAGGTGTGCTCTTCTAATGTAAGGTCATCAGCAGAGAAAGGGAAGGGACGAGTGGGATGGAGATGTGAATTTAGGAATGACTGCACCCCAGCCTTCACGCACTAAATGGCACTGGCTCTTGACCTGCTGGGAGGAAGCCTGTTCCAGAGCTGATTTCTCATTTATCTGGTGTAGTAGACCCCGATGGAGATCAGTTTGGAAGCTCTGATGTCTCAAAAACTATCCACTCAAAGTTCTTCTCTTATCTGATAACACAAAAATGTCTAAGGTGGGAGGCTGGCTGAATCCTGGAGGCAGAAAAGACTTCAGACTTGGTCTGCCTGTGGTCGATGGGCTTTGATAACGTGGAGGCAGGCTCCTTGAACACAGGGCTCAGCCAACCTCTGCTTTATCACCCTGGTCTGGGGATCCAAGAGAACATGTGCAACTCATGCTGGGTGAACACTCTCTTAAGACATTTATGCTTCTGAAGACATAGTGCAGACCTTTGTTCTCAGGTGTTCTGAAAGGTGAGCTGGTTAGTTCTGGATGGAATGCAATAGACTCAAATCTTGCAATGTAGATTGAAAGCCACACATTTGAGACCGTTGACTGAGCATGGGGAAGTTACCAAATCTGGAATGGCCTGAGACCTTTTGGTAGCCTACTGAATCCACAAGTAGAGATGAGAGAGGATGCTGGGGGCCAATATGAGGAAAAGAATATCACCTCTTTCCTCAGACAGTATTTTAAAGGGCCCAACATGATCTTCCCAAACACACTTCCTAATTAATACTGGAAGCAAACACCAGCCTCTGAGGTTGGAAGAAATTAGCACTCCCAGACTGGGATGTAAACCAAAGATCAGTTGCATTTCCTGGCACATATATTGAAGCAGAAGAATACAGTCTCTTTGACAATTTGTTGGTGCCTGATTTTTGACAGAAAGTTATTTGCAAGATGGGCTATGATCTGAGTTACAGAACAGACCATTAAAACCTCCAAGGAGAATTTCATTACATCCACAGTCCTGGTCAATGTCGATGAAGGGCAAGTGAGATTTTTGTTCTTGTGAGAAACTGAGCTGTTCCAGGCTCCAACTCTGTGTGTGGTCGGAGGAGCATATGTTTAGAAGTTGTTTATTTTACAGTGAGGAGGGCATGCCCTGGGATAAGCACCCAAATTTGCTCAGTCACTCCTTGTGGGTTGGCATTTAGCCTGTATTTGATGCCCCGAGAGAGACTTGTTTGTTCTCTTTAAGAATTGACGACAAACTTCAGACTGAGCACAGAGCAATCTTTTAAAATATTAAAATTTGATCATTTGATTCCCCTATTTAAAACCTTCAAAGCTTCCCAATGCTCTTAAAGTAACATTCAACATTTTTAAAGAGGCTCCAAGGTCATAAAGAATCTGACTCATGTCCACCAGTCGTTTTCTGACACTTTACTCACAGTGCTCCAAGCACAGTGACTTTCTTAATGGTCCTTGAATTGCACAGGCTGCTCATCCCTCTTTCTGGAGTTTTCTTTGCCTGGCACAACTCTTCCCTCCATATTCATATGACCAATTTTCAGTCCTTCTTCAGGGCTCACGTTAAATGTCACTTTGAGAGGAAACTTCTTGCCTGACATCTCCAATGTTAGGGCGCCTGGTATTTTATTATTATTGCACCTCGTACCTTTTCATAGCCGTCATCATAGTTGTAAGGATTCGGCTATCTCCTTCTTCGTTAGACTACAGATTCCATGAGGTTAGGAGCTGTTTCTGCCTCAGACACTGCTCTAGCTTCAGTTCATTGCACAGGATCTGGCACAAAGTAGGTGGTCAGGAAATACTTTCTGAAGATTGAATGATTTGTAACCATGACCTTAGTTCATTTTTTTTTCTTTCTAAGATTGGCACCTGAGCTAACAACTGTTGTCAATCTTTCTTTTTTTTAATTGCGTTTTCTCCCCAAATTCCCCCAGTACATAGTTGTATATTTTAGTTGTGGTTCCTTCTAGTTGTGGCATGTGAGAGGCACCCCCAACATGGCCTGATGAGCGGTGCCATGTCTGCACCCAGGATCTGAACCGGCAAAACCCTGGGCTGCCAAAGCGGAGCTCGGGAACTTAACCATTTGGCCTCAGGGCTGGCACCACCTTAGTTCATTTTATTCTCACGCTGGGATTGTTGTAGAATGAAACTGCATTGCTGGAAGATTCTTTTAAGGCAAATATTTTAAGGTTAACAAAAGAAACTTACCTTTTTTTTTTTTAATGTAAAAAGGCAACAGTAGAACTCTAGCTGAAATAAAATTGCGAGGAGAATTCAGTCCCCATGCTTCAGAGAGTAAACCCATCCCATTTCAGAGTTGAAAGATGTTTCCCTTTTGCCTCATCCATCAGAGTATTACAGTTGGCAGACTCCTTTATGAATTCACTTTTCTTCTTCTGAATGATCTTGGCTGTGGCCTGGTACATTTCTCAGCGACACTACAAAGGACAGAGCATCAGAATATTCCCAAAGCCAGACTGTTCTATATCCACAACTTAGTGTGAAAGACAAATGTCCAAAAGGTGCCATTTTCTCAAAGTGGGTTTGAGCCTACTACTGATAGCCGAAGGCTGCTTGTAAAAAGGCTGATTCATTTGGGTCCACACCCACTGCTATGGTTGCTAAGCCTTTTAGTGTCCTGAGTAGAAGTGTCTGTTCCTAAATTCAATAAAGGCAGAAGTGTTCCGACTCCTGAAGGAGAGGGTCTCAGGGATGTTCCTTCCTCCCACTGCTTGGAGATTCAAGGCTCTTTTTTGTGAAAAGGAAGAGAACTCTCTTACCATCTTAGAACCCAGGACCTCGACGATATTTGTGATGAACTCTTCTGAGACTTGAATTTGAACGAAGAGATGTTATGCAGATTATGATATCTTTATATGCTTACAAATATACAAAATAATAGAAAGTGTTTATTGATATATAAACATTAGTACGAGATCTTTCTAATATGAACAAGTACATTCTCCTTATTCAGTAAATGCAATACTATGAAGATAGTCCATTTTCCCTTTAGTGATTTTCCCATGCCTCAGTGCTATGAATTTTAGTTTTTATTTTCTAGAATCACAATTGCAAATACAGAATCTGTGAAAGATTGGAATGAATATTTACAGACCCATGGACATAATCTGAAAATTTCATTTCTTGGCTCCTTAATTACTAATATGAGTTTATTTTCTCTTAGCCTGTTTCTTACCTCTAAAATTAAATGCCAAGAAAATTTCAACTGAGTACGTCATCCAATTTGAGGAGTACCATTTTTTGGAATACTTGTTACAAATATAAGAGACCTAATAATTACTAAGCCTTTAATTGTCTCTCTTATGATATTCCACAGAGATGAGATTTATTTGGCTTAAACTTTGGTAGGGGGAAAACTCTCAAACCAAATTCATCTGGTTTTTTGATGTGTAGGAATCAAAAGTTTTTACAGGGTTTGAGAGGCAAGTTGTAAATAGACTTGTGTGTGTGTATAATTCTCTCATCCAAAACAACTCCCTATAGAGGAATAACTTTTATTTTATTAATACTTTACTTTTACTGACTGCCTACCCTGATGTAGGAATGGCAGAAAAACAAAACTGTTCTGTTGTAGCCAGTAACTAGGGCATTGCAAGCAGAAGGCAAGTTGCGTGAATAAAAATGGAAGAAGAGAAAGGAGACTGAAATAGTTTTCTCTATTTCCTGACTGGCAAAGGAAGATTTGTTTGCAGTTGACATATGCAAAAATGATGATATATGCAAAACACCAAGCTAACATTGGGGGCCTACTGTATGCCTGATACAACACTCACACGTGCTTCATTCAATCTTAGCAGTGGACATGTGAGGCAAATGTTATTATCTACGTCTCACGGACGTCAGGTTGCTTGCCACACCACGCACAATAGTAATGAATTCAAACTAGGTCTCTCTTATTCCAAATGTTACGATCTTCCTATTATACTCATCACATATCACATAAAAATGATTAGATCTTGTGCATATTCAGGAGTGAAACAGCAAGGGAAAATCCCTGTCTAGATCTTGATTCTGAGTGAAGCAAAAACATGATGCTGTCCTGAGAATTCATAATCATAAACAAGCTCACAGGTAGGTTTGAAAACCTCAAACCAAAAATCTTATTTAAAATAGTCTCAGACTTGACCCCCAGGCCCCAACTCTCCCCGCTCCAAAAAAATCACAAAGTATACCAGGAAGTAAGGCACCATGAGTGAGGACAAGGACAACCAACAGTCAGTAGAATCAGACCTGCAACACTTCAGATATTGAAATCGTCAAACTGAAAATATGAAATACGCATATTTAGCCTGATTTAAGGTTTAAAAGACAATCTTCAAAATATGAGCAAAGATCTAGAGACTATAAAAATGACCAAAAAGGTTTGTCAAAGAAACAAATGGAATTTCTAAAAATTAAAAAGATTATAATTAAAATTAAAGAGTTGATGGGTCTAAACAGAAGTTTAGAAACAGCTAAAGAAAGAATAAAGAAAATAGAACATGATTTTGAAAGAATTTTCTACAATTCAAGCCAGACAGAAAAAGAAAATAGTTAATTAATTTGGAGCATAGAATGACAACTTCTAATACACATCTAACACCAGAAGGAGAAAATATAGAGAAATGAGGAAGAGGAAATGTTCAAAGATCTGATGGTTGAGAGTTTTAAGAGTTGTTAGAAGAAGTCAAACTAAAAATCCATAATTACCAACAGGGCAAATCCACATCATAGTGGAGAACATCAGTGACAAACAGTAGATCTTAAAGACCTGTGGAGAGAAAAGATTGATCACCTCAAAGGAAAGCGATTAGACAGAGAGTTAATGTCTCAACAGCAACAAAAAAGTGAAAGACAAGTAGAATATTATCTTCAATACACTACACTCAAAGAAACTACCTCTCAACGATGAGGGAGAAATACAGACATTTTTCAGTCAAGTCAAAAATTGAAATATCTACCACACGTCTTATTTGTTTTCTTATTCTCTGTGTCCCATCACTGCAATGTAAGCTTCATGAAGGTAAGATTTTTGTCTATCTCATTCACTGCTGTATGCTCAGAGCCAGAATAGTGCTTATCACAAGGTAGGCATACAATAAATATCTATCAAATATACGTTAACAAATTTCTCTCCATAATCCAAATGTTAAGGGTTTAAATTCCTGGCTGTTAAAGGAGAGGGTAGGCATTCCTTGCTCACCGGCCAGGGCACCTGAGGCATGCTGAGGTGAACGGGCTCGTGGCCCAGCGAGTATAGGGCTCACCTGTATCCTCACTCGGAAGCAAAGCAAACTTGCCATTTGCAAACCTTCTCTGGGATTTCAGGATTACAGTCAACAATTTTGGCAGCTAGAAAAAAAATTGTTTTCCTTTATCCAGGGCAATATTGGTGGATGCAAAATTTTCTCTTTCAATAGACAGCATTTTTCTTCCATATTGTTTTTTAGAAAATAGAACTTTCGTTATTTCATTCAGAGAATAGAAATTCAGTAACGGCCTTCACAGTGAGAGAGAGGAGGACTCTGCCTGTGTGTGTGTGTGTCTGTGTAGTCGGACGCAGTTGAATGTTAAGGTTGTACTGAAGCATACTAACGTGGACAGAGTAGGCTTCATTCCCCTCCTAATTTGCATTTCACTCTACAGTAGATGGACTTGTCCGGGGGCAATCTCCACTGATTTGCATTTAAGGATATACTTCCTTTCATTCTGCATTCATGCATGACACAGGAATTCAATTGTGAATAAAACATATTACTTTAAACAAATAAAGCAAAACTGAAATATTTTCAGATGACTTGACTTTTGCCAATATGGTGAAACGTGGCCAGGTGTTTCATCTCGTGGGAATTGAGAATAGTTCTCGCCTTGACCTTGGAGTTGGTCAGAATTGGTTTGAAACTCCTGTAACAACTTCTGAACTACTGTGGTCAAAACATATAGCTTCTTTCTGTAATTCAGAAGTCTATAATTCAGAAATCTATAAAATGAGAATAATAACGTTTACCTCATCTGATTCTTGTAGGGTTAGATGAGATAATGCATACAAAGTATTTCAGTGAATGCTTGACACATGGTAAATGTGTGATAAATGTTAACAATCGTTAATCTCATTATCTCATGGCTTGACTTTAGCGTTTGTTTCCTCTGTGTTTCTCTAAGTTTTCACACTGGCAGGAAGATTTCTTTAAAAATACACTAACACAAACAATCCATAACCTTAAAAGTACACTCACCTATAGAAGGGCCCATGTAAGTAAAAGTCAAATCTCAGAGTCTCAGGCCCCCTTTTCCCTTCTTCATGAGATCTAGAAGCTGAGACCTTAGGGGAATTGAACTGGGAACTGAAGAATCTGTGTCACTGTAGAGATAAAGGAAGTTCCTCTCTGGCAGCATTGAACACAGTAGAATGCAAACAAAAGTTTACCAAATAAATCTATTTTCCCTAAAATGTTTCTCTTTGTTCTTTTATGAGGTTAGATGTGCAGAATTTCAAGGCCAGGAAAATGAATTGGGGACAGAACTGCTATTTAGTAACTTATTTGCCTTAATTTGATAGCTGTAGACTCGCGAGTCATGGGTAGCCCAGTCCCTCTCTTAGACGTAGGTAAGAGGGCCCCCTGCTTAGGGAGCCATGCTGTAGAAGGTCCTGCTCTGGCCCCACCCTGGCCAAGCCCCTCTTCATCAAAGGAGTTTAGAAGGCCAAGAGAATGTGCGCACCTAGAGCCCCTGCCCCCCTTTCTAGACTACACATGATGTACCTGGGACCCCCAAATTCCCTGCTCAAATAACCTCAAGCCACCTCTCAAGTCCACCCTCCCTAAGCAGGTTACTCACAATGTAGACAGCCCTAGGCCTGAGGCATGGCCAAGGAGCAATGGTTTTGGGAGTGGAGCTGTGTGCATGGATTGGGGTATCTACATGTGTTCACATAAGGCCCCTCATCATGCAGGACAGAGCCTGGGATGAGAAGCAAAGGGGAAACAGTCTGCAAGCTAGTGGGCTTGGGTAGGGAGGGGCTGGCTCTCCCGGTGCTGCCATATTCTGGAACTCCAATGAGTCCAAGAACTCTAAATTCAAATCTAGCCCCCCAGATCTTTTAAAAGTGTTATCAAATTTATTTCATTTAGCTTCTTCTTTCCTTGGGTGTTTATATAACTTTTCTGCTATGATATTATGCTGAGTTATGTTACATGGAATTCCGTTTGTACTCTCATTCTGGATGTCACAAATGTTAAATGCAGCCTGCCGCACAGGACATGTTACAGAGAGTCATAGGTCACAGAACATCAAGGCTGGTGGTCCCGAGATCAATATAGTGCAATCATCTCATTTTACAGAGAAAGAAAATTAAATCCTTTAGGGATTGACAAAAATTTACAGCTTTTTAGATTCTCAGAGGACTCACGTGCTGTAATTCAGCAGATATGATGGTTAAGAATGGCTTCAATCATGTTAATTATTGTGTTTGAAATTTACCAGAAGATACTGGTATTTTATTGTATGTTTTGTACACTTAAAAAAGTGTTTGCTTAACTTTTCCTGACAGGCAGTGGTTGGAAATGTAGTGGTAAGCTAGAGTTCAAACTTACACTCCTTTGGGTAGCCACTGTCCCTTTCTAGAAGGTTCTGGCCTAAGCCTTTCAATGGGAAGTAGACTAAAGTGGGTCCTTATTCATACCTAGGTGACCATATTCTGTTCCACCAGATACCATCATCCTGAGCACTATTGAATGAATGCACCCCAGAGCAGATGCTCCCAACTCAGAGGAGCCCATTTGGCTTGCCAAACACCTATTCAATGACTGATAGGATTGGTTTGTCTGACAGGGATATTAGTGATGATTTAGACTCTCTTAGGAAATCTGAATGTAACACAGAGAACTGGGGGTAGGTACTGGGGGCAGTAGTTAAGTGCCACACGGAGAGAAAGCAGCATGGGGACATCATGAGTAAGCAGAAGCTGGAAAGGCAGAAGCAATGAGGTTAAGGCAAAGAGTCATACACACAGAATCAGGGAGAAAAGCTGAGTCATATTAGTGGTGAAGACTGGGTGAAAACAAACAGATCTGTGGGTGAGGTGGGGTTGGGGGAGGGGTGGAAACAAAATAACTTGGTCATTAGCATGTCAATTTAAAAAGCAAATTTGCCTGTTATCTTGTCTCAAAATGAGTTTATTCAGGAATAGCTAAAAGAATTGCAATTTGGGATGTGCGTGCTATGGCAAACCATAGGCAAATCCAACAAACAGAGGAGGGGAGCTGTCTTTAGAGAGAAAAAGGGGGAGCAGAGAAGGGCTGTTCTAAACAAAAATCCACTGGGGAAAGTAACAGTACAGTGTGGCAGTGGCTTCTCGTTGGCTGAGCTGCAGCATTTCTCATTGGCTGGGCTGTTGCTGGGTGGGGAGAGAAATCTTCCTTCAGTAGCAAAATAGTTTTACTCCCTGTCTGTCCATCTCTTCCTGTTTGGTGTAGTTGATGATGTACAATGTAGACTAGGATGTGAGAGAGCCCCCTACAGGCCTTCCTGACTCCAGTTTAGTTAAAGTTTCTCATTAATTCCCACAGACACTACTCAGGTTCTCAAAAACTTATCAGCTCATGGTATTCCAAATTTCATGAGCCCTGTCTGACTGAAATTGATTTTTCTTCCCAAGAATTCTCACTATTCAGCTTTTGCTAGAACACAGAAACACAACACTGATAATGGATAACATTTATTGAAACTTCACTTTTTGGCCAGAAGTCTTGTAAGAGTTTCTCAAGGATTTTCCCTTTAATCCTCAAAATGATTCTTTGCAGTAGGTACTTCCAGTAACCCCATTTTAAAAATAAGAAAACTGAGGCAAGAAAGGTCAAATAACTTGCCCAATGTCACACAACAAGTAGGGCACAGAACTTGGAATTCCAGCGTCAGTAGTATGATTTAGAGACAAACTCCAATTGACGGTTCAAGAGCACCTCTGCATGGTTGAGATTTATTTTCTGTATCCCCATGTGTATTATTATTTTACAGCTCATCCCCCACACACCGTCTTCTAGAATGAGTTTATGTTCTTTGCAACCCACAATTCCTGGCTGATCTAATCCTTGGCAAGAACAGATCTGCCAGCCTCAATCAGTAGGCAATCCATTTGAACTCCCTTTCGTAGGCATATAGTCAGAGGTGTTATGCTGACCCTGTTGTCCACAGAAGCAGGCCAGCTCCTTGGGATACAATCTTCCCTTTGACCTCTTCCTAAGAAGAGTGATCCTCTCCCATAGCACATCCTGTTCCAAACTCAATTGAATTGCCATCTGTCTCCTCCTCTAGACTGAGATCTCCTGAGAGCACAAATTGTCCTTTTATTTTTTTGTCTCTAGTATATCTCACACTGTCTGGGACAAAGAATATGCTCCAAAACAGTTGAGTAAATGAACGTAATGCCTTCTTGTTTACACTCTGGGCTTCAAACGTCTATTCACACTCTGTCCTAGCTTACCTTGGGAACAAGCCAATTCGTTGATAAAGAATATATAGCTAATCCAAGGTGGCTGTCAACTCAGAATGGTAATATGCAAGCATTAAAAAAAATTACTTTGATATTAGAGACAGAAGGCCAGACAAATAACTCTGTATCAAGATGTATATAATTGAATTAATAGGACTTACTTGAAAATATCTTTATTTGTGTAACACTTTATAGATTGAAAAGCATTTTCATTCAAATGGTGTCATTTGATACTCACAATATACATCTGAAGATTTATTATTCTGGTCTTGAAGGTTGCTCCTTCCTAAACTGTGGTGGACAGCCATGTGGGCCAGTGGGGTCTTCTCTGTTGCTACAGCTGTGTGGGACTTTCTGTGGGTCACTCGCAATCCTGCCTGGAAACTCTAGGATTGGCGTAGGATGGAGTGGGGATGGAGGAGTTCCCCCTCAGTTCCATCTATGATCAAGCTTCTGCAAATGTAGGGGGCAGGTGGTCGTTTTTCCCCTGATATCACTGTCCTTCATGTCATTATCCAGCCAGTTTTCTCAAACCCACCAAACACCCAACTATGACGGAGGTTGAAGAAGAATTTTTCCAAAGGGTCAGATTTCAGAGGAGACAGTATCTCTATCTAAGGACCTGGCCTTGAAAGGAGGGTGAACCACAAGAAATTCTCTCTCTCCTGATCTCTTTCATCTTTGTTCCCTGTCCTTTCTATGTTGCCTCTTCCTTCAATATTTCTCCTCCAATGCCCCACACCTTTCCTTAAGAATCTCCATTGCTGTCCACGTGGAGATGCTTCCATCACCCTTTGTACCTTCCCAAACCTTAGCCCAGTTAATAATTCAAGAGGCTCTTGTCTGCTCAGTCATTAGTTATTCAGAGGGGAGACTACAGGCCATAGTCTTACAAGTGATGATGGACATAGAACTTGGAATCCACTTTAATCTCCCCACAAGAGACAGGCCAAGGAAATTTCCTCACAAGTTTACCTGGGATACTGGGCACACATTGTCACAGCCAAAATTACTTTCTCTGTGATAAGACGGTCAAACCTCGTTTGCAGAAATGAGTCATCCTACACCTTGAGAACAATAAACTCTGGCATTACTGTAAGACTCTCTGACTCTTTCCAGGGCTTGAATCAAGTTACCAGAACCTCTGGTAGATACAAACCTGTTTCTTTTTGCCATCTAAGATGGACGACCCATCCCTGCTTAATTTTTTAAAATTTCAAATCCTTTCTTCTTCCACACCAAATCTAGTCTCCCTTACCCAAGGGAGTGGAGTCAATTGATTTTACCACAGTGCTAAGAAAATGGAACTTTAGAGAAATTAACTGAATTACCAAGCAATGGCAGATGGAGGCCCTGGAGTGTGTCACTCGTAAATATTAATTGTATGCTTTGCAAGAGATTTACTGGCAGCTCTGAGGAAATTTCTGATGGTAAATTATTGAATCTACTTGTTGATCTCATTTTCTACTTTTTCTTCATTTCCTTTCCAGCTCTCTTTTTTTTTCAAACAAAGTTAAATATATTCAAAAGCTCTTGATTTAGAATGACCAAGAGATAAAGTTTTATCTCTTAAAATGGCAAAGTGGAAATTTCGACAACAATAGGCAAAGGTCAAATATTCTTTACGTAAGAACTTCTCCACAGATTTCCCAGAGTTAATGCTCACAGCGTTTATATTCCGCTTAATTATCTCCTCCACCGATGCTGTGCCTTGCAGATAGGAACTCAAGACAGTCTTTGTTAGAATTCTATGCATGATTTTATCGAAAATATTTGAGTGAAATCATCCAGAAGTTAGACTCTTGCCAATAATATTCATGCCAGGTCAATTCCTCACTAACCAATTCTACTCCACCATTAAGATTGTATTTTTTTTTAAATCAAATTATATGAAACTTAATGTGTTTACCGAAATGGAAGGATCTGAAAAGTATTTTTTCCCTTTACTTTTGAGGAGTTCCAATTCTGGCAGAAAAAACTTCTGGCTCCTTATTTTCTAAGCAGTGCCTCGCCTGAGGAGACGGGCACTTCCCCTCCTTCCTCACGCAGGTTTTCTGGTCAAGCTAAAGACTGATAAGTTCCAAAAACTTCTTCCTCACTTTATCTCACTCTAAAAATCTCATTTCGCCTTTGTACAACCTCCCCTGCCTCATCATATTCTGCACCCTCCTCCTCTCTTTCTCTCCCTCTCTCTCTCTCCTATATTTAATACACACCTGCGGAAAGTAGAATTTCTCTTGGTGAATGTTTCTTATTACATTTGTTTTAACAACCACTCTATGTGTCAAGAATTGGTCTTTTCATCTCCGCCAACTGCCTGAGCATCTCTGGGACATATTTACAGATTTTCTAGGAAAGAAGCTCTGTTTTCAAGCTAAGGGTAAAGGGTTCCTTTTTTCAGATTTGTGGGTGTTTCACAGGCTGGGGATGACCTGTGGTCTTTCCAGTAGCCATGAAAAGAATGTGACTAGCGTTCAAAGGCATTACTTTCAAGCTCAGCCAGTTGTAGATGAAGGTGTGCCACATGCAGACCCTGAGTAAATACCAATGAGATGGGCAAGGGAAGGCAAACAAGCCCACTAAGACCTTAATAAATGGGCCTGAATAAAGCACATATGTGTAACAGGATGTTAAAGGAGATGCTTCTTGCCATTTTACTTATAGCTGAGGCCTCAGAGCTAAGAGCAATAGGTGGTAAGTACCCCACATTCTGAAGAGGGTGCTCCATCACACCCAGAAGATGTAAGTGAATGGACAGCTGTGCAACTGTCTTCTCTTTCCACTGGGGAGAGAATAGGATTTCTTCCCAGTACACAGAGGGAGGCTGAGGACCTCAAGAGACCCTCTCCGAGTTGGTAGGGATGTCTGCCAGGAAGGAGACTGCCATTTCAATTCTCATTTCATGTCATGTACATTGCGATACAGAAACTTGAGGTCCTGTGTCAGTGAGGGATGACGCCAGGATGAAGCAAAGCATGGAGGAAAAAGTTCTGGAGAATTTGACCTGTGCTGCCTAGACGTTGGAGTTTCAGAGGTTGCGTCTTCACAGATTGAAGTCCAAAGGTGAGAAGCCTGGTGGCCATGCTTCTGATGGCAGCACGAAGAGAGAGGGAGACACCTACGCTTCCAGCTTTGGCAGGGAAATGTCCTGAGTATTTTACCGAGTGCCAGAACAAGCAAGAAGCAGAGGCCAGGCTTTTCATCTTGAGGGGTCCCACCCCAAAGGGCTGCCTGATACCAGGAAAGAGCCAGCAGAGGGAGCAGCACGGGGAGCAGGACTGACGGGTGCTTCCAAGTGTCCAGCCAGAGATTACACAGGCCACACAAGGGACTAGTTTTGGGAGTGGTCTCTGATGGGTAGGGACCAAAGGGTCTTCAGAAATGCGCCACGAAAGAAGGAACCAACATTTGATTTAATCTGGTGGCACGTGACCACTGTGATAGTCAAGGAAGGCTTTTTACACCTTACTTTCTGTCCTTCTGCCATCGCTCCTCTCCCAACGCCAAGAGCAGCACAGTGAGAGGCAGGAGGAGGGAATCAAGAAGGTGAAGAAACAGTGGCCAAGGAGAGCACCCCTGCGCTTCTGTGGGTTTTTGAGCCTGAGTTAGGCTCAGGACAGAGGAGCCAGAAAAACCTTCAATCAGTTGAGGGATTGGAACTTGGTGTTAGATAGGACAAAACTTTTTTATACCTGGAGATGATATTGTTTATTACTAGTCGAAGGGCACCTGAAAAGCTCTGAGATCTCTCCAAGAAGTTGACCAGAAAGAAAGAAGAAAAGGCATATATGAGAAAGAATAAAGATTTCTTTTTTTTCCCTCATCATACTCAACCTTGTCCAACTTATTCAATAAATTGGTTATATGTTCCATCAGTACATTTTTGGCAAAAACTTTGTATTGATTTATTTCACTTCTGTTGAGAAGCCCACATGACCAGACTCCCTTCAGCATATTAACCTTAAATAAACAAAGGGATTGTTGCTGGTTTAAATAATGAAGATTTGAATACCCACTAAAAGCTTTTCTAGCATTTATTTGCTCCAGATGCTCATGAGCTCCTTTTGGATAGGCAACGTTTGAAATAAAAATGCTCTTTCAGACTGGAGACACAGCTTGGAGAAATTCAGATAATGGCTCCTGGCCTTGATCCTTGCTAGAATCTTACTTTACATAACACCTCCCATTGTTAGGAACTATGAAGTTCATTATCCTCCTTTGAATAGGAATTCAGGAGAACTATTTATTTCAAGTGTTACTTTAGCTCCTCTGCAGTGATCTTTTAATTTAGCTAAACTTTGGCCTGACCATGTGCCTGAGTGTAGATAATACACCTGAGCTTAAAGAAAATTTTCCTGTTGTGAGTTGAATAATTTCTTGGGGATGGATATTCCATTTCCTACAATTATAAAAGAATTTTGACATTCCCTGTTTGGGGACTGGTTCTGAGAAGGTCTAAAGATCTAGCCTATAGTGACATAATGTACAATAAATTAAGCCCCAATGCATGAAACCTTAGGGCTTCTGTGAAACCAATGGAAATGCCGTGAAATGCATACACTGAGAATGTTGTATTGCCAAGAACTGGATGATTTTCCTCTCCAGAAGAGATTGGTGGTCTCCAATACAGGAAGAAATCTGTAAGTGAAGGGTAATTAGTGTCTTCTTTGTTTTTATATCCCACATGAATAAAACCAAAGAATTAAGTATAAAATATAGCATTTAAGACTTAGATTAGACAAAATAAGAAAAAAATTAAATAAGGATTGCTAAGAAAGAGTGCGGAGTCTCTTGGACCAGTTATATAGCAAAAGCAGTACCCTAGTTCTGAAGCTGGGATGTGTGTCACTGAGGGCAAATGACTGGGCTCTGGAAATCCATCCAACACCCTTAGCTGCCTCCCCCATATCCCCATATTTCGCCAAGCATTTCAGTTTGGGCTGTAGAGAAGTCTGCAAAGTGCTGGCCTTCTTTTACATTGCCTTCCACTTGTGGGTTTCTGGAGCATCCAAAAAAATCTTTCAGTTTAATTTAAGCTAGAACCTAGATTTAAATGTTTTCAAACTGAACTGCATTTCCTAAAAAATTTCGTGACAACTTTGACATTCAAAATTAAAATCAAGAGGCTTATTTATAACCAACTATTTAAAAATCATCAAACATTTTACTCATTTCCATTTGAGAACAAGGAGCCTGTTTGCAGAAGGCTTAGAAACAGGCACACCATTTCAGAGATTCTCCGGGAGTCTAGCCTTTTGGGAATTGCAAATACACATGCCATTAAATAAGGTGTTCCTATTAAATTTTGTGGTTAGTAGGTAAAAATCTAACACCCTGTAAGACGCAATCAAAAGGAAATCTAATCTGTGCTCCCAGTTAAGTGACTCCATGAAATCAGACATGATGAGCTTGTTCTCATGAGAAACACAGAGCAAAAAAATACAAATTTCTATTATTGTTGTGCAAGAAAAATATGATCACAGATTCAATGAATCCATGAAATAAAGTTATAGTTCCAATATTAGCCTACATATTTATATCATCTATTGGCATAAAATCATAATAAATGTACTCATGTAAAAAATATAATTCTGGGCCGGCCCAGTGGCGCAGCGGTTAAGTTTGCACATTCTGCTTTGGTGGCCTGGGGTTCGCCGGTTTGGATCCTGGGTGCGGACATGGCACTGTTTGGCAAGCCATGCTATGGTAGGTGTCCCACATATAAAGTAGAGGAAAATGGGCATGGATGCTAGCTCAGGGCCAGTCTTCCTCAGCAAAAAGAAGAGGATTGGCAGCAGTTAGCTCAGGGCTCATTGTCCTCAAAAAAAGTTCCTTTTGAAAGTTTCTCATTATAATTTTCCTAGTTTATCTAATCATTTAATCTGTTACTTATCCTATTAAAAAGAGAATCTTAAATTATTCACCTTAGAGTACAAATTATAGAATTACCTTTTTCCAAATATTTTCTGTGACCAGAGGTAAAGCTTTTCTTCCTTTGCATCATACTGATCCTGGCTCTGATATGGGTTCCTCTACATTAAACCCAGAATATATGGGATTAAAACCAAAACACTCTTTCCCTGCTTACTCCTCGGCTCCCTGGCTCCAGAATCCACCATCCACCATGGAGACAGACAGCCAAGGACAGCCACCGGGATTCCTTATCATCTCCTCCTCCCTGCAAACAGTATTCCAAGGCCGAACACAGGCTGGTGGAAAAGCTCCAACCAGCAAGGCCACTGACTCCCCCCACCTCTCTACAAGCAGCCACATTCTTCACAAACCTTTAAAACCCCTCACCTCCCCTCTTTTGGGGAGACGAGATGAAACAAGACAAATTTGAGGGCTCACTCTTGTCTTCCAGCTGATATCATGGGAAATAAAAACCCTTTCCTTGCCATAAGCCTGGCGTTTCAGCTTTTACCCCTCTTGCGGGGTGGGTAAAGAACCTATGTTTGTAGGTGGTAACAATACTATCTCTGTTTCCTCCCATTAACCCATGCTAGTGTGGGGGCCTGGAATTGGCCACCCCAAGATATGTCTCTTTGGCATGATGATTATTTGGGGCTCATTACTTTGCACACAGGAAAGCAACTGAAAAGTAGAATTTACTTACCCTTTGTAAGAGACATTTACATTGTAAAGGAAATCTTCATCTGTAAAGATAGCTCCCTCTCTGTACCAGGAAGAATGAGGTTGACCTTATCTCTAGAAACTCCTATCAATACAGAATGCAAGGACTTAAATCTGCAAAATAATCTTATTCCTGTTTCTGGTAACCTCCTGTAACTGACTCCCCCCACCCCCAACATCCTCCTTTGTCATTAGCTGAAGATGATATTTAAGGTGGGAGCTTCAGCCATTTTGGCAAGTTGCTCAGCTTGCCTGACATCTCCCATGTATACGTGTTATAAAGCTTTGTTTAATTTTCTCCTGTTATTCTGTCTCATGTGAATTTAATTTTTTCTCCGGCCAGACGAACCCAGAGAGGGTAGAGGAAATGTCTTCCTCCCCTACACTAGCGACAATTTTCTTGTATTTTTATGATTACCTTGAAAGAATTTATAGGCTGTAACAATGTCCCTCTGAGCCTCTCCTTTTCTACTATAAATTTAACTTTCCTTGGCTCTTCATATGTCTCCCATCTGAGTGCCAAATCATTATGAGCTGTCTTCCTTTGTACCTCCAGTGGGTTGTTATTACATATGTTGGCCAAGTTGTTGGGGGAGCTGAGGTGCACATGAGATCCTTAGTGCCATCGGTCCCAGTACCTGTCTCCTCTTACACCTAGGGCTTAAATCAGACACGATCTCAGATTAGATGAAGTCCACTAGGCTCTGCGCCTCTTCATAGTGGGGCAGGGGCAGGAAGAGCCACTAGTATCAGTGGATCTGGCCTGATGAGGCAGTGGGAGAACAGTCCAGAGGTGGAGAAGATCGAATGCCTTCCATCCCTCTGGCATCCTGCAGGGAATCTTTGCTGCCTTCTCCCAATGCTTCACCAACAACTGAGCAGAAAGGTAGGTGCTGAGGAACTTGTGCTTCCTGGCGCTTTCGTTGTATCCTAAATCCAGGGCTTCCTCTTTAGCTTAATCAAGGTCTCTGGCTTGTTTGCTATCAGATCAGCCTCATTGTGTCATAGTCATTCTGTGAATAAGGTACAGTTTCTATCACAAGTGTTTAAAGAAGTAAAGATCAACACCTTGGGAATTCTGGAACCCCCTGTGTGTGGCATTTGAAAATAGATCCACGTTTTCTGAGCTCTGTCTGAGTCCTCTATAAGGAACTAATAGAAACAGTCACAGCATCAGTAGCATGCTAGTAAATGTTTAACAAGAGCCTTTCTGAAAAAAAGTATGCACATATATATGTACGTAAATGTATTATAAATTTTACTGATATAAAAGATGTGTAGCACATAATTGACAAATAATGTAACCCATTGACTCTCACAGAGCACTGTAGTTGATTTTTGCTGAATTCTTTTATTTGTATGCAGCCAACCCATGATTTCAATTGATGAATGAATGTAGTTCTGATATGAATGTTGGTGGATATTTTTATTTATATTAATGAGCAAATGAAAGTGAAACAATGAAGATGTGTATCAGAACTTGATCAGTGTGTCAATGATGTGAGCAACTTCTTTACTTCAAATACTGAGGGAATAGTCCTCAATTTTCCCTGCTACTCACATTGTAATGGCTACAGACACTTACAAGTTTAATCTGTGTAATTAACATTTTCTCCGTTACTTCTCTTGTCTAGACAATCAACAAGGAATAAATCAAGCTCTGATTGGTAGCCGCCATGATCAATTTAAAGCGACCAACATAACATGACTGATTGCAGAGTTGGGAAGAGAGACGCGGGAGCACACATCATCCCACATTCTCCCTACCGTACAGATGGCATAGGTGTAAATAACCTCAAAGGCATAGATAACAGAAAAACGTTGTACAATAATTAGGATGTGGTGAATTTTGGGTATTAGTTATCTTTATTTTCAACATAATACATTTAATATGTGAGTTTACATAATGCAATTTTTAATACTGGCTTTGTTTAACAACTGGCTCACAAAATTCCTGAAAACTTATTAATCAGCTCTTGTAACCCAGCACAAGTGGGATCCAGAACACCGGTGGGCACAGCTCAGAAGTATTAAAACATTATAACGATAGGAAGTTAGAGCTGCAATGGATCTTATCCATTGTCTCCCATAAGTGTGGACTTATGTATCATGGTTTGCATGGAGACTTTAACAGCAGAATAAGTTCTGGTCTGGTTCCCAGATTCCTGGCTATATGAATCACTGAGAAAGCATCTTTAGCACAACTTGGCCCTTTTCAAGGGGAAGCTTGGCAGGGGAGTGACAGCTCTTGATGAGGGCTGGGCCATCTTCTGTGTCTGTTTGCCATACTCCATGTTGTGTACATATGTGTGGGGCAGGTGGGGCAGAGAAAAAGGGAGATGTTGAGAAGTTGCAACCTGCCACCCAGGACTCTTAAACCCTAAGGCTATTCTGTGGCTTTGGAAATGTCTGGGAACTCCTAAGAGGAAGACTTTTCTCTGCAAATTCAGAAGCAATCAGCTGACAGTAAGCCTGGAAATGGTAAGGCTTTAGGAGAGAAACGAAGTTTCAAAATTGTGATTATGCAGAATGGGAGATGGAAAAGTTAAAATCATCAGCTCCAGCTGGGACTAGAATCATAACAACTAAGAAAAGTTAACAATTAGTGATTTACTGTGTATTTATAATATGCTAAGCACTTTACATGCATAAATTCACTTAATTTCACCATGACCACATAAAATAGATAGTATTTTTCTCACCATTTTTCAGATAGGGGAACTGAAGCATTCAGTTGAGATTGTGGCTGCGATAGTTGTGGTTGAGATAGTCATTGTGGTTGAGATAGTTGCACAAGGTAATACAGATAGAAAAGGCCAGAGCTGGAATTCATAGAAACCACAAACCTTTGAATCATGAACTTACACAGTTGGTTGATTTTTTCCATTAGCTGTCCATGTATTGGGACCAAGAAGAACAGGGCTGGGTTTTGCTGGTTAGAAGAGAAAGAAAAACAAGGGAGGGGAGGGGAAGAGAGCTGTTTGCAGTCCTCTAGAATACTTACCTATGACAAGCATTTAAAAAGAAGACCAACCCAACCGTTTCTACCACCGTTAAAACCCTTGGTCAAATACCACCATCACCACTGCCAAAAGATTATCAAATTCCGGGGTCCCAGATACCAAGAATGAAGACTGTGTTAGTAGTTCCCTGACTTTAAGCTCCTGGTACCGCTTAACTATTTGTCTTCATAGAATGTTATTTTCACCCAAAAGCTGGTCTGGGAGGAACAGAGGCAAATGACTGCTGTCTGTCAGACTGAAGATAGGGGTTAGTTGAGAAGTGGTGATGGTCTCCATCCCTGGATGCGGAGTAACGTCTCAGCTGGCAGGACTACAACTATCTGAAGCTGCACTGTGAGTGGGAGTAGAAAGCAGAAAGTGGGAAATTGTCTGTTGAACAATGGCCTATGGTGGGTCCTGCGTGGGTCTGTCCCATTGCTGTCCTGAGCTGGTGATTTGGATTCAGTATTTTTTCAACTTCTTGTACTCTGAGTCCCACTTACCACCTTCAAGGTGGCAAAACTACCAGTAACAATGTTCTTTCTATTACACAAGCCATCTCTTACCTTTAATATATAAATATATGTTCACTGTATAAAAATAAAGTTTATTATAGCTGTTACTATGGTGGTTTTAATTGCCAGCCCCAAATGCAAGTCTAAGACAAGGATGAAGGAAAAAGGAACCCGCTTGCTAATAGCGTACATGACAGTTTTAAAACGTGATCTCAAAATTCCAAGGTGGGGTGAACGTCCTATGTGTGAATGTGGTTGGATTTGTTAACTACAGTTGCAGGCCAGGTGGTGAGCTCTGAGGCCAGGGCAGAAAAGGCTGTGCAGCTTCTACCTGGTCTTCTTGGAACTTTCTCTTTCTAGGAAATTCCATTTGGAACTGAGTCTCCATGCTATGGGAAGCTAGAGCCATATGGAGAAAGACTTGTAGGGTTCTGTTCAGCAGTTCCAGCTGAGCCAATCTCTAAATCATCTCAGCCCAGGCACGAGACATGTGAGTGAAGAAACCATCTTTGAAGAGGCTCCCCTTTCCCCAGGAATGCCTCGTTTCAGCCATGCAAGTCTTTTGGACGGAGTCCCAGGACATTTTTGGGCAGAGAAAAATCATCCCAACTGTGCTTTTCCCTAATTCTTGACCTACAGAATCTGTGAGCCTAATAAAATGACCATTGTTTTACGTTACTAAATTAATGATGCTTTCTTTCCCTGCAAAGATAACCGAAACACATACCAAAGAAGCATCTTCACAATCGTAAACATCAGAGTGTATCTGCCATATGCAAAAATCACTATCACATCACTGCTGTGTGCATTCAGAGGGAAGAGCTGCCTGGGTTCTTGGCTCCTGGAGAAGTAGAGGTTCCAGGGATGAGAGTCCCCATCATCAAAAACTTCTAAGAAAACATCAGTGGCCTAACGTTTCAAGTTAAAGTTGATAGAAGAAACACCACACAACCAAGGACTAAGGATGGTCCCTATTATTATTATAGTCACTATAATATTGATATTAGACATCTATTTTCACTGCAGTGCTGTGGCGGTGTTATTTCTGTGTCTTTTTCTGTTTGCACTTGAATTTTGAGTGTTTCGAATGCACAGTATTTTGGGGCTGTGTCTATGTCTTATTCTATTTGCACTTGAGTCTTTCAAAACTGGTTCAGGTGTGCAATGGTAGCAAGTGTTCAGAGCAGTATCTCTGTGTGCCGAATGGCAACATGACGTACAGGCGACGATGGTACCCTGGCCCGAGTCAAATATGCAGTCGAAGGGCTCATATCTCTGGTTTCTCCCCAGAGGCCACCAGAAATGCGATAGGTGAGATGCAACGGACTCCTGTTCTGGTTCCTGGGATGATCAGACCCAGGTAAGCTGCGATCGAAAATTGTTCTGGGGGTAGAGGGTTTCTATTTCCAGACTTCCAAGATAATTTAACCAAAGCGAGCTGTGTATTGAAAAAAAAGGGGAAAAGGATTCCCAGTTTCTGCAATTGTATCAATATTATTATTTTTTTTACATACAGTTTCCTGTTTATATTTTATTGAATGACTTCTGGGCTAAATTTCACTTTCTTAAGACTTGAAAGACTAAGAAAGTAGATACTAATTTGGGCATTATTATGCGCAAGTTTGGATTACGCTTTGAGTTAAATAGGGTCCAACAATGGGTCACTTACCTCAATGTTTGGTAGCTTATTTCTTTTCTTTTTTTTTTTTAAGATTGGCACCTGGGCTAACAACCTGTTGCCAATCTTCCTTTATTTTTTTTAAAGATTGGCACCTGGTCTAACAACTGCTGCCAATCTTTTTTTTTCTTTTTTTCTGCTTTATTTCCCCAACCACCCCCCTGTACACAGTTGTATATATTAGTTGCAGGTCCTTCTAGTTGTGGGATGTGGGACGCCGTCTCAATGTGGCCTGATGAGCGGTGCCATGTCCGCCCTGCGCCCAGGATCCGAACCCTGGGCCGCCGCAGTGGAGTGCGCAAACTTAACCACTCAGCCATGGAGCCAGCCCCGGTAGCTTATTTCTTAAGAATCACTCAGCAGTATTATTGGATGAAATGGTTGTTTTTATGTAACATTGTTAGACTCTGGTGCAGACATATTATTAATAATACAAGTAAACAAACATTAAACAATATATAAGTTAAACATTTGCATTATCTGCAAATCAAAAACATTTCTAGGAATTATGATTGCTTTACAATCTAGAGTTCTTCCTACAATTACAGAAATGAAAGAGGTTTTTGGGCAGTATGTTAATTAAGGAAAAGGAAATATTGCATTTTTCTGGGAAAACCCTTATTAACGGCAATTTTCTTCTAAAAAGAAAGGTAGACCAATGAAGTAGGCGTGAATCTTGGTTTCCCTCCTGTTTAGATTCCATCTAGGCTGGGTGAGGGAAAACATCTCTGACAGGAGAAAATCTTCTCCCCTTATAAAAGTTGACCACATATCCCCATTTGCCCTAGGCAGTCCAAATTTATACCTGTTCCCTGATGTAATTAGTACTACTAGAACCCCTTTGCACTCTTAAAAGTGTTCTGATTTTTTTAATTGAGGTCACATTGGTTTATGACATTATGTAAATTTCAGGTGTCATGTTCTATTTCAGCTTCTGTAGAAACTCCATTGTGCTCACCACCGAAAGACTAATTTCTATCCATCACCAAAGGTATGTGTCCCTTTACCCCTTTCACTCGCCCCTCTGATTTGAATGATAAATTATATGGTTACTCTACTCACAAGTCCAGGAGAAAAGCTCTCTATCACACACATGTACACTTGGTGGCAGATTCTGTTCACACGAGTCACTGGCCACAGCGTGGAATCCTGTGTCCAATTTCTTGCTTTATGTGTAAAACAGAATCCATTAAATCTATATTCCCCTTGGTTTTCACTATAAAACCAAATTACCTGCAATTAAAACCCAGTTTGTTTTAGTTGTTTGGATTAAACACCTGTGACTTTCACTGACCACCTTTTGGGATTGGTTTAAATTTTGAAAACATATTATTTGTAGTCATTAAAAGTCTTAATTTAAACATAGTACTCTAGCCTGGAGTAAGTACTGTTTTCCACAAGAATTTCTTAGTTTCAAGTAGACTGAAAGGCCAGATACAGTGCAGAGGAGAGTATGTCAGCCTGGGGTCTGGAGCTCTATGCTGAAGTCCATACTCTGCCCCCGGTGCATAGAGGGAAAATACATCACAGTTTGCCCAGGACTGCCCCAATTTACACCTGCTCTCCAGTGTAGTCATTAAGAACGCTCCTTTTCATTCTCAAAAGTGTCCTGGTTTAGAAAATAAATGATATGATCACCCTACTCATAAGCCATGTAGAATCAGGCAAATAACTAATACTTTTGTGTCTCCATCACTCATTTGCCTAGAAATATCCATCCCAGAAAGCTATTTTGAGGAGTAAATGAGAGTGTAAACATGAAAGAGCCTTTTAAAACTCAATATACTAAGCAAGGATAACACATTAGATGAGTGCCCTGCTTTTCGTACTTCTTCCCTAGAGTTAGCAAGACCAAGGACTGTAGACTTCCAATGGTTGAGCCTGATTCTTGCCCTTGGGTGCAGTTGCTGCACTTTCTATCGAGGGCTCAGCCAGCTCAGTGAGGGGCAATGCACCTTTTGTTACACTCTGGTGAGATTCTTCGCTATATCCCGTGTACATCACTCTCACTCCTGCTTCCTAGCTTTTCTGCATGTTCTACCCACCTTCTGGAATATCATCTCTTTGCCATTCTCATTGTTCACATTCTTAGCTGAAGTCCAATCTCAAATCACATCTTTTGAAAGAAGACTTCTGTGAGTATGTTGAGGGGTTTGGGGGTACTCTCTAACATTCTGGCCTGTTCAGTTTAGGTACAAAAACAATAAGTAGAAAACGAAGTACAGCCTTATCAATTTGGGAAAGCACACGATGTCACAACGCAGAGCTCTGATAACGGTGGATTAGCATTAGGCTGGAGTGGGGGATTCTATTTCCTATTCTGGATCTAGTTCTTGAAACTCCTATGCTTAGATGTGCTAAGGAAGGAAGAGAAAGAGGAAAAAGGAAAGTGAAAAAGAGAGAGAGAGTTGGCCTTTAGAACTGAGCCCACTGCTTGGAAGATGACCTCAAGACTTACCACACTTGAAATTATGGGAGGACAGCAAATTCTTTCATCTTACACTAATTACTCCTTTCTTTAAACACCGTTTTTATTTAGAGGCAACACTGTATAGTTTCATGAATTAGTCTCTGGTTGTCTCACGTGGGTCAGTTTTTAAACCGTGGCCAAATTATCAGCTCCTCCTGGACATCGTTGACTGATTCTTCATCTCTTCAGTATCTTTGAAAGAATCTAGGATAAACTGGGCTTCTGCTAAATAACCAATTAATAGTCATTGGTTGAATGATTGAGTTGCAGGTTTAAATAGGTGAAATTTAGGGAGACGCAAACATGACCTTTTCTAAGTTGATAAGATCACATGGTGACGCTGTTCCCTAATGCTGAAAATGTCCCTGGCACTATCTTGCTGTAAAGGTCCCCACTCCTCATAAAGAGGGAGAGAATGCTGAGGTGATACCAGCAAACACTTCATCAACCCCTTCATGGTCCTGGAAACAGTGGAACAGTGGAAGCATGGAGAATCATCCTAACTGCATGAGGAAGAGACCAGTTGCTGGTCCACAAACTCATCTCCTCTTCCTCCCATACTTGTGGCTAAGCCTTATTTCCCAGCCTCCTTTGCAGGTAGGGTGTCCCTGTGACTGGGTTCTAGCCAATGGAATGTCCGCAGATGTGATGTGGGCCACTTCCTGGCCTGGCGCATAGAAATCTCCCACAGATGATCTTCCATACGCTTTCCCTTCTGCCTGGCCAGAATGGAAAAGACCCACAGGGAGGCTCTGAGAGTCCTGGTTGGAGGGCTTTCACTGTCCCTAAATCAGTGCTTGGAGGAGAGCTAGTCAAAATGCAACACTAGTTTTGGACTGAGAGAGAAATAAAGTTTTATTATCCTGAGTTGCTGAAAACTCATTTGAGGTTTACCTGTTATTATTACCACGTACTGTTATTATTAGTTATTGTTAGTATACTAGTGCTTTCTTGATCTCATCAAAATAATCAAGGTGTTTTTTTCGCTCACAGGCTGTGTCAGTAATAACAGTGACTGTAAGAATAAATTGACTGTAAGATGAAAAAATATGCATCTTAGAATTAAATAGGATAATTCAATGTTCCATGTGGAATTTTTCATACCATTGTCTGCATCCCACAATCAGTGCCTTGAAGAATGGAAAAATTGCTATTTCTGATAATCCCAATGTAAGCTCCTAGGAGACATAAAATTTATCTGTTTTATTCACTCTTAGATCTCCAACATCTAGAACATCACCTGAAACGTCGTAGGAACTCAGTAAAATTTGTTGAATAAGGGATGGATGTCCACATTTAAGAAATAAAATGGTAACTTATTAATTTGTGATGAGAAATCGGTTTGCTCATGCTGTCCGTGGTCTTCAGGTCTGTGTGAGGAGTGAATTCTCCAGCTGTAGTTAAGCCTCATGGGAAAGTGAATGACAGTGAGGAGCCTGGACTCAGAATCCAGAGTTGTTTTGATGAAGTGGGCGTTTAATGGCATCACGGTATAATGTATGTTGTCAGGGCTTCTGAAACATGTGGAAGGAGAGTGCGTGGAGGCAGGGACCTTACCTTGTGATGCAGACTTCTGAAGAAAAGCAGGGCTTCAAAAGGTGAGTTTATATATTTATTTGAATTATGGTCTTCAGTGTTAAGAAATCTATAAAGCTGTTTGCACTATTTGGTTCTAAATAATTTCAAGTGGATGCTTTGTTTCAATTTTTGGTGATTGGGTTTTAGGTCTCCGTGAGGATGTCTCTGACTGGGAGAAGAACACACACACCATGGCAAGAGCTTGTCTTGCCCAGATGTGTGTTGAGTTGGCCCTTTGTGGTAGGACACTAAGCAGGGACTGTGTTCCGTCCATCGCTGTCTCCCCTGTGTCCAGCCTGGCACAGAGCTGGTGCTCAATGTGTCTTTGCCGAACAAGTTGTAACTATTATTTAGAATGGCTAAATGGATGACTCAAAGCTGAAAACCAGATCACCTCCTATCCAGAGTTGGAATACAATATCAGCCCCATTTTTTCAGAGTTTATGAGTCAGGCACTTTACATATATCATCTTGTCTAATATAAGAGAAAAGCACTAGCATTATCTCTATAATATAGAAGAAGTTGAGACTCAGAAGGACAAGCTGTTTACACACAGTCACAAAGTGACAGAGCTCAGGTTTGATTTCAGATTAAGCCATTCTTAACCACTATGCCTCACTGTGGAGAAATGCTACACTTTGAGCAATGGAATAGCATCATAGAGCCTATACCCAGCTCCAACTGTGGACGCTCCAACTTTCTGGGTGGAGGGGCTTGACCTCAAATCAGTGAGCCCAAAACAGAAGTGAGTGATGCTATTTTTTGAGAAAAATGGTTCCAGTTGAGCTGTACCCTTTCAGCTGCCAGTCTGAGACATCGGTGATACCAGGCGAGAGCAAGCACAGAGTGATCAACCACATGCCATCTGTTACCTCAACTGCGGAAGAGCCACCGGTATTCCAGCCACCAGTCTATGCAGCACAACGTTATAGGCTCAGAGTGACCAAAACGTTTACAAGGACACAGACTTCTTAGGGGTGCTAGAGGGACATCTCCCTGGAAATGTAAAAGTCACAATGTCATCACCCTTTAAGTTGTAACAAAGCACTCATAGTTTTCCTTTTAATCTGAATGACAAACTAACACATTTTTACCCTGTGGCAGAATAGAACTGGGACTTATGTTTCAAGATAAACATCTCTGACATCCTGTTCTATGCACAGTTTATCTTCCTTTGGACACTTACAATTTGCTTTTCCTCCAGGACGTTGGGGAGCAGGATACGCATCACCCTCTTTTCCCTTCCCTGAGTTCTCATCTAATGTTACAATTATTCACAACATCATACTAGTCACAGATTGGACTGATTTTACATGTGCTGGAATAACGCAACATATTTCATGTTTCAGATTGGCCCACAAACACATCATCTCTATTTTATTTAATTCTAGGAGCTCAACTCAGAGATCATTTCCAGGGAACGGAAGATTTGTCAGGCACCAGTTTCTGTAACAGTAGTTCATAGCGTTCTTTGCAGAAGGCCGTGAATGCAACGCTCACTGTTCTCTGAGTGCTGGTCAGAAACCAGGGAGTTTTGTAAACACAGTGATTCTATCCAGAAAATTTCATGGAGATGCCAGACTAATTAGGGTCTCTGATTACTGTGCAGCAGGGGGTCTTCAAAAAACTCAAGTGTGGGACAGAATACTGTTCTTTTTCAATGAAATGCTTCCACTCTAATTTTTGGCCCAAACAATGAAGAAAATAAGACATAATTACTGAATTGAAAGCCAGCTGCTTTTTACAGTGTTGTTTAAGAGGAAAATGTGAATAAAAATCTTTAGGGGTATTGTGGACTGTCCTTTGAAATTTTGTCAGTGAAAACAATGCCCCTAACACTTTCCTCAATTAGTGTCATACCTTTATCTAGAATGATAAATGCTTGTTATTAACCTCTCTGATTACAGCCATGCATTTTTTAACGACAGGGACATATGAGAAATATGTCTTGAGGTGATTTTGTCATTGTGTGAAAATCATAGAGTGCACTTACACAAACCTAGATGGTGCAGCCTACTCCACATCTAGGCTATATGCTACTAATCTTATGGGACCACTATTGTATATGTGGTCCATCGTTGACCAGAATGTCGTTATGCAGTGCACGACTGTACTGAGGTGGCAGTCAGAAGTAACAAGTATCTTGCATGGAATGTTAAGATAAGAATGGGCATGGATTTGCAACCACTATCTCAACCTAGGCAGGCAAGATGTGTTACATTTCTCTGTTGTCAAATAGAATCTATGCTGAGCCCCTATCTTGTCAGGCTGGTGAGAACCTGGTCATTACTAGGAACTAGGAAGTTTCCAGTTTATTAGAAAACAGCAATGACCATAGTAACAGGAATAACAAAAAAATCCCTAACTTCAAGGTGGCCCCTCTAGTCTTCTCTAAGAATACAACTGTCTGAGCTTTTGAGGTCCTTAAAAATCAGTGTCTTTGTGGCTTCCATGCCTCATTTGGGCAAGGGAATGGTTTTGCTTTTTAAAAGAATTGTTTTATTGAGGTCATCTTGGCTTATAATATTGTGTTAAATTCAGATGTACATTATTATATATCAGTTTCTATATAGACTGCATTGTGCTCACCACCAATAGTCTAGTTTTTATCTGTTACCATATATATGTGCCTCTTCACCCCTTTCGCCCTCCCTCCACCCCTTTTCCCTCTGGTAACCAGTAATCTTTATCTTATGTGATGAAGATATCGTTATTTATGTGACTGTCTATCTTCCAAATATATGTGAAATCATATATTTGATTTTTGTGTGATTTTGGTGTTTGTCTTTCTTTGTCTGGCTTATTTCACTTAGCATAATACTAGATAAGGGAATGTCTTGATGCCAAGAATTCAGCCTTGTCAGGCATACCTATTAATCCTTCTCCTTGGAGGTGCTCACTGGCCAGGACGTGCTCCCTTTGCTTTCTGACCCTGATGTTTTTGCATTCCTTGGACAGAAGGTGGATTTACTATGAAGCTAATTAAAACCAGTCTCAAGGCCCCTCACTTTCAAGGGGTCTTTCCGAGGTCATCATGGCATCTTTGCTGAGGAACACATCGTGGCAATAAGTTCACATATTCATTGATATGTTAATGTTTTAATATTTGACAATATTATGATATAGCTATGTGGCTCACTACAACATGGCAGCAGACTAAAAATAAATCTGAATTTTTTTTATATGCCTTAATATCAGATTAATTCTGTACATTGTTATCCAGAATTATGAATTATATGCAAATTCAGACACTGTGGGAAGAGAGTATCCTAGTGGAAGCCCAAAATGTAATAGAGACAATTTTAGCAAAAGACAGTTTGGGCCCAAAAAGACAAAATTTGGCACATCAAAAACTCTCTTAGTGAAACCAAAACTAAAAATTTATATGGGCACTGGATCACCCAGGGATTTCAACAACAGCTTTGTTGGGAAAATTCATTGACTTTGATAAGTGTCATGCTTTTCTTGATAAATTTACTCTAGCACTGTTTAATAAAAGAAAGTCAGATTTTTCCCCCAAAATCGTGATGCCAGGAATATTTACAGAGAGAATTAAACAGAACATACAACAGACAGCAAATATTTTTCAAGTAGCTATTGGGAACAACAATGAAAAGAACAGGGTTCAAACTATTATAAGATCCCAGGCAGCTAGTGAGTCTAAGATAAGACGTTGTATATGTTGTATAATCTATAAAGTGTTTTAATAAGGCAGACAACTTCCTGAAAGTCAGGGGGACTCCACAGACAAGAAGGAACTTGAATTACACATCAGTCAAATACAAATGCACTTGATAAACACCTTGAAGAAGAGAGCAGAGAGAACAGTCAGTTTTATTGTTAATGTTTAGTATTATTTTTAAGCATTTAAAAGAGTAGTTATGCCTATTACATTTTTAAGTGAACAAAATTTGCCCTTCAGTGGGTACAATGAAAGAGGCATTCTTTAAATAATGATAATTACTGAAATCATGGGAATTATTGAACAAGTCACTGTATTTGATTCACTTTTTTATGAGCTCACTGAAAAACGTCAAAATGGGAAAGTAAACGTGACTTAATTGTCCCAAATCATTTATCAGAACTAAATAATGGAAAAATGTGTAAAAATGAGGCGTTAAATAAGTAAACCAGATACCAAATATTGTTATTTTATTGTCAAGTCTACACCAAATGCAATTAGTTGGTCATTATTGTATGCTATTGTTCTTACTAAAATTCCATGAATAACTTTTAATTCTTTTGCCATCAAAAAATTCTCTCTGTGTGAGAGGAAGTGATAAACAGGTAATGAAGATGCCTGTGGATTGCTTAATAATCCAATTAATGAGGATGAGTGACTCATATGAACACACTGGAAAACAATTTAAATTTCTTGTCATTTTGACATAAAATAGTGACTTCAACGGTCATATTATAAATGCACAATGCAACACTGCAGTGCAGACATCGATATGACAAATTGGTCAGTGGGTGTCACCAATTGAAAGAATATTTAAGATTGATCACAGCAAAAAAAATCTTGAAAAGACATGTAATCTTTCAGTTCACATATAAAAGAGATTTGATAGGGTTTTCCTGAATTTGACACCAATTCTAAAACTTTACATGATATTATCAAGAAGAGTTGTAAAGCTGAAAGAAACTTTTCTAAACTTTCAATAAATAATGAAAGATAATAATATACGAAAATTCAATTCACCATGCCAGAAGAAATACTGAATTATCTACCTTTTCTGTTATCATATGAAGAAATCATTGAAGAGTATGAAGCTGAAGAATGTAAGCAAAAGCAGTATTATACAGGTGTGTAGAGCAGTTCACAACTAAAAATATTCTACTTATGGATTTGTGATCCATAAATTCGTGATTTTTTTCTTTTTAAATGCCTTCAATATTTGTAATTTGTTGTGATTTCTTTTGCTCCTTCTAAATTTATTTCTTATTTAATTTCGTGTTCATAATTTTTCATTTTTTAAAAGAAGACCTCTCAAATTGTATAAGCTTCAGACTCATGAAGTTCTTTTTATCTTAGATTTCATTCCAGTTTGGGAAGCTCTCCTTTTTCTCCCTCTTTGGACCTCTCCCTTTTTTTCCTGGAACCACTTGTGGTTACACTTCAGCTGAGGAGGTCAGAAGGCAACTTCTGCCTTAGGGGAGAAAAGATAAATTCTTTACTTTGTAGGTCCTTCTGGCTGGTCTATGAATAACGGAGAAAATCAAACAAAGCTTTATAACATGTATATATGGGAGAAACCCAGGAAAACTGAGCAACTTGCCAGAATGGCTGAGGTCACCACCTCAAATACCATTGTGGGGGACTGGAATTGGCCACCCCAAGATGTGTCTCTTTGGTATGAGGATTATTTGGGGCTGGTTACTTTTAAAAACTGCAGACAGGAAAGAAATTCTGAGAAGTAGAATTTACTTACCCTTTGTTAAGAGAGATTTCCATTTGTAAAGGAAATCTCCATCTGTAAAGGTGTCTCCCTCTCTGTACCAGGAAGTAGGAGGGATGACCTTATCTTTAGAAACTCTTAATCAATGCGGAAAGCAAGACTTAAATCTACATAATAACCTGACTCTTGTTTACTGTACTTGAGTGGTAATCTCCCATTACTGCCTCCCCCACCCCCAACATCCTCCTTTGTCTTTAGCTGAGGGTGGTATTTAAGGTGAGAATTTCTGCCATTTTGGTGAGTTGCTCAGTTTGCCTGAGCCTCTCCCATGTATACACATTATAAAGCTTTATGTAATTTTCTCCTATTATTCTGTCTCATGTGAATTTAATTAGTTGTCCGGCCAGAAGGATCCAGAGCAGGTAGAGGAAATGTCTTCTTCCCTACACCATCTTCAGCTAAAATCAAAGATGTGTGGGGTGGGGGAACTCAGTTATGGGAGATTACCAGAAAAAGGACAGTAAACAAGAGTAAGGTTATTATACAGATTTAAGCCCTTCCCTTCAGCATTGATAAGAGTTTCTAGAGAAAAGCTTACCCTCCTCTTCTTGATATAGAGAAGGAGACATCTTTACAAATGGAGATTTCCCTTACAAATGTAAATGTCTCTTACAAAGGGGGACTTCTACTTGTTTTTCACAGCTTTTCCCATGCCTGCAGTTTTTTAAAAAGATAAACAGCCAAAAATTATCCTTATGCCAAAGAGACACATCTTGAGGTAGCAAATTCTGATCCCCCAGAGGAGCAATCACATATTTCTCCCCTGCAGCCTTGTAGCCAACAGAGTGAGTGGATGTTGGGGAGGGAAGGGGAGATATTGTGAGACCCAATCAAAAATTACACCTCTATCTATCACCCTGCCACACTTGGACGCTAATCAGCATGGCTGCCCCTTGCTGTGGCCCCGTCTTCTGTTCATTCCCCACTGCAGTCAGAGGAATCTCAAAAGCAGAAATGAAAGCAACAAATGAGGGCCTCACTTGATCATGTGACTCTCATTGATTTATTTATTGAGCACCTGCTGTGCCTGAACAATTCTGCACTGTCCACAGTTGGAGTTTCCAAGGTCTTGGGACTTTAAAGATGGACCTTAGGCTGTGTGTGCAGGTTGGAGACGAGGGGTGGGGTGGCTGCTCAGGGGCCCAGAACAGCTATGTCATTGTCTCCTTTATATGCTGAAAGTTGATACAAGAGTTTCTGAAAGAATGTGTCTGTTTTTCGAAGGATTTGGAATATCATTAGTCTTGAAGGAATTTTAAACTCTTGACTTGCAAGGCTCCTCAAGATCTAGCTCATCACTTTTCCAAGCTCATTGCCTGCGAGTCCACAGTATGCATTCTCTATTCCAGCCACAGAGAACTGCTCCTTTTTTCACAAACATGCCAAGTGCTAGTGACCTCCAGGCCTCGTACACGCTCTCCCCTCCCTCATCCATGGGTGCCTTTCCTTCCTTGTTGGAGAGACGAATTCCTTCCACTCCCAGTGTCAGCTTAAAAACCAGCTCTGCTCAGTGGCAGCTCTCTTGACCCCATTCACATTTTCTGTTTGCCTCTGACAAGCCCACACAATGATTTATTTCTTTGGATCAATTTCAGGACAGGACTTTGACACTGCCTCATAATTATTTGTCCTGTTTGCTCATTAGGAGTTTCCCAACAGCATTTATCTTGTTAATCTTGTATCTTTGAGACCTAGCTCAGGACTTGGTAACATAGCAGGTGCTTGAAAAAGAAAATTATTAAATGAATGAAGGAAAGATAAAAAATGAGCTAAGGTAAACTGAATTATGTTTATCGAGTCAAAGGAATAAGTTCCTGAAAAACCATTTCCTGAGCTATAAACCCCTCGTTGCATTTGTACTAAACACACGATGGTCAGATACATTTTACCTTCATTCTACCTTGTAATCCCTCTCTTTCTCCCTGATTCAGATAGCCTTAGGCTACCCGCATGACACTTCCTTCTGGAAAGTTCTAGGAGTTGTATGATGATATGGCTTCTTCCCTACCAATTGCTTCCCCTCTTTGAAATGAGGGAGTGCAGAGGGTGTATCTGTACATTTCTTTTGACCTTTTTTTCCAATGCTTATTCCACTATGGAAAATCTAACCTCCCTTCTTTTCAGGCATCTAAGAAAGATCCTTTCTCTCTCGCTTTGTTGCATTTCTGAGACAATGTCTTTAAACCACCTCACGGTGTAAGAATCATGTGAACATTACATTTTTTATGAAGAAAAGGGAAGGTTGCTTTAAAAATACATGAATACAACAAATATTGAGCACAGGTTGTCCTATGTATTGGGGACATAAAGGTGACCAGGACAGACAGTGTCCCTGACATCATAGAGCTTATTGTCTAGTTGGGGAGACAGGATTAAAGAAAAATTCAGAACAAGTAGCTATAATAATTCCTAATAATTATGATTGAGATAAATGCCCGGGATGCTCTGCTTCTTTATAAGGAGGCCCCCGTCTCATCTGGATGGCCTCCTAGTCAGAGATCTGAAGATGAGTAAGGACTAGCCTAGTGATGTGGGGAAGCCCAGTGGAGGAGGGGAGCTGTGAAGACAGAAGCAGTGGCATGTTCACAGATCCTGAGCTCAGAGGAGCCTGCAAAGATTGAGAAGAGAGAAAGAGTCTGTGAGACAGGAGCAGAGAGGGCTGGAGAGAGCGTGGGTGGAGATGAAGTTCATCAACAGAGTGAAGTAACAAGCAGGGTGTTCAGCCTTGACGCCCCTGACACCGGCCAGAGGTTCTTTTCACTCAGACTGAGTTTCTTTTCTCATCTTTATTGCTTTTTCTGCTATTTAATTATGAATACAGGGGTGATGTTTTCTCTTTTCTTCCCCCCAATGTAGTGCATTTTAGCCAAATTATGGGTAATTTAGGCTTCTGTGGAGACATGTGGAACCCCAACCATCCTTTATGTGTTTGTCTCCAGGGGACAAAAGCCTCCTGAAATTCAAACAGCCCACCTGCCGTGTTCTTCTGGAGCACCCCGTCTCTAAGTTGGGGTGTGCCTGCATCGCTATACAGGTGCCTTGCCTGTGATGACTGCTGAGAGGTAAACATTAAACTCATTCTGAATAGCAAATGATGAGGCTCTTCTATCTGTCTGGGAAATTACGGTTGTCATAATTTCATTGCTGAACAAATAGTTGTCATGGCAATAATTTATATAACTTTGAACAGCCATTGGGTAAGTACTGTTAATGGTGTGTTTTTCAATGCACTAAGTACTGCACAATGACGGTTTTGTTCAATGCTTTGTCAGAGTTGGTGTATTTCCCTGGTTTTCCTGACATAATTGATTGAGTTTCAGAGCCTCAGGTGATGTCTATCCATGTTTATTTTAATCCCTCAAGATGTTCCATTATGTTGGGAATTGTCCCTCTGCTTTTTTGTGCTTTAACCTTTTGCTCAGTTCTTTGTGTGGGTTTGCAGAATGTACCTGTGAGATTTGAATCTTAGCAACTCCAAAATATTTTAATTGAATCCAAAAAAAGATTTTTGAGTGCCTACTATGAGCATGGCATCATGGTAGGCCCTGCAGAGGCTAGAACAGATTCTGAGGCATGTGCCTAAAAAAAAATGCAGCAGAACATTTGGAAATAAAGTAAATGTTGCTTGATGTTATGATTAACATCATAACATTTGGAAATAAGTTTAAATGTTACTTGATGTTATGATTAATATGGAATTGCATTACTGAGAATTAGAATCTTCAGCACGTGCCATGTGACAGTGATATTCGTGTGTAAGGGCTGCAAGTCACTGGTGAATTTTCCATACTTCTTTCTGGTTTATTTTCTCCTTGTCCTCCTTGTAGCAGGGGCGCAGCATAATGCAGTCATTAAAAGCAGAATCTGGGACTTCATTTAAGCACATTTCTTATCTTCATGACTCAATTTCCTCTCTGTAAAATGGGGTTTTAGAACTATCTTCTTTAGAGAATGTTTTGGGGTCTAAATGAGTTAGCATACAAAAAGTAGTTAGATTGTTGATAGTATATGCTAAGCAATTAATAATAATAATAACAATAATGTTATTATTATGTTATATTAATATTATAATATTCATTATTAAATTATTAATATAACAATCATATTATATTATAATAATACTGATATTATTATTATTATTAAAGGATGGTGGTCCATTTAAGCACACCTTGGTTCCCTGGTTTAGTCCAACTGTGGGTCTTTCTAATCAGTAAATTGTCTGGCTCAGAGAGATGGATACATTCATTCATCCATCCATCCATCCATCCACCCATCCAGTAATCAGTTATTCAATAAGCATAAATTGTGTGTCACTGATTTAGATGCTGGAGATAGTGTTGTGAATAGGCATAGTCTGGGAGTGTAGGCAAAGGAGTAAGATCAGTGGTTGTAGCCCTTTGGGATTTCCCAAGCAATAAAATTCTAAAGACAAATTTGAAGAGTGGCGCTGGGTTGTCACCATTTTATTTTGCCAAGCAAGGACGTTAAAAAGAGCCATTTCATTTTGTATTACCATATTTTAACCCCCAAACAGTAGGAAGAACATAATATCAGAATAAATGAGTCTGTAAAATAAATTCAACTTTGAAGAAAGAGTGACTATGTTTATATGGCCCGTAATGAGTGCTCGGTAACTATGTGTTTAATGAATGCCCCGGTTCCTTGTTTTCCTCAGGTTTCCGCAGACCAATGAAACTTTGTCTGCAAACCAGTATTCAGGAATGTGGAAGAATATGGGCTTCTGGCTGTGCATTTGGATTGGAATCTGCAGTCATCTTTTACTTTCCTCACGCATCTTCAACGAGAAAGGTGGATGCAAAGGTGTAAGGTTATCTGATTAATGGAAGGCAGTGAATGATGTCCAAATGAAAAGGGTCATCAAGGATAAGGCTTGGAGTGTTCTTTTACAAACCACGGGAATGAATTTTATTTCATGAGTCAAAATTTTTATGACTTTGTGATCTTTACATGCTTTGTGATTGAAGGTTACAGTCCTGAGAGTTTAAAGAGAAACTTCACGGTTAAGGGTTAAATATCTCAGGAAGCACGCTGCTCACTCTTGGTATAGATAACGAGATGGGACCTGCAGAGGTATGAACTGAGGGACCATCTTTCATCTGTCCTTTGTTCCCTGTGATCCTGTTTTCAAGGAATGCTACTATTTTCTCACCTTTTATGCTTTATCTTTCCAGCACACAGCTATTATAGACTAAAGTCAGCAGGATGCTGCCTCCCAAGTCTTATTAGATACCATCGGGAGCTATATTTTCTCTTAATTTTAACCAAGGCTGAAGAATTTTTTTTCTTATTAGTTTTATTTCCACAGGAACCACTTATCAAGAAGTGCCTGTAATGCAACTGGTTTCTTAAGACTGAAAGTAACATGACTTGTTTACATAAAATATAATACATTTCTCTAAAATGAAGCTTACTTTGTCACCGACTAGTTACCTGGAGGAACTCAAGGCTGGATTTGGATATTTTAATTGTTTTTCCAAATTGCTTTTCTCCTTTTGTTATGTTAAGGAGGTGCAATCACCAACCACCCTGAATCAGAGCAGGCCTCACCATGAGAGCTCCCCTATGACCTTTGCCTTATTTTTAATGCTAAGATCTCTCCAGGAGGAGCTTAGGCCTTCTTACCATCACCTGCAGTGGATGTGGAAGCATGCTTTCCAACTGAGCCTGTGCAAGAGAACATCCGCCTCTCCTTCTTGAGTATTCATCTCCCATCCCATCCCTGCTTCCCTTTGTTCGGGGAGCTGTGACTCTGGAAATGGTTCCTCATGGGCTCCTATTTACCGCAAATACACTTTACTTTGTGAGACCTCTACTGCTGGTGGAGAGTCTGATTTAACTCGTTAGAAAGGAACCCACTTTGGTTTCGGTAACAACTTTGTGCTTTTGGAAAGGGTCAGAATTTGAAGGACAGCAAATTAGTGTGGGAAGAGCAAATTGTGAAAGGGTGTACCTCTCCCTTATAAACTTGGATTCTCTGGGGCTGGGAGAGGCTGACTGATGAGTAGGGTAGAGTTTTTTTTTAAAGACATCAAATAGCCAACAGCAGGAATGAGAAGTCACACTTCCTGAGAATCAGAGAGTCTTCTCCTTAAGGCCTGTCTCAAGTGAGAGTAACCGACAGTAACAGACAGAACTGGGATGATGATATTACCAAAGTCCACCAGTCTGACGACCTCAACTTCTTTGGAATATAGAAGTCAATGATCTCTAGGAAATGGCATTATGATCATTCAATTTCTTTTCATCTTCCTGTGATGAAAATGAATTATTATTATAATCTCTGAAAAAGTTTTAGTATGCTTTTTCAAATCCTAGGTCAAGTTAAGTAACATGTGTCAAAGACCTAAAGTTCATGAAGAGTAATTCACATTTTCATTCAAAACCTATTTGCCCTTGTTCTAGACACAATTCTAACACATTTGGTTATTAGCTTTTATTTGTGGAAAAGGAGTAGATAACAGAGAGTAAAGAATTTACAGTTGCAAAAGCAAAGGCATCATTTTTTTTTTTTTTTGAGGATGGTTGGCCCTGAGCTAACATCCATGCCCATCTTCCTCTACCTTTATACATGAGATGCTTACCTCAGCATGGCTTTTGCCCAGCGGTGCCATATCTGCACCTGGGATCCAAATCGGCGAACCCCAGGCCACCGAGAAGTGAAACACACGAACTTAACCACTGCGCCTCCAGGCTGGCCCGGCATCAGTTATTATTTTAATAAAAAATAAGGCCTGACAGCAAGCAAAGTGGCAAAATATTGTACATCTAAATATTAGAAAAAAATTTTTTGCATAAAAAAATGTCCATTCCATTCCATTGAGTATAAGTGCATAAATTGTCATCCTTGAGTATCTCCTCCCATGAAAGGAATGTTATATTTAGTATCTTTTAATAAAGAAGACAGAGATAAACATGTTCATTCAAAACCTATTTGCCCTTATTCTAGACACGATCCTAATGCATTTGGTTATTAGTTTTATTAGCTAATTAATGTACTAAGATCTAAGTTTAAGAAGAAATATATTGAGAACTGAGGACATATGTAATATTCACATTATTATGTTTTGAATATATTTATATCATAACTTGAATCAAAAAAATTTAATATAGCTAACCATATCTATTTACTTTTTTATCTAGACTACTTACTTGAAATCTCCCTAAATAACCATTGGTACAGATATCAGGGAATATGTTGGTGCTTATAGTAATGTGGATAAAGATTATAAAGTCCAAAAAAGGTTTTGTAGGTTCTCTGTAGATCTGTATATTTGTAAACACTAGGGAAAGAGGATTCATCTCATATGTGCTTTCTTGCAGTTTAGGTTCATAACAGTTACGTCAACTACAATCTCTTTTTATCCTCACCCTGATAATAGGTTTTCAGCATATGATTCAAAGAGCATCAACAACTGCAGAGGTACATTTATTCTTCATCTTGAGTCTAAGGTTTAGAAAACTATCTATGGGAAAGGAATTAATTTTTTTTAAAATTGTCAGTTTGTCATGGACCTGTACTTTTGTAAAATACAATTAAAGTGGACTTGGAAATTGTAGCAGTGTGAAATTTTCTACACGCTTAGTCTCAGTTTTTGTACTTATCCTATTGCACACCAGTAACAGTTTGCAAACTGCTGTAGGTCCATGGACCCCACTGAGGAGCACAGGTTTAGAAGACATTAAACCTAAAGGCTTTATCTACAATTGCCCTATTAAATTGCTGAATGTCTCCAGGAATCGTATGTGCTGTGGGAGTCTCTATGTCACAGAGAACAGCCTTGTAGTCAGACAGAATTGGTATTCTAACTCTGTCTCGTCCACTTAGTAGCTGTGTGACCATTGGTGTCTTGTTTACCTTATTTGAACCTCACTTTCCTTAACTCTGAAATGGGGTGTATTAGCCAGGGTTTTCTCTAGAGAAACAAACAATAAGATATTTATTTATTTATATATATAGAAAAAGCGCCAGATTTATCATAAGGAATTGGCTCACATGATTATGGAGGCTAAGAAGTCCCATGATCTGCCGTCTGCAAGCTGGAGTCCTGGGAAAGCCGGAGGTGTGGTTCAAAGGCTTGAGAGCCAGAGAGCTGCTGGTGGAGATTCCAGTCCTCACCTGCAGCTCTGAGAACCAGGAGCCTGGAGGGCAGGAGAAGACTGATGTCCCAGCTCAAACAGCTAGAGAGCGAATTCAACCTCCCTCTGCCTTTTTGTTTTATTCAGGCCCCTAACAGGTTGAATCATGTGCACTCACGTTGGGGAGGGCCATCTGCTTTACTCAATTCACCAATTTAAATGCTAGTCTCTTCCAGAAACACCCTCACAGACACACCCAGAAATATTGTTTAGACAGATATCTGGGCATACCATGACCCAGTCAATTTGACACACCATATTATCCATCATGTTAATATTAATTCTATCAGCAAGTCAGGATCCAAGTAGGAGACAGAAACTACACAGGAATTGTTAAAGGAGAAGTTTAGTATAAAAAATTGCAAACAATAAAGGAGGATTGGTATAATGAGGGATTGGCTAATAGCAAAGAAATAGTAGAGGCAAGGAGCATCAATATCCCTGTGGGGGAGAGATCTCCCAGGGAAAGGACTTCTCCAGGACTGAGAGCCAGACCTCCCTGGAGAGGGCAGGGCGTGGCTCACTGGATGGTGTGGAAATCACTGTGGTGCCTTGCTTGTAGACCTTCCTGGAAATCCACTGTCTGAGGTGCCAGGGGGATTTTCTCTGAAGCTGCCTTGGGTGGGTGGGGGGCTCAGGCGAAGTTTCTGGATGCTTGAGCACAGGAGTCTCTCTAATCCTGTTCTCTAGTTAACATTCTGTCTTCTACCAGGGGTCCTTGACTCCAGCTGTACTCTGGTATGGAGCAGGTCAAGTCTCGGGATGGAGTGTGATAAGTTCTCAAGTCCCTTGAAATTTTTTTTAGAATCTGAGGGAAATGAGGAGAGAGTGAGAAAGGTAATATATATACTAAAAATCTTGAGGCCCTCCTCCAGGAGATAAAGGACTCATTTTCAGCAATGTGCTGAAAATATAATTAGCTTGGTGGTTTCTGAGCTGTGTCCCAAAGGAAACATTAATCTGATTTCTTTAGATTGCAAGAAACAGAAACCAATCCTTTCTAGCTTGAAAAAAAAACAAAAGGAATTAATTGGAAAGATATTAGGGAAACTTGTGAAATTAAAAGAGTTGAACAGCCTAGAGTTTCGAACAGAAGGTCTTGATGCAACTCTGGTGTCTCAGAAGCAGTAACTGATGTCTTTTCTACCCCCAATTCTTCTGCCATGATCTCAACCAAGCTCGAGTGAATGTCAGTCCCCAAGCCTCACCATTAGGCATAGGAGACAACCTCTGACTAATCCAGCTTGGGCAAGATTGATTCCTTGCCTGGATCCTCCAGTGATGGCCCAGGGCACAGTGTCACATAATATCATCATGACCAACAGATACATGAACTGTGTGTCAGGGTCAGAAGCAGAATTGCGGGCATCCTGTTGAGCCAGGCAGCCAATGGAGAGAAAGCTGCTAAAGGAGAAGCTTTACCTGTAGCCTATTCTTGCTAATAAAATGTGTGAGGAACTATCTGGGAGCAGCCAGCCCTGTTCCCTCAGTTGATAACTGGTCCTCATTTGGGAATCTTCAGTTCGTGACTGGCAAGACTTCCATTTCCATCAGATAAAGCCTGGCAAATAATGAACATCTTCCTGATAACTCTTGTCACTCTTTTCCAAGGAGCTGAAAATGGTAATTAATGCAAAGGCTGTGTTTATTGGTTCGTGAAATTGAGTGTGTGCAGCCCTTTGATATGGCGTCTTCTTGATAGAGAAAATTTGGGAGGGGGTGAGAAACACACTGCACATTACAGACTCAATTTATTTGACAAGATATTACAACAAAGACAACCTCATGTGTATGAAAATCTGGGGCTTTTGTTTGCTTTACCAAAGTAGAAACAACAGAGCAAGAAGCAGGTGTTCTGGCCATTGCCCCTCCTCTCAGAGCCCCAGCCCACTCCTGCACTTTGTTTACTTGCTGAATGAGGCAACCACGGGGTTGGGATGACATTCTCTGTTTCGCTCAAGGACAAAGCTCAGAGTTCTGCCTCTAAAACTCCTCTCACTCTGAGTTCTTACTGGGAAGCCAGAGTGAGCAATTTTATCTGATAAATTCCTCAAAGCCCTCAAGGAGGCATTGAGGCACCGGGGGGGGGGGGGGGGGGGTGGGGGGGGGGTGGGGGGGGGTGGGGAGAAAGACCCCTGCCGCAGCAGCAGAAAATAGTAAACTGTTCAATTTATAATGATGAAGGGATCGGGACTTATAGCTGAAAGCCTTGAGGATGCTCCTCCTTTCGTTATTTTAAGTTGTGAGTTTTGGTTGTGGCCAAATCTGAATTGGGTAGGGTCTTGTGATCAAACATTAGTCATGATGGAAGTGAAAGAAATGCTGAGGGGAGGCTCCAAGGAATCTTACACACACACAGAAGAGGAGATGGCAATGTGACCACAGAGACAGAGACTGGACGATGCAGCCGCAAGCCAAGGAATGTCACAACCACCAGAAGCTGTAAGATGAGTGTAGGCAAGAGCCTTGGAGCAGAAATAATGGGGAAGGTTCTTGAAATTTGGGGGCTCTCAGAATTGCAAAATCCAGTGCTTTTGGACTCTAAATCATGAGAATGAAAAGAAATTCGAACAAAGACTCATTAGGATTCTTTTTAGTTAAACAGAAACCTTCTTCTTGCAATAAAGAACTTATCAAGGATATTTCCTTCCCACCCAAGTCTACTTTTTAGATGGCCTCAAAGAAACCATGATGAAAGAGAGACCTAGTGGCAAGAAAGCCATGAAATTAAGGAGTGTCGAATAATATGTAATAGGCTCCTGGCACATGGAGTGGAATAGAAACAATCAGATCAGAGGCCTGGTAAGTTTTCGAGGAAATTGTACTGTCTAAGTTGTCACAAGCCTGGACTAAAAAAGCCTGTGATTGTAAATCAGACTGACAGCTCTCAAACTGCACCAGCAGGACATGGGCTGAAGAAGCCGTGTAGCCCCCAAGGAGGGGACACCTCCCGATGCCCAGTTCAAAGATGACAAAGGAGGGTAACAGACAAAAGAAACTCCCAGGGAACAGAACTAGAGGTTACGGAGAGCTACGGGCAAGGGAGTTTCTCAGACAAAGCAGAAGCAGGGTCAAGATACAGAACTTCTTCCAGGGCTAAAACAGAGGGTCTTTATTATTTCTACCTCGAAGGATTCCTTACTGCTGTGCACCATGGCTGCTAAATGTCTTCCATTCTTTCCTTTACACAGGGGGAATTTTAATTGGGCCATGAGTCACTGGCCCTGATAGAGAACACCATAACCACCTGTCCCTGATGGAGAACACTGCACACCACCAAGGGATCCTGGACTTGGTCCCAGACACAGTGACTGGATGAGACTTTCGGTTGACTTCCTTGGGGAGGCAGTGAATGTGTTTTATGTGTGGGAAGAAGGGTGTACCGGAGGGCAGGCTGTGCAGAGATGACTTCCTACTCATAAATATTTATACTTCACCTTGAGTTTTGTTGCTGGGAAGTGGTGCCTTGCCAAGGACCACCATTACCAGCCTCATTTGCTTCAAAGTGAGGCCATGAGATCAGTACTGACCAAGAAAATGCGGAAGGATGTGATGTGTATCATTTCTGGTTTAAGAAGTGGGCATGCCTGCTCTATCCTCTATTTCCCCTTCTGCCTGGATGCAGTGAATTCTGAGACCTTAGGGAATGGCAGAGCCACCAGACAGCAGGAGTGTGGGTCCCTGAACTACCGCGCTAGGGAAAAATGTTCACCAACTGGGAACATCTGCATTGAATTGTGATATGAGAGAGAAAAAACAACTTTCACATTAGCTACTACATTGTAGGATTGGTTTATTGTGGTATTTTGTATTATACTGATGTACACCTCATATGCACATACCACAAATACATACACACACCCACCACATGCTACTCACAGCCACATATACACACATAAATCACAACACACTTTCTTATACTCCAGTGGAGCCTTTCTGACTTCCAGCACCTGAGCCAGAAGATCCCTGGCTCCATGACCTCATTGGACCATTGAGGGCATAGTTACCCTCCTATTAGGAGAACAAGTTTTTGATTAGCAAAGACTGATGTTGCAGTTTGGAATTTATCCAAAATGCTTTGCTCTCTTGAGTCTTATCGCTTTTAAGAGGTCAGGAGTTCTTTCGCTATACATGGGGATGGCTAGGTGAGGTGGTGGAATAGAGAAGGAGTTAGAACTGGAATGGATTTACAGATAATCACATAGATGGAGAGGTGAGGTAGTTTTGGGGGATGATGACCAGTTGGTGGTAGAACTAGGTTTAGGAGTGAGATCTGCTAATTCCCTGTTCAGTAATCTTTCTGACTGGTTTTCTTTCTAATTTGAGAAGCCACCTAAATCATACATCAGGGATAAATCAGCAGCTCTAATAGAAGGCTTATTCCTGGAGGAAGTTAAACCTATTGACAACAATGAACTTCAAGATAACTTGTAAGCTCCAAGCATCTGGAAAGAGCTTCAAGAAAGATTAAATAGAAGGTGGACATGGCAGGATTAGCACACATTGCACTCATTACAGGATTTACTGTTTTCTAAAAATATGTTTTCCAATTTGCATCTCCAATATTTTATTTTTAACCTCATTATTGTTCTGAGTTCAGATAAATATTTTAAGTATACTCTCTTCTCCTTCCTCCTTGAACTTTGAGCAGACGGTACCGCCATATTAACAAGGATTCTGGAGACCATCAATGTGAACTGTTTTAAATATCAACTTGCTCTCCAAAGCCACCTGTACCACCACCCTTTCTTATCTAACTTCAGAAGAATAGAAATTCCTCTTCCTGTCTAACTCTAAGTCCTTCATCTGTGCTCATGGTGCTGTTTCTGTCTAGTTTTTCCTGAAGTTTGCACCATGAACTATTCTCTCTCATGAACTATCATTCTCTCTCTTGTGTGTTTAAATTCTCATCTTTGCCTATAAACATGCTCACATATTTTTAAAAACAATCCCCAAATTAAACCTTTCAACATTGAGCCCTCTTCCAGCTAATACTTTATTTCTCTCCTTCTCTTGATTATCATCAAAGTTCTTGAGTTTTCCATATTGAGGCTCTCCACCTCCTCATATTTCCTTTGCTGCTTACCTCATTGCAGCATGAATGTTCCTCCAAAAGTCACCAGTAACTTCCTGATTTTGGAGCACTGGCATCCTTTTATTCCCGCCTCTTTTGACTTCTCTGTAGCATTCAATATTGGTTATCACTCTTTTCCCCTTGACTCTCTTGGTTCTCCTTTGACCTCTCTAACTGCCTCTTCTCCATCTCCCTTACCACCTCCTATTCCCCTTGAGATCTCTACAGTCTAAAATAAGGATACAAATAGTGTCTTGTCCTTGGGATTATTGTGTGAATGAAATGATAAAATTTACATAAAATTTATGTCAAGCACTTGAGACAGAGTAAGTGCTCGGAAGAAAAAATGCAGTCACCACTAATGAGTTCAGCTTTAGATTGATCAATTTGTAATGCTTGTAACATCCCAAAGACAGCTAGAAATGAGGATCTGGATTTCAAGAACGGAAGCTGGAGTTGTGGACCTGCCTTCATCAGTGGGCAGGTGACAGCTGAGGACATGAGAGTTTATGAAATCACCCAAGGAGTGTACATCTGTCAGGATAGGCTGGGTTATGCTGAGGTAAGATCTCCAAGGCGTAGTGTCTTTAAGCAACAAAAGTTTAGTTCTTTCATGATATGTCTATTGTGGGTCTGCAGAGGAGTCCTACTCATTGTCATCAGTCAACCACTCAGGCTACCTGAATACCTGCCAACTCAAATGTGGACTGTTACAGTGTCAAAGGGAAAAGAGCATAAGAAAGTGCTCTGGTCTGCAAGTGATCCGAGTTCTTTTTGCTCACAGTTTATTGGGTAAAACTTATCATGAAGTGCGCTCATCTACAAATGTAGGCAAGAAGTGCAATTCCCCCATATGCTGGGGAGGTGGAGAGCCAGAAATATTTGACAAGTAGCAGCAATCACTACTAGCAGATGTCTAGAATGAAGAGCAAAAAGAATACCCTGGGAGAATGCACTGTGCTGCCCTCCATCGGCTTCCGCCCTTCCCTTCCCCCACCCAAGACCTGCATCGTTTTCCAAATCTCATTTCCAGGTATTCAAGTCTGCTATCTTTAGATATCTGCGACTCTTTCACCTCCTGAGTTTTTCACCTCTAATTTGAATATAAAATTCTATCAGTTCAGTAGGCAACATATTTCCTGAATCCACTCCCTTCCCTCTCTTATCTCTGGGACTATCTTTAGAACCTGCAAAGTGCTCTTAGTTAGAATGACCTGCTAAACACAAATTTTGTCATCCCACACAGCTTTAAAAAGAGAGAAGTTTTGTAATAAAATAATTTTCAAGATAGAATAAAGATGGAGCGATGGTAGTTATGTACGAGAGTTTTTATTTATTAAAATAAAGTCTAGGAGTAGAAAAATTGTAGAAAACAGAAAAGTATTAAGGAACAAATTTACACATCTCCTTGTGGCATTTGACATGATCACCTGCTCTTTCTTAAAACTACCATGTGGTTCTAGCACTCTCTCTAGCTTTTCTTCTAACTGCTTATCTGTCCTTTATCAGTTCTCTCTTCCTCCGCAGGATGCTTAAATATTGGTATTCCTTGGGGTCTTGTTTTAGTCCAAGTCTTTTCTCTTACTCTGTATATTCTCTCTAGTGGTCTCATCCATATCTTATCATCTGCTCTCTCTCTCTGTCCTTCATACTCACAGACACAACATCTAGCACTGATCTCTTAATGTTCTCTTAGAATGTTAAGCGTAGTATGTTCAAAATTTAACAAATTTCTTTCCCCTGCAAATATTCCTCTGCCCAGTTCTATGCAAGTTGCACAAGTGAGATATGTAAGAGTTATCCTGATGTCTCCCCTTTTCTATACTCTCTTTACACAACTAGAACCAGGAACTATTGTTTCTAAACTCTCTCTTGGCTTCTTACTCTCGTCTCCATCCCTAATGCCGCTGCCTTAATCCAGGCACTCATCGTTTCTCACCCAGGGAGATGAAAGAAAGACTATTCATGGGTCTCCTTCCATCCCCTTGCCTTTTCCACATCTCTCAACCCACTAATACATCCTGTCACTACAGTGGTAGACTGATTCTTCAAAAACACAAAGCTGATCATGTTACTCGTCTTTTAATTCTTTTTTTATTTTTTAAAGATTTTATTTTTCCTTTTCTCTCCCCAAAGCCCCCTAGTACATAGTTGTATATTTTTAGTTGTGGGTCCTTTCAGTTGTGGCAGTTGGGACGCCACCTCAGCATGGCTTGATGAGCTGTGCCGTGTCCGTGCCCGGGATCTGAACCAGAGAAACCCTGGGCTGCCAAAGAAGAGCGCGCGAACTTTACCACTTGGCCGCCGGCTGACTCCCTCTTTTAAATCTTCAGTGGCTCCCTATTGACTTCATGATAAATTCTGAGGTCCTTAGTGATGAGGATTTTTAGGCTGCTTAATTTTAAAATGGCTTATGATGAGGATTTTTAGGCTGGTTAGTTTTAAAACTACAGATGAGATTCAGGCTCCAAGGAGTGGAATTTGTTTGCCTCTTTGTTGGGAAACATTTACATTTCTAAGGGAAACCTCTATCTGTGAAGATGCCTCCCTCTCTGTGCCAGGAAGAGGGGGGGATGGTCTTATCTCTAGAGGCTCTTGGTCAATGCCAGAGGCAAGAACTTAAGTTGGTTACTGTCTGGCAACCTCATGTGACTGACCCTCCCCCCCACAAATCCTCCTTTGTCTTTAGCTGAGGATAAAATTCAAGCGGTGACTTCTGCCATTTACTCAATCCGGTTTGATTCTTATCTACCATTTTAACTTTTTTACATATTCTTTGTCTTGTAAAGAGATGACTCACATACCTATGCCTTAAATTTAGTCCTAACCCTCAAGTCGGGGCAGCAGCAGGAGCTCTGACTGCCCGTGGGTCCTGTCCCCACGCACCAGCTCTGCCTGCCCATGGGTCCTGTCCCCATGCCAGCGGGGGCAGCAGCAGCAGCTCTGCCTGCCCATGGGCTCTGTCCCCGTACCAGCGGGGGCAGCAGAAGCTCTGACTGCCCATGGGTCCTGTCCCCATGCTATTCCACACTATTCTCTAAATAAAAGAGCACTACTGCCAGATCTTGAGAGTCTAAGAAATCTTTCTTTCGACTCCTCGGCTCACCGACCCCGCATCACTTAGCATGGTGCTTCTTTCTTGTTTCTCAGTCTCCCTTAGAGTCTTAGCTCCTGCAAATTTCTCAAGAGCACCTTGAAATTCAGAGATGCCAATTTCTAGTCCTTTAAGGCATCATACTGTTTACTTCTCTGTGAAGGTATGTGCCATCCTTTCTGCATGGCATGCTTTCTTCTTATCCTTCCCATCTCTGCACAACTTATTTTCTTATCAGGTGGAGTATATTCTACTCCTACTCATCATTAAAGATTCAACTCTGGAGCAAACCTTTTCAATAGTTTTCCTAACACTCCTGAAATCTCCCTCTCTGTCTCAATTCCATCCGCTGGTTTCCATTGCATTCAGTGTTCACCTTTAACTGTACATTACCTTAGTGTGGTGTAATTTCGTCTTAACTGTGACACGCTTGAGGGAAAGTACTTTGTATCCCCAGCACCTGGAATAGTACCTGGCACAAACATGGCATTCAGAAAGACCTGTGAAATGAACGACCATGTTCAATGCTCCCACGGTACTTTATACTTCTTCTCACTGCCTTGTAGTTCTTTCATTTACAAATCTTTCTCTACTGGATTATGAAACATCCCCAACAGTTACACAATTCTAGACACAAACTAAGTACTGTAGAAATGTTAACTGATGTCTAATTTGCAAGTTTTTATGTATTTCAAAATACTATTCAAGGTTAGGATCTATTTCAGAGATTAATATAAAACAGGATATATGACTTGTTACTATTGTAGTGGTGACCATAAGATGTGAATGAGAAGAACTTGATACTAATTTTATATGGACTTACTTCCTCTTCCACATTTAATTTTCTTGGCTTTTCAAGATTGTTCCTAACAAATATAAGTTTTATCAATGTCTTCTTAAGGGAAATGGAAGAAATAAGAGGGAAGAAGAACAGAAGATGGAAAGCGACTTGTGACTTGTGAACCTGTGAACAGAGGAAGGAAAAGGAAAGAATGAAAGAAGGAAAGGAAGCGGAAGGTTAGAAAAGGATAGGCAGGTACAGGTAGGAAGTTTACTTACCCAAAGTTCTGATATTTATAAAAAAAATAAGAAAATTGTTAAAAAGTGTAAATTATTCAAGTATTCCATGAAACAGACTTACGGTATCTTTGCATCTATTTGAAACCACGTATAAATATTTATACGTTTGAAAGAATTGATTAACAAGCGCACTACATCTAACACCATGTTTGATTTGTAAATGTAACGTGTATTAGAGGAAATGAATATATTTTATTCCCTCTATTGGTTAGTGTCACCCTTTGTTTTATACCACAGCGAAGGGACACTGTTGTAACGTGGAATAAAAGAAACGCTAGCATTCCCAGCACATCTTAAACGCATATTGGCAATAAATGAGAATCACAAATCATTTCTGATGTGTTTTTCACATCACTTCCATTTTCATGTTTTAACAAACTCCTTAAATTTGCTGGTTAAATCTATTCCATCAGTTTTGAATTATATTCTTGGGGGAAATGATTAAGGAAAAAGATCTCTGTTAGGGGAAAAGTTCTCAGTAATATGAGTTAATCAAAGTACAAATAAAAGAGGATTAAATTCAATGAGGCAGCTACAATTCTAAATATGTTTTCCATCTCTTCAATCAAGACGAAGGTCTTGTTCTTAAGAGACTTATAATCTAATTGGGGAGACAGAACATGTACATAAAAAGATGAATAGCACTAACAGGAATCCAAATGAGTATTCAGACAGTAAATGTTTCCAATTTCAGAGGCAGGAGTAGTGCCTGAAAGCTGGGGTGACCGGGTCTTGAATTGCTCTTCAAAGAAATAGGAGATCTTCATCAAGAGGTGGAAGGAAACGGGGTGACTGTTAATGAAATCAGGGTTTCTTTTGGGGGTGATGAAAATGTTCTGAAACTGATTGTGCTGACAGTTGTACCTCGCTGCGAATATACTAAAAACCAGTGAATTGTCTCTAATGGGTGAATCGTATAACGTGTGAATTATATCTCAATAAAACTGCTATTTTTGAAAATATTAGCTATGGTCTTGGCACCAGTTACAGAAATGGGGACAGCAGGAGCTATGAATATTATTTATTACCCTCTCCTTTTTCTTTTTCTACTTTTTTGTAAAGGGAAGTTGGTGGTGCTTAACTTCATGGTTTAGTTCATAAATCACTAGACCAATGAAAAGCCATACCCTAAACAGATGTGGATGATTGCGCATCACCTGGAGTTCCTGAATTACTGAGACAAAAATGACTGGCGGGACTTTGCGTCTCCTTTTTGTGAGGAGAATATGAGAAGAACTTTCTACAAAGAATAGTTGTACCATATTAGGTGGAAGCTTGACAGTATTGCATGAAAGTAAAATACGGAAGGAGGGTAAGATTGGGTGCAGAGTGATCTGTCTTGGTCTATTTTGCTCTCAGATCCATTCTTCACTCTTCTCTGACTCTGCTCTGTATACTCTCCCCTGGGGCTGTGAGGGGAGGGGTGATTTCTTTGGCTTGCATTTTCCATAATGACTACTGGCTTCTGGATTGGTTTGACCAGTAGGAGTCACTAGAGGAGACTGAAGAAGAAGAAGAAGTGAGAATCCAGGGCATTTCTCATTCTTTCTTCTTGCCTTCAGCAGCATCTCTGGCAGCAGCTGCATCTTTTCTGTTGCTATATCTTCTTCCACGGTTGCAGCTTCTTCTGGTGAACTTAAACCTTGAGCTTCTGTCAAAATCTCCTCTCCTCATTTTTCTAGGCGAGATTTGCTATTGCTAATCTATGTGTTACCTCACCATCCTCTGTTTGGCTTCTCAGTCTTTCCCTCACCTGTGTAACCAATTTCCTGTATTGTTTCCTCTGTTTAAAACATTTTGAATGTTTTTGGTTTTTTGCTCGGATCCTTAAACTGACACATTATGAGCTTAATAAGTATTTATTGAATGAATACACTTAATAAATGGGGAACTGGAAATATTCTGGAGCCACGACAAGCAAAAGCATGTAGGAGGTGGAGACATTTGAGTGAAGATAGTGAGTTTGATTCTAGATATGTAGAATTTGGGAAAATATGGTGGTAATGAATCATTGGCTGAAGTGTGGGAAGGGCATTGGGACTGTGAGATCTGTTTCCACAGAAATGAGTCCTGAGGTAGAAGCAACAGCAATAGAGAAAATTAACAATGGAGAATGTGTAGAGGATGAATGACAATAAAAGGTCATGGAGAAAAACTTGAGAAGCCATAGAGATGGACTATCAGGGAACCAATAAAAGACTAGAAAGATTAGTCATAAAGTTAGGGAAAGGATCTGCCCACCATTGAGGGCAATGTCCTACAAATGAGGTAAAAGAGATAAAGAGGGAAAAAATAGTTAAATGCTAAGTAGTAGAGGGCAGTCAGGGAAAAGGTAAACTAAGAAAGGTTGTTGGGTTTGTTCATTAAGAGGTTGTTGATGGTCTTGAAAGTGTGGTTTCATTAGTAGTGTTGATGAGGATTTTTAGGCTGCTTAATTTTAAAACAGTTTATGATGAGGATTTTTAGGCTGTTTAATTTTAAAACTGCAGATGAGAACCAGGCTCCGAGGAGTGGAATTTGCTTGACCTTTGATCAGAGACAGTTGCATTTGTGAAGGAAATCTCCATGCCTCCCTCTCTGCGCCAGGAGGAAGGGGGTATGGCCTTATCTCTGGAAACTCTTAATGGGGAAGGCAAGAACTTAAGTTGTTTACTGTCTGGCAAACTCATGTAACTGACCCCCCACCCCAAAATCCTCCTTTGTCTTTAGCTGAAGATAATATTTGAGCTGTGACTTCTGCCATTTACTCAATCCGGTTTGATTCTTATCTAAAAGTTGTGGGACTGCCCAATGGCCGGACCCTACTGGCACTGGTACCATTTTAACTTTTTTTTCTTTGTCTTGTAAAGAGATGACTCACATACCTATGCCTTAAATTTAGCCCTAACCCTCAACTCCGGGCAGCAGCAGGAGCTCTGACTGCCCGTGGGTATTGTCCCCAGGCACCAGCTCTGCCTGCCCGTGGGTCCTGTCCCCATGCCAGCGGGGGCAGCAGAAGCAGCAGCAGAAGCTCTGACTGCCCATGGGTCCTGTCCCCATGCTACACTATTCTCTAAATAAAAGAGCACTACTGCCAGATCTTGAGAGTCGAAGAAATCTTTCTTTCGACTCCCCGGCTCACCGACCCCGCATCATTTCGATGGCTGATCACCGGCTGCCAAATGGTAAAGTAGGTGAGGAAAAAATTCAAGTTAAAAGTATACAGAGAGAATCTGATTACAGAAATTTCCTCAGAAATGAAAGACAGAGTTAGTACAATAGCTAGAAGGGGTAAGGAAGGTGTTTTTCTATTTGTTTGTTTGTTTTTTAGGACATGTAAAATCTAAGCATACAGAGGAAAAATACCAATGGATATTGCATGAATAAACTACAGAGGACAAGTGATAAAATAAAACTCTGGGAAAAGTGAGCAAAAATGGGGTTCAAGACACAGGGAAATAGATAAACAAACAAAAATGGCAAGTAATAGGATATATTGGAATATATGAGGAAGCCATTTGGTGTAAACCTAATTCGGCCTGACCTTGTCTTTCCAAAAGGGCCTGACCGAGGCCATTGAGCATGCATTGTATATCTGCTTTAGAGATTCCCTATGGCAAGAGCAAAAGGCCCTTGAGATAAAGGTGCAACTTCCCTCCCCCTCCCAAAGTTGGTGTCTCCTTAAGGATTAAGTATCTTTCCTTAGGCTAGAAGCTGATTGCTGCTCTCACCTGTGACCACCCAGCTGGAGACAATAGACTTGCCTCCTGCTACGCCCACCAAGATAGCAGACCCACTACCTGCTGTGTCCATCAAGTGCTGTGCCGACAGGGCAATCTTGTGACTATTGTGGGAGGGACATTTCAATCATATGTGAAACACCCTCTTTGAGGGTATATAACCACCCTTATACCCCCACTTCTTTGGAGTGCTCTGTTCCTTTGTGAAAAGACTCTCCCGGGTTATAATCCTAAGATTTAAGCTCAGAATAAATTCACCCAAATTTTCATTTACAGATTGGTTATGGATTATTTTCGTCGACAATACACTGGGGGAAATGTAAAATACATATATTTTAAAATGGAAAGTAACAGATACTAATAGACAGAGTAAAGAGGTAGTTGGAGATGGAGAGTAGGGAAGCTTGAGGAGCTTGTGATAGCCTGGATCTCATCTGGTGAAAGTGAGGGAGTCGGGGTATGGATGAGCATTTTGAGAGATTGGTTGTGGTTAGAAAACAAGAAATACATAAACCAGGGTGTCCTCAGAGAAAGTGATTGCTGGGCAGGACTAAGGGAATGCTGGTGGGTAAGTTAGGTTCGAGAAGTAACAGGGCGCAGTAGGTAGGAAGGTCAAGAGCACTTGATTACCCTCTGAATGAGGTGACCTAGAAAGTGTTAAGTGGAGGCTGACACCAAGTCGATTGTCACTGATAGAAAATGTATCTACGGATGGGGGAAGGGAAAGATGAGGATCTCGGTGTATGACATCTTAAGTTGGAATCTAAAATGTCCAGCATGCAGTTGGAGATGTTGGACTAAATCTCAGAGAAGCAGATGTAAATTTGAAGTCAGTAGGAAAGAGTTGATAGTGAAGCTCAGAAAGTGAATGAGACCTCTGAGGTCCACAGTGTATAATGAGAAAGTTAGAATGCCAAGGACTACATGTATAGCCACATCTGGCGATAAGAGAGGAAATGGAGTCAGAGAATACGCAGACGTGAAAAATTAAAAACCTCTTCTCAAGCAGAAAGTAGCAGTGCTGTTTCTCTAAGTTAAATTCCCTTAACTCACAAGTTTCACAAGTGGACCTGCTGGTTTTGTCCATATCCTGTGCATTTGCATCCCTAATAGACATCTCGCAGAGCGCTTTGAATAGCCCTAATGTTTTTCCACATTTAAGAAGATGAGCCCATTCACAGAGACGCACGCTAACTGAAAGAGAAATTTCTGCAAATAGTTCGTAATAGGCACATTCAGGGCTTACAAAGCACACTGAAAATTCTTAGAGATGTATATGTAGGGGCGGAATCGATTCATATGGATGGGTTGAGGGTGAGAACATGGAGTTGTCATAATCAAGACTTCAAATTCTCTCTTGAAAATTAGAAAGATGACTTTTCTGTTCCAAGTCCTTTGAAATAAATTACTGCATGCCATATACTCTCAGGAATTCATTGTGGCCTAAGACTATACTATGGTGGCTAAGGCTTTCCTGAGACATCTGGCCCATTTATGAGACACAATATTACTCTGTTCACCTAGGATAAGACCTTCACAACACAAGAAGCTCTAGTCCCTCAGAGTTGACACACTCTTGAAGCTGTAGGTAGCATCCTGGATACAGTCGTCTCTCATCCCCAATGGAGTCAAGCTACACTGCATCTTGACCAAGGGCCAAGAAGGGGGGATGGAGGTAGAAGTAGGGATTATATCAATACCACATAAGAAACCCTTTGAAATACACATGCTCTGGGATGTCTCTCCATTCCCCACTGCACCCCTCTCGAAACAGAAGCAACTGAAATTTACTTTAGGATACTTCCTTGTAATTGTTAAAAACAACCTCTACATTAATAATGAATCAAACTTTCTGCTTTGAGGAAAAGTTCCTGATCCAAAGACCTGAAGCATCTAAGTATTACTGTGCCAACCACCTAGCAATTCCTTTAAGCTTTAGGTATTTCCTACTTTCAAAATGAAATATTAGCCATATAAGATGATTCTAACTTCTTGATCAGGCTCAGATCTGCCCTCTCCTCTCCATTTTCACTGTCACGTGTGGCTCAAACAACCATCACCTCTAACCTGATTATAAGATTATGTCTTAACCCTCTTCTTACCTTTAGTCTTGCTCATGCAAATTTATTTTTTCATATCGCTATCAGAATAAACTTTTTAAAACACAATTTTTTTCATTGAGCTCATAATAGTTTATAACATTGTGAGATTTCCGTTGTACATTACTTGTCTGTCACCATATAAGTGCTCCCCTTCACCCCCTATGCCCACTCCCCAGCTCCCTTCCCCTGGTAACAACTGAACTGTTCTCTTTGTCCACATGTATGTGTATCTTCCACATATGAGTGAAATCATCTGGTGTTTGTCTTTCTCCATCTGGCTTATTTTGCTTAACATAATACCCTCAGGGTCCATCCATGATGTTGTGAATGGGATGATTTTGTCTTTTTTATGGCTGTGTAGTATTCCATTGTGTATATATACCACATTTTCTTTATTCATTCATTGCTCAATGGGCACTTGGATTGCTTCCACGTCCTGTCGATTGTGAATAATACTGCAATGATAGTGGTGCATAAGTAGCTTTGAATTGCTGATTTCAAGTTCTTTGGATACATACCCAGTAGTGAGATAGCTGTCATATGGTATTTCAATTTTCAGTTTTTTGAGGACTTTCCGTAGTGTTTTCCATAGTGGCTGCACTTGTTTACATTCCCACCAACTGTGTATGAGGCTTCCCTTTTCTTCACAACCTCTCCAACACTTGCTATTTTTCGTCTTAGTGATTATAACCATTTTAACGGGTATAATAAAGTGATATCTTAGTGTAGTTTTGATTTGCATTTCCCTGATGATTAGTGATGTTGAACATCTTTTCATGTGCCTGTTGGCCATCTGCATATCCTCTTGTTTTTTGTTTGTTTTTCTTTTTAAATATTTTATTTTTCCTTTTTCTCCCCAAAGCCCCCCAGTACATAGTTGTATATATTTTTAGTTGTGGGTCCTTCTAGCTGTAGCATGTGGGATGCTGCCTCAGCATGGCTTGATGAGCGGTGCCATGTCCGTGCCCAGGATCTGAACTGGTGGAACTCTGGGCGGCCGAAGCAGAGTGTGCGAACTTAACCACTTGGCCACGGGTCTGGCCCCTGTATATCCTCTTTGGAGAAATGTCTGTTCGTATCCTCAACCCATTTTTTGATTGGGTTGTTTGTTTTCTTGTTGTCCAGTTGAGTGATTAAAACACAAATTTTTAATGTTATTATTCATTTATTCAGAAAGGTTGGTTGAGCACCAACTGTTTCTCAGACGCTATATTAAATGCCAGAAAAATAATAGTGATGAAAAAGAGTCCTGTGGGAAAGGCATACAATCAAGTAATCACACTCAAGAACACGTGAATATAAGAAAAGCCCCTGACTTACACAGGGAAGTCAGGAAAGTTTAGCAGGACAGTGGAGGAGAGGAGTGAGAAGCAGGGAGGAGGAAAGGCGGGTTAATCTAGACAGATTTGTGGGTCCTCTTTAAGGTCTCTGGTTTCATCATCAGAACATAGTGAAGTAATAGGTTTTAAACATGGTAAAGATGGGATTAGATCTGCATTTTGAACAGATCTGACTTTGATGTGAATATCAGATTGGAGGAGAATCAGTACAGTTGGGGACACTGGATTGTTCTTTACCACCATAGTCCAGACGAGAGATAATGGCAACCGGGACTAAGGTGGTGACTGTGGAAGAGGAGACAAAGTGATGGACTGGAGGGTCATTTTAGTAGTGCTTTGGTGGCAGGATGAAAATGGGGTGAAGAAGATTTAATATCAAGAATGCTGCATCTATTTCTGGTTTACGAAACAGCACAGATGACGGTGGCGTTCACCGGAATATGGAACACCAGATGAGAGCTAGTTTTGGAGGAACCTAGATGTGTTGAGTTTGGATGCATTGAGTTTAAAGCGATTGAGATTTCTAAGCTTGAAAGCTTTTAACGGCTTCCCATTGCTCAAAGAGTTAAATCAATTCTTTTCAAAATGAATTTATAAAACCTTTGTAACCTCATCGCAAGCTTATCTTCTGTCATACTCACATATACTCCATATTTCAACCATTCAAAATTAGCGGAAATTTCCTGAATGCCCCAAAGTATATCACAGCTTGATAGCTTTGCAAATATGTCATCTCTACTGGACATATCTTTCCCTCTACTCCCTTCTAGTCTGCTGAGTTAACCCTTTCTGGTTTTTCAAGACTCAGCTTAGACATCATCTCCTCTGGATAGAGTTCTGTTGAGTTGGTTCCTAACATTAAGTATATGTGTGTGTGTATGTACACACAGATACAGACACACATACATATATGCACATATATGTATATAAGTAATATATATATATAAATTTTTTTTTTTTTTGCAGGGAAAGATTTGTCCTGAGCTAATATCTGTTGCCAATCTTCCTCCTTTGCTTTCTTTTTCCTTCCCAAACCCCCAGTGTGTGGTTGTAAATGGTGGTTATAAATATTAATTGTAAGTCATTCCAGTTTTTCTATGTGGGATGCAGCCACAGCACGGCAACTGACAGATGGGTGGTTCTGCGACTGGGAAGCAAACCCAGGCTGCCAAAGCAGTCAGCACGGAACTTTACCCGCTAGGCCATCAGGGCGGGCTCTCTATATAATTGTCAGTTTATCAGTCTCTGCCACTAGATTGTGAAATCTTTGAGGTGGGGACTCATCAATCAATATTTTGCTCATTTCTGTAAACCTAGTGTGTAGCAGCCAATAAGTGAATTCAATGATGGAATAAGTGAAAAAATGAATTTTGAATTCTTTTCCTTCTTTCCAGGAAGATATTTTTTTAAAATAGACCTATTTGGCTAACATATGAGACTACTGATAAAACTGAAAAAATCAGAACTCCTGTACCTATGAAAGATTTATATTAACAATATTGAACTAAAGAATTCATCAGTCTTTGTTTCTCCACTGGATCAAAAGTAAAAACTCCAATTAAAAATCTATAATGTCTTTCCTAAGATTCATAGGCTATCATTTTAACATGACCATAAATTAAAAGTCAAACCTAACATGAAAAAGCAGAATTCTTTAAAATGTTTTTTTCCCGATGATAGAAATGATATACGTCCACTGGGAAAAACACAAAAGAACACAAAAAATATAAAAGGTCAATATAATCTCACCACCAAAAGAGAGCCACTTTAATATTTTATTTATAAATCTTTCCTCTCCTTTTTCTGTGTAAGCAAGTGCATTTTACCAGCTTTCCTAGTGGAGATAAGTATTAATGCCAAAAGTCAGCATTCTAAGCCACCTTGTATGTGACAATCAGCGTCATTATGTATTATAAGTACACGCGGGTTTTCTAGTTATATCCAGGGCCTGCATCTCCCACTTCCTCTCTTTAAGAGGTCAGGGGACTAGTCAGGGCCCGGCTCACAGTTGGGGCCAGCTATTCTCTCTCTCTGCAGAAATAAATGAACTGGGGAGCTCTGAGTCAGATTTGCAGGGAGGTAATAAAAGACCTCAGTCAGTCCTCAGGGTCTGAGCTTTGTGCTCAACACAGCTTTTAAACAGGCAGCCTTGCTGTGGTGGGTGTTACTCAACTACTGGGAGTTATTAACTCAACTGCTGGAATGGATGAGTCATACTCTGAGTCAGACTTAGTTTCCCACATGTACCACTCTAAAGAGATGATTGTAAGCAAATGCACAGGCATTTCTAGGTTCTCAGGGCATGAGCAAGTTTGAAATTCCACATCTGAGTTCTAACTAACACTATGTAGCTCATAAAGTTAGGAGATAGAGTGGTGGCAAAAGTGTATTCAGACCACATGTGTGTCCAGTCACATGGAATACCACAATAGTGTCTGAGGGACCATTAAAAAAAATCCATGCATACACACACACACACACATAATTTATGCATAAATGCATACATACATTCATATGCAGGCACACACACACAGATCATTAAAAAAATAAGCTCTGGACCTAAGATATTTGTCAGAATTATTTCTGTTTATTTTTTGGCAGTTTCAAAAATCCGAAACATGTTAGCTTTACTTTTGTTTGATTTTACAAAACGACAGCATTTTACAGCAATTGGCATAGTTTAATTCTAACATGGCAGAGCGGCTCGTTGTTAGACGTCTTTTCCTCTAGGCGTTCGTACATTCTCGTTATTCACTCGGTTACTTGGCTGAGGAGAAATGTCACAATAATTGGCTGTAGATTTCTTAGCTTAGTTTTCAAGGTAACATGAATACTGTCAATGCTTCCCTCCCTCGCTGTGTCCGGGTCCATGTCTCATCCCGCCGTCTGTTCATGCTTAGGTGGAGCAGCGGGCAGACACTTGACTCATGGCCCCAGCTCCCTGTTAGCTTTCTTACCCTGTGAGTTACAATGAATTCTGCGGAAATCTCAAAAAGAAAGCAACAATGACAAAACACCGAACACACCAAATCTCCTTGACCTCTCCAGTTCAGAGCCCAGTTGGTGCCATCTTTCAGTGCCTTGCTTCTCTGCCTCATTTTCCCAACTCCTTCTCTTCAGGGCGTTTTTGAAGACTTGGAGGTGACAGTTGTGTTACAACATTCTAGGGAGACGGCAATCTGTTCAAAGGAGTCAGAAGGACTTTTTCAGGTTCCTTTTATGCAGAGGATCCGAGAAGGCTGCTCTCTTTTAAGTGTGGGTCAAGAAGATGAGTCTAAAAAATGTCTTGTTCAACAGCGGTGCAGCAAAGTCTGACCACGGCTCAGAAGCGCTATTCTGTCAGGGAGCTGAGGAATAAAAGAGCCCAATGGTCCATCTGGAGTTTTCTTAACTTAAACTTATCTGGTATCATTATTCAACTTCCTCCTCTGTTGCTCTTTGTCTCAGTTCCCCTTGAAGTAGTAATTCTTAAATTAGCCAGAGTTATGTTATTTTTATGGTCATCTGTCCTTTAACTCCATAATGTAAGTGACTTTTATGCAATCATTGGTCCTTCTTTGAAAAATTTTATATTCTTACTTATAGACAACCCAGCTTATAACATAAATGCAGCTAGAATCTATTGTGCATAGGCATATGTGCATACAAATTTTTTTGTAATTAAAGAAAGGAATTTATCACCTCAGTTTTCGGAATATTGTTAGATATTGGATAATTTAAAAGTTGTTTTTGTATTTATTTAAACTATGTTCCCAAATCAACGACACATAAAAGTTTCATAGTTATAAACAAAGTAAAACAAATATCCTGGATATAGAGATTATATCAAACAGTAGGAAGATATTTGTAGTAAATGCTGTAGTCTGTTGTCCAGATTCCTCTTTGAGGACCAAGACAGTTATTCATAAAAATAAATTATTTTAATCATCTAACAGATGGTTTTTGAGCATCTATTATATAGCAGGACAGTGAATAAGACACACATAATCTTTACTCTCTTTTAACATAGACTCTATCAAGCTAGAAGGATATGGAATGAGAAATACATCTGATAACCAGTATGAGAAGAAACATCATATCATGTAAGAAACTTATGTTAAAGGTAATATTCCAATTTTACTTCTAGAATTGTAGGATAACAAGAAGACAATTTCTTGCATTTGGAAGAGTTTTCTTTCACTGAAGGAAGTCCCTCATAATAGATAGAAATATAAGTTTATTATTTCAATGTGGAAAATAAAAATAGTATCCCACACAAGCCTCCCAACTTGAGTTGTTTTGCTATAAGCCTTTGCCCCCAGCTTTCTCATGGTGGCTCCATCTCATTCTTCAAGAACAGGCCTCATTCCAGCCCTTTTCTGACCATATTTCTTTACTGTTTCCTGCTTATTTTCATCACAGCACTTGATACTATTAGTAATCATTTGATATTTTTTATTGTCCGTTTTTTATTCCCAAATGACAGGACCCATACCTATTTTATTTAGCTATGTATTATTCAGCAACTGTCATTATGTGGATATAGTTTGCTCTGAATAAATATTTGATGAAAGAATGGATAAGCAAAACTCATGAGACAGTGAGACAAGGTTGAGTTTCTCGTTGTCCTGGGGAATGTAAATGATACTCATACCCACTTGACCACTGTTTATTAAATTATGATCAATGAAGTTCCAAGAGGTTTTATTAGTCGTTTTTTAAAAGGTCCTATAGTTGGATAAATTTGGCAATCATTGACTTAAACAAACTTAATCTGATTCCCTTACTGATGGATTTCTCAGTAAATATCCTTATCTCTATCTTCTATACCTCTATCTATCTATCTATCTATCTATCTATCTATCTATCTATCTATCTCTATGAGGTATAGTTTGGGAAGTGCTTGCATACTCTGTTAGCAGGTGACCTATTAAGTGACAAATCACAAGAACTTTGCAATCTAGTTTAACAGTTAGCAAGAGTTACCATGACTAGCTCTCATTCAAAGATGGCCTCAGGAAAGCGCTAGGACAGGAACTGACCAGATGGGTGTGCTTTCAGCCTCTTGGGACTGGTAGACTTTTGTGTAAAGCTACTTCCTCAACACAGCAAAGACCTCTGCATCCTAGCAAGGAATAGGGAAATGAGCAGTTGGCTTCTCGCCCTGCTCCCTGCTGCGCTGTTGCCTGTACTGTGCCCATGAGGCTGTTGCCTCTATTCTTCAAGGTGCATCCTGTTGAGATGTTCATCTCCTGGAAAATCCTTACACCACACTTCTTATTTTTTCCTTGAAAGTAGCTTGCTGCTCTTGCCATTGCCCTCCAGGAATCCTATATAAATACACTGCATAGCAAGAGATATTTTAAGATTAATAGGAGACGATGTTCTCTCATCATATAGACAATTCATGCTCAGAGTCCATGTCCCTGCCAAGTGGGTGTTCTCACTTTGCAAGTCTAAACATAAGACCCTGTGCAGTGACAGAGGTACAGACCTCTGGTGAGGGTCCTCTGGCCCTCTCCTTCTGTATATGGATCAACAGGTAACTTGTAAAGAAGAGGGAAGGAGAGCTTCTCCGTGCCTTTACCTCAGTGTGGCCACCATCTGGTAATTCCTCCCTCTCCTGGTGACATAGGTCTCCTGGGGTAACCTTGTGGGACCCACATCTTCCCAGAGCTATACCATCTGGAACAGGGGAGATGGTGAATGGAAGGGAGCCTTCCAGACACGAGCCGCTTCTGTTCAGCCTGTGCAATGCCACTGTCATCTCCCAGGGCCTGCTGACGGCATCCTCAGCCACCTTTCCAGAGTGGTCCGTCTTCATGTAGCACTTGTAACTAAAAATTTAATTGAACTCGTCAAAATCTTTAATTGCTTCCATCCTGATTCTGGTCAATCCAGATGTATTCCAACCCTACACTGTGGAAACAAATTCATCTAGCATAGTGAGAAGTGCCACCTGCCACCAGAGGGTTATAGTACGGGTCACTGCTTCCTCCTTTCCTGAAGGTGCCCTTGGCTGCTAGGAATTGCTAGAGATGCAGTCTGCCTTGGAGATGTTTAACATTCTCTTGAGGGAAGCCAATTTTGCTCATTGTAGCCAATACTTGAGTTTTAAACAGAGACCATTGCATCATTCTGACTTGGAATTAACGTTGTATTTCTTTATCTTTAAATTGAACACAAAAGTATGGGAGATGTGAATAATACTGTCTTCAAAGTGTTTTAGCTCGATGAAGAGTTGGGCTATTTTCTTCTTACAACAGGGTTATTGTGAGAATGTAATAAAATATATGATGTACTTTGCACATTGCTTGGCACATTGCTTGGCACATATTAGATACTCAGAACATTTTAATTCTTTTCTCTCTCATAAACCTAATGCAAAGAAAGTGAAAATATATGCTTGCTTCTAGGATCCAGTTTTTCCGTCCCAGAACCCTAAGGCTCCTGGGTCAGAATTCTATCAGTTGTAAAGTGTGAATTAAATTCTTCTGTAGGCCACACTGACGATATGGAGGAAGTTGACGGTTTCTCTCTTGAACCATATTTTTACACCACTGACCAAAACTGGAAGAGCCAAGCTGCATAGACAGATTACTCACTTCCTGTACCTTATTGACATGCAGCTGAGTTCATAGCCTTGGCATTCCTAGTCTTTCCATTTCAGTGGCACAGAATCTTTTCTTCCTGTGAGGGAGGCAAATAGCATTCTTGATCCCGATTACCTGGATTAATATTGAAAAACCTCTTGAGGCTGGTGTCTTGGAGAAATTGAAAAAGTTCATGTTCTATTTGAAATGACTTAAACAGTGAGGCTGGAACAAAGGACTCATCTCTCCGATAATCATCTCCCCTTCCTGTCACTCAGAGTCCAATGAAATAAATGACTACCTGATCTTTAGTCAATTGTCTGCAGGTCTGGCTTTCGCGTTTAATCAGCCTGCACATCATGTGGCCTTGTAGATTCTCTTTCCACTCTTTCTTTTTTCCATTAATTTGATGAGAGTAGGAGTTGAAAAGAATAGGCTTAAGAATAAGATAAATATGCAGATTTCTCTAAGCATCCTTCATATTCTTTCTAAGTCATCTTTTCTCTTTCCTCTGCAAAAATAATTAGGTCACTGATTTAGCTTGTCAGGATCACTGAATGACTTCCGGAAACCTGGAGAGACGTTCATTCAGGAAGATGTTTTTAAGGACTAGTTTTTCTCATTTTCACTCCTATTCCTATCTTTAAAGCACACGGCTTCCATTTAAACAGCACAAACATGCTCTTTAACTGGAAATTGGTTAGGAGAAGAATAGGTACTTGAAAATAGAAATATATTGTCTCTCTTTGAAAGTCTGTCCTCCACGTCTGTGGGTTTGGCCCTGTAATGAGCGCTCCCTTGCTACGCAAATTGAATGAGATATGATCCTTCTTCTCAAGAAAAACATCCTTGACTCAAAGAGGAAAGTATGTCAAGGGGACACGAGACAGGCAGACAGAAATGTCAAAAGAGAAGGGATAAAGATTTGGTAACATTCACACAGAGGCTCAGCGGTGTTAGTCTATACGTGATCAGAGACTCTGCTTCGGTCATACCCTGCAGTACAGGCAGTGGTACCATCAGGAGGAGAGTGTCTGGAAGTTGAAGTCTTTCCTGGCGGGAGCACAGGTGTCCTGGCACCTAGGAAGAGAGAAGTGTACCTATCATCTTTTCTTGATCTTCAACTTAGATGAAAATGGCAGGTTTCGATTAACGCAGGACTAAAAGCAAGATAACAAAGGAGAGTTAAAAATAGCTTGTAAGACTTTTATTTTTAGCAATATGATCTACTAGGTTATCCCACTCCCCAAGAATATTGTTAGGCAAAATTTAACAAGACACTTTGATTGCATGGCTGAGTTTGAAAGACAGAAAGGGAAAACTGCCACAGGAGGCAGCTGAGTATCAGAGCTGAGCTGTCCTAGGGGCATTTGTTGAATTTAGTGACCAGGTTTTAATTGCCCTTTGGGATGGGAGACAAAGACTTGGGCTCTGTAATATGGAAAATCGATTAAAACTAGGATCCTAACATGTAGTGAAAGCACAGGCTAAGAAAAAAATATATATTACCCGCAAAGGCAGACTATGAGAAAAACTACCTATCTTGTCCTTGGTGGTGGGTGGAAGAAAACAAAATCACCTCTGAGAATTTGTGACCCTAGGCTTGGCCTCATTTCTTTCTGTGTTTTGAAAGGGTAATATTTACCATGGAGATGGCTTGAGGCAATAATGCATGTCAGCATAGCCCCCGGGGGCACCAAGCGAAGCAAATGCGAATGCTTTCAGTAGGGGCATACTCTCTACACAGGCCATGAGCAAGTGTCATTGGAAATAACAGAAAGCAAATTTAGGTCCCCCTAGACCTTCAAATGATGGAAAATTGAGATTTGTATTATTTTTGTTAACGGTATAAAACAGTTAGAAAAGATGAAATAAAGATATTATAAATTAATAAGATAGAGCAAAGCAGGCAGGTTTGGAAAAGAATACAATACAACTTCGGAAAATGAAAAATAATTGTTGTAATGAAACACTTGATAGGTTAAAGAGCAGATTGGGCACAGTATAGAAAGAATTTGTGAGCTAAAAGCTAGACATAATGAAATTCATCACCATACAGCAAAACAAGGTTAAAAAGATGAAGCATGATAGGGAGATTAAAAGACTGAGAACAGAATGAGAAGCTCTCACATATGTTTAACTTGCAACCAGAGAGAGAAAATAGAGAAAAGGAGAGGCAATATTTAAAGAGATGAGTGAAAATTTTCCAGAGTTGAAGAAAGATATAAATCTGCAAAACAAAAGTAGTCTTAAACAGGATATGTTTCTTTTTAAGAAACTCGCACATAAACACATTGCAATGAAACTGTAGGACACCAAAGACTTTAAAAGTAGCCAGAAAGAAAAGACAGATTATCTAAATGAAGCCGCTTTTAGATCGACAACAGATTTCTCAACAAGAGAAAGGAGGGAAAAACGCTTGGAACAGAAAACCAGAATAGAGAGCTCAAAAAAGAACTGGTAGAAATAAATCCAAATAAGTCAGTATTTACAATAAAAGTTAGTAGACTAAAATGACCACAAAATTTTCTTCACTGAAGAATTTCATGTGATTTTTTTCTTTTCCAGTTAAATAGTAAGAACTAGTCCTTTACGATCAGTGACAGCACATTCATTCATCACACAAGGATTTACTGAGTGCCTACCCTGTTGCAGGCACTGCTCTGTGTGCTAGAAATAAAGAACAGAAGGAAAGTGGCAGAGTCTCTGTTGTCGTGGCTCTTCCTTCATTCAAAAAGTCATTCACTAACTGGCCGTCATGTGCAAGGCATTTCTTAAGGCAGCTGCACAGTCAAAAAAAAGGGCAAAAGTTTTGAGCCAAGGATATTTTCTTAATTTTCCTGTAGGAAAATTAAAGTGAAAAAATTCACATTGTTATTCGTTTGGTTAAGATCCCCGCCAAAATAACAAAGCTCTGTAACTAAAGTTGAGAACTGTACTTTCACAACATGAACACAGTTCATAGCATTTTTTGCCACTGAATTAATGATAACTGAAAAATTTCTGCCAAAACACTCTACTGAGAGTTGAGGAAATATCTGATAATTAAATTTAATTCAGAGGCCGCCCCTTGGCCAAGTCGTTAAGTTTGTGCACTCTGCCTTGGTGGCCCAGGGTTTCGCCAGTTCGGATCCTGGGATCGGACATGGCACTGCTCATCAAACCACACTGAGGCGGCGTCCCACATGCCACAACTAGAAGAACCTACAACTAGAATATACAACTAGGTACTGGGGGGCTTTGGGGAGAAGAGGAAGAAAAAAAAAAAGTTTGGCAACAGATGTTAGCTCAGGTGCCAGTCTTTTAAAAAAATTTTAATTCAATAGTTAAATTTATTAAGGAATCACATCTTACTGGATAAAGAAATGATCAGGAAATTAAGGAAGTGAATTGCTAGAGTTTGTTTCCAGTTGGCTATAAGAGTATCTTGAAGCTCCCCAGAGTAGGGACTGCGTTTTGTCTGGTGTTCTATCTCCAGGATGTAGCACCATCCCTGGCATGAAATAAATGCTCCATAAATAATGATTGAGTAACATGTTGTGAATGAATGACCATTGCAAGACAACTCAACTAAGTTGAACCACACAAGGCCAGTCAGAAAAATGCATTCAAAATCAGTTACATTTTCCTTTCTACATTTAATGAGATTGGAGAAAACAAGTAAACTAGAATATAGGAAAATAATTTTGACTCTTTAATGAAACTCCATATGAATTGAACTGTGATGATTATTATGGTCTTGAATTTTATGACCTGAATTAGTTCTTTACCCAATTGTATTAAATACCAGCAGAAATATAGTAAACCCAGTCTTGCCGTACTTGTCAGCTAGAATCACTCATTGGCAAATCTTCTGTGTCTTTGGGATTAAATGGATAATGCAGAGTGTAGGATGTAAAAGAAAATTAAATACAATGGCTGTCTAACACTGATAAAAAATATCCTTAACGTTTGCTAATCTCTTCATTTTTTTGGTAAGAGGATGAGCTCCGGATGAGCATAAAATAAAATAAATTTAAGGCGTATTTCTGCCAGAAAATTCAGTCTGCATTTTTCAGCCAGGAATGATCATACTGTAATCCTATTTGAGATTTAATTAATCTCAAAAAGAAAGTCCCAGGGAGCCAAAGAACCCATCTTTGAAGTTTTTGTGCTTTGCACCCGGCCTGGTGGGCGACATGCGTAGGTGGGATCCATTTTCTCTGTTGCAGTGATCGTGGTGAATACAAGTCCATTCAAAAGATAGGAAGCAGCTGCACCACAACCTGGACTTTGAAGTGGCAAACATTGCTACAGGGCAGAAGCTCATCACTGAACAATCTTGAGGTGAAGAAGGTTGTCCATAAAGACTGAGGATCATTAGCAATGGGCTTCAGCATAAAATATATTGGAAACAGACATCTTTAGACTTAAACTGATTTAAGTTTAAAAAATTTATGACGGTGACAATTTCGATGCATAGTATCATGCCCATGTGCCTAAAATGCTGTAAAAGAGGAGGGAATGGGTGACTGAAGTAACTTCAACACGGATGACAAGGCAATTAGACTGCCCAGATCAAAGCAAGCAAATAAACAAACACTAAGACTGGCCATTTAGGCCAGTGACCCTGGATTATAACAAGCAAGGGAGAGTGTATATAAATGAGGATGCTCTCAATTACTAATCTTTAAAAAAATGAGTCTTATAAAGATACTGGGGAGACAGGAACTTAGAACAAGTGTTAGGCAATTACTTGTTTCGGGGAGGGTATCTGAACTGGCCTGAGATCCCCTGGGGACCATTTCTGAATTGGGGTGTCATCATGGGCAAACACTGAGAAATGTTTTAACTTTTCCAGAAGACCTAGAATAAGCATATGCACTATTTCTTAATCCATCGTTATTAAGATAGGCATTTTTCCCTTTCCCCAAATAGATAGAGCAAACAGAATTCAAATATTTTTCTGCAGCCTCTCATCACCACCCTATTGTAATGACTGAAGATACATTAAGTTTTTAATTATTAGCAATCTGGCTAGCACTTCATAACAAAGCCTGCTTGCTAATTGAGATGAAATGTGTTTTGTCATCAACAAATTGAAACAATATTGCCTATGCATGAGACAATATTTGCTTCTCTCTTTTCATATCCTAGTGTGAAAATATCATTAGTTTAGCACCATTTGGTCATCATATCCTCTCTGAGCTTCAGATCAATGCCAAAGAAATCAGATATTCTGATACAATGCATTCAATATGTTGAACTCCACTCATTAATTTTGGAAATTAAATGGTTATGCTTATTAATGGGAGCTTTTACCACTCGCCAAGCTTTCAAAATGGAACTGAAAAAATGGCATTACATGAATCCACATTGGGAAAATGTGAATAATGCCAGCGTTCTTTTTTGGTGGGGGTTGGGGGGAACTCTTCAAGGGCAACCCAAATTGTTTCTGTTCTGTATGCAAAGATTGGAGAGAAGCAGCGTATCAAAAAGACAGGAAATAAAAGAGCAGGGTAACTATTATAGAAGTTCAATTCAGAATTTTTAAATTCCTTGTGCTCAGCCTATTGCTCATGGTGGTGCATCTGAAAGTCACAATAATCAATATGAGAGGGTTTTAGAAGACACACAGCATGAAGGCCCAAGCTGCTGCCTTCATGCCTCACTCCTCAGGGCTGGGAAGAGGTTAATCAATATACATTTGTTGGATTTAGGTGCATTTCAGGTTGGGGTACCTTCTTTAAAGGACATAGATATGACTAGATAATTGGCCTCAGCGTCACCTCTTGACCACAGTAAATCTGTTTTCTCTTTAAATCGATGAGTCCAGAAAAACCAGCCCTAGGTTTTATCTTAGCATTCATGTATGCTGCTGCAGCGTGAAAAAGGAACACACCTGGAGAGGTGAGAAAAGCCAGGGGTGAAAAAGTTTCAGTGGAATCGAGAACCATCTCTTACTCTCCTTATATAATCTTTCATGGCGAAATCCATAGCATTGAAAGTCAGGCTCTTTAGTTTCTGGCACTTCCTGCAAAGAGAGTTCATTGACCTCACCTGGGGAAAGAATTACGCCGACAGGCAGTAGCCAGCAGTGACCTGAACAATTTCATCTTCCGAGCGATCTGTCATCTTGTATCCCAACCATTTGTCTCAGCGTCATCCTGTTCGTTAAAGAAATGAGACTGCCCTCTTCTGGCGGCCTTCAATGTAGTTAGGTGACTATTACTAACACAGTCATTCTCCTTGCTATACAGATTACTCTACTATTGTTTATATCATTAAAATATGCTTGTCTTACGTTTATGGAATAAAAATTGAGATTTGGTCAAAACAATGGAGAACTGGCTGTGTACTGACAGTTTTACCATTTTTTCTTTTAACGTTCATAGCAACCCATCTGTGTTGTAGGTATTGCAGTCGGATAAAAAAATTACTTGATGATTCATTTCTAGAATCAGCACATCAGGCAACTACTGTATGTAGTCAAAACTATATGGGAAAAATTGTGTTGCTCATAAAGTATAATAAACATGATTTTGTGAATAGTCATACATAGTAAAACGAATATCGTCAGCGCACAATCTATGCAGTATGATTATATATCATAAGGTGCTCAGATATAAAATATAATTTTACAGTGTTTTTAATTATGTAAAATAGAGCGATATGGTTGAATATCCAAAGTTAAATGTAATATAATATCTCCACTTTATAAATGACATAATTAAAACTCAGATAATATATGCCCCAAGTCATATATTATAAGAAGCAAAGTTAAATTGTATTACTAACATATTCTGAATGCAAACCTGGTGTCAATTGCTGCCTGATTATGAGACTTTAAGGCTTGTAGAAAAGACAAATACTTTGGGATGCAATCCTTTTCAACATAATAAAATTCATCTAACTTGTGTTTTTCAGTACCGGTATTTGTTGACTGGTTTATTGACTCTAAAATATTTCTCCCTAGTCCCTGCTCCCACTCATGACCTTGTCTATTTGAACCAATACCATGTCCAGTTCATTTTTTCTCTATTTTTCCAGAGAGAATTTAGATAACATATACCATAATTTGTGCAGAAAAAAACTTCTCTAGCTCTCATAACACTGATTATCTATCCATATTTATACACAATCTTGTTCCAGAAAGGATTTGCGTTGTCCAGTATACAACATGAAGACATGTCTACTGCTCAAAAAAAAAATCTGTGGAAGCAGACATTAACAATAAGCATGACATTTAATAAAACATGGTCTATTGCTACTGGTCAACCAACACTGAAAACACACCTGTATCAACCAAAGTTAAATTTATTGGTGTTATTATTAACACATACCAAAGTAGCTGTAGGAGGCTCCAAAAAAAAGGAGGTAGGCAAAGATGCTTGCAGGAGATCACAGGCTGGGCTTCTCAGGAAGTGGGTGGAATTCATAAACTTAGGGAGTTTTTAAAACAGTCGGAGGTCTTATGAACCCAGGCGATGTTAGATCAGTTCGTCTGTGGTGTTTTTGGAATACTTGGCTCTGAATGAGGTGGGAAATTGGAGCTTAGACGATTTGCTTGCATGTCATGGTTTGGTTTAGCTTACCTGTTTTGGGCATCATAGGGCAGTTTTCCAAGTTATTGTTTCTGTTTCAGTTCTTAATACCAAAATAATTTAATTGTTGGCAGCTCTAATTGTGCAGAGACAAAATTTGTGATTCTTCCCTCTTACCCTCTAACAGCTGTTTATTCCATTCATTCTTCAAATATTTATAAATGATCAGCTATGTGGCAGGCACTATGCTATTGTCACATGGAGTTTATAATCTAGCTAGACGATGATGAATTATATGATTAAAGTGACTGTAATTTGGCTTTTCCGGTTTGTGTCTGCATTTTTCAGAGATTCTTTTTAATTGAATTACCTTCTGCAACGGAATGAATGTTTGTGTCCCCCTAGATTCATACGTTGAAATTCTAACTCAATGCAATGCTATTTGGAGGTGGGGCCTTTGGGAAGTAATTAGGTCATGAGGGTGGAGCCCTTGTGAACGGGATTCGCGCCCTTATAAAAGGGAGTCTCGAGAGCTCTCTCCATCTCTTTCCACCATGGGAGAATACAACAAGAAGAAGGTGATCTGCAACCCCAAAGGGGACTCTTACCAGAACCCGACCATGATGGCACCCTGATCTTGGACTTCTGGCCTCCAGAACTGTGAGCAATAAATTTCTGTTTCTTGTAAGCCACCCAGTCTGTGGCACTTTGTTATAGCAGTCCCAGCTAAGACTCCCTCTAATTCATGTGGGAAGATATTTGGTTTTTTTTTTTACCTACTGTGGCAGAGACTGTTGACTGACTTAGCAATAGAGGTCTTGATTTGTAGATGAGCACACGGCTGCCTGAAATTACAACTTCATTTCTCTGTTTTCTACAGTTAGATGTGGCCACTTGATGAAGTTTTGGCAACAGGGTCTGAGTGAAAATGCTGTTTACATTCCAGAAGCATGTTCAACTCAAAAGGAAGGTGTATGCCCTCTTCAAAACTTTTCCCCTTCTGATGGCTGGAATGTAGATGTGATGGCTGGATGTCGATCAGTCATCTTGGGCAATGAGGTGGAATCTATGAGATGAGAATGACAGAGGCAGAAAATAAAAGAAATTGGAGTTCCTAAGGATAATAGAGACCCGTGGACCACTTGTCTCCAGAGTTTATTTACTTAAGAAAGAAATAAATCTTTATCTTGTATGAACTATTTTTACTTTGGGGTTTCTGGCACTACTTAAACTACTCTGCTCAAGAATAAATTAAGCAAGAATTGAAATTATTGCATGTAACAAGCTCCTCAGAGATGGACAATGGTTGGAATATTGAATATTTTAAACTTTTGATATTTTCCGTTATGAGATTGTCCAAAATTTCCTATATGGTACTTCTTACATTTCAGAAAAATTTTCAGATGTGAACTTATTTGATTCTTACGGCAAACTTGTAAGGGTAACAGGAAAAGTATTAATGACCTCATTTTAGGGATGAGGGGACTGTGACTCAGGAGAATGATTGCATGCCCAAGCTTACTGCGTGGAGTAATGACACTTCGGGTTAAATTCCAGGCCATCCCCGGTCCAGAGATTTCTCTACCACAGCTCTTGAGTGGCAACTTACCCTTTCTGTGGCACTCAACGATCCTGAGAGGTTAATAAGGACCTCTCATTTTTGTGATAGCAGCCTAAGTTTGAATCTAAATCAGCATTTGAAAAGGAAGTTTCATCTTTTTGGAGGTACTTAACCAGGGTGAGGTCTGAGAGTTCTGGATTCTAACTCTGACCCTGGGTTCTAACCTCACTTCTTGTCTGTTAAATGAGAGGAACAGAAAAAAATTCTCTCTAAGGAATACATTCTCTCTGAGGTCCCACCTGGCCCCGATAGCTTCTGGTTGGTTGCAAGAGTCTAAGCAACATATACCTGTTTGCTCTCCATTTTCAGAGAAACCGTAAAGAATCCAGAGAATGTTTATTGGCTTAAAAAAATGCTTCCTTTAGATATTTGGTTCCACTCTATTGCATAAATCTCTATCTGGGAATAAATACCACTGGAGCTTTGTATGAATTGGGAATGACTTCAATTTCTGTTGGTTTCCATGGCAGTATGGTTGCCATATTTAGCAAATTAAAATACAGGGTGCCCAGTGAAGTCTGAATTTCAGGTAAGCAATGAATAATTTTTTAGTGTCAGTGTGCCCCTTGCAACATTTGGGAAATACTTTTACTAAGAATTGTCTGTTGTTTATCTGAAATTATAATTTAACTGGGTATCCTGTATTTTATCTGGCAATCGTAAGTGGCAGGACCTAGAGACCAGGTTGTTCACTGTCTGGTTCAACCTCCTTTTAATGCCTCACTAGGCCATGGAAGCTGCAAAGTGTTTTGCATGTGATTCAGGTACTGTTGATCTGATGCACTTGTCCAAGACTTAAATTCAGAACTTGGTTACACAGCAAGAGCACGGAGCTCCATCTCCCCGGCACACATCATACAGAGGCAGTATTCTTCTGGAGCTAACAGATGTCAGCAGAGCTTTCCAGGTTTGCAAGCTGCTTCCTGGTCATGGCAGGAGAAAGAGCTCTTTTGGGGCCCAGTTCTATGGTATGGCCTTGAGAATGATCCTTGGAAACTCAGCCTAGAGTCTGTTTCTTCCATCATTGCCTTGGTCCTGTAATAAACGCCAATCTGCTTAATCTAGCTGGAATGGTTTCTCTTCTTTGTAAATGGACCATGACTGATACAGTTCCTAAATTATTTTAAACAGAAAAGAGAAAGGGGAAAAAAGAGATGTTCTCCTCTATTTTTAAGCTTATAAACAACACCATAAAAATAAGCATTTATTAAAGAAAGAAATACAGCCTTTAGCCCACCACCCCTAGCAGTCCTATATTCCAACTCACCAAACAAATCATTTTTGTGTTTCTTCCAGTCTTAGCTCATATGCAGGCACCATTTTTCATATTGTAATCATCATGCACGTATAATTTTACATTCTACTTTTCTCCCTTAACATTCATTATGCCATAAATACTTTCTGTGTTGTTACATAGTTTCCATAATTATTTTAATGGCTGTGTGAGATCTTCTAGTTGACGTATCATAATTCATTTAATTATTCCTTTATTTTGGATGTAAAGGAGTATTTTTGCTATTATAAAGAATTCTTTAGTTAATAAGAGTTTTTTTCCTTCTTCTGAATTATTTTCTTAAGATAAATTCCCAGCAGTGGGATAACTGGGTCAGAAGCCATGATCAGTCTATGTCTCTTAAAATGTTTTTCCAAATTGCTTTTCACAAAGGATGTGACAATTTTAACTGGGTGGCAAATTTTTGTCAATGATTGAATTAAGGAAAGTCAGTGAAAGCCACACATCATTCAGAATGTACGTGACCCAGGTGTACACAACCCACATATAGAAGGGAAAATGCATGGAACATGTGCCCAGAGAGTGTGAAACAAATGAAAAACAGTATTAGAAAGTTTTGTTTTTAACAGAACATGATTCTCTCTGATTCTTTAAATGAAGTAAATCTTACTTACATTGAAGTTTTAAGAAACATCTTTCTTTGCATGAGAAGCCAGAAGTAGCTTCTCTGACCTTCTCTCATGTTCTCATTTTCCCAAACTTTGCCTCTTATTCAGGAAATGGAGCAAACCATTAAGAATATGTTTCTTTTATTAACACAAATTAATACCAAGTGCTTGGTTTCAGATTTGGCTCAGAAATATTGCTGTTGACTCCAGTGTGTGTACAGTTGGCTTCTTGTGAGGAGAAAAGGAACAGGAGCTTTATTTGCTTATTTTTAATTAGACTGTTCTTTAGATTTACTTCCAAAGATTTTCAAAGTTGGAATTTTGTCCCAGATACTAAACTTAAGCTAGACTTATGAGTGTCACATCCTTTTATTCTTCCCACCAAAATTAGCCCCATTATGGCGTTTTAGGTATTTGACTCTAATTAATTGGAGATTGTTTCTGGGAGAGGATGCTTAATATAGAAGAATTTGGATGACTCCTTTTGGAAGATAATAATTTTGGTCCCATTTTGAACCATCAAAATAGAAAATGTTTTTAAGTGTCAGATCTCATTATGACATGTTGCTATGTTGGTGAAAAATTTTGGACAAAACTGATTACTTAATTGTCATGATGGTAGCCAACCAACTTTTCTGAAAGATGACCAATTTTTCTCATAGTGGTCTGAATCCGTAAGAAAGGGAAACCGAAAATTTTTCTGTAAAGGGCCAGATAGTAAATATTTTCAGCTTTGTAGGTCATAAAATCTCTGCCACTAGCATTTAAGTGCCGTGGTAGAGAGAAGACAGCCATGGAGAATATGTAAGTGGATGAATACTGTGTTTCAATAGAAGTATATTTACAAAAACAGGCTATATGCCCATTTGGCCAGCTGGCCATACTTTGCTGACCCCTGACTTTAGGAATCTGGCCCCAGATGACCTCTAGCATTAATCCAACCTTGTTTCAGAAGTCTCTTAACACGAATAGGATTATCAACTTCACAATGAAAGAAAAAATCTAATAAGAAAAACAAAACTTGGCTTAAAATGAACTCTGAAGATGTCTTAAAAAGAAATAAAGATTGTGTAGAAGATAATCTAGAGCAGTAAGAAAGGACATTGATCTTTAGAAATAAACTTGGAAGGGCTGTCCAGAATTTGAAAGGGCTTTGGAAAATGAATTCCCTCAACGAGGTCCCACCAAAACCCAGGACAGAGATTGAAGTTGCTGACCAGGCTCGGGAACAATACCTACGCCCCACAGTATTGTCACAGTATTTCCTCTCTCAGAGTCTGAATCAATCTAAGGACAGCATTACTGACCTTTGGAAAGTACATTTCACTGCCTAAGTGGACCAACGACCTTAGAGCTTATGAGGCAGACAGCCAACACTGCGCACCGCCCCCTAACTCCAACGTGGAGACCCTGGGGACTGTTAGAGGTTGAGTGTCTGGAGCGAGCGAGAATGGAGGTGGAGTGGGGGAGGTCATTCCTAGTCTTCTGTAGCTGACAATCAGTGTGAGCTACACCCAGAAGGGTTGGTGTGGCGCTCAGTATGTTGCTGATATAGGTGAATACCAATTTTTAATGTTTTACTTCAAGTTTAGTCAGTAGGCTCTCTTTGGTAGTATATGCTTATTATTCTGACTTGGGATGTGCTCAAGTACCCTACTGGTAGTAAACATAATGCACATAATAATAGCTGACATTTATCAAGTATACCAGGAGGTCCGTGTAGTACGGCACGTCCATTTCTCACTTCTCACAGCAGCTCCATTAAGCAGGAAATGTTGTTACTCACTTCTACAGGTAAGGAAACAGAGGCACCTAGGGTTTAGAGAGCTGCCCTGAGTTAGACCTCCATGTGGGCCGTTACACACCCACTTTTCTGGACTGTAAGGCTCTTAGACATGACATTATACTGCCTCCTTTTGGTTAGGTAGGAAACAAGACTTTTTCCTCTTTTTTTTTTTTTTTTTTTAGTAAATGTTACTTTAGTAAGCAAGTAGGCAGAACTGAAAAATAGAACACTTCCTGTTATGTCAGAGATGTCTAGTCAGCTTTAAAAATGGCCCCTGAGAATCCTGGGAAGTAAGGCTTTCTGCACACGCAGGAATGCTGGTCTGCTGGCACCCCTGCTTCCCGCTCCCTGGGGAAGTACACCCTCACGGGTGAAGGCAGGTGTCCCTCCAGCAGGGCAATCCCTGGAGAGGTAAAAACCAAGATGGATCCCACAGAGGCCAACGACTGCTCGTCACTCCCGCAGGAGTGGGAGTACACATGCTTCTTCTCAGTCTGAGCAGTAGCCTTTGGCTTCTCCTCCTGCCATGAGACTCTCCGATGGCAGTTTCTCTTCTACTCCTTAGAGTCATCTTGATTCTCACTCCCTCCAGCTGTGCCTCGTGTCTGTCCTTGCTTCCCTGGTGGCTTGCTCACAATTAGAGATGTTAACTTTTCTTTAAATGGAAGTGACTTCTCTCTACATTTCAGAGGCTGAGGTGAAGACGGAGGTGGTAATAACAGAATAAACACGCAAAGCTGCCTTTTCTTCTATATTTCATGAGAACTTACCTTTCTGTAGTCCTGGTTCTCAGGCTCTGAAATTCCATGAATGACCAAAACTTGGCCAAGCTTCAAATTTTGTCCAGTAAGAACACTAAAAAAGCAAAAACAAATAATTATCACCACAACCACTAAAATTTCATAATAGAAAGAACCTTTTTAACACCAGAAGTGAGCCATAATCTCAGAAAAAAGAATGGTGCTTTAAATTGAATTCATTTTATTTGATTAAAAATGCGCCACTTTGTCCCTATATTTTTCATTTTGCCTCTGACAGCTCATAGCTTAATTTTGCGCTGGCCTAGGTCCAAGGCCTGGTGTTTTGGAAGTGCTGGTGTAATGGAAAGAATCTTATCTTTAGAGTCAGACAGATCTGGCTTCAAATCCTGGCTTCCACACTTGACCTTGAGCAAGCCAGACGATGGGTGCTCAGCGCTCCTAATGCCGGGAACTGGCAGGCCTCCAGGATGGTGACTGCCAGGCACTGTGTGCACCTGGGGAGAGTCTGTTTCTGATGCACGTCCACTCTTCGTCTTCCTTTTCTCCTTTATGTGTCACAGTCACAGAACAACAAGAAACACAGCAACCTTACCGTGAAACTATTTTGGTGGCTTTGTTTTTACTGATATAAGCACATCAGTTATTTGAAGTGTAGCCTTTCTATAAATTTACAAATACCAATTAGCAAAAAGGACTTGTGTGATTGCTAAATTATGCCCTTTTGAACAGTTGGCAAATAAACCAAAAGAAAATAAACACAAACAAACACGTTGGCAAATCTGGTTCATTTCTCAGACCTTGGGCTAACACACCTCTGCTTGTGTGAAGGCTACTTGGGTGTATTGTCTGACAAGGGCACTCGCTCCTTGACCACATTTGAGTCAGGCTCCTCTGATCCTTCTTCTCAACTTGGCCTTGTCCTTGGTCTGCCAGCCTAGGTCAGCAAGCATCCTGCCAAGTTAATTTAGCAGGAGTCCCTCTACCCTTGATACCAACCAAGTGCCTCTTAATAATTTTCCATCTGCTCCCTCACCCTGCCCATTGGCTATAAATCCTCATCTGCCCTTGGTTGTGTGGGGGACTGGAATTGGCCACCCCAAGATACTTCTCTTTTGCATGAGGATTATTTTTGGCAGGTTACTTTTTTTTTTTCTTCAAAGATTTTAATTTTCCATTTTCTCCCCAAAGCCCCCTGGAACATAGTTGTATATTTTAAGTTGTGGGTCCTTCTAGTTGTGGCATGTGGGATGCCACCTCAGCATGGCTTGATGAGTGGTGCCATGTCTGTGCCCAGGATCTGAACCAGCAAAACCCTGGGCCACGGAAGTGGGGTGTGTGAACTTAACCACTTGGCCAAGGGGCCGCCCCAGGCAGGTTATTTTTGAAAAACTGCAGACATGAGAGAGACTCTGAAAAGTAGAATTTAACCATTTGTTAAGAGACATTTACATTTGTAAAGGAAATCTCCCTCTGTAAAGGTGTCTCCCTCTCTATACCAGGAAGAAGGGGGGATGACCTTATCTCTAGAAACTCTTAATGTGGAAGGCAAGGACTTAAATCTGCATAATAACCTTACCCTTGTTTACTGTGCTTTTCTAGTAATCTCCCATAACTGACTCTCCCCAACCCCCAACATCCTCCTTTGTCTTTAGCTGAAGATGATTTTTAAGATGAGAACTTCCGCCATTTTGGCGAGTTGCTCAGTTTGCCTGAGCCTCTCCCATGCATACATGGCATAAAGCTTTGTTTAATTTTCTCCTGTTATTCTGTCTCATGTGAATTTAATTCATTGTCTGGCTAGAAGGACCCAGAGCAGGTAGAGGAAATGTCTTCCTCCCCTATGGTTGTATTCAAAATTGCGTTCAGACTCTCTCCCCTATTGCATCACTCTTGACCCCTATGGTGGTAGTCTTGAATAAATTCTCCCTTGGCTATTTAACTCCATCCAGTGCAATTTTTCTGTGACATATTCCAAACCTATGCCACATTGCAAAGAGATTTACACAGGAGGATGTGGAAGGCCACTTGAAGAATTAACCTCAGGAACAGTCAGCTGCAGACTTTATGAATTAGTTTTTTTATTTCAGGAATTAAACCAGATGGAATTGTTCTAATTTGATTATTTGGGAGAAAAAAGAAGTCAATTTCCATCCCCAGGGGATAAACCACTAATTTGGGAAGATATTGGGTGAAAGAAGAGTCATTGCTTTTTCTTTCACTAAATGTTTGCTAAATGCTTTACATTACCATAATTATTTTTCTAGTGTTCGGAAGACTAGCAAGGAAGCTTTCTTAAGTGCCTTCACTGATGACAGGTTTCTTATAGGTAAAAATGCCTGAGGTTTTCTTCCAGCAAGTGTCAGTGCTGATGTTGCTATTAGTAATCACCTCCTCACCAACCCTTTCCCCTCCTGCTGCTTCCCGATGGCTTCTTAATTACGGAGGAGAAAGGGATCCTGAGGGGAGGGGAGAAGTAGTGTTTCAGAAAGTTTAATTTTCTCTACCGAGCTGCTCAGGAAACCCATTGATTTGCATTGTACTTTTTTGTCCTGAAGTTTTAATTTTTTTTGCAATAGTTTACAAGTCGTTTGACCACATGGCCCACTCGTTGAGTACTCACAACTTGGATCCTCTTGTATCATTCTGTGATCTATGCTGCTAACCCGACAGGGTCCTTGAGAGGAAAGGAAAATCTTTTTTTTTGTTAGAGTCAGTGGGAGCTGTGCAGACATGACAAGATTTGAACACATGGTGGTCAGCTTGCTTGTGAGTGCTCACATGTACAGGGGCTCCCTGGGTGCTCACTGTGCCATCACTGCCTCTGACTAAGGCCTCTTTGCACTGTGCACAGGGCCATTTTTCTAGTGATATTTGATAAGAAAGACCTGGGAGAAGACTCCTTCAAAAATGCTTTGAATACCGTGTCTACCCAGGCAAGGGAAACAAAAGAAAAAATAAGCAAATGAGACTATGTCAGACTAAAAACCTTCTACACAGCAAAGGAAACCATCAACAAAACAGGAAGACAGCCCACCTATAAGGAGAACATATTTGCAAATCATATATCTGACAAGGGGTTAATTTCCAAAATATATAAAGAGCTCATACAACTCAACAAGAAGAAATGAACAACCCAATCAAAAAATGGGCAGAGGATACGAACACACATTTTCCCAAAGAAGAAATACAGATGGCCAACAGGCACATGAAATGATCTTCAACATCACTGATTATTAGGGAAATGCAAATCAAAACTACAATGAGATATTACCTCATACCCATCAGAATGGCTATAATTACCAAGATAAGAAATAACAAGTTTTGAGAGGATTGGGGACATTGGAGGTATTATGCTAAGGGAAATAAATGAGATAGAGAAAGACAAATGCTGTATGATTTCACGCAAATGCAGAAGATAAACAAACAAACACATGGATAAGGAGAGTAGGTTAGTGGTTACGAAAGGAAAAGGGGGTGGCGGGAGGGCAAAAGAAGTAAAGGGCCACACATGCACGGTGACAGATAAAAACTAGACTATCGATGGTGAATACGATGCAGTCTACACAGAAACGGAAATATAATAATAATGCACACCTGAAATTTATGCAATGTTATAAGCCAATATGACTTCAATAAAGAAAAAAAAAAAAGCTTTCAACTTGTAGGTAAGGCCAAAGTCTGGGAACTGGCAAGTGGAGGTGAATCAGGTTCATGAGAATCGACATGCTTAAATGGCATCACCCGGACTTGCAGTGGGGCTTACTTCTGAGGTGGGCAGCACTGTACCTGCATCTGAGGAAACTGACCTCAGGTGAGCAGGAAAGTCTGGGCTCCCGCTCTGAGGTCGGAACGATAAACTCTTTTCCGGGCCCCTGTCTCCCATTTGTGTTGGGGGCTGAATCCGAGTTTTTATTCTAGAACAAAATCCAGTCAGTTGTTTTCTAAATAAAAGCCTTAATATTTACTAAAACACATTATTAATGTTGATGGAAATACTAATTGTTAATGCCAGTGAGGGAAGAAATGTCTTAAAAATATAGTTTGAGTGGGATGCTACTGTTGGTTCTGCGCCTACATATGCATGAGGATGGCCAGATCCCGTAACATTTTTATTGTGTGTTAGTTTGCTAGGGCAGCCATGACAAAGTACCACAAACTGGATGGTTTAAAACAACACAGCTGTTTTCTTTCTTTCTTTTGGTGAGGAAGATTGGCCCTCAGCTAACATGTGTGCCCCATCCTCTATTTTGTATATGGGACACCGCCACAGCATGGCCGATGAGTGGTGTGGAGGTCCACACCCGGGATCTGAACTGGCAAACCCTGGGCTGCCAAAGCGGAGTACGCAAACTTAACCACCGTACCACCGGGCTGGCCCCAACACAGCTATTTCCTTTTTGTAGTTTTGTTCTCTCACCGTTCTGGAGACTTGAAGTCCAAAATCAAGGTGTTGGCAGAAGCATGCTCTCTCTCCTAGCTTCTGGAGGTTCCCAGCAATCCTTGACCTTCCTTGGCTGGCAGCTGCATGACCCCAATGTCTGCTTCATCCTCACGTAGTCATGTGGCAGTGTTCCCTCTGTGTGTCTGTGTCTTCACAGAGCGTCTCTTCTCTGTGTGTTTGTCTCTGATCTCTTCTCCTCTTCTTACAAAGACATTAATCATATTGGATTAAGAGCCTACCCTACTCCAGTATCACCTTATCTTAACTTATATCTTAAGTATATCTGCAAAGATGCTATTTTTAAACAAGATCATGTTTACAAATACTAGGGGTTAGGATTTCAACAAATCTTTTTGGGGGATAAAATTCAACCTGCAACAGGAATGCACCCCATTGTTTTTTGACTTGCATTATATTTCACATATGGATATGCATGGTTTATACAATTATTCTTCTGGCACTATTCAGGTTGTCTCTAATTTTTCAGTAGTACAAATAATGCTTTAATTTTATCTTTCAGCCCTTTGTTTATTTAAATATTTGTCTGTTCATTTATTTGCTTCCATCTTGTATTAGAATATAAGTGCCCCTGATGTTAAAGGCTGTATTTATCTTTTTTATTATAGTCATGCCAGCTGCTAGCACAATGAGAGGCACGTGGCTGGTGAATGAAAATATCCTTGTCTACTCATATGAGTATTTTCAGTAGTATAAACTTCTGGGGGTAGATTAAAAATTTTAAAAGCGACTGTTAAGTTCTCAAAATCAGCTGTACCAATTTGCATTCCCACCAATATTGCCCATTAACGCATTTACTCATCCACAGTATATATTATCAATATTGAAAATTTTCACCAATCTGATCGGTGAATAAATGGCTATTTCATTATCATAAAACTATTTTATATTTAACCTGTTTTACAAACCTCCTTGATTCTAAGCTCCTCAAAAGCAGGATCTCGTCATAAGAATCTTTTTCTTTTTTTAGATTGGCACCTAAGCTAACATCTGTTGCCAATCTTCTCTTGCTTTTTTTTCTTCTTCTTCTCCCCAAAGCCCCCAGCACATAGTTGTATATTCTAGTTGTAGGTCCTTCTGGCTCCGCTGTGTGAGACACTGCCTCAGCATGGCTTAATGAGAGGTGCTAGGGCCACACCCAGGATCCAAACCCGTGAAACCCTGGGCTGCCAAAGCAGAGCGCGTGAACTTAACCACTTGGCCACGGGCCCGGCCCGATAAGTATCTTTCTATTTTTTGCAGCCCAATTGGGGCATAGTAAGTGCACGATAAACAATTACTGAATTCCCTTGGCATCTGTTTTTGAAATTTTCATCTGATTTTCTCCTCGGGCTGTATCAGATTCCTAGGGCTGCTGTAACTATTACCACAAACTGCGTGCCTTAAAACAACCAAAATTCATTTTCTCATTGTTCTGGAGGCCCACACTCTGAAATCAAGGTGCCGCCACGGCCGTACTCTCTCAGAGGGCTCCAGAGGAGGAGCTGGCTTTCACCTTGCTCACTTCTGGGGCTTGCTGCCACTCCTCGTTATCCCTCGGCTTGTATCGCTACGATCTCTGCCTCTGTCTTCACGTGGCCTTCTCCCCTATGTCTGTGTCAAATATTCTCTTCATTTTTTTAAAAATTTTATTTATTTATTTACTTTTTGAGGAAGATTAGCCCTGAGCTACCATCTGCCGTTAATTCTCCTCTTTTTGCTGGGGGAGACTAGCACTAAGCTAACATCCATGCCCATCTTCCTCCACTTTATATGTGGGATGCCTACCACAGCATGGCATGCCAAGTGGTGCCATGTCCGCACCCGGGATCTGAACTGCTGAGCCCTGGGCCGCCAAAGCAGAATGTGTGCACTTAACCGCTGTGCCACTGGGCTGGCCTCTCAAATATTCTCTTCTTAATAGGATGCCAGGCATTGAATCGGGACCCGCACTTACCCAGTATGACCTCATCTGAACTTGATTCTATCGGCAAAGAACCTCTTTTCAAATGAAGTCACATTCAAAGGTCCTAGGTAGACATGAATTTCTGGAGTCACTATTTAACCCAGTATAAGGCATAAAGAATCCTTTATCCCTGAAAGGTAGCAGGATTTGCCACCCCAACTTATGCCACTTTGGCATAAGAATGGTTTTGAGCTGGAGGCAATTGTGAAGAAGCAGATATAAGGAAAGCCCCCGTCCCCCCTCTGTTTGCCTAAATGAATTTTGCAGGACGCAAATGTGTCCCTGTTCTCCTCTCTACCGGGAAGGACAAAAGTTAATCATCAGAAACAGCTTGAGATCCTATCAGCGTGGAGACAGCACCGGAGGAATCTACATAACAAGCTTTACTAACTAGTCTTCATCTCCCATACGTATGGCTACCTTCGCACAGTTTGCTGTCCTCGGAAGCCAAAAGCTGCTTTCCTTGTCCCTGTCATTTCTCCACAAATTTATTGTTCTTTGTTGAAGATGCTATGTAAGCTGGAGTTCTAAGCCATCGCTTTGAGTTATTCAGTTTTCCCTGGGTATCCCCCATGCATACATGAAGCATACATGTTAGTAAACTTGTTTGTTTTTCTCTTATTAATCTCTCTTATTACAGGAGTGTCAACCAAGAGCTCAAAAGAATAGAGGAAAATTATTTTCCCCCTCTTTCTTCCCGTATCTTTTCAGACTTTTGTAGTTCTCTTTATAGCTCCAACACCTTGACATAGCTCTTGGCTGTGCCACGTATTAAAACTTCCTAGGTTTTCTTCTGGCTCTGAGTTAAAACTTAAAATCTCTTGATGCCCTTGACCATCACCTGTTTTGAAATGCTACCCAGCTTCTCAGGTTTTTGCCTAGGGGAAATGAGTCTTTGCTCCACACAGCTCAGGGAAAAACAGGGGACAGAATACAGAGATCCCGAGAGCCTGCCTCTGTGGTGTGAATCTCTCAGAACTGTTCTTTTTCAATTAGGATGAATAATTTTCCTCCTCTGACTACTTCCCCTTCCTCAGATCCTTGCCCTTTGAAGCCTGAAACTGGTGTAAATGCTAATTTGAAATTGACATACAATTTATTTCCTTGCTAACCTCCCTTGGCTTACTTTCAACTTCTTCCCTTGGCCTCTCACAAATACCTTAGGCATCGACTATTTCCTATTTAAAGAGCCCATAACTATTTTTCTTCAGGTAATGTTGAAGCCTATCTAAGTTCTCCCTGTATCATGTGTGTGTACATGTGCATGTGTTTGGAGGGGTGTACACGTGTGCAAGTGTATGTGCAAAGCAAAGGAATTGGACTAATGTCCAGTAGCATCTTGTTTACCTCAGGTACCTACGAGAGCAATATAAAGTCTCATCCAGAAGTAAATAATCACTTCTCTCTATTTAGCACTGAATTTCAGAAGTTTCTGACGGTGCTCACTCTTCACGGGTAAGTGGTTGAAAAAACACTCAGGCAGGTGGTCCCACAGGACACTACCTCAAAGACCATCCCTTTTTCCTGAGAGGATAATATCTTTTGGCAGTCATTGTGACTCTCCATTTTCACATGGTGCCCGGTGGCTTCACTCTGATCGAGCGACATCTTTTTGGACAGCTGCATACAATGCCACCTGAAGTCATGCTTCCTACGGTCTTGTGGAGGGACTTCATCAGATGTCTTCTTACGGGGACACTTCCCTTAGCTTGCCATACCTAATCAGGGCTCGCTGCCGTTTGGGGCTTTTATTTCCCTCCCTCATTCCCTTTCTTCTTCTCAAATATTTATTGAGCTTCTGTTCTTTACCAGGACTGAGGCTAGAACCCAATGAGAAAAATTAAAACAAGATATAGGATTTTCCCTGAGAGACGAAATACAAATGGATGATGGACAGACCCTATGTGACAACAGAACTCTGACCCACAACCTCAGCAGAATCCAGCCTGCCGTCAAACCACCACCTCTGCAGCAACCAGCAGAGGATGGTCAGGACTTGGTCTATGAGTGACAGCTTCCCTATTTTTTGTCCCTGCTTCCAACCAAGAAGAGAAAGCCAAATATTCTCCCCAAACCAATCACATAAGATGCCTCGCCTCTATTGAACCCATCTCCTGCTTCCCATGTTAACAAACCTCCAATCAGAGCATACTCGGAGCCTTCCTTTTTTGCACTATAAAGTTTTCCACTCTCTCGCCTGCCTTTGAGGCTCGGCCAAGGCCTAGGAATGGTGACTGACTCTCTTGCTATACTGACTCTGAATAAGTAGCCTGTTTGTTTTCATTTGGATGCTCTTTGTCTATTTCCAGGTTTCCTGCAGATTCCCTTGAGATCCACTCTACACTGCTCATCACTGTGGACCCCAGCCTTTAACCAGGTGTGATACTGATGGAGGCCCGTGCTTTGCTGCTTAAGGCTTGTTGAATCCATGACACCATGGTAAATCATCACTGGGTCTGAACTTGGCTCTTTTTACTTTGGGTTCCGTGGCTATGTATTCTCTCTTGGGTTTTATTCTTGGTTCCCATTTTGGCATCCTTGGTGGAATCGAGCCATTCCTTTTCATCTCATTTTGTTTTCTTTTGGGCTTCCATTTTGTGTCATGTGTCTAAAAGTGTTGTTTTAATCAGGAGAATCATCGAAGAGAACATAGTCCGAGACCCTGTAAGCCCGTTCAAAAGCTGGCTTCACTGACTGGCGAGTTTACAATTTCTCGTCAGGCCGGCATCTATTTGAAACAATGCTGTTATGTGTCAACAATAAAATCAGATAAGGTGCTCCTTCCAGCTTTAATTTTTGATCTGAGGGCTTGGCTTTGAGTTTTGAGTTTTCTGCCTGCTGAGGGGTTCAGACTGTCAGGTCTGTGTCTGGAGACAGTCAAACATAAGTTGGGGTCCGAGGCATGAGATGCACGGTCATCTCTTTTGAGTGACCATTACAGCTCTCACTGGATTGTCTGAGCCTAAATCCTGTCTTTTTCTTGGAAAAATTTCTGCTTCTTATATGCCCTCTCTTAATTCTTGCACTTATCTCTAATGGCATAACTTCATTGAGGATCATTTGGCCTTCAGTGGCCACTCTGGGGTACAACTGACTTGAACACGATTGTTCCTTTGAGAGATGCCTTAGAAAGAAAGGGAATAATATTTCTCAGGCCCAATGGGCAGCATTTTTGATTGGTAACAGAGGCTTCCAAAAAGAAATTCTCAGCAAAATTGCTTCACTAAAAGATTCTTTGGCCAAAGCTAATGAGCAACTTGACAAACCCATGCAACAAAAGATTAGACTCATTTCCCAGGTAAATCCTCCCATCCTTGTCCTCCAGTTGCCTCCCTCTATCCAAGTCTTCTTCTCCTCCTTTATCCCGCTGATCTCTCCTTCTGCACCTCTGTTGACTCCTCCCTTCTCTTCCTTTTGTCCAGATCACCTACCTTATCCCAACGATTCTTTTAAGAATCCTAATGCCAGTTTCCTCTAAAGAGTCATCCCTCCCATGAGTCAAGTATGTAGGCAACTGTAGAATTTAAACCTTGGAACCAAACTAAATTAAGAGTTGTAGTTGAGGATTTCCCTAAACCCAGACAAGACCAGCAAACATTCACAGAAGAATTTAAAATTCTTTTGGGTGCATATGACCCAGAGTTACCTGATCTATATTAAGTTGTACACATGTTGGTTAGAACCTCAGATGCTAAATTCTGGATGGCGAAAGGTGATTGGATTGACCCAGAAAGGGAACTACAAGATCCTTCTTTGCACAATAGACTTGAGAGTCAAAAAAAGTCTCCCCTCTCCTCCCCCATAGGGCAAAGTCTCCTAAAAGCCATACCCCAAATATTTCCAATAAAAAATTGATTAAACATCTGTTGTACAACAATGTGAATGTAGTCAACACTGCTGAACTATACATTTAAAAATGGCTAAGATGGTTAAGTTTTAGGTGTTTTTTACCACAATTTTGAAATTAAAAAAAGATTTTATATTAAAAAATTTGATTGAGCTATAATTTAATTATGCTAACAGAAAATAGGTAGGACATTTTTGGAAAGATTAGAAAATACCTTCCAAAAATATTTGGGAGTTCAAGAAAGGGCAGTCCTTTCATCTCATTTTGACAATGGAGTTAAACAGGAAATTGGACACTGAATTCAAAAACAGAAATTGGAATGGTAAATAGTCCCTTTACCTGAATTACACCTGACTGAATAGTTTGGAAGGGCTTTAGAACAAAAATAAGATGGAATCCACAACAACCTTAAGGCCCTATAGATCAAATAGTTAGGTGACCCACTTCCCAACTAACCACTTATTGACAAGGAGACTTGTAGATGTTTGTAAACAGAAATGACATTGGAAAAAAAGACAGTCCCATCCTACAAAGGAAAAACCAAAGAAAAAGGCAAAGAAAAATCCTTTAATTCAGATGAATGAAGGGTGCTTCAAGGAAGGAACAAGAGCCCAATATCTTGCCTTATCCTTAAACACTCAAATATAAATATAGGTAGTCGCCTCATCAATTACTGGTGGATGAAGATGCTCCTCTTTCTACGTGAACCTCTGTCGTGCGTTCTCAGCCTCTTCCTGAAGTAAACACACAGCTCAGATGGCAGGTATTTCAAATAATCACAGATGTTTCCCATCTCCCAGCCCTTAGCTATGACCCTTGGGCCCTTGACTGAAAACAAACCTTCCTGTTCTGGGATACCACCCCTGCAAACTTAATAGGGAGACATTTACTTTGCAAATAAGATTGTAATGTTAAATGCACACCAGAGGGTCTGTTTCTTGAGGTGTCAGAAGATGCCTCTATTCGTAATCAAGTTATTTATTCTCTGGATACTCCTTTGTCTTCTCCATTATATTTGACACATAGTCCAGATAAAGATCTTTACATCGTACCTGACACTATGAGCTAAAAATTCAACTGACATAGGAAGAGTAAATTCGAGCGGAACCTATTAAAGTTCATGTAGATTCTCCCAAAACATTATCCAAACTTCCCCCAATATCCCTTGAAGCCAGAAGCAAAGGAAGGGATCTGTAGTGGAAAGCCTTATAGCCAAAGGTCTTCTTGTGCTATGCACTAGCCTTCGTAACCCTCCTGTCCTGCCAGTAAAGAAACCAAACAGATGAGGATATCAATTTGCTCACATCTCAGGGTCATCAACAAACTTGTTGTCCTTTGTTCCTGTAGCACCTAATACAAATTCCATCCGATCATCAATTCTACCTGAAGCTACTCGCTTTACTGTAGTGGATCTTTGCTTTGCCTTTTCCAGCGTGCCTTTAGACCAACAGTCAGTGTCTTTTCACCTTTGCCCGAGGAGGACAACAATACCCCTGGACAGTTGTATCCCGGAGTTTTTCTCCAAATCAATACTTAGGGACCAAATTTTCCTTGTGATTCAGTTCTGATAAAATATGTGGATGATCGCCTACTTAATTCAGAGAACAAGGAAGCCTACTCAAAGGATTCAATTTACCTTCTCTCAGCCTTAGCAGAAAAGGAACATAAAGTTTCAGAAGACAAGTTATAATTTTGCTAAAATACAGTTCGTTATTTAGGGTATGACCTAATTAAGGAGGAAAAGAACACTCTCTTCTGACAGACTGAAGACAATCTAAACTTATCCTAGGCCCTTCAAAAATAACTATTAAGAGAATTTCAAAGTTTAACTGGATATTGTAGACAATGGGTGCCAAATTTTGCTGAAATTGCCATACCTCTTTAGGAAATGACTAGGTCTCCAGTAAGAGACACTCTCTTCAGGAAGCCCACGCATTAACAGGTCTTCTGTCACCTGAATAGGGCTCTTCAATAGCCTCCCTTAGGCATCACAACTACAAAAAGTCCTTTTGTCTATTTATGCCTGAGCAATCTTGAAAAGCTTTTGGAGTTGTAACTCAGCTTCATGGGAACCACCAAAAATCCATTGTATACTGTAACCTTACTCCTGACATGGTAGCTGCTGCTGCAAAACTTGTGGGTGCTTCTGCTGCACTAGATCTGGGCTCCCCACTTGACCTCATGGTCCCTCATGCAGTACAGACATTACTGCTCACTGAGAATACACAATCCTTTTCAGCCAATCAGTCAACCTTTTATGAAATTCTTTTACTCTCTCCCTCTCACATTACTATTCTCCATTGCAGCACCCCGAAGCCCAGCCCTTCCCTATTGCCAGCACAAGAAGGAGAGTGTCATGGTTGTCTTAGCTCAGTTAGAGAATTCTCTGTATCCTGGTCAGATTTATCAAACACTTCCAATGAGAGCTCTGACCTAATTATTTGTTGATGGACCATACCTCAAAACTGGAACTTTTAGATGCACTCCTACTTCCTAGAGAGGTGGTTGTACGAAGGTTGATGTTTATGCAAAAAGACATAATATGGAAGCTAAAGGAAATGCTTTAGCACTTCGTTAGGCCAAACAAGCAGCCAAGGTTATGATCCTATCTAATGTCTGGATGAATAAATATCTGGAGGGATTCAAAGGGGTCATTATAAAATACCAACATTTAGCCCCTGATTTTTAAGGGAAGGATGGGAAAAATCTGATAGTACTCTACACTCAGGTAATCTCTGGTGCTCCCAAGATGGCCCAAAACTACTCATCGTGGTATAGACAAATGGGTTACCATCTTAAATCACATTAGTGGGGACATTTTAAAAAGAAGCTGTCTTTGAGTCATGTGTCACCTGTCAATAACATAATCCTGGAAAAGTTATAAAGGTAAGACGTGGCCAGAAACCAAAGCCTCATGGACCTTTTGAACACCCTCAAATGCATTTTGTCCAGCTTCCACCCTCATGGGATTTGGGGTTTTAGTTATTGCAAGTCTCTTTTCAGGATGAGTTGAAGCATTTCCTTGCTGAAAAACTACAGCCCCTGCAGTTGCTAAAAAGCTGCTGATTTTGTGTATCCAACCTGTGGCATATGAACTTTTATGTCAAGTGACCAAGGCACACACTCTACAGGAAACAATATAAATGAACACTGTAAAGGGTCACCCCTTACTTAAAAGCTGTACTGTCCTTATCACCTACAATCTTCTGGAAAGGTTGAAAGAGCCAAAGGCTTCCTTAAATTAAAATTAGAAGAGCCTTCAGAAACCCTTGAGTTCCCCCGGCCAAAGGTGCTCTCGCTAGTTCTTATGGTTATTTGGTCCATTCCCTCAGGGACACGTTGGTAACTGGAAGGCTCATGCATTTAGTGATTTTATTTTAGACACTAAATTCTTCTCTGCTACGTGCAGCCATGACACAATATTGCAAGGGACTCATGTACTGTATCCATTCCTAGCACCAACAGGTTAAATCCACCTTCCTCCAACATCTTCCCAAACAGCCTCTTCAAGATATTCAACCAGGAGGCCTCGTCTATCAGAAGAAACCTCAAAGAAACACTGTTCTTGAATCTCCCTGGAAGTGACCTTATCGGGCAGCATTAAGAATGTGTACAGCAGTGAAACTCCCAGGGAGCTCATCGTTGGGTTCACATTTCACAACTGAAGAAGCAATTTAGAATTCCACACAACTGGAAAGCTACTCAGATAAAGGGCCTCAAGCTGAGAATTCTCAGAAATCCTCTAGAATGACCTATCTTCAGAAGTAGAGCCTACTAACCCAAGAACTTTGGAGCAAGCAGACAACCCCAGATAGTGGACAGATTCTGCCCAGGACATTGGACCAAAATGCCTATCTAATTCTTCCCTTTTTTAAAAATTGAAGTATAATTGACATAAAATATCCTATTAGTTTCAGGTGTACATCATAGTGATGTGATATTTACACACATATTCTTGCTTTGTTTTTGATGATCTTGTGTGTATTCATTTTCTTTCTCATTTTCTAAAGATTACTGTTTTTTGACTAGTTGCAGCCCTTTTTCTTTCTTCTTCCTTCCTAGTAATAGTTTTTAGAGCATACTCCAATGCCATTCTTAGATTATCCCAAAGGCTATCCACACCCCTCAATCTTACTGACTACTAGATATGTCATCTATCACCAGACCCTTATGATCAAAACCTCTGGGCAATTCTGGTTTCATCAAATGAGACGATAGGGAGTTGAGCTGGTGATGTTTCTACTCTCAGCTACATGTACAGATGACCCTTAAAAAAAATCAACTTGTGACTTTGCTGCTGTCCTCTTCCAGAAATAAAACCAATTATTATAATCTCTTGATCAGATCCTAGGTATTTCTAAATTTTAATTCAACAACCTTTGAAGGGCAAAGGGCCAAATACTTGTCATCTGGAAAAGACTAACATAGATCCAAATATGTAACCCAGCTATTGTAATGCCTTGGTGCCAACTTTGTGTCATAAGTGATTCCTTTTTCCCTGGACCTCCATATATTCCTACAAGATATTTCTTCCTTGTGGCCAGGATACCGGTCCTGTTTAGATCACATGAACATCTCATGTACCTTAGGAATAATATTCTGAGAATTCTCTGTATACAGAGAACTTAATTCCATGAATCACCAAAGTTGGAAAGAAGATATTTTATTAGTACAATTCTATAAATAATGAAATTCTATATTATTTACAATTCCATAAATCAGATGTGAGTTCCTAAATGAGGGCATCCATAATTATTCTAACACTCTACCTGGGAGAATTATTGACTCATTGTTTATGCAAAAAGAGCAGTATCCACAATGGTGGGAATCAGACAAATGGTAAAGACTGTAAGAAACTCACTCTGTCAGAAGTTATTAAGAATATCACCTCTGCCTTAGACAGAAAACAGATCAGTTTCAACTTGTTGGCATAAGCAGTGATGCACATTTGTCTCGCTGTTTCTTGCTGGCTAGTTCTGTGGCATCCATGACATTACTAATACTTCTTGCTATACTTGGATCAATGAAATGGGTACAGGGAAGGTAGAACAGCCTTAATGAAAATCTTACAGAAAAACCTATTTGGCTTTCTAATGCTGATCTTCATAGCATATAGGATTTATATTCTTGACCTTGGTTAGGCAACTGGAGCTCCTGGTTCTGAACCATCTTACAGGGACTGTTCCTCATTCTTCTTTTTGACATAGTGTCACGATGCTAGTTGTACTTTATCCAGAGTCTTAAATGCTTCTGTACAGCCTACTCAGATGATTCTCATGATGATATAACAACAAAAAGTCAAGAAGATTTTGTGATTTTGTTGACTACGGAGACAATAGAACCACCTCTAGGCAGTGAAGATCTTGATTTCTACCCTTTCCGGAATTGGTTAACTTTATAATGATAAAATGGGGAGACTGAGAGACTGATATACAAACGGACAATGATGAGACCACATACAACAACAGAATTCTCATCCAAAATTTCTTCAGCAATTGGCCCAGAATGGGCAGGACATGGTAATTAACTACCAGCTTCCCTGTTTTATTGCCTCGGCCTCCAACTCAAGACCAGCCAGAAAGCCAAATACGCTCCCCAAACCAATCACATAAGATGCACCACTTCTATTTAGCCCACCTCCTGCTTTCTCACGCCAACAACCTCCAGTCATGGCATACCTGGAGCTTTCCATTTTGGTCATCAGAAAGCTTTCCCACTTCCCTTGCCTACGTTTGAGTTTCTACCAAAAACAAGTGATGGTGGCTGACTCTCTTGCTACAGCAAGCTTTAAATAGATGGCATTTGCTTGTTCTCATTTGGGTGGTCTTTGTTTATTTTCATACCTCCTCAAAGAACTCACAGCCTAGTGGGGAGAATTACAGTATTAAGCATATAATTATCATACACTAATATAAGCAAAGCAATAGAATTTTATACTAAGAGAAATAGAGGAGGCAGTGAAAAGGGAGTGATAAATATTTCCTTTTTTGTTTTTGATTGGCTTTTCTTATTGTATCACTTTTGGTGAACAATGCTGGAGTAGACTGAGGATTCTGGTGAATTCCTCAGGAGACTTATGTTAAGTCATAGCTGAGGAAGGCAAGGACTGTGGATGGCATCCAATTGTCATTAGATAGAGCTGCTGCCTCTGGAGCAGAGCCCCTGGTACTGCTTAGCCTATGTCTGCTAAGCATAAAGGACACTATAGCCACCAAGATGTTTATGGCCATGTGCCGCTGAAATAGCTTGTAGAGAGTGCTCTTTGCCAGGACCTGGCTGGTAATAGAGCATGATCCGTGACTGGAGGCTGAGCTGGAGGAGGAGCTGTACAGTTAGGATATTGTACAGTTGTGACTCTAGTTAGAGAATCATTGATGGGGCTGCCATGAAAGAAGAACCTTCTGAGGAGAGACTTTTCTTCAGACTTATCTTCCTCAGTCCAGTCCAGCGGTGGGTGCCTGAACTTCCTACAATAGGGTTTTTGTGATTGTTGGGTATTGGTAAAGAAATCCTGGCTACTCAGAAGAGAATGATACAGATTTTGGCTTGTCATTCCTCCTGGAAATTGCAGCTTTCTGGAATAAGCCCATCCATCAGTCCGTGCAAAGCAAATGGACTTCTCCTGCCGTATGGGCCTCATGAAAGTTATTGCTGCTCCTCTCTCGGTGCCAAGAACAAACTGAGTATAAAAATTAGGAGTCTAAAAATTTCATTGGCTGAGGAGTTTCCACCAAATGCTTTGGCTGCCATACAAAAAAGGCACTATGGCTTGATAATTTTTATTTTTTAAATTTTGGGGGGAGGGCACAAGGAGCCCTAGCAGTAGAATTTTACTAGTAGTAGAATTTTAACACCATCATCACCAATATCATCATAAGGTTTATTTTTGTAAAGATGTTTGCTGATTTCGAGCAAAGATGGCCTAATGCATCCATCTTCACCTTTTGAATATGCCCCACACTGCTCCTGGGCAGTCAGTTCACGAGCTGGACACACTCTAGTAGGGACAAGGTTGGCTCGATAATGCCATTGCTGCCACTGAAGCTACTTGTTCTTTCCTCCCATGGTTAACTACCCCCTTTTAATATGGCACATTATTTTTCTTTAGACATAACTGTATTTTCATTCCGATTATAGTTAAAATTTGTGGACCTAGGGACAAGTCTTTATTTCTAAGATGAATTTGCTTAATTCTTCTCTAATCCTTTAGCATTGATTTTTTACCTCTGAGAGAAGATATTTATTTTATTTCAGAGTTTGAAGAGACGCCTCCCTCCAGCCCACGAGAACTGTCAAGAACTCTCATTTTAAAAATAATCTCTTTCTTATTCACTGATTGACCTGTTTCTTGACTGTCAATTCTTATAATTATTCCTTGGTGTAAAAGATCAGAGCTGTAATGGAAAGTTTAAAAAAATTCACTCATGTATTCTAGAGGAGAAGCTTGACGTTATACTCTTATCATTGAATCTCTCATCTTATTTATCATCTAAAAATTCTCGGTGAGAGAGGGGAAAGCACTCTGGACTTGAAGTCAGATTGTGTGGGTTTTTATCATTTGATAATTATCCTAATATGAAATGTTTGAGTGAGTGATAGTTTTGCTAATATAAGGAATTAGTTTAAATCTCCTGAGCCTCGGGGTTTTTTAAGTCTGTAAATTAAAGATAATAACATCCAACTTGACAACCTCACAGAGTTGTTGTGAGCAAAAATGTAATTTTTCAAAAATGTTAATGAATAATAAAATGTCCGCAGTCATATTATTTTATTAAAAAGTTTTTATAATAGTATTTCTTAGAATACTTAATTTTTGTATGTGCATGTGTTTTGTGGTCCTGCCCAGAATCCTCCTCCAAGACTGGGGCACTTAACTTATTCCCAGTTGCTGGAAGGGCTGACAGAAGATGACCCTCAGCGGTCAGACTTTTTTGGGAACTGTCTCAGTTGAGATCACACCTCACTCAAAGTCATACCTCTTTCCAGGGACAGCCCACAACCAATGACTAATTAGTACAGTGGTAGAAAGAATTGATCCCCTCACCTCAACTCTAAAGGACCATCCAAACTGTAGAGCTCCCCTTGAGATTGGCTCATGCCTTACCTGGGACTGCATCACAGCTCAACCTCTCTTTGGGCCAATCCTGTTTCCTTTTGTTCCCTTGCACAAGTGTTGATCCCAAGACCTTTCCTTACTAAAAATCCTGAATGTGAATCTTCGTGTCAAAATCTACTTTCCAGAGGACTGACAGTGCAAAATTGGGTACTCGGTCTAAGGAAGCAGATGTTAAGATGGGATTTGGGAGCTGGATCATCTACCGCCCAGTTGGAATGTGTTACTGTTGCTACATGGAATCCAGATAGACCTTGGCACTAACAGTGCAATTATTTAGATGTTCACTGGTGGTAAACTGGGATGGTATACCTATGAAAGAGAATTACGCCTTTAGTGGTGCCATGTATCAGGGTTTTAGGAAACAGTAACTGTAAGGACAGTAGAATTGGGAAGCTGTTGATAAGATTGCACTCTGAAAAAAGATAATGGAAAGCTAAGAGTGATTAACTGGCAATAAAAACCAAGTGCGAAAGTCAGAGGACTTTCTTGACAACATATAAAGAGGCTCTTATTTTCTTCAGTGGAAGGGCACAGAAAGCAGAAGTCCAGCTTCAGGGATTGAGTTTCAGAGAAGATTAGACTCCAAATGATGTCTGATCTGCTGTGCCAAGGTAAGAGCCCTGGTTGGAAGAGAATGGGACCCTGAATATGGGACGGAAACATCTGAGTTGAATGTGCCTGCAAACCTTGCATCTCCAAATTACTCTGAGTCTACAGAAATGAGAAGTTAGCATTCTCCCCTTGTTTGAAGAGGATTCAGAGTCCTTTCTCTTGTGCAATGACATGCACCTCCTCAGGATCTGCACCTCCTGGCCACTAAACCAAAAATGAGCGTCAAGGCCAGGATGTACAAGGCCTAGGGGTGGAAAGGGACTATATGTCTTGAAGGAGCTGAAGGACCTAGACAGTACAGACTAGCGGGAGCTGGAAGAGTCCAAGTGGGACTGCATTCTAAGGGCGACAGACCAAGAGGTGGCAGAGCATAAATTTGAATAAAAGAGAACTTATCATTAGTGAGAGCACTCTCCCAGGATGCATAATTTAATACCCTGCAAACACCTGGGAGGTGCTCTGAATGTTCTGCTAAGATGGCTCCTAGAAGCATTGAAAAAGCAATGACCCACCAAGTGAGGAAGAAATGCCAAAACTGCTATAGCAGATAGTGAAAGAAGGAATTAAAAGTTCGGAAAAGTGTACTTATTAGGAAATAATACATCATTCTGGAAATTCCATGAGATGATCATATTCCATGGGAGGGCCTGAAGGACATGCCAGTTGCCATAGCAATAAAGAAGGCACCCGTGAGAATGGAGGCAGCATCACTGAGAAGACCAAGGCTGACACTGAGTAGATCTGGGGTCTATGAGTCAGTGGGGATCATAGGATCCTGAAAAAGCGCTGGAGCCAGATAGCAGTACTTAACCATCTCAAACTAGGTGGACTTATCATAATTAGTGGCAAGGTTGGAGTGACCACCAAGGGAGCCTGACTCACAGAGAGTTATCAAGATGGTTAAGAGAACGTAGGATACCTAGAGGCAAAATAGATGGGTAGCAAACAAGTGTACTTGAATCCGTACAGTCAACGGAAAACAACTTGGATGGTCAAGAAACTGTAAACAGCTGATTTAATACAATGTCACAATCTCTTCCCTGATTTCTGGACCTTACACAGTTTTCAAATCCAGAACTCACTGACTGAAAGAAAGGCTGGGTCCCCAGGAGGACAGACCATGCCACAATGGCCAAATGTACCTAGTAATAATTTCCCTAGCACTTCCCCAAAGGCACCTGATGCCATCTGTGAGAGTAACTGTACACCAAAGACAGGGCAATGCCTAAACATTTTGAGGCCTGTTGGACAAAGATCTGACTTGAGTCCTGGAGATCTGAAACATAATTACACCTCCTTTCCTGCTAGAGTGGGGGCATTATGGGGATTTGGTCCAGCTTACACTTGCTGCCATGCGTCCTTGGAACAACCTGCTGTTCATTTTCCTGGTGCCCAAATAAATAATTGGAATAGACACACTGGGAATTGGTACAACCCTCTACCCAACCCAACCCCTTCCCTGCTCAAGGACCACTTTGGGTTATTGGCTTATGAGGTAAAAACTATTGTAGTAAGGATAACCAGGTGAAAGCCCCTAAAACTTCCTCCTATCTTCTTTATAATAATAACTAGGACAAAAAAATCATATCTTGGGGTAGATGGCAGAAATTGTGCCATTCTTAAAGCCTTAAAGAATTAAGTGCTGTTGATCCCACCATATCTCCATTTAATTTATGATTCTGGACCTTGCAAATACCAAATGAGTCATAAGGGATGACAACGTATTACTGCAAACTCAACCAAGTAATAAATCAGTTGTAGCCACTGTGCTTGAAGTGGCATCTTTGCCAGAACGGATTAATCTGGCTTCAGATACACGGTATCTGACCACTGATTAGGCATATACATCATTTTCCATCTCTATCCAAAAAGAGGAACAGAAAGAGTTTGTACCCACCTTCGATTGGACAGTAGTATTTACCATTTTGTTCCAGTGTTATGTCAACTCTCCCTTCAGCTGTCATAATATAGACCAGATGAACACCCTATAGAGCATGACGCTGGTCCACTGTATTGATAATATCGTGGCTATCATGTTGGAGAACTTGGTAAGGACTTGCTAAGGACTCATGTACTCTGGAATAAAAAAACCAACAAACATTCAAGGACTCTTCACATCCTCCATATGAGTATATCTCCTCCAAAGTAAAGGTCAAATTATTCATTTTGCAACTTCTGCCATAAAGAAGAAAACCAAATGCTTGGCAAGCCTTTTGAGTTCTAGATGCAGCATTCCACACCTGGGAACACTGCTTTGACTTACATATTGTGTGACACGAGATGCTGCCAACTTTGAGTTAGGCCCATGGCGAGAAAGAGTCCTGCAGCAAGTCCAGGCTGCAGTGCGAGTGCCCTGACACCATAGCTACACGACCTGGAAGGCCCTGTGGTATAAGAGATATCGGTGGTGGGAAAAGATGCCATCTGAGGTTTATGGTAACTCCGTGCTGGGGGAAACCACTACGCATGTCCACAGGGCTTTGGAACAAGGATATGCCATTTGAAGCAGAAAATCACACATCTTTTAAAAACAGCTCCTGGTGTATTCCTAGGCCCCGGTGAAAACAGAATACCTGACCATGGGACATCAAGTGCTCATTTGGACAGAACTGTCCATTGTGAGCTGGGTTTTGTCAGACCCACAGTGGCATGAGGTAGAGCACATCCAGCAACTAAACCACTCATAGAATGGAAGATGTCCATCTGTGATCAGTCATAAATAGGACCAGGGGCTCAAGCAATCTGAATGAGCATTTAGGCCAGACATCCACTTTCTCTATCACTATTGTCCCAGTGCCTCTCTCAGCCGGCATCTATGGTACCATGGGTCATCCGTTATACTAGCTAACAGAAGAGGAAAACTCCCAAGCATAGTTCATAGGAGGATCAGTTGAAAATGGTTAGTGGTTCCATTACAGTACCATTCATTTCTTGAAAGAGGGTGGTGATTAAAAAGTCTCCCTAATGGGTAGAGCTTCAGGCAGTGCATCTGGTCTTCTATTTTGTGGCTCAAGGATGAAACACATACAAACACATAAACAATGGTGAATGGCTTGGTTGGCTAGTCTGGGCCTTGGAAAGAGAAAGATTAGAACACTGGGGACAAAGGAGACCAGGGATAGAGACATGTGGATGGACATATAGTATGAACGCAAAGTGTGAAGATCTTTGTATTGCGTACTAATTCCCACCAGAGAGTATCCACCATGGAAGAGGCACTGAACAACAAAACAGATTTTTGAAATCAGCCAGCTTCTATCCTCATTTACTCGAATGTTATCACATAGATGTGTGAAATGAGTAGCCATGATGGCAAGATGGAATTTTCTGCAGGGCCCAACAGCCCTTAAGAAAGCTGATTGAGCTGACAACTCTCAGCAACAGAGACCAACATTGAGCCACCACTACAGCACCATCCCTTGGGAAGACAAATATCTACTTGACAGAGTGTTGACTACATTTGAACCCTGCTATCCTGAAAGGAACACTGACTCACTTTTACAGGAATGGACTCATATTCCAGATATGCGGGTTTGTTTTTCCTGCCTGCAGGGCCTCGGCCAGCACTACTCTCAGGGGGCTTGCAGAATGTCTGATTCCCCAAGCAAGGATCCCTCTGTGTCAGACCATCAGACACACTACAGCAAAGCAGGTGCAGGTAGGGGCCCACGACCGCAGAATTCACTGTTCATAATGAATACTGCATCACCCAGCAGCTGCCAGCCTGACAGAATAGAGGAGCAGCCTCTTGAAGGCCCACCTGCAGGCCTAGTCCAGAACCAATAATTTACCAGGATATGGCTCCACTGTCTAGGATGCAAAATACTTTAAATCAAAGCCCTTTGAGTGGTGCTATGTTCAACATGTGGAATACATAGTTCAGGAACCAAGTACGGAGGAAGCAGGAGTGACCCCAGCAGCCATCACTCCCATTTGTCCACTTGGGAAATTTGTGCTTCCCATGCCTGTGAGTTTAAGAGATCCTTGTTCTCAAAGGGGAAGCATTTCGATCAGGGGACACAGCAAAACTCCCATTGAACTGTAAGCTAAAGCTGCTGTCTGGGCATGCTGGGCTACTTGTGCCAAAGAACAGAAGACGAGAAGATGAATTTTCATTTTGGCGGTGATAATTGATCCTGATGACAAGGAGGAGGAAGGGCCGTATTACACACAGGCATATGGAGGAGGACGTCTTGCAAATGATTGAGTCACTTGGGTATTTCTTGGTTCTCCTTTGCCCTACATTGACTGTAAATAGACAAGTGCAGCAACCCCAGTCAGAGAAGGGCATGGTGATCAGATTTCAGGGACTAGGGTCTGAGTCACATCATCAGGTGAATTGCAGAGACCAGTGGCAGTGCTGGCTGAGGGTGAAAGGAATCTAGACTGGGGAGCAGAGGAGGAAGGCAATGAACGTCTGTTGTGGCACTGAGACCAACTCCAGGAGAAAAGGCCTGGTACTTCTCACCAGCCTTCGTCTTCTAAGCTTCCCCCAGAAAAAGAGGTCCACTGGAATCCTGGAGGAGCTGCCCCAGAATCTATAGGAAGAAGCGGATTCGTGTGGTGAGAAGGTAGGCTGCGGTGGATGGTGTGATGTGCTGCCCAGAAGCCTTTGAGGAATGAAGGATATAGTCTCCAGCTGCTGGGAGAGCTGCTAAAAGACGGCCCTCAGCTGTCAGCTCTCTTTAAGAGTTGTTTCAGCTGAAGAAAACTGACTCACCCAAGGGCACGCCTCTTTCCAGGGGCAGGCTGTATGCAATGACTGTCACTGAGGGGGCTTCATGGCCCTAGACCTTGACTTGGGTCAACTCTGGACAGTTGCCATGAGCCAGCTGAGGCTGTTGGCAGCCTTGCGTCGGGTTCCACTTCTCTTTCTGCACAATTCTGCTTCCTTTCCCCTCCATTGGTGTTGCTCCCACTGTTCCTGTGAAAGACTGGGCCTAGGTGGACGTTCACTATGGGTGACCAGCCCCCACTGCAGAAGAAAGAAAATCCAGACTGGGGGAGAAAGTTGGGATTACTGGGGCCATTTCTTTTCTCTTGTAAAGTTTGGACCTCAAGAAACTGGGACAGTTCAGCAGTAGGGAGCCAAGATCAAAGGTTGTGTAGAGTGTGTGTTTGGTTGGAGTAAAGGGTAAAGTTAGTGGCGATAGAGACAAATAGAGAGAAAATGCATCATTTATGAGGAGAAGTCATGAGAGAGAAAGAGGGACAGAGTTGGAGAGAGTCCCTGGCCTGCCTACTTTCCATTTTCCAGCTGTACTTAATTAAGGCCCAACTCTACTTCTTTAACATTCCCTGAATCAGAGACCCACTTGTCCTGAAACTCCAGATGTACAAACAAACTGCTCCTCTGAGTTAGCTTGTGTTGGTTACTCTCATTGCAACCAAGACTCTTCACTAGAACAATTATATAGTATCTTTAGTTTTCAAAACTGTTTTTACATGTGTTTTTTAATTAATACAAAAGTTAGGAATCAGAGCTAATGTTTTAGATGCACAGAATGGAGATTTGTATTAGTCAGTGCCCCAGAGAGACTAATCCAATACTGCGCTGTAGGAATTCTTGGCCTCACAAGTGATACAGAACTAGCACAGAATTATCATTCACATTGTTTTTCTTTCATTCAAATGTCTTTGAAGCAAGGAGAAGTCCATGAGAATGGAAAAGCTGCTTTGCTCTTCCCATCAAGACAATTTATAAAGAGGCAGGATTGGGAGAGAAGGACAGAGAGAAAACAGGAGTGAAATCATGCCAATATTATTTAACAAGAGTAAACTTAGAATTCTGATGAGTTTGTCCCTTCTAATTGCAAAAGTTATTCTTCATTAAAAAAACATTAGTGACGGGGCTGGCCCCGTGGCCGAGTGGTTAAGTTTGCGCGCTCTGCTGCAGGCAGCCCAGTGTTTCGTTGGTTCGAATCCTGGGCGCGGACATGGCACTGCTCATCAGACCACGCTGAGGCAGCGTCCCACATGCCACAACTAGAAGAACCCACAACGAAGAATGTACAACTATGTGCCGGGGGGCTTTGGGGAGAAAAAGGAAATAATAAAATCTTTAAAAAAAAAAAACAAAACATTAGTGAGGTTTGAGGAATGAGATTGTACTGTGTCAAAATTAAAATGGAAGTTATTTTAGATGTGCCACCGGGCAGGAGTCTTTTCCTGCAGAGGAGGAGCAGTGGCGTTCCGCCCAACTTCAGTGTGCCTGGGAACAGCCATGTGGGTATTGATGACAAGAAGGGAGTTTATTGATAGACCAGTGATTTTCAAAGTGAAGCCCCCAGAGCAGCAGCAACAGCATTACTTGGGAACTTGTTAGAAATGCCCACCACCCCATCCCTACTCTGAGGGATGCCCTAAACCCTAACCTACTGAAAATAGTATCCTACGAACCCCATTCACTTTGAATGTCAGCCACTGAGGTGATTGGTTTTCTTTTCCCAGACTGACGTAGCTTTGTGAGAAGAACTACTATTTGCCTCACATCTCAGGAATAGAGACTATAAGAGTTAAGTGTCTGGATTCCAGGAAACTGGAGCCTCATTGCCTCAGTGGCAGGTAGTTTGTAGTTTATGGTGTCAGCTGAGGTTCACGTCGCTGCTTACTCCCTGAGCGCCAGGTGGTGGAAGATGGGAAAGAAGGAAAGATGCGGAGTGGGGAACGCGAGTTAGAACCTTACACTCTTGCTCCTAGTTTATCCTTGCATCCCCCTTGAGACACGATAATTTTTACTTGAGGCTGATGGTAAAAGATCTTTCTGGAACAAATATTTAAATTACATAATTACATAGTCTTTTAACCAAATTTGTTTTCTAAACATTTTCCTATTAGAAATGAACTAGAATATATACCCAGTACAAGGAGTCTACATATTTCTTCCGGACTTACTGAGTTCTCTAAATCCATTTTCTTTTCTGCTCATTAGACCAGCTACATTCAATCTGGGTCAAAAACAAAAATCACCAAACTAAACGTAAATTCCAAAAGGAAGTAGCAGGACACAGAAGATGCATCTGTTTCTGTTCCCAGCATCTTTAAGTCTTTGATTGTATTTTGGGGTTTTCTTAAATTTCTTTCTCCAGAGCTATTTCTAGTTATTACTCATTTTAGGTCATCAACCATTGCGTGAGAAAGATTGGCATTAAAATGCTGGCATCTATTATTATAAAATATGTGGTGAAATCATTATACTTTCATCAAGTCCCAAAGTATTCGTTTACTAATAGGAAGATAGCATGCTAATGAATCACCAAATTTGTTAAGATTTTTTTTTTTTAATGTAAGTCACTATAATAGTTTATTCCCAGAGCCACTTAGCATGTCCTGAGAAGAGAAAAATGGCTAATGGAATACAATTAAACATACATCATTAAATATTTTACCTTTTTCCTACTGTTTTTTTTCCTTTCATGTTATATTTGTTATACCAAGTGAGTGAGCAAGCGTAAGGCTGATTTTAGCCTAAATTTGATTTCCCAATTCCTAAAATTTGATTGGAATTATTTCTCTACGTGGATACGTAGAAGCCACCAAGCAGATAAGCTGGTTTGAATAGGGAAATGAGTAAGAAATGAAGTCAAGGTCTCTGTCATTGTAATGGGTATATTTCATCCAGCTCCATCTTGTTCAGGTATCCACCCAGACAGCAGCCAATTCCTACTTGGCCCTTGAAAGTTTTTATGATCACCCTCGTCCTGCATAATCCCCTGCTTTCTTTGCAGATTTGTATGTACCATTTATTTGACACTGATCGTCAAATTTCCTATCTGTTTTGTTCTGTCTGACAGCTGGATTGCAAGCTCCCTGAGGGCAGGAACACTTTCTTCTAACTTACACATGTTAGAACCATAGATTCTTGTATAAAACATCAGGAAAAATCTAGTCCAGCTTCCTACTCAGTTGGGTCAATAAATATTTATTGTTTTTAATATACTATATTAATAACTCTCCTCAAAGATTTCCTCATAGCAAGAATAATAAAATGTCTCCCCAAGAATCTCAGAAGTCACGCGATTCAGCAATATTTTAGAGAATATTGTTCTCTAAGGCGTGCTTGAAAAGAAAGCTATAAAGGGAGAAAAGAGAAGATTACAAAATTAAGCAGAAGTAAATGGTGCCACATCTGAAAAGATTGCATACATAAGTAAAGAAAGCCAGATGGTCTTCTTCATTAGAAAGATATGAAATCTGATACCAACAGGCAGAAGGAATTTTGGTTGTCAGCTTTTCTTCAATTCTAAACACCTTAAATTACAAGTTAAATTGATTCTCCTAGAAAATTCCTCTAAGTGCTTTAGGATGATCTTGAGTTTGTTTTGGGGGATTAAGATGGCATTGTCCTTATATACATATCATAATTTCCTAACCTTGGAATAAGTCCACGCTCTCTTTAAAAATGTTTCTTTTAGTTTATGTAAATCTATATGTTAAATCTTCCCTCATGTCTTACTTTCTGTGTTTGTCTAGGGTCCAAATGGTCAGAATTCCACGTTTCTCTGTCTCTGGTGTTTGTCTTTTTCTGGACTCGCTGTCTGTTCTTTCCTATCGGTTATGTGCACTCTTGCTCTTTGATGTCTTAAGATAGTATGTTATTGACTTCATTGCTTAGTGTCAATATAATACAAAATTACAGCCCCCGATGCCATTGGGGATGAACAGAACGTTTCTATCATAAGGTGAGATTTAGTGCTAAAGTAAAGAGGTTCTATGAAGACCTTATCTACATTGGCTGTATAATAATACAGATTCTCGAGAATTCCAATGATGTCAAGTATGTGGAAACTCTCCACCGGTAAGTTGGCAATAGACTTTGTCTAAACGTATTCTCAAATGTTTGTGACATGCATCCTTTTGTAATCCTATCACTCAATTTGTTGTGATACTATATGTAATGCTTAAAGACTGGTTACTGGCATTTAGGGCAATTTCCCTCCATTCTCTAGGAGAATGTCATCTCCTCATCTCAAAGACACATTTGCACCAACATAAAATGAGGCTTTTAAAATGAGTCAGAGCTGCTAATTTTTCAGGGCTCAACTGCAGAAAACTTAGTAGTCTAAGTATTTCCAAAAGCAATACAGCTGCATAGGGATTAGTAACTAAATGTCCATGGGCCACTAGGGAATCAGTGCATGGGCTTCAGGGAGCCCAGAAACCCTCTGAAATACTGAATATTTGTGCATCTGTTCAGATAGAGATTGATCATTTTATCAAATTCAAAATAAAGTTAAGAATCATGACTCTAAAGGGAGGCAGCATAGGAAAACTGCATGGAGACATTAGCGTGAAAACCTGTGTTTAATTCATTGATGTAAGAGTGTTAGACAATAGTGACCCACAGGAAGCTGGGAGCCAATGCCCTTCACCTTAGGAAGCACCGATTTCCAAATGTATGGGATGGGGTGCAATGGTGTAGACAATTCCAGACCTCATCATTTCCCAATTTGTGGAAGCCTATCAGCACCCAGACGAGGCATTTAAAAAAAAATGGACTCCTCAACGTCCAGGACCTCATCAAGGGTGGCACAGAGGGGAAGAAAGAACTGCTCCTGTCCCCTCCAAGCCACCAAAGGCAGTTCAGAGAGGACATGCTGGATTTCAGAAAGATTTCTCAAAAGAGACTGCTGGTATCAATAAGTTCATGGAAAATCTCCTACGTGGGTTTAACATGGTCTGGACAATTAGAGGATCCAATCTTCAGGCAGAGTGAAGCAGTGAAAGTTATTTCTGGATATTAATTGGTTCTATGTTTGATAGGTAATAAAGGCTCAGTGAAACCCTCTGGCTATCTCTCTGTGCTCTGGGTTTCCAGTTCAGTGCAATAACTAGGAGTCAAAGTACATCTTGCCTGGAGAAGGGAAGCAACCTAATTTTTATAGGCTTTGGAACACTGGGATTTTTAAGGCTAACTAAAATACTCTGAGGATGTCTGTGCTGTGTTTTCCTCCTCCTCCCACTTCTCCCTCTTTGTGCCTGTACAAAATGGAAAGAGCTCCTGAAGAGGACCCTGAACTTACTCCAAACTGTTATAGGATAGTTACTCAAAGAAGGAAGTTATCCAGTTTCAGATCCTCTGTGCAGGGCATGCTGAAGAATCTGGGGCATCAGACATAAACTCCCCCAGGTTGGGTAGATGAATACAGGTTGGCACACTTCTTGGAGCTGGCCGGTGCCCTCCAGATGCCCATGGAGGAAAGAGCTACCTCCTCGCCCATCTTCCTTGAGTGAATACACACTAGTCTCCAAAGGAGGTTTGAGTTGCCCTTTCATTGATTCCTTTGTAAGTGTCCTGAACCAGAGCAGGGTGTGAACTGGAATTAAGTCCTGGTATAACATAGGGGCTCCCTCATTAATTATTCCTTCAAAGGGTGACTCAGACACATGCTCCTTTCCTTCCATAATGCTAGCCTACTCCTTGACAATCCTTATCATGTTCTAACCCCTCCCACGCAACCCTCTCTAACCCTTCACTACTTGGTGTCTCCACATTCTGTCTCTGGACACACCAAACTGTTTAGAGCCCTTCCCTGTCCCATGTACCTTTCCAGTCTAGTCCTCGGGTATCTTGGCTGGATGTCAGTGGAGCTTCATCTGCTCTAAGAGGTCCTGTCTCTTCATGGCTGAAGGGGACCCTCTGGTCCTAGGGAAGATGGGGCTGAGGTAATGAAAGACGCTTCAACTCGTCTACCTTTGCCCAATAACAGCTGTGATCTCATTTTCTCCTGAAGTTTTTGAAACAAATGGTATGGTGAACATGAGAATTAATTTGTTTTTTCAAAAATCTCCCAAGTCTAGTTTACGTAAGATATGCTTACTCCTCTTTTTAACAAAGCTTAGTCACATGTCTTGTGAAATAAAAAATGTGCCCTTTTTAGTGTACAAAAGTACATGATTCCCTTTTTTTTCATGTGTCTCTCCACCTCACATCTCCATGAAGCCACACATTAATTAACAATGCTTCCACAGTTCAGATAAATGGCACCTTGTTCCCAAATTTCTCTCTAATCTTCAAGCTTTTCCCTTTTACTCAGGGAAAGGGGTTTTGGTGCTTCCTGTCAAATTAGAAATTATGAGACACAGCTTTCTTAGATATTATGGCCAAGGATAACACCAAGGACATATTGGAGTTTTAAATATCCTGCCACAAGGAGGCTGGAATGGGGCTACAACCATTGCTCCCTTTAAAATCTTGGTCTTCAGTTTCCACTTAGCTTTTCTAAGGCGGATTTACAGTTTGGAGATTCCAAATCAGGACCAAGTCTTGAACCAAATTCAGAGCTGGAAGGAAAACTGTCATGATATTTAATGTGATCCAGCTGTTCGCCAGAGCTGTTCTTGCGGTGCGTATTTCCTCAAGGTAGAATTTGATCAATTTCACTGGATCTACAGAATACTTAATAATGTGTTTATATAAACATGAGTGCTCTCAGACTTCTTTTATGTTGATAAAAGCCTACCTTACTGTACAATCTCCAGAGGTGTTTGTAGTGATGGTGATACGAAGTTAGGAGGAAAGACAGACAGACGGGAAGCAATGAGTCATAAGTCCAGAGTACTTGAGGAAGGTCTGGCCATGCAAGTAGTGAGTAAAAAAAAATACAGCTTTGAGTACATACGTTACAAAATAGATTATCTTTGTAGCTATAAAGGCTACAGAACCTTTGCATAATTTGATTTCCTTTTGGGAGGAATGTTTTAAAATGCACTTTTAAACAAAAAATAATGCAGATAATTTTACATTTTTTTCCAGTTTTCCCAACTTGCTGTGTACAGTGACTGTGTATGATTACTGTGTTGTGAATATCATTGTGATTAACTGGAAGTGTTTCTGATATTAAAATTTCATTCTTGTTTCCTAAGAAATCTTAAAGTAATAGTAACATATTCTCACAAAAGATGGCCTATGAAATGATGGAGTACGTTACTCACACACCACAATACAATAATCAGAAGACCATTACGGTTCATAGAATAATATGCCCAGTGACAATACCCGTGACAATGTGCTCACAGCAGCCATGAGCACTCAGGGGGAAGGTATATGAATCATTGAAAAGACACTATCGTCATTAATAATAAACACTGGGAATAAGGTAATAAGGTTTTCGTCATTACTCTATTGCTTAGACTGCAGATTTGTTTTCAAAGTTTGAATTGATGACCACATAAAACTAAGAACAGCACCCACAGAAATAATAAAATGTACATTAATGTATTACAGGAACTTTGAAAACCAGCCCTCACTAATTGCTCTAAGGCATGGCCTAGATATTTGCATTTAGCGGGTAACTGCTGAAACGATCATGTGGAATTTTCCAGACAGTCGTCTGGAGCTCTCAAGGTTCCTGTGCAGTCTCTTTGGGGCTGCCTTTGGTTGGGGGTGGGAGGTAGAGAGGGAAGTTGGGTGCCTTCTCGCTTTTATTTCCTGCTCAAATCCTAACTTCTTTTGGGGCATATTTTAAGAGCTTCCTTTTTCAGGATGCTTTCTTTGGCTCCTAGACCCTCTGTTCTCCCAATTCCCAACTTGCTTATTATTTGGACCCTGTCTTTTGGCACTTGGACACATATGCCTGACACTGATGGACCGCTCCAAAAAGATTGTAAGTTTCTTGAGGTCAGAGGCTGTGCATTATGCTTATTATTTATTTTCCAGTGCACATGGCAGGGAGTCAATAAAAATCTGCTGAATTGTATGCAAATGATATAATTATAGCATTTTCGACCTTAGGAGACATTCAGAAGTCATTTAATTCAAGGCTCAGTTTTACAGATGAGAAAAATGAAGCCAACAGTAGTTAAGTTCTTGCTCAAGGTCACATGACTAATGCATAATTTTAAAATAATCCAACACTTTGTTTGCTTAGGAAGTAGATGCTTCATTCATAGCCTTACTTATCCTGTTTTCTTAATTGACTTCCCTTTTCACCAACGATGCTACTTCTGGAGTAAGTGAGAATTTGACGTTTGCGGTTGTCTTTAGAGCTCTAACGCTGTGATTAATATGCACAAACACATTTGGGAAGGCCTGTAAACATTCTTTTTTAATTTGGTAGTTTTAGGCTCCATTGTCAAATCTCTATTCTTTGTTCTAATCAGAATTACTGCATCTTTCTGCTCACACATAGATTTTTTTCTGCCTCAGTTTTATTGCTTACCACAATTAGACCTACACAGTGATTTGATGAATAGATGTTTATTTCCTTACTATTCCAAGGCTGTTTGAAGGTGGGAGAATCACATAATGATCACTGTGACTTCTCCATATCACCTAGCCCAGTGCTCTGAATATAATAGGAACTTCAAAAATGCTGAAAAATTGTTTTGTCCAGTCTAATATGAAATGACAATTACAAGAATCTGTTCCTGAAAATGAGGCATTTTGATGAAAATGCTAACCAAATCCTATTGCCCATTGTTTTAAAAGAAGAAAAATTATAATCCATTACATATCAATGCAAAACAACCAAACAACTTCCTAAAATGTAACTAAAACCCAGTAAAATGTCTAGATAGAAGTAACCACCATGTTAGGAAATAAAAATCTTAAGCACTCCTTCCTGATCACCCAACAGTAAGGCTCATAACGCTTTGTACGCAGTAACATGTACAGTTTTTACTCCATGTCATAGGTATTGTTTATGATAGGGCATAGAGATGGACACGCAGCAAGAAATATAGTTGTTAGGGAAAAAAAGCAGTAACAATTTATAATAAAAAGTTCATTTCTTTGTATATTTTGGATATTAACCCCTTATCTGATATATGATTTGGAAATATCTTCTCCCAATTGGTAGGTTGTCTTTTTGTTTTGTTGATGGTTTCCTTTGCTGTGCAGAAACATTTTAGTTTGATGTAGATCCATTTGTTTGTTTTTTCTTTTGTTTCCCTTGCCTGAAGAGACATGATATTCAAAAAGATATTGCTAGGACCCATGTCAAAGAGAGTGCTGCCTATGTTTTCTTCTAGGAGTTTTATGGTTTCGGGTCTTATATTCAAGTCTTCAATCCATTTTGAGTTAATTTTTGTCCATGGTATAAGATAATGGTCTACTTTCATTCTTTTGCATATAGCTGTCTAGTTTTCCCAACACCTTACATACAACTCAACAACAAAAAACCAAACAGCCTGATCAAAAAATGAGCAGAGGATCTGAACAGACATCCTTCCAAAGAAGGTATACAGATGACCAAAAGGCACATGAAAAGATGTTCAACATCACTAACTATTAGGGAAATTCAAATCAAAACTACAATGAAATATCACCTCAGGCTCGTCAGAAAGGCTATTAGTAAACAGACAAGAAACAAGTGTTGGAGAGGATGTGGAGAAAAAGGAACACTTGCACACTGCTGGTGGGAATGTAAATTGGTGTAGCCATGATGGAAAACAGTGTGAAGATCCCTCAAAAAATTAAAAAGAGAAATACCATATGATCTAGGTATTCCACTTCTGAGTATTCAAAGAACACAAAAACACTAATTTGAAAAGATATGTACACCCCTACGATCATTGCAGCGTCATTCACAGTAGCCAAGACTCAGAAGCGACTTAAGTGCTGTTAATAGATGATTGGATAAAGAAGATGTATGTACAATGCAATACTACTAAACTATAAAAAGATGGAATCTTGCCATTTGCAACAACATGGATGGGTCTTGAGGGCAGTATGCTCAGCAAAATAAGTCAGATGGAGAAGGCCAAATACCATACGATTTCATTCATAGGTAGAAGATAAACACACAGATATGAAGAACAGATGGTGGTTATGAGAGGGGAAGGGGGTGAGGGCAGGGCGAAAGGGGTAAAGGGGTACATGTGTGCAGTGATGGATGGCAACTAGACTTTTGGTGGTGAACATGATGCAGTCTATACAGAAGTCGAAATACAATGACGTATACCTGAAATTTTTATTGTTATAAACCGATATTACCTCAATAAAAAAATAGTAAGATAAAATAAATTTTAAACTTTAAAAGGAAGTTCAGGGGCTGGCCTTGTGGTGCAGAGCTTAAGTTCGCACATTCCACATCTCAGCGGCCTGGGGTTCGCTGGTCCAGATACCGGGTGTGGACGTGGCACTGCTTGGCACTCCATGCTGTGGTGGGCGTCCCACATATAAAGTAGAGAAAGATGGGCACAGATGTTAGCTCAGGGCCAGGCTTCCTCAGCAAAAAGAGGAGGACTGGCAGTAGTTAGCTCAGGGCTAATCTTCCTCAAAAAAAACAAAAAAGTAAGTTCATTTCTTATCGTGAATTCTTTGCTAATTGCAGTTTGAAAAAAGTTGAGAATGGAACTGGGGAGAAGGCTTGACGCCATTGTTTGTCAAGGGTTATAAAATGAGGCTGTGTGAAGAGTTGGTGTGAGTGGGTGACAAAGGGACAAGTTCAGGCAGACTACCTGAATCAGAGGAACTGGTGGAGATGCCACATTTCTGAGGCTGCTCTAAAGGCTCCTGAACAGGAGGCTGTGATCCATTCTCAGGGAGCTGGTTGAGGCTTTAGGATGCAAAAACACTAAAAACAACCAACTTTGCTTATTTAAAAGAAAAAAGTTTTTAAGCAGGATTCTTGTCATATCAGCAATATGTCCCTGCGTAATGTTTGTCATTGCCTCTGCATGACCCCTTGTGCTATGGCCCTCTCTTAGAATCTCCTCTCCCAGCAGCAGCAACAGCCAGGACACTCCCAACCCTGTACGCTGGGAGGCTGTGTTTTGAACATAACATAAGACTTCTGTCTGCACATGAGGTTGTTAATAATGATGCAGTGAGTTTTGGTGGCATAAATATAAATTTTTTCCTTTCTCTTTATTGACAAGAAAATATTGAGTTTAAAGATATGTGTTTATAAAGTTTGCATATTAAAATCTAAGAGGAAGTTTCCCGAGAAATGTTGATGCGGAATCTATTCTGTGGAAATGTATATAGTCTTAGCTTGCTTTGTTCCACTTCAAGGGGTACATAATTCTTCCAAGGGAATAAAATTCTCAAGTCATTTAAAATATTTATGGGGTGCAGAGAATGTTTATAGCATTGTCAAAAGCATTGTGGTGAAGACATAAACGCGTCAGGCAAGGATCCTGAGATAAGGCCTGTCCAGAATCAGCTACGTGACCTGGTGGGAAATGATCAGATCTGAAAGCAAGGGGCAGAGTCCAGAGGAGTGGAGTCGTGTGTCCTAGCCGCATCTGGAAGGAATTGGTGGCATCTTCCGGGATAAAGATAGAAAGCGAGAGTAAGCATGAGTAAGCCTGCGTTCTTACTTAAAAGCAAATTTATTCTTTACGGTAAAAGGTATTCCCTTGGGAGCAGGGGAGAGGGGTTGGTTATTTACGTTTGTGCATTGGGTTTTCAGTAGTAGGTGATGGCTTTGCACTGAGATGGCGCTTTGAGAACTGTAGCATCCTAGGGAGACTGCTTCGATCTGAGGTTTTAGTGTAGAACAATTTCAAAGGCCCCATGGTTATGAGTGAAGCCTTCTGCCTTCAGTATCTTGGAAGAGAGGAGACAGGAATTGGGAAGTCAAAAATATATCACAATATTGCGGTTCTGTTCAGTGAGAAATCATAGCAACTACGAATTAATACCAGTTGAGCACTAATTTGGGGACTTTAATCTTATGCAACAGACTCTGCCTTAAGACAGCATGGACTGAGTAAGTACAGATTTGTAGGGTACAGGAACTAAACAAAACTGTAGCTAGCACCTACCGTCTGTGTTGAGTATCTGTTGTCTGCTGCCTACCGTTCATCCCCCCTCCTAATTTCTTTTGGCCATCACCCCCTGATCTCAGTCATTGGGGGTGTGGTTTTGACCTCACTGCTATCTCCAGGGATAGATTCTTGACTATCTTGAATCTATCAGTGTGCTTCTTTCCCTCAGTTGAGGGACTGGATCTGGGACATTCATGTCATATCAGTGGACAAAATTCAATGTGAGACGTTTGCTGGGGCAGCCACTAAGGAGAAGTTTCTTCAAGACAGAAACTTCTTCTCTTTCTCTCTTCTTTGGACAATGTAAGGAAGTAAGGTCCAGAACTAATCCTGTGTCTTTTATTGTTGTTATTTGTTTTTTGTTTTGATTTGCCTTTGGCTTTGGCTTCCATAGGAAGAAAACTTGGAGCTCTTGGAGGATGGAGTGGGTGTCTCATGGGGGGGTCAGGCGTGGGTTGGGGTAAAATAGACACTAAGGCAGAGTAGGGAAATGGAAAAACCAGGCCCTTGGTGACAGTGTTAGGACTACTGGATCAAGCTTTACCTAAAGCTGACCTCTAGGCGGATGAAGAATATTCCTGATGCTGTCATGTTATAAATCTCTTAGGTATTGTTTTGGCATGATTGTGTGTGTGTGTACATGCACATGTGTGTTCAATGTGGGGGTGGGCACAAGGGTCAGCCCACTTTGAAATAAGACTATTGTAAAAATGAGCATTAAGTGGCTGAGAACACAGTGAGGCACAGCCATCTTATAGTAGTAGAATGACCTGCCTTCAGTGTCAATACATCTAAAATTGTCTTGGAAAGTCCACGTGAATCAACTGAAAGATTTAAAATTAATGAGAGTTCAAGAAGTACCTAAATCAAGAGAAATACACAAAAATCAATACTTCTCTATATCAGCAACAACTGGTAAGCAAGCATAATGGGAAAAATTCCATTTACAATAGCGCTCTAAACCCATTAACTAATTATGAACCAATGTAAAAAGAGATGTGTAGGTCCTATACGGAGAAAATTACAAAAGCTTAGGAAAGATGTAAAAGAAGATGGGCATACCTTTTAGCTAGATGGAAGGACTCACTATTTTAAAGGTATAAATTCTTCTTAAATTAATGTTTAACACTACTAACGACTTAAATTCAAATAAGTTTTTTAATTTTTGGAACTTGGCAAATGATGCTAAAGATTTTAGGAAGACTTTATAGGTGAGAGTAGCTGTTTTAGAAATTGTTATTTTTGTCTACATATGAAAGAGTGTCTCTTCTTGCCAGGCCCCAAATTAATTAGTAAAATCTTCTTATAGCGCAGTAAGTGAAAGTCTCAGAACTATGAGACAGACATCAATTTGAAGGGTTTTTCAACAAAGGTGTTTGATTTTCTCCCCAACATAATATTAAGTTAAAGTAAAACATCACCTGAATTGATTTCTCAGCCTCTGTGGATGGTAACTTTTTCCAGGAACTCATAGTGTCCCAGAGAAACTGGGGATTTATTCCTCCATCTCATGTGGGACTGTGGTCACAGCCTCCCCACCAGAGGGCCCTGCCTCCCTCTTACAGGGCCAAAGAGACATTTAGCGATGTCACCAAATATAACTTTCCTTTCTCTTTTGAGGCACTGGAGGTAGGTTTCCTTAGTCCTCCAACAGAGATATGAAGTTGCACAGACTCGAAAATTTTTATGACAAGACCAAGCCTGAAAAACAGACTACACTATCCTTCTCTTTCTCTTGTTAAGATGTATATAAACCATCTCATGGGAATAGAATGAATGGCCTCAACCTGGCTGCACTCTGCTCTCTGAGTGACATATGGTCACTGTAAAGAAAGAACTTTGATATTTGTATTCACATCTCATTTCCATTCAACAGATGTTTACAGCACTGGTTATCAAACAAGTGCAGATTAAACCAAGGAGAGAACTTTTCTTGGTCAATCAATTTTATAACGATACGATAGATGCTAACTCACACAGCTCGTGGTGGGGCAATGAAAAAAGCATACTCACGTACTGGTGGGGGGCATGCATATTGGTGCAACTTTTCTGGTGATCAATTCAGCAATATGCATTGAGATATTTAAAAATGTTCATCACATATCACTCAGTAATTTCACTTGGAATAATGTCTCTCATGGCATAAGATATGCACCCAAAGATGCACAAGGGCTTATTTTCCTCATAAAGTAGAAAAACATTAAACACTTAGCAAGAAATAAACTAACAAAAGGTCATGATGAAACGACATCAAGCCCTTAAAAATTAAAGCATATTTTTTCTCTCATCATTTATAATTTTTAATTGAGCTATAACATACATTTATAAAGTACACCAATCTTAAATCCAAAGTTCACTAAATTTTATATATTTATACGGCCACATCCATAACCACCACCCTGATTGAGAGAGTACATTTCTGGCACATCAGAGGACTCCCCATGTCTCCTCCTACTCAATACAACTCCCCAAAAGTAGCCGTTATTTTAATTTTATTGCCGTTGATTGGAATCTGTCTGTTCTTTAACTTATGTAGATGGAATTGCAAGTACACACTCTTTTGTGTCTGCCTTCTATGATGCTGAGTGCAGTTATAGTTCATTTATTTTCATTGATGCATAGTGTTTCATTTTATGAATATATCAAACTTTGTTAATCCATCCTGTTGATGCATTTTTGAGTAGTTTCCAGTTTGGAGTTATAGTGAATGAAGTTTCATCTTTTTTTGAACCTATTTTTGAACAGTAATGACACAAAAAATGTTATAAATAAAGTGATAATTTTCAAAACCTGGAAGCATGAGTCTGATGAAATTTGACACCGGTTAAAAAGAAATTTGCCTGGGGGCCAGCCCTGTGGCCCAGTGGTTAAGTTCACCTGCTTCACTTCCCCCCAGGATTTTGTCGGTTCAGATCCTGGGTGCAGACATGGCTCCACTTATCAGGCCATGCTGAGGCGGAGTCCTACATAACACAGCCAGAGGGACCTGTAACTAGAATATACAACTACGTACTGGGGGGCTTTGGGGAGAAGAAGAACAAGAAGACGAAAAAAAAGATTGGCAACAGATGTTAGCTCACGGCCAATCTTTAAAAAAAAAAAAAGATATTCGTCTGTACAGAAAAAAGATTAGAAAGAAACACAAGAAGAACTGACTACATGCAGATGGCAGGACTAGAGACAGGATTGTGCATGAAAAGATACTAAAATGGGGCTCTCCATTTCAGCTTTGGTAAAGAGATCCACGGTCTGAGGACAGGTTGGTTCAGACTATAAACACTCTCATCACATTTTGGCTATGAAAGGATTGAAGGTGAAGTGCCTTGGAAGGTTGGGAATAAGCAGAGAATTTATATGGAGAGAGGTATCTCCTCTTGCAGCAGGTTGAGAAATGATTTTCTCCAAACCTCAAGCTTCACGAGAGAGGATTTTTAAAGAACACTTGAAAAGCTTTGTATGTGTCACAGCCATCAAATGTCTGACACAAGCTCAAGGAATCTAAAGATGAGAAGATGTGGCCCAAGATGCAGAGTAAGGGTGGGATGGGGAAAAAGTTGCACTGAGAGTTGGGTCCATGGATACAAACGGTGGGGCAAGGATGCTTGTGCGTTTTGCTTAGTGAGTTACCCTGGAAGATTAGTGGTGGCCTGAGACTGTTTACGTCCTTCCTGGAAGACTGGAGGACCCAGCTGGAGAAGGCGATTGCTGGATTATCAGGGGCTAGGGGAGGAAAAGTTAGTGGCCAGTTCAAGGAGAACATGATTGTCTGTTTTACAAAAAGCACAGTCTAATGATGCTAGTGGGGCCTCTGAAGAACCCATGAAGGGTACCCCTGAGAAAAAGATCGGCGCTCATCACCCACCAGGCCTGGAAGAAACCATCCCCAATTGTATTGGGATCCCTCAGGGCCGACCTTTGCTGACTCTTCCCTCTCCTTATACCTCTCTTATCTTAGAGGCACCACATAATGCAGGGGAGGGATATGAGGGGCTGGGAGCAAAAGAGAGAAGTCAACCACCCCGTCCCATCACCAGCAGAGGAGGGGAGGCTTGGATATGAAAAAACTTGGGATTTTGATTATTACACAGACCTATACACTTACATTGCTGCAATGAAGTGATTATCGTGACTAAAAGTGACTGGGGACCTTTGACTATTTAAGAATGATAATACATTTCACAGAACCTGTCTTAGATTTCATTGAAGGCCTGAAGAGAAAGCAGCCACAGAGATTAATTTAAATAGGCAGTGGGGGGAAGAATACAGACATCTTCAGACTGCATTTTTTGGATTCCTGTTGCTTGATGTGCCTGACATGTGTTTTCCAAATTTTGTGCAATAAGCATTAGTCAACTTTTAAACAAAAATAATGAGTTAAAAATAATTCTTAGTGAAAGAAAATGAAAATATACAGCAAGGAAATGTAGAAATAAAGAGTCAGAGAATAAACCTAACTTTGGCAATGCCCACTACAGGGCACTTGTCATGTCTTACGGCTACCCAAATTCTACTGAACACCCGTCCAATGTTTGGGAAACTTCCCACAGTATGGCTCCCATCTTCCCAAGGTAAAAGCCAAGAATTTGCTTCCCCAGCCTTCCTTGCAGCTAGAGTGCAGTCACGTGACCTCAGCTTCACTGATCAAATGCATCTGCATGAAATGCATCTTGCATCCGAAGAATGTAACATGAGGAAGCAGTTGTTGAGCAGATCCCAATTTTTCTGATGTGAGAGCAATGGAGTTGTCTTGTTTTCTCAAGAATCAGCAAGTGAGGTTCTTGTGCCCAGCATCAACAGTGTGAGCAGCAGGTCTGTCCCCAGAGGGGACAGGAGCAAGGGCATCATCAGAGCTCTCCCGTGGTGTGATGGGTGTTGCCCCTGGCTCATAGCCTTTAAGCTCGGGTCCTTTGAAGTTTCCATAAACTAACTAATGCCCTTTAATAAATAGTTTTTCTGCTTAAGCTAGCTAGAATAGATTTTTTTATTTCCAACTAGAGGAGGGGATGCCCTGCACAAAGTATCCTTCACTCTTCTCCCAATGGAAATGTGTGCATTAAATTACCAGAGCCTGACGCCATTGAAACATTTAACTAACTCCCTCGCTCATGAGATAGCTTCATGGTTATCATCCGTGTCTACTGGGAGAAAATGCACTGGAAATGCTGATGTGTTCTAGGCGTTGAAACAGTTATGCCTCTCATTTTTAATTCATAAATTATAATTTGAGATTGTGCGCAAGTCTTTTGTGCGCTTGCTTTATTATGAATTAGTCCTAAGAGATAGATTTACTCTGTGTGCTGACAAAATCAAGCTGCTGAAGTTAAAAGCTGGGATCACAAACTGAGTCTTGTTACATATTTTTTGAGTTAGATGACCTCTTGTAAAGGTACAACCAAGGGTAATTTTTTGTGATGTTTTGATATTGCCATGAAGTTTCCCTTTCAATATTTACATTAATTCAAACAGGTTCAAGAAGAACTACTTGTGTGACCCTTTTTGGAAATGTTGCAAATATTAATAAAATACACTCTTTTTTTGGCTTATGACATTGTGTAACTTTCGGGTATACATCATTATATATCAGTTTCTGTGTAGATTGTATTGTGTTCACCACCAGTAGTCGTTTTTATCCGTCACCATATATATACGCCCCTTTATCCCTTCCGCCCTTCCCCCATGCCCTTCCCTTCTGGTGACGCTAATCTGTTTTCCTTATCCGTGTGTTTTTTTATCTTCTACATATGAGTGAAATCATATGGTGTTTGTCTTTGTCTGGCTTATTTTGCTTAACATAATACCCTTAGGGTCTATCTACTTTGTTGCAGATGGCACGATTTGTCTTTTTTAATGACCGAGTAGTATTCCATTGTGTATATACACCACATTTTCTTTATCCATTCATCTGTTGATGGGCACTTGGGTTGCTTCCACATCTTGGCTATAGTGACTAATGCTGCAATGAACACAGGGAGGCATACAACTCTTTGAATTGTTAATTTCATTTACTTTGGGTAAATACCCAGTAGTGGGATAGTTGTATCATATGGTATTTCTATTTTTAATATCTTGAGAAATCTTCCAACTGTTTTCCATAGTGGCTTCACCAGTTTGCATTCCCACCAGCAGTGTAGCAGGGTCCTCTCTTTTCTCTACCTCCTCTCCAACATTTGATATTTCTTGTCTTGTTAATTATAGCCATTCTGACATATGTAAGGCAAAATCTTATTGCAGTTTTGATTTGCATTTCCCTAATAAATAGCAATGTTGAACATCTTTTCATATCCCTGTTGACCATCTGTATATCTTCTTTGGAAAAATATCTATTTATATCCACTGCCCATTTTTTGATCTGGTTATTTTTGTTGTTGTTGTCGAGTTTATGAGTTCTCTATATATTTTTCAAATTAACCCATTATTGGATAAATGATGGTCTTTTTGTTTTGTTCATGGTTTTCTTTGCCTTGCAGGACTTTTTAGTCTGATGTAGTCCTCTTCGTTGATTTTTTCTTTTGTTTCCCTTACCTGAGTAGACATGATATTCAAAAAGATACTTCTAAGACCAATGTCAAAGAGTGTACTGCCTATATCTTCTTTTAGGAGTTTCATGGTTTCAGTTCTTACATTCAAGTGTTTAATCCATTTTAAGTTAATTTTTGTGTATAGTGCAAGATAATGGTCTACTTTCATCCTTTTGCATGTGGCTGTCCAGTTTTCTCAACACTATTTATTTGAAGAGACTTTCTCCACTGTATGTTCTTGGCTCCTTTGCCAAAGGTTAGCTGTCCATAGATGTGTAATTTTGTTTCTCAGTTTTCAATTCTGGTCTATTGATCTGTGTGTCTGTTTTTGCGCCAGTACCATGATGCATTGATTACCAAAGCTTTGCAGTATATGTTGAAGTCAGGGATTGTGAAACCTTCAGCTTTGTTCTTTTTTCTCAGGATTGCTTTGGCTATTTGGAGTCTTTTGTTGTTCCATATAAATTTTAGGATTCTTTTTCTATTTCTGTGAATAATGTCATTGGGATTCTGATTGGGATTGCATTGAATCTGTAGATTGCTTTAGGTAATATGGACATTTTAACTATATTTATTCTTCCAATCCATCAGCATGGAATATCTTTCCATTTCTTTATGTCTACTTTGATTTCTTTAAATAATGTCTCATAGTTTTCAATGTATAAGTCTTTCACCTCCTTGGTTAAATTTATTCCTAGATATTTTACTCTTTTTGTTGTGATAGTAAATGGGATTGTATTCTCGACTTCTCATTCAGCTAGTTTGTTATTAGTGTATAGAAATGCAACCGATTTTTGTATATTGATTTTGTACTCTGCAGCTTTTCTGTAGTTGTTGATTATTTCTAATAGATTTCTCATAGATTCTTTAGGGTTTTCTATATATAGAATCATGTCATCTGCAAAGAGTGAGAGTTTATTTCTTCTTTTCCAATTGTATCCCCCCATTTTCTTTTAAGATTGGCACCTGAGCTAACAACTGTTGCCAATCTTCTTTTTTTTTTCCTGCTTTTTCTCTGCAAATCCCCCCATAGTTGTATATTTTTTTGTTGTGGGTCCTTCTAGTTATGGCATGTAGGACACTGCCTCAGCATGGCCTGACAAGCAGTGCCATATCTGCACCCAGGATCTGAACCAGTGAAACCCTGGGCTGCCGAAGCAGAGCAAGTGAGCTTAACCACTTGGCCATGGGGCTGGCCCATGGATCCCTTTTATTTCTTTTTCTTGCCTAATTGTTATGGCTAAAACTTCCAGTACTATCTTGAATAAGAGTGGTGAGAGTGGGATTGTCTCATTTCTATTCTCAGAGTAATGGCTTTCAGTTTTTCACCAGTAAGTATTATGTTGGCTGTGGGTTTCTCATAGATTGTCTTTATTATGTTGAGGTACTTTCCTTCTATACCCATTTTATTGAGTTTTTGTCATAAAGGGATGTTGGATCTTGTCAAATGCTTTCTCTGCATCTATTGATATGATCATGTGATTTTTATTCCTCATTTTGTTAATGTGGTGTATCACATTGATAGATTTGCAGCTGTTGAACCATCCTTGCATTTCTGGATTAAATCCCACTTGATCATGGTACATGATCCTTTTAATGTATTGTATTTGATTTGCTAGTATTTTATGGGGGATTTTTGCATGTGTGTTCATCAGTGATATTGGCCTGTAGTTTTCCTTTTTTGTGTTGTCCTTGTCTGATTTTGGTATCAGGGTAACACTGGCCTTGTAGAATGAGTTAGGAAGCATTCTATCCTCTTCAATATTACAGAATAGTTTAGAAGGATGGCTATTAAATCTTCTTTGAATGTTTGGTAGAATTCACCAGAGAAGCTATCTGGTCCTGGAGGTTTGTTTTCTGGGAAGTTTTTGATTATTGTTTCAATCTCTTTACTTGTGATTAGTCTATTCAGATTCTTTATTTCATATTGATTTAGTTTTGGGAGGTTTTATGATTCTAGGAATTTATCCATTTCTTCTGTGTTATGCAATTTTTGGCATATAGCTTTTCATAGTATTGTCTTCTAAGCCTTTGTATTTCTGTGGTATTATTGTAATGTCTCCTCTTTCATTTTAGATTTTATTGATTTGAGTTTTCTCTCTTTTTTTCTTAGTGAGTCTGGCTAAGGGTTTGTCAGTTTTGTTTATCTTCTCAAAGAACAGTTCTTGGTTTCATTGATCCTTTCTACTGTTTTTTTAGTCTCTATTTCATTTATTTCTGCTATGATTTTTATTATTTCCCTCCTCTTGACTTTGGGATTTGTTTGTTTTTCTTTTTCTAGTTCTTTTAGCTATAGTTTAAGATTACTTATTTGAGATTTTTCTTGTTTGTTGAGGTAGGCCTGTATTGCTATAAATTTCCCTCTTAGTACCACTTTTGCTGCATCCCATAAGGGTTGGTATGTTGTGTCTTCATTTTCATTTGTCTCCAGATATTTTTTTTATTTCTTCTTTGATTTCTTCATTGATCCAATGGTTGTTCAGTAGCATGTTGTTTAGGGTCCACATATTTATGACTTTCCCAGCTATTTTCTTGAAGTTATTTTTAGTTTCTTAGTATTGTGTTTGGGGAAGATGCTTGATATGATTTCAATCTTCTTAAATTTATTGAGGTTTGCTGTATTTCCCAATATATGGTCTATCTTTGAGATTGCTCCATGTGCACTTGAGAAGAATGTATATTCTGCTATTTTTGAATAGAATGTTCTATATATATTTATTAAGTCCATCTGGTCTAGTGTTTCATTTAAGCTCACTGTTTCCTTGTTGAGTTTTCGTCTGGATGATCTAACCATTGATGTAAATGAGGTGTTAAGATCCCCTACTATTATTGTGTTGCTGTCAATTTCTCCCATTAGGTCTGTTAATAGTTGCTTTATATACTTGGTGCTCTTGTATTCGGTACATATATATTCATAAGTGTTATGACTTCTTGTTGGAATGTCCCTTTTATCATTATATAGTGGCCATCTTTGTCTCTTCTTGTCTTTTCTATCTTGAAGTCTGTTTTATATAAGTACAGCTACACCTACTTTCTTTTGCTTGCCATTTGCCTGTAGTATCACCTTCCATCCCTTCATTCTGAGCCTGTGTTTGTCTTTAGAGCTAAGATGTGTTTCTTGGAGGCAGTTTATTGTTGAGTCTTGTTTTTTTAATCTATCCAGCCACTCTGTGCCTTTTGATTGGTGAATTCAATCCATTTACATTTAGAGTGATTATTGATATGTGTGGGCTTAATACTGACTTTTTATGTTTTGTTTTCCAGCTGTTCTATATTTCTATTGCTTCTTTTTCTTGTATTTCTGTCTGCCATTTCAGTTTGGTGGTTTTCTGTGATGGTTTTCTCAATTTTCTCTTTATTTATGACTGTGACTCTGCTCTGATTTTTTGTTTTGTGGTTACCATGAGGTTTGTATGAAAGATTCCATAGATGAGATAGTTCATTTTCTGATACCCTCTTATCTCCATTTGCCTAAGCAGGTTTCCATGCATTTCTTCTTCACCTCTGGGTTTTTGTTGTCACAAATTTTTCTTTTTTGTGTTGTGAGCTTGTGCGCTAATTGTATTAGTTATAGTTATTTTGATGTGTTCTTTCCCTTTGTCTTTTATGTTATAATTAAGTGTTTACTAACCTATTCTGATATAGAGCTGTAATTTTCTGATTCTGCCTGTCTATTTATCTCCTTGCTGAAGGTTGTGTGAACCTTTGCTTTTTAGTTTCAGATAGGAGGGCTCCTTTCCACATTTCCTGTAAGGCAGGTCTAGTGGCAATGAACTCCCTCAACTTTTGTTTGTCTGGGAAAGCTTTTATTTCTCCATCATATCCAAAGAATAATTTCACTGGATAGAGTCTTCTTGACTGATACGTTTTATCTTTCAGTATTTTGAATATATCCTTGCACTCTCTCCTAGCCTGAAGATTTTCTGCGGAAAACCTGAAAGCCTGACAGGTGTTCCTTGGTGAGTTATTTTCTTCTCTTTTGCTGCCCTTAATATTGTGTCTTTGTCATTGTTTTTTGACAGTTTTAATATTACATGCCTTGGAGAAGACCTTTTTGCATTAAGGTAATTGAGTTATATTAGCTTCATGTACTTGTATGTCTAGTTCTTTCCCCAGGTTTGGGAAATTCTCAGCTATTATTCTTTTGAATAAGCTCTCTGCTCCTTTCTCCCTCTCTTCTCCTTCTTGGATACCTATAGTCCTTATGTTACTTTTCCTAATTAAGTCAGATATTTCTCAAAGAATTTCTTCACTTTTAAAAAATCTTAGTTGCCTCTCCTCCTCCACCTGACTCATTTCTAGATTTCTATCCTGAAGCTTACTAATTTTCTCCTCCATATAGTCTGCTCTATTTTTTAATGTTTCCTACATTATTTTTCATCTCATTTATTGTGTTCTCACCTTTAGAACTTCTGTTAGTTTTATTTAGAGTTTCAATCTCCTTGGTGAAGCACTCCTTCTGTTCATTCATTTTATTCCTAAGCTCATTAAATTGTCTTTCTGAGTTTTATTGTAACTCATTGAGTTTCTTTATGACAGCTATTTTGAATTTTCTGTCAGTCACATTGTAATCTTCTGTGACTTCAAGTTTGGCTTTGGGAGAGCTCCTTCTCCTTCTCTTCTTCCCTGTTACTGTAGTTCTACATGGTGTCTGATGAATTGGTCCTCTGCCAGTGCATTGGTGGTAATAGTCACCTTTCTTATTCAGGTATGGTTTTTATTACTTTGGTTCTGTGCTGCTTTGGTTGTATTTGAGCGCCTGTACTTTCCTCTCTCCACTGCTTCTGCCAGAGGCATCGTCACTGCCCTCCTTGTGATGCTTGTGCTCTGGGTTTGCTGGTGCCTTTGTTTTGGTCTCAAGAGTTGCCACCAGAGTTTCCAGGATGTGAGCACTTCTACTGATTCCAGGGTCTCCTAGGTCTCATGTTCCTCCACTGGCTCACTGCAGGCTTGGATGCTGCTGCCCTGTGCACCACCTGTGCTGCTGTTCCTGGGTTGTCTGGGGTGCTGGTTTTACTGCAGCCAGGAGTGCTGGATTCACGGGTGTTGCTGTCACTGCTGGGGGCCCAGGGATCTGGAGAATTGTGTGCAGCCCCCTCTGCTGGTGTAGCTGGTGTTGAGGATGTCACCACTGAGGACTTGATCATCACTTCTGCTGTGGTTCCTGAAGTCTCTAGTTGTAGGTTCCACCTGCACTGCTAGTGGGGAGTAGGTACTAAGCAGGTTGAGATTTTTTTGTTTCTCACTGTGCTGCCTCTGGTCTCTAGTGCTAGCTGGTGTGTTTTTAAAACTCAGGTTACAGCAACTTACCTCAGCTGAGAAAATTCAAGTTTTGTATATTATCCCCACTGTTGGAAGGATCTGGCACTGCTGTGGCAGGGGGAGGGGTGCACACACTGGATATACTGGTAGATGTTCAGGGAGCAATTTCATTCGCCCTCTCTATCCCCACCAGGACTGCTCATGGGCTTGTAGGCTAAGTCCTCTGGGAGATGGGCAGGAAATGCCCCAATCTGCACTCCCCATCACTACCATACTGCTCAGCAAGCTGCACCTGTTTTCTCGCAGCCATGCACGCCAGTGTGGGGATCAGTGCCCTGGATCACAGCTGCCAGCGAAGGGGGGAGGAGGTTGCTCCCCTAGTTCCACTACCTCCCTGGGGTCCAGTCCGCTCACTTTAAGCTGCATAGATGCCTAGATCTCTTATGCATCTTATTGTGCTGTGTAGGGGACCCACTGTGGATCAATAGATGTCCGAGTGGTTGTAACTTAGAGGGGAGAGACAAAGGGAACAACTCACTCCACCATGATGCTGACGTCACTATCCTACAATATACCTTTTAGAAAGATAGATCAGTTCACCTTTAACAGAATTCTTTTTCTACATAACGCTGTAAAGTTTCAATTCCATCCAAGTAGCTGTTCTGTCTTCATGAGCCCATCCAACCTAAATGAAAAATGAAACAAGCAGCCTCTTATTAGAGTGAAATTCAAGTTTATAGCTTTACTTGTAAGATGGTGAAGAGGAGCAATGGAAATAAGTCTATTTGGACATGGAATAGATAATTTCTCTCAGATAATGGGACAGATCTTCACTCTGCAGGATTCTTTTTATAGCGATGATTCCTCTTTAATATTTAAGAAATCTTGTTGAGTACTACAGGAGTCTGTACCTGAGCTACAGTCTCTCATTTTGTCAGTATATCACAATTTTTTCCATATTCTTTCAAGTAATTGAATCAACACAAAAAACGAACTGGGTGACCAAGTAAATAAGAAGCTGCTGATTGAAAAATAGTGGTTTAGGTTTGATGATTGTGATTCAGTCTCAAAAGGTTCTTCTATGAAAAGCATAAAGTGAGAGTGTGCAAGGATGATTCCGGGAATTAACAATAAAATCGAAAATGGTTTAGAGGGAGTAGAAAGTACCAGACACAAGAAAGTACAAAAAGGCATAGAAGAAGCATTAAAAGTAATTTTAGCTATCAGAGAGTGGATGGTACCTTTATGGCAAAGTTGTCCTATATTAATCTAAAAATCTGCATACTTCAGTCAATTGGTCTTAATTTAAATTTGATGGATCAAAATCAGTTAAAGGAATAATTTTGGAGCATATGAATAGATTGATATTTTTAAAAGATGTTGGAGAAGAACTAGAGTAATTGAAACTCTCTTACATTGCTAGTGAGAGTGAAGAACATAGCAATCACATTTCAAAAACAATTTGGCAGTATGTACTAAAATTGAACATATGTCCAACCTATGACCCAGCAGTTCTATTCCTAGATACACGCCCAAGAAAATGAATCCATGCACCCACTTAATACCTGTGCAACAATGTTCATAGCAGCTTTACTTATAATTGCCCAACTGGAAACAAAACCAAAGTCTCCATTGATGGAGATGCATAAACAAATCGTGGAATATTCATATAATAGAACACTAAATAGGGAGAAAAAAACCCAAGAAGAAGAATCTCCAGATACACATAATAACATAGATAAATTTCACAGATATAATGCAAAAGTGAAAGAAGCCAGAAACAAAAGAGTCCAAACCATATGATTATATTTTCATGAAGTTCATGAACAGGCAAAGTTAAGCCATAGATTTAGAAGTCAGAATAGTGACCAGCTCTGAGTGAAGTACTGACTGGGAAAAGGCACATGGCAAATTTCTGAGGTTCTGGGAAAGTTCTCTATCTTGACACAATGGTGGTTGCAGAGGTATTCACACATGAAAAGTTCATTGAGCCGTATACTTACAATTAGTGTGCTTTATTGGATGATATACCTCAATAAGACAATTTTTCAAAACTTAATATAGTCAGTATTCAGAGAAGAAAATAATACTTAATTGCATCTTTCTTTTTTCCCCACTTCTCAACCAGATGCTCAACTTCAGCTTAGTGAAGAAATAATTATATTATCAGACATTATTCAGTAGAGCCAAAGGCCAATTGGCTCTCTAACCACAGCTCAGCTGCTGGATTGTTGCTAGTCTTTGCTGGGAAAATCCCTTGTAATCATCATATTTCCCAGCCCTTAACACTAATGTCATCAAAAGCGTTTCATACTTTATCATCCACCTCCTCTTGAGTGGCATTTATCATAGTCAAAAACAACAGGTACCCCTTTCCAAAAGAGACGTTTTTCTCATTAGTTTGACTAGAAGTCATCATGTCTTGATGAGAGCATCACTCATATGCAAAACCAATGGCTTTGTCCATTCAAGCATATTCTTGCCTCTACACAGAATTGCTGTGCATTGAACTGGCATAACTTAAAACTTTTTCTGGTTGCATTAGAAAACAAGCTATGTATGTATTTGATCTAAAAAATAAATCACTGCAAAAACAAAATCAAAAACTAAATGAATAAAAACAAAGGAGAAAAAACTCCAAACTAAACAAAAGAAATAGTAGCATGATAGTAGCATGTACCACCTGAAAAACTGAAGGTCAGGAATAAAGTGCTAAAAAAAAATGGGGAATAACTAAAAGTCTACAAAATAGATGTTAATATCTCTACCCATCCCTTTCTTTGTACTTTGTTTCCAAAGAGCTGGCTACCAGGTTTATCGTCTTCAGCTTGTCTTGACTAGCCAAGGAGAAAAGACCAACAGATACGGTCATTTGGGTAGCCCCCCCCCCCAAAATCCTGATTCCTTCTTAATCACCCCACAGAGAAGGAGTTGTTAAACTTGTAGTGCTCCATTCTTAAATGTGAATGAAAAACCAAGTGTACAGGACATTTGAGGAATGATTCCAACATGAAAGGAACTAAAACAAACAAAAAGAAACTTGGGAAAAAATAGGAAAAAAACAGGAAACTATTGTCATTTAAAAACCTATAAATAATATTCTTCAGAGAAGATATTAGTTTCATTAATTGAGAAGAGGATATTGTAAAAAAGTAAGGGAAACAAGAAAGAGCTCTTAGAAAATAAAAACATGATGTAGAAATTTCAGAGATTCACGGAAGAATGGAATGCAAAATTTGATCAAATCTCCCAGAAAGTAGGGCTAAAATAGGAATAGAGAAGCAATCAAGAAGTTGCAAAACCTGATTAGTAGAAATTTCAAAAATAAATCATAAATAAAATGATAAGAGTGGCTGTCAAAGAAGTAATACAGAATATGGTTTCACATTGAAAGGGCCACTGTGTGTCAGGCACAATGAGTAAGAGAGGATTTCCATCATTAAGCAAATTTCTGATCGCAGCTGAGGAGGGGGGGAATACAGGTTTCACATAAAAGATTGTGACTCTGACTGACACTGGATTTTTCAATAATATATTGGAAGCTAGAAGATAATGGAACAATGACACTAAAAACACCAAGGGAACATTCTTTCCCACTTGGAATTTTGTATCCAGATAAAATAGTACAAAGGTAGAATAAAGTCATTTTCATATAGGCAATATCCCCAAAAATTTTACCTCTCACACAGCCTTTCTTAGTAAGTTAATGAACATTTACTCAATAAATCAACAAAAAGGGAGACATGTTATCCATAAAACAGACGATTCAACACAGGAGAGAGGAAAGGGCTAATGACTAAAGGAAGTCCCTGTGTAGACAACTGAATGCCAGGGAGAGAAAGACCTTCAGCTCCAGTGGCACATATTGTAACAGAGGCACCAAAGCTCTGGGAGGAAACTCTAGAAGGGAGAAAAATTGATATGTTAGACTCCCCGATGTGAATGACTACACTGGTTGGTGATTTTCACAGTTCTGTGGAAGATTTGGGAAAGAATTAGTGATGGGAACACAGAAATGAAGCCAAAAAAAAAAAAAAAAAGGAAAAGAAGTACAATCATTAACTTCCAGAAAAATAAAATTATGTAAAAGAAAAGCGACATAATCATTGCATACTATGTGGCTCAGCTGTGAAAATACTTACAAGGTAATAACATGTAACAATGTAAACACTGAATATTGAGACGATGGAGGAGGAAGTGTGGACGTGCGCGGATTGGTTTCCAATGATGGCCCTATCAACGCTTCCCGTCGGTATGTTCTGCTGCTAGTGCTCTTGCCAATCTCCCATCCAGCGATGGAGTCTAACTCCTGTGGCTTTCTGAGCCAGTTGTTACCAGCAGAATGCAGTGGAAGTGATGCTGAGTGACTTCTGAAACTAGGTCAGAAAAGGCCATGCAGCTTATGTCTGGTTCGCTTGGAGCTCCTGCTTTCAGAGCCTCTATCTGCCGAGTGAGAAGTCTGCTTACCCTGAGACCTCCATGCTCGAGAGACCACGTAGAACGACAAAGACCATGTAGCAGCCCACAGGCCTCAGCTGGGGCAGCCTTCATCCATGTGAACCGCTGCAGCAGAAATTAGATATGTGAGAGCAGTAGACAACTCCTTCCAGATGATTCCAGCTTCAGCTGCAGTCTGCCTGCAGCCGCGTGAAGGACCCTGAGACAGTTGGTCGAGCCTGCCAGAGCCTAGAGGAGCCAGGCAACTGTGAGGAGTGATTATAATTGATGGTTGTTTCAAGCTTTTATGTTGTGGGGTAGATTTTTAAAAGAAATAGGTGAGCCAAACAGGAGTGAAACCCTTATTTTTCATAGTTGGAAGTCAAAGAACAGAGTATAAACTAAACAAGCCAAGAAATAGAAGTATAAGCGTATAGTTTAGAAATGTGATTGCAAATATAAGAAGAAACAACCCAAAGAGATAAAAGTAGCTGCTTCTGGAGAATAAGATATTCAGGGCAGGGGCAGGCAAGACGGCTGTCCTTGGTTGTAAGTCTTACAGTGTTATTTCACTGTTAAAGCTGAATACACATATTTATTTGATAAAGATACGAATTAAATTAAAAATTAACAAAAAAAGTGGAGACAGCCACCCTGCATGTGAATCACATTGTGAGTCCAAGCGTATGAGCATGAAAGCAATTTGAAAACTCTTCAACACTACGCGTGTGCTTCATTTTACCTACTATTGTTTTCTAATTTCCTATTCTGCCTTCAAGCTTATTACTCAACAAAAGTTTTAAAAGAATTCAGTTTAATTTATGATGAAAATGTGGGTTCTAGTGCCAGTTTAGTACTAAATATACAAGCTCAACCAATTTGGGCCTCGGTTTCCTTACTTAATAGAGAAGTGAGTAGGGGTGGACGTCACATTGGAGATGTCACTTCCAAAATGTTGCAATATTTAGCATCCCTTGACTCTAACCTAAAACTCATCATTACTAGATTCTATGATGGTAAAACGGTCTAGGACAGGAGTTCTTTTTGCTCTCAGGAGCCCTTTCCACTTTTTAAATCATTGAGAACCCCAACTAGCTTTTTTTAATGTGAGTTTTATCTTCTGATATTTACCTTATTAGAAACTAAAATAAAAAAATTGAAAATAAACTTATTTTAAAATAACAATAAGCCCATTATGTTAACATATTTTTTATGAAAAAATCATTGTTTTCCTAAATAAAACAACTTAACAAGAAGAGTGGCATTGTTTTACATTTTTGCAAAATTACTTTCATGCCTGGCTTAATGGGTGAGAGGTGTTACCATATCTGCCTCTGGATCCAGTTGTTGCAATGTCACTTGGTCAATAGTCTCTGGAAAGCTCCACTGTACACTCATCTACAGAGTGAGAGTGGAAAAGGCAAATAAGGTTTTGGTATTATTATAAAATAGTTTTAACTTCACAGATCCTGTGAAAAGGCTTTGAGGACCTCTGGTCTAAGACATTAAAATGCACTGGCTTTGAAGAACTTTAAAGACTGAACCTCTAAAAAGTTGATCGGTCTTTAGAAAGTTAGTAGATAATAGATTTCAGATGAACCATTTTTCTTTGTTTAAAAATTATGGATATGAACAGGGTGTGTCATTGAACTCAGAGAAGCAACGTAATGTAATGGCTAAGAGCTCTGTCTCTGGAATCAGGCTACAGGGGTTCAAATTGTGGCTCTGCTATTTATGGGCTGTTGCAACTTGGGCAAGTTACTGGGCCTCTCTGTGCCTTAAAGGTTATTATCAGGGTGAAATGAGTCAGTATCTCTGAACACTTAGAATAGTGGCTGGCACATAATCAGCACTAACATATGTTTGTGAAAGAATGTAAGCTTCAACTAGGGGAAAAAAGTAAAATTCAGCTCGTCATTTGAATGCTGACCATGAGGCAGAGGGTCTGTGTCCACGCAGGCTTCACCACTTATGGGTCACGTGACCTTGGGCAATTACCAACACTCTGACCCCTTGTTTCTCTGGGCGTACATCCTCTGCAAGACACTTGTGAGTCTCAATTGAGATGATATTTGTGAAACCATTTTGGAAAAAGTTCTGTGCTGTGCTGCTTGCAAATGTAAAGTGTTATTTTTATTCATATTCTTGTGTGGGGGATGACCTGCCTTAAGTAAATGTTATGATTTTTGATAAATTGTAGTATCCCCATCCTTCTGGATTTCCTTTGCCTTTGGGTGTCAGGAATGCAACTATTGAAACTTTCCTTTCTCTGCCTCTTTTGGCATTTTGCGTGCTGTTTTCTGTAGTGTTTCTTTCCAAAGGACCTCATTAGGCAGCTTTGGGATATGATTTGTTGCTCACATCATGTAACATTTGCAGAGTTTACCGATCCCCTGGGGCCTCTGCAGGACAGAAGGTGGGGAGAGAGACAAAAACCTCTTAGAAATGCCATTATTATTGTTATTATTCACTATGGGCAGAGGTGGTTTTGTTTTAGATTCCAACGTTGCTGGGAGGAGGGGAGAGGAAGGAGAGCCAAGCAGGGAAGCTGTGTTGGCAGCGAGCACTCTGGCTGGAGACGTCTGGGATATTGGAAGGATGAGAGGCCGTGGAAAGTCTGTTCCCATTCCATCAGCTTAGAGCTGAGGGAGATGAAGTAGACGTGCCAGTGAGTGCTCAGTTTCATAGAGCCAAAGTCAGGCTCTTGTAGGGGAAGAAGAACGATTCCTCTACACTCTAGGTCCTTCAGGCTGGCCTAAGAATTAAATTAATATGAGACAGAATGATAGGAGAAAATCAAACAATTTTATTAACATGTATTCATGGGGGAAATCCAGAAAAACTGAGTAACTTGGCAAAATGGCTAAAGCCACCACCTTAAATACCATCTTCAGCTAAAGACAAAGGAGGATGTTGGTGGTAGTGGTTTGAGACTTCAAAGGGAAGGAAGGCAATTTACACGGAGATGGAAAAGCAAATCTTTGGTAAACAGATGTTTGCTGGGCCATCTATAGACAACGTGATCCCAGAGAGAACTTTGATAAAATAGGCCTTTGTAGGTGCTGTGGGGGATCAGAATTGGCCACCCCAAAATGTGTCTCCTTGGTTAAGGACAAAAGACTCTGAAAGAAATTGTGACCTTCCTCCTAAATGCCTAAAAGAAAAAAGATAGAAGGCCCAAGGCCATCACCTTAGACTGTGAGGGTCCTTGCTTAAGCCCATTCTTATCAAAATCTGTCTACCAAATATTTGCTTTTCCATTTTCGTGTGAATTGCTTCTTCTCCTTTGAAGTCCCAAACCACTATTCCCAATATCATCTTTTGTCTTTAGCTGAATATGGTATTTAAGGTGGTGGCTTTGTCCGTTCGGGAGAGTTGCTCAGCTTTCTTGGATTTCTCTCATGTATACATGTTATAAAGCTTTGTGGGATTTTCTCCTGTTATTCTGTCTCAAGTCAACTTAATACTTAGATCGGCCAGAAGAACCTAGAGGGTGGAGGAATTCCTCCCCTACAGTGCCTTACTGTCTACCACACCTAGAGTTATCTATGGCGATAGCTCATTCCTGGGATAGGCCTTCTATCTGAAATTCTTTTAGGCAGTTAGGGGGAAGGTTGAAGTTTCTTTCTGAGTCTTTTTTTCTTAAAAATAATCAAGCCAAAGAGACACATTTTGAGGTGGCAAATTCTGATCCTCCATACTCTTGAGTAGGGTTAGTGATCGTTTCAGTCAACTGGAGCTGCAACCAGGAGTTTAGATCCTTTAATGACTCTGTGCCTATAAATACAGTCAAAAACCTTTTACAGAACAAGATCCTGCTAATTTCCCTACACCTCACCCCTATCAAGGAATCATGGTAGTTTCCAGACTCTGCCGTGCTCTTTTGTTTCTCTGCTTGTGCAGGTGTTGGACCTCTGCCTGATACATCTGGTTTTAGGCCTGGAAAACTCTTGTTTCTCTTTCAAGATTCAGGTCAGTTGCTAACTCCTCTGGGATTTTCCGAAGAAAACTCAGGCACTTTGTTTTGGTCTACTTCCATCTAGGTCGAATTTATTGCATCTAGACTTCACTCAAAGCCCCTAGGGCATTTCTTCATAAATGTTGAGTTGCCATGCCTATTTCCACACTGGACATGGAGTTTTTTGTGGGCAAGAGCTCTCACCGTACTCCACAAATTTCTGTAGCCTCAGGACATTTCACAGTTCATATTGGGATATCAATAAATGTTTGTGGAATGAATGCATGAGAAATGCCAGGATTGCCATATGTCTGGAGTTTTACTGTAGGGTAAAAAATGCTGACCAACTGTGGGAAGCTTCCTTCCTTGGATCCTGGACATCAAGCTCCTGAGGCTGATGGCCAGAACATAGGCAGGGCGAGTGGTGGCCACAGGCGGCTGTGCAGGTGAGGGTAGGGGCCTGTGTAGTTGAGTGTAAAATTCAACTTGCAAGACTGTTGTGTATAGGTGAGGACAGGAGTGGCTGGGGTGGGAGCAGGGCTAGCCGGTGAACACTGCAATGCAAGAGCTCCTTGCACCCAGCACCGTTTAGATGATTTTAAATGTGCAGATTTCAGTCCAAATTCAAGGAATAAGATGGTACAGCACATGGGGCTTGGACTTGGGCATCATATAGAGCTGGGGTCACATCCTGTTCCCACCGTTCAATGGAAGCCTGATTTTGGACGAATTATATAACTATATCCCACTCAGTTTTCTTGTTTAGCTCTGTTTTAAAACAGAACTAAATATTCTTGAGGCAATGAGAAGTTTTAAAAATTTAAGGTGATTGACTTTGCTACATGTTCAAATTTCAGGTCAGGCACTTACTGACGTTCTAGGGCAGCCTCAGTTTTCCTCTCTTTAAATGGGGATAAAAATAGTATCTTGATGATTGTAAGCATTTAAATGAGAGAATACACATAAAATGCTTCCCATAATGCCTGATGTAAAAGCTTAAGAAATGTAAGCTAATATTTTTGTTAGAGAATATGTGAGGCATCCTGCAGAGAGAAGCACTCATTGTATCTTAGTTTCCTTCTCCTTCAATTGGATGAGTGGTGCTAGCATGTTGGCTTGGCCCTATTGCAGTGGTCAATTATTTTATTTCTTTATTTTTATTGAGTTCATAATAGTTTACATCAATGTGAGATTTCAGTTGTACATTATTTTTTGTCTGTCACCACATATGTGCTCCCCTTCACCCGCTGTGCCCACTCCCCATCCCCATTCCTGGGTAACCACTGAACTGTTTTCTTTGTCCACATATTTGTTTATTTTCCATATATGAGTGAAATCATCTGGTGTTTGTCTTTCTCAGTCTGGCTTATTTCACTTAGCATAATTCCCTCTAGGTCCTTCCATGTTATTGCAAATGGGATGAATTTATCTTTTTTATGGCTGAGTAGTATTCCGTTATATATATATATATACATCACATCTTCTTTATCCAATCATCCGTCGATGGGCACTTGGATTGCTTCCATATCTGGGCTATTGTGAATAGTGCTGCAGTGAACATAGGGGTGCATATATTACTTTGGATTGTTGATTTCAAGTTGTTTGGGTAGATACCCAGTAGTGGGACAGCTGGATCATATGGTAGTTCTATTTTTAGTTTTTTGAGGAATCTCCATACTGTTTTCCATAGTGATTGCACCAGTATGCATTCCCACCAGCAGTGTGTGAGGGTTCCCTTCTCTCCACACCCTCTCCAACATTTGTTATTTTTAGTTTTTAGTGATTATAGCCATTTTAACAGGCATAAGGTGGTATCTCAATGTAGTTTTGGTTTGCATTTCCCTGATGATTAGTGATGTTGAACATCTTTTCATGTATTTACTGGCCATCTATATATCTTTGGAAAAACGTTCATATCCTCTGCCCAACAGTAGTCAATTATTTTTATAAAGGTCAGATAAATGAATTGTATGAAAATGTGAACTCCTTTTTTCCCTCCTCCTTCCTTTCTTCCTTCCTCCCTCCCTCATTCCCTCTCTCCCTACCTTCCTTCCTTCCTTTCTTCCTAGCTGATCAGAGCATTTGAAACTACACAGGTGTGGTTCTTGCCCTCTTAGAAATGCACTGGGCTTCACACAATGCGGGCATCACATTCCTGTAGTGGTAAATTTCCTCTGCAGCCTGGGGATAAAGCAGCAAAGGCTAATGGCCGCTTCCTGTCTGTTGAATGATCATGCATTGCTTCCCAGAAAACACGTTAAAGCACTCTGCTGAAGAGGGCCAGCTTTGGAAACTCCTGTTCCTGCCGTCCTGTGACTCTGATGATAAATCACAAGCTCACCTCCACACTGGTGTCTGGGAGGAAACACACTGGAGCTGACAAAATACAGTTTAACTAAAAATAGAATTACAAGTGTTTAATCTATATTGGAAAAGTGTGTGGCAGGAATGGTAGGGCGGGGAGGAGCGAGGGAAGCAGAGGAACCAATGAGACCAGTGTGGCTGGAGCTTCGGCCCCTCTTCCTATGGGCAATGAAATGCAGGCTCCGGAGCCTCTCCTGGGAGGGCCTCCCGTGGGGTTGGGGCTCAGGTGGATTTGAGCCTTATCTACATCTAAATGAACTCTTTTCCCCTGGCGCCAGCGGGAAGCCGGGAAAAGCCCTCTCTTCCACACTGAAGGCGGGCAGCTGGGATCAGGGGATTAGCAAGAGCAGTACAGCAGCTTCAGCTTCGGTGGTTTTGATCTGAGCAAGACTTTAGCAGGATCTGAGGGACGCCTGTCAGCTGTGCAGTGGTGTCTGAGAATGGGGTGTGGGTAGCGGCCGTGTTCTTTTGGACCTATTTTTTATAGACTTCCACAAAAGCCTGTTTTTGTTTCTTAAGCATGCTATAGTTTCGTATGCGTTTACTCCAAATTCCTGAAAACATAGACAAGGGAGAATGGCCCCAATGTAAACTATGACAGCCATATTAGGATCCATATTCAGAAACAGTTTACAGTTTACATAGGAACTTAGTCCCTTCAAGCTGCTATAAGGAAAATACCATAGACCAGGCAGCTTAAATAACACACATTTATTTCTCACAGTGATGGAGGCTGGGAAGTCCAAGGTCAAGGTTCTGGCAGATTCGGTGTCTGGTGAGAGACCACGTCCTTGTTCCCTGCTGTATCCTCACATGGTGGAGGGATGAACTCTGGTCTCTTCAGCCCCTTATAAGGGCACTAATGCCATTCCTGAGGCCTCCTCCCTCATGACCTAGTCATGTCCGTCCCAAAGGCACCACTTCCTCATACCCTCCCATGGGGGGTTAGGATTTCAACATGTGCATTGAGAGAAGGAGGGGCACAAACTTTCTCCATAACAGATAGTTTAATTCAATTTGTCAGAAACCTGGCCATTATAAACATTAGGATGTCTGATACTGATAAACAAGATTAAAAATAAGCAAAGGCACAGACCTTTGCTCAGATGGAAACAGTTGCGCAGTCTTACTAATTCATTAAGCCTTGACTGCCACCCAAGGCATGGATGTCATTATCTGTTGCTTGTACTGATCACAGTAGGAGAACTCTGCATTTGGGCAGAATCATAGGTCTTTGTGCAGATAAATAAATGCTTCTGCTAAGAGGCTATGCTGCCAATACTTTGGGGATTAACTACTTGTAACTAGAGAAAATAGAGTAAAGTACAGTGTTGGCTCATCCAATGAGCAGGAGCTCTTCCGTGAGACCTTCTTTTATCTGCAGAATGCCTTTAAATGAGATTTCAGAACAAGTCACCTTATCTAAGGTATTTTAGAAATTGTGGATTTTAGGACGTAAAATTTAATAATTTTAAGTTTAATCTAGGTTTCGAATCAGTCTTAACACTAACTATAATTTTGTGCAGTTTTTTTCACCTCTCTACGTTTAATTTCCCCAATGTGAAAATTGGGTTGGATCAGGGTCGGACTGGATGATGAATCAATTTCCTTCCAGTTCTAAAACTTTTTGGAAAAAATTCTTTGTTTGTAACAGATTCATATTGAAGAGAATTTACACCTAAACAATTCGTAAAGAACCATAAATAGTGATCCACTCATTGGATCTCAGTGTACAAGATATTCCAAAACTATTGCTTTTTTTAAGTAGGAGAAGAAAGGATTTTTTTTTTTTTGAGGAAGATTAGCCCTGAGCTAACTACTGCCAGTCCTCCTCTTTTTTTGCTGAGGAAGCCTGGCCCTGAGCTAACATCCGTGCCCATCTTCCTCTACTTTATACGTGGGACACCTACCGCACATGGCATGCCAAGCGGTGCCATGGCTGCACCCGGGATCCGAACCAGCCAACCCTGGGCTGCCGAGAAGCAGAACATGCAAACTTAACCGCTGCACCACCGGGCCGGCCCCAGAAAGGATATTTTAGTGAATGTTTATGAATCAGGATCACAGTCTCAATGGAAAATAGCTGGCAGACTCAAGTGGACACATTTAAGAGAATTTAGGTAAAATAATAAAGTATGATGAATACCCCAAATCAACAACAGCAGGACCTATCACTTTCCCGAGGCCTGAAGGGGTAAGAGGACAGAGTGGTTACCAGAACCCAGAGAGAGAGACCTAGAACACTAGTACAGGAAAAGGCCATTGGTCAGATGCCACAGCCTTAACTAGGAGGGACACAGTCATTGCTAACCCAAGACCCCATGGGAAGGGAGCCAGGAAACCTCTCTCCTTCGTCCCTCTGATATCCTCTCTGTGCTTCCTAGTTACCAAATCAAATCCAAAGCCAGAGAATAGGGAATCTATGGATATAGTAGTCAGGATTCTCCAGGGAAACAGAACTGAGAGAGCCAGAGAGATTGATTTTAAGGAACTGGTTCACATAGTTGATTGTAGAGCCTGGAAAATCTGAAATCTACAGAGCAGCCCAGCAGGCTGGAGACCAGGGAAGGGTTGATATTGCAATCTCCTGTCTGAAGGCAGTCTGAAGATAGAATTCCTTCCTTCTCAGGGGACCTCAGTCTTTGCTCTTAGACCTTCAACTGATTACATGAGGCTCACTCATATTACGGAGGGTAATCTGCTTTACTCAAAGTCTACTAATTTAAATGTTAATCACATCTGAAAAATACCTTCACAGCAACATCTAAATTGGCATTTGAACAAACAACAGGACAACCCAAGTTGATACATATAGGTTAGCCTTTTGGGGTTATAGAGGGTTGGGAAAGGAGGAGAGAGGATCTGAGGGGAGGGGGACACAAACAGAATATCTGGCAACCCATAGAAATTCCATCAGATTTCCCCTTCTTTCCTGCCAGGCTTCCTGAGGGCAGGAAATAGGAGTACTTTGTACATTGCTGGGTTCCTAATGCCCGGCCCAACACCTGGCACATACTGGAGTAGATTCCCCAAGAGTTTTGGCTGAATTGACTTGAATGTTATCAAAGCAAGTTCTGAGAAACAAGCATTTAGTGAGGTGGCCCTGGGGAGTCGTAATATGTCACGACCAATTTGCAAGAAAAAGGTAACAACCACGACAATTTTCTATCCTCTTTTGAGTATAGGACAAAGCACCACATCTAATCAATCAGACATGATCATATCTCCTAAGGTTTAACACCAGATGACATTTCCAAGTTTCTCTCTATGCCTTATTAGTAGAATAAATTTAGTCATTGAACTGGATGATCACCTATGCTGGCAAAGACTTGAAATTGCTCCCTTTGTAACCATGCAATTATATAAAGGATTGGCTATATTGCTGGGCTATGATGGAAGTCATTTGTCAGGTAAATAATCTTGAAAACAATCTAGTCTTAATGGTCTGCACCTGCGAAAAATGTGACACTGGATTTACTCCTCGCAAAGAAATGGGCTGGGAGTCAGAATGGATCCTATGGGTCTCAGGACAGTGAAGACAGAATGCAGATAGAGAAAGCGGAAAGACCTATAGGTAAAGTGCACCCTGGCTCATATAACACATTGTTTTTGAAGTCGCTGAAATGGTTGTTCAAAAGCTACTGAAATGTTACCCTTTGAGAAATCACTTTTTGGCCAGTTCATTTTCATCATCACAAAACCAGGAACAGGGCAGCTATAAAGGCAGAAAGGAATGATGAAGGGCAAGGGCCTGCAGAATGGCACCTCCAAGGCCATTGTGTCACCAAGGAGCTCAGCAGCTGTCCATCAAAGCGCCGGTGTGGCTTTGTGTGTCAGTTGGTTCTCATAAGGATCTTTCTCTTGTTTCTGCTGCTTTCCTGGTTTCCTGTCAGATGGGCAGGTCTTTCAGATGGAAAATTAGTAACTGAGCATCAGAGGACAAAATTTAAGGGAATATGTAAATACGTCATGCAAGCATGTGAGGCACGGGTAGTGCTGTTTCTTGTGACATGTTACAAAAAGAAATTGTCTTACAGGGACAGCCTGAGGCAAAAGTGTGAAGTGGCTGAAAGTTGTCACTGGAATGCTTGCTTTTTGCACCTGCTTCTGCTCCTTATCTAAAGTCCTTGCCTTCCCCCAAAACTGCCCCTAATACACACACATACACACACACGCACACGACACACACACCCCTGCGGCTATCCTGAGAATTATTTCTATGGAGCCCAATTTACCTATTTCTCAACTAAGCTGGGGCCTTTGGATTTAACTCTGTGTCTCCGGGGCTGAGCATAGCACCTGGAATAGTGAAAGTGCCCAGTGAAGGTTTCGTGAGTGAATGAGCCTTCAATAAGATGTTAGATAAAAATGACTCAGCCACTTCTGGGGTGGGGAGTGTTTGCAAATGAATGAGAGATTCTTAAAGCTGGAATCTCTAATGAAGAATTTCTGGCAATGTGTTAGGCAGGGGCCACAAATGTGAGCAGCTAGTCTTGCTTAGCAGTGATGAAGTCATGCTGTATTCCCATTATTTGTAAGCAGAAGGCAGCTCCTGGCATTTCTCGGAATTCTGAGTTCCATCTCAATTAGGAGCATCAAGTCACAGAAGGCCACCATAGTGGCTGCCCATCTCTCTTCTGCTCCTGAATACACCTGCAGATGAGGTGCCCCTCTTTCCAGTCCTCAGAGGGAAGCAGGGGCTAAGACAGCCCTTTGCAGACCTCACTGATGTGTTCAGTCTCCTTTCTTCTCCAGAGTGATCTGTTCTGTCAAGTTAGCTCACGCGTCATGATGTCAGGCCAATGTCTTTGTTTCCCATCAGAAACTAGCAGAATATTTTGCAGATAAAAGTTGTTAAATAGATACTTTTTTACTTGATTGATTTCAACTTGCTGATAAAAATTATAAATCCTCAAGCTTCTGGTTTGCCTGAGGAGGTTATTCAAATTTCCCAATGTTTTCTTTTTTTTTCTGATTAAACATTATATATGTAAATTCTTGCTTAGAATATTCTCTAGTGACTTCTCATTCTAAAGGGCAATTTTTTCCCAACCCGTGTGCTAAGAATAGGTCCTGGCATGCTGAAACACTGCCCCTCATTCCAGCCCAACACCATTCGCATATGGCTCCAAGTAGCTCAAGGCCCCCGCCTGGTTGCCCCTGGCAAGAAGCATCGTCTTTGTTTACTCCAACTTGCTGTTCAAATGTTGTCGTTTTCCTTGTCCACCATGAGGTGAGGGGAGGAAAGTTGGAAAGCACTGCTCTATTGCTGGGGTCAGCAAACTTTTTCTGTAAAGGACCAGGTAGTAAATAATTAGGCATTGGGGGCCTGTGGTCTTTGTCTCAACCAAACTTTGCCAGTCTAGCCTGAAAGCAGCCACAGACAATACTGAACAAATGGACACGGCTGTGTGCCAACAACCCTGTGTGAAAAACAGGTGGCAGGATGCGGATCTGGCCCAACGCCCGTGTTTGCCTACCCTTGTCCACAGGATAGAGTCTACTCTCCTTTCTACAGCTGACCTCCCATGGTCCTGCCCCTGTCTACCTTTTCAGTTCCATCTCTTCTACTGGCTCAAACATCCCACACCCTAGGAGGCAGTCCCCATTGTCTCCAAGCAGAGTTGTGTGGCCTGAGTCTGTGCTCCCATAGCAACGTGTTCACACATCTTCCCAATTCAAAGTAATAATATATGGGAAGGTTGGTCTTCTTCATCAGAGGGTAAATCCTTTACGGTGGAGACTGTGTCACAGTTACGTCTGTATCCATGAGACGCAGCACAGTATCTGTCATATAGTTGGTTCTCCATGTTTATTGCATGAAGATTAAGAAGGAAAAAGATGGAAAGAAAGGAGGAAGGAAGAATTTTCTCTCTGGTTGAATATTTTAACTAAAGTTTCAATGTCTCCAAAGAGTTTGGGCATCAGGAGGTAAGTGTTGGTGATAAAGGAAGGTGAGTGAGGAGTGTAAAGAAAATGAGTAGATGGTAGATTCAGGGAGAAAGGAGGGCTGATGGTAGTAGGAAGTTGTCTGAATTCTACAAAGTCCATTGGCCTCCATTGAGCCTGCACTATGTATAAATTACTTGGTGTTATCCCAAATAGACAAGCATCATAAAAATATATGCATTAAGCAGTGAGATAAAAGGTTACTGTGGCAAAAAAACCCATTCAGCAATGCATTTGCGGTACCACTGGGGCTCTTGGGTTTATGACAAGCAAATGGACCAGAAATAAATGAATGAGAAACCGTAATAAGGAGCATTGCAAACTACAATTTAGTTAATAATATACCTCAATTATGAAGTATATCCATAAACTTTGTAAATTAATTTCTTTTTTTCTCTCTCTTCTCACTTTCTTATGAACTGTTTCCAGGCTTCTCTTGTGGTATAAGTAATCATATAATGGTACTTGCAGTGTAATTTCATTTTATCACAGCCAAGACCTGAAGTGAAAACTTCCCCATCTTAAAAAATGAAGTGTAAAATTTCATGAGTTAGTCTTAATTGTATCTCTCTGAGTCATGTTTCTCTAACTACTAAAACTTAACCCCAAATATTTTAGTGATGGGTAATATATAGTGAAATCTAGGAAACAGAATTCAGAAAATGCCAAAAAATTAGAGTAATATTCCTATCTTCATGTCATAATTTGTAAGTTATAAGTAGCTTATTTCCATATGCATCATTTTAATTTATCCTTAAGATCTGAATGTTATGGGAACCTAGACTGCAGATACTGAGGTTTTTGGTCTTTCAAAATTACCTTAAATGGCCTCCTTAGAGTCATTGAAGAGATAGGCAAAGCAGAAGTTTGGTATCTCCCTCCCAAACACCAAGTCCCTACCAGCATACAGCGCTATCATGTGCCTGGGAAAAATGTTTATTTTTTCTGTTGATTTTTTCAGTTTATGCTAAATGTTCTACGCACAGGGCTATGACTTAATACCAAACAAGATGTAATTGTGGACAAAGTCTTACTTGATAGAGAGTTGCTTTTGAAATTCATTTCCCGGGCTGGTATCACTGAACCAAGCCCTCAACACCTAGAAGGTAAAATCTACTATTATAAGAGGCCAATTATTCAAATAAAGAGGGTGGCTTAAGGATGAAATAAAATAGTTATACTTGCTCCTGTGCAGGAGTTATAATGTATTGAGATACGGTTGTTCAGTTGAGGCCAATAGGGGCAAGTCTGCTTTCTTTTGTAGAGCGTTTGTGGCCCGTCTTAAGGGAGTGGTTGTTTCTGATGTCAATTACAAGAGCAAGAGGAGGGTTCAGGTAAGAAATGAAGACCACGAAGGTAGGTTCCTGGTAGAGGGGAGAGAACACTATCTCTCTCTGAGTCTTGTTCTCTTTTTTCTAAACAGAAGAGTTTAGGTGTCTAGCTCCATGTTCCTGGGAGACTTGGAGAATATGCTGGTACCCACTGTGTTGATATGGACCGAGAAAGAGGGTGAGTTTGATACTGTGAGCCCCAGAAAGCAGGTGGTATCTGTTAAGTGGAAGAATCTACAGTCATGTTACTCTAGGAATGTATTTTTTTCCTTTTGTTATGGCTGAGACTTTGATAGAGTCTTATCCAAATGTTTTAGCCTTGCATCAGCTGTACCACTAGGTGCACAAGTCAGGCCTGGAGCTTCTGCTAGGTATGCTTCTGCTAGGTATTTGAAGGATTGGTGGTGTTCTCTGAGACCAGGGTGGAGGCAGCAGTGGGAAACAATGAGAGCTTTCTAAGGTAGGAAGGGCTTAGGGTACAGTTGACACTCCATGGTCCGGTGACCACCATCTGTGTAGAGATTCTTCTTCACATTCTAACCTTGGTTCATTATAAGAAAAGCCATGGCTGCTTAGGCCAGGTGGAGAACTTCCCAAATCATATAGTTCATGCCACAGGGTCCAGATAGGATGGAAGCAAATGGAATACCACACCCACACAGAGGTTGAAGCAACCTATTGGTTAGTAATACTGCTTCTAGTCATTTCCAACTTATGGTAATAATGCTCTGATAGCACTAATCATGCAATTTGAAAATACATGATAACAGTTTAAATTATACTTTTAATGAGATTAGTTTTTCTTCTCAGCTTTTAATGAGATTAGTTTTTCTTCTCAGCTTGACTTGAGTTCTCTAACATTTATTGCTATTCAAAAACATGCCAGTGGACAAAATTTTTTTAAAATCCTGAATGCATATTATGATGATGAAAGTAAAGCTGAACCAGTACACAAATACAAAAACTTTTCCCTAGCTGTCCTAAATCAGTTAACTTAGGGCATTTCTATGATTGCCAAAAGGGGAAAATACTTTTGGTTTTCCCTCATGCTTAACTACACTTTGTCACACCCACAATAAAACTTTTCCTCTCATGTTTCTCAAAAATTGGGAGACTAGTTAAATTATTCATAACCAGGTAGAGTACACATTAAGCTCAGCTTTTGCTAAAACGTTTTTTTCCTGCTGTCAGTTGTGTCCCCAGGATAGATTGGATTTATGCAGAGGCAACATTCGGGGGCATTTGAGTAATAAATCTTCCCTGAGTCCTCTGAGGAAGCAGTATTTTACTGGCCAAGTGAAACGCTTCTTTTATTTAACCATTAACATAATGGAAGCAAATGTTCTCAGCATCAGCATTTCCCTTGGCCTAATACATGTTTTAACGTTCTATAAACTTAAATGATTTTAATGGCCTTATGTTCAGGAAATAAACACATAAACAAGATGCAGAAGAAATTTTCCTTGAGTGTTTTGCTTTTTAATGCCTATTTGGGGAGAAAAAGAAGGACGATTTCTATATTTTGAGGAAAATATTCAAATCGCTCAAGTTCTCCCTGAAATGCATCGAGATATGTACTATTAATTATTAGGATCAACTAGCTAACGTTCATTTAATGTTTACTAAGAAACAAAGTTTGTATTAAATGTTTCAAATGTTTCAAAATGTTTTGAATCCGCATGTGATCTAGATGTTTTTATTGTTACTATCCCCATTTTACAGATGAAGAAATGGAGGCACAAAGAAGTTAAATAACCTGTTCAAGGCTCTACCACAATTAAGAGGTAGAGGGAGTGTTCAAACTTTGGCTTGCTCCAGAACCATCCTCTGAGCCATCAGGCTACGTTATATACCTTTTAATCAAGTAGGATTTCTTCCAGGGATGCAAGGATGGTTCAATATCCACAAATCAATCAACCCTATCATCTAGTTGAGTACCATGTGCCAGGTCCCTTCCATGCAATATTGCTAACACCTACCACAGTGGTGAAGGAGGTATGATTACCTTCCATTTTCTGGATGAGAAATGAGAGGCTCACCATGACCTATGAACTTGCCAGAGCTCCCATGGCTCCTAGGTAGTAGGTGTGGGATGCGAACTCTGATCTGCTGAGGTTATAAGCTTTGTTCTTTCTAAGCACACACTTTGACTCAGTTCAGTGCTACTAAGATGTTTAAAGTTTTCACTGTGCACTCTAAGATCTACTTTGGAAGGAGGATTAATTTAAGAGCTAAATCTAGAGCTTCCAAAGAAACTTTCCAAGGGGGTTTGCATATTCACAGAGGAAATGGCAAATTCACTTTAGGACTGGGTTCCCAGGGTTCTTGTTACTGGGGTTGTAACTCAGAGAGAAAGCCTGAGTTGGGGGTCAGCCTGACTGGTTTTCTAAGTAGGTGCCCTGGGAATTTAAAGGTGGGTGGTGAAGTGTTACAAAAAAACGAGAGCTAAGGCAACACAAAAGAGACTTCTGTACAGTGCCTAGAATCAGGATCTGGGGGCCCTGGAAGCCCTGTGACACTTTTGGGAAATTAGCTGCAAATGGATCAAAAACTGTAAATACAACTAGCCATAAATACAACTGGATAAAACTTTTCTAAGTAGGTTCAACTATATTGGCTTTAGGATGGGAAGTTAAAAACTCTGCTAGTGTGTTCCAATATTTTCGTTTACAGCTGCTATTCAAATAAAGTGTGTTGTGTTATTCTTGAAACACCCTAGAGTAGTCTTCTTCTTTCTAGAACAGCTAGGAAAGAGCTTTTAAACTACCTCACAGACACAGAGACTGTGTGAGTGAAGATCGGAGGTTGTTTTATAAACAGTTATTTTATTCAGGGGTTCATCATTTATTTAGAAATTTTAAAAGTGTTCATCTATAGACTGTTTTAAAGCACAACTATGAGAGATAAAAAGACAATTAGTTAAGATATTTAAAACATCTAGTAGTAATGCTAAGAACAGCAGGATAAAACCACAATTGGATAACTGAAGCTAAAAAGATAGCTGGAACCTCCTCTCCCAGTAGGAGACCTGTTTATAGTGACATTGGCCTGAGAACGGCAGAAAGGCGGCTGGGTGAATTGGAGCTGGCAGGATGTTAATAAGCCTCAGTAGAAGCAACCTTTCTCTTTACAGCAGTGACTCGCCTCTGGTTTTTGGAGTGGCAGAAATTCTCCAGCTGGCAGGGTGGGGCTAGCCTTAGGCAAATTGTGTAGCAGGCCAAGTTAATACCTCCACCATGTTCTTCTTTTCATATTTCCCCCTCCTTTGTCTAGGTGGGTCCTCCCAGACGTCCCTTTCTTTTAACAGTGAGCTATCTATTAAGGGGCTTTGCTCTGGGTCAACGGGATATAAGGGTGCTTCACCCCTGGAACCTGTTTAAAAGGAGGATTAGAGGTGGAGGCGAGAGTGAAGGGGAGTGGACCTCAAACAGGGCTGGTTGCAGTATTTTCTGTATTGCTGGTCATAATCCATTAGCAGGCAAGTATTGTTTTGTGAAGCTTTTACTTTAGTTATACATTGTATGTGTGTGTATGTGTGTGTGTGCATACTAAGCGACAGTGAAAACTCTATTTCAAATTGTAGGTCATGGTAAAGAACATTTGTGGTCCAACGGCCGGGTGTTAATTATCTGGATTTGTGAGACAGCACGTAATGGTTCAAACCCCAGCTATGCAACTAAGTAGTTTCACGACTTCAGGCAAATTATTTAGCTGACTTGTGACTTAACGTTCTAGTCTTAAATAGGTGTAATAACAAGGCCTTTTGCACAGGGCTGTTGAGGTCATTAAAATAAGTTAAGAAAAGCAAAGCACTTCAAACAGTGTCTGGCATAAAATAAGTGCTCAGTCAGTAACATTGGCTATTATGATTGTTGTTATAACTGTCATTACTGTCGCTTGGGTAGACTGACTGATTTACTGCCCACTGTCCTATGGGAGAGACCAAGATAACGTGTGTCCTCAGACCAGCATCACTCGTGCTGTCCACAAAGTGGCTGGGCTTCCCAGGGCTCAGGGACTGGCATACAGTCGGTGATGAATGCCTGATTGCACCTGCTTGTTCTCATTGGCCAGTTCCCTTTTGCTTCGTTTCTCTCTAGAGTGAGGAGGGGGATTTGCTCACTCATGCACACACGTATTATGCAACTCGTGTTCGCAGAGTCCTTCCTGATGTCAGGAGCTGTTCTGGGTGCTGATGATAGGCTAGTGAGCAAAATGGCTGAGGTTCCTGCCCTAAGAATTTCTCAGCGGCAGAAAGACAACAAACAAGTATGCGTTTAGTATGATGGATAGTGGTGAGTGTTGTAAAAATGAGGCAGGATACAGACTGCACTGGGGGCAGGGGCCATTGCAACGATGCTATTTAGCTGGGGGTGGGGGCAGTGAGGGCCTCTCTGATACACTGACGTTTGAGCAGAAACCTGAGAGGAGTAGGGGAAGGGCATGCCGATATCTGGGAGAAGAGCCTTCCCGGCAGAGGTCGCTCAGGCCCTAAGGCGGGAGGGCGTTTGGTGTGTTCCAGAAATATCAAAGAGGCCAGGATGGAGAGAGTACATTGGGTAAGGAACAGAGTACTGGAGACGAGGTCAGAGGGATCTGAGGAAGCTCAATCACAGAGGGCCTTGGAGGCTATGATAGAGATTTGGGGTTTTATTCTGAGTGAGATGAAAAGTCACTGGGGTATTTTGATTGGAGAAGTGACTCTTTTACAAAGCTCACTCCGGCTATTGTGAGAAGAGTACAGTGGGGCAGGGGTGAAAACAGGGGGACCTGATAGGAGGCAAAAATCCAAGAGAAAGATGATAGGGATTGAAATAAGGTGGTAGTTCTCACAGGAGGGAGAAGTGGTGGGACCCTGGATATCCACTGAGGAAAGAGCCAGCGGAATTTGCTGATGGATTGCATCTGGAGTTATGGAGTAAAGAGAGGGGTCATTCTCTCCCATTCTGAAGTCTTGCAAACTTGAATGTTGTCCCAACAGCCAGGTTTCTTGGTTTCAAGTGACAGAAACTCAATTCAAACTAGCTTAAGTTAAAAAAAAAAAAAGCATGAAACTAAACTGGAAAGAGCAGGAGTGGTACTGGTCTGAGGATGTTTGTTCTCATTCTCTCTCATCTATGTCTCTCTGTGGTCAGCTTCTTCCTCTCAGAATGATTTCTCCATGCACTGGGGACATGGCTGTGGGCATTTATGAGCTGGAATTCTTAGCCACTTGTTCCTGGAGAGGAAAGAAGTTTCTTGGTCCTGCCTGAGTCAAGAGGATCCTTGAAGGAGAGTTCTTCTGTTACCATAAAGGTAGGACCTAAAGGTCCAGGCCAGTTTCCGCCCACCATCTTCAGTCACAGGCTACCTGCGGTGCCCCAGCATAGAACACCTCTCTCCCCAGCCCCCTCCGTCTGTCCAAATAAGAGCAAGGGCCAGTTCAGAAGCTGCAGGCCTCCTGCCTGACACTGTGAAACTGGGGGGATTTCAGCTATTTGTACAGGCCAAGACTCTAAAGGGCGGGCAGCAGTAGGTACCAGCACTGGCAAGGATGTGGCAGGCAAAGAGTAAGGCCTGGCAACGTAAAGCAACCCCACTGAGATTGGGAAGGCCCTTTCTTCCTTTCAGAATCCTTTCAGTTTATTTTGATCCCCACAGTAGTCCCTGAAATTGAGTAAGGTAGGAAACTAGCTGCCACCCATTTTTCACCTTACTCCTCTCCCCTGCCCTCCCCCAACCATTTAGAGTGAAGGAAAAGGAGATTCACAAAGGTTAAGTCATCAATGAAGGCTTCGAAAAGCTATTAGGTGGCAGCTTCAGGTAGGGATTGCTCAGTCTTCTCAATGCTGCTCCTGATTGTATAGAAATCCATATTAGATTACCTCTGAGTTCTCCAAAGTAGAGGATTGAGGCCTCTGTGGCTTTTCTTAAGAGGCTTATCAGATTGTGCAGATGCTTTCTTTGGCAAGTAAGACAAAAGAAACCCCAAATACCGGGCAAAGAAGAAGAAATCAGGCAGCTCTCAGGCTGAGAAATGCAAGTTGCTGTCCAGAAGTATCATGGGAAACTATTAAACAATATTTTGGGGAAAAACATCAGCACCATATCCGATGAGAAGGCAGGCTACCCAAAGAGCAAAAGACTCTGTAAAACAAACAAAAACCACCCCAAAACAAAACAAAACAACAAATGAGAATGTATGGGAAGAGTGGCTGGTCATCCTCTGATCTAGGTAGCAGCCCCATACAGAGCCTGGTGCCCATGGCAACCACTTCAGAAGCTGAGGGCAATGATGTGAACTGGTGAGACAAGTTAGCCATGCAAACCAAATTTTTCATAACGAGAGTTTGTGAAAATTCTCATTCAATTTTGCTCGAGGCACTTTCTGAACTGACAGCGATGATAGACACAGCTTTCTACGCTTTGTTTTTCTGAAGTTTAGGCATAATATATGTATTTTTTTATACACCACATGCAATTAATCTCCCTGTTTCAAATGTCTGCACAGTCCAGACATTCTCATAAGAAAGGTCTGGTATTCATTAATGTGAACAATTCTTCTTGAGCCATCAATTTCATCTCGGCTCAGCATGCATTTCTTTACACACTCATACATTCACTCCATTCCTCTCTGCTTCCTTAACTTCGCTAAACATTTCCTGAGTGCCTTGTGTGTACAAGGCTCCAGGCTAGGTAGAACAGGGTCTTGTGAATGGTGTGTGAATCTCGTGGGTGGAGTAAATTCTGTGGTCAATGCTATTAATATGGTAAATCATCGAAACTGAATCTTTGCCATGAGCTTAAGTTTTAAATGAAATATATACTATTTTGTTAAGTAAGTACCTAGTCAGGCCACCCCTGCAGTCTTGCATTGTCCTTTTTGCAGTTTTCTTTTTTCTAGAAGTTCTCATTTTCTCTCCAATTGTGCGAACAATTAGCTTGGGGTAGAGATTTGTCCACTGCAGGCAATTCTAGACAGACTTTGGTCTGTATATTCTTTCACTGACTACTGACAAAGCCTGCCACTCAGGTGTAGACGGCTTCTGATGCAGGTTTTACAATTTCATATTTATTTCTTTGAACAATGTAATTGTTCCCGAGGATTCATTTTAGAAGAATGAATAACTACTTCGCTTATATCTTGTCTCTTTTGCTTTCCCAAGGCTCTCAGATTAGTTTCTTAATCTCATTGCTTATCCTTATAAGTCAAAAACAATGTCTATTGTTTGGAAGTTCTTAAAAAAAAGAAAGGGAGTGAAGAAAGTAGGGATTGTTTTGATCTTAGACATTATGGCTGAAAAAGTAGGAAAGAAAACTTAAATGATGTTATTCTACAGTTCTCTCCTAATTAGTATCCATGACCTGACTCATTGAGTCTTCTCTTTTGTTTCAACAGAGCAGTATTCTATGACTCTGACATCTACATTGACTTGGAAGAAGCCATATAATTTTTTTGACTCATTTGAATTAGTTCTGAAAAAAACAACATTGTGTTTTATTCTTTCCACAGTGTAACTGGCAAACGAGTAGGAGTTGAGATGGCATCTTTTATCATTATCCTCCCTATCTAACTAGATGCATACAACAAGCACTGAGATCTTACCTAATTTCAGAGGGTAAAAAAAAATCCACAAATTTCCTATTTAAGATAAAGGATTGTTTCTTCTTTTTTTGGAGGAAGATTAGCCCTGAGCTAACTAATGCCAGTCCTCCTCTTTTTTGCTGAGGAAGCCTGGACCTGAGCTAACATCCATGCCCATCTTCCTCTGCTTTATATGTGGGATGTCTACCACAGCATGGCGTGCCAAGTGGTGCCGTGTCCGCACCTGGGATCCGAACTGGTGATCCGCGGGCCACCGAGAAGAGGAACATGCCGAACTTAACTGCTGCACCACCGGGCTGGCCCCAAGGATTATTTCTTTTGCTTTAAAATACTCTCATTATTTTAACCTAGAAAGGAAATACATTGCTGACCACTTCATCAAAATGGTGTTTATCATTAGGATTATTGCTCATTTCACATTTGGAACATGAACAGGATCTGTGAAGTAACACAACATCCTTGACATTATTTATCGTTGCGATGGTCTGATTTTATGACTCTGTGGCCCCATTTGCCCATGTTGCAATCATACTGTGGAACAGGGCAGAAGTTGTCTTTCTGATGTATTGGCTCTCTTGACATGTTAAGCAACCCATCAATTTCAGTCTTGTTAGATATGCACGGAACTTTTATTGCACATTCAGTTCTGCTTAAAACTCCTTCTGCCATTGTTTCTTTCCTTCTCCCAATAACAATTTGTCTTGACCTCCTGTATAAATGCTGTTGTGTAGCCCTGCTCTAACTGTTAACTGTATGGAAAAGTGGTGTCCACTGAAAAGCCCTGGAATTTAAAAAGAAGTGAAAGTTAGAATGAGAGTCTAGGAAGATCTGTTCTCCAAGTCACTCAAGTAAAGTGCCTTCTGCAGAGGAGAACTGAAGTCAAATTAAGAACCTAGACAGAGCGGTCTTGCTTTTTACATCAGATGTAGGTTTGGGAACCACAGACCTGTATTTTATCTTTAACAACATGGGTGGGGTCTGAGCCACCTGGGCAGTGGCCCCTCCTCTAACAGGATGAGTGGCATCCAAGAGGCTGCTGAATGTGTTTCTCTTTTGCAGGTGGAAACACTAATATTTAGGGATTGCTTTGAAGGACACTGGAAAAACTTCTCTTCTGTTTCCCAGAGCTGTAGGCTCTCAAATGTACTTCAAGATTCACATTGAAGCCACAATATCTAAACCCCATGTGGAGTATCTGTCAGCAGTTGCCAGATGTAGCTATATTCCCTTTGCTGATTCTCTACTCTCGCCTGTGAATGTGTCAATCTTGCCAGGTTACATGGCACCATATTTCTCAGAAGCAATGAGGGACATGTTGGAGATCCCTTTGGATCTGGTTTGTTTGTCTTCTCTTTATGTCATATAATGTGGCACATTCCTCAAAAGATTTTAAAATAGAGGTTGGTTTAACTAGAGGAAATATTTATTTGAGGAATATGGTTATAGTGTGTGTTTTAGGTATACTCATGTGTCATATGCATAATGTTTTCCTGGGGAAAATATTTAACACGATTTTTTCTTATGTGTAGGAAATCAAATGAAGAGTTTGGGGATGCAGTGAGGGCTGAGATGAAACTTGATAAAAAGAGAGGGAAATATAATCATGGGTAAAAATCTAAATATATTAGCAAACAAAAAATTTACCTTCTCAGTAAAAAAAATACCATTTTCTTTGTCTTCTCTCTTCCATCCTTTCCCCAAATATTGGAGGCAAACATCTTTCAATATCTATTTTTAAAAGATTTTCCTCTGATGGTCTATTTTGAAAAATGTCAAAACTACAGAATATTTGCAAGAATAGTACAATCAACACCCATATGTCATTTACTTCGATTCACCAATTGATATTACGTTGTCACATTTGCTTTCTCTCTCTCTCTTTGATTATTTGATGACCCATTTTAACGTCAGCTGCAGATAATCATGGACCTTCAGTCCATATTTCAACATGTATCCTCTAAGAACAAGGACTTTCTCATACAAAACTGCAGTACAGTTATCAACTTGCTAAATTTAACATTGCTTTTACATTATTTAATTTATAGCTCACATTAACATTTCCATGCTAATCTCAATAACATCCTTTATCTTTTTTTTTTTTTAATCCAAGATCCAGTTAAGAATCATACATGGAACTTAGTTGTCATGATCAATATGAGGCATTAGAAACAAAACATGCCCTCCAGAAACACTTCTATCTAACAGTACTTTTTTATCTACAAAGGAGGCACTACCCTTCCAAATTCAGAAGGTTGCCTGCGTCGCTTGCTCTCTGTAAGCAGCTCCCCGGGCTGTGCTATTTGCTCGGTCTAGGCCTTTCTGGAGCTCTCCATCTCGACTTAATTGATTGTGGCATTCTAAAAAAGATAGGTATTTTGAGTTTTATTTTCATAGGACCATTCTTTCTCCCGAGATAAGGAAGGTAACACATAAATTTAGGCCAGTGGTTGGCAAATCTGTTCTGTGAGGACCAGATAGTAACTATTTTAGGCTTTGTGGGATTAAAGTGGTCTGTGTTCAACTACTCAACTCTGCAACTGAGGTTTCAAAGTACCACAGATGATCTGTAAGTGAATGGGCATGGTTGTTTTCCAATAAAACTTTATTTACAAATACAGGCATTGGCCAGGATTTCACCCAGGGACAATAGTTTTCTGACACTTCATCTAGGCTAACATGACAATAGGTGGTAATCATTAAGGAATTAGCCGTCTTGTGTAGCTTAATTTTACGTTAGCTGTAGCTTTCTGGAAAACAGTCCTTTTATAGGTAAAAAAAATTTCTTCTGGACCTTGGAGAATATGTAGCCTAACCTCAAGAGACAACAAACACCAGCTGAAGAAATTATTAAGCCTCCAGAAGTATTTTCCAATTGTGGATTATCACTGCGAGAGAGAAACTTAGTCTTCATAATGACAAAGTGTTCAAAGAACAAATAAAGTTAGAAAATTCTACTAGAAACCTCAGACCCACATTTCATAACAGCTATCTTGACCTGCTTCGGTGGACTTTAGGGACGGTAGTCCTAAAGTTATTGGTTATTGGGAAATACACTTTATCATGGTGGGTGGGGGTTTTAATGAGATCCTAATGACTCCAAAATATGGCCTCATATTCTGTCTACACTGGGGGCTGGTCTGGCTGGCCTCCTGAGCTGCTTTATTTCCACTTGCTCAAATACACATTGGCATAAGCTGTGCAAAGACTGGACGGCCGGGCCATCAGGCCCAGAGACTTCTGGCGCTCTCATAAGCTGAATGCCAACTTGCTCCCCTCGTCCTTCTGTCCTAAACTTGTGAGTTGAGTTGTGTGTCCTGCTAAATAGAACAACAGTACCAAGCCATTTCAAGTGTAATTTTTACAATTGAAATTTAACATTTGTATAGAAAAAAATGCACAAACTGTAAGTTGTACTACTTCAGGGAAGTTTTAGCAAGTAAATACGCTCACGTAACCGCTACTCAGACCAACACACAAAGCATCACAGACACCCAGGCGCCTCCCTGTTCATCCCTCCCAGTGTCCTCCCCACCAAGGAAAACCACTCTTCTGCTTTTTATTTTTATTTATTTTTATTTTATATTTATTTATTTTGAGAAAGATTAGCCCTAAGCTAACATCTGCTGCCAATCCTCCTCTTTTTGCTGAGGAAGACTGGCCCTGAGCTCACATCTGTGCCCATCTTCCTCTACTTTATATGTGGGACGCCTACAGTCCTACCTACCTACGCATGGCTTGCCAAGCGGTGCCATGTCCGGACCTGGGATCTGAATCAGGGAACCCTGGGCCACCGAAGCGGACCGTGTGCACTTAACCGCTGCCCTGCCGGCCGGCCCCTGCTTTTTATTTCATAGATTAGTTTTGCCTGCTTTTGATGTTATATAACTAGAATTATACAGTGTGTACTCTTTGGTGTCTGACTTCTTTTGCTTGACACTATGTTGGTGAGATTCAAACATTGTTTCTATGCCAGTAATTTATTCATTATCATTGCCGTAGAATATTCCATTATATGAATATTTCGCATTTTATTTATGTGTTCTGCTCTTGATGGAAATGAAGTTGTTTCAAGAAGTTGGCTGATACAACTAACTAAGAGTGCTGCTATGAACGTGCTTGTTCGTGTCTCTTTGATATTTTGGAACACATAGTACAGGAAAGTGGAATTGCTGAGTTGTGGGTTTTATACATATAAATTCAGCTTTAATAGCCACTACCAGTTTTCCAAAGTAATCACACCAATTTACACCCCCATCACCTGTATGGGAGTTTTAGTTCTAGCCCTTTTGATATTAGGTTGTCTATTCTTTCTGCTTGACCTCGAGGGGTTCTTACATATTTCAGACGCACGCCTTTTTAGAGTGTACGTATTGCAAATACCTTCTTCCACTCTATGCCATTTCACCCTCTTAATTGCATGTTTTGGTGAACAGAAGACCTTGATTTCAGTAATTTTCAATTTATCAATCTTTTCCCTTACAGTTAGTGCTTTTTGTGCTCTGTTCAAGAAAACTTGGCTTGCCTATAAGTAAGGACGATGTTCTTCTGGGTCTATTTTCTAGAAATTTTATCACTTTAGCTTTCACCTGTCACTCTTCAAGCCACCTGGAAATGATATTTTTGTGTGATATGAGGTAGAGGTCAAGATTCCAATTTTATAATATGAATACCCAACTGACCCTGGACTTTTTATCAAAAGGACCATTTTGTTCCCACTGCACTGCACTGTCAACTTTATCATAAATAAGTTACCATAGATGGGTCTTTGTACTGTTAAGTCAGTTAAATTTTTGTGAAATAAATAATATACTACTGATGCCATATGAGCTGGAATTTTTTTTGCTGGAAGGTTTTAAATTAAGGACTTTTTGTGTATATGACATATATATAATATATATAATATATATTTCTTGTGTCAATTTTGATATTTATGTTTTTCAAGGAATTTTATCAAAATTTCCAAATGTAGTACCATAATATTAATAGGATGATCTCATATTTTTTAATGTGCATAAGATTTGTAATTATCTACTACTTTTATTACTAGTATTTATGATTTGTTTTTACTTTCTTATTTTTTTCCTTAGCCTATCTTACTAGTGTTTACTCATTTTATTATTCTTTTCAAAGACTAACTCCAGTTTAATTTTTTTCAATTATGCACTTATTTCTATTTCAGTTCTAATCTTATCTTTATTATTTTCTTCCACTTTCTTCAGATTTAATTTACCATTCTTTTCCTAACTGATTGAGATGGATATTTGTATAATTTTCAGATTTTCTTCTTTTCTAATATGTGCATTCAAGAATATAAATTTTCTTCTAAGTATAGCTGCATTGTATGAACTATGTTATGTCATATTTTTCATTACCATTCAGTTAAAATATTATCTAATAGCCACTCTTGCCCCTGCAGCCCCAAAATAAGCAAATACCCTGGGGAAAAATGTGGTGCAGAATGTCAAGTTCATTTCTGTGAGGTTATCTTTTCTTGACAATCTTGACCTCTCAGGTCATGAATGCTTTTTTACCTTTGAACTTCTGGCTGCCAAAAGCTTAAACCATCAGTTTCTGCTCAGCCTGAAAGCTGTACTACTTATGCGCCAGCAAATACCTAGAAGGGAAAGTTGTGGAGAATATCAGGCAACTCCAATGCCTTCCTTCTTTCGAGCATCTTTAACTCTCATGTTCTGGCTGCCTTAGTTGCTTTCCCATTTCTTCCAAAGAGCTATTTTTTAAATGTTTTATTCAGTTTTTATGGATCTCCTCAGTGGGAAAGCTGGTCTGAATCAGATATTTTGTCATACCAAAGGCACAATTTGCCAAAGCAAATAGCTTTGGAGATGGAGAAAACCTTAGAGATTAAGGTTTCAGGACTGGTCAAGTGCTACAAATTACCTAATGGCAGAGCCGGCACGAGAGTCTGTAATTCTTGATTCCTTGTAAAGTACAAAGAACATGGGGATGTGGCTCTGGGGTCACAGATAGGCACACGTGGCAGGTGGAATGACTTATTCCTCTCCACAGCCTCAGGTTTAGGGGCAACCATTTTCTGATCCTGTAAGATCTCCCAAATTCCCCAACTATGGGAATCATAATTTTGAAAACGAGAAAAAAACAGACCTTCCAGCCATACCCCCAAACTGCCAATCTCTGTTGACAGCTGAGATTTTATTAAGCACAGTTCCTGCATTTACCACGTACTAGGAGTTACGCCAGGACTGTGGTTGCAAAGATGGAAAGCACGAGTTTTTCCACAAGCAGCTCACAGAGGAAGAGAGAGACAAACAAACAATAAGGAAATGACTTTTATGGGATGTAGGCAAGGTGCAATGCAGCACTGCGGAGGAGCAAAGAAATCCCTGGGGAATCAGGAGAGGCTTCTCTAAGGAGAGTTGAAGAAACTTTCTAGGCTCAAGATGGAGCTGCTCCTGCCCATGGTGCCACGTCAGCGATCGGAAACTTAGATAACTTTCGTGTCCCGGTGGATTCTCTGCTCGACTAGAAACAGTGTATCCTGTCGGCCATCCCCAAACGTCTAGCCAACTTTGGCTGTGGTTACTTCTTTGTTTCTATTTCTTTATCCTAGAAAAGTTGTCTGCCTTCTGCCCCATTTTGCCGTTCTCTGGATCCTTGGGAATGAAGACTGCCTGCTTCATGAAGTGCTAAATAGAACTGTTTGTATCACCTAAATTTTCTCTTTAATGATTTTTACCTTTTCTAACATATACACTCATGTATATGTTAAGCGTCCTGAACTGCACCCTCTACACACACACGGATACGCAGATCACCCACATTTTCAATGAACTATGCATCCAATTTTGTACGCTTTCATTTTCCTTTGTTCCAAATTATTCTCTTCTCTATAACCCAGGCTGGCAATCTGCTTTTGACCTCTTGATTTCTGTCTTGCCTCAGCTCCGCATTCACCCCTCAGATCTGCTGCTAGATCCTGGCTGCCTATTCCAGCTCCCTCATCAAACATGCGTCACAGTTTGTCTCCACAGAACGGCCTCTCAGCCTGCAGAAGCACCAGGAATCAGCCAGTGGTGTCCACAGGGCTCTGGATTTGCCTTCAAATCTTGGAAATAAATTAAACACATTTGCCTCTCCCGGCGAGTCTCAATCCTGAAATGTTAGTAAGCACCTGAAGTCCTTCCTACTCCCCCCGTTTTCATCTTTTCCTCCGAATCCTACAATATTTTTTGTGTTCCCAGGAAAAATGGTGAGTAGCAAAAGAATAAATGAATCTACCCCTTCTGTTGTAAAGAAATAACCAAGGCTTAGAGGCTTCTCCTTTCCTCTGCTCTGCCTCCATCCTCACCCCCCACTACCACTGGCAGAGCCAGGGGATTTTTCCTTCCCTGCTGCACAATTACAAGAGCAAATGGTATATAAAGTGAATTCTGGAAAAACTCTAAGTGTGATATTTATTATGGGTTGCATCATGGGTTCCTATTTCTTTCTGCTACGATACTTCTTGGAAATATAATGGAAACTAGAACAAAAATATCATTAAAAGTATATATAAACACTTTTTCTCTTCATTTATTAAATGCATACTTTTTCCAGGAAACTACTAAGGACTAGGAATTTAAGTATGAATAAGAAAAATCACCTCAATTCAAAGAAACCAGATAAATACACAGAGAATTAAAATAAATGGTGAGAATTATAGGATTACAAAGGACAGAATAGTTAATTTGGGTATTTTGAAAAAAGAATAACAAGAATTGTTCAGTGTTTGAACTATCTTGGAGGTATGATAGAAATTGCATAAAATTTCAAGCATGTAATTTGTAAAATGAGGTCTACCTGCCATTTCCTTAAACTCCACAAATTTATATAATTTTTTAAAAAGAGCAAAAACCTTAAGACTGAAGTGTTCCTGAGGATGGATTGAAAAGAGATTTTAAGGATGGAAGTAAATTCAAGTAAACAGCCAAAGCACCAGGACTCGCATCCGTTATACTAAAGAGGTTTGTTTACTGCCCTCTGTGGCAGGATGCTAAGTATGGACCAGAGAGATGTATTGTGTAGGACTCCGGCCAAGGAGTTAGGTGGCATTCTAGTCTCAGCTCTACCACAAATGTGCTTCCTGACCTTGGCTAAATATCTTAACTTCCCTTTCTTTTCGGAATTACTCTGTTCCACTGACATTTGGATTATTTTCTTCTTTATGGATGGCCATTGCCATGGGCCTATCTTCAATGCGCTGTCATTTCAAAGGACAAATACACGATGTTTTTGCTCAGATTTGCATACCAAGTTCAAGAGGCTTTAAGTCCAAATTTACAAAATGATTATAGTTCCACTAATCAGGATAAGTAGTGCAATTAGAATCGATTCCAAAACTCCATGATGAAACCTGTGGAAACATCCACGTTATTAAGAGATAAATTTGGATGTTTCTTCTTTTAATAGAGACAGTCTTGAAAATGAACGAAATGTTAGACAAAAGGGAAAAAGAGCAGATAAGCATTGAATAGAGCAAAGAAGATGTGTATATATGAAAATCAAATGGAATATACAGAGGCCAGCTCTAGTTTACACAAGAGCCAGATGGAGCAGAGGAACGTGTTGAGCTGCAATGCTGACCACTCTGGGTGTCCTGGAGCTAAAGTGACCCATCAGAGTTGTCCCATGTTGAGCCAAAATGTCCTTGAGATACAAATATCCTTAGACTATAAAGGTAAATTACAACAGGCTATATTGGCTATTTTGGCTCCATGCAAACATTTTCACGGCAAATATTCTTGGTGGTTTCCTCACCACGCACCTTCCCACGATCGTTTTTGGCCCTCTGCATGTGGCCAATCCCTCCTCATTCCAAGGCTTATCTACAGTTAGAGTGACATATTAACTTTATGAACAGTAAACCCAGTGTCTTGTGAGTCTAGAGAACTGCTTGGGCTACAAAACTTGCCTGTGCCTGCATGTAGAGGACTACCCCAGCGCCATGTTGAAGAGTTCCCTATGGTCCTTGCTCCATCCACGCAGCAGCCTTCCTCACCCCGACATAGCCCGCGGCTGGCAAGGCAGGAAACGATCTCAACTCTTTCTTTAGCCGGAGCTATATTTAGGACCTCTAGCCATATTTCCACATCTGTACAGCCCTAGATCTAGGCCCAGAGCCATTCTGTCTGTCTGTCTAGCTGCCTACCTATCATTTTCCCTGAAATATTTGCATTAAAATTGATGGCAAAGCTTAGTTGTCCATTCAAGACTGCAAGTTACCTCAGAGCATGCCTTCTTTCTTTAGAAGGGGCCCAGAATCACCCACAGTCATATAATTTTGGAGACAATCTTCACTTAATAGGTGTGGGGAAGCTGGGATACGGGTGAAGTAATTCAAATGCAAATGTCTTAGACTGTATCATTAAACATTTGTTATGTCACATAAAGGCCTCTCAGAGAGAGGAGGGGGACTGTGAAAGACAGAGTGAGATTGAGGTGGCCCTTCCTTCCACTGGAAGCCTTCAGGAGTGGGGCAGGGACCAAGAGCAGGCGTCAAGGGTACCCCGAGAGTTGTGGGAGGTGTGGGTTTTAAGCTGTAGTTAATCTGCATGAGGTGAGAACACAGACTGAATGATGACAGTAGGAGAAGTCAGGAGCCTGAGCACCAGGGATGGGAAAAGACAGCTGGCAGAGGGGGGTGCATGGTCACAATGACAGACTGATTCCCAGAGCCTGGAGCTCTTGCAGTCTTGTAGGTGGGCCCTTCTGGGGAGCAGACGGACAGATTTGCTCACTTTACTTCATACTCATTTTTCTCTGCTGTGATTTGCTCTAACAAGTTGGAGAGATGGATTTAAGGGGCCCTCTACATGTAGAGTAAGCATGACTCTAAGAAAGCTCTAGCACTGCATCCTTCAGAGAATAAATAATAACGACTGATCCCCCGCATTTTATAGGTGAGGAGATAAGGCTTAGAGCGGTTAAACAGGTGGCCCTGAATCTGACTTCTCACAACAGACGAATTCTGTTCTGCTTCATTCCAAACCGCTGACTTTGAACCACTCTGCTCAAAAATTGTTCAATAAATGTTGCACAAAGAAAACATATTCTCAAAGTTGCTGTTAAAGAAGTTCAAGGCTCCTCATCCCTGTTTTCATAGGGCAAGCAGATAAAGACAGAACAGAGGAATAGTATCTGTTAGATAGCTCCCAATAAAACTTCCACTTGTCCTCTATTACTACTCGTAGTTAATGCTGTTAAGAGGATCATTAATTAAAAACAATACCTTTTGTCTATGTGGTGTTTGCAACTTACAAAATGTTTTCATAGACATTCTCTCTTCTTTCATTTGATTATGTTTCAGTTCTATGCAATTTATCATTTCAGCCCTAATTTCATGATTCCAAATATTGAGTAAAACGTTGGGAGAGGGAGGAAATGGGAAAATCTGTTCATCAGCCATGGCTGCTGGAGACACACTATCCATGTGATTGATTGATTTTTCCCATTCTATCAGGATGTTGTGTTATAAGCCTCAATCTAACCTTTGAAAAAAGAAAAAAAAAGTTGAAAATATATGCAATATTTTTCATCTGGCAGGTTTCCTAGATATTTCAAATATATTTTATTTACCAGCATCGAAAGTTAAAGTAGGCTGTCATGCAGTGCCATTTCATTCAATCACTTCTTTTTTTTCATCTATTCCTACCTGCCTCTTGAAAAATTCATTTATCTGTCTTTCCAGATTCATACCACTATAAATAAACATACACACATACACACCTAGCATCAAAATATGTAAAATAAAGTTTGGGTTAGTGACATTCTATATAATTTGTTGACAAATGCTCACAGAGAAATCATGAACTCTGAATTATTAAAACTAAGGTCTCTGACATAGTAGTTGATTAATAGGAATAAAATTCGTTTTATCATTATGACAATCAAATACATTGATTATATTTGGTTATCAGAATTGCAAAGTTAAGGGGCTGGAAATCAGATAAAGGACAGTCCCCCAGTTTTCAACAAGATGACTCTTAATCCCTCTGCTCCCACCAATTAGAGCTTCTCAGAACTTGTTTCTCTCGTATCTCAGATGATCCTGACTTTGGACTAGGTTCTTCGATTAAGTATCTTTCACCCTTCTTTGCATAGTGTGTGTTTGTTATGCTATAAAAGCATGTGGTTAGAAATTTTTTAAGAGATCTCTGTATCTCAACAGTGAATCCCTGTCCCGATTAATTCTTGACACATACAAAGGCCCTGAATTTTCACAGCAATCGCAAAGTCCTTGGTGAATCATCCTTCCATTTTTGAATGAAGGATCTACTCATCCCAGGTGTTACCCTCACGGGTGAGTTCCTGGCCACCATGATGGCCTCCGCTAGAGTCACTGGGAGTTGGTCACACTATGCAGTCCTCTGTAGTTATCCTCACAGAGCTCTTCTTGGAGGAAAAGAAGACACAAGTGGCACCTGAACACAAGAGTGGCATCTGATGCTCCTGCAATAAGATACTATTTCAGGAAAGGCTCACATCGGAAAGATGGCCCAAATAGTCACTATCCAATCGCTGAAGTTTACCAGTGCCAATTCTTTGCCCAGATCACATCACATCACATCACATCACATCAATCACCTTTGGAGCTGTAACGCTCTTCCAGGTTGTAGGTGAGTTCAACCACTCACTGTATCTAACTGCAACCTCAGAGCTAGCATCTTATTCTTAGCAGTGAAGTTGGATGTTCCCTCCCAAAGATCTCCACCCTCATTGTTTGTAGGTTGATGTGGGGTCTTGCTTGTACCCCAACCTCCCAATGTCAGGCACTAAAAGGCCATTGATACTATAACCTAAGACTTTCAGGGAGCAGCAACAGCACAAAGACTATCCCAACCGAAGCCAGATACTTAGCAGTCTCTGAAGGACAGACATCTAGCAAACTCTGTACACAGTATTCTGAAGAGCGGACACTGGGGAGGGGAGACTTCTTGAAAGGAATCCAGCCAACAGAGGATAGAAAGCTTTGATTTAGGCTGTAAGGCCCTGTCCCAGAAGTCTTTCTGGTAATTCATATTATCTGAAGGCATGGATATTTGAGAAAGTAAGTCTGACCGTCTATTCTAGCAAACAAGTAAAAGAGTTTTCTTGAGGTATGGAAATTCTTGGTCTGGGAAACAGCAAGCCAAGTTTCTATTCCTGTCTTTTTTTCTCTTTAGATACTGCAATCATTACAGTTAATCAGACTATAGTTTCAAGTTATTAAAATATTGAAGATCAAGACTTTTGATGGTAAGGAGATTACATTTTGAATGGAAAAATGGGAAAATATAAAACAGAAAGCACAAATTGTATACCATGCAGGGATCTTAGAAATAACCCGCAGAGCAAATAATGGTTTATAGAGATGCTTTGAAGGATTCCAAAGATTTTTTTTTTAATTAAAAGTTAAGAACTCTTGGAGCTGGCCCAGTGACATAGTGGTTAAGTTTGCACTCTCTGCTTTGGCGGCCTGGGGTTCATGGGTTCAGATCCCAGGCGTGGACCTACACACAACTCATCAAGCCATCATGTGGCAGCGTTCCACATATAAAATAGAGGAAGACTGGCACAGATGTTAGCTCAGGGACAATCTTTCTCATCAAGGAAAAAAAAAGTTAAGAAGTCTCTATTGACAAAGATTACAAAGCAAATGTTATTACTTTGCCAACAATTCTTAAAAATTCAGAAGTCTGAGTTGACGTAGTGTCTTTGCCAAAGGGAAAAGAATTCCTAATTTTAAAGAATTTTACATATACCTGAGTTTACTAATTATTTCACTAGCCAATTAAAAAAAACCTAGCAATTAGAAAGATATTATAAAATTAATGTAAGAGACTATAAGATAGGAAAAGGAAGGGAAAAATGGGATGATTTTTTAAATTCACATGATTACTTATAAAGGATATATTTTCTACTATCAGTAGAACATGAAATCTACTTTTTCTTTTGCTTATTGCAGAAGCTCAGTTTTAAAAAACCTGCCACTTTGTTTTCTTTTTTATACATTTTCACATGCTTGTGTTAAGTGAAACCTGCCTCTCTTTAATTGTTTATGGCCTTGATCATTTCAATAGCACTAATTCTATGTTATAGCATCAACAGTTTTTATAATACCGAATACATACTCAGAAATGAGTAGGCAAAAACAATCCAGCAGAAATGAGCAATTTGAGATTTATTGTCTATCTCCTCTCTGATGCAGGTGAATATGCTTTTGTTCTGACTTTTTTCCCTGGGATATCTCTAAGAGTTTCCCCTATATAATCCTGGCTTTAGCAAATTCTTTTCCACCCACTGTCTGTTGCTAAATTAGGGGGTGAAATATAGGTGGTGAAATCAGACAGACCTGGGTTCCCATTCCAGCTGTGCCGCCAAGAGTCAGTCTAGACGAGTCACTTAATGCGCAGAGACCCAGCATCCTCATCTGTAAGAGGGGTTAACAATGCCTGGTTGGTACGAGTGTGGTGGAATTGAGTTGATGTTCTCCATGCGTCCAGCTTTAGTGTCTCCCACAGAGTTGGTGCTCAATAAATGGTAGATTGTGGCAGTACAAGTGGAAACAGGCTGGTTCCCAGACAAATTTAGCTAGTTTAGTCTTTCTCAACAGTCTTTTCTTGGCGTGGTCTCTCTTTTTAAATGAACGCTATTGTACGAGGAGGAGTACAAACTTGGTCAATAAACAAATGAATAAATGAAAATCCTCTGGCTATTGCATTACCCGGAGTTCTCAGCAGCCCTTTCCCAAATTCTTTGTCTCCAGCTCTCTCTACTCCTCTACCCACCTTCTCTGTTTGGACAAAGAACAAGCATATATTCTTGTATGAATCACCTATTACTAAACTACTTATGCATAGTTCATATGAGCACACGAAGTGTCTTTCTTAAGACCTTAACTGTTTAAAAATAGCTATTATGACCTTCAATGATTCCTTGATCATATTAGGATCTTTTAGCACTAAAAAATTTATGTAAAATACCCAGGAGAACATAATACAGGATAGAAACTCAAGTGAAGTTGAGTTAAAATCCCTTCTCAATACCCCCACCTTACTCTACTATGGTAGTTATTACTCTCTAATATATATTTTTGGCTCATACATCCTCCAATAAACTGTGACTAGTCGTAGGGCAGAGTCTTTGCATTAAAGAACCCAGCACACAGCCTAGCCCATAATAGGCGTTCAATGCGAATTTGTTGAATGAACAGAATGGTTTGCCAATGTTTTAAATACTAGTTCTTCATTAATCCCACTAAGAAAAATTTTACAATAAATAGAATTCAATTTTACAATAAATAAAATCACTTCTGCCTCGTATCAGATTTTTAAAAATCTAAGAGTTGGAATACTTGGCTGTTTAAATTAAACTGATGAATCCCACTCATATAAAAAGGTGAAATGAGACATTCATTCTAAGCCTAAAATGCTCCACTGAAACAAAGTAAAGGAGTGGTCATCTGACAATGTTGAGCCTGAAAGAAGGCTTGTTTATTGTTGTTTTAGTCAAGTTCAAAGCACCAGAACAAAGACTCCCTGTGCTCCTTCTGCAGAGGTCACCATCCTTAGAAGAGAGCATTTCCACCGAGCTCCTCTCCCTGATGCTGGGGAGGGAAGATGGGCGAGTCACAGTTCCCAACTGTGGAGTCAAGAGAACTTAGGTGGAAAGTGAACGAGTGACCTGAAGTAAACCAGGCAGAGTTAGGAGACCTTGGCAAGGAAGGACCTCTGCCTGCTCAGCCAGTCAATGGTTCTCGACAGGTAGCATCCCTGTCCAGGAAATCAAATTTTGTAACATGGGAGCCAATTATTAACTGGCAACCGTGCCTACTGCCAAATAAATTATCAGACAGGTTGTTCTTGGGGGCCCCTTCCCTACTTATAAGGTCACGCAACATATTAAAATATATTTAAATAGGGCCAGCCCCATGGCTGAGTGGTTAAGTGTGCACGCTCCACTTTGGTGGCCCAGGGTTTCGCCAGTTAGAATCCTGGGCGCGGACATGGCACCTCTCATCAAGCCGCGCTGAGGCGGCGTCCCACATGCTACAACTAGAGGGACCCCCCCCCCCCAACTAAAATTACACAACTATGTACTAGCGGGCTTTGGGGAGAAGAAGGAAAAATAAAATCTCTAAAAAAATGTATTTAAATAAAACTTGTTTTAGAATGAATTTAAGTAGTGTACATAGAGGCTATTTCTATAACTGTCAGATGGCTAATTGTAATAATACTGTACAGATTTGTTTCCTTGCCTACAATAAGTTTTGTTCAATGACAATTCCTGATGAACCAATTTAATAATCACTTCCTAACTGTGTGGGAATCATTCTTTGTAATGAAGACAATGTTTTCTATCTTTCTCTTGATTTTATTTATTTCAAATACAATATTGTCACAACAGAAAAGAAGGCTATCCAATTTACCTTTGTGGTAAGTCTACAGGGGTTTTCAAAAGGCTGTGATGTGTGTTTTGTGGGTGACCTAAAGTACCAATTGTTGGAAAGTAGACAAGTGATTAATCATTTCAAGGGAAGAAGGAGTGAAATTGCGAAATGTCTTAGATGAGAGCCGTGAGGAAGTATCTTCCCTCTCACTTTATAAAGTAAGTTGTATCAAAATCTTTGTTTCCTGCCAAGCAAGAAATCTTATATCAAATATAAGACTAATTTTTTAAATGTTCACACAGGAAGGCAGTAACATGACATTTGTGAATGTTTATGCCAAGAAAGGCAGTGTATTCTTCCAACAAACAATTATTAAGCATCTGCTGTGTGCCAAGCATTTTAGTCCCTGTGAACACATAACCTTGTGGGAAGTATGCAAATATTGACAATGAACTACAATGTTGGCAAAAAAGAGGTACACACAAGAAACAACGGAATCACAGAGACATTAACGTGTTTGCCCAAAGTAGTCAGAAAAGATGTCACTGGATTTTTTGACTCAGTGCTTTTTTTTCTACGACATTCTAACAAACAGCTTAGACTGATCTGAACTCATTTTTGTTCCGCCACCACCAAAACCAACTCCCACACACACCCCACTCCACCCTCCCTAAACTCAACACTTGGACCAGTTCTGTGCCAGTCATTGGGGTAAATTTCTCCCCCTGTCTTTTCCTTGGGCTCACCAGTCCTCACCATCAAAGTGGCTAGACATCTAACTGGCTGGTGAGCTTTCAGGCCTAAAGTGAAGGGCCAAGGGGGTCACTAAGCTTGTTATTGGTGAAGCCATAGCCCAGAGGCAGTCGCTAAGTCTTTCCGGTCCTTCTAAGCCTAGCTAGGCCCTAACTCTTTGAAACCAAACTGTTCTATTCATTCATTAAAGAGATTTTTATTGAGCTCTACCAGTGCTAGGCTCTATTTTGGGAGCTGAGAATAGAGTAGTAAAACTAACAGAGAAAGTTTCCACCTTCCTAGGAAATTGAGGTGGTGAGGGGGTGAATTCATTTGCTCAGGGTCACACTGAAAGCCACTGGCAGAATCAGGCTTAGCCTTGCATGTCTCCTAACCCCCAGAAATCACAGAGATGTTTTTCTGCTGTTATAGTTTTGCTACTTACATGTTGACCTTGAATGCTCAGGATTCTGAAAGTGTGTGTAAGTGTGTGTGTGTGTTATGTGAGAGAGACAAATGCGCACAAGCACATGTGGTATATGCCTAGCTTCCCGGATCCTCCTGGTATCTTCATTTCACTTAGCCCATTGCTTATCAGTAATTTTATTCTCTATTTAGGTAAATTTTAGATAGTATTTTAAGCATAGGGAGTCCTCAATAAATATTTATAGAATGGATGAACATGTGAAATGCCTAGTGAACATTTTATTAGGACTATATTAATTGTGCAGAAACATGCAGTAAAAAAACAATTCGTAAATAGGAAAGAATCTCAGAATGAGGATGATATGAGAAAGCCAACCCTCTGATTTGAAACCATTCTATTTCCAAAACATGCTTCTTTCTAGTTTCTTCACCTAGGGTCAATTATTGAATTGGTTTGGCAAAAATTTGTGTTGTTCTCAAACCCATTTTCAAATTTAGCTAGGATTTCTGAAAGGCTGCCAATGGTCATTTTACACAGCAAAGTACTCTCACCCCAAATGTCTGAACTGTGACACAGCAGGTGACACAATCACTTCAGCCGTCTAGCAATCACTGTGAATGACTCTCTGCCATCAGTGCTGATTGGGAAAGTGGCTGAAACGGGAAGGACACACACATATGTTCAGCCCGAGTTGGCTATATCTTTCCTCTCAACCTGCCTCTCAAAGCTTCTTTGTTGTTAATAATTTTCCTTCATTATAACCCAAGAGATTTCATGTGAGTGAAAGAATTAATTCCATTTGCTATAATGAACACAATTTTTTGAATTTCTAATATACTCTCAGTGGCATGTTTTTCTCCCCTTGTCACGGTTCTGGGGCTAAATGATTTCTGTGGTTGTCTTTTCTTTCTCTGGGACCTGCTTTACTGGTCAGGAGGCAAGCTTTAGCTCTGAAATCCACTGTGTATATTCAAGCCGTGGTGAAAATTGTATCTAATTTATTCTCTGAAATGTAAAAAACAATATTGGGGAAGAAGCTAGAAATCAAAAGGTAATAAGGTTTGAGGAACAATTCTGCCGCAGCTGTCAGAATGCTGATAAAAGACAGTCTCTCTCCATTTTAATCAGCCATTTCAAAGTTGGGAGAAAGGGAAAGATAGGGGACCAGTCCTGTACTTTGCTTCCCCAGTGACTGAAAGGAGACTCCAAGAAAGAGACAGATTGAGGCTCCACAGCTAAGGCTGAAGGTACTTGTGTCATTTGTGATAAATCTCAAGCTTGTGTCTGAAGGACCGGCATCTTCTCAAAGATCTGAGCCTGGGCCCCCCTATCCCACACCCTCCCAGGGAGCAGCAGATTGACTAAATGCCAATCTGCCCCCTGGAACCGGAAGAAGGATGCTCTTGAAATAATTTCCTATGATGGGCAGCACCTGGAGTAGGGGGTTTTGCACATTGGTTCTTTTGATAAAACAACACTGCACTAAAGAATCTCTATGAATCTGAAGAATGTCTATTTGTGCAGGAGTTAGTAGTAATTTTTAATTCCATATTATTTTCTTTTACTTATTTTAGATGTTTGTGTTTATATGCTTATTTTATTTATATATTTTCTTTACTTATAGTTATTTAATAAATATGTAGTTATCAATATATTTTATATTAAAACATAAGAAATACTTTGGGGAGGCTGAGTTATTTTTCATTGGGTTCTCCAGAGGCAGAACCAGAGTTCATTTGCAGGGAGATCCTGGAAAACACTGACAAAGGAGGGAGAAAGAAAACTGGGATGGGAAGGAAGCAATACAGATGTATAATGAGCAAGGACTGCTATTGGCATCTGGGGCTCAGGCCCTCAGGAGGCTTCTAAGCCACTTTGTAAAATGTGGCTCAGAGCTCTCCAATCCAAAAGATGAGGGAGCTGGGGTATTTATCCACCAACATCTGTTCCATCACTGGTTGAGGGTTGCTGCCAGGGGCATTGGCACCAAGAAACCTTGGGCCTGAGCTTCACACAGACTGAGCACACACCTGTAGCCAGAGAAAGCCCTTGAGTGGAAAGTTAGAAGTCGGCAGTAAGAAGCTATGGGCGTCCTCAGGAGTGATGAGCACCGGCGGAGATGGACAGGCTTCAGCAGCATCTGCTACCATGTGCTGGACCCAACTTCTGTGTGAGGAGAATCATTTTTGGAAGGATGCTAACTGAACAGTACAGGAAATGAAGGATGAGAATTTGGTCAAAGGATTCTGGGGGCTGGGAAATTGCTCCTCCTCTGGTCCTCTGTCGTCTTTAGCCATGTTTTAAAGTTTTTTCCTAAAAAGAAAGAAAAATCTTTGAGAATTGCATGTAAATAAGTAGAACGTAAAAGCATTCTCCCCGTATTTTCTGCAGAAAACCTCCAGTTCCGCTGTTTTCCCAAGCATTTCTGGCCCTACTTCATAACAATTATAATTTACTGTTTTCTGTCCTGTTAGTTTTCAGTGTTCTCACTCTTACTAACTCATTTGACCTTGAGGGGGCAGACAGGCCATTCTCATCTACATTTTCACAAGAAGCAGCTAAAAGCACATAGTTATTAAATGAATTGCTCAATAAAGCCAGGGATAGAATCTAGGTCTTAATAAATATTTATTGAACATCTATATTCCAGAAACTGTGCTCAGTTTGGGGATATAGAGATTAATAAGACATGGCCCTCATCCTTGAGGAAGTCGCAGGCTACTGAGAGAAATGGATGTATAAAGAATTCAACTATGATACAATGTAGTATTCACTAAAACAGATGTTAAAATACTGTAGGAATAAAGAAGAGTTAGCAGGTCAATCTTCCTGAAGGAGCTGGCTGGGTGTTTTTGGTCAAGATGGGTAGGTCAAGATGGGGTCAAACAACTCCAAACTCTTAGGGCCTTAACCCAATAGGGATTTATTTCTCACATATAAAAATTCTGCTGTGATCTGGTCAGTCACATGGACAACTGTTCTCTGTGTGGTGACATAGTGGCCCAGAGCTGCAGAAAGGTTCACCATCCTGTAGGTCCATGATATTGAACGCTTGGCCTCCTCACTTAGTTCATCAGGGAAAAAGAAAATATAGGGTTGGGCACAGGCTCTTAGATGTTTCCACAGAGAAGTGGCAAATGAACTTCTCACACTGCATTGGCCAAAGCAAGTCACATGGCCACACTTAAGTACAAGGGGTGTGGAATTGCAGTCTTGCATGTGTCTGGGAAAAGAAAAGAATCAGAAATATTGGTGAACAGCATAATTGGTTTCTACAGGAAGGAATATTTGAAATGAGCCTAGGATAATGATTGGGGGAAAGGCTTTCTCAGCAGACAAAAGAATCTGTGTAAAGGCACAGAGCTATGACATGGCCTGACAAGTTCAGAGATCAAAGTTTAGGAACTTTAAGGACCCCAGAGTACATGTAGGGAAGTGGTAGGAGATAATATTGGTGAGGTTAACAAGAGCCAAATAATCAAGGAATAAATGATTCGGGATGTTATCATCATAGAACCAGCAGAAGTTTATAAGCATGAGAGATACGTGATCAGCTGTGGTTTGTTAGAAAGATACCTCATGTTAATGGAGAATCATTACATTGTGACACCTCTCAGCAGACACAAATTTCTGAGTCTATCTGAAAGTAACTGAACAATCTAGCAGAGCGAGTGTTTGAGCATGGAAGGAGCAGCAAGGGCGAGGTAGATTCAGAGAGTTAGGCTGGGTCATGTCCAACCTGGCCTGGCCTCATTCTCCAATGTTGTTTTGGGTTCATGGGCACCAAAGCATATAAGTACCGATGCACATAAGCAAGACCCATCCTTCATGTGTATCTTGGCAGGGTGGACATGGAGTGGTGTCTCCATCATGTACCCTTGTTTATGACTTTACCTTATAGTTTTGTCATTTGTTTTCCATCTTATGATCAAAGAATGAGGTGGTAGGTATTTTTCCTGTTGTCAGAATTAAATAGGGTAGAGCAAACTTTTCATATAAAAGATAGATAGCAAAGATGGAGGGCAGGCAAGAATTCAAAGGCTAAATTGTAGGTGTGAGCCAAAATAACACTCTTCAGAACTTTTGTCCTCATAGGGCTGATTAGAAAATGACATGATATCAAGTCAATTCTCTAATCTGTACCTTTTCCAAGCACCCTAGAGGAAGATGCACATTCTCATGTGCTTAAGCTCATGATTCAGCATTTTATTGGGTACTAAAATGGTAATGAGAGCAGTAGACACATAGTAGGTCCTCTATAAAGAAAGATGACTTGAACTAAATTAATTATTTATGTTTCTTTCCTCACCACATTGTAAATTCCTCAAAGACCATGACTATTTCTTATGGATCTTTACATCCCTAGTGCATAGGTTGGTGCCTGGTACTTTAGTGCCTGGTGTTCAATAAATGTTGATTGAATGGAACTGAATTGACCAAATAACCACTCCCAAGTGCTAGTTAATGCTACACAAGCCTAAAAGAATGAAGACATCTTGCCAACACACGAATAGATTGCATTACAGATTCTAATCAAGCCAAGTCAAAGTAGACCATTTATTTGGAATATGAAAGTAAACGGTGAGAGAGACAAGCTCACAACTTGACCCACAGACACAGTCTTAAACAACACGTATGCACAGTCACGGAGGGGGAGAAAAGCAGTCTGCTCTGATGTGCTTGGGCCAGTTAGATATATTACTCTAATTCAGCTGCAAGCAATTCCCAGCTCACTTTTACAAATAGCATGAGAAGGGTCTCCTGCTGATTCTGGCCGGCAGTTCTACTGAGGATAAACAGCCTAGAGCATAGTTTTCGAAGGATGACCTGATTTTCTTCAGAATTTCAATCAAGCCCAGCCAACATCCTGCAGTTGTACCTTTGCAGGATTGCCTTCCAACCTGACACTCTATCAAGACACTGCCCTAGGTTTGATGGCATCATCTTATGCCATATAAATGGAGAGAAATAGAATTCTGAAAATTTAATAAATATGTCCTTGTTGACTCATTTTCCTGTTTTCTGTTCTTCAGAGTTTCAAGGGACCAATAGCATCAGCATTCCTAACATTCTTGACTTCTATGCTCATTATAGACCACAATCCTTAACACTTTCTTTTCCACTAATCTAACAAGCCCTGTTGATTTCACCAAAAATTTATTTTAATTTGTCTACTTTTTTCTACCTCCACCATCACCACCACATCTCTTCAATCTCTCATTCTTCCTTCAGGTAGAAGGCCTTAAAATTAAAACCTGGTTACATTATTCCTTTGCTTAAAAGCTTTCCACAGTTTTCCAAAGCCATGGAAACATGCCACAAGACTGAGACCTTTCATGTTCTGGTTCCTGCCTGAGTCTTGAGGCTCCTCTTTCACCGCTCACCCCCTCCACCTCAGGGATCCCACCACAGTTCATCTTTCATTCACCTCCTTCTCTCACCTAGGCCTAAAATGCTTCTCCTCCCCCAGCACATTCACTTCCCCTTTAGTCTAGTTAATTCCTATTCATCCTTCTGATTTCACGTTAAGCTACTTCCGTGGGTTTTTCCTACTCTACCCCCATCCCTCAGACTAATTCATGTCGCTCTGTTAAATGATCTGGTAGCACCTTGCACCTTTTCCTCACAGCACTTAGATTTATATTTTTGTTAATTTCTGTGAGTAATAGGAGGGTGTGGATTGGATCTGTTTTGCTTGCCATTGTCGTCTCAGCACTAGCCGTGCGTCTGACCTGCAGTGGATCTTCAGCATATACTTACGTGATGTTAAATGAATGAAGAGTGCCTCCTTGTTCACCAGTGTGTGCGGAACGCATAAGAGGGTGAGTGACCTGGGCTTGTTCAGGGAGCCTGCCTTACACACAGAACATCTCTAGCAACCTACTTTTGAGATGTCAAGGATACAAGATAGGCCTACTTCAATTTTCACTCAATATTAAGTTTTGAGGTTCCAGGGTAGAATGTGAATTTATGTTATGATATTTAAATTAATTTTACATTTATATTCTTAGCAATGTTTTAATGTAAGAGTTACTCCCCTTCCTTCCATAGCCAAGTAAAAAAGAGCTATATTGTCTATCTCTATATCCTCTCCTCCCACCCGTGCTTCAACCAATTGCAATCTGGTTTTAGACTACTTTTGCAATGAAACTGTTTTGTGTCAGTTTCAGTTTATCGATAGTGATGCTATCAGTTAGGGGGGCCTAGGGGCACTCACCTGGGCCCGTACTACTTGTGGAGAACCCTACAGACATTTCCCCAGTTGAAGCCAATGTTGTGGCTGGACTCGCCCTTATGGTTCTTATTATGATCGCAAGATGCACCTCAGCAACAAACATCAGGGAACTTTTAAAAAACAAAGTTTATTACTTTCAGGTTCTGGAGGGTACATGACACACCCAGGACCACACAGTGAGGTTGCAGGTAGAGAGAGTGTGTGGGCCTGGGGTTCTGTCTTTACCGGAGTCCAGGATACCTAGCATTTCATGCGTTTACTCTTTATTGGTGAATTTAAACCACAAGAGCAGGAATTAAAGCATGGAAAGGGAAAGTGGTCAGTTATCTAGGTCACTCAGGGTTTTCTAAAGGGAGAACTTCATGGGTGAAGCAGGCTGCTCTAGCTGGTTGTGTAGCTGGCAATGTGTTTATTCAAGATGGAGGTCTTTGAAATGGATGCCTTGGCAGTCGAAAGCTTAATGTCAGGCACTTACATTACAGTCGAGAAAAGCTACTTGTCAGGTGCCTACACTGCACTAACCCTTCCTCATTTCCCTTGCTAAGGATATCAACAACTTCCAAATTGCTAAGTCCATTGGACTTATTTTAGTCATCAGCTCTTTTGATCCCCAAGAAGAACGTGACACAGTCAACCAAACCCTCCCCCTGCAGATTCTGTTAGGTCCCTTTGCTTACTTACCTCTTATTGTCTGACCTGTCTTCTCACGCCCTTGCCTCTGTCTACCTGCTAGCCTCTTTTCCCAATCTTGTACTGTAAGCTCAGCAAAGGGGGAAGAAAAAAAACCTTATAAATTTCCCAAGCTGTATCACACTCTTTCACACTTTCGTCCTTTGCGCATGCTATTCCCTCTTCCTGGAAATCCCTTCGTCTGTTTGCCTACCTTGAAACCTCATTTCAACCTTGCCTCCAGCTGAAATAAATTTCTAGGCCCAAGATAGAGCCACTCTTGCCCACGGTGCCAGGTCAGCAAATCGAAACTTAGATAACTTTTGTGTTCCTATCAATGCTCCGCTTGACCAGAAATGCAGTGCTCCCACCCGGTCAGTCCCCAAACACCAAGCCAGCTCCGTCTCCATACTTAGTTCCTTGTTCTTTATTCATTTTCTATTTTTCTCTTCCTTATTTCTTATTTTTTATCCTATAAAAGCTGCTTGCTTTCCACCCCATTTTGCAGTTTTCTAGACCCTTGGGAATGGAGACTGCCCGCTTCATGAATTGTTAAAGAAAATTTGTTGTATCATCTAAATTGCCCTCTTTAAATTTTTTTTTTTGGAGGAAGACTGGCCCTGAGCTAACATCCGTGCCCATCTTCCTCTACTTTATATGTGGGACGCCTACCACAGCATGGCTTGCCAAGCGGTGCCATGTCCGCACCCGGGATCTGGGCCAGCAAACCTGGGACCGCCAAAGAGGAATGTGCGAACTTAACCGCTGCACCACTGGGCTGGTTCCCCTCTTTAATCATTTTTAACAGACATTAGCTACTGCAGAACTATAAATTTGTGCTCTGAAAAGAGTGATGTTTTATGTTTTTTATCCCTTTTTTGTACATTTAATTAATTTTGTCCTTATTTGTACATTTAATTGTGTACCTTTAATTTTTTCAGTAAAATTCCTATGGGAAAAATTCTTGTCTCAATTATACTAAGGGACCAAGGAAATAGAATTTTGATTTGTTGACTTTCAAACTAGTAGTATTGATTGATTGATTGATTAATCATTTACTAAGTTGCTGGGCCATGGAACTTTAAAAAGCAACACAGCAAAGTCTGGTTAAAAAGAAAAGTTAAATCACTATTGAGCTACTGGGGCATGAGGTTGCAGAGCGAGATTTCATTGCAGCTTGGTCCCCCCACTTCCACTGGAAACACAGGCCAGCCCCCTTGTAGGGATGATGCGTCAATGTCATCTGTCTACTCCTGGTTTGAATCCATCAAAGGTCTTTGAAAGACCTCGAGGGCCACGGATCACGGCGCATCTCCAGAGTGCTCAAATCCATCAGCCGACTCTTCTCTAGTCTATTCGTCCTGACAACTGGCCGAATGAGTCTCGTTACGCTGGGTTGGATCACTGATGTGGTACACAAGTCTGTGTTCTGAGGCTTCCTCTTTCCCCTCATTCTCTCTCCCGGGGCCTTTCTTAGGATACCTCTCAGGGTTTTATCCTCCAGGGAACATGAAGCTCCGTTGATGAGACACCCTTTCTTCCCTTGGGCCCCTTTTGTACTTTCTCCATCTTCCAACTTGAAAAGAGTGAAGCAGAGTTAGAAGTAGTTTTAAGGGGGGTAGCATGCTCTCCTGGGCCCTGGTTTGATGGTGGAAGGGGAGATATCAGTGAGACACTCCTAAGCAGAGTCAGTGGGAATCACCTCCCATTCGGATTTATCTTCTGTAGCTCTTCTCCACTCTTTACAAGGTCTTTTGTTTGTTGACTACTTTGAAATGGGATGCTTTCCCCTTAGAGAAGTCCATTATGTTGTAATGAAGAAGTATTTTAGATAAAAACAATTACTTTGATTTTTATGCTTTCATTAAAATTCGCTTAATAGTTGGCTGTGTCTGCTTTAAAAATGCTTGAGAAAGCTGTCCTTTCCCCCTCTTTTTTTGAAAATCACACAGACATGCCAAGGAGAACATGAAACAGCAATGCAAATTCCAGACGAAACCTGGAACTACAAAATATGACAAGGGGCTGCCCAAACAAGCGGAAGTAGGGCAGGGAGCTTGCAGGGAGGGAAAGAGAGGATTCCATCTCGGAAAGCCCTGGCTCCTTACGCTTCTCTGCGGGGCAGAACACAGACCCAATGCCAGACCTGCAACAGGAGGAACAGGTAGGTGCCAGGCCGCAGTGGGAGTTCCCTGCTGACAGAGGTATTTGCTGGCAACTGAAGCCCCATCGCACTGGAGGAGGGGAGAGACTCTACTTGGTCCCAAAGCTTGGTCTTGAAGAGTTCTCCTGCAAGGCTGCCACTTGGTACACGTCCCTCTTCGATGTGAATCTCCTGCTGGTCCCACCCGCCAGCTTCCAAAAAAACAAACAAACAAAATTCATCACGTGGTTCATTTTTATTTCTTACTTTTCTCTTTCTCTGCAGCCTCTCTCCTTCCAAAACTTTTCACTTCCTTCCAGGCTGCCCACTGGTTTACTGTTACTTGTTGCTGCTTAACTTAATCTAATTTGACTTTTAATTTTTGCTCAACTACAGCAGTTTCTGGACTTGCTAAAAATGATTAAAGAAGACAATTTGGGTGATACAAGCAAACTTTATTTAAGACTATATGAAGTGGGCAGTCTCCATTCCCAAGAGGACTGCAAAATGGGGTGGAAGGCAGAAAATTTTTATAGGATAAAGAATAAGGGACAAGGAAGAGCAAATAGAGAATTGATAAGGAACAAGGAAAAGAAAATTGAAAATTAATAAGGAACAAGAAAGAGAAAAGTAGAAAGTGAATAAGGAATGAGGAAGAGAAAAATAGAAAATGAATAAGGAACAGGAAATAAGTATAGAGCCAGAGTTGGCTTGGCCTTTGGAGCCTGGCTGAATGCATGCACTGCCTTTCTATTCATGCAGAGCATACACAGGGACACAAAAGCTATCTGAACTTCCATTTGCTGATGTGGCCCCATGGGCAGGAGCGGCTCCATCTTTGCCTGGAAAGTTATTCCAACAGCTTTAAAAATCAGTCTTAAATTTCAACCAAAAGCCAATCCATTCTTGAAAAGAATTCACCGAAAACCAATTTGCTGGAGGATGTTTGTTGAATGACAATTCTTTGAATATACAAAATAAAAGGTTAATATAAAATCTTTTAAAGTAAAAAAATTTTTCTGAAATGTATAAGATGGAAGAGAATATACTCTTCTTACGAATACGTTAGTAAATGCATTCTCCTTGATTATATTCAATTAAAATATTACACAAATGCATTCTATTTTGCCGAATTTTAAGAAATGTTTGATTTGTCAAAAGTTAAGGGTAAAGACAAATATTGTATGATTTCATTTATATGTGGAATGTAAAACAAAACAAAACACCAAACTCATAGAAGAAGAGAGCAGATTTCCATTAACTGGAGGTGGAAGATTGCGGGAGGAGGAACGGGAGGAAGGTGGTAAAAAGGTACCAACTTCCAGTTACAAGAGAAATAAGTACTAGGGATGAAATGCACAGCATGATGACTCCAGCTAACACTGCTCTATGATATATAGGAAAACTGTTAAGAGAGTGGATCCTATGAGTTCTCATCACAAGGAGAAATTTTTTTCTTTGCTTTTTATTGTATCTATATGAGATGATGGATGTTAACTAAACCTATTGTGGTAATCATTTCACAATATATGTAAATCAAACCATCATGCTGTACACCTTAAACTTATATAGCGGAGCCTGTCAATGACCTCTCAATAAAACTGGAAATCAGTTAAGATTAATTTAGCTTTCTTATGAATATATTCTTATTTAAATGTATTCATAAATACATTTTTTTCTTTTTTAAAAATTTGTTTTAGCTCTATTGAGGTGTAATTGACAAATAAAATTGTAAGATATTTAAAGTGTACAATGTGATGGTTTGATATACATACACACTGTGAAAGGATTCTTCTCATCTAGTTAATTAACACATCCATCACCTCACATATTTACCTTTTTTCTTTGGTGAGAACATTTAAGTTCTACTCTCTTAGCAAATTTCACTTATACAATGCAATGTTATCAAATATAGTCACCTTGTTATACATTAGATCCTCGGAACTTTTTCATCTCATAACTGAAAGTTTGTACACTTTGACCAACCTCTCCCTATTTCCTTGCCTCCCAGCCCATGGCAACCACTTTTCTACTCTCTGTTTCTGAGTTTGACTTTTATTTTTTTTTAAGATTCCACATATAAGTGATACCATGCAGTATTTTTCTTTTCCTGTCTGACTTATTTTACTTAGCATAATGCCCTAAGGTCCATCCGTTTTGTCACAAATGGCAGGATTTCCTTCTTTCTCATGGTTGAGTAGTATTCCATTGTATAAATACACTGTATCTTCTTTATCCATTCATCCATTGATGGACACTTAAGTTGTTTCTGTATCTTGGCTATTGTGAATGATGCTGCAATGAACATGGGAGTGCAGATATCCCTTCAATATCCTGTTTTCATTTCCTGTGGATGCATACCCGGAAGTGGAATTGCTGGATCATATGGTAGTTCTATTTTTAATTTTTCATTTAATTTTTAATTTTTGTTTTCCAATATATATTTGAATATTTTAAACATATTCTTATGAATACAGCCCAAATTTCAGCATTTCATTTTGAATTTTTCAGTTTCGATCTATTCTATTTTGCAGATCCTTTCAAAGTCACTTTCTGTCTAATAAACATTTTGGCATTTTTAGAATTTAGGTTTTGCTGTGTGACTAATGATCGAACTTACCAAATTAACAAGAAAGAATTCTTTTAGCTATGTAGAAGGTTTATAACAATTAGTATGGCATGAATAATTCATAACAGTTTAGATGGATTTAGGTATTTTTACTCTATGTGGAGGTATAACACGGACACAGCAAAATGCATAAATGCTGAGGATAAATAGCCCAATGAATTTTAACACATCCATCTGCCTATGTAACTGCGTCGAGACACAGAACATTTCCAGCACTCAGAAAGCCCTGTACCTGTACCCCTTTCCTATTCGTGACCATTTAGACCTCTATTTGAGCTCTGTCACCATAGATTAGTTTTGTCTTTTCATAATGGCTTTTAAAAGAACGTCCAATTTGCGTCTGTTCCTATTCCCTATGCCTCAGCTGTTGGAAGCTGGGCAGAGGGAAGGAAATTCCTGCTAATGGAATAAATATGGAGGCTGCCAGTTCCAGGAAAGGGGGAGATCGAAGGCAGAGGAAGAGACTGAGGCACCGAGAGAATGTGAAGTCCCCAGGACCCTTGAACCTTGGCTACCCACAACTCCCTTAGATGCTGCCAATCCAGCCAACATTAAGTATTATAGGCATTAGAAACAGTTAAAATAATCTGTTTTTGATAAACATGTAAATGTTGAAAATTGATCGTTTGATGAATTGATCCGTTAGTGTGTTGCCTTTCAGTGAATTATTCATTGACTGCAGACTCAGGATGACACACTCTGAGTCCATTGTCATCTCTCTTTCTTATAACAGCCAAGCTATTGGACTGATTAAAGATCATCTCCGGAACTGGGAAAGAAAGAATGGGTTAAGTGCACAGGCTTACCTAACTGCACATCAGCACAGTTCTTAGCTGAGCTCCTTCATCCACCTAGAGAAAATGATAACAGAAACAGACTCTGGGGGTCCATGGAGAGAGGAACCACCAACTCCTGACCCCTGAGGGAGCTGGCCCGCACTGACAGGCTTGATGCTAAACTGTCCCAAAACAGTGAAATGAGGATGGCTTTGGTAATTCCAGGTAAAAAGTCAGTTGGACATCAGAACCCAGTTGTCACAATGATCATCCTTATCATCTCAGACCCCATGTAGAACTGATGAAAACTGATCATAGATTGTTTCTACGTGTGAGTCGGGGGGAACTGTGGAGAGGGGAAGACAAGGACAACCCAGAGTTTTCAGGCTTTATCAACTGGGTCCAAGGTAGTGGCATTGCTAATTGGGAAAAGTAAAGATTTGTGGGAAAAATAAAGATCTCAGTTCTCATGAGGTTACATTTGATTTTCTTACAAGATGGCTAAATGGATACAGCAAGTAAGCAATTAGATTTATAAGCCTGGAAGTGAGAGGAGAGAGATAAATTTAGGAATCTTCTGCATATAGAGGTTATTTAAAGTCACGGGAAAAGCAGTGTTTTCAGAACTGTGAGTCACAACCCATTAACATTATTACATCAGTTTAGTGGATTGACTAAAATTTTTTATAAAATGAAATAGAATAAGATATAGTGCAGTAGAATAAAAAATAGAAATAATCATATAGACTCATAAACTATTATTTTGTGAAACTGCTAATTCCATTATATATATTATATAAACTATATGTGTGTATATGTACACAGGTACACACACTCATATACATACACATATACATCTGATGTACAGTGAGGAGAGAGTGAAGAAGAGAAGAGAAGAGGGCCCAGAACTAAGTGCGGAGTGACAACAACGTTTAGACGTCTTGGGAAATAATACTGAGATGGAGTAGCTGGTGTTGGTATAAGGAAAACTGGATGTAGATGGGTCTCAGAATTCAAGAGAGAATATTTCAAGTAGTAGGGAATGGGCACCTGTGTCTAGTAATGCTGGTAGATAGGAGAGATGAAGGCAGTACTCCGTCTTTGAATTTGATTCCGTGGAGATTATTGGTGACCTTGGCAAGAGTCCTTAGAGTGGATAGAGGGAAAGAAGCTATTGGTGTGGGTTGATGAGAGAATGGGAGATGAGAAAGTGGAGACAGGGTGCATATGGACTTCTTCAGGAGGTTTGGAGGGGCTGAAACTGAAGGGAGTAGCATAGTGATGGTGCAGAGCGGTTTTGTTTTCAATAAATAATTTAAACAAAATTACTTTTAGAGATGAGAGACTGTAGAATGTGCTTGTATCTCTATGCCATTAATTTTAGCTCTGACGGTTTCTTGGCTTAGACCAAAGGTAGCAGCATAGATGGACTGGGAGTGCCTGCTTGGAGCAGCGTTGAGAAGGACCACCCAGCTGTGTTTGGCAGCTCATCCCTATCCTTGACTTAGATTGACTTGTTGGAAGACAGGTAAATGAAAATTGATTTTAAAGAGGGATGATAGTGTTTTGTGGTTAGATTTTGCTCAGTTGCCTTTAAAAGACCCAGACAATCTCATACACTGAACAAAAGTGTATTGAATAACTATGTGTTCGGGAATGTACTAGGTGCTGCGGGAAACAGACAGGGAGATGATATTGTACTACCAAGGAGCTTAGAATAAAGATATGGAGGCAATAGCAGTATGTAATTTCATGCCTTAATGACTGGTAGAGAAAGTAAATGCTACAAAATAGGCTGATTAACATGTGCTGCAGAGTTGAGACAAGGCTCATAGAGCAGTGGTTTTTGAACTGTGACTCTCAACCCAGGAAGGCATTGTACTAGTTTGCCAGGGCTGCCATAACAAAGTACCACAGATGGGGGGGCTTAAACAACAGACATTCATCTCCTCACACTTCTGGAGGCTAGAAGTCTAAGATCAAGGTGTCAGCAGGGTTGCTTTCTCTGATACCTCTCTCCTTAGCTTACACATGGCCGTCTTCCTCAATGTCCACACATGATCTTTCCTTTATGTGTTTCTATGTCCTAATCTCCTCTTTTTATGAGGACACCCATCATATTGGATTAGAGCCCACCAAAATGACCTCATTATACCTTAATTACCTCATTAAAAACCCTAATGTGGGTTTTACAAATACAGTCACATTCTGAGGTACTAGGGGTTAGGACTTCAACACATACATTTTAGGGGGATGCAATTCAGCCCATAACAGGCATCATCATAAAGTCAATTTAGTGATCTAAGACCAGCATTAAAAAAGAAATAGAGGGGCAGGCCCTGTGGCTGAGTGGTTAAGTTCTTAAGCTCCACTACAGCGGCCCAGAGTTTCGCTGGTTCGGATCCTGGGCACGGACATTGCACCACTCATCAGGCCACATTGAGGCGGCCTGATGTGCCACATGTGTCCCATGTGCCACAACTAGAAGGACCCACAACTAAAATATATACAACTATGTACTGGGGGATTTGGGGAGAAAAAGCAGAAAGAAAAAAAAATGGTAACAGTTGTAAAAAAAGAAAAAAGAAATAGAATAAAGTATAATCGAGTAGACAGTATCAGTGTGTATCCTATAGAATCAAGTTAAATAATTTCTTTTTATAGGTTATAGCCAAAGCAAGAGTTTAAAATACACCATCACAGAGGACTCTGGAATACAACCGTTTGTGAATAGGTAGAAGGATGGGGAAGATTGCATAGGAATGGAATGAACAGGCGATAAGAGAATACCAACATGGCATCTTCCTGGGAGAATAATAAGACTCACCTGCTTGGAGTGAGCTCTCAAGCCAAGATTTAGTCGGATCGTATTACAGTCTTGAAGGCCAAGCTAAGCACATGGCTTTTCATCCTACTGGCAAAGGAGGATTTTAAGCAGTGATGGATTTTGTAATTTATAAAGTCGCTCCGGTAGTTGAATTGGAGAAAGGAGGGTCTTGAAGCAAGGAGATTGCTTGGCGGCTGTTGGGTTTCTCTGGCATAGATTGAGGAGAGTCTACGACAAGCTGGTGACAGTGGAAATAGAAAAAGAGAGCCGCTATGCTTCCTTCCTTTTCAGCTTATCTTCTGCTACTGTTGTTATTGTTTTTGCCAGATTCTTTTTTAACTCTCAAAAAAATGTAGACATTTCATTAAAAAAAATCACGGTTTCAAAACAAAATATGTTATAGGATGCACACCGACAGGAATCATAGATTGTTGTCAATGATCTATTTTTAATGGATGTTGAAATCCAAAAAACGGTTCAGGCAACATTCATCTTCCCATGGCATATGAAAATGGATGTTATAGGGTAGACCCAAATGATGACTTTCCGAAAGCTGGAGATGAACCAAATGTCTGAGGGAGTTTGTGGAAATTTCTCCATTAATCAATTGCACACTCATCTCTCCAGGATGATTTATATGCAATCTTGTCTAGTAGAAGATAACAGCTTGATCTCTTGAGGTCTCTCTCAGAATGGAAATAGAATACTGGATGTTTCAATATTGTCATGAACCCCTACCTCCTTCGTTTTCTTTGGCCAGTACTAAAAGACTTCATAAATGAAAGAAGAAAGATGTCCAGATTGCTATCAAGAATGAACAGTGTAATATTATTTTCAAATAATCCATGCAAAAGATAAAGGATTTCAGGATGATATGAAAATAACATTGAGGGTCTCTGTGGAAGAATTAGCTAACATTTCCTGCACTGAATTAAGATACATGGTGTACAACTAATGGCATGGAAATGAATTAACTCTTCCTAGCTCTGAAAAAAAACTAAACTTATAATTTTAATATTTAAAATCTGGGGGCCAGCCCCATGGCCAAGTGGTTAAGTTTGCATGCTCGGCTTCAGTGGCCCAGGGTTTCGCAGGTTTGGATCCTGGGCATGGACATGGCACCGCTCATCAAGTCGTGCTAAGATGGCGTTCCACATAGCACAACCAGAAGGACCTACATCTAGAATATACAGCTATGTCCTGGGGTGCTTTGGGGAGAAGAAGAAGATGGAAAAAAAGAGGATTGGCGACAGATGTTAGCTCAGGTGCCAATCAGAAAAAAAAGAAAAACTGGGAAAAAAATTTTACTAAAAAATAATAATAATAAAAAATTTAAAACCAATTCAGCAGCAGATGTAGCCTACACAGAAGTAAAAATAAAACGGTTAAGAGTCAAACCCCAACCAGCAGCAGTTAGATCGAAGAGTCTGCTAGAGAAAGTATCATGGCGTCCATAACTGCCAGATGGGGAGCATTTTGAAAACTGAGTGCAAGCTGGAAACTGCCACATATAGAGAGCTGTGTGGTTCAAATAAACAAAGCTAGCAGTTAAAAGTGGGTGAGGGAGAGAGAAAGAGAAGGAGAGAGATTTAAATGCACATAAATCAGAACTTAAAGTAGTTTCATAAGCAGAAACTGAAACTTTTTCTGCCATTAGAAAAAAATGGCTACCAGACATAGGTTAGAAAAAGCGGTAGTACTTGTCGACTGAATAAATATAGAAGACAGAGGAAGACAACTAGTGAAGCTGGGAGGGGTTCTGGTTTTAAGGAAGTATGTGGAACTGTGTTGTCCAATATGGTATCCACTAGCCACGTGTGGATATTTAAATTAAAATTAATTAAAATACAATAAAAAATTCAGCTCCTCAGTTACACCAGGCACATTTCGAGTACTCAGTCGTCATGATGTGGCTAGTGGCTACAGTATTGGAGAGTACGGTCACGGAACATCCAGCATCACAGGAAGTTCTATCAGACAGTTCTAAAGAGTGCTTCCTTGTGGAGGGTTTTCTTTTGAGATACTAGTTGGGCATCCGTGTCTTTCATACTTAGAGGCATTTTCAGCTATAACTTGGATAAAATTGTATTATCATCACTAGAAAACCCCATATGTTCTCAAATCATTCACTTATTAGCCTATTAAACTCCTACCATTAGTTTCCATTGCTTGGGCGTAACCCCTGTACAGATCTAATTAAATCCGAAATACTCTACAAGAGTCGAGGAAACCATCACAAAGGTGCTTTTAAGAATTACCTTTTTTAAATAAATAAGCAATAGAATCTTCCCTCACCTTTACTGGCTGACCAAACTCCTCAAATTTAGTCCACCAAACACACCCCAAAATATAGAAAAATCACATCCCTGGGGAACTCCGGTTCCAAAAGATCACCGTACTGCCCAGTGTCACAGGGATTTGAGCAAAGCTGGGAACTCATGAAGCTGTCCTGTAAGCCAACTCTTCAGAATTTTTTTTTTCAGATTTTCAGGCAACACGACTTAGGATCCTAATGAGTTAGGTCACTGCCAGAAAAAAATTTGGTTTTACTGTATAAGGGCATACACTTCAGCTCATATGTAGGTGATGTCATCCCATATGAGATTTCTCTAATTATTAATACATATGCTGTCCCCACGTGCAGGCACTAATGGTGTAGTAATAAAAATCCTGCCAAATTTCATTGAGGCCATGAGTAACTCGCTTTCCCAGATGGACTGTATGTGACGATATGTTGGGAATTAATTTTTCTTGTAGGTTTTAGCAATAAGAAGCCAGGATTTTATTCCTAGGAAGTTGGGGGAAAGACGTTGTGTAGCTGTAATGTGTTGGGGAAAATTCTGCCTGCCTCTGAAAGAAACTAGAGGTGAGGAGGAGAAAATATTTTTAAAATTCCTATTGCAATCCCATATCTCTAGGACCTATACCCAAGGGTTACCCACAGCCAAAATCCTCCAAGAATTGGAAGAAAGATCCTGAATTCAGTACGTGGTAACACTCAGAATGAGGCAGCACAGTGGGTGTTAATTGGAGACCTCATGGTAGAGAATAATGAGAAGTGGGATTTTCTCAGTGAGGGATGTTATATTCTCATCAAGATATTTTTAAATCATCAACTTTTCCTCTTCTGGCAGATTTTGTAGTTTCTGGATCTGCTTTTCAAAGATGAAAACTCCATCAAGAGGATTTCTGTAACGGTTTTCCGGCCTTTCTTGACATATCAAACACAACTAGTCGCATCTTCTCCGTATTTAAACCCAGGCTTCAGAGTCTGTGAAGCTGCCTGTTTCCTGGTTACAGACAGAGGAAAAAGGAAAGTTGTTTTTGGTGAATTAGAACGATTCCTCCTGAGGACTGCCCACCTCAGGAGGTGCTGCTGTTTCCTATTGACAAGAAGCGTGAGCTCTGACTTGAGCTCCTTTGTCTCCCTTATATCCACCTTAAATTGCCCAGTTTTTATATCAGCGACATTCTTTCTTTTCTCCCTCCGCAAGTAGGCATCTCTCCTTTCACAAGCTTGCTCTGGGCCCTGTGGGCTGACCCAGGAGTCCATGACGTAGCTTCCTCCTGGCTGGCTTGCTCTCTCTTGCAAATATCCCTCTGCTCCCTTCATTGACCCCTTTTCTCCTCCCACTTCTTAATATCATATTTCCTGCAGCTTTTTCCTTGACTGCTTTATTTTTTCTTGCTCTCTTTAAATAACCTTGCTTACCTCAACTCTCTACCTCACTTGGCTTCCATGTTAATTTCCAACCTTAAGCTTTCATCCAATATATTCCTCTACACCTCTCTGTTTGTTTGTTTGTTTGGTGAGGAAGATTAGCCCTGAGCTAATGTCTGTGCCGGTCTTCCTCTATTTTGTATGTGGGACACTGCCTCAGCATGGTTTGAGCAGTGTGTAGGTCTGCACCTGGGATCCAAACCCAAGAACCCTGGGCCACCAAATTGGAGTGCACAAATGTAGGCACTATGCCACCAGGCCAACCCATACATCTGTCTATAAAAACACTGTTTTAATGGAAAATTTCATAGGTACACAAAGAGAGAATAATGCAATGAATTCCCTTGTTGTCATCACCCAGCTTAAAAGTGATCCATATTTGGCCAATCTTATTTCATATATACTCAATAATTCCTGTAGATTAATAGTTGGAGCTAGAGGCCTGATTAGATTCAGTTCAATTGTTTAGGAAAGTAGATCACACACAGTTGGTGCTGTATATTTTCTAAAGAATCATTTAATTAGGCACATAAGTTTTTTTACTTATTAACGCTAATAGTGTTCATTGGGTTCTGTTTATGTCAGTCTGATATCTTCATTGTAAAGTTCCCCACCAAACTAATGATTTTAGCACTATTTGGTAATCATTGTCTAGATCCCCCATATCATTATGGGTTGAAAAATGGTGATTTTTCTAATTATGTCATTTTCTCTTTGTTTACTTGGAATTGTTCTGTAAGAACTTTCCTTGATCAATAATTTAGTTACCCTGAAATATAATTCATGCAAGAAAGACAATTTGCATATTTTATTTGTTGCCATTATTTATGGATTTTCAGAGTAATTAGTTGATACCTTCGTAACCTTCAATGATGATGAACGAGGTGTTTTATTTTGTTCTCTGAAGGAGTCCATTTCATTATGATCTCATGGATTTTTCGTTTTTTTAAACATCTAATGGGGTTCATTTTGTTGCAGTCATTAATCTTTTTGTTGCTCATATTGTTGCAGCTTAGGCTATGGGAGCCCCCTTGAAATGGGCTTCTGTGTCCCCTTGCCCATTTGTTTTCGCTAACTTTCTTGCTTTCCAGTATGATAGGATATCCCAAGCAAATCCTGCACATTCCTGCTCCAGACCTAGAAGCAGTATTTTACGAAGGAGCCTTGGCTTCTTTCAGAGAGGGGGGATTTAGAGAGCAGAATATCGGCTCTAGGAGTATTCCTTCCTGCTGGGGCATCACTGCCAGGCCTTCTCAATGCAAAGAGCTGTGGAATCGTTGCCGCCTCCTTCTTTTAAAGACAAGAAAACAATGAGTCACACTACTATTTCCAATTTAAATATAAGATTACATGATTTTTAGCCAACTTCTTTGATTTTACACTTGTACCTCATTTCTCTTATTTTAAAAATTTTGATTCCTAATGACATTAATGTAATTACTCATTGCTTCATCATGCAAGTACCCATGATGTTTTGAAAATAACAATTCTAATTCTTTTTAACAAGTCTAGAATATTGTTTCAAATTTTCTTGCACTTATTTTGGTTCTTGGATTACATTCCACTAGGGATTTGCAGTTAAAGTACCATGTTTTAAATGCTCATAAGGGAATGTGTTTCCCTGTTTTTGATTACGCTGCTAAATTGATATACAGTTAGTTCATTTGTTTCCATCTGTTTTTCGGTTTTGAGGGAATTTTTCTGTTTAATTAATGTAATTAATTATAATTAATTTTTAATTATGTAAAAATTTGTATACATTTCCAAAGTCAAAATTTTGTGACAATATAAATTCAGAAAAATTTGCTTTCATTCCTATTTTATCCACCCTTCATTGGCTAGCCTTTCTATTAATTTTTGGTTTATTTTTCCATTGACATTGTGAAAATATTAAGCAACTATGCATACAAATTTATATTGTCCCTTTTCACATACAGCAGTTAGCAAACTATTAATACTGTTGTACACTTGCCTTTTTCACTTAACAATATATCTTGGAGATTACCAGTATATAGAACTCTCTCTCATCCCTTTTTATAGCTGCATAAGACTCCCTTGAGTGGATGTGAATAAACCTAGCTTATTCAACGAGACTTCTATTGCTGGACATTTGAGTCTTGTCTTTGCAAGCAAAGCTATAAAAAGCAAAAGCAATGCTTTAGCAGCATTGTTTGTAATTAATATTTTATATTAATTAATATTTTGTATATTAATATCAACATATTTATATACAATATTGCCATATATGAGATATATGATATATCTATATCATGTCAGTTTTTCCCAATGTATCTTTGAGATACATTCCTAGAAGTGGGATTGCTAAGTCAATGAAAAATGAATATGCATGTAATTTGATTATATTTTGTCTAATTTGCTCTGTGGGAATTGTATAACTTTGCATTCCTGTCAAAAAATACATTGCAATACTTGTTTCCTCACAGTCTTATCAAAAGAGATCATGGATTTTGCCAATCCGATAGGTAGGAAATGGTTTCTTAGTGAGTTACAATTTGTCTCTCTCTTGTTGTGAGACTAATCATTGTTTCCTGTGTTTAAAGTTGAATTAATTTTTTGTGAACTGCCCATTCATATTTTTCTTGTGTTGCTTTTTTGTAATTCTCAATTTTTAGGAGTCCTTCAAGAGTTAAAGATGTTGACTCTTTATTATAAGTTACCAAATGTTATATCCAATTTGTCATTTGTCTTTAGACTTTGCTTATGGTGTTTCTTGTCATTCGAAAGTTTTCATGGTTATATTGTCAGATTTATTAATATTTTAAGTTGCTCTTGGGTTTTGAATTGCCTGTGTTATTTACCAATACTCATTTCATTTTTACGTTTAAATAACTGATTCCTTTCACTTTTGCATTTTTAATTCAAAATTAATATATCAAAAAATTAATTTCTCCTCTTCCCCTTCCCTCTAGACACTCTTTCTCTTGACTTCCTTGTTTTTATTAATGGCTCCCCAAGATCTCCTTGTTATTTGAGCCCAAAATCTCCAAGTCATTCTTGATTTTTTGCCTGCCTCTCTTACCTCTGAATAGATTTCTTAAAATTCTGATTGTGATTTTCCCACCAGGTAGGGGAGAATTCCACAGAATGTTGTTAAGATTATAGAAAAATGTGATAAAATTCAAACTGATTTAGGACTAGATATTTAGTCTATTTTGGCTTAAAAGTACAATACGTCAAATAGAGTATTTTGTGGTCAGTAATTACCAACTGGAGGAATATTTTGATTTTTCTTAAGTATGATAAGTCAATTGAACCAATAATTAATAGACCCCAAGTTCTCTGAACAGGTCTTAGGAAAAAATGAATCAGTGAGAAATAATTCTTGTTTTGACAGCTTAGGTAAATGGACAACTCATGACCATGCTTGCTTCTGATCAACAGTTACCTCAGGGACGGGACAACTGGCTGGTGTATCTTGTTTGCTCTAAGGCCAAACATCCATGAGAAAAATGGTCCAACAGTTACTGAATCATGATTCAGCAGGAATCTGCATCAAATCTGTTAACAGTTACATCCAATTTGTAGAAGGACACCACGAGAGCAGAACATCTTGGATTAAGAATATGTGAATAGGGATTTAGTTCTGACACAAAGAACAGCAAACTTCTTAACCAATGACATTTAGAAATAGAGTTAAAAAATTTGAGGGTTAAAAGTTTATAGTTCAAACTGACTCTTGATTCAGAAAACCTATAAAACTCAAAAGATTGTTTATTTGTGTGATTTCACAAATAATGATCAAACATAAATGCCTGAAGGTATAAGGACATAATGTAAACCAAAGTAAAAAGGCACACTATTGATAGTTAGCTTTCTACTCAAGATTACCTGACTTTCCATTTATGTCCATTAGTCCACTCAAGATCATTTTGTGCCAGTCAGTGCTGTGGCAATTTGTACGTGATTTGTGTTGATAAACAAAAGATATGCGTAGAGTTAATTTTAGTCCTGGTCTTACACCATGATTGATGAAGAAACAGAGACAAAATTTCCCCCAATTGTCTAAGTTAGACAGTGGAATTCTCGATAAGTTTTAGATAAGTTGAGTATATTTTACTTTGTGTGCTATTGTTTATGAAGTATCAGTTTATATATATTATCCAACATGCACATAAAACAGACTAGGACATTCATGAATTATATTATTCCAAATTGCATAACACGGCTTGTGGAACTTTCCTATGAAACAAAAACAGAATCTAAAAATAAGTCTAAAGCTTTTTTGTTCCCAGGGATTTTTGTTTCCATCAATTTAGTAAATTAGATAGCTAGAATGACTCTTCTGATTAAAACAAGTAAAACTCTGGCTAAAATATATTTTTAAAATCTTTTTTTGAAAATATAGAATACTTCACGAATTTGCATGTCATGTCATCCTTGTGCAGAGACCGTCATAATTTCCTCTGTGTCATTCCAATTTTTCAGTATATGCTGCTGCTGAAGTGAGCACATTTTGAAAATCTTTTTAAACTCACTGATAAAAACGGAGGAATATGCAGAAGCAAAACAAAAGTCAAACTGGAATGCTGGAAGGCAAGCAAGTGTTCGTACTGGCTTTTAATCTGGAATTATCTGGACTGAGACTTTGAGCTTCCCTTCTGAAGGCTGAAGAAGCAAAGAGGATGGACCGTAAGCTTCAAAACTACGTACAGTGGAGAACCCGACAGGAAACTTATAAATAAAGCTGAATCTGCAGAGAATTACATTCTTTACATTCTTAGTATAAGGATGAGTAAGAAAGAAACCTCATTGGGAAGAAGGAGAAAGTAAGGAAATTTAATTGTCTTTACCTCTATGGGAGGTGGAAGAAAAAATAATGTCATCTGAGAATGTGTAACTAAATTCAGCCCCCATGTAGATGTGTGATCTTGATTTATTCTATCTGTGTGGTCTGAAAAACCACAAGCAGCAAATCTAAAGTGGTCTATGTTTGGAAGTGACCCCAAGCTAGAGATAAAAGCAAATAAAAATTACGTCTGAAAAACTTTAATGAAGGCCTCAAGGTTTTCCCACAGAAACAATTCTAAGGAAAGTTAGCAGCCTACAGTCAAAAGTCACAAAGCACACAAGGTCCCATGAAAATAGATGAGCCAAGAGATACCAGAACAGACCCACAAAGACTTCTGGTAAAATTGAATGCAAAATAACTATGGAATATGTCTAAATAAATTCAAAATAAGCTTTAAAAGTGGAGAAGACAAGAATGTAAAAAACCAACAAATTGGGAGAAAAATCAAATAAAACTTCTAGAAATTAAAAATGTACAAAATAAACTTAAAATCCTATGGATGGATTAAGCAGAATAGGCATAGTTGAAGAGAAACCCAGTGAACTGAAAAATAGACCTAAATAAATCTAGGATAAAGATCCAAAAAGGCAAGGTGAAGAAAATTATGAAAGGCTGATTCACTCCTATGCTTGTGGAAGATAAGAGTGATAAGATATATTATATATATCTTAGATATAATTCCAGAGGTAAGTAATAGAAATGAAATGGAAAGGGCACTATCTAAGAGATAGTGAATGAGAATGCATCAGAATTGCTGAATTGTTGAAAGGAGCCAATCCTCAGATGTAGAGAACCCAATGAATTACAAACAGGTAAAAAAATCTACACAAACACATCATCATGAAATATTTGAATATGAAAGAAAAAGATATATTTAAAGAAGACAGAGAAAACAACAGGCCACCTACAGAGGAACAGAAATTTTACTATTTCTAACTTCTCAAAACCAGAAGCCAGAAACCAGCAGAATGACATCTTCAACATGCTAAGAAAAATCACTGCCAGTTTGGTATTTATTCCCAGGAAAACTATCTTTTGTTAATGAGGATAAAATAAAGATTGACAAATTTGTCACCAAAAGACATTCACTTGAGGAAATTCTGAAAGATGCCTTCAAGAAAAAGGAAAATGTTTCTAAGTAGAGTGTTTAGCATGAATGTAAAATTTAAATAACTATGTTGGCAAATATGCAATTCTAATCAAATGTAAAATGTATATAATAGTAATGATAATAGCAATGTTTAACTTTGGGGCATAATAAAAGCTAAAACTAAAATACTGGACCACCATAACATATAAGTCAAAATAGGAGTGATGACAATTAAAATATTCAAATTTGTTTGGATAATTTGAGAGGTGGATGTGCATATTGATAAAAGGTATACTTTGTTAGGCATGCATGTTAAAAGAGCTGGAGTCTAAGTGCAATGTGGTAACCTGAATTGGATCCTGGAACAATAACAAAAAAGAGTATTAGTAAAATCTAAATAAAATCTGGAGTTTATGTAGTAATGTACAAATGTTGGTTCTTTAGTTTTGATAAAAATACTGGGATAATGTAAAATGTTAGCAATAGGAGACACTGGGAGAGAGCTATATGGGAACTGTCTGTATTATCTCTGCAACTTCATTGTAAACCTAAAATTTTTCCAAAATAGAAACTTTATTTTACAAAATAGCCACTAAAAGAATAACAAACAGCACAGTACATCCAAACAAGTAGAAATAAAACCAAACATACAGTAATCACAGTAAATATAAATGACCTAAATTCTCCAGTTAAAATGACAAAGAATGTCAAGTGGCTATAAAAAATGCCCAATAGCATGTATTTAAAATATATTCAATCTAGGGCTGGCTCCATTGCATAGTGGGTAAGTTTGGTGTGCTTTACTTTGGTGGCCTGGGTTTGCAGGTTCGGATCCTGGGTGCAGACCTACAGAATTCATCAGCCATGCTGTGGCAGTGACCTGCATATAAAGTGGAGGAAGACTGGCACAGACGTTAGCTCAGAGTTAATCTTCCTCAACAACAACAAAAATATGAATATGTGTATACATATATATTTATTTATCTAAAACATTAGAACACAGGAAGTTTGAGAATATAAGTTCAAAAAAGATAAACTAAGCAAATACTAACTACAACATAGAAATGTTGTAGAACTATATTAATCTCAGACAAAATAGACTTCAAAGCAAACATATTGGTAGAGATTGTAACACAAAAAGTTAAAAGTTCAGGACAGTACATAAAAATAAAATTTTGTGAGAAGATATAAGAATCCCATTTTTATATGTCTAATCCAGAAGCTGAAAAATGCAAGGAAATGGATTCCTCTCCAGAGACTTCTAAAGAAACACAGACCCTACTGACATCTTGATTGCAGCCCCATAAGTCTCACTCAAAATTCTGAACTAATCTGATTCAGTAAAAATAAATTGATTAAAACTATACATGTAATTGTGGATAAATCTCCAAACCATAGTGTGAGTAAATGAGACTGGTCAGAGAGGACCACATACCATGTGATTCTGTTTATATAGAGTTCAAATATAGAAATAAATCAAGCAATATATTGTTTGGGATGGTATAATCATGGAGAAAAACTATGAATGATAAATAATATTTAAAAGTGATCATTGAAGGGGAGGAGTTAAAGTGGAGAGGGCCATACAGAAGTTTCAAAGATATCGACCATATTTTATTAGTCTCTGTGCTGAGTTCATGTGTGTTCATTTTTTTACTATTCTTTAAACTACACTTAAGTTTTTATATTCTTATTTACATGATATGTTTCACAATATAAAAAGTGTTTCATCCACTGACTCCCCCCACCCTGTTCCTTGGCTATAAATCCCCACTTTTCCTTCTTGTATTCAGAATTAAGTCCAATGTGTCTCCCCTCCTGTGAAACCCCATTGGAGTAGTCCCTACACCTATCACAATAGTCCTAAATACAGTCTGCCTAACTCCTTTGACAAACGTCAGATAACTTTTTCTTTAGCAACTGCTATAGCCAAAGGTGCTACCTGCAGGGAACCAAACAGGAAATTACAGAAAAATAAGAAGTTCTGACGACATGATGAACTTCTGGACAACCTAGCTTGGGAACAATCATTCTCCTTTTTCTTTCTTAAAGCACTTTGGATGAATTCTGTAACTTTGATCTGAAATATTCTGAACCAATATTAATAAGTGGGAAATTGGATATTTAAAATATAGTTGCCTTTGAAACCCATGCTAGTTGTTCACTATACTGCTTCGCAAGTTATAAGGATGATTAGAAATAAAGTAAATATGACTTACCTCCATCCACTTGAAAAAAACTCAAAATGCTGATCTTAACCCATATTTTGCTCTGACAGTTCTGGTTAGTAAGTGAAGGAAGAAAATACTGAGATAAATTCGAGATATTGTTTAGTAGCAAGTTTTGTTCTAGTTTGTTCATCTCTTTTCATGGTCAAGAAATACAGAACAGGAAATAAACACTAATCAAGGCTCGAAAGAGGAAAGGACTGAATAAAAACAGAATACAAATGAATCAAAGTATTTTCACACGGGATTTTATACTACTATCATTTTGAAAACCTGGGATATTACAGAAACCAAGAAGGCAACACTTATAGATTGATTTTGCTGGTGACAAGAAATTCAAATTCCTTCGTTCTTGAGAAGCAATGTAAACTAAACACCAAAGTCCCAACTACTACAAATAGCTGTTCTACTCTGCATGTCAGGATAAAACCCACACATTCACAGTAATTAGACCACGTGGGCATTGGAAGGACATTGTTATGGGACTTTTCTCTGGACAGTGAAGGACTCTAATGCCTCACCTGCCTTTGCTACACTGCTGAAATAATATCTATTACTGGTATTAATTTTAATAACCAATTTCGAAGATATGATAAAATTTTATTTTATAAGTATTCATTGTTTCTCATAGTTAACCTAGTAGGGAAAGACTGTTTCTCAAATTATAGACAGAAAACAGAGGTGCAGAGAGAGATGAAGTGGCCATTAATATCAGAAGCTGGTGAGGCAAGCTGCATAATGAGCTGGTCAGCTCTTGGTGTTTTTGTAGAAATTTAGGTCTATTCTTTGTGTTTCCTCTGCCATGCCTAGAATCACTGAATTTACCCAAATGTTAAATGGTTATAAGCCATGGAGGGGAGGGACCAGGAGAAAACTGTGAAGTAGACAGAACTATCCCTAGGCAGGTGCTCCCTGAGGAATGAATTGGATTCTAAAGTCCATCCCACCTTGTCAACTAGTAGGAACCATCCTTGAATTTAACAATAAGTAAGAGACCGCTGCCAGGAAATGCTGCCAGGAAATTACTTTCACTTAGTAAAGTTTGGTGCTGTGTTTTTGAAGTTCAACAATGTGTGTGTGCATGTGCACATGCGTGTGTGTGCTTGTGTGTGTGTTTGTAGAAATTAACCTCAAGTCAGAATTAACCTTTGGAGACAAAGAAGTTTAAAGTAAATAGAGGCTACATCCGCATTTGTTTCCATAGCAATGGGATTTTTTTCCCCTGGAAATCGAACAATGTCAATTTGATGCTTTCACTCTAAAATTTAAAATCACACCTTAGCTAATGCTAATTCCATTTATAATTTTTCAGAATTCTAACAGGCATAAATAACCCCAGACTTCACTGTAATGAAAAAGAAAAGGTTAATTCTTCAGTCAATTTTGGAAGACGTAGCTAAACATAAAAAAAAATTGCTGAAAGACATTTCCATGTTTTGTTTTTGTTTTTTTTCCTTCTAAATCTGCTTCATTTCTCCTCAGGAATATAACAGGGCATTTTTATAAAAAATTATGGTTGAGTAGAAATGTTATTGCACAAAGTTGGGGTTCTCTGCCCGATGTACATAAACAAGCCAATTAATTCTGGAATTGGCCTTTGGGGGTAGAAATAAGCTTTTATTCTGTGGGATCAATCTGCAGGGAGACAGGAGGCATGTGACCTTAGATCTGTCTCCCCAGTTCAGGATTTGAGGCAAAATTTAAGAGGTTAAGAACAGGCTGGCACATGGAAATGCTGGTGGGACAGGTGTTGATTGGCAGGCTTCAAGCATTTATGGTAAGGTTTTAAACACTTATGAGAGGGTTCTGAACATTTATCATAGGGTTCTAAACATGTTTGATGAGGTTATAAACATTTATGATGGGGTTCTAAACATTTTGATGGGGATCTAAACATTTTTGATGAGATGGGGAAGAATTTTAACAACAGATCTTCCTGAATGAAGGACCCCTTGCTTCTGGTAAGAGTCCAACTTTCAAGTTCCAGTCATGTCTCGGTCTTTAGGTTCTGTGGGGAGGAGGACCTTGGTCCTGAGGTTGTTTCAGATCACGATTTCTTCTTTTGTGCATGCCCTGGCTATAGCTACAGCTATGTGACTTTGTAGTATTTCTGAAAGACAATTCCTAATCACTCTGTTGATAATAGATGTGGTCATTTGAACTGGCCCTGGAAGGCTTTACAGAAATGTGTCTGAAACAGTACAATAATTGAGACATTTCTTATGTTCAGTTCTTTACTGGATCTTATTGACATTGGATTCAGTCACATGCTGTCCTGGGTTGGGTGATTTCTAGCAAAATACCGTTCTAATTCTGTGCTGTGTCAAGGACTCCCTAAAAATATGTGTTCAAATAGTCCCCTTTATTTCAAAATTATACCTTATGGCAGCCATTGTTGAGACCTAGTACAGGCATGCTGACACAGACGCTGGCAGAAGCCATTGAAGTTCTTCCTGTGGCCTGTTAGCCCTGGAGTCTGCCACACCCACTAGAGTGCAGATTTAATCCAGTTCAGCCATGGCAGGCTGCCCACCCTAGGGACCAGTCCTGCCCAGCAGTAAGCCTTCAGGCTACATGTCAGCCTGCATAGACTGGGTGCCTTGATCCTCTACAGGGAGGTGAGTGTGTCTGCCTCTGTGGGACAGGGCCTGTGTGAGGACCAGGTGAACTGTGGGTACATTGGTGGAGAGGTGGGGACCTATGCAATGGGGAGATGGGTATGGGGTTGGGAAGTGTGCACAGACCAGGAACTGTTGACAGTGTGGGTGGACCTGTGGGTGGTGGGGTTTACCAGTGGCAGAAGACCCCGTGCTTCACAAACAGCTACAAAGAGGATCAGCCCCACCTCCAAAACCTGAAACAACTGGGTGCTCCCATGCCCAGGCAAGCCCCACTCAGCTGCAATCCTAAGAGAGCTGACAACAGCTTTGCAGGCCTGAGGCCTACAGAAACTGTAAGCCCCTGAGCCTAGCAACCAGCTACACTGGGTACCTACTCAATTAACAGGAAAACTGCAACAGGACTGTGCTACTAGACCTTGTAGCCAATAGTGCTGGGGCTCCTCTAACCCAACTTACAAACAGCTGGACAGAGAGGGAAAGATCAGACACCCTGGGAACCTGCAGTAAGAGCAATGCTGCCACAGCAGAAGGACACAATAGCCCACATAGGGGTCACTCCTGGATCATATGGACTGGTTACAAGTGGAAAGCACACTTCTGGGCTTCAAAAGGCCTCTCTTACATAAGGCCACTTCTCCAAGATCAGGAGACATAGTTGATTCACCTAATACATAGATATAAGCACAGAGAAAGAGGCATAATGAGGAGGCAAAGGAATACATTCTAAGCAAGGGAACAGGACAAAACCCCAGAAAAAACTAGATGAAACAGAAATAATCAATATACCTGACAATGAGTTCAAACAAAAACTCATAAGGATGCTCACTGATCTTGGGAGAAGACTGGATGAACACAGTGAGAATGTCAACAAAGAATTGGAAAATATAAAAAAGCACCAATAAGAAATGAAGAATACAATACTGGAAATGAAAAATTCACTAAAGGGACTCAATAGCAGAGTAGATGATACAGGAGAACAGGTCAGCGAGCTGGAGGAAAGACTAGAGGAAATCACCCAAGCTAAACAGATGAAAGAAAAAAGAATTAAAAAGAATGAGAAAAGTTTAAGGGAACTCTGTGACAATATCAAGTGCACTAACATTCGTATTATAGGTATCCCAGAAGGAGAACAGAGAGACAAAGGGACAGAGAACCTATTTGAAGAAATAATAGCTGAGAACTTTCCTAACCTAAGTAAGGAAACAGGCATCCAGGTACAGGATGCACAGAGAGCTCCAAACAAGATAAACTCAAAGAAGCTTACGCCATGACACATTGTAATTAAAATGTCCAAAATTAAAGATAAAGAGAGAATCTTAAAAATGGCAAGAGAAAGGCAACAAGTGACATACAAAGGAAAGCCCATAAGGCTGTTGACGGACTTCTCAGCCTAAACTCTAGAGGCTAGAAGAGAGTGGCATGATGTATTTAAAGTGCTGAGAGGAAAATATCTACAGCCAAGATTATCATTCAGAATGGAAGGAGAGACAAAGAGCTTTCCAGATAAGGAAAAATTAAAGGAGATTATCACCAAGAAACCAGTTCTACAAGAAATGCTGAAGAGACTTATTTAAGTGGGAAAGAGAAGACCACAAATAGGAATAAGAAAATTATTTAAACCTTCCCCCCAAACCAGGCAATAAAATTACTGGTAAAGGCAAAAATATAGTAAAGGTAACAGATCAACCACCTATGAAGATAATATGAAGGTTAAAACACAAAAGTACCACAATTATCTATTTCAATGATAAGAGGGTAATGGATAAACACACACAAAACAACAGATTAGATATGATTTCAAAAACATAAAATGTGGAAGGATGGGAGTAAAAGAGTAGAGCCTTTAGAAAGAGGTCAAGCTAAAGAGACTATCAACTCAATATAGATTGCTACATACATAGAATATTGTATAGGAACCTCATGGTAATCACAAACCAGAAACCTATAATAAATAAACAAATAAGTAAGAAGAAAGAAATCAAATATATTACTAAAGAAACCTATCAAACCACAAGGGAAGAGAGTAAGAGAAGAAGAAAGGAAGAGAGAGGAATTACTAAAACATCCAGAAAAAAATGGCAATAAGTATATATTTATCAATAGCTACTTTAAATGTCAATGGACTAAATGCTCCAATCAAAAGTCATAGGGTGGCAGATTGGATAAAAAGACAAGACTCATATGTACACTGCATAGAAGAGAAACACTTCAGACCTAGAGACACTCACAAAATGAAAGTGAAAGGATGGAAAAAGATACTCCGTGTAAATAGCAAAGAAAAGAAAGTGGGGCTAGCAATCTTATATCAGACAAAATAGACTTCAAAATAAAAACTGTAACAAGAGACAAAGAAGGGTACTATATAATGATAAAGGGAACAATCCTACAAGAGGATATAATGCTTGTAAATATCTATGCACCCAACATAGGAGCACCTAAATATATGAAGCAATTATTAACAGACATAAAAGGAGAAATAGACAGTAACACAATAATAGTAGGGAACTTCACACTTCACTTACATCAATGGATAGATCATCCAAACAGAAGTTCAATAGGGAAACACTGGCCTTAAATGACACATTAGACCAAATAGACTTAGTGGGTATATATAGAACATTCCATCCAAAAACCACAGAATACACATTCTTTTCAAATGCTCATGGAACGTTCTCCAGGATTGATCACATATTAGGCCACAAAACAAGTATAAGTAAATTTAAGAAGATCAAAATAATACCAAGCATCTTTTTGGACCACAAAGGATGAAACTAGAAATCAACTACAGGAAGAAAATCAGAAAAGGCACAAAAATGTGGAGATTAAACAAAATGCTACTTGAACAATGACTGGGTTAATGAAGAAATCAAAAAATATCTGGAGACAAATGGAAATTAAAATACAAATACAACATGCCAAAATCTATGGGATACAGCAAAAGCAGTTCTAAGAGGGACGTTTATGGCAATTCAGGCCTACCTCAACAAATAAGAAAAATCCCAAATAAGCAATGTAACAGTGTACCTAAAGGAACTGGAAAAGAAGAACAAAGCCCAAAATCAGCAGAAGGAAGGAAATAATAAAAAGCAGAGCAGAAATAAATGAAATAGAGACTAAAAAAGCAATAGAAAAAATCAATGAAACCAAGAGCTGGTTCTTTGAAAAGATAAACAAAATTGACAAACATTTAGCTAGACTCACCAAGAAAAAGAGAGAGAAGGCTCAAATAAATAAAATCAGAAATGAAAGAGGAGAAATTACAATGGACATCTCAGAAATACAAAAGATTATAAGAGAATACTATGAAAAGCTACATGCCAACCAATTGGATAATCTAGAAGAAATGGATAAATTCTTAGAATCAAACAACCTTCCAAAACTGGATCAAGAAGAAGTAGATAATTTGAATAGACCAATCATCAGTAAGGAGATCAAAATAGTAATCAAAAATCTCCTAAAAAATAAAAGTAAGTGATCAGATGGCTTCCCTGGTGAATTCTACCAAACGTTCAAAGAAGACTTAGTACCCATCCTTCTCAAAATTTTCCAAAAAATTGAAGAGGAGGGGAGGCTTCCTGACTCATTCTATGAAGCCAATATTATCCTGATACCAAGCCAGACAAAGACAACACAAAAAAAGAAAGTTACAGGCCAATATCACTGATGGACATCGATGCAAAATTCTCAACAGAATACTAGCAAATCGAACACAAGAATACATTAAAAAGATCATACATCATGATCTAGTGAGTTTCATCCCAGGGATGCAGGGATGGTGCAACATCTGCAAATCAATTAATGTGATACACCACATTATCAAAATAAAGAATAAAAATCACATGATCTTCTCAATAGATGCAGAGAACGCATTTGACAAGATACAGCATCAATTTATGATAAAAACTCTAAATAAAATGAGTACAGAAGGAAAATACCTCAAGAAAATAAAGCCATATATGACAAACCCACAGCAAATATCATTCTCAATGGAGAAAAACTGAAAGCTATCCCTCTCAGAACAGGAACCAGACAAGGATGCCCACTGTCACCACTCTCATTTAACATAGTATTGGAAGTCCTAGCCACAGCAATCAGGCAGGAAAAAGAAATAAAAGGGATCCAAATTGGAAAGGAAGAAGTGAAACTGTCACTATTTGCCGATGACATGCTTTTATCTACAGAAAATCCTAAAGAATCCACTTAAAAACTTTTAGAAATAATAAATGAATACATTTATGTTGCAGGATACAAAGTCAACATACAAAAATCAGTTGTGTTTCTATACACTAACAGTGAAGTAGTAGAAAGAGACATTAAGAATACAATCCCATTTACAATTGCAACAAAAAGAATAAAATACCTAGGAATAAACTTAACCAAAGAGGTGAAAGGTCTGTACACTGAAAACTATAAAACATTGTTGAAAGAAACTGAAGAAGATACAAAGAAATGGAAAGATATTCCATGTTCTTTGTTTTCTATGTAGTTTTTTAATGATGTATTTCTCCTTATTTATTTCTTTGTGTCTCCGTACTGGTTTTTAGTTTAGTGGTTATGCTGAATTTTGTATTCAGAATCTCGTGTACAAGATAGTCCATTTTCTGATGTCCTCTTATTTCCTTAGTCTAAACTGATTCAGTCCTTTCCCTCTTGCCCTCCTAAGTTGTTTTTCTCATATGTGATTCCATATTGTGTTGTGAGTTTGTGGTTAACATGACAGGATTATATTTGGTTTTGGTGTTTTCCTTCTCTTTAGCTTAATGCTGTACTTGAGCATTTGCTATCCTAATCTGATCCTGTCTACCTATTTATCTCCTTATTCTGTGTTTTGTGACCCCTTTCTCCTTTGCTTTTCTTTTCATGTATGAGGGCCTTCTTGAGGATTTCTTGTAGGGGGGCATCTCCTGGCTACAAACTGCCTTAGCTTTTGTTTGTCTGGGAAAGTTTTTATTTCTCCATCATATCTGAAGGATATTTTTGCTGGATAGAGTATTCTTGGCTGAAGATTTTTGTCTTTTAAAGATTTGAATATGTCATTCCATTCTCTCCTATCTTGTAAGGTTTCTGCAGAGATATCCCCTGAAAGCCTGATAGGGGTTCCTTTGTAGGTTATTTTCTTCTGCCTTGCTGCCCTTAGTATTCTTTCTTTGCCATTCATTCTTGCCAGTTTTACTACTGTATGCCTTGCAGTAGGTCTTTTTACACTGACAAATCTAAGAGATCTGGAAGCCTCTTCCACATGGATTTCCCTCTCTTCCCCTAGGTTTGGGAAGCTCTCTGCTATTATTTCTTTGAAAATGCTTTCTGCTCCCTTCTCCTTCTCTTCTCTTTCTTGAATACTTATAATTATTATGTTGCATTTCCTCATTGAGTCAGATATTTCTCAGAGACTTTCTTCATTTCTTTTTAGTCTTAGTTCTCTAACCTCCTCTTTCTGGGGCATTTCAACATGTCTGTCTTCGATTATGCTGACCCGCTCCTCTATGGTGTCCACACAAGCATTCAGGGAATCCGTATTTTGTTTTATCTCTTCCATTGTGTCTTTCATCTCTAATATTTCTGATTGACCCTTCTTTTTGGTTTAAATCTCTTTTGTGAAGTAGCTCTTGAACTTGTTGAATTGTTTCTCTACATTCTCTTTTACCTTGTTGAATTTTTTGATGATAGCTATTTTGAATTCCTTGTCATTTAGATTACATATTTCTGTGTCCTCAGGACTGAGTTCTGGGTGCTCATTGTTTTCTCTCTGGTCTGGAGATTTGATGTAGTTTCTGATGGAAGGTCAGGTCTTTCTCAGCCTGATATTATTTGGTTGCAGTTACAGCCTATTGCCACTGGGTGGGGGTCAAGAGCCACATATTCTGAGCCTTCCACCCTCAGCCAAGACCCCAGGCAGTGGAGCTGCGCTGGGCGGGTGGGGTGAGGGTGCTTCCTCCTCCGTGCTCTCCAGGCTTTCTTACGCTGCTCTCACTATCTGGTCTCCTTGGGTCTTGGCTTGATGAGGTCACCCCCTGCAAAAGCTTTTGCCCCATTAGAGGGGTTCCCTCTAGGCTGCAACGGCCCTAGGGAGTCCTTGATGTTCCTGTGAATGTGTGACCTCTCCCCACTCCTTCCCTCATGGAGCCTTCTGTGGCAGTGACTGCAGTCTTTAGTGGAGGGAGCGAAGTTCTCTCTTACCCCATTCTAGCTCCTCCGAGGGAGGCTCCAGCCTCTCTGCCCTCTGTTGTGTGGCTGCGTGTCTCTCTGATGTTTTTGTGTTGTTAGGATGTGCTCTGTTGGAGTATGGATGCCTCTATTCATTGTATGTTGGAGGAGAGAGAGTCCTGGGCAAGTTCACTCTGCCATGATGCTGACATCACTCTCTTCCCATGCTCTTGGATTGGAAGAATTAACATCATTAAAATGTCCATACTTCCTAAAGCAATCTATAGATTCAATGCAATCTCTATAAAAGTTCCAACATTTTTCACAGAAATAGAACAAAGAATCCTAAAATTTCTATGGAACAAGACGATGAATAGCCAAAGGAATGCTCAGGAAAAAGAACAAAGCTGGAGGTATCACACTCCCTGATTTCATAATATACTACAAAGCTATAGTAACCAAAAAAGCATGGTGCTGGCACAAAAATAGACACACAGATCAATGGAATAGAATTGAGAGCCCAGATATAAACCCACACATTTACAGACAGCTAATTTTTGACAAGGGAGCCAAGAGGATACAATGGAGAAAGGAGAGTCTCTTTAATAAACGGTGTTGGGAAAACTGGACAGCCAGAAGCAAAAGAATGAAAGTAGACCATTACCTTAGACCATGCACAAAAATCAACTCAAAATGTAGTAAAGACTTGAATGTAAGACCCGAAACCATGAAACTTCTAGAAGAAAATGTAGGCAGTACACTCTTTGACGTTGGTCTTAGCAGCATATTTTCAAGTACCATGTCTGACTAGGCAATGGAAACAAAAGAAAAAATAAACAAATGGACTATATCAAACTAAAAAGCTTCTGCACAGCAAAGGAAACCATCAACAAGATGAAAAGACAACCTAACAATTGGCTGAAGATATTTGCAAACCATATATCAAATAAGGGTTTAATATCCAAAATATACAAAGAACTCATACATCTCAACAACAAAAAAAACCCAACAATCTAATTAAAAAATGGGCAAAAGATCTGAACAGAGATTTCTCCAAAGAAGATATACAGATGGCCAATAAGCACATGAAAAGGCATTCAACATCTTTAGCTATCAGGGAAATGCAAATCAAAACTACAATGAAATATCACCTCACTCTTGTCAGAATGGCTATAATTAACAATACAGGAAACAATAAATGTTGGAGAGGATGTGGAGAGAAGGGAACCCTTGTTCACTGCTGGTGGGAGTGCAAACTTGTGCAACCACTATGGAAAATAGTATGGAGTTTCCTCAGAAAATTAATAATAGACCTACCATGTGATCCAGCTATTCCATTGCTGGGTGTTTATCCAAAGAACTTGAAAACACAAATGTGTAAAGATACATGCACATCTATGTTCATTGCAGCATTATTCACAACGGCCAAGCCTTGGAAGCAACCTAGGTGCCCATCAAGGGATGAATGGATAAAGAAGATGTGGTGTGTATACACAACGGAATACTACTCAGCCATAAGGAATGGTGAAATCTGGCCATTTGTGACAACATGGATGGAGCTTGAGAGTATTATGCTAAGTGAAATAAGTCAGAGGAAGAAAGTCAAATACTGTATGATCTCACTCATAAATAGAAGGTAAAAACAACGACAAACAAACACATAGCAACAGAGATTGGATTGGTGGTTACCAGAGGGGAATGGGGGAGGGAGGAGGGCGAAAGGTGTGATTAGACACATGAGCGGTGATGGGTTACAATCAGTCTCCGGGTGGTGAACATGATGTAATTGACATAGAATTAGAAATATATCACAACATACACCTGAAGGTTATATAATGTTATAATCCAATGTCAGTGCAATAAAAAAAAGTTTAAAAAAATGAATTAATTAAAAAACTAAAATAAAATCTTACCTTATGTTATTTTTAAAATATCAAATTTTGGCCACAAACTGTGCAGACAACTGTTCTTTAAAGCTATCAGGGAATTTTGCTGTCATTTATACTTGATATTCAAAACTTTTAAAAGATTTACTTGGAGCCAGTCTGGTGGCATAGCAGTTCAGTTTGTGTGCTCTGCTTCGGCAGCCCAGGGTTCACCAGTTTGGATCCCGGATGTGGACTTACACATGGCTTATCAATCATGCTCTGGCAGGCATTTCACATATAAAATGGAAGAAGATGGGCAAAGATGTTAGCTCAGGGCCAATCTTCCTCAGCAAAAAAGAGCAGGATTGGAGGCAGATGTAAACTCAGGGCTCATCTTCCTCAAATAAAAAAAGTATTTTCTTCCAAATGCCACAAGATGATGGTGGTAAGAAGGCAGTGTCCTTTATGTCTCTTCTCTCGAGTCTCAGAGAAGAGCAATAACAGTCTTGAGAAGTGATACAGAAAGAATATGCCATCCTTAATTGTACAAATACCAAACTATCAATGATGAAGCTATGTAGAGTCTACAGTTTCTATAGAAATAGGAATTTCTGTAAACAAGTGAAAATGCTAGAATATTCAGACCTGGAGCCTGAACGTGCAGCATGGAGCTAATGGCTCCATTCAAAAGAATTGTCACTTCTCTCTTGTCCTTTTCATTAGTCACTGCTACTCTTGTGTTTTGCCAGTTTCATTTTTCCTCCAGGCAAACATCCTGTAAGGCATAAGAGGGTGGGAGACTAATTAGTGTGTCAAGGGGAACCAGAAGCTACAGTGAGAAATTCAGAATCTCATTTTCCTTTCGCCCCTCAGAATTGATTTTGCTGTCACCGTTTAAAAAATAACAAATGGATGTACTGATGTTATTTGATGGAGATAAAGTACTTTCCTCCTCTGTACATATGATTTGCTGCAAATTCTGTCAACCATATATATATTCCAGAACCAAAATTATTAAAAATTCAGAGTAAGTCTTAAATGGTTTATTTATGGCTGTAAAATGGATTGATTTGCATTTGCTTATAGCTGTAATTAGGATAAGTCCAGATAGAAGTAAGGTAAAAGATATCTAATTAGATTAGAGTGGTTGCCAGAAAAGCAATGACTTCTTAAAAGCTCTGCGTTAGGGGGAGAACTTTGCAATCTGCTATTAAAAGCATTCTATTTTTGTCATTTATTTAGTTGCAGGTTGAATTGGAGATAAGGTTTTGTCGCCGTTTGTTTTTATTCTACCTCTAGACTCCGGTCCTGGTGGAAAGTTTTGTTTCTAGTGTGGTTTGGGATTGTGGACAGAAACTTTTCACATGTCAACTCTTTTTCGTGCCTTTGTTCTTTTCTTACTGAGGAAGAGGGTGGGAAGGCCTCAGTTCCTTCTGTAAACTGCCTTTATTTGATACTGAGAAGCAGCTGAAATTTGATTCCTTTCCATTGTCGTCTTGTTTGGATTGATATTCACATCTTTCCCAACTGGGCCTTGGTGATATGGAGAAGTTGGACTCCTTTGCCAAGGCCTCATTAATCAGAGATGTTAGGTATTGATTAGGGGCATGTGGATCCCACACTTGAGTCTCATTACTTTGGAAGCTTTGCTGGTTTCTGCTCTTTTCTCTGGTCCTGATTCCCAAGTTATCACTTTCTGTTCTAGGCCTGTTTGTTTCCAACGGGATTGTTTTCCCACACAGTTTGATTCGAAGAGAGGGATTTATTTCCCCTCTCCTTTGGAATGGTACCTTGGTCTTATTTTACTTTATTATTTATATTTATTTATTTGTTTCATTAATTTGGTGGCAAATAAATTCATAGTCTTCCTTTCCCCCACCCCTTGCTTTCTTCTAGAAAGTTCTTTTAATGATGACACACTGGTTGGTTAACAGCAAACTTACACGACACATGAATGAAGGCCTCCTAGTCTGTCTTCAGGGAAGGTAGCCGTCCTTTCTTCCTTCCTTCCTTTTCTCCTCTCCTCTCTCTCTCTCCTCCTCTCTTTACCCGGCCCATTCTATGTCGGCTCTGCTTTAGTAAAGCATATTTTAGTTCTTAATAATGTGGCCAGGGAAGGTACCAGAAGGCTTTGAGTTAGGAATCAGGGTCCAATCCCACACTCATAAACCTCAAAAAGATCAGACAGGCCAAAGGGAAACTAGGCAGCAATCCTTGAAGGAATGTGTAATTTTCTCCGTGTCTTTTTGAGGTCTGGTTTTACAATCATCCGTGGAAGGCTGGACCAACGCCGAGTCTTGTTCTTTTCACAGGGCTTTCAACAACTGGGTTGAAAACTCATGGACTTTTATCAATTAAAAATAAATTTCTGCCTTCTCTGAAGGGAAAAGTGAAGGGCAATGGTTATGGGGTTAAGAACAGAAGAAGGAATGAAGAAGTACTAAGCACAGAATGAGGGCAGAATGAGGAGGGGATCCAGGGGGCTGAGTTTTGGAGATGCTAAGGGGCTGACCCTTGGCTCAGGCTCATTTGTGCTTCCCTTTGGCTGTGTTACTTTGGGCACATTCCCTAACCTTTCTGACTTCCAGTCTCTTCATTTGTGAATGGGAAAATAATACGTACTGCCCAGGGTTTTGTGAGGATTGATGGAGATGACCCTTACCCTGGACCGTACCTCTTGACACTGGGGGAACTTGTCTTTTGCATTTTTCTATGCCCTGGAGTCTAATCCAGTGCCTGGAACATGGTTGGTGATCAGTAAACATCTGGTCACAAGGGAGGAAAGGACACGAGCCTGTAACAGCATGATATTAAAGACGTGGGTCAGGAAGATAAGCAGGAAAAACCAAATTGGAAAGAATGAGAAAGGACAGGTGAAGCATGGAAACTAGTCAGGGTCTGCAGGTTAAATTTGCACGGTATCCTGGAGCCACTCCTCCCCGTCTCACGCTTCTTGGGGAAAGGCTCTTCTGCTGTCTTGTTCTAAACCCCATCAAAGTCTAAATTGCAAACACAGGATAAAACCACATAGTCTTAGTACCCTGGGGGTAAGACTTCTTATTAAATGTTTGTAAGCTAGACCCTACTTCCCCACCCTGTCAAACACTGCTGGTGGTTTGTTCAGATATTTCCATCTCAACCTCCGGATTCATGAGAACTACAATTTCAGTGCCGCTGCTCACGCTGATCCACATGAGGCAACCTCTAAAATCGTCCACTGAGTCATTGTCTTACTTAAACTAGCAAGCACTGAGAAGTGGTGGTGAGTTTGCTTCTGGTTTTCTCAGGGATTTTTCTTAATCTGCATTCGACACCTTGAGAAATGCTCCTGAGTCGTAGACGGTCAGTTCAGAAAGGTCCTCTAATGTCAGCTCAGCCCCCTGTGCATTGCAAATGAATCCTGATTGCAGTGCAGTGGCGTTCTGGTGCTTTATTTGTCATAAGTTTTGAGCAGTTCTCTCAGACTTCACCCTACAAAATCCATCACGTCTTGATGGATTTCGGGAAGTCATTCTCCTGTGTTTACATCAAGATCAAGAAATTGATGTTATTATGAAATTTTTTAATGAAGATTTGCTTTTGATGTTTATTAGTGTCTCAAAACTGTAAATAATAAAATCCATACATGCTAATATAAAAGTCAATAGTACAAACAGGGATGGACATTTCGTAAATGATCAATATAAGAGAAGGCATCAATTAAAATACAACTAAACAAAACAACAAAAACTCCAAATAAAATCAAGCTATATATTATAAAAACCCAGCATTTTAAACTAGATGAAAGACCTGGGCATCTGTTGTGAAGAGGACAGTTAAATAAGAAATCGAATCTTTACATCTAGTCCAGAGGCACTTGTTATCTCTGTTTTGGGGCTGTCATTAGAGCAGTCACTCAGTTATCATTGAGCACTGAGTGGTCAGAGACCATGACCTTCGGGTTCTGAGAAGAGATGGCAGCTGCACTGTTTCCTGGTCATTCTTTTAGATCCGTGGGAGGAGTTCTTCCTTGTGAGGCTGGATCACAGAAGTGATTAAGTGGTCTAGTTTGCAGCTCTCCTTTCCAGAACACAGATAAAGTCTCTGTTCGAGTCTATCAATTTCACGTCCTTTGTGGATATTAAATTCTCAGATTTCCAGTGTGTGAAAAGTTCTTTGAATGAACAATGAAATTTGATCATTCAGAATGGACATTCAACATAAGATATGTGTTAATGAGGGAGGTGAAAGACAGATTCAATATCAATGAGTTTTAATTGATCACTTACTATGGCCCAGCACTGTTCTGGGTGTTTGCAAATAGAACAGGAAACATAGTCGCTACGGAGGGTTGACACATAACTCTGCATCCTGGATACTGTCAAAGTGATGGTGAGAGAGCAAGTCCTACAGTGAATTATGTTGACATGGCATCTCAGACGGTAGGATCTTTCTTACTTGTTTTTCCGTCCTGTGTATTTTGTAGCCTCCTGGAAATGTCACAGTGAAGTTCCATTTTGGGGAATAATTCACCTACTCTATTAGAGTGATAAGTGGTAGGCCTTTGCTAAAGCAGAGAGAGAGCACACAGTGCCGTTGAAAATAAAATGTCCTTGGATTCTATCATTACTCATATACTCATGACACCGTGTTTCCTCTGCCTTATAAAATGGCCTTTCCTCATGCTGTTCTAAGGGCTGAAAGGTCATATAGCCTTTGGTTTATTATTCAGAGCTCTCAGAGAGGGGTTTAGTATTTTTTAACAGCGTTTTCCCCCCACTACATTAGAAGCATGTCAGATTGGAAAATTCAGGCTAGGATGGACAACAGCGCTTCCTTTACCTGCGATAGGCGCAAATTTTTCCACACTAAAAATATTGAAAAACTTAGTTGAAACATTTACTCTGAAGGACACTGTGTTCTCAAATATCCTACATTTGTCTTCACAACAGCCTGGAGAGGTAAAATAGTGGAACAAATATTACCATCCCCTTCATACAGATGTGGCAACTGAGGCTGAAAAACTTAGGCGTCTTGCCCAAGGTCATTCAAGATTTATTTAATGACTTGATAAATATTTGTCAGTCAGAGAGAAATTGGTGAGCTGAAATACAATTTGACTTTCCAGCTCTATGTTTTCCCACTAAGTTAGGTTTCCACTACCTTTTAAATAACCAGATTCAAAATGTTAATTGTAAAGATCTGAATGTTTGGGATCTCAAATGCAAAAATGTCTAACGTGGAAGAAAACTCCCTGCTTCAGAACTCGTCTTCCTAAACATTGACAGCCGAAGCCAAGCAGAAGGTGGCCCCTTCCTTTGGAAACCCATTTCAATAAATTTTTGAAATGATACCTATCACTTTTCACATATGAAAATTGACAATGAAATGATAATACATAAATATTCCTGATTTATTTACAAACAACCTGAGAAAACATTTTCTTTGTTCTGTCCATTATGCTAGGCCTTTGTCTCATAAATCTTAGAGGGATCCCCTCCCACCCCCCAGTTTGGATTTGTAGATATCAGCTCATTACTTGTGACAGTTCCACTGGTGGCTGGCTAATCTCAACCCTGGATCAACAGCAAAGCAGGACTTTGTCATGCAGGATGACTATCCTTGGAAAGAGGGATCTGGGTCAATGAGTGCAGGTAGGGTGTGCTGTGTTCAATTAATGGAATGGCAGTGGACCAAACTGAGATCCTTCTCGTCTCCTCTCCAACACAAGCACCTGCTCGTCAAATCTGTTCATTTCCCCCTACTTTTGGAAGTTAACACCAGGGACCAGTAATAAAAGAACGACAGTATATATTTTTGAAGAACACTCCCGTTAGTGACAGTGCTTTAAAATGTTGCTTGTCTTAAGGTTTCTAGCACCCTGCTCTAGACTGAACATTATTTTAGTCACTATGCTCTGCCAAGCACCCGGATAGATGTTTCTACCCTGTCTGGGCCCAGGAAGAGCCAGCAAAGGGAACTGAGCAGAAAGTAGGTAGTAAAGAGGAATCAAACACAGGAGACATCAAGCCCTCAGTAAACATTTCTGTCATCTTTTCTGATAAGTGGAAACTAACATTTGTATAGGGTGTTTTTACCTGAAAAAGAGTGTGTCCTTTCAGAATAATATTATTATTCTAGTATTATTCCCTTTTTCTGGTTGTCCTAATTCACCCAGCAGAGTAGAGCCTCCATGTAGTTCTCTTTTCACAGCTCACTTTCCTCTACTCTCCTTTGTGTCTTTAATTACCATAGGAGCTCCCTCAGGGCAGGGCTGTGTCTTCGCTAGTGTGGGCTCCCCTCCCAGCGTAGTTGAGTCTTGCTCACAGTGGTAAGTCAGTACCTGCTATCTTCTGTCTTACGGGTAATGGACTTTTCTTGCATTAGTGCGATGGCGCTTTTCCTTCTCCGTGTAGTGTGGCTGAGCCATCGCATCTGCTATCTGCGCTGCTTGCTGTGATCATGGCCCTAGACTCTGGCCAGAGGGCCAGTTTTTGTTCAGAAAGCTGTCTTTCAGTCTCCCAGATACATGTGGCTTTCACCAGAATTGCTGATTTTCAAGCATTTTAGAGGAAGATGAAATTTCATATCCATGAAAACAAGACAGCAACTGCTCTGGCAAGCAGACATGGTAATCCAGCTAAGTTTAGTCTTTATGATGAATCATCCAGAGACTGTTACTTTGCTCTGGGTCGTTAGCTGGTTTTATTTTTAGAAAATCTGAATTTCAGTTAAATCCATTTGGCGGTACATAATCGGAGTGGACTCCATCCAAACTAGGTAATTATGGGTCAGCTGGAGGTGATTATCTCTATCCACAAGCTTGCCGGGGGTAAGAAGCTCTATGCAAGGCTTTTAAAGCAACATTTTCTTCCTCATTACCGATTTAGTACAAATGAATCTCTTTAAGGGCTTTTCTTGCATCATCTTAACTTGGTTTGTTGTCTTTCTGCCTCTTCTTTGGGAAAATAAATCTTCTGGCCAAAATTCTGTCTGAAACAGTGAGGAAAAAGAGTGTGGCTGTGCTGAGCTGATACCAACAGACACGTCTGCTGCAGCCAGGGCACCTTCACTTTGGGTGTCCTTTTGGGGATAATTTTACAAGGCTTTCCAGGACAACTTCAAACCACTCTTCATGATCAAGAGGAGATTTCACAGGGATACTCCTTCTCTTTAAATTTTGTATCTCTTAAAGAACCTTCTAAAGAAAGATTGGTGATGCAATTTTCTTTACAGCCATGAACAGAAGAAAGCAAATGCAACCATATTGAATGGGTTAAGTCTGCTGGGCTGGTTTGTGTCTCTCGTGGGAGGGAGGGTGCTTGGCGGCGGAATTAGATTCTTAGCTCCCAGCGTGCGCTTTTCCCTGTGCACCAGTTGTTTTCCTATTGTTGAGCAGTCAGCATCTCCCTCCTCTGATTGACTCTTCGTTAACCCTCTGCTTCCTCCACATCTTGCCCCTCTTCCCCCTCATCTTGCAGTGATGAAGTCCAAGGGGTCATAATAAATGTGTCATCACCATCACATGCTTTAGATCTTCTGGTTTTCACTATCTGCTTAGGGATCTTAGCAGGAAAAAGCAGAAATGTCTATCATTTCAACTCTGCTGGAAATAAGCCCGGTGTCCTCAGTAGTGTTGCATGTTATTTCAGAAAACATTTTTTTGGAAACCCCTCTGATGACTGATGAAATCCCAGTGGTGTCCTTCACTGACTACTGGCTGCAGACAAAATTTCTGGCTTCTTATAACCTGGAAATACAACTTCCATAACTCTTTCTTTTATCTTGCACTCTTGAATCCAAATTACACAAATGCAATTATGTTTGTGCCACTGAAAACATGATATGGTGGAAGAAATTAATTTGTTGTTAGAAGAATATGGTCAACTAATGGAACAGTCATTTATGGCTTGAGTAGTCTTGGCATGTTTATTTAATCTCTCTGAATCTCAGTTTCTTTGTTTAGGTAATGTGATAATATGTACTCCATAGGATTATGGAAATCCTCAGATGTGGTTTATAAACCAACAAATATTCCAAAGTTAATAATTGTTAGCCTACTACCAATTTATGCATCCATGTGGTCTAATTTTTTCATGTATACAGGTGGCAGAATTTGGTATTTTATATTGGTATGTGTCCAGGGTCTGTGAGTGTTGTATATGTGACCATTTCTAATACTAGCAGCATGACAGGTACAGATAGAAACTTAGTATCTGCCATGAGAGCATAGAGTGGATAAACTAACAACCAAGAAAGACAAATCTAAATAAAAAACACCTATGGAGTTCTAGAATCATAAAGCTGGGAAGGACCCTGAAGATGATGTAATGTTTACTGATTTATGGGAAAGTAAGGTCCGTAGATATTATGAGACCTGCTCAAGGTCACCCCAGCTAATTAGTCACTGACCTGGGCCTAGCTCCAACTCTCCTGGTCTGACCCCTCAGCCATCCCCGTCCTATGCACTGCCATTATAACATGGTCTTCTTAAACTCTACATGCAAGCACATTGGGTCAATATGAAATGTTACTAATTAGAAGAGAGAGATAACCTAGAACCCAAGGTATATTTGCATACGAACAAAATAATACAATAGAATTGCTCAGTGCCCATCGTTTCTATTCTGCTCCTACCTCCCCCCTCAACCATGGGCTGGTTTAGCTCAAGCTGTTTCTCCAACCTCTGCCTTTGTCTTTCTGTGAGCATCTCCGGTACATTCATGATTCTGAGAAGGCAGGGTATCCTGGGATCTCCTTTTAATTCCAACCAGTGGGAAATAGCCTGTGACATCCAGAATCAGATTTCTGCTATTCATTCTAAAGATCTTAAATCCTGGTTTTTATAATACACCCACATTTGACTTGATAAACTAGAGTGGACAGCCAGTAAAGTGAAGGCTGGGTAAACTTTTAGACTGAAGTCAAACAGTTGACATATCCAGCAGTAAGAATGGAGTCCATCCTGGTATAACCAAATCAATTCTCCTCTAAAGACTCAGGACATTTCCAAGATCCAAACCAATCCCAAAAACTTATTTTACGGGGAAAACAGCTGTTGGCAAATAAATTGACCAAATAGCAATCTTAACAGGCCTCAAGTTCCTCTGTAAGACAGGCATAATAACCTGTCAACAGTGCCAAGGGGAAGATTAAACGAGGTGATGAATTTAATGGTCTTATCACAGTGCCCAGCATGTAGTAAGTCCTGAAAAAGGAAAACTAATAATTTTTGTTTTGAAAACAAACGCAATTTGAAGAAAGAAAAAATCTCATTCTGTAATAAAAATCGAGGGGTGATATTTGCAGGTTATAGTGGGTGGGGTGCAGGTGTGAGTTTGTGCTCTGTTAACTACTCCTGTGATCAGAGGACACAGAGAATGAGCCAGGTCCCAGGTCAGCTCACTGGTCCATCTCTGACTCTGCAGGGAGTTTCCTTGACATATCTGAGCTGTTCAAATAGGAAGCAAGCTACCTGTGTAGATCATGTTTTATGGGTGAGTATTAAAAATAGTTTTGATTCCTTAAATTTTCAATTAGATTAGTTAAAGTTCTTCCTAAACTGATATTTAAATTGAGGTAACACTGCCTGATTTTAAATGCCTCTGACCCCAGTGCCTGCAGTAGCTAAGGTCCTCATTTCTGAATTATCACTAACTGATTTCTGGAATGGTCTGGCTCAGTGTGGCATTGGCATTAGAAAACAGCAAAAAGAAACAGCATATAAAGTCTACGAAATGACTCAGTTCACTTATCATCTTAGCTGTACGGCCTACAGGGAAGATACAGTGCTATATATAAATATAACTGATCATATAAAATGGACATTTGGGAAAAAAACAAGCTGGAGATGATACAAATTTTCATTATCTATCATATTTTAGTAAACTGTCTTTTCTAATTTTACTTTATTCACATGCGTTTTATCTGACATTTTAAATTGGTGGGCAGATTATTTTAAAATAAAACAAAAGAATCAGACTTCTTTATTAAAGAATCTGAATTCATAGTTTTCTGAAAATAATTTGGAAATGGAAATGTATTTTAATTAAGCAAATTTTAATGTAATAAGAGTTATAAACTTGTACTTTGAAAGATGACTGAGTTCTTTCAAAATTATACTAATTTGAGAGGAGAGAGAATGATAACTTTGAACTAGCTTTTTAAATAACCTGAAAAAATAGGGAAATTGATTTCTTTCTTCTCTCTCCTCTCATATCATAGATCTTCATTCTTTCTTACAAGATCTCACGATGCTGAAAAACGCTCATTCGGGTTTTAAACTATTTCCCTTCAATTTCTCCTCTATTAATAAACCCTTGAATTATTCTGTTGGCTAATCATCCTGTCAAAAATTTTATTCTGATATTTAAAGTTTAAATTGTAAAACATGATAAATCATCGATCTGTTTCTTCAACAAGCATTTATTTAGTGCTTGTTGTTTCCCCAGGTCATGAATATATAAATCGAGGGAGACCTACCTTTGTGCTCAAGGAGCTCGTTTTCCTTTATCCTCTGTCTTTGTCCAAGTCCTTCCAGGGGCACTCACTCAGCAGATTTGGAGGGTCCCCAGTGGTCACAGATTCAAGCTGTAATGGCTGATTTTCTTTTGTCTTCATCACTGTGACCCTTGACTCTAGCTGGTGACATTTTGGTGCCTTCTTTCTTTTTACTGGACTGAAAATTAACTACTGAATTAACCAGACTTTTTTTTTTTTTTTTTTTAACAAAGGTGAGACACCACTTTCCAAGGATACGATAAGCAGTTTTTCTCCAGAAATAAGGCTCTGGAGTCCTAAATTTTTTTCCTCATTCTGCTATTAATTCTTTGTATAACCTCATCAATTTCTTCCCCTGCAAAATTCTATTAATACGTCTGCTGAGAGCTGTTTGATGATTTGCCAAAACTAAGCTCAGCCATACAATTTTCAGCTTTTGAACAAAGTAGTACAACTAGGTTTATTACAATAGGGTGACTTTTATCTTCCTTCAGGCTGTCTGATACAAAAACTTCACTTTGCAAAAATCTAATCAATCAGTAATGCATTAACAAATCGTGCAAACCGCCCCCCCCCCACCCCCAGCATCTGATACCCTCATTTTTACATTATGAGATATCTCTGATTTTTATGAAATGAAATATATTTCCGGTAGCAAATAACCTATTCCCATTGTCGTACACAGGAATAGGGTCCCAGAAGGAAAGACAAAATATGACAATGCCACCCCCTGCCACACTATATGGAATCTATTAAGAAGCATTTTATTTTACTTGTTTTTAAAATAGACAATTTAAATATTTTAAATTTTTCCAGGTACAAGCTTGTTCATGTAATTCTCCTATAATGCCTTTGCAATAAGTTTTCAAATGGTTAAACTACTGAGATTTGCACTCATTTGAGTTTGGGGCATGCGTTGAAGTGGAGCACATAATTCCCTCCATCCTCAGGGGTCCTCACTGACTCCTGCTTTGAATATTGAAACAGTCATACAGGTTCTGCCATTGCTTCAATTATTTCCTAGGCCACACTGATTACATTAAAGCCACGGGAGACATGATTTAATCAGTTCACCCAGAGCAAATGTACTATAAAGAATGTGCAATCTCTTTAAAAAGACTAGATTTCTAGAATTAGATTATCTAGCCCAACCTTCTACAAGAATCCTTTTCAGGGTAATTTTGACAGATAGTCACCCAGCCACCAAGTAAGTATGCCAAGGAGTGGGTGACTCTCTACTAGTTTGTGGGCCATTCCATTCCAATGTTGGATAGTGCAAAGTCCCTTCACAAAAGTGCTGGTGATGGCCTCTGCAAAGACAGAGGACAAGTCTTCCTTTTTCTCAGGGCTCCTTCTTAAATACTTGAAGACAATATAAGGGGTGGAATGAAGCTCCTGGCCTCTTATTGTCCCCGTTTAGACTTTTCCAATATTTGGACTGGCCGTTCAGAATCGCTTGCTGAGAAAGTCTAAACACATTGGGGTTTCCAATCCAGTTTACAACGAGTTAAGGGCAGAGTGGAAGGCAAGAAGAGTGTGGCATTGTGGCAGACCTGGTTGGTCATTGTGAAATCGGGTAGCTGAGCAAGGGCAGAAAAGTACAAGCCTAGAAAAGGAGAGGTTCTGGGAGGCAGAGGATTCCCACAGCAGAGAGCTAGAACACCCTGAGGGTAGCACTCGTGCATATGCCTCCCTGAATGTTTGTGCTTGGACCTCGAATAAGGGCTGCTGTGGAACTGATGGCGGCCACAAGAGAAGAGAAGTCAGTGGTAAACTATGTTGGGGAAATCCTGGATTAAATAAAGTTAAACAGGTTTCTTTACTGAAGAACTTGCCAGTCTTTAACATACTGTGGTAGATTGCCATTCTCCACTAGGGGGTATAAAATGCAGTGTTTCATTAATATCATTAAACCTGAAATCCCTTTTTTTGCAAGCAGCTTGGGTCTGTTGGCTCATCCTCATTTTGGACGGCCAGCTTCTCTGGGCTTAAGGGTCATTAATAATTTCTCAAATAATTAAAATAATCTCAGGTTGAAAGGAGACAGAGTTATTCTAAACCAACTCATTAGGGGAAATAAGAATTCGTATTACCTACAAGAGCAGTTACAAAAACTAGGTGTACGTCAGAATCACCAAGGGAGACAGTCAATAAAATAAGGAATCTGGGCCCTGTCTCAGAATCAGAATCTCCAGTACGGAAACGTGGAGCCTGCATGTTTAGCAAGTTTCCAGGTGTCTTCCATTCAGCCATCTGTCACTGACATCAAGTCTACAAGACCCCAAATAGGTCGTTTACCTTTCTCTAAATACGCAGTGAGCAGTGGAGCAGGGTTAGGAGCGGGGGCTTCACAGCTGACCTCAGTCCCATGTTGCCTGTTACCTGCTCAGTGGCCTTGGATAAATTTTGAAACCTTCTTACACCTTGACTTCTTCATCTACCTCCTAAAACCTGCCTCATAGTGTTTTTCTGAGGATAAAATGAAAAAAACATATATGAAGTACATAGTCTGTTTCATGGCACATACTAAGTTCTGACACAGTACCTGGAAGCTAATGTTATTATTTCCATAAGTATGTTAAAATTAAGTAAATAGAGCTGGAGAGGATAAATGGTTTAAAGTAACTTCAAAGGGCTTTTAGTTAAAAGCAGGTGGGTCTCCTAAAAGCCAGGTATCTCCTGCCTCCTTTTACAAATAGGAAACAGTCAGCTGTTCCAGACAGTTGGCTCAAGGCTTTGTTGCCTTTTCGTAAGAAGTCAGGCTTTGATTCTGGCAATGGCAGAGGTTTGATACAATTTGAAAAACGTCTATATATTATGAGATGTGTCATTTAACAAAAGCTAAAAATTGTATTTATAAATGTGTTTCAAGGTTCCCACCTAAAGAGCCCCTTTGCCAGATGCTGACTAGAGTTTTAGGACTCTGCCAAAGTCAGCGTTGGCTTGCTTATTTCCGTGGTACAAATGACTAGGGGCTCCCCAGCTCCGGAGGCAGTAAATCCTATTTCTGGGAAACATCAGCTAGGAGACAACTCTCTTCTGCAGCGGGAAGCTAGAGCAGCCTGGGGTCTGGAAGAGTTTCCTGCTGGCAGAGCAGAGACAAACTTCTCTCTGAATGCTGGGCAGAGTTTTCTTTAGCCGGCTTTTCACTGAGGGTACACATTTTCAGGTTTCTGCTGTATGCAGCTGTGCCAACTCCCTGCTTCTCTGGAACCCAAAATCTTAAGTTTCATCACTGTCTCAGTGTTAGAGCCAACAGCCTTAGGACCAATTTCCGAGTCTAAGAGTCCTCGTCCTCAACCCATCTTAATCCCATCTGAGCTTGCATTCTCTTCTTCATTGCTGGCCCATGGAGACTTTCCTCTCTTGCAAGACTTCTCACTACTACTTCCACCTGTATGTCTTTCTGCTGCCTTCCAACGTCACCCAGAAGGCCTTATTCCTTTTCCATGTAACTAACAGTCCTTTATATATTTGTAGATGGTTATATTATTTTATTTCCTTTCCATAGATTTAACGTTCACAATTAGTATACACAGATTGTGGTCCGTGTACCTTAACTTTTCAATTTACCTTCAAATCACAGGCCCAAAGCCTAACGCCTGACACTGGACTATCTGCTCCTTTGTGCTGAATGCTATTCTTCTGTTAATGCAATCTGTGATTGTACTGGTCCATGTGGACAGTCCTGGAATCTGTTGACCCAGGTTAAGCTTAGTCAAAGAAAGCTCTTCTGCGTGCTGCGGTAATATCAGGTAGAACTGAAGTTTAATTCTGTTGGCTGGTTTCAGCCAATTTAAAGAGATTGAAGTTATATGTGAATTACATTGATTTTTGGAGGAATCAGTGCTTTCTGTTATCTATTTAAAGTATTGTGGTTGGACTATGGAGAAACGGAAATACAAGTGAAATCTGTGAAATTAATTCAAAGACTCCATAATTTACCAAGTACAAAAACACAAAACTTGACTGAAATGTGTTGAACATGTGGCCGACGTGGCCTTTTCGCTTTTATCGGCTCACTTTATAGATTTTTCACAAAGGTCAGTGTTTTGTATTTTCCATTTTGGTTCTTCTTTTTAATTTTCTCCTTGTCATTGGCCTTATGACTACATATTTAATTTAACATACAAGATATTCAACCTACTTTTTTTCTGTAGATTTTTCCTCCTGCCAATGAAAATTTAACTCTGCAGAACACTTGGAGATAAATTTGGTTTAATTCAGCAGGTTGTTTCCATTTTTAAAAGAATAGGCGGTGCATTTACTGCCATCTGGTGGAGCATTTTGGGGGCAAGAGAAATAGCAACTAGATTAGTTAAAACATTAAAAATACCTAATGAGGTAAAATTGCTTCATTGGATCAGTGTACTCGTTTAACTGGAGCCTTATAAACTAACCCAGGCCCACAGGAGACTTAAGTTAATCTGAGCTAAAGAAAAAAGTGGCATTCAACCATATTCTCTTCTTCTAGTTATTTTATTGTTCCAACATGTGGGACAATACTTACGATTATAATTCAAATTTGGTTGCTTAGACACGGAGGCAAAAAAAGTCAGGAAAATCTAACCCAAAAAGTTTCTAGCTTAGATTTTCTTAATTTTTGACTCTATGTATTAATGATTGTGTGTTTGCATTCCTTAGTGGATTAGCTTCATTCGGCTTTTTTTTTTTTTTTTTTTTTAACTCTCATGTGAGTTTTATAGGTTGGACTATTTAACATCCCAACAAATCAAATTCAGGTAAATTTTATCTTAGTGCTCCCTCACCCTAGATGCCCTTTCTTTCCAAGTATTTTTCATTATTCCTCTCCTTTGTTTGTGATTAAAGAGTGAAGAATCTGGTCCTGATTTTGTCATCTTCCTGCTAAACATCTCAGGCATCACATCTGTAGAGTGACGGGGATTGACTTGTTTATATTAAATGAGCTCTTACAGTTCTGAGACTCTGTCAAGTCATGAACAAATTAGGTTAAATTGATGTGACCAGTTAAATCCAATGGGGGTGTTAGTGTTTTCCTCGGGGCACTCAGAGTAGAATTGCCTGGACTTCAGCACCAGACTGACCGTGTGGTCACGCCATCCCTTAAGTCGTACCACATGGGCGACTGCCTGGTTTATTATTCAAAATTTATGCCACATTTATTGTTTCTTTTGTTTATCAACATAAGAGTTTGTGTCAGGTTTGAGGGACACCATTATATAGAGATAAGCAAACAACATTAGGAAAGAGAGACAAATAAATGATTCCAATATACCTCAGTGGTTCATCAACTTTAATGTCCACAAAAATCACCTGGGTACTTGATAAAATTGAAGACTGCTGGGCTCCACTCCCACAGGTAATTCAATAGATCTGGGTTAAAACTGTAAACCTGAAGGTCTCAAAGCACTTCAGGTGGTCCTGATGCAAGGGTAGGCACATCAGAAGAAAACCCGAGATGGGGATGGATGTGATGAAAAAGGTAACCACAAAAAATAAAGGAACACATAGAAGGAGGGTTTGACTCAATTAGAAGGATTCAGGGAGGCTGATTCAGAGTAAAGCAAGAGAAGAATGAATCCAGGAAGAGGTTTAAAATCCCAATCAAGGGAATGAGAATTCCAGGTGTGAGAACTTGGCACTTTGAGAGGATAGCAAGAATTCCAGTATTTTTGAAAGGTACAATTTGGGGATAAAACTGACCACATGTTTTGAAGCAAAGTAAGTGTCAGTACATTTCAACGAACTAGTCTAATTTGGACAAAGCGTTCTGATCACAATGCAACTTATTTAGAAATCAGTAACTTATTTTACAACTGCAGATGCCTGGAAATGTAAAATCCAGTTGTTTAAATAATTCATAGGTCAAGGAAGAAATTGTAGGAAAAATAAAAAACAAACTGAAATATAATAAAAATGCTACACATTGTAACTAATGGGAAATAGCTAAAATAGCATTGAGAGGAAAACTTAGAGCCTTAAAATATGCATTAAACAGCAGAAAGCTTGAAAATTAAAGTGGAAGGAAGCAAATAAGTAAAATATAAGTTACTGAAAGTAGAATCCAAGTACAGGAGAACAAGGACAGGATTATAGTATCAATTTACAACGTTTTTGGTAATTAAAAAAGACGTGCATGCATACGTGCACATACTTTTGACCTACGCATTATGTAAACACGTGAGTTTTTAATTATTTGACCTTTGAATTGAGCCTATGAGTTGTTCAAACTTGTAGGTTTTAAATTTCCAGACATATAAAGTTTTAAAAGTTAGGTTTCTAGTTATTATGGATTTCTAAATCCAGGTCGAGAGTGGTGCACCTCTGTAATCCACTGTGATGTGATTCCGGCCGTAACCAAGAAATATATACATCTTTTTCGAAATGCGTTTTCACAACATCAGTTACCACACAAATGAGCACATTCTGAAGCCATAGAGCTCAGTGTGATGCACGAGATGACTCCTTCCACTCTTCCCACCTGCTGATCAGAGAGAGTGCATTACTCTCAGGGCGCTGAGCCCCAATCCTACACGTGTGGATCATGCACGTATCCCTCTTCAGTGCACGTCAATAAGGTAAAGGAAAACGCTTATTTCCAAAGTAGCTATTCACAAACAAATGAATGAAAGTGTTATTTTTGCATAAATCTTCAGCTGAGTGATCATCACGATACCATTTTTATTTACAATAGCAATTATAAAAACAAACAAGTTCTTATAATGAATACAATTGAGAGAGAGAGTGCCGAGCCTAAAGTATTCTTGAATACCCAGGGTTATGCCATTGCAGTAGACCTTATCTTTATAAAATCTTGCCCCTAACACAGTGACACATGAAGTAAAATATCTGCAGCAATTTTTGGTTCATAAACATGTTGTATGAGGCTGGAATTATAATGAAAAATGGTGTTAATAATCCTGGACACTTCACCTGCCCCTCCCTTTTTGCTGCCTGCTCTTAGGAACCTTGCTGACACTGCAGGTGTTGGGAGTTTTGCAGAATTTTTGAGCAAGGCAGGAAGCCTTGAGAAACTGGCTTTAAGGGCTTGGAGAAGGTGACTATGGAGAAAAGGATTAGCACAGTAGGTCTGATGTTGCTATTCTTAGAAAGGCATGCTTGAAAAATGGAGCCCTGACTGGTGTTTCGTAATTTGGCTGATAAACAGTTTTCAACAGTGATATAAAACTTCCCTAAATGAGAAGAGTAGCTCACAGCACTTAAACTATTTCTGCAAACAATATGATTTATGCTGAACACCTGCTTTCCTTACAGGACTTTGGAATTTTGGTGCATGGTACACAGAGGGTGCCTATGCTACCACATTCCAAGAAAAACCTTGGGCACTGAGTCTTTAATGAGTTTCCCTGGTAGACAAGAGGCTGTCACAATTCAAAGCAGGTGGAACTAGGTGTGTCCTGTGTGACTCCAGTTGTGGAAGCTTGAACCTGGTTTCATCTGGGCTCTGCCCATCTACCTTTTCCCTTTGCTGATTTTCCTTTGTAGCTTTTCAATACAATAAATCACAGCCCTGAGCAGGACTGTATGCTGAGTCCTATTAGTCCTCCAAACAAATCATCCAACCTGAGGGTGGTCTTGATGACCCTCAACACAGGGACACTCAGGAATAGATGCCCAGGAAAGACTGGCCTGCCATGTTCCCTATATATACTGCTCAAAAGTGGAATAATACAAAGGAAAAAGAGGCAAACATTTGAGCAATGTGATGTGTATCTGGATTAATAAACATCCTTTAAAACTGTAAAAGTGTCTTCTAAAAGTACCAAGTTACATACCTATAAAAGTGCATCTGTTACATACTACATGAGCAATAACGCTAACACCCAGTATCCTTCTAACACTTATTCTAGGCACAGTCCTGAATTCTTCACATGGATTGTTATTCAGTCCTTACATTGCCTTATAACAGTACCTGTAATTATTGCTACTTTATAAATAGAGACTGAGGCTCAGCATGATTAAGTGCCTTGCCCTGGTCACGCATCTAGTGAGCAGCAGAGTCAGGATGTGGACACAGGAAGTCTGACTCCAGCGGCTACCCTCGTAACCACCATTCTTCACTGCCATCCTACACTTGCTCCAGATTAGTTTTTTCCAATTTCCTCAGAAGGAAGGGGAATTTTGATTGGAGGAAGGAGGGATGGGTAATTTTGGAATGTAGCACCATTGGTTCCTGGCTCCACTAGATTCTGTCATACTGTGATTCTAGCTATATTGAAAAAAAAAATTCATACACTGCACTGAAGATACAAGAAAAGGGTACTGGAGCTCTGCTGGCCCAGAGGCCTGAAAGAAAGGCCTGGAAATGTAAGAGAGATGAGGAAATGAATTAGGAAAGTGGCATAGGTAAACTTCATCTACCTTTAACAACGTACCTGGAGCCCAGTAGTCTTCCTAAAGGAAGAGGAAAGAGCTTGGACTTTGGAAATCTAAGGAAGCTAGAATTGTAAGGCAGGGGACCAGAGAGGAAGAATATATATCTAGATATTCATTCACTTTATATATATATATATATATATATATATATATATATATATATATGTATATAATATACAGTCTCTTGTCGCTTAATGACAGGGACGCATTCTGAGAAATGCGTTGTTAGGCAATGTGTGAACATTAGGTGTTTCATCATTGTGAGAACTTCCTACAGTGCACTTACACAAACCTAGATGGTATAGCCTACTACACACCTAGGCTATATGGTGCTAGTCTTATGGGACCACCATTGTATGTATGGTTCATTGTTGATCAAAATGTCATCATGCAGTGCATGACTGTATATCTCTCTAGAGGTCCGAAACAGGGTCTTCTTCTCAAATCTCTATTGGAATAATGATCTAGGTTTGCATGTAAGGAAACTCCCTGAGTCAGGGGAAAGAGTCACAGAAAGGAGCAGGCGGAACAATCCCCAGAACTCACACAGGGTCGGGGACAGTTGCCGTTTCCCACAGCCAGAGCAGAAAAATATCTTCATATGCAGGGCATTGGGTAGAGTCCTTAGGAAGTTACTGTCTCAGTAGTGGACCAAATTAGCCCAAAATTACCCCAAGCAGAAGAATCAGGAAGAAATCACCACAAGGTACATCATCATAAAACTGCTGAAATCAGTGGTAAAGAGAAACTGTTGAAATCAGCCAGGGAAAACAAAGACATGTTAAGTGTAGACGAGTGACAGCTAGCTTGTCGTGAGAAAGCACTCGAGCCAGAAGAAAATCATGGAACATCTTTAAAGAACTGGAACGAAAGAGAAAAGTCAACCTAGGATTCTATATCCAGCCAACATATATTTTAAAAATAAAATAAAAGTAAAGATTTTTTCAGACATAAAAAAGGCTAGGAAAATTTATTACCATCAGAATTTCACTATGAAAAAATGTTAAAGTAAATCTTTCAGGAGGAAGAAGAATATTACCAGAAATTTGGATCTGCACAAAGAAATGAAGAGCATTGAAAATCATAAACATATGGAAAAATTTTAAAACTTTAAAAAATATTTTAAAGACATTTAAAAGACAAAACAGTTTTAAAAGCAAAAATAGCGGTGTATTTTGGGGTCTACAACATATGTAAAAGTAAAATCATGACAAAATAGCACAAAGGCTGGAAGCAGGGAAATGGAACTACACTGTTATAAGTTCTTATATTAGACATGAAGTTGTATAATAGTACTTGAATGTAGAAGTTAAAGATTGTATTGCAAACTTTAGAGCTACCATTAAAAAACCCAAAAAGAGGTTTAGCTAATAAGCCAACAATGGAGATAAAGTGGAATAATCAAAAACACCCAATTAATATCAAAATGGCAGGAAAAGAGGACAAAACAAAGATTAAGTATGACAAGTAGAAAACAAATAGCCAGAGGGTAAATTCAAGCCCTACTCTAGCAACAATTGCATTTAAAATTAACAGTATAATTAAAAGGCAGAGATTGTCAGATTGATGGAAAAGCAGGACCCAATTAGATGCTATCTAGAAAAACCCAATTTAAATATAAAGGAACAGATAGTTTTAATGTAAAAAGATGAAAAATTAGATACCATAAAATACAAATCAAAAAAAAGCTAGAGTCATTATATTAGTATCAAATAAAGTGGCTTTTGAAACAAGGAATATTTCCAAGAATAAAGAAGTTCTTTCATACTGATAAACATGTCAAATTAATAAGATATAATAACCTTAACTGCATATCCACTTAACAATGAGCTTCAAAGTACATGAAACAAAAACCAATAGAAAAAAAGAGAAAGAAATCCACAATTATATTTGGGTACATTAGCATGCTTTTCTCAATAACTGATAAAAGAAGACAGAAAATCAATAGGAACCCACTAGTCTTGAACGCTATCAACTTATTTAACCCAATTGACATTTACAGAACACTTTGCCCAAAACAGCAGAATGCACATTCTTTTCAAGTTCACATGGAATAGTTACAAAGATAGACCATATTCTGAGACATGAAACAAGTCTTAAGAAATTTTAAAAAATTGAAATGTTAGATAGTATGTTCTCTGACCACAACAGAATTAAATGGAAAAACTTCAACATCAGAAACATATCTGGAAAATCCCTGGATATTTGCGAATTAAATAACACATTTTTAAATAAAGCATAGATCAAAGAAAAAGTTTACATGGGGGGAATAGAAAATATTTTGAACTAAATAAAAATGAAACCACCATATAATAAAATTTGTGAGATGCAGCCAAAGCAATGGTTAGAGGAAAGATCATGTCAATAAATGCTTATATTGGCAAGACCTCAATCAGTGATATAAATTTCTATGTTAAGAAACTTTAAAAAGAAGAGAAAGTTAGGGGCAGGCCCTGTGGCATAGGGTTAAGCTCATGCACTCCACTTTGGTGGCCCAGGGTTCGCAGGTTTGGATCCTGGGCATGGACCTAGCACCACTCATCAAGCCACGCTGTGGTGGCATCCCACATAAAACAGAATAGGATTGGCACAGATGTTAGCTCAGCAACAATCTTCTTTAAGCAAAAAGGGGAAGATTGGTAACAGATGTTAGCTCAGGGCCAATTCTTCACACACACAAAAATAAAATAAAAGAGGAGAAAAGAAGAGACAGTTAATCCCAAAGTAAGCAAAAAGAAGGAAATAATAAATATGAGGAGTATTCACTGAAATAGAAAATACAAGAACAGTATAGAATATCAAAATAAAAAACTGGTTATTTGAAAGATCAATAAAATTGAAAAAGCTGTGGTAAGACTGATGAAGAAATAAGAGAAGACATAGGTTACCAACAACAGGACTGAGTGACAAGACATCACTGTAGGTCATGCACACGTTGCAAAATTAATCAGGGAATAAAATGAATTTATGGCCATAAATTTCTAACTTATGTAAAATAGGCAAGATTCTTGTAAGCAGTAAATGACAAAAGTTACTTGTGATTCTAACAAACATTGAAAGGAGAAATAAAAACAATTCTACATGATTTTTAGGATTAAGTCTTGAAATCAGGTAGTGTAAGACCTCCAACTTTGTGTTTCTTTTTAAAAATTATGTTTCTTGGTGTCTATTCCCAGTTGTTTCTATTTCCATGTAAGGTTTAGAATCTGCTTTCTGAAAACAGAAGACTCCTCCCAAATCATTCTCTGGGACCAGCGTTACCCTGATGTCAAAGACAAAGATGATGCAATAAAAAGACTACTGATCAACATTTCTCACAAATGTAGATGCAAAGAATTCTTTACAAAAGTTTAGCAAACCAAATTCAGCAATATATAAAAAGGAGGATAAATCATACCCAAGGGGATATAGTTCAGTAACACAAAATTGGTTTAACATTTGAAAAACAATCATTGTAGATTGTTTCTCAGCCTTTTAGTGAAGAGCAAGTGTAGTATCTCTTCTTATCAGTTTAATATCTGACATACCCTCTAACCAGAAGAAAACAAAGAAAGGAAAAGGAAATCAATTATTGTAATTCACCACGTTAACAGACTAGAAAGTAGAAACCATATGAGCATCTCAATAGATGCAGAAAATAATTTGACAAAATTCAGCACCATTTAAAGAAAAGACTCTCAGCAAATCTAGGAAAAGAGCGAAAATTCTTCAATGTGACAAAGGGCACCTACAAAAAACCTAAAGCTAACATCATACTTCATGGAAACTTTACACGGAAACGCAAACAACTGCTAATAGTCCAAACAATTTTTAAAAACCTACAAAATCAGAGGACTTACACTACCTGGTTCCAAGACTTAACCCTAAAGCTATAGTAATCAAGATGGGATAAAAACAGATAGATACATCAATGGAACGGGATGACGTGTCTGTATAGATCTAATTGATTTCCAAGAAAAGTGTCAATTGATTTTCAACAGCTTCCAAGGTCATTCAAAGAAGGAAAAGATCTTTTCAGTAAATGATGTGGAAACAATCAGACAGCTATGTATACAAAACAAAAGAGAGAGAGAAAGAGAGAGAGAGAAAAAAATTGAAGCTTGCCCTTGGTTCTTACCTTATACCATCTACAAAAATTAATACAAAATTGATCATAGACTTAAACAAAAGAGCTAAACCTGTAAAACATCTAGAAGAAAACATAGGAAAAATCTTTGGGATCTTGGGTTGGGCAAAGATTTTTTTAAATAGAACCAAAAAAAAAGCATGAAGAAAAACTTAATAAATTGGATTTCATCAAAATTAAAAAGTTTGACTCTTCAAAAGACACTGTTACAATGAAAAGTCAAACCAGAGACTAGGAGAGAATATTTCTAAAACACATGTCCACAAAGGCCTTATATTCGGAATATGCAAAGAATTCTTACTACTTGATAAGAAGACAAGTAACTCAGTAAAAATAACAGTTGAAAGATTTGACCTAACACTTCACCAAAGATATACAAATAAAAAGATTTTCAATATCATTAGTTATCAGGCAATTTCAAACCGTAATGAGATAGCACCAGTATTGCTAAAATTAAAAGACTGACAATAAATGGGTGAATAAAATTGACAAAAAACATGGAATGGTAAATTTGAGACTTGTGCGTTTTATTACATACAAATTACATCTTAATTTAAAGATGGCTCCTTAAAAAGTTTTGTAATTACTGAGATAATTGAAAAACAACTGTTTTAGTCATTCATATCTGAACTGAGAAATTTCACCATAACAATTTCAATGTATTCCAGTGTTTCTATGCATTATTAATATTAATAGAAGTAGTAATGGTGCAAATAGTAAAGAGAGAGTGCTCTGAGTGTAAGTAAAATACATCCTCCTATCTTCCTTGGTGATTTAATCAGTCTTGTTGCTGGATCTGACATAAGCGAAATATTATTATAATTTGGGTTGTGGACATTTCCAGGGTAAGCATGATCAATACAGGAAATTTTATGCTGATGATAAATTAAAATGTCTATCCTACCACAGAATGACTGCACAGGAAGAAGCAAAGTTAACTTTCATTCTTCCCCTTCACTGGATAAAATAAGCCTGCCATTCAGAAGAAAAAGAAATAAGTTGGATGCATATAACAGAAAACTCAATTTGCTATGAATTACCCAATTAGAGCTCTTTAAGTTCTTTTAGTTTTTGTTTGTTTCCTAGGATAAGGAGTGCATGAAGTAGGAAGTCTGAGACTGGTGAAGTGGCTCCATAATGCCACTAGTGACCCTGGCCTTTTCTCTCTTTCCACTCAGCCTTTGATTAGATTCTTCATGCCTATCTCCTCAGGGTTGGAAAGTGGCTGCTCTGCCGCCAGCATCATATCAGTGTTCCAGGCAGGAAGAATGGAACGGGCAAAGAGCCCAACATGTTTGTCAACCTGCTTTTAAAGAGCTTTCTGAGAAGTCACTGTAATGATGTCTGCTTACATTTCATTAGCCAGAAGACTCTCCCCGACCATGCACACCTGCAAGGAAGGCAAGAAATTTCCTTTTGTTGAAAATCAGAAAACATTGATATTGCAGCAACAATTGGGATTCTGATGGTAAGGAATAAAGGGGAATGCATATTTAATAGGCAACATTGTGCCTGCTGCAGCCTCTCTCCCCTGCGATCAATGGATGGCTTTTGTTGATTGTTTTATATTGAAGACGTTATATCTGTACACAAAATTTTAAACTAATTAGGTTTTGGATCTTTATAGACCTAGAGAATAGTTTGACTATTTGTATAGTAACCTCTGCTTTTCCCTGGTGTAAATTTTGAAGAAAAGTGAAAGAATGGTTTCCTACGGCATGGAGTGGCTGAGGCCTATCTGCATCTAGCTAAAGATCTGTTCTTTCAGATTCTCCTAATCTTGACCCACAAAACATTAAAGAAAAGGGTTTTCATTTTTCCAAGAAACACATGGATCGGGTTACCTCTACCTAAGACTTTTAAATATATGTCTGAATTGTGCCTACTCAAAATGCTGATTCATCGAAAAACTGCACAAACACCAACTATCTCATCTTATTTTTTTTTTTTTTAACAAGGATGCGGATACTTGGTAAATAGCATCCTGGAATGTTTATCAATGAGGAATTTTAATCTAACATGATTGCTCACTTTGTCTCAAAAAAGAATTAACGTCAGTCAGTGGATTGTGAAGTAATTCATTTACTTTAAGGATGATAACCATTTTCAAAAGCAACTGTGATTTTTGAGAAAAATATAGATACATTTAGAAACAATGAAGAATACAGAAGAATTTCTGCCAAATGAATAAAGTGATGATAAAAGAGAGGCCTAGGAAATCTGGATTTTGTTCTTTATTCCTCTACTCTGATTTTCTAAGACTTGCAGAAATTTCCTTTGACTCTACATAATGTCAAAAACATCCAGATGCAAAATGAAAAAGCTTTTGCTATCTTTTAGACATAACTTTCCTCTATCTGCACTTCAGTTTTCTCTACACTCAGAAGGAATTCTTGTTTCTTACCTACTGTGAAGAGATTTTCCTTTAAAGTTTGAATTCTTTAGCAAAATTGATTCCATTGCGTGAACAACATCCAACTTCACTATGGGGAAAAGGACTTTATGGCTGTCATTTTAGACCCTTTTCTTCCTATTCAAAAACAATTTCCTAACTGAAGCAAGTTTGGAGCAGCTGTAATTAATAGAGGTTTAACTTGGAATGGAAGAAAAGACAAACAAAGGGAAACAAAATGAATACTTATTGAGTATGCTAGTGATGTGCTACGCCTTTACATATATCTCATAGAGCAAATGCTGATTCAGGAGGCAGAAAACCTGATTTCCAGACCTAGTTCTGAAAACAGGTTTGAGATGTTAGACAGACCCACGTCCATGCCTGGGCATCACATTTCTTAGTTACACGTGGGGTTGTGGGACAACTGATACCTAAATTAAAAGAGGCAGGATTAGTTCATTTTCTGGTGAGTGTTTTCTCAAAGGGGAATGTGGATGTGACGTGAGTCAAACGACATCCTTTGTGGTTTATTATATTTATGAAAATGATCCATATTCTCCGGGAATAATCTCACTGAGCCTCTCAAAGCAAAGTGTCCCGCAGGTTTGCCTCAGCCATGGTGGAACGGGCTCCTTGACTGACACATTACCCCTGACTCCTAGAAAAGCTCGATGAACGTGTACGGACTTGTAAGGCTTAAGTACAGGCCAGGCTTGAATAATTGACCCACTAGAGACAATCATTTTGTCAGTTGACTAAATAATATTTATATTTGCCATTTACTTAGCATATACTTTTTTGCTAGGCAATGGGATTTTCATATATTATCTCGAATCTAAAGAACAAAACCTCAAAAGTGGGCGTTACTAGCTTTATTAGAGGAAACCATTTCTCCTAGAGGTTAAGTAATTGTCCATGGCCAAATAGCCGTTAAATGCCAGAGATGAGATTCAAACCCGGGTCTGTTGAACTTCAAAGCTCAAGCTCGCTCTGTCACCGTTTGAGCCTCAGTGATTTCCTAAGCTTAGAGGCATGCTGGGTTCCTAATAGGTCTTTTCCCAAGCACCACTGCTGTGGCAGAATTGGAATTCCCTGGCGTTCCTAAAGCGGTATGAAACTTTTGGAGAGTTCCAGGAGAGTGTAATAAAATACACAAGAGTATAAAACACAACGCTCGCTCAAATGGAATACTAGGCAGAGAGTTACGGATGAGTTAACGTTTGAGCTGGGGTAGAAGGAAAAGTAGAGTTGACAGAATAAGTAGGGGCAGATGGGAATATTGGATGTGATTAGGAGACACTGGGATGTCCCTACCCACAGAAGTGTAGAGGGAGGGGTAGCTGAGTTGGACAATAATACTCAAGGAAAGCAAGGCAAAGCAAGACTTAACGTGTGTCCATTATGTCCCAAGCCCTCCGCTAGGTTCATTACAGTTAGCACTTCAAGGCCCTTGAATAGGGGTGGAGGCTGTCAAGACAAAGGATGTGTGTTTGAATTGCTTGGCAGTGAGGAGTACTGGAATCTTTTCAGCAGATTAGTGTCAGGTTTTAGAAAGATTACTCTGTCAGTCCTCTGCAAAATATACTAATCCTAGAGAGGAAGAGTTGAAAGGAGACGTGTTAAAACTAAACAGAAGCCTAATCCATGGACACATATAAAGACTCTGGATATACAAATGCTTTCCTCTATCCCACTTCCAAAGCAATAATTTGCATTTTTTCATTTTTTAGGGCTATTCACTTATTTTTAATTTATGACAATTATTTGAATGAATAATAATAGCTAACGTTTTCTGAGCACTGATTTATGTATTAGAGCCTATTCTAAGAGCTTCAGCTATATCTTCTCAATGTATACAAAGGCAGATAGTGGATCTCGTTTGATAGCCGTGGAAAATGAGGTTTACACTGGTTGGGGCAGGTGCCCAAGACCATACAGCTGGTCAGTGCTGGTGCCAGCATTTGTACTCAGCTGTGAACTCAGACACTTTGTGCCTACCCACTGTGGTACTAAATGACAGAGCAAGTGAAGAAATGTCCTGCCCTTTTGAGAAAAACGTCATTCCTTTTTAGTGAAATTGAAATATTGACTTTTGAGGCCTGGATAGTAAATGCACTAGCATAATGCATAGAAAATTCCTGATATTAGTCAGACTGCTGGAGATAACTCTTTAGGTAGAGAGCCAATAAAACAGGCCCACTAAGGAAGGAAGAAAGCTTCAAAGTTCTATTTAAAGGGGATCCAGTAAGAATCACTTGGAAAATAGGAAGCGGGGCCAAACGTAACAGGAAAGTGCACCAAATACCCGTTGTGTTTCCAAAAGAGCTGAGGAGAATTATGGAGGGATTTCTGCTAGCAGCTGGGTGGTACCGCAATGTGGCAAGACAAGGTGAGAATGTGCTGGAAGGACTGACTCATACACTCCCCAGTGCAGCTATTCAGAGCTTAAAGATAAGGTTTAATTGTTGAACTCAATTTGCTGTTAAGGCGACTTGTTGAGAGCTGAGGATAATTGCAACTGGATCCCAAGTCTCAGTGTTAAATAGTCTCATGAGTGATGTCATCCGCAGTTTCTGTAGTTACATGGATACTCGTGGCGGCCAAACTATTCCCTTTTTGGTCCACAGACACGTGAAAGATCAGTGGATTGTTTCAGGTGGTCTTATGAGGGTGTCAGCATTTTGGTGAATTCACCATTGGTCCAGTTTCTGGATCTATAATACTGAGGACCAGTTTATCATTAGGATAAATTGCGGTGGAATTTATTTGTGCTACCCAAATGCACAGGAGACTGATTTATAAACCAGAATTCAGTTATTAATTTTAAAGCCTCAAATCCGTTTTGGAATGACTCAGAATATAAATAATGGGAGGCCGGGTGGCAATGTGGAGAGAACATATGGTCTAGATTCAGACAAAACTGTTTCCGAGAACCTAGTTTAGCTAGATGACCTTGAGCGACTCCTTAACAGCTCTGAATTGCCGGTTCCTCTGAGGAATGGAAATGATTGTATGTCATAAGGTTAGTTTGACTCTGGAATATTCAGCCCAAGGGCAACCGACACTGGCTGGGAGAAACATCGCAGGCTGCTAAGGCTGGCCCCAGCAGTCACAACTGTGTGATCCAACACACAGGGTCATGAGAGAAGTAGCTGTCCAGGTATGGCTTAGGTTGGTGGCATTACTGGGAGTTTCAATCCGGTGGTTGGACTGTAGCACTATCAGAAGGATTCTCCATTGTAGAAAACCCTAGAATGCAGTATCTTTCACCCCTAAGTACAGAATTGTCAAGACATTAAATCAGGTCTCTGATTAAATAGCATTGGTTTCAGGGTCTGGCCCCAGTGGCAGAAGAAGAATGCCAACATGATGCAGGGTAGCCAGGGAGATTTCAGATGGAATTCTGTGCACTGAGCCCTCCCTTGTTAGGGGGGGATAGTCCCTGGTGCATCTGATCCAAGCCCTAACATTGGATTCCAATTCCTGCTGTGTGATGGAAACAAAGTTGTTAACCTTCCTGCTATCAGGATGACTACCTTTGGGCAACTTGTCAAAGATCAAGTCAGGGAGGGAAGGCAGGGTCTGTCAGCATCAGAGAAAAAGACATTGGATACTGATGATGCTCTAGGGGAGTTCTGGAAAGCACTCTAACCTTACAAAGAGCATCTCCTCCTAGTGCCAGCAAGGTTTCAGCTGGGGCCACCTATGTATTGAGATCTAAATAGCACTGCCCACCCCCCCGCCCCCCAACTTCTCAGCCTTTGGAAGTCACACACCAAGATTTCCCTAAATTCCCTTCCCTACTTTCAAGGGGATACTTTTTTCCCTTCCTTTCTTCCTCCCTTTCCTTCTTTTTTCTTTTGCATTGGCAACCTCTGTTATGCATCATGATGGCCAAGATATGAAATTCAGTCTCTTCTTCAAGTTTAACACACACCTACCCACACAAACACATGCTCTCAAACAAAGTGATCGTGACTCTGGTAGATTTGACTAGTGATTTTTGGAAATGAGTGAGAGGAGAGGTTCACATAACAGCACTGGGGAAAATCAGTGTCATGAATACTTATCCCATCCCTGGAGATTTCCTTCCTCCTCTCTTCCTCCTCCCTTCTCATTTCTCTTTATTTGTCTTTCTCATTTCCTTTTGGGTACAAACCCCACAAATTACTCATTTCTCAGACTCTCATCCACATCAATTATAATGTCCTTTGCTGAAGTTCATGCCCTCTGCTAAATTTTCATCTTTCTTAAGGGAACATAAGGTAGTTTTCTGAAGATCATTTTTCTCCCTAAGAGAAATTCTTATATGACCAGTAAAGATAGTAAAACAAACTTGACCCTATGTGCTGGTGACCAGGATACTGGTGCTTAAATGATTCAGAATTTTTCTTGAATAATGCTAAGTAAATACCCACCAGATATTTTTTAAAGCCAATCCCTTTCTTTTCATCGTTCTATCAAAAAGCTTTACTAGTCTCATGTTACCTATGACAGTCAAGTTTCAAATAGTCAACTTTAGCTTTCTCTGTATTCATTGCATTTTAGGTAAATGTCTTTGCATATAGATTTTAGAAGGCACCCTATTCTCCTCAGCAATACTTTTAATAAAATATCTATTGGAGTAAGATCCTTTCTAGAAAGAATTCCACAGGAGACCAGCATCTCTTTTATCTTTTTCTTTGTTGGGTTCAATTTCTGAGCATGACCTTTTAAACTTCTCCCCTGATTCGGAGGGTGGCCCTTACATAAAATTCGTGGTTCCCTGTGCTCTGGCCATTGCTTCTGAGATATATTTTGACAAAAACTTTTGGTCAAGTTAATTGTTTCTGTCAGTCTAAATGGAAGCACCATTGACAGGGGTTCAGAAACGTCACTTCTGATCTTTTTGTGCAGAAAACTGTGATTCGTTTAACCCAAATTTCTGGTGTGACTTTCCCAAAAATATTCTGTCTCTGTGCCATAGGAAAGTTCACTTTTGATATGCCCATCATTATGGTGGCCAGGTATATTTTTTAGAACAAAAGTTACCTCGTTTGACCACATTAACAACAGAAATATTTTATAACTGAACTGGTACTGAGGTATTGAAAACTAGGAAGAAGAAGGTAAGAAATAAGTAAAATAGCTAGTAGGTTAGAACAAAAGTAAAGCATAATATGTACTCCATCACTCTTGGTTACTTGGGTCTTTGAATCTACACAAACACACAACCTTTTTTTCTCCCCCAGGTACAAATTGAAGTATTGAACATCACAACCAGTGATTAGAAGCAGAGTCTGTGAGGAGAGCGTGGGAACAAACTAGAGAAGAGAAGATGTGAGAGAACCCTTCTCCTCGTGGATAGCGGGATTGTTTTTTCTTCTTAATGTGCTTAGTCCAGGCTATTCTCAGGTTTGCGTGAGCACACCCTTTGAACCAAGATGTGGCACACCTGGAAATCACAGTGGCTATTTCAAAGGGAGGTGAGTCCTCTGTTATGGTCTGGACAACACAGCCTGCCTCTCAGTTTATACAGCTACAGCACCCACCTCCCTCTGCCGCTGAGCTCTCACTCCCATTTGTTAATCCCTTTTCCTTCGGTGCTCCTTTGCCAGCAACTGCCTTTTGACTTTAACTTTCCTTCTGGTCTGCAATGGGCTCTAATGTTCTGTCCTCTGACCTGTTCCATGATTTCAGCTTCACAAGAAAGAACATCATTGACCTCCTGATGTCTTGCATCTTCCAGATAGACAGCCCAACTCAAATGGTTCTTTTTGGCTTGGCATCCTCTTTCTACATCTGCTCATGTACCCTGATAAACTCTTCTGTAGATACTGAACTAATCTCTCAAGTTGGACACTAGCCTCGCTATATGCTTGTGAGAGGCACATGTATATTCTAAAAGAGTTGAAAAGTTAAAAAGTATACTCAAAAAAATCTTAGCCTAGTTGAATTAAGGAACTTAATCATTTAATTTCCTTAATCATTTAGTCCAGCATGTCCAATATAACTTTCTGTGAAGATGGAAATCTTCCATTTCTTTACTAGCCAATTCAATTCCTCTAGCCACATATGATTATTGAGTACGTCAAATGTAGCTAGTGTGGCTGAAGAACTGAATTTCTTATTCAATTTAATTTTAATTAAATTGCTTTTAAATTTAAATAGCAACATGTGGCTCGTGGCTCCTCTACTGGACAGCACAGATCTACACTAGTCCTTTAATATAAAGGAGTATGTGATATAACGGCAGCTAAACCTTCTGGGGCAAATCATGGAATTGAATTCATTTGTTATGATAAAAACTTTGTAGGATCTTAAGGGGAAAAGAAGCAAAAGGTGATGAATTTGAATATGGGAGTCTAACCTAATAGCTCCAGGGCAATATAAATGAGGCTCATCATCATTTATGTCTTGTTGGAGATTGATGTCGCCATCTTTCTAGCTTCAAGCATATCTCAAGAGCTATGGAAAATCTGGCAAAAATGAAAATGCTTGAAGCATATTCAGCCAAGTTTTCCAGAAACCAGGTGAGACCCTGGAGAAGCTGAGGACCTGGCCTTTCCTGATGAGTACCTCAGCCACTTGATAAAATTGCTTGGCTTTCATTTTAAGCTATTGTAGCAGTAAGAGATAGATTAAGGTATTAGCTTGGGATTTCGAAATTGTCTCTTTTAATTTCTCTGAGTCCAATTTAGTATTTTCTTCAGATAAATGGCTTCATTGGCATTCATGTGCAAAATATTATTCAGACTTTAAAAATGGAAGATGTCAAAGTTGAGGTAATGTATCTGATTGGGAGATTATCTTGCTCCTGAACTGGAAATCCAAAGAAAGCAAAGACAAGAGAGCAGTTAAGCAGAGAAACACATTATTGACTCCAGGGAGTGCTTCCATCATAAGGTCTGGGGGAAAATATTTTCTTATGGCACACAAAGATGAGTGACTTTATGGAGAACTTTAATCAGTTTGATTCAACTTTAAGATGTTAGGGCTTCTGAGCTTCATATGTTTCTGTAGTCATCGAGAAATCTTTGCACAGAAAATTTTAATTAAAGGTCGCTGAATCTGGAATTAGTATGATTTACCTTCCTGTCTCACGGGATGATTCTAGAGAGGATGTTGGTGCACAGAGCATACAAGAAAATGGAAATAGATGAGTTGAAAAACAATTTAATAATATAAAGAATTATAATACATAAATGCAATTGAAAATAAACTTATATAGGCACAAAACCCTCAGCCTTCTTCCTTTCTGAATTCTCCCTCAAGAGCCTGGTAATCTCCAGATAGCTTGCATGATTTTGAATGTCCATTTATATATATAATGGCTTTCCAGTTACTCGTCCAAACAATTTCTTTAGAATATGCTTGTAGATAAAATCCTCACTTTCATTAGATAGGAATCAGCTTCTCTGAAATGTAAATTTTGGGGAGATTTGCTTTATTAAAACAAAATACTGAGTCTGTGTGTCTATGTAGCAAAGGATACAAGGCTTCTCTCTTCCTCTCTCTCCACCGCTCCCCTTCCCTTCCATCCCACCCCACCTATCTCTCTCTCCATCTCTCCCTCCTTCCTTACTTCCTGTCATATTGGTTTCTGGATGTGGATGGAAATTATAAGAGGATTGATTGAGAAAATATGGTATTTTAATATATTGGCTTTCAAAATATTTTTGAAATCTTCAGTCTCCAAGCCAGACTTGAATAGGAGCATTGCCTGATCTCCATGGTGAGACGGGAATCACCTGGTTACGAAACCTTCCTCCTCCTCTGTTATCCATTCCTCATTTTCCTCTCTCCAAGACGAGAATGGTTTACTTTTCATTCTTAAATTCTCCTTTTATTTATCTTATTACATCCTTTATTTTGCATAGAGATGAGGAGATGCTTTACTGTTCATATCACTGTCACTTGCCAGAGAACTGATTTATCATATGTGACACTAGGAAAAATAAGACACTAATTTATATTCATGAAGTTCTCATTTGCGTTTTCCAAACAGATAGAATACAGTCTATCTAACCTCTCCAGGACGTGCCAGAACTCTGTCATTTTGTGACATTTTCTGTCCAATATAAGTAGGAGAAAAATAGTATATGAAAGGTAAAAATATTACAAATAAAATTGAATTGAATATTTTTCAGATAAATGAAAATTAGAAGGAATGACTATGTGATGCTCTAGTTCCCAAGCTTAGTTTTATAATACGTCAGAAGATGGAACAGAAAACTTTGGCCTAAAATTAAGGATTATCACCATATGTCCCTTATGTGCAAATGAAAATCTACATTGACAAGCAAGCAAACAAAAACAGTCGTCAGTAATAACTGGGCACATTTAACTAGAGAATCCTGTAGAAGAGCCTCACCTGTGACTATGCAAGATGCCAAATCTTTCTCTTTTTTCTTAGATATCCTATGCATTTTTACCATTTCACATATCTCAACCAAACCAAAAGAGAAAAAAAAGATAACGTGTATCTTTTTAAGGTTTCATTCTTTTAATTAACGTCATAATACTAAAGATCTCCCAGTGACACAGATAGGATTAAAGTGTTTAAAGTCTCAGTTTAAAGATCATTTTCTTAGAACAAGCCTCCATAACTTCCATAAGTTGCTAGGTTTTGCTAGGTTTCCCTGTTGCTGTACTTTTATAGCACTCTATTTCCCCTTCATAGAATTTTGTACAATTGCAATGTAGGCAATTATTTTGCAAATATTTGTTTCATGGCTGCTCATCATTGGATTAAGCTCCACCATGGACATGCTGCATTGGTCCTGTTCCCCACTGCACACCCAGGGCTGAACACAAGAACACCCTGACATATATATATATATATATATATATATATATATATATATATATATATATACTGTACTTGCTCAAAAAACATGTTGAGTGATGTCACTACACCTAACAGAACTAGAAAAAGAAGAACAAACAAAGCCCAAAGTCAGCAAAACTAGGTAAATGACAAATATTAGAGCAGAAATAAATGAAATAGATACCATAAAAAATAGTAGAAAGGATCAATGAAATTAAGAGCTGTTCTTTGAGAAGATAAACAAAATTGGAAAACCCTTAGCCAGACTCACTAAGAAAAAAAGAGAGAAGATTCAAATAAATAAAATTGGAAATGAAAGAGGAGAAATTCCAAGAGATACTGCAGACATACAAAGGATTATAAGAGAATACTATGAAAAGCTATATGCCAAAAAATTGGATAATCTAGAAGAAACGGATGAATTCTTAGACCCGTATCACCTCCCAAAAGTGAATCAAGAAGAAACAGAGAATCTGAATAGACCATCACAAATAAAGACATTGAAACAGTAATCAAAAACCTCACAGAAAACAAAAGTCCAGGACCAGATGGCTTCTCTGGAGAATTCTACCAAATGTTCAAAGAAGATTCAATACCTATCCCGCTCAAAATATCCCCCAAAATTGAAGAAGACAGAATACTTCTTAACTCATTCTATGAGGCCGACATTACCCTGATATCAAAATCAGGCAAGGACAACACAAAGAAGGAAAATTACAGGCCAGAATTACTGATGAACATAGATGCAAAAATCCTCAACAAAATATTGGCAAACTGAATACAGCAATACATTAAAAGGACCAGACACTATGATCAAATGGGATTTATACCATGGATGCAGGGATGGTTCAACATCTGCAAATCAATCAATGTGATACAGCACATTAACAAAATGAAGAGTAAAAATAACATGATCATCTCAATGGATGCAGGAAAAGCATTTGACAAGATCCAACCACCATTTATGATAACAACTGTCAATAAAATGGTATAGAAGGAAAGCACCTCAACATAATAAAGGTCATATATGACAAACCCACAGCCAACATCATACTCAACAGGGTAAAACTGAAAGCCATCCGTCTGGGAACAGGAACAAGACAAGGGTTCCCATTCTCGCCACTCCTACTCAACATAGTACTGGAGGTTTTGGCCAGAACGATTAGGCAAGAAAAAGAAATAAAAGGAATCCAAAGTGGAAAGAAAAAAAGAGAAACTCTCATTGTTTGTGGACAACAGTATTCTATATATAGAAAATCCTAAAGAATCCACCAGAAAACTATTAGGAATAATCAACAACTACAGCAAAGTTGCAGGATACAAAGTCAACCTACAAAAATCAGTTGCATTTCTGCACATTAATAATGAACTAGCAGAAACAGAAGTCAAGAATACAATCCCATTCACGATCACAACAAAAAGAGAAAATACCTAGGAATAAATTTAACCAAGGAGGTGAAAGACCTATGCATTGAAAACTAAAAGACCTTATTGAAAGAAATTAAAGATGACATAAGAAATGGAAAGATATTCCATGCTCATGGATTGGAAGAATAAACATGGTTAAAATGTCTGTATTACCTTAAGCAATCTACAGATTCAATGTAATCCCAATCAGAGTCCCCATAACATTCTTCCCAGAAATAGAACAAAGAATCCTAAAATTTATATGGAACAAGAAAAGACCCTGAATAGTCAAAGCAATCCTGAGGAAAAAGAACAAAGCTGGAGGCATCATAATCCCTGACTTCAAAATATATTACAAAGCTATAGTAACTGAAACAGAATGGTACTGGTACAAAACAGACACATAGATCAATGGAACAAAATTGAATATCCAGCAATAAAACCACACATCTATTGTCAATCTTCAACAAAGGAGCCAAGAACATTCAATGGAGAAAGAAAAATTTCTTCAATAAATGATGTTGGGAAAACTGGACAGCCACATGCAAAAGAATGAAAGTAGCACATCGTCTTACACCACACACAAAAATTAACTCAAAGTGGATTAGAGAGTTGAATGTAAGATCCAAAACCATAAAATCCTGGAAGAAAATATAGGCAGTACACCCTTTGACAGCGGTGCCTTAGCAGCATCATTTTGAATACCATGTCTACTCAGGCAAGGGAAACAAAAGAATAAAATAAACAAATGGGACTGCACCAGACTAAAAAGCTTCTGCAAGGCAAAGGAAACCATGAATAAAATGAAAAGACAATCCACCAACTGAGAGAAAATATTTGCAAATCGTATATCTGACAAGGGGTTAATTTCCAAAATATATAAAGATCTCATACAACTCAATAACAAAAAACAAACAACCTCATCAAAAAATGGACAGATGATATGAACAAGACACTTTTCCAAAGAAGATATACAGATGGCCAACAGGCCCATGAAAAGATGTTCAACATCACTAATCATTAGGGAAATGCAAATAAAAACTACAATGAGATATCACCTTACACCTGTCAGAATGGCTATAATTACCAAGACAAAAAATAACAAATGTTGGAGAGGATATAGAGAAAAGAGAACCCTCATACACTGCTGGTGGGAATGCAAACTAGTACAGCCACTGTGGAAAGCAGTATGAAGATTTCTCAAAAAATTAGCAGTAGAAATACCATACAATCCAGCTATCACACCACTGGGTATTTATCCAAAGAGCTTGAAATCAACACTCCAAAGAGATTTATGCACCCCTATGTTCATTGCAGCATTATTCACAATAGCCGAGAAGTGGAAGCAACCCAGGTGCCAATCAATGGATGAATGGATAAAGAAGATGTGGTGTATGTATACAATGGAATACTACTCAGCCATAAAAAAGACAAATGGTGCCATCCGCAAAACATAGATAGATCTTGAGGGTATTATGCTAAGCAAAATAAGCCAGACAAAGACAAACACCATATGATTTCACACATGTGGAAGAGAAACAAACCCATGGATAAGGAAACAGATTAGTGGTTACCAGAGGGGAAGGGGATGGGTGGAGGGCAGAAGGGGTAAGTTTCCACATAGATATGGTGATGGACGAAAATTAGACTATTGGTGGTGAACACAATGCAGTCTATACAGAAACTGATAAATAATAATGTATACCTGAAATTACACAATGTTATAAACCATTATGACCTTGATAAAATAACTGAAAAGAAAACCATGTTGAATGAATGAGTTAAGATTTTTACAATCATCTTTAGTGTATTTAAAGGATTTAAAGTTTGCATAAGAACAGAGAGATTGCTCCCTTTGAAGACAATTGCCTTTGGGGTAAAGCAACTAAGCTGGCCCAGTGCATCAAAGCATTGGATTCCATAAAGGGCCCAGGGGTGAGTGTTCCATTGTATCCTGGAACTAAAAACAGTGAGAAATGTGTGGCTAAAGCATTTGGTTGATGGGCTCACAAATAGGTTGGTTCTGTGACTAAGCTAATTCTTCTAACTGAAGTTAAAAGCTGAGGAAGATGGAAACGGGCAGAACCAAATAAGTGGAAATGGGGTAAGAAACTTTTGTGAAGGGTGAACTTGGAAAATAGCTTGTTGGTAAATAGCAAGTGGCTAAGAAGTCTGGTCTTTTGGAGTGTTGAATGCTGGCCCTCTTAAAATACCACTAAAACCCCCAGATGATCAGGCAAATCTGAGTTTATCAGTCACAAAGTCAGGGAGAAGGGAGGGCAAAGTCAGGATATTTTTGAGGCTTTGGAATCTTAACGTTTAAGATTGGGCAAGAATCATGATATAATCATTTAAAATGGGTAGGTGCATTGTGAAGAATGAAGCAATGAACATGGGAGTACAGATATCCAAGGTATGGCAACAACTGAAATGTCCGTCAACAAATGAATGGATCAAGAAAATGTGGTATATATAGAATGGAATATTACTCAGCCTTGAAAAAGAAGGAAATTCTGCCATTTGCAACAACATGGATGAACCTGGATGGCATTATATTAAATGAAGTAAGCCAGACAGAGAAGACAAATACTGTACGATATCACTTATATGTGGAATCTAAAAAAGAAAGAAGTTGAACCCATAAAAACAGAGTAGAAAAGTGGTTGCCATGGGCTGGGGGGTCCAGGGAAATAGGGAGAGGTTAGTAAAAGGGCACAAAACTTCCATTGGAAAAGATGAATAAGGTCTGAGGATCTTATGTATAACATTGTGACTACAGTTGATAACACTGTATTGTATAATTGAAATTTGCTGAAAGAGTAGAATTTAAATAGTCACCAAAAAAAAGGTAAATATGCAAGGTGATGGATGTGTTAATTAATTCAATGAGGAAATTCTTTCACAATGTCTATATTTATCAAATCATCACATTGTAAACTTTAAATATCTTATGATTTTCTTCGTACCTCAATAAAGCTGAAAAAAATAAAATTGGTGGGTACAGCATGTCAGAGGTTTTATGGCGAGGTTTCCAAGGGTCTTGAAGACTAGACAGTCATTTAATGCTGTCTATTGGAAAGCCAGCCAGCCTGATATTAAGTGAAATGAGATTTTGGAGAAGTTTCCAAAATGAACCATGAAGTTATCTGCAACTTTTATTTTAATGGACAAGAGTTTCCCAGAATAGTAAAGTCCTATTGATGAAGACAGTGGAATAGTTAGGCCCTTTTAAAAGTGGACAGTGACCTACATGAGTGTGAATGGTTTCATCCACATTGCTCTACAATATTCTTCTGTTTTAGCAAAAGGAGACCCCTTGGAGGAACAAGGGGACATAATGGTTACCTTAGCACAGAATTGTAAAAGTCAGCAGTGGGAAAGGAATATGATATCTTTCAACCTACCTCTCTAACGTGAGTAAAACTTATTCCTTAACTTCCAAGTCAGCATGGCTATTAGAGCTCATGAATTTGAATGCCCTCACCCCCAGGTTTCTAATGAAATAAATATAAAGCAATAAACAGCTACTAGAGCAGGAAAAGAGGGGAAAATGACAGATGCTACATTTACTTGTTTAATTCACGTGCTTAGGGGCTTCCAGAAATACTTGGTGGGGGGAATTATTTATAGTGAGAACAGATAACATAAATTTATAAGGTTGGTTATTAATGCATTAGGCATAGTACAATAACAGTATAAGCTGTATAATATTTTTGATAGGTATGTGGGGAAATGCCATTAAGTAGACCAGCTATAATTTGTTTTGTCTTATTCCATGCTTGCTTAAAAATGGCGACTCTCATAATCAAATGAATACCAGATGAAGTGAATATTATGATTCAATTTTAAAACATGAAAAATATTTCTAATAAGGTACTTATTTAATTTTTTGGAAAAAAATATTGCAACTTGACAAAATGTGTTAAAATGCTAAACAGTTCTGGAAAGAAAGTCAGTGTCAAGGACCTTCCACAGAATGGAAAGCTAGTAAATCTTCCAGATCTGGCTGAGGAGAAAGGAAGGACACATTAAAACTCTAATGGTTTCAAAACTCTATGAACACACACAACAGGAGTCAGACAATAGCAAGAGCATCATCACTATTGTAAGTGATTTAGAGAGCACTGAACCGACTGGGATGCTGGTGCTGTGAATCCCTCCTCTTGGTCCTCAAAGGATCCCCTTCTTCCCCAAATGCCTCTCTCTGATGCCCTCTAACTTGAGGGAGAAATCCCCACCCTAGCCTAGAGCATCATTTACTGGACAAACCGATCTGAATTTCCATCGTTAGTGGCACATTCTTTTAGGACAGAGGGACCTTTAGTTCCCTGTTAAACAGTAAAATATCTCTGGTTATCACCTTGTTGAATAATAAAACAAATCTAGTCCACTAGAAACTGCTGCTGAAACTGATCAGCTAAGAACTAATGATGATGGAAAGAAAGCATAGTTTTGGGGAAGTGGTTCTTCTGCATAAAACATCACTTGTCCAAAAGGCAGATTCCCTGGCTGCAGCCTTAGAGATCTGAATTCTTAGAATATAGAGGAGAGGCCACTGCCTGCACTCCTGGGTGATTCTCCTTTTTTAGAAATAAACAAAAACCAAAACCTAAGCAGTGGTTCTCAAACTTCAGTGTATGTCAGAATCACCTGGAGGGCTAGTTATCACACAAATTGCTAGTCTCCACCCCCAGAGCTTCTGATTCAGTAGATCTGGGGTGGGGCCTGAGAATTTGCATTTCTAGCATATTCTCAGGTGATGCTGATGCTACTGGTCAGAGGACCACATTTTAAGAATCACTGCTCTAAGGAAAAGGCATCTAGGCAGGCTGTCTCGAGTGAGCCATGGAGGTCCTGGTAAGAATACAGGAGCTGAAAGTGAGGATGGGAGAGGCTAGAATAACATCATCTGCTTCTTAGTGTTGCCTCAGATCTGGTCCTGGAGCCTGAACTTAACTGCCTTGCAGACTTTGCCGCTGGTTCATTCACTCATCAATTATTTGTTGACACTTAGCATGTGCCAGACACCATGCTAGGCATAGATCCATAAATTGATTGGCTGATTAAATCACTAATTAATTACTTCAGCAAATATCTACTGAGCATCTTCCATTATCCAGGCCATGGGCTAGTTGCTAGGAAAAGACGGGTCTCAGCTTTCAATGAATCAGGAGCCCAGAACTCTTGGTGTCTCTGCTGTCATTTATATTCAGAAGATGGCTTGAAGAAAATATTGGTTATTTCTGGGTAAGCAAAACAAAGCCCAACAGAGTGGTTTGTTGTGTTATCCTGTGGGAACGATGTTCTGCACAGATCCCTGAAGCTCAGAGGGGGAGGCATTTCTGTCTGAACGGCGCTGACAGCTGTGGTCCTGCGGACCCAGAAGGGACAGTGAACACTTTCCAGTTACAAGCAACCAGGCTGCCCACCGACCCCCTCCACTTGGCAGCAGGACCCCAGACACCCTTTTTGGAACTGGCGCCTTGCCAGTGAAGACAAATGTACGTGAAGCAGGCTGTCAGAGCGTGCCCCACTGCAGCCCGCCTGCATCGCTTCATCGAAAACATCCTGTACGCCCCACAGGAGGCCTGCCCTTCCTCTGTGTCTGCAGACAGTGGGTAATACAGGGCAGGGGGGTCAGAAGCACAAAGATTTGTAAGGTTATAGAGGCTGCCCCCTATTATACTCAATGACAAATAATTCATTTTTTTAATGTAAAAGCCAGGGCTGAAGGAGAACCGGAGTCTCCTGGGAGCTCTCTGTTGCTTTCCCGGAGTCAGACCTCTGTTACAAATAGGATGCGATGATACTGAAGACAAAAAGGGACTCTTGATGCAAGCTGCTCTTTTTCTTTCTTAGTTTCCTGAGTCTATCCATTTCTACAAAGCCTAAAAAGTAAATTATTATCCAAGGAAGAAATATCGAAAGTTCTGAATATGTTTAGGTGGATTGCTTCCTTTGGCTTCAAAATATACATCATTTCCTTGAGATATCATTGTGGTTTTAAAATTTTATATTAATTTTAAAATCACAGTTGTTTCGCTTGCAATATCTAAACTGAGAACTCCTTAAGAAATGGCTAATTCAACTCTCTATCCCTCCAAGCCTTGTAGATGGCAGACACTCAAGGCATATTTGTTGAATATATGCAGGATAGAATGAGAAAATGGATGAACGTTAGAGAGTATGGAGGGAGTAGGCTCAGAGGAGTGTGGTGAGGTCTTCAAGGTTTTCTTGCTTCAGAAGCAAATGAGAACCTGTCTCTTGCCTTCTGTGCAGTGTTTGCCCCACTGCCTCTGTCGGAGCTCTGCCGACTTTCACTGTAAATATAGATGCTTGTTCTCAGTTACTAAAGCAGAGATCTGAAGAGTCCAAGGAAAAGAGAGCCGTATATCCAGAATAGTGAATATTTTAATGTATGTCAAAATTAAAAATAATTTATTTCGAAGGTGATTTTTTTCCCTCTAGGGGACAAGTGTACGAGGAAAATTTGATAGAAAATTTAATTTATAATCCTAGACTCAGGTAAAGAGTCCCATAAAAACTCCAAACCCCACTAAAGCAGCTTCAAGGAAACATCTCTACACGTTTTACTACAGAGATTTTAATTGACTTAATAAATTGAGTTCACCAGTAGGTGGTAAAAAGAGGTTGGAAGGAGGAACATTTAATTTCCATATATGATCGGGAAACTATTTAAACTTAGGACTGAATAATATGGATTATTTGACACTAGTGAATATAAAAGCTTAAGTAGTTCTAATAATTCTCTGTGTTTATCTCCTGCATGCTGTATCTCAGTTAATAGACCACACAGGTCTCAAGCTCCCAGCACATCGTCTAGTTCTGCCGGTGATGCCTCTGAAATATCTCCCAACCCTATTCCTCTTTTCCATTTCCTTTGGCCATTTGACATGCTCATCACCTCCCTCCTTCTTCTCCTTCACACTGCTGTTGGCTGTCATTTTGAAACACAAGACAGATAATGTCAATTCCTGAAACCTTAAAATATCTCTCCACCACAGAGTCCTAACCCCATAGAAAAGCGTTCAGGACCCCCTACAGCTTGGCTCCAACCACTCTCTCCAGACTCATCTTTCACCACCGCCCTCCACACAAACTCTGTTCCAGCCATGCTCAACTACTCACGGTCCCTCTTCAGATTAGAAACGAGAGGACAGTAGGGTGCAGGTGTGAAAAGCAGGAGTTTTGGTCATGATGTTTATTATACAACTTACTGTCCCTATTAACAAATTAATCTACACCCATTCATCCTTCCCTCATTTCCAACAGTCTCAGTGGATGAGGTGCTGAGAGTCCACCCATTATTCTGTGCCCTTAACTCTAACCACGTCAAACTCCTTCTGACACTTACTCCTTCAGTTATTCTCATTTCCTTTCTAATGGTTTCTATACTTTAAACTGTAAACCTGCTCAGATCTAGGTAATCCCCTATCTCCCCTACCAAAAAACACAACTCTTTCCAGAACTCTTGACTCTGAAGCCCATCAGAGATGGTTCTTGTTATACTTGGTTTTGGTTCTTGGTACACTTCCAATCTTGATCCTTTCGTGTATGTGTTTTGTGTGTTCCTCTTCCTTGGCTCATCCCTAAGATGTCCCTGCCCCCGGACTCTGTCATTGCCCACTGCCCACATAATCCTGCTTCTCCCCTTCAAAATTCCAATCCTGTATTTTATGTGCAAGGTTTTCTCTTTCCCACTCTCCTTGAGATATCTCACCAAACTTCTGGGTTTCACCTACTCCTAATATGCTAAAGACCCTCAAATCTTTGTCCACTCAAATCTCTTTACAAGCTCCAGAATTTCAAGGCTAGCAATACATTAGTGTCACACCCCAGTGTCCCACAATCACTCCCAATTGGCCTGAGTTCATCCCTTCCCAGGTCTGCTTCTCTTCTTGCTGTCTCTATCTCCATGGTGGACAGGGGACACTAGGAGTCCTTCCCCCAATATTTTAAACTAACACTCTGAGAATTATTTTTCACTTCTTTCTGTACCTCATCTTCATTGCAAGTCAACCTTGCAAGTTTTGTTTCCTAAATATTTCACAAATCTTCCCTTTTTCACTGCATCTCTGTCCTCACTCCCCCAGTTAAGGCCCTTTTCCTCTCTTGACTATCATGTTTCAGTTGCCTGCCAACAAGCCTTCTAGCCTCTCTAGCCTTGTCTTTCTCAAATTATTTAGTACATGCTAAAGTCATAATTCTATAATGTAAAAGGACACTTTATTCACTTTTATCTTCGCTGTCTCTCCATCTCATGTCTTATCACTCCTTTCCTCGCAACGCCGTTCTTCTTATACATCATGCTGTTTCTTGTTCCAGGCCATTGTTCCAACTCTCCTGGATTAAATGCTTTCTCATCCACCATTTCCAATTAGTAAGCCACCAGTAACAGTCAAGTGCTACTTGGTTTTTAGGATTTAGATCAGGTGTCACCATCTCCAAGCCACTTTCTCTGATATATCCTTTAACCCACATCTAGTTTTGGGGCTCCGCTCCCGTGTTCTCCTGGAACCCTGAACTTACGTTTTATTATCTTAGCACCTTTGTTAATGTTGTCTGTCTACACAACTGCCTCTCCCACTAGATTTGAGTACTCGAGGACAGAAACTTCTTTACACACCGATGTATATCTAATGACTAGGACAGGGCTTGGCATGTAGTTTATGAGTAATAATGTCATTGAATAAATGTATGAGGGAATTTTTTAGATTAAAGTCATGGAATGAATATCTCAAAGTTGAACTGAACACTGCTCCAGTGTAATCTTTTCCCTTCACTTAGTTAGTCTTTTTATTGTAAAGTGGGGATAACGATAGTAATCACCTAACATGATTTGGGGGAAGATTAAATGAGATAACATTACATAAAGCAGTTGGCGTAGTGCCTGACCTAGTCATTGCTTCTAGTAATGCTGTCGGTTAACATCATCAGGAGAGCACTATGTGAAGTCTGTCCTTTTCATTCACTACTATTATTAGCTTTAACAGTGAGGAAATTGGCCTTAAGGTGGCTCATTTTCTCAATAAGTGAGTTCTAGGATCATGCTGGCTTTACTACTATTTTTTAATTACAACGCTATTTTACTTTATTTTCCCCATTGGAGATGGCATGGAAGAAACAGCTAAGAATTACTTGTAGCTGCCCCCATCCGAACACAACCACTGTTGATGTCCATATTTTTCTCCTGAGAGCCCCTTTTCCATGCACACGTTGTTGGCACTGGTTGTTCGTGATGGTGGCGCGCTAATGTTAAATTTGCTGCTTAATGCAAGGATCACATGCACTGAGAAAGTGCAGATTTAAAAGATCTGTGAGGAAAGGAGACAAGTTTAACCTGAGCCTGCAGCTGAACAGAAGCCCGAAATGAAGACAAAAGTGAGACCCTTTATTAGTGTCAGCTCTTGCAGTGGACCCAGAAACAAAGATTTGGTTTGTTCGTTTCAAAACTCCAAGACCCAGCCACAACTAGCAGGACCCACAACTAAAAATACACAACTATGTACCGGTTGGCTTTGGGAAAAAAAGGAAAAATAAAATCCTTAAAAAAACCCCAAAACTCCAAGACTTACAGTTGCCGATGCCTATAATTAACAGTGGTAACTTGGCTACTTGCTCAGCTAATAAGAATTTCAGCAACATCTAACTTTCACAATACTTTATTTCCTTATATTATAATTTCTCAGCATGTTACAGTTATCGTTTCATCAATAGCCATCGGTGGTTCAACCTCTGGGAGTGAACACCTGTCATTCTTAAATAGACTTGTCACAAATTCACCATTTATTTAGCAACAGGTATTAAGTAATAGTAGTAGACGTTATTTCAGTTTATTGAGTCATGCTCAGACTAAAATGTTTTTAAAAAGGAGTTATTCATTCACTAATTCTTCAATTAATTCAACAGTTTTCTATTTTGCCTGATTTTACATGCCAAGCATAGTCCTGGGATGTGGATAAACTGTGATGAACGAAGCTGACATTGTTAACGCCTTCAAGGTACTCCAGCACAGCAAGGAAACTGATATTAAACAAGGAGACAGTCAAATAAGTATAAAATTTAGGATTCTGAAAAGTGCATTGAAAGAAAGAACATGCATTGCTGGAACAGAATAATAAGGCTGGAGAGAATGGGGTGGAGAAACCACGTTCCCATAGTTAGGGACGACCTCTCTGAGGAGGCCATATTTCAGTTGAAACCTAACATAATGTCAGGGCCGGTCAGGCAGCAAGTTGGGAGAAGAGCCTCTACCTGTGGCTAGAAAGAGCTTGCTTCCTGGGGGATTGAGAGAAGACCAGTGTGGCTGGAGTGTGGAGGTGAGCAAAGGAGTCAGAAGCCCAGGTGAGGCTGGACAGGCCAGGCCTGACCACGCAGGGCCTCTAGGCTGTGTGAAAGTGTCTGAGTGTAACCAGAGCCTAACCTGTCGGGGTATTATCAGCGCCTGACTGACCTGGAGAAGGGACATACCCAGCTCCAGCCAGCTCTAGCCATCGGGTCCCTTCTGTGGGGAGAGAAAACACTAAGACCCACTTGTGAAGGTCACACTCCAGAAGCACAGGCTCACTGAAAGGCTGAGGCCTAATCCTAGGACTGTAGAATGCTTCCTCGCCGGACAGCCCGCCACGTTACTAAAGGCCTGTTTACAGCAGTTCCTTTAACCTGGTGCATCATGTCCAGCTACCAAGAAAAAAATTGCAAGATGTACCAAAAGGCAAGAACCACAATTTGAAGATACCGAGCAAGCATAGAACCAGATATAGCAGGGATGTTGGAATTATAAGACCAGGAATTTAAAACAACTGTGATTAATATGCTAAGGGCTCTAATGGAGAAAGTAGAGAGCATACAAGAACAGATAGGCAATGAAAGCAGAGAGATGGAAATCCTAAGAAGGAACCAAAAAGAAAAGCTATCGATAAGAGTTTGAGTGTCTCCAGACCTGCTATTTCCAAGCCTGTGGCTTCCCCTTCACATGCTCTGCTATAAATGATTGCCACCATCGTTATCTGTCCAACACACCTGTGTATAATGTTACCTTGGCGCCCTAGTGCATGCTTGTGTTCCTCCTGCCTGGAATGGAAAAAGTATCAACGTGAATTAGAATATCTGCTCAGAGACCTGCAAGCAACATAATCCAGGGCAAGTTTTGAAAGCTGCTGAGCTTTATGTCTTATAAAATTATGAAAAGGTTTATCTCAACATTTTTGTGTGAGAGAGAAATGAAATGCTATATGTGAAATACTATATGTGTTTTCCATTCAAGGGGCCTGATGGAAAACAGCTGCTCAATAAATGTTAGTTTCCCTGTATGTCTTCATCTATTGAGTTTCTACCCATTCCATCCCATTGCCTTTTTAAGCCACCAAAAGATTTCGTTCTGTGCCTCCTGTATTTCCTAATCTAATAATTCACAGATGGTTCATTCTTGATGTGTGTATATCTTACTTCTCCCAATAGATTAGGGTAGAGACTATGCTCAAACCTCATAGTGATGAGTGGCACTGGATACAGAGGTGATGTCCAGCAAGTCTGTTGTGTTTGCATAATTATAATCTAGTGAAGTGAAGAAAATCTTGACTGGCAAAGCCATGGAGGTTGCAGGTAACAAAAATGAAAATTACAACGGGTTCCATGACTGCAGGGAAGTAAAGGAAACCCCAGAGGGAACTTCTTGAGGTGAAGAAGAGAAAATGTTGTTATGACAGGGAGAAAGGACCCTTTATTAATGATGGATAATTTAGAGATACCTGTGGTTGTGGCCATAATTCCAAGCTATGTGGTAAATTAACCCGAACTTATTATTTGGACTCCCCATTAATTAATTAATTCAGCAAACATTTATTTAATGTTTACTATTGATGATGATGTCTCTTAGGCCAGATATTGGTAAAATGTCTGGAGTGAGTACCTTAATTTTGGGCAGGTTGAATATGGTTATGTCGTTTGGTCCAGCTATATCTCTGGGTGATTTTAACCCAGTGAGTTGAGGCATAGATCTCTTACATTGTATTTTTCTGTGTTAACTATTTACTGTATTACATATTTAATTAACATAGGTTATCTAATGTGTTTGTTCTTATACTATATATTAAATTAAGCAGAGAGATTTTCAATTGTGAAACATGACAGTATGTATGTTTCTATAAATAGAACAAAAATAGTATTTTCGAAATACTTTCTTTGAATATTATGTTCAGATGTACTTTTGCTGAGAATCTAGAGGAATTTTGATAGGGCAATGTAAATATATAATTTATGAAAAACAAATAATGGTCCCTATGTAGAAAAGAGATCAGTGGAGTTTTACAGTATGGGTCATATTATTGTTGTGATTTTAAAATCCTATTTTTAAGATTTTTTTTATTGGATTCATAAGAGTTTACATCAATGTGAGATTTCAGTTGTACATTATTTCTTGACTGTCACCACATAAGTGCTCCCCTTCATGCCCTGTGTCCACAGCCACCCGCTTCCCCTGGAAACCACTGAACTGTTTTCTTTGTCTCAGTACTTGTTTATATTTCACATATGAGTGAAATCATCTGATGTTTGTCTTTCTCAGTCTGGCTTATTTCCACTTAGCATAATTCCCTCTAAGTCCTTCCATGGTATTGCAAATGGGATGAATTTGTCTTTTTTTCTGGCTGAGTAGTATGCCATTGTGTATATACACCACATCTTCTTTATCCATTCATCCGTTGATTGGCACCTGGGTTGCTTCCATGTCTCGGCTATTGTGAATAGTGCTGAAATGAACATAGGGATGCATAAGTTACTTTGGGTTGTTGACGTCAAATTGTTTGGGTAGATACCCAGTAGTGGGACAGCTGGATCATATGGTAGTTCTATTTAAGATAATTTTTAAAGCATGCCTATCTTTTCACTTTCCAAGTAGTTTTTTTGTATCTTCATGTTTAACTTTCCTTTAAACTTTTTTAAAGATAAGCACTTTATAAGCAGAGTAATTTACAATATGGAATAATCTCTTGAATACTTTTATGTTCCACATTTTGGTTTGTATATCTCCTTGGTCTCCCAGATTAATATTTCTTTTTTCCCTTCAATAAGTAAATTTTCAGACATATAGTCATTTGACTTAGAGAGTCTGCCTTAATAGGTTTACCTGTCTAAATAGAAGAAGGTCCTTTATTATATTAGCCAGGATATTTCTCCAAAGTATTTAAATTTGTCTTCAATCCTGTGGTCCAAGTTCCAAGAGATGCCTGTAATTAGATGTGATTACAAGCCCTATTAATCGAATGGTGGCGTATCAGGTTACAATTCTGCTGCTCTCCTCCCTGCACCTCATCCACGTTTTCTTCCCACCTCCTATTCTGGAGCCTCCTTCATAATCCCCACCAAGAAAATGTCTCTAAATTACATCCTGCTTCTAAAACTGTCTGGGAACCAGCCCCTGCGAGAGCCTGTCATCAAGTGTAATAGCAGGGGCACAATGATGTTATAATGTCCATTTTCCCCTGTGGAACATATCATTAATTTCCAACTTTAAATCTCTGTTTAAAATCCCCTCAAAAAAGGTAGCTGCCGCTGACCTGACCGTCTTGCTCTGAAGGGCTGCCTCTGTGGTTGTATTTGTGTTATAGCTCAGTGTCCACCGGGCAATTTTTCTGATTTACTTTTTCTTGCAGTTCCTTAGAGTGCAATAACCAAAAGAACAGTATAGTTTTTCGCGGATGTCAAAGGCCCACTTGCTGGCCTCTTTTTCCAGGATTTGCTTAAAAAAAAATGAAAGGTTAGGCTCTAGCCCAGGCAGAACCTGGGTGGAGGGGGAGGGCCAGGCAGATGCCACAAGGTGAATGTCTGCTTAAGATCTGTTTTCCTTCTGCTCCCGAGATCCTGGAATGCTCAGAAGCTTCCTCCTGAGCACTTAGGTGCAGGCAGGGGTGCTCGGAAGTCTAATTGTTCTTTCCCTCCTCCTTTTTTTTTTCTTATAAATTTTGCTTTTTGTTTCTGTTTTCCAACATTGCAATTTTTCCCTTGAGAATTGTTTTGAGCCGCTTAAATGAGCCACTTAATACGTAATATAAATAGCAGTTTTTTTGCACCCAGTTAGTATGAAATTTACAACCCCCCTCCCCGACTCCCCTAAGTGACTAAGTTTTCCTTAGCTTTTCCTTAGCAGACCCAAGTTGGTGGCTTCCTAGTATCACACTGAAGGATGGGCAGATGTACCGTTGCCATGGAAACAAGGTAACTGCTCAGAGGATTCATCCTCCATGGGTAATATTGAACTAACTGCCGTACAGTTTCTCATTTATTACAAAACATTTACAAGGAAAATATGATGTGTTTCATGATGTTAAAGTGTTTGCCTTTTTCCGAGGAGCTAAGTAAAACTTTCTTATTAGAATAAATGCTAAATGGAATGGAAACTCTTCAAGGAAAGAGTGAGCTTAAAATATGCAGAGGTAATGGTGATGACACAAAAAATCGATTTGGGGACCATAGGCCTTGACCGGGTAGAGGATGTGAACACTTCTCTCCTTTGGGTCTCAGGTGTTCACATCTGTTGAGTTTTGCAGCGACTGTCCCCAGGCCTGCCTTGCACAATCATACATGCCGGGAGCACACATTCTCTATCGTGCAATTTAGATACCATTTCATATTCCCTCCTCTTTGGCTTCCTCCTTTGCACATATTGACCTGATAAAATTTTTCCATCCTAATTTCCTTTCCCTTTGTTTAATTTCCCATATTGGTTCCATTTTAACTTCCTTGGAAGAGGAAGGCAATTTTTTCCTCTCTCTGTCCTTGGACAGAGTAGACTTATCTCGTATTTTAATTGCAATCTTAAAACACCACCTTGTATGTAATAGGATCTCAATAAATTTTCACTGAAAATGCCTTCTGACAAGACATTCATTCTCCTTTGGCTCCCATGTTATCCAGCTTCTCCTCCTTAGCTTCATGGACAGCTTGCCTTCTGGTTAAATGCCTTGCTTTCCTAGTTTTAGCGCAATTCCATCCCTGATGTCTAGCTTAAGAAAGCCCATTGTATACTTCCTAAAGTACACACACCTCCTCGCACAGTTCTCACCCGCTCCTAGTTTGACACTGAGATTCACAGAACTAGAACTAGAATCCCTTCAAATTCCCTTTCTACTCTGATTCTCCGCAGCTCAGTGACACTATTGCTCAGTGCCCTCATTTAGGAAACCCGGTCTGACCAGGCTGGCTTAGCGTGTCTTTTAGGAATTCCCAAATAGCCTCCGCACCTTTTATTGTTGGCCTCACCACATTCCATTGATGTTAGCTCTTTGTCTGTCTGTCTTCTTCCAGTAGATGTGAACTCCTTGAGGATGAGTCTGTTTCTCAGAGTTGTTTGATGTGGCCTAGCACGGGAGCTAACAAGGGACCTTCAACAAATATTTGGTGAACCCAACAGTTGGTTGGTTAGTTATGTTGATGTACGTATGTTGTCCAGACTACAGCTTTATCAGTGCATTAAAAGCAGATCCCAAGTAGGGAGCTTTTGCAAATCTTTTGCTACTGTGGCTGTCACATCTCCTAAAATGTCTTCAAGTTCCACTAGGACCAAGAAGAGTTAAGAGACTGATGGGGGGGAGGGTTAATTGAAAGTGACTAAGCTTGAAGAACACATTTGGGAATTTATTTGCGTTCTTATTTGTGTAACATCCTCCTCATGCCAAATTTGATTGTCTTGCTTAAGTGGTGTCGTATTAACATCGGTGTTTTACAAATGCTTAACCCATTGTTAATTCAGGGTTGTTAATTGGATGGCTACTTCGTTGCTTGCTTTTAAAAGTGACAGGATGGGGGCTGGCCCCGTGGCCTAGTGGTTAAGTTCACGCGCTCTGCTGCAGGCGGCCCAGTGTTTCGTTGGTTCAAATCCTGGGCGTAGACATGGCACTGCTCATCAAACCACACTGAGGCAGTGTCCCACATGCCACAACTAGAAGGACCCACAACGAAGAATATACAACTATGTACCGGGGGGCTTTGGGGAGAAAAAGGAAAAAAATAAAATCTTTAAAAGCGACAGGATGGAGCCAAATCGTGATACCTCCGTTCCCTCCTGAGGAGTTGCAGAATCAGATTTCAGTGTCACAAATATAAACAGAAATAAAATATATGTTCCTATATGAAACGTCAGCTAAAATTAATAGTAATCTATTTCTCCTGGAATGCGCGGCAGGCCCAAACAATCAATTAGCAGTAAGCTTGTCAAAATGCACAGGGCACAGGTTGCTGGGTGCTTTATAATTTTATTTGCCCTGAGCAATGGAATAAATGAGGTGAAATGTTGCCTCTGGTCTCTGAATCTTTGATAGATAATTTCTGGACCTCCTGCTGAAATACTGTTGGCTAATTTTCTGTGGTAAATTTTCTCAGTGATTGTCACAGCCTGTAGGAATAGACGACTCCTTCTCCCATATGTTACTATGCCCTAGTACAAGGAGATGACACGCAGGCTCTGTGTATGTCTGTGAGAATGCAGCTGTGTGTGCATTTTTTTTTTATGAAGAGAAATAGCTTTCTCTAGAGATTTTGCTGAAAATTCTGTTCCTCCTCCCAAATAGCAACCATTCAATAAATATTCATTGAGTCAGATTCCATTTTGTGTTGTGTATTTGTATTTCCCACATTTTCAGGATTGGGGAGCAGAGTGGAAGGGGTAATGAAGATAGGAAGAAAAGTCTGGTATGATATCGCACCAACATAGTTATGGGTAGAGGTCTAAATTGGCAACTGGATTCACAAGGTGCAAATAAGCTTTAAGGCTGCGTTTCCTTAGCTTTATAGAAGGATACAGGACAAGTGCTTCAGCAAGTGCAGCCTCATCTCATGGGGGCCCAGCAGCTACTTAAGTATACAGCTGATTTACTTTTTCTTGCAGGTCCTTTTGCCGCCTCCCCCACTCAGGGCATACAGCTCCTTTTGCCCCCTCCCCCACTCAGGGCATACACAGCTGCCGCAGACAGCAGTCAAGTTCCAACATATCTTTTATACTGTTGTAGTCACATAGGTCCAAGGTCTACCAGCTTTCAGCTCCACAGCCCAAGTGTAGTTCTATAGATAAGGCGTGAATACAAGTCGCATACAACATTCCGTGTTTATCTTAATGCTACAGTTTCCAAGAAAGCAGTACTGTGGGAAGACATTCTGTCCTGCACCAGCTCAAGCCTGATGAAAACCCTTGACACAGGTTTGAATTTCCATACCACTTGAATTGCAAAATAGACACAAGAAGTGATTTTTAAAAAGAGAATTCTATTTTCTACTGACTTTCATCATCCAGTTGGAGAGGTGCCCATGAGGGGAACCACTCTATTAGAGTGAAATGAAAAATTCAGCCATTAAGGGCTTAAGATGCTGATCAATCCCGTGGTGGAAGGACTGTCTGTGCACCCAAGTGAACAGAGCTGCTGGACGTTTGAATTAAAACCCAAGGAGCTCCTCATTTGTCGTGCTTTTCAACTCTTTTCTCTGGTTCCAGACACCTCAATATCTCTCCCAGTCAGAGAAACTTCTCCCCTGCCTTGGAACCCACTTACTCTAAACTTCTGTCTTTCATTATTGGCACTTAAAAGAGAGCCTAGAAGATGTGTGTGTAGGCACTAACTACGAGTGGGTTGAAAACGCCTCAAGTGCAAGGATTTGTTTGAAAAATGTGTTCTGCTCTATCGATTATGTAAGTTCAGAATTCCTAGTTTAATCTGCCCGAGTTGGATGTGATTGCAATCTTTTATTTCTTTGGAAAGATGGACATTCTATAAATGCAATAACAACGAATCCAAGTCTTACTTAAAAAACAAAAAGCATAATAATCAAGTTCACGATTTTTCCAGAACTAAGAATTCTCTGCCATTCATATGCTTATAATGAGAACGAATGTTAATTCCAAAGATAAGTCTGAACCACGCTTTGCTTCAGCAAAGGACAAAGCTGTACATCCTTATATGGAGATACCTCCTTTGAGACTGAAGCTGGAGTTCATTCCAATTGACTTCCTTTTTCTCTTGATGTTTGTTACTTTAACGGAGAAAAACCTAAACACAGCTACATTTATGAAGAAATCACTACTGGAAAAGGTACACATCAAGCAGAGTTCCTATGAAAACAGATGTAATGCCCATGCATTTCAAAGTTTTAAGGACAAAGAAGAATGGATAAAAATGATTGAAATTGTTTAAAAACATATCATTTCAACATTATGCTTGAATTGTATTGTTCATGTTTTTATATGCTTTATACGTAGAAGCCCCTAGAGAACTTCTGTAATGGGTAAGATTGCTTTTCAGTGGGAATCTTAATTTAGGTACATCGCTGACATAGAGTAAATTGTTTGAAGTTGGGTACTCAGGGAAAAAAGCACTAAAATATTATAGATAGTGAAAACATCAAATTATAAGAATTAATTTATGTGATATTTCTAAAATTTTTTATAGTGAAAAATTTAGCCTGATCTCCCCTCAAAAAACCTTTGGTTAAAAATACTGAGAAATATGGATTATCATAATTGTTATATGTCTGCTTTTGCTTTACATATGCTAAGTGCCATTTGCGGTTTCTCTGTATCTAATGCTTTAATTCTATATAATTCCTTTTTAAAGTTTAATATTAATATGCCTATCATTTCTTGACTTTATGCAATTCATCCATAACATACCAACACAGGTATCCTGGATTCTTCATTTAAATAAATGGTCTTTTTCAATCAAATGACTCAGTAAATTTAAATTGACATCTTCTTTGGTAGTTTGCTTTTTAATGAACTGATTGTTGTGCTTGGCATTTTTAACCAAATAAAAAAGTCTTAAATTCACCCAGCTTGCTGTGAGGGGCAAGAGTACAGTGCTTTTTTGAGGTCATGGGAGGATAAAGGTTAGTAAGAGAGTGTCTGTGAATAGGACCCTCTAGTCAATTCTTGCCAATCCCCCCCCCCCCCCACATACACACACCCCCACACAAATTACTCCAGTGATCTATCTTTCTAATGGAAAAAGCTGGACTCTTCCTCTAGGTAGATCCTGACCATTGAGCTTCAGGGTAATTCAATAACACACCTGAATGTTATTCACGAAAGAAGACGTGCTTGCTGCTTGGGTACCCTGTCAACACGATCCGAAAATCAATCAGGAGGTTCCCAGTGAGTTCCCATTTTGGTTGACTTATAACAGAGGGATACATGCCAGTTATTATACCCCCATTTTTGGTGGAATCGATGAGTGGGAGTGAAAAGCATATGTCTCAGAATCCGCTGGCTTCAAGCATACATTTCAAATTCATAAATGTTTCTCCCTTAATCTGAAAATGACAATTCAGTTCATGTCTCCTGAACTGACCTTTAACACTTGATAGGCTCTGACTGAGCAAGCTCCGGAGAGGATAGACACAATGTCAAGATGCCAAATTCTGTTGCAGCTAATTTGTTAATACTCATGGCTTCAATCCACAAGATGACTTATGTGAGCACACAGCAATTTCCAGTAGAACATTTATGAGAAGGTGAGATTTGGAGTAGGAAAAGATAACTTTGAAAAAAAGAAAGAAATCACAGATAACCAAATTTTAAGATAACTTTTGGTGACTCTAAAGTAATATTTTGGTTAGTTTGCATAACACACAAAATTTGGAAACGTCCATTTAACCCGCACACTCATAAATATTTATCAATCTTTTTAGATCTCTTTACTATAACACACTAATAACAGGCCTGATATTACTTTTTTAATTAGAACACCAAAAAGAAAACACAACGATTTGTTTTTATCCAATATACTCTTTGACTTGGTTTACATGGCATCAAGGAAAATTTTCTAAATAGAGAGAATCTGTCCATGTCTAGCCATTTTAAAGTATTATGAACTTCCCTTGAGAGGCTGAAATAATAACAAATTGTGATAATACATATATTAAATACAAGTAATACTTATATATTCAGTTATATTGAAGCCATTAGAAATCTCCTTCTGGTAGCACAGGTTTTGGGATGCTGTGACCTAAATCATGTTAATCTAGTGATAAATGGTTTATGCTTCTAAATAAAACACGGGAAATGTAGAAAATGAGTGTCATCCTTACTGTGTGGCCTTGTTTTATAGTAATATTTTTATGTCTGTGGATACTTTGCTATGTAATGTCACATTTGGCTGACGTCTAAGGAAGGGAAACATTGATTTAGCAACCCTCATGTTGTCAATGAAAAAAACCAGAAAACTGCAGATCTGTCACTGACTTTCTGTTCCTTAAGACAGTAGAGACTAGGACTCATATCTAGGTTATGATATTACCATTAGAAAGTAAGGAACAAACCAAATACTAGCTTCCTGGTGTGCAGCCACAGCACCAAAGACTAGGAAGCTCTTGTCTTCAAAATATGTCTCTGACAAAACCATGGTAGAAAAAAATGATTATTTAAAGGAAAAAATAATCGCATTTTTTTTCCCCTCAGAACCAGTATCTAAATTGTCTTTCAATTAATCATTAAGTGAGTAGTGGAAATTCATTTCTGAGTCTATTTTGCTTGAAAATAAATTTGACATACTAACATTTTTTAAGTTCATATATATTTAAAATTGCATGAAGAAAATGTCTGCCATTGTCCTTGGGAAAGTCAATACTATAGTCATCAACATTGTGCTTGGGATCAAGATTTTATAATCCGCATTTAATTTTCTGGTTCTCTGCAGACCACAGCATTGGGAATGGCGCATGCTTACAGGGTACAGGAAAGATCCATTTTCATCACATGTGCATAATTATTACATGGATTCCTCAGTGTCTTTATCTGATTACCAGACTTGATAATCATCCATAGCCAATAACAGTTTTTTTCAACCTAATTTTGCTGATAAATTTGAGATCATCACCAGATACAGAAGCAAAGCCATAGCAGATGCCTTATGTTTCCACGGCCCTGAGCCTGACCTTGCCGTGAGAGAAGGTTGAGATATGGAGAGAGCTGAACATCTCCCACACCCGGGGCAGCCCTGGCCATCCTCTCAGATTGCTGGTAGAGAGGAATTTCAGTGCAACTTCTGGCCTCTCTATCCAGTGAATTCTCCTGTGTCTGCTGGCTGAATTTTTACATTTTACTGAATTTTCCTAAGAAATGTGTTTAGAACAGCACTTCATACCTGAAATACTTTTGCATTTAGAATCATTGAATTTTAGATCTGACAGATAAGAGAACATTTACTCCCACCCGTCATTTAACAGATGAAGGCACTGAAATTCAAAAGGTTAAGTGGCTTTTCTGAAACCGTGTAGCTTCTTTGTGACAGAGCCCAGATATTCTCAGCGTTGGTTCAGACCTCTTTCATTTCCACTTTAAGATAATTCTTCCTTAAATAGCTTATAGTATAAAATTTATGTTAAAAGCCTGTGTCTTTCTAGCTAGGCTTTTTTTAAAAAAGTTTTAGCCATGGAAAGTTTTGCATTGTATTTATGCAAATTAACCAGTGAAAGGTACAACATCGAGTTGAGAAGGGATTCAAATAGATAAAAGCATTTGACATTTCAGAGCATGAGTATTAGTAATCAATTATGTGCAAAAGAAAACACCTGTTAATGTTTCTGAGACGTTGTAACTCAAAGAAAGCAGGAACCATGTCTAATGAATCGCCATGTCCTGCTGCCTGGCAACTTATCTAGCATATAGTAGACAATTGATATATTTGTTGAGTGACTAAAGAAAACATTTTGATGGTGAAGAGTTAGAAGGAACCAAAAGCATACCCTTCATGAATGTTTAAAATAGTTCTGCTGCACAGAATTGCAATGATAGATCCTGAGAAGTTCAAATACCTTAGGGACATGTCATCAAAGAGAGGCTCAGGAAGGTGACAAAGCTGGTAACTGGGTCAAGGAAAGGTTTTATCATTTGGGAAAATCAAGGACCTTTATGTGCAACTGTTTCACACGTGCTAAGAACAGAAATGAACCCAGAGGACTTGGAAAAAGAAGCAGAGATTCAGCAGTAGGAAAAGACAGGGTTAAAAGAAAGAATGAGTAGAAAGAATTGGAAACTTCCTAAATGGAGATGTGATGTTAGTGACACTTGCCTAGACCTTGATGAAGGCTGAAAACGACACTGTGGTTTTGTTTTGCTTCCAAAGCTGACAACTATAAGGAGCAGAAATAATGGACTCTTGGGAGAGAATCAGGACCTGCCAGGGTAACCCTTCCACCCGAGGACCTTTATTGTGCAATTTTTATTTTAACTTCATTTCTTATTGAACAAGTCAGCACAATAGTTCTTGTTTCGATCACTTTTATAGAAATATGTATTCTTCCGGAAAGTGGCCTTAGACCCAAAGTTACATTGAAAAGTAATGAGGTCAAAAGTTTAAGAGAGAAACTTCTTTTGAAGAGATCTCTGGTTAGAAATGAGATGAAGTACCCCTTAGAAACAGAAGCAAGGTAAAAAGATATTAATTTAGAAATGAAAGGTATATTACACAGGTATATTATAGTGAGGAAGGAGGGTTTGACAACAAACGAAAATAGTTTGGTGTTCCTAAAGTATGAACAGTAAAACAGGAAGCGATGGGAGCTATCAGGCCTTCTCTCCTGATGAATCCTGACTACCCCAAGGACAAACAGATTCTCAATCCCCTTACTAGTTGCTAGACTTCATGTTACTAGGAAAATGTGAATAAAAGCCAGTGGAAGGAGTTGTGTCAGAAACCCAAGTGAGTATGACATAAGATTTTGGAGGTTTTGGGGGCCTATATTTTGGGAAGCTCTCCTCTGAGGTTCTGACGTCATGCGGCACCCCTCCAATGCAATGCAGTCCCTTTCAAGCAGTCAATGCTTGAGGGGAGGCTAAGGGTTTTCCTAGTGCATACTGGTAAAATGGCTTCCAAGCATTAGACACAACCTGCATTTTGCCTCAATTTATTTTTCTTTTCCAGATAAGTGCTGATATACCACATGTTCTGAAGAAACAAAGTCCAAGGGAAATATGCTAAGGCTATCTGAGGTCTCTGAAACAAAAGTTTTCATGGAATTTAGGTGCTGTGTGTAAAAATTAACCTACGCAGTGGAGATCTTCAAGCAATGTAACATCAGAAGGCTGTGAAATGCTCCAGAAGTTTTTGAGACCGACCATGAGATAAAATGCTAAAAATATGTTGGAACTGGATTAAAAGGAAGGTCAGGACACAGCCATGTCTGAACGGGAGATACAAAGCACAGTGAATACAAATTGATAACGCTGAGGCGAGAGATCATTTATTGCTCTTCCATTTTTCTTTTAGGGAACAAGCAATAAAATTGAAATGAATGAGCCAATTTTAGACCTAATTTTCATACAGCATCATTTCTCCTGAAGGTTCACCAAAGATAGAAATCGAAGAGGAAAATAAAGAGAAAAACATCCTACTTCATCCTCAACTCATTTCATTGGGGAAATGCTCAACATCTTGCCTGAGGAGCTCTCTTTTTAAAACACAAATTCTGGACTACAAAATCTGAAACACAAATTTTATTCTTATGTGCACGTGTTCTTACTTGTTTATTAATGCAGAGCTCAGTATCCACACACACACATGAAAACACACACATACACATATACACTCACACCCCGAAATATGCACTCTATTCTTTCTCTGTCTGTCTGTCTGTATCTATCTATCTATCTATCTATCTACCTATCTATCTATCTATCTACCTACCTACCTATCTACTATCTATCATCATCATCTATTTCATTTATAAGTCACTTAAAATATTGATTGGTTCTGTGCTCAATAGTTCTTTTTCTCCTGCTTGTACCTGTCTTTTTCTCGTTGACATACATGTCTGCTTTAATTGTTTCCTAGGAGATAAAAAGTTGTTGTTTTGAGAGAGATTATAAAAAGATCCCATGTGATTCTCTCCTTGGAAGTTGCAGACTGTCAAGAACTGTGAAAGACCTGAAATTTTACCCTCGTTGCAAGCAAAAAAGGTAGCTTGCCACAGTTTCATGGACACTAGTGGAAGACACGAGACTCTTGCATCAGAGACAAAGGGCTTTATTACTCATGGCACAACAGGCATTAGAAACTTCATGTTCACAGTGATTCCCCTTGCACCCTAGTCCCAAGAAGGGCAATGCAGAGCAGCCCAGGTGGATGATGCAGACACAGTGGTTCTGTGTCCCAGGTGATGAACTTGAGCTGAGGAAACACATTCTTTTAAAGGGTCTGTCTGCTAACAATGCTCAACCTTTGCCCTAGAGAGAGATATTATCTTTATTATCCTGGACAGCAAAAAAATCTGCCCTGGGGCTGGCCCCATGGCCAAGTGGTTAAGTTCGCATCCTCTACTTCAGTGGCCCAGGGTTTCGCTGGTTTGAATCCTGGGCAGGGACATGGCACCGCTTGTCAGGCCATGCTGAGGTGGCATCCCACATAGCACAACCAGAGGCACTCACAACTAGAGTATACTATGCACTGGGGGGCTTCGGGGAGAGGAAGAAGAAGAAGACAAAAAAATCTGCCATCTGCTCCAGAGGGAGACACTGTCTTCCAAAGTTGTTTGCTTTACAAACATCCTTGCAAAGATAGTCCAGAAGCAAAGGGTGTCAGCGCCTTTCAGCAGAAACATGAGACCTATTGAGAATTGCCTCCCAGTACAGACTTTCTTCTATAGTTCGAGCACATATGCTGCTAACGTTCATATTATTAGCAGCCCAAGAGACACAGTTTGCCTATCAGTTTGCACAAAGTTCTCTTGTCAGACAATAAACTCAGCTTTTCTTTCCTTCTTCTTCTTTTTTTTCAGTCAGCCCTGGTACAGAGGTATCAATCTCTTGCTTCTGTGTTTTGTCCATAACACCTTGAACCGTTTTTCAAACATGTGCCACATTTAACAATCTTTCTGTCTTTTCTTTCTATCTTTCCTTCTTTCTTAGCCCAATGCTACTTGGCTGAACCTTATAGCTCCAGTTTTTATTTGTAGCCAATGTCTGCTGCAACTGACGAGACAAGTAGTCTGGGTTTTTGAGATGATCCCAGGAGGTGGGGATTCTAATAGCATCTGATTGATTTATCTTTGGATTTTTTTACACACTATACAGTGTTCTCCTCTATTCTTTCAAGATCCTTCTGAGTATATATCCCTTTATCATATATCAGCTTCACACTGACGAAAGATCATACTGCAGGAAAGTTATGCTCCGAGTACCTCTGTGAATTACACAGGTTCATGACCAGTGTTCTGCACAGATTCCTAAATCTAAGAAGAAAGAAGCTTTTAAAATTTTATTTATTTACTTTTTATGCTGTAGGTAGGAAATGCTACTCTGCAGGTAATGAAAAGGATAATAAGCTGATGGGGTTCAGGGCAGGCCGCCCTGAGATGCACCACTCTGGTATGCGGATTATTTCAAGCTGAAGACAATAAAGGCCAGAAGACTCAGGAAGAACATTCGATCTTCCCCCAAACTGCCTAAAAGAATTTAACATAGAAGGCCTGTTCCAGGAAGGAGCTGATATCATAAGATAGCTATAATATAATGTAAAATAGACATGATAGAAAGACATCAACCACCCCATTTCTGGCCCAGGGAAACTTATTTAACAAACATTTGCATTTCCATCTCCATGCAAATTGTCTTCCTCCCCTCTCTTGAGTCCCAAACCACTAGCCCCACCATCCTCCTTTGTCTTTCGCTGAAGATAATATTTAAGCTGGAAGCTTGTTCATCTTGTTGAGTTACCCAGTTTCCAGGGTTTCTCCCATGTTCTAAAGCTTTGTTTGGTTTTCTCCTGTTATTCTGTCTTGTGTGAATTTAACTCACAGCCCAGCCAGAAGGACCTAGAGAGGGTAGAGGAATTCTCTTCCTCCCCACAAAACATACTCTAACTTTTGCGTTCAGAGGAGTTGAGCCCCTTCAAAAATAAACTCCATAGAAATCATAGGCTTGTCCCTAGTTTTTCTGCCTTTGCTCAAAATGTTTTTGGAATTGTCTTCAGAATCTAACATACGTTTTTTGGACTATCTTCTGCAGCAGCCGATGTTTATCCTTTAATACTGAATTTCGTTTTTGGAGATAGCTAAAAGTTATTTAGAGCCCAATAAAAAAAGTAGATAAACTGGGTTAAAAAAATGTGAGTATGCACAATGAAACAGATATCCTTATGTGGTTGATAAATTGGCCCTGAACACAATTCCGGCAGAGGAGTTCCAAATGTTCCAGGTTTTCAGTGCTTTGGGGGAAATTAAAAGCAGCTCTCCTTCCAAAAGGATTGAAACCTCCTTCGCTAAAAGTGTAAATGATAAAGAATTGTTAAAATGTACTCTTTTCTGTGTTATTTCTTTAACAAGAATCATTTTTAAGCTAAAATCGATTATATCAATATGGAGGGATTTCATCAGTGGATATCATCTGGGTGTTGCCAGAGCCAAAGAAATCACTTGCCAAGTTGCCTACATTACTAATAAAATGACTCTTTTAATATCCCCTTCTTTTATATATCTCTCATTCTTCTTTGCTTTATCTAGTTTTTAGAAGATAGTGCATTTGGTGAGAAATAATGTATATTTGTGAGTAAATCCTATAATTCACATGATTTTGAGTTAAATTTTAGAAAGTTACTTAACCATTCAGCCTAATTTTACTCAAATATAGAAGTGGGAATATTATTACCTGATTTGTGGGATCTTTTTCAGATTGATGAGATAGTATATTTGATAGTTAGTGGCAAAATTGAAAGGAAATTGATGATGCATCATTCTCTTCCCACCCTCCCTTTATATTCCTGCTTCCCTGGTCACATTTGTGTATTTTACATATGAATTTAATATTTCCCTTAGAGCAGAGGGATGGATTGAAACCTCTAAGTTCATGATGGCTGAGCTGCCAGCTTCAAATTTATTCTCAAAATGTGTGCCTACCCCAAGACAAAGAGGCAAGACAGAGAAAGGGCCTATTCCTGCTAGCACCTTCTCTGTGTAGAATATAGATGGGTGTTTGGAATACAATGGGAATATAAAGTGACCCAGCCCAAACCACTGGGCTGGGCAATCCTAAGATGTTAGGCACAGGAACTGTTTAAAAACAATTCCCTCGAAGATGTAACCCCCTCAGTTGGTGAACCATCAGGAAAAACTAAGACTACTCTTCAGTGGGGTAAGAGGAGGTGATGACAGCAGTGGAGCAGGAGAATGAAGGAGTTGGGTTCTCTTTCCACACGTGCACCCACTTGCTTCTCCACTTGGTGGCAAACAGGGATGCTGCATCTCTGCGGAGTGCAGCTCCTTAGCTCAGTAAGTGTGGGGTGTCTGGCGGATGTGGAATATGGGAGGGAGTGAAGCACCAGGGGAAAGAGTTTTGAAGATTCTACTTTTCTACTTTTTTCAGGCTACTGAAAATATTGGAAGATTTTGTGGAATGGCATTAGCATTGCATAAATGTGTCCCTTTGACGGGGATTTTCCCTGAGTCCAATCTCCCCAGGATCCGAGCGACATTGCTGGGTCCAGCAGAGGAGAGCAGAGTGGCATCCTTACAACATAAAATCTCAGCTCGTACCCTTCCTCGGTGATTCTTGGCTTCTACTTTTGAACTTCTGGAGTTATTTTCAGCGGTTAGGCTGGTGGTAGGGAGTTTAAATGCTGTTCAAATATGTGTTCTCCATTGAGTCTTGAAGCTGTGCGGGAAGAAAGATAAATCGGGTGGGTGCTGTTTTGCTTTGTCCTTGCCATGGCTGCTCTGCTCATGCTTCAGTATTCTGAGATTGGTCAGCAGCGCAGCTCTAGTCCACACACAAGTATGAAGGTCTAAGCAGAAGGAAAAAAGTGCAAAATTGTAATGGGAAAAAAAAAAGAAAGATGAGGATCAAGCAGCAGCCATGGTAACCTACATCTGGTCCCCACTTTAAAAATTACTCTTTTCTCAATAAGCCCAGAATCCTTGGACATTCTTTTTTTTTTTTAAAGTCAAGAATGAAAATCTCTGCTTATTAGAATCAGAAATAACCTTTGTCACTGATAGAAACAAATACACTTCTAAGAAAAGGATCCTAGTACTCTTATACTAATAAAGTTTCTGGAAGCTGCTGAATAGTCGAAACTAGAATACATAACTGAGGCTCAGTTCAAACAGAAAAGTTCGGATGGATGTGAACAGGGACCTTACTCTTAGAAAAGATTTAAGGCAACAAACATGAAGGAGAAATTAGCAGAGACCTTGGAGTGAGACCCTGGAGTATCTCTATCATTACCATGCATATTTACAATTGTAAATATAGGTAGACCTTTCAAGAAAAAATTCACCTTGGTCCCTTTGTCTGTGATCGTTGGACTGTAATGGACTAACTACCCAATACAGAGTACGTGTGGACTTGTCTTCAGTGGAGCAGAAATGAGATTCCCAGCTAGGAGTGCACAGGCAGATAGAATTCCTGAGCCGCATGGTTTGCTGTTCAGGACCTCTAGGCTCTCTCTTAGTCTGGCCTGGCGGCCTGACCTGAGGTGTTGTGACCCCGGTTGTACGCGTGCTGCTGGTTTACACTTTCTGTGTTTGTAGTGAAGGATCACCCCAATGGGAGAGCTGGGAGGAATTCTTAATGTTTCATTCCCACAGCCATCACGGGTTGTAAATCATCTTTGCAGGTTTTGGCTTTCCCAGTCTGTGGTCCTCCTGGCTGATGGTGTGAGGGGCCAAGGTGCACAGGAAGGGAGGAGGTAACTGTTTTGCATGTGATTTCTGAAACTCAGCACATCTTGGGATTTTTCTTTCACCCACGCCATTTTCAAAGGAGGATTTTAAAGTGACTAGGATGCTTTAGATGTGCATTACTAAATAATGTGGAAAATCGATATCAGGGAGCGTTTGATTTCACAGGGCTTTCTTGATGGCTGCTCACCATTTTGGTACAAGTTTTTGGTTTTTCAGAAAGCCCGGAAAAACCAATAATACTTTGTTACCTTTTTTATTTTTATCAGTGAAATTCCAATGGCCATCAGGACTTTCCTTAGCCATTGTTTTAAGAATTTAACCAAGAAAAATGTTTGAGATTACTTTTTGAATTAGAGATTCAATTTTTTCTACCCATTGAGACCACCATTTAAAGACAATACACCATGTGTTACATACCCATCCACCAAGGCCCACAGGCAGAAACCTAAGAGGCATGGCTCCCCATATACAATCCACAAGCAGGTCCTTTCTGCTCTATATCTGTATCAGTTACAGATCTGGTATGGGTTTTCCATATGTATATATATGGAGAGAGAGAGAGATTGAGATTTATTTTAAGGAATTGGCTCATACAATTTTGGAGGCTGGCAAGTTCGAAATCCATAGGGTAGATTAGCAGGCTGCAAACAAGCAGAATTTCTATGTTACAGTCTCAAGGCAGAATTCCTTCTTCTCTGAGAAATCTCAGATATTTGTTCCTAAGAATTTCAACTGCAGGATGCTCACCCACCTTTTGGAGGTTAATCCACTTTACTCAAAGTCAAGTGATTATAGACGTTAATCACATCCACAAATACCTTCACAGCAAAAATCAGACAACTACTGCACCAAACAACAGGCATCATAGCCTAGCCAAGTTGACACGTAACATTAACCATCACGTTATGCAAATTATCTCAAGTCTGTCCACTCCTCTTTATATTTGCTGCTACTATTCTGATTTAAGCCACCAGCTTCCATCACCTGGACAAATGCAACAGTCTTCTAACTTCTCTGTATGTGTCAGTTTACTCCAGCCTATGCTATGGTAACGAGCAATCCCCAAACCTCAGTGACTTATATTGGTAAGGGTTTGTTTTCGGCCCACGTTACATGTCAGCTGTGGCTCTGCTCCATGTGTCTGCTTTGCTCAAGGATCTCGGCCGAAGGAGACGCTCCTCTCGCGGGTGTGCTGCTCTTGTGGCCGATGGAAAAGAATGATGGCAAAACTGCACAACAGCTGTTAGAACGTCTGCTCCGATGTGGCCTAAGGTACTCTGCTCATAGTTGATTAGCCAAAGCAAGTAACAGGCCTGAGCCTGCTTCCAATGGTGCAGGCTCTGTATCCTTTCACCGGGATGGCCAAGGAATATTCAGGAGCAATAATGTACTCACCACCACTCTCTTCACTCCCATCCAGTACTCTTCACACTGTAATCAGAGATGTTGTTAAAATAAAATTGGATTATATCGGTCCTCTGCTTCGAAAAGCCTTCCGTGCTCTAGTAGTCAGAGTTCTCCAGGGAAACAGAACCAATGTGTGTGTGTATTTCCGCGTGTAAAAGAGATTTATTATAAGGAGTTGGCTCACACGATTATGAAGGCTGGCAACTCCCAGGATCTTCAGGGCGAGTCAGTAAGTTGGAGACCCAAGAAAGCTTAGGGTGTAGTTCCCATCCAAAGGCCAGCAGGCTCGAAACCCAGGAATAGTTGACGTTTCAGTTCAAGCTGGAAGGCAGGAAAAAGTCCAATGTCCCAGTTCAAAGACAGTCAGACAGGAAGAATTCCCTCTTACTCTGGGGAGGGTCATCCTTTTTGTTCTATTCAGGCCTCCAACTGATCAGATGAGGCCCACTCACATTAAGGAGAGCAGTCTGCTTTACTCAGTGTACTGATTTAAATGTTAATCCCATCCAAAACACCCTCACAGAAACACTCAGTATAATGTTTGACCAAATATCTGTGCACTCCATGTACCTGTCAAGTTGACACTTAAAATTAGCTATCACAAACGCATTCTCAGATTCCCAAAATGCTTATAATGAAATCCAAACTCCTCTCCGTGACCTACTACAAGGATCCACAGGCCTTGGCCCTTTCCTCCTCCCAGCCTCATCTCGGGCCGAATTCCCACTTGTTTGTTCTATTCTACTCACAGTGTCATCTGACTGTTGCTGAAACACACCAACTTCTTTGCTGCTGTGTTATTTTTATACTTGCTGATCTCCCAGGCTGACGCCCCTCTTTCACCAGCTACTGCCCGCCAGTATTTCACATGGCATGATGGGATATTTCCCATTTTTCTGGTCTCAGTTTAGATGTCTCCTCCTTGGAGATGCCTCTCTTGATAATCGTATCTAAAGTAACAATACTTCCAACCCATTATCTCTGTGAAAATGCCTTGTTTATTTTTTAATAATATTTTTTTATTATCTAAAATTATTTTCTGTCTTGTCTCTCTCTTCTACTAGATTTAAGTGCCAAGAGGGTTATCATCACGTCTATTTTCCTCACTGTCACATATCCAGCCCTCACACATTTCAGGGCACATTGCAGGCATTCCATAAATGTATAGTAAATAAATGAATAAATTGAATGCATCATGAGAACACAGAATAACTAAAGCTAATTCATTGGTCTTAAATATGATTGCAACTCAGTCAAAATGAAACGCTATTTCAAATAGAAAATAATTAAATGCCTTTAGAGTTCTCTATAAAGACAGTTTTAACATTATTGAGTTAGTGCTAGGAGTTCTTGAGCTTTGTTGACTATTTCTTCTTTAGCAATAATTCAAGGCCATTGAGATTGGATGACTATTCTATGATAACCCAAAGGTTTCTTTAATTCTGACTAGCAATTTTGTGTGACTAATAGAAAGAATGACTTCACTTTGATTGAAGGATCTAAATTCTGGATTTCATGTTTAATGATTTATCTTGCATTGTGCTTGGCTGGTTTAGAAATATCATAAAACTCCAGGACTCCTTGAGTTATATTCATCCAACAAGCCATTGTCATATGCAAACATTGGTCTCCAAGCCTCAGTTTCCTCAGATATAAAATAACAATGACAATATCTCCCTTCCAAAGTTCTTCGCAGAGGTCTTGGCCTACAGCTCTCAATGAGCTGTAGCCATTCTTCCGTCTAGGAGGGAAGAGGGGACGTCTTGGTCGGTAAGCCCAGAGTCAAGAAAGGCTTAGCTGGGAAGCCTGGGAGGCTCCAGTCATAGGACAGATAGACATCAAAGCAACTGGGTCACACATTTTCAGGGCCAAGACTAGAACCCAGGAGAACTGAAGAGAGAAAGATAGTACAGACATTTGAATGGAATTGGTTTGGAGTTCAAAATATGAGGATATGGACTAAGGAGCGAAGAGAAAAGGCCAGAGCTCAGTTAGAGAGCTGAGGTTCAAGGACATAGCAGAATTTCCAACAAGTCAAATTTTATAGTGATTCACTGGTCCAGGCTCCTTCAGCTCTGTCTGGTAAGAATTAGCTGGTCCAAGCTAAGTAGCTCCAGTGATAGGACTGGGGGCTTCCGGACAAGGAGATGGGCAAGTTAAACAGTCATGTAGGAGACCCCAGGCTTCATTAGACACTCTGTGAATTAAAATAAGATATTATTAATTAGCTGATAATGCCTTGACTTGATATAATACCTGATTATCTAAACAATACTTTCAACCATGTGGGTTGTACTTCTTACAGTCATTTAATAGATGTGAAAACTGAGGTTAAGAATGGTTTAATCATTGACTTTACCCAGGAAGCTGGAGTGAGAGCATCACATGGGCCTTTTGATGTCCAGTCTAAAATTTTACCATTTCTCATAGGGGCCTGCAATGCCTAAATATTGAAAGTGTACAACACATTCTCACCAGCTTCACTTCCCCAGAAGGATCTTTGTCTATTTTGATTGGGGGCCTAGTGTACCCTCAGGGATTTTGGTCAGGGACAGCCAACCATGTTTCTGCACTGGACATCACCAACAAATATATTATTCTAAATAAAATTCAGTCAAGTATCTTTTCCCCTATCTTGTGAATCTGAGCCATCTTGACTGTTAGCATTTCATTTTTATTCCCATCTGTGCATTGATTCTGTTTTCTCTTTTATGATAGATTTTGTAGCTGTCTTCATGTGGCATAATGTTACTTTTTATGCATAGATGGAGTAGGTAGCTAGCAACCAAGTACAACCTGAAAACTAGACGATCCGATTCTCCTAATGTCCCAGCCCTGTCACCCCACTGCCTGGCTTGGATGCCAAGGTGAGGTGCTGCTGAGACCTTTGTGCAGTGATGACTGTCACCTGGAAAGGAAATGGAATGAATCATCCTTAGCCATTAACACAATCTCAAATCAGGTCACCAGTGTGAGAAAATCACAGGGATGGCTTTGTGTATACACACATACTTTCTCTACTAAAAATAAACATTTCCTCCTTTAAGAATAGCTTTGAAAAAAATTTCTGTTGGAAAAAAATGTCTATTCTGAAAACTTTCGATTGTGGCTCTCAACTTTGGTTATACGTTAGAATAATCTTGGAAAATTTTGAAATCCTTGTGCCAGTCTGTGCAAAATTTGTGTGAATCTCTGGAGATGGAACCCCAAATCTAGTGACTTTTATAAAGCTCCTCAGGTAATTCTGCTGTGCAGCCACGGTTGAAAACCACTGCTCCAGATGTTTTCCAGAATGAATAAAATAATGATCTTTAGCATTTTTCAAGAAAAAGGTTTTTTTCCTTATAAAGAAATTTAAAGATTGAGTTAATAATTTAAACCATAGAATTAAAATAAAATTAATCTTTGATCCAGGTTACATGGAAGCTGGAGAGCGAGTAAGGCAATGTGTTTATTGGTATGTGGCCATAATGATTTTCTTTAGTGAACTTGCTAAGCTTGAGAAGAGGAAGAGGACCCAAAGAAGAAGAAAAATTGTGTTGTGATGTTGATAAGAAGAAGAGGGTTTGAGCAATAAGATCTTGTACTGAATATGATTTTTTTCATGTGACTAAAATGCAAAATTGACAATCGAACAAGATTTACTTTGTATTTCTTTCTACTTTTTTATTATAGTATACATACTGTAAAATTCACTATTTTTGATGTCCAGTTGTACAAGTTTTGACAAACATATACAGCTGTGTAACCACCATAGGGAACAATTTCATTATCCCCCAAATTACCCCTTCCTGTGTATAGTCAACCCCTCCCTCCGTCCCCAGACCCTGGCAACCGCTGATCTGCTTTCTATTCCTCTCGTTTTTCCCTTTCTGAACATAAATGCGGAGTCATGCAGTTTCATTATAAATTTAGTTGTTATGTTTTGATGGAAAATAATTAATGTGTAAACATGTGCAAGAAGCTCTGAAATGATTAAGTATGTTGTCTTAAAGAAGAAGTGCATTGTCCTCCCTCACCGAGAAGCCCTCCTGGGAGCCTGCTGGCACTGTCCTAAACGTAGGGACCAGGAGAAGCTGAACTCCTCAGGAGGGAGGGCAGAATTTACAAGTTTAAACCAAATTTAGTGATAGAAATATTGAAAGCAATTTAAAGAAACTCCAGTCACATAATTAAACCCAAGGAAATAAAACACAAGACAGAGAAGAGATGTATTTTTTTAATTAATAAAACACAAATGATAATTTATCCTTTTACAAAGGGAATAGTACTGGAAAAATTGGAAACAAAGGTAAGAAAATAGAAGGGAAACCCCCCCCAATCAACTAAAGAAAAATCATGGTATTCATCCAGACTTAAAAATATTCCTCACATAGTCATATACACACATTTATATAAATACATATAGAAATATATTTTTTAATGTATAAAACTGGGAAGTTTTACATGCTGTTTCATAAGAGATCTTTCTCTCAAACCTTTCTGCTGAATTATGAGTCATTTCTTTGTGCCAATAAAAAGCAGAGTAGTTTAGAACATGGACTTATGGATCAGACCGACCTAGCTATTACCCCGGCTGTTCCACTTAGAGATATGTGACCTTGGGCAAAATACTGAAGCTTCTCTAAGCTTCATTTTTCTCTTAATAGACACAATTATATTTAATTTGTATATTTGATGTGAGAATTAAGATAAAATGAGATAGTACATGAAAAGCACTTAGCACAGTACCTGGTGAATAATAATTGCTCAGTTATTCTACCAATTTAACGAACGAGAAAAACTCAAGACATAATTCAGCTTTTTGGGTTTTTTTCTTCCTCTCATTGTCACTTCATAAAATGTATTCATTAGCAGTCCCTAGCTGAAATTTCTCACAGTTCCCATGGCTTCTGTGTTTATTTTTAGGTAACTGAGTCCTGGGTTACTTCAAGTTGCAAGTATATTTTCATTCAGAAATTAGGTTGCTAGTCCTAGACTATAATCACACTTCCTAACTTGACATAATGTCAAGTTCCCCCAGCCCTCGCTTTAGGCTGGAAGCCTTCAATGGAAAACGCCACTGTGATAATAATACCTTTTCTATTTTTCCACTTTGCTCTTGTCCTCCTTCCCCTGGCTGGCCACCCAGTTTCTGACGCTTCCAGAGTTGGCATTGGGGAGGAAGGAGTGGTAAATATGTAGCAAAGGTCTTGCTTGAACTTGTTATAAACAGGACCAGGGCTCCTGGGGCCAGTGGACTGCTCATTCTCTTGGGGACTCTTTCCTGGGCTCCTGGAGCACCCTGCTGGGCACTCTGCCCTGCAACTCTCTTGACCTAGATGAATGCATCTGTATTGTGGCACACACTCAGTACTCTTTCTCAGTTCCAGGAATCTGGATTCTGGATTCTGGCTGCTTTTGTTCCCTTGTTGCTTGTGTAGTCACTTTGAATAGACCACTATGGCACTCCTGCAACACCTGAAAGCCTTTCTGTCCTTGTGGTCCATGGGGACCCTTGAGAATCCCTCGCCCAGCATGCTGGAATTGCAGGCCATCTCAATACAGGAGCATCCTCTGACTGCATGATCAAAGCTGTTAGGAATGAAGAAATGAAGTAAGGGGCTGGGCTGGGATTTTCAACGAAGCTCATCTGATTCCAAAGAGCTTTCCATCATACTTTTTCCATAAATGCATAGTCAGTTCTCAAGAAATACATGCAGAATCTCCATCTACAACCAGGTATGGAAGTGACTACGAGGAACGCTGAGCAAAACAAGAAGGACCTATTAAACTAAGTAGCAAATGATTTTTCTCAAATGTTTGAGAGAACCATTGACTGTTCAGCTAAATTATACTGCAACGATTTCTTTTGAACATTAACTAAGATTACACATGATAATTTTTCCTATTCTTTTTTTCTCTCAAATAGAGAGCACTCATTAGCTATTATAGAGTAAATACTCTTACCAAATGAAACACCAGTAATACTCCAGCCACCTGACTCCTGAGAATAAAGTACCACCTAACCAGAGAATAGTCCGGTTAAATAAAACACAGGTTGTAGTGCCATCACAGCATTGGCTCTGATTTAGTTTTTTACTACCCAGTCAATGTACCATGGTAGTCACTGCTCATTTGAGCGACAGCATTTTTGTTCTATGACTATCTCTACTCCTGACTTGGTGTTTGACCAAAAAAGCTGGCCAATGGCAGAGTCGTTTTGAGGTTTAATTTTGTTTTCTTTTCCTCACCAAAGCAGTCTCACTAGGAAAGGCATCTGAAGGAAATATTTGGTGCTGGGTGGGACCTTTCCTTTGTCTTCAAGTTCCATTATGCTGCCCACAGGTAGGCTGGCTCACATCCAGTGTCCCAGAGCCTCTGGCTGCTAAGAGATCCACATCCTGGCTGGAAAAGTGCCCAAGTCAGGTAACATTTTGACTCAGGAGCTGGAAATAAAGAGGTCCAAAGAAACGTGGTGCATTCAGCATTCTTTTGACATGCTGGAATCTTTATTTCATGATCTTAGATAGTAAACATGAGAAAGCTATATACCCTCAGGGAAGACAAGACATTAATGATTCAGTTTTATTGATGAGTCTGGCCTAGCAAAATTCAACTGTGCTTTCTCCTCTCTCCCTTCAAAGGGTTAACCTTCAGAGACTGGTATAGCTGGTAAAAATGTTGGACAAATGTTTCAGCAAAAATAAACAAAGTGCTTGCCAACTATATTTAATTAAACATAATGAGTATGGAAAATATACATACTTTTAAAAAATGTAATGGTGTCTTTCTGTAAACTACTCAGGATTCTTTTGGTTGAACGTAATAGAAACAAAACTGGAACCAGCTGAAGCAAAAGAAAAAACAAAAAGGATACCAGAAAGATACCCCAAAGTGTACATGGAAACCCAAGTGTGTAATGGAACCAGAAGGCATGAAGTCCACTGGGGTTCAGGAATGGGCCACAGGACTGGAGCTCTTGTGGAAATTTGGGAAATCTTCCTTCTGTGTCTTTTGTCTTGGCTTTTTCCCATGAATGTTTTCTTACCTCGTGCTGCTCCCAAGTCCACATAGTAGAGTGCAACTTTCAAAAAGTGTCCAATTTTATAGGTCATAACTGAGGCATCCAGGGAAAATCGTAGTCCCCAAATTCCCAAGGTATGGACCATTTGCTCAGCTTAAGTCATGTACCCCTCCCAGGAATAAACTGAGTCATGTTGAAAAATTACTGCTCAAGTTTCAGATCTACAGATTGGGATGGCTGGGGCCGTTCCCCCAAAATTTTGAGATATTTTCCTCAAAATATTTTGTGGGGTAGGGGACTCTGGAGCAAACTCAACAGATCAGCATCTTGTACTTTCAACTTTTCAGATAATGAATGCTAAGTTGCTGAAGTTTTAAACAGAGTTATGAAGATAATTGAGTGAATTAATGGATACCATTGCCGCTAAATTAAAATGCTAGTTGGAGGTATTTGAGAAATAGTTAACATAACAAACAAGTTAAATGTTGACTCTGGAAATTTTTTGTCTAAATTTGAAATCTGGCTCCACTATTTACGAGAAATGGCATTGCTCTGTGCCCACGTTTCCTTATCTGCATAATGGGAATAATAGTATTCCCTGTTCTGATGGGTTATTTTGAGATTAAAATGAATTAACATAGTTGCAAAGTCCCTCTAATGTGCCTGGCACATGGGAGCACTAAAAAGTGTTAGTTGCTCTTGCTTTTTTTCTTTTGGATGATCAGCATGAGAAATCAGTCCTGCTTTTATCTCACCCCACCGAGTATCTGTGGAGTAACACAAGACCCAATTTTTGCTGCATAAACCTGGACTCAGCTCTTTATGTGGCTAATGCTGGCTTTGGTTGCCTTTAGTGGGAACTTAGCAGACCATTCAAAGACATTAAACTCTTTAATAAAGTAAATAGCAAAGAATTGAGCAATATCCAATAGTCGGACTAGATCTTAAATTTGATTTTAAGTTTATGACTCTAGATAAATCTCTATGACATTAGGGCCCTTCTCTTTCACCCATCATATAAGGAGATAGATGCAGGTGAAAAACGCTGCAGCTCAAAATTATAGCCATTTTATGCACACATAAAATCAAGAGGCCTGGAGGTTAGGAAATAATAATATACCATTGTTTTCAGCTTCATAAATATGCATACTGCACATAAGTCTTCAAGTTTTCATAGGCTCATGAATAAATCCTAGGACATGAATTTAGCATTTAGCACATATTTCTTGTTTAGTGTTTGTGTGTTTGTCCATCTGTTATCTAATCATTGGATCATAGGGATCATAGCAGATGCAGCCAAGTCAAAGACCTGTTTCTACTCCCAAATCTGCTTTCGTAAAACTATGGGTCCATTTTCAAATGTTGTGTTTGATGATGGAAGGGCACTATGGGACAACTTATATACAAAAAGCTAATTCCTTCCCTTGTTCACCATCACTTTCTCTTTCATTCATATAAACACACACACACACACACACACACACGAACGTTCATGCTGCTTTAGTTATTACTTGAAATTGAAGCAAGCAACCCCATAGCAAGTTGAAGCTGTGTCTACAAAACTCACATAGTTACATGATAGTCCTGAATTCATTTTGACAATTCCAGGCGTCAGATTTCTAAAAAGAATGTTAATAAGACAGACTTTGACCGCAGAAGGACAGCCAAGGGATCTGAAAATTCTGTATTTGAGAAATAATGGAAAGAACCAGAAAAGCCTTAGGCCCTTTTCACTCAATGTAGCTCAATGGTAAAACCTCCTCATGGCTTTAAAAATTGCACAGGTCACTGGGCACATCTTTTATGCACAAATACACTTTAAAAAACTAGTTTCATTAAAATGGTATATAATTGTGTAAACCTTCTAAAATACACATAAAAATTAAGCAGACATTGTTTACTATTAGCCAGGCATTGTCCTTGGCGCTGGGTGTTGTGGGTGGAGATGATAGGCTTAGCTTCAGATTGGAGCATTTGAGGGGTTGTCAGGATAGTCACATAAAACAGTCAATTAGATATTCTGGTCTGAATCTGAATAGAAAAATCGGCTGAATGTGAATAAATATGGATGTCATTTAAGTAGAAATTATGACTAATGTAATCATCACAGTGAGATGAGAAAGGGCCCAGGAACAGAACTGAGGTTTTGAGGTTGCGTGTATTCTAAGGGGAACTAAATCTCCATGTCCTGCTCAACCCTCTTGCTCCCCTAACTTAGCCTGCCACTGGTGACTTTAGTTATTTTCAGTTGAGGGCAAGAGTGGATATGGTATCATTCTTCTGCAGGCAGCTTCTGTGTGCACGTGTGTACGAAGGAGTGTTTGTGTGTCTCCTGTGTGTGTACGAGAAGGTGGGGGAGCAATAAATTTCCCTGAGAATAAAACTGTTAAAATTTCTCAGGAAAGTAGAATTTACAGGAGAATTTCTGTAACCAGAAAAGTAGCGTGTTGTCATTGACTCCAGGGGTGAAGAAAATTCCAAAGCAGAGAGTGATCAGCAATGTCAGATGGTGTAGAGAGGAAGATAAGAACGTAAAAAAGCCATTGACTTGGATAATTACTTCATTGAAGTCATTCTGAAAAAACAAGATATATTGGAGTGTTAGGTAAAGATCCTGTTTTCAAAGCATTGAAAAGTAAACTGAAGCGGAGGAAGTAGTGTGTTACAAGTGAAGTCTTTGAGCATAGTCTCCTGTTTTTAGAAGTTTTCTATTAAAGGGAAGAGATTAGACAGTAGCTTAACGCAGAGGCAGAATCTAGGGAGGGCTTTGTTTTAGGATACAGAATACAGAAACATGTTTGTAACCAGAAAGGAAGAAACAAGTGGAAACTGAAGGATTGAAGACGAAGGAACCGGGCTGATTGACGGAGCAAAGTCCCGGAGGACAGAAGGATGCAAGGCATCAAGAAAACAAGGGGAATAATCATTTTACAAAAAGACAAAGTAATTCTTCCTCTGAGACACAACCAAAGGAGGAAAGTATGGGTACCGATCCAGAGAAAATCAGAGGCAAAGGGGGAGATAATTAAAGTGGCTGTTCCCATGAATCTCATGGAAATGCACACAGTGTTTGGTCGTCTTCAGACTAGGCAGAAGGAGATATTGGCTCATAGAACTGTGGGTTTCTTGTGAATTATAATTAAGTGAAGGCAGCATCAAGCAGCAATTTCTGTTACTGCATAAGGCAAAGGTTTTGCTTCTCAGTGAGACTTAATGACCAGGTCCAGATCTGAGCCTTGGAAGAATTGCTGGGCCAGCACCACGACAATCTTGCCTTACCTGCACCTGCATTGCCGGGCCCAACGTTGCTCCATTCAGGGCTGCTCTCTGTTGACTTCCCATGACCAGTTCTGACTATCGAGCAGTACTTCGAAGTTCTGACCTCAAAGGAGACTATTGCTCTTCTTAAAAGGCAGCACGGTTTCAATACAGTTTGGAGGCTGTCAGGGTGGGTGAGTGTACAGCCTGAGAAGATAACTGGAGATGCGAAGCGAAAATAAAACACAACTGCAACAAGCTGTTTGAAATTAATTGAGGAAAATAGAGCTATTATGTATTATTTGGTAAACATTGGGTAATTATGAATAAATTAGAAGTCCATGTTTGCATCAGAAATCAGAAAAGATTGTCAAACCAAATTATGAGAAGCCCGTGCTGATAAATCAACCAATCCTGATATTTGCTTTTTGGTTTTTACCTTTCCACATTATGCAACAACTAATCATCCAGATAGTTTAAATTTCATTCTTGGATTAATTCAGATTCCCTACAACCTATATCTTATTCCCCAGAATCATTTTTACTGGGCTATGATTTGGCATTTTGCATTGAGATGCCGTGGAGAAATTGTACGAAATGTTCTGTTTTTAATCTCTTGTAGGAATATTGCTGAAGATATTACTCACCACAGCAAGCAGTGTCTCCTTCATGCAGGCCTAGGGGAGTAATTTTTCTTTGGCCTCGGGGCCTAAGTTGAATTTCTTCTGAGCAACTGGAACATTTTGATTCTATGGGCATTGGGGACATTATAATTGGTTGTGATTCCTTTTTTGATTTGGCTGTGTATCAACCGACAACGCTTTCAGCCACAATTACTTAAAATATCTTAAGTAGCTTTTTTTTTTTTTTTGCACATAGCAAGCAGCCTGAAGGTAAGTGACTGCTAGGATTGCTTCAGCGTCTCATCTGGTGACCAGTGTCTCTGAATTTCCTTCAGACACAGGGTGGCTGCTGCAGCTTTGACTGTGGTTCTCAAACTTTGGTGTGTATTGGAATCAGCTGGAGAGCGGAAAGCACAGCCCAGGCTCCTTGAAGAACACAGCCCAGGCCTTTTATAGGGTCACCACGTTCCTCAGGTGATTCCAGTGTTGGCCAAACTTGAGAACCGCTGCTCTAGCGTCTGCCGCTCAAGACCAGAAGGGAGAAACAAGGCAAGTCTTTCCCTTCATCGGGCTCTGTCTTTTTAGCTAGAAAGAAAAACTTTTCAGTCAACCCAGCCTACTTCCTTTTCCTCCTCCTCTAAGGAAGGTTGGGTCAGGACCTAACTTTCCAGAGATCAAAGAACTCTGTCCGCTACCAAACCCAAACTTTGGTGTTAAGAAAGATGCAAGTTGTTGGATGGGCAAAGGACAGTAGTTTGGGGCCAAAATTGCTTCTAGTTATTATACAGGAACTTATTTTATATTTGTTTCTGTGAGAAATTTATTCTGAATTAATTTTGTTTTCCAATGTCTCTGATTTATCTGTTAAAAATTAGTTGTCTCATATGAACATATAATATATCATACATCGTTTTTGATTATGATAAATCATTATGATTGTGATATAATTCTTATACTCTGTGTTCGAGGATGGCCACTTTCCTCATTATCAACAAAAGAATCCAGGGGTGGCGATGTTCTGCTCTCTAAGCTGCCTTGGGGCCATAATGAGAAGCATGCTTGCATGCTCTGTTTTCTGCGTGTTCACCCTCTGTGTTGTGAAGCAGGCTGACTGGGTGATTCACAGAATCAAAGTTAAGCTCAGACTCCACCTTGATCAGGCACAACTTGGGATTTGCCTCTCCTGGCAATTATCTTTTAGCCTAAATATGAATTATGGTTGTTTTTTGCCATGTCATGACTCCAGCTCATTAGATCATAATCTTCATTATGCATCAGGATCACCTGAATAATACCTGTGCCCTGTCCCATCTTGATTGGAGGGGGGGCCCAGGCATCTGTGTTTTCACTTAAAAGCTTCTCGAGATGCTGTCTTTGATGAGTTTTCAAGTGAATATTGCCTAAAGACTTGTTTTGTGTGACCCCTGCCTGTCGATCACTTGGTGAGGGCTGCCTCAGGGATACCTGTGGCCCTGGGTGAGGTGGCTCCCTACCGTTGGAAGCAACTCTGAAGAGGCTGACAGCTGGTAGCTTTTACTGACCACTTTCCTGGGCTGTGTGGCAAGTTCTTAATGAAGGAGCACCCAGGCAGCACCTCTCTGTGCCTACCACAGTGTTTCAATCACTCCTCTGGTTTACAGGAGAAAAGTGTGCAGATCTGACGTGCACCTAGAGGGGAGATGGTTATTCTCACATTACCTATGGTTAGAAATAATAAGCTCTCAGATTCCTTATCAACAAATGTGTGGACAAACTAGGCATTTTGGAAGCCTGAAGACATGCATAATTTCAGGTTACTTGATTCCTGGGCTAAAGTCTAAATTTTATTATCACAAATAAGAAGAGAGAAATAAAGGGGGAAAGGAGTAATTTTTAAGGTGTATCAATCCTCAGGCCTTTGTCTGAGGCAGTATCTAAAGATTCTGCTGACGGCTTGTCAGCAAACACTAGCATTTGTGCACAGAGCTCCCAGCAATCTACCCTCCAAAATCAGTCAGGGGACCGCTTCATAATTTATAAAGGGACTGTTTCAATAGCCTGCAAGAAATTTTAGAAGAGAAACTAATCATTTATTTGCTGCTTTTTCCCCAAAGTAACTAAAATTCAAACCTAATTTACTTAAAATTGTTGTCCCAGTCCTAATAAATGTTTCAATTTCGCAGATGTGCGGTCTTTGAGTTCGTTCTTTAAGGTCAGCAGGAACTGGATTAATTTCTGAAGAAAGATAAACTAAAAAGGATTTTCAGTAGGTTTGGGTCAATGTTTTCTGAATCCCTTTGGATGGGGTTGTTGTAAATCTATAGCATAACCAGACCTCTATGGAGCCTCGTGGTGACGGATGGGCGACCCCTGGAAGTTGGACTGTCTACACAGGACGGTTGCCTCTGTGGTTCTCAGTGACAGCTCCTTAGTGCCTTCTTCAATCATTCTAGTCCAGCAGGGAATGGAGCATTGTGGAGGAAGCCTGTCTGCAATCCTCCGAAGCATGGAATTAGATCATCATTATCTACTCAAAGGTATGTGGCTTACCAGTGACGAGTGCAAGTTTCGCAGGAATAGAAAACTGGGTTTGAAGCCTGCCTCTGAAAGAGGGGCTGTGGGGCTTCAGGCAAGTTGCTTTGCTTCTCTCTGCTTCAGTTTTCTTATCTAAAAGATGGGGATCATAATCCCTAACTGTGTGGTTTCAATGTCTGTTGTAGTTCTTAGCACACTAAATAGTCAACAAAAATGGTAAGTAGCATCAACATTATCCTCGTCATCACCTCTCTTTCCACCCCAGTAATTTTCAAAAGAAGAATCATTTTTCCCTTAAATGCATTTCATGTTTTGACCCTTACTGGGTTTAGTTCTTCTTTCTTTGAAAAGGAACAGCTTTGTTATTTCCAGCCTAGTTTCTTGTGCCCCTGGTTTTTACTACTGGGGAGTTGTGTGGTGTGAGCAGCTCATGGGGTGGGGTCAGGGGTTTGGGCTGCACTGATTCTCAGTGATGTACTTTGAAATGATGACATCACTGTCAAGGATTAATTCACTGACTATGTTGGACCCAATTATGTTTCTTGGGAATAGCTTTGGTTTCTGCACAATTGGCAAGGTATTCTTTTTTTTTTTGGCGAGGGAGATTGTCCCTGAGCTAATATCTGTCCTAATCTCCCTCTATTTTGTATGTGGGACTCCACCACAGGTTGGCTTGATGAGTGGTGTGTAGGCCCGTGCCCAGGATCTGAACCTGCAAACTCTCAGCCACCCAAGCAGAGCACGTGAACCTAACCACTATGCCACCAGGCTGGTCCCTGGCAAAGTATTCTTTAAGTTCCCAGGGACATCATGTGAAGCCCTTGAGATTAAGGAACCTCTGTCCATCTGCCTTGGGAGATATTAACTCCACCTTTGGTGGGACCACCTCACCGTGGGCTTTATACTAAAGAAAATCCAAGTCTTTCTTATACCACAGAAGCATTTTCCAGCTTAAATTTGGGTTGGGACCAATATTAATTCCTTTTATCACCTCTCCTAGTTTCTTATCTGTATTTTTATAATTCTCCAAATTCCCTCTCCTTGGCAAGTGTTCTTGCTTTGTGTAATTTTGGGTCAAAGCAGGGTAGACATATTAACAACTGTGAGTAAAGACCTGTGACACATGTGGTGGCTGGAAATGGGTCAGACAGGTGTGTCAGGTACAGACATCGTCTCTAAGGACTGTTTCAGGGTCCTTGCAGTTCAGCCATCGCGCTCAGAGGCCCTCAGCACTGCGTGGACTACTACCTCTGTGTTCACTGCCTCTCTCCTCTTTGCTTCTCTGTCAATCTTATCCAAGTTAAGAATAGCTTTAGGATGTTATGTTCGAGAATCAGATTGCCTGGACTCAAATTCTGGTTTTGCTACTTATTAAGTTTCAACCTCTTGCAGCTCAGTTTACTCATCTTTAAAATAGGGGCAATTATAATACCTATCTCAGGGGTTATAAGGATCAGGTGAGATAATATATGTAACACACTTATTATAGTGCCTGGCAAAATACATATTGGTGCTAATATTTTATTATTATTGTTACTCACATGCAACCCCTGGACTCATGATAAGTATCCTAGCTGGGGTTCCCCTGAGATCTGGTTTCTTCGGAGCAATCATCCTCTGGTTTAGGCAAAGAGAGCTTCAACCAGAAGAAAAGGATGCCAAAGCTTAAAGTTATCTTCATAGCATCATGAAGCACGTACACATGAAATCTCTTCCATAAAGGTACAGAGGATGGGTAAACACAGGCCTGGTGCGAACCACCTGTCTTACCTCAGCCTGCCGTAAGAAAATACCATAGACTGAGTGGCTTACAAACAACAGAAATTTGTTTCTCACAGTTCTGGAGCCTTGAAGTCTGAAATCAAGGTGCCAGCATGGTCAGGTTGTGGTGAGGGTCCTCTTCTGGTGGTAGATGGCTGACTTCTCATTGTATCCTCACATGGCAGAGAGCAGAGAGAGAGGAAGCAAGCTCTCTCATGACTCTTATAAGGGCACTAATCCCATGCGTTAGACTTTGTCTAATCTTAACTACCTTCCAAAGCCCACCTCGTAATACCATCACACTGGGGGGGGTAGGGTTTCAACAAATGAATTTGATGGGGACGCAAATGTTCGGTCCATAACACCACCTTACCAAGCCCTGTGACTTTGTAACCTCATGCAGACCTCCCATTCCTTCCCTCTTCCTCTCTATCAGTAGATCTCAATGCAATAACAGCTCAAGGGACGAAGCCCTAAATAGAAGGCATAATAAAGTATTAGTTAAAGAGAATCAGCAGAATGTGCAAAAGTTCGCTTTTCAGTGACACCATCTGGAAGAATTTCTGAGGTTGTTATTGACTTGTTATACTAGGAAGGGAACAACACAGGTGTTCTAGAAGAATACTTCCAAAGTGATGCTATTTGGCACAAAGTTTTCTAAGAGTTAAAGAGGCTTTGGGGAGAATACAAATATGACTCTAAACCAACAGAAAAGATAAGCACTGCTACTGCTGACGCATTAACTAGACACTCTGACCCATTAGCCAGACCTTCATACAGTAGCCTATATTAAAACAAAAAGGTTGTGAGAGGAACATGAGTGAAAATGGCTGGAAATGCAAAGTATACATTTTGCCACAATTGCCAAGATCTTTAGGAATAAAGGAATTGCAATACGAGTTAAGCACAGTATGTGACATTTGGTGGTGTTTAAAGATCAATGTCTGTTGCAGTTTAGGCATTCCATTCTAGTATAAGTTCAGTGCTGTCACCTTGACCTGTCATGGCAGTACCAAAAACCTCATCCTTGTCTCTATTATTGATTAGATTCTCCTCAAACCTAAAATGATTAAAATGTGCCCCCCTACTCCTTAATTCAAAGCATTCTTAATCCATCTCTTGGATGTCTGCGCAGAGACGCATGAAAATACAAGGTAAAATATAATCCCCCCAATGCCTAGAACACAAAATGACCACGAATGTTGGAGGCACGTGTAATCCAAACATTACTGTACAGCGTGCAGGACACATTTGCATTAAACATGTGAATCCTTAGAAATGCAATGCAAGTCTTCTGGACAAAAGAAAGAGCATTCCATTTTAATGAGATTTGAAAAGACTATGGAATAATAGTGATATACCGTGGAACTAATAATAATAACTTGCTTCTCCTAATAAAGTATAATGAATCTACAATGATTTCATACCCTGGTATTTTCATTCTGGCATTCGGGAGAAAGGGGTCTATATGTCACTCTTGGTATATAAACAAATGGTCTTGAAATGTGTTACTCCATGAATTATAGGAACAAAAGCCCAAACCATCTTTAGTGGAATAAGCTTGAGCAGTAAAATGTGAAATACTCTATAAACATAAACACAATGCCTGAAGGCATGAATATTTTTCACCTCCTTTATTTTTCTTTTCGAGATTACCATTCGTCTCTGATTTTACATCACTCCAGCTAATAATTCACTTATTTCTGGGTAATGTAACCTGTGAAATGACAGCATGGAGCTGCTAAGGGTGTCTTCTCAGGAAGACATGATAATGATTTCTCCCAGGTGTTTGTCTGAAGAAAAAATAAGAATATAGTAAGGAGGAAGTGGATCTGATAAGCATTAAATGGCAGCGTTGCTTTTGGGAAGAAATAACATGAATAATTTATCAAATACATCAGTGAATATATTTAGCCGTGTGCTGTGAAGGTGAGCGCATGGGCCACGTATTCCTCTTGCATCACTGGATCACTAGCCGTTTCAAGAGCTGTTTTAAAACAGACGGGGCAATCGTTTTATAATACAATGACCAAGAAATATTTAAAAGGTTGTGTTGCCTGAATCCACAGAGACTTTATTTAAGGGGGGAAAACTCTTCAATAAAAAGATATGCCATAAAGAAGGCATATTGTATTCCTAGAGACTATTTGCTCCACGATGGCATTGAACCTTGTTGTGAAGTGACTTTCTCAACGGGCTCTGCGTTTCTTCAGCGTCCTCTCTCAGTAGCTGTTTCTGGCCTCTCTACAGGTCCATTTGTTCAAGAAACAACAAGAATAGCAAGGGCTGAAAAGTATGCTTGAGAGGCAACCCGGCCATTTTTCATTCTAAATATATGCTCTTTGATACCATAGTTATCTGTTTGGGGTTAAACAGTGTCCCCCCAAAAGATAGTTGAAGTCCTAACCCCAGATACCTGTGAATGTGACCTTATTTGGAAATAACCTTTGCAGATGTAATCAAATTAACATGAGATCTTTAGGGTGGGCCCACATCCAATAGGACTAATGTCCTTATAAGAAGAGAAAAAGAGACCCAGACCCAGACACACAAGGAGAACCTGATGTGACAATGGAGGCAGAGATTGAAGTGATGCTCTGACAACCAAGGAACGCCAAAAATTGCCTGCAACATCAGAAGCTAAGAGAAAAGCATGGAAAGATTCTCCCAGAGCCTTCAGAGAGAAAACGGCCCTGCTGAAATCTTGATTTCAGACTTCTTGCCCCCAGAACTGTGAGGGAATAAATTTCTGTTGTTCACAGCCACCCAGTTGGTGTTATTTTGTTGTAGTGGCCCTGGGACAGTAATACACTATCTAAATTTTGATCTCCAGAGTAAGGGGCAATGAGCTAGCAAGGACACCAAGGTAAACTAATAATGGGTGACATGGATGTTCACCAAGGGAGCAAATGTTTCTACACATTCGTTAGCAGAAGGGACTGTTACAATGAAACCTGATCAGGTTTCTCTCAGTTTGTCCAGGCAGTCCCTGTTTCCACTGACTGTCTGGTCATAATAACCAGTAGGCTCCTTTTCACTTTCAAAATATCCCAGTTGAATGAGAAATTAAGACCCCTCTACCTAGGAGTACATTATTAAGCGCTTAGCAAAAGAATAAAATTTCACCACTTGTGATCAGTATTTTTTATTTTTCTTAAAAAATGATTTCTATTGTCACAGTCAAAATCCCTACAACACTGCAGCATACTGAAGGCTCAAGATTCCAGGAGTCTGGGTCACTTTAGGCTAAATTAACTCTGGGACCCACAAATTTACATTTTCTCTTACCAGAGTCACTCTCCTTAGGAAATAATGTTTCAACTTGTTCAAACCACTTGGAATAAACACAGTTAGTCATACCTCCAGGGGCTGAGGAGAGAAGAAGAGGGGAAGAGAATGCCAAGTAAATTCAAGTGCAGCAGGAAGAGGGTTCTGAAGTCTATAGTTCATTTTGGTCATTGCAAGAGGATCAAAGCCGGCAGTGTGGACACGGGAAAAGGGTCAGAGATACGGCCTCTATTCCTCACTTTGTCATTAATCCTTCCTGACCTTGAATAAACCTCTTTGCCCTCAGTTTTCCCACTTGAGAAGTGAGGGCTATAATGATTGGTTTCTAATTTTGTTGATGTTTGTTGATTAATTAGGGAATGCTGGTGAAATGCCTTGAATAATCTAAAAAATACTTTGTATGCTCCATGCCTTGATGATGGACATATACAGAATTGACTGCGCAGTGTTGGGAGGAAAAATTAATTCCCGTTTCTCGTCAGTTGTGCACTTGTTACATTGCTAAGTCCTACGACCAGCAAAATGAATAGTATATGAAAAATGACTTTACACAATGTCTGCAAACCTTTGTTCACTCTTTGTTAGCCTCTCCTGTCTACTGTGTTCAATTTAAAATAAGGCTGCTAGTGGCTGCTTTTAGCTTCAACTCTGGCTGCTGAAGTTAAGATGAGGTTCACTGTTTCTTTCTACACTCATGACTGTTAATCTGACACCTTTGGAAGGCAGTAGGGGATATTGCTGACTGCAAAAAGCAGATTGGAAGTTTCTAGTATTGGGGCAGCGTGATGTCTCCCGGGATATTTGTATATGTAGATGTGGACAATGTGGTCTAGTGTAATTGTTAACATCAGTACCACACACTGCTCACCTTCTGTGTTTATACAATGCCCTGTGATAGCAAGGCCACTGCAATGACGTCACATTATAATTTTGTTCATAGCTTGCTTCTTCCATGAGACCATGAATTCCTGAAGTTTAAGAGTATATCTTACTCAAATTTTTATCTCCAGTACTTCTCAAATATTGGAAAATAAATGGTGCCCAATGCACATTTGTTGAATAAGTGAATAGTAATCTTTTAAAGAATACCGGTTGGCTAGTAATTTAATCAGTGGACCAACGTGAGGGCTTTGTAATGTGTCAACTTGGCTAGGCTGAACTATGTTTACAAATTTTCCTTTTTCTGAAATTTTTCTTTTAAGATGATCCAGCAGACATTTTTTATGTATGATTGAGGGGGCAGAAAAGAAGGAACACCCATCTAGTTTTTTAATGCTCAAAGGTTGAAGCAAGGTCATCGGATGTTTTTGTAACTCATAAATATTGTTGCTTATCTGCTGGCAGAGCTCCTTGGCATGGGATAGCAGCCAGGCCTGAAATTGCTTCGCCTGCCCCCGCATCCTCCTTGAGTTTCTCCAACTGGTATGTCACATGTGCTTAGCTCCATGATGAAGGATGCTGGTGTGTTCTGTGGAATACTCTCATCTTCACGTTTGGAAGCATTGAGAACTGACGCAGGTTCCAGTCTGACCTTGTGGGTTCCAGCTGGTCCCTGCTTTTCCTCCCTCTCTGACCATCTTGCCTTCAGACAGTTTGCCCTCTGGATTTCAAGCTCTAGGATCAGATGCGAAGACAATAGCCTTAATGAGACTGCTTAATTGCGTAAGGTGAAATCCTTGTAACAAATACCTTACACACGCACACACTCACACACACACTATGCTATATGTAAGTGTGTATATATGTTATACCTCCTAGTGGTTGTACATCTGCAATTGAGCCCTGATTGCTATAGCTAGTCTATAAGGCTTTGGAAGTAAATGGCTTAAGACTGCTTATCTTTCTGTGTGTGTCTGTGAGTGTGTGTGTGTGTGTGTGTGTGTATACATGGATATGACTGCCATAAAGGCACTATTGATTAGGTTAATGCTAGCAACTGGAACTAACAGATCCTTAACTCTAAGCAATTTAACACAATAGATACCTTTTTCTTGCTCTATGAAATCTAGTGTGTGTATTCCTGCTTGGTAGAGAGAGAACATATTCCTTTTCTGTACCTACTGTTCCTGGCTCTTAGTTAATATCAGCCCTGAGGTTGGTTCCCCTACAGTGAACCCAGCACGTAAGGGTTAAAACTAAAGGTGCACATTCCCAGGTCCCTGGGTCTTTAGTTACACTCATATGTAAATGTTTGTTTCTTTAACCTCTGCCTCCCTGAGCTTTACAACCAAATAGAAGTTACAAATTGTTAAAGTCCAGGTGACTTCACGCTGGGCTCCCACTAAAGTTGTGGCTAATCACAGGACCTTGAAGTTCTCTTACAGAGAAACTAATGTCCACAGAATATCAAGAAACCGAAGCTTCCCGGGGCCAACTCCTTGGCTTCCTGACGTCAGAGTGTACCCTCCACCATGGAGAGAAACAGCCAAGGACACTCACCCAAGAAATCCTTTGTCTCCTCTGGAAGCAGCCCCAGACACAGGCTGATGGGAAAATGCTGACCAAGAAGGCCACTGCCCTTGTCCCCTACCTAAAACCCCCAATAAAAACTCCTACCCGTTTCTTAACAGGGAGAAAGCAACTTTTTTGGGGCACTGGGCTTTTGCTTTTCTCCCTCTGCCTGGCAAAGTAAAGCCTTTCCTTTTTCTCCCAAGACTCTCGTCTCGTTACTTGGATTGGCTTTGAGATCAGAGACTGAACTTTCGGTAACACTATTTGGAAACCCAGCCCAAGGAGATTCTGTTATTTTCAAGAAGTGGTTCCTGAAATCTCTCTGGGCAACAAAATTCAGCCAGCAGATGGAAGAAGTGAGCGGGTAGAATAAGCTTATCTACCTTATGGCCGCCTTGGGTTAGAAGTGACAGTCACCATTCTGCTTATCTTCCATTGCTGAGAACTAGTCCCACAGCACTACTTAGAAGCAAGTGAAAGTGCTGGGAAATGGAGTCAGTGCTGGGGCAACCCATTCCCAGCTGCGATTGCATTGTGGGAGGGGAGCACGAATGTTTGGGAGAACAGCTGGCTATCACTGCCACACGGAGGCTCCTGTTAAAAATGTTGATTAAATCAGAACAACTCAACCATCCTTGTTTTTTGTTGAATTTCAGCCTGGCTCCTGGCCTGCTTAGGAAAAAAAAAAGAGAGTCAGTCTGTAGGGAGCCAGAGAGGAGGATCCGGCCAACTTCAGGGTGGCTTGTTCAATTGTTTCCTGAGGCAAATGGAAGGCAGCGCAGCTTGCAGCCACTTTAAAAGGCGATCTGGCCCTTGGGGATCAAGCTACAATGGAAATATCCATTTGAAAATTCTGCACTAACTGCCAACACCATTAACATCCCAGTTCCATCTGAATGTGTCTGCAAGGTCTCTGGCCAACTCTGGATGCAACAGCTTCACCACAGTTTGATCCCTTTGGCTGCTGCAGCCACGGACACTCGTCTGGGGGGAGCAGTTATGCCCCAGCATTTGGTGCACCTTCTGGGATAGATTGGCTGTCTGGGCTTACAGGCCTGTCTCCTTCTTTCCCTCCAGATTTGACAGTCTTTGTGCAGAACTTGAAGTCAACTTCTACTTGAAATCCCATTCTGTATTCTTCAATTATGTTTTATATTAAGTATTTTCAGTTCTCTATATAAATGTTATTGTAGATTTGCAATTTAGAAAGAAATCAACAACTAATTAGAACTCACATATGTTTCTGTTTTTCCTCCATTTAATCGTTTGTATGTAAAATTGTTTTTCATTTTTTTCCTGATCTGATTTCCTATTTTGGCGTTTCCCCCTTATGTTTTTTTCATGGACTGGGATTTTGTGATCTAATACAAATCATGGAATTATCATAGAGGCAAAATTTATTGAGGGCTGTATGTAATTCAAGCTGTGCATCTGCTGAAAATCTCTTTCTGCTAAAAATAGCACACGTGATAAATTCTTCACTTACTTTATTAACAGTTTTCTCTCTCCTAAGAAAGAAGAAGCAACCAGAACTACCATTTTGTACTTAATTCTAACCAACAAGGATGTCTGGTGCTCTCAAGGTGAGGTAAGACTTGAAAGAAAGTACTGTTGCCATCTTGCTGAGCCTAGACAGATGTGTGAACTAAAGCTTAGACAAGCAGATTTCTACAAGTTCAGGAAAAAATAATCCAATGACCAGTTTGGAGGAAGCAAGTAGCCCAAGACTGTTGAAAAGCTTTCAGAAAGAAAATTTTGGAACCTAGCCACAAAGGATCCAAGGAGGAATAAAACGGGCATCAGAAATTTATGGTGGTTCCACCAGACGGGGATGCCCACTGTCACGACTCTTGCTTAACATAGTATTGGAAGTCCCAGCCAGAGAAATCAGGCAAGAAAAAGAAATAAAAGGGATCCAAATTGGAAAGGAAGAAGTGAAACTGTCACTATTTGCAGATGACAGGATTTTATCTATAGAAAATCCTGAAGAATCCACTAAGAAACTTTTAGAAATAATAAATGAATACAGTCAGGTTGCAGAATACAAAATCAACATACAAAAATCAGTGGCGTTTCTATACAATAACAATGAAGTAGTAGAAAGAGATTAAGAATACAATCCCATTTACAGTTGCAACAAAAAGAATAAAATACCTAGGAATAAACTTAACCAAAGAGATGAAAGTTCTGTACACCACAAACCATAAAACATTGTTGAAAAGAAATTGAAGAAGGCACAAACAAATGGAAAGATATTCCATGCTTTTCAATTGGAAGAATTAACATCATTAAAATGTCCCTACTTCGTAAAGCAATCTACAGATTCAATGCAATCCCTATCAAAGTTCCAACATTTTTCACAGAAATAGAACAAAGAATCCCAAAATTTATGTGGAACAACAAAAGATCCCCAAAAGCCAAAGGAATCTTGAGAAAAAAGAACAAAGCTGGAGATATCACACTTGCTGATTCAAAATAAACTGCAAAGCCATAGTAACCAAAACAGCATGGTATTGGCACAAAAATAGACATACAGATGAATGGAAGAGAATTGAGAGCCCAGAAATAAACCCACACATCTATGGACTACTAATTTTTGACAAGGGAGCCAAGAACACACAGTGGAGAAAGGAAACTCTCTTCAATAAATAGTGTTGGGAAAACTGGGCAGCCACATGCAAAAGGACGAAAGTAGACCATTACCTTACACCATGCACAAAAATCAACTCAAAGTGGATTAAAGACTTGAATGTAAGATCTGAAACCATGAAACTTCTAGAAGAAAACATAGGCAGTATGCTCCTCAATATTGGTCTTAGCGGCATTTTTTCAAATACCATGTCTGACCAGGCAAGGGAAACAATAGAAAAAATAAACAAATGGGAATACATCAAACTAAAAATCTTCTGCACAGCAAAGGAAACCATCAACAAAACAAAAAGACAACCAAACAACTGGGAGAAAATATTTGCAAACCATATATCAGATAAGGGGTCAATATCCAAAATATACAAAGAACTCATACATCTCAACAACAAAAAAACTAATAACCCAATTAAAAAACGGGCAAAAAATCTGAACAGAGATTTCTCCACAGAAGATATACAGATGGCCAGCAGTCATATGAAAAGATGCTCAACATCATTAGCTATCAGAGAAATGCAAATCAAAACTACAATGAGATATCACCTCACTCTGGTCAGAATGGCTATAATTAACAAGCCAGGAAACAACAAATGTTGGAGAGAATGTGGACAGAAGGGAACCCTCGTACACTGCTGGTGGGAGTGCAAACTGGGGCAGCCACTATGGAAAACAGTATGGAGGTTCCTCAGAAAATTAAGAATAGAACCACCATACGATCCAGCTATTCCATTGCTGGGTATTTATCCAAAGAACATGAAAACGCAAATGCATAAAGATACGTGCACTCTTATGTTCATTACAGCATTATTCACAATAGCCAAGACTTGGAAGCAACCTAGGGGAATATCACAGGATGAATGGATAAAGAAGATGTGGTATGCATACGCAATGGAAGTATACTCAGCCATAATAAATGATGACATCCAGACATTTGTGACAACATGGACGGACCTTGAGGGTATTATGCTATGTTAAATAAGTCAGAGAGAGAAAATCAAATACCGTAGGCTCTCACTCATAAGTAGAAAACAAAAACATTAACAAACAAACACATAGCAACAGAGATTGGATTAGTGGTTACCAGACAGGAAGCGGGGAGGGGGGAGGGTGAAAGGGGTCATTAGGCACATGTGTGTGGTGATGGATTATAATTAGTCTTTGTGTGGTGAACATGATGTAATCTACACAGAATTCAAAATATATTATGATGTACATCTGAAGTTTACATAATGTTATAAACCAATGTTACTGCAATTAAAAAAAAAAGAAACTTATCGTGGCTCCAAAAAAGAATTGCACTTTTAAGGGATACATAATAATGGAAAAAAGTCATAACCAGCAATAATTATGGAAGAGCATCATGGACCTGTACAAATGGTATTAGAAAAGCTAAACACCCAGAATCAACAGAACCTTCCAAAAATTCAGTAGATCTACTACATAAAAGGACTTGCCTACTAGCTACAAGGGGATTTAAGACTGAGTTAGTCATTCATTCTCTTTTTTTTATCTTTTGGTGAGGAAGGGGAATCCAGATTTGTTCAAGACCTTAGTGCTGTCAATGCTGTACAGTACTGGGTTAATAAGAATAAATATCTTCATTTTGTTTCTGGCACAGAGCTTCTAAAATTCTTGTAATTTCCCATACAAGAGCCATAGGGACATCTTTTGTTATAATAATTATTTTAGTCCTCCATTTCTGAAATAACTCGAGAGCAATAAAGGTGAAATGGGTATCTTTTGTTATTCCTAACAAGCCCCTTTCAACCACACCTGCATTTATGTTCATAAGGTGACTGTTGAAAAGCTTCTAAAGGTGGGGGCCTGGTTGCCAGGGAAACCAATTGTGTGATTTGGGGTTGGAGCTTGGGCAGAAGTACAGGTGACAACTTGAACTTGGAATTGGCATCTAAAATGGGAGGTGAAGAGTAATCCTGTGGGACTGAACCCTTAACCTGTAGGACCTGATTCTATCCCCACGTAAATAGTGTCAAAATTGAGTTAAATATGTTAAACTTCTTAGCCAGTAAGGGATATAAAGTATCTAAAGGGAAGGCATAAGTGTCAAAAGAGACTGTAAAGTATTTGGGGTTCATCATTTCAAGGGGACAACACAGCCTTCCCCAATAAAGGAAAATGGTAAAATGTCCACTTGCTTCACCAAAAACTTGTAAGGCAGCTCCGAGGATTCTTAGGGATGGCTGGGTTTTCCTGCACTTGGATGCCTAACTTTGGATTAATTGCTAAGCTTCTCTAGGATAAACTACAGGGGCCAGAAACAGACCCCTTTGAATGGAATACGCTATGTGACCAAGCTTTCAACAAGCTTAAAAACTTGCTAATAGAAGCACCTGCACTGGCCTTACCAGACCTGAGCAAAACACTTGACCTAAATGTTCATGAAAGACAGGGAATAGCTATAGGAGTGCTCACCCAAATGTTGGGACCCCTAAAAGAAGTGGTAGCCTATTTCTCAAAGTGGCTAGACACCATGAGAAAGCATGGCTCCCAAGCTTGAAAGCTATAGCTGCCACCTGCCTCTTAATCAAGAAAGCAGAAAAACTGATGATGGGCCAACCTAGGGGTGGTGTGGACTACCCATCAAGTCTCTAGCCTACTAGAGTCTAAAGGGCATCTATGGCTATCCCAGAATAAAATACTGCAATACCAGGCTATGCTGCTAGATTCCCCTCAGATTTCTTTAAAACCCTGCTATAACTTAAACCCCACTACCCTGCTCCCTGATTCAATGGGCCTATTACCCACACTTGCCCAGAAGTGATTGGTCAGGCTTACTCTAGCCACAGAGATCTCCAGAGCGAACCATTGCCCAATGCAGAGAAACTATGGTTTGTAGATGGGAGAAGCTTCATGAATCCATTGTAAAGGCCATCACAGTGGGGATTCAGAGGCCATTAAAGGGAATAACTTGGCAGCTGGAGGTGCAAAAAGGGCCACTATATCAGGAGAGCTTCTCTAATTACCACTAATTCCCACTCTACCCTTCTATAAATTTACACCAGTGTATGAATTTACACCCTGATGAAGTAAGGGAAGCCACTACACAGGGTTACCAGTGGTCCCCAATACTCAAGGGCTGGATGATATATGAACAAGGGAAGATTTGAATCCCTGAACAAACAGCTTGGGGGCTCCTGAAGAGTGCTCACACTATCTTAAAACTTGGAAAAGTGGTTGGCCCCAAGATCAGCTAAATCCTATTTGGGTAGGGCCTTACTTGGTGTTACTAACCACTCACTCTTCCCTAAAATTAGAAAGCGTCACCCCTTGGATATACCACACATGAGTGAAAAAGGCACCCATGCCTGAAAATCAAGAGAGGTCGTCACAGGCAATTGATGACTCTGAGTTTTCCTCCAAGTCACTCTCTGATTTGAAACTCTTGTTTCAGCGACACTATACAGATAAGTAAATTCCAATGACCTGTCAACCTTTGAATGACTTGCTGTCTACCCCAGGCTCTGCTCTGGATCCTAACCAACTCCATACCATTTAGGCATGCTACACTTCCAAGGAGGTTGCATGTTCCTAGGCAGCAAGACTAGGTCCATCAGAGAAGCATGGGCAACACAGTATGTAGACTATAAAAGAGCTGGTGGAATCTGGAGGGAGGGGGCAAGTATGCCCAAATCCTAATCATAATACTAAACACATTGAAGCTATACAATTACAGATGGTTGTTATGAACAACTTGGGGCTATGCCTGTGAGATTAGCTGGAACTTCTGCTCCTCTACTGGTCCCTAGGACAATGCCCATGCACAGCAGGAAGCGGTTACAGAAGACGGACCTTCAACCTGTGCCCCTCAAGAATGAGGAGCAGGATAAAATCTAGAGGAGGGATTTTGTCACCGACTAGTTGCCCCAAGGAACGCAGGAGTGGTATTAGAAGCATTTAAATATTGTTCCAAATTGTTTTTTCTTTTTGTTGTGTTAGGGAGATGTAATCACAACCACCCTGAGCCAGACCAAGCCTCACCACAAGAGCTACTGCTATGAATTTTGGCTTATTTTTAATGCTAAGGTCTCTCCAGGAGGAGCTTAGGCCTAATTACCATAAACTGCAATGTGTGTGGAAGCATGTTTCCCAACAGAGCCTGCACAAGGGAATACCCACCTCTCCCTTTTGACTATTCATCCCTCATCCCAACTAAATGTCCCTACTTCCCTTTGTTCAGGGATGCCATGACTTTGGAAATGATTCCTCATGGTCTCTTATTTGCTGCAAATATACTTTGCTTTGTGAGACAATTACTTCTGGTGGAGAGCCTGAGTTAATTCACCAGGAGGGAATCCACTATGGTTTCAGTCACAGAAAGATGGTGTGAATTACAAACACTAGGGATGAAAAAAGAAACATTATAGATAGCTTATCCATTAAAAGAATAATCAAAATGTATTATATCCAACTTTATGCTAATCAACTTGAAAATTTAAATGAAATGGAAAAAGTCCTTGAAAAAATGCAACTTACTAATGCTGATACAAAAAATATAAAATCTTAATATTCAGATATGAAATAAAAATAAATATGTAATTGGGGGCTGGCCCCGTGGCTGAGTGGTTAAGTTCGCGCGCTCCGCTGCAGGCGGCCCAGTGTTTCGTTGGTTCAAATCCTGGGCGCGGACATGGCACTGCTCATCAAACCACGCTGAGGCAGCGTCCCACATGCCACAACTAGAAGGACCCACAACGGAGAATATACAACTATGTACCAGGGGGCTTTGGGGAGAAAAAGGAAAAAAATAAAATCTTTAAAAAATAAAAAATAAATAAATAAATAAATAAATATGTAATTAAAAGCCATTCAATAAATTAGAGCTCCAGGCTCAGATGACTTTAGCAATGAATTTTACAGATTTTTCAGTAAGAAATAACACTAGATATACATGAACTCTTCTAGAGAATAAAAAAGGAAGAAATATTTCCTCACTCTATTTGTGAGTGGAGCATAACCTTGATGCCAAAACTCACAAAGACATTGCAAGAAAGGAAAATTATAAATGCAAAAGTCCCAAACTAAATATTAGCAAGTCAAATTTAGGAATATGTAAAAACAGTAACATATCATAAAAAGTTGGGTTTATTCCCAGAATGCAAGTTTGGTTTAACATTCAAAAATCAGTTGACATAATTTGCAACAGTTATGAAATAAAGGAGAGAACCATATGATCATTCATTACATGTGAAAAAGTATTTGATAAAATTTCAACACTATTTCATTATTCACTGCTATATAACCAACGTCATCTCAATTAGGAGGATATTAAGTTTGGCTAAATAGAGAGGTGCTATTGAAGACTGGAGATACTGTAGAAGCATTGTCTGATGAAGCTATCTGTAGCAAATCATTTGGTGACATATCCATTCTTTGTCATGGGAACAGACAATTGATTGCCCAAGAGAGGGAAGACTTCCTGCCAGCCATGGAACCTCATGTTTGCTCTTACGTTAGTCCTCTTTGTGGGAAGAAATTTCCTCCAGAAATAGCAGCTGTCCTGCATTTGTGTTACTGGAGGTAGGAATAAAGCAACAGGTTCACGAACACATGGGTACACGTTAGTTTATCTACCTGGCTAGCTAAGGCCTTAGAAGTAGAAAATAGGGTTTGAAGAGGGTTTGAAGAGAATGGCCACAGGACAGGACCACATTAAAGCGGAGTGAGAAGAACTTCAGGAAGGTCCAGATTTCAGAGGCTGGACCCTTGTTTGGGGTTGTGAAACTCATCTGGGTCACCAGGATGGGGTCCCCAAGTAGAAGTGGAAGGAGGTAATTTAACATGTAGGGAAGAGGAGCAGGAGAAACAATGAAAAGAAAAGCAAAACATGAAATCTACACTGGGAAGAGACCGTAGAGAACATCTTCTCTGAATGGGAGGAAATCGAGGGCCCTGGGGTTGAACTGGCTTCCTGAAGGTCACAGGACTAGTCAATGGTGGGAGGAAAATGAGAGCCCTGATTCTTTGACTTCTGGCAGAATGTTCTTCCCACCGCATTGAAACAAAAACATCGCAGCTTTCTATATTTGTGTTTTTTAACTAATTTGTCAGCTGATCATTTAGCCTTCAGGAGCTGATAAGAATATAATTCTCACTTTAAATAGAAAATGAAGCACATGAAATAGTGTTTAAGTTTTTTTTTTTAATTGAAGTATATTTGACATATGACTGTGTAAATTTAAAGTGCACAACATGTTGATTTGATACATTTATATATTATAATATGATTGCCATTGTAACAATAATTAACACTTCTATCATGCCACATGATTATTTCTTTTTAGTGGTTGGAATAATTAAGATCTAGTCTCTTAGCAAGTTTGATAATTATATTGCAATATTGTGCATTAGACCTGTAGGACTTATTTGCTACTTGTTGCAAGTTTGTACCCTTAAACAAGACCTGTCCTATCCTCCTACCCTCTAGACTCTGGTAACCACCATTTCTACGAGTTTGGCTTTCTCAGATTCTATATATAAGTTAGATCATACAGTATTTGTCTTTCTCTGTCTGATTTATCTGACTTAGCATAATGTCCTCAAGATCCATACATGTTGCAAATGGCAGGATGTCCTCCTTTCTCATGGCCAAATAATATTCCACTGTATATTTCTGCATTCAGCCACTGATCAGCACTTAGGTTGTTTCCATACCTTGGTTATTGTGAACAACACTGCAATAAATACAGGACTGCAGGTATTTCTTTGATATCTTGTTTTCATTTCCTTTGGGTATATACCCAGAAGTGGAATTTTTGATTACTTTTGTGAACAAATGCAAAAACCAGCAGTTTTTTTGCTGACAGATAAAAGAAATGATGGTTGAGTAAACATTCCATGACATGTCTTTATCTTTTCTCTTAGACTCCATGCTCCCTGAGGAAAAATGTCTTGACTGATTTCTCTTTATTTCTATTGCTTTCTTTTACACAGGGTTGTATGCTTCAGTAGTAAATGCTTATTAAATGAATGAAAGAAAATATTTGCTTTATAAAAATCCAATAATCCCTGTTATCATCACAATCGGATTTCTGTTTCTATACACATCTAATAGTAGAAGAGTTAAAAATCCAGGCCAAACACTCAGTTTGGCATTGTGTTGCTATCTTCTCCTGTTACCCCTGTACCAGAGACCGAATATTCACCAAATACCCATTTGCTCCTGCACATTTCTGGGCCTCCTTTGTAGTTGCTTGGCCTTCATCATTGGGTTTTGGCCAATGGAAAAGGAATAAAGTGATTCCAGTACTTAAAAATATTTCCAGGAGTGACGTCAGCATCATGGTGGAGTGAACCTGCCTGGAATCTCCCCCCTCTAACATACAATGAAAAAACATCCATACTCCAACAGAGGACATCCACACAACACAAACAATGTCAGAGAGACACACGCAGCCATATGATGGAGGATGGAGAGGCTGGAGCCCCCCTCGGAGGAGGTGGAACAGGGTAAGAGAGAAATTTTCTCCTTCCCCTAAAGACTGCAATCCAGAACCACAGGAGACCTCTGAGAGGGAAGGAATGGTGGAGGGGACATTTGTTCACAGGAACATCAAGGGTCCCAGAGGGCCCATGCAGCTGAGAGGGAAGCCCTTTACCAAGGTGAGAGCTTTTGCTCAGGGTTGACTGCATCAAGTCAACACCCCAGGAGAACAGATAGCAAGAGCAGAATGAGAAAACCCAGAGAGCAGGCAGGAGAAAGAGTCTCTCCCCCCACCCACCCAGCATGGCTCCACCACTGGTCATCTCAGCTGAAGGCAGAGGGCTCAGAATACACAGCTATTGACCCCCACCGAATGGCGATAGGAGGTAACTGCCACCAAATAAGACCAGGATGTGTAAAAACAGAGCCACCCCCTCTGGCAATATCAAACATCATTTCAATTTCCAGACCAGAGAGAAAATGACAAGTATGCAGAATTCAGTCCTGAGGACACAGAAATATGTAATATAAATGACAATGAATTCAAAATAGCTATCATCATAAAACTCAACAAGGTAAAAGAGAATGTAGAGAAACAATTCAATGAATTCAGGAGCTACTTCACAAAAGAGATTGCAACTATGAAGAAGAATCAATCAGGAATGTTAGAGGTGAAAGTCACAAAGGAAGAAATAAAACAAAGTATGGATCCCTGAATGCTCAAGTGCACATCACAGAGGAGTGTATCAGCATAATCGAAGATAGACATGTTGAAATGCTCCAAACAGAGGAGGAGAGAGAACTAAGACTAAAAAGAAATGAAGAAAGTCTCCAAGAAATGTCTGACTCAATTAAGAAATGCAATATAAGAATTATAGGTATTCAAGGAGAAGAGGAGAATGGAACAGAGAGTGTTCAAAGAAATAATGGCAGAGAACTTCCCAAACCTAGGAAAAGAGATGGAAATCTATGTGGAAGAGGCTTCCAGATCTCCTAGATATGTCAATGCTAAAAGACCTACTGCAAGGCATATAGTAGTAAAACTGTCAAAAATGAGCAACAAAAAAAGAATACTAAGGGCAGTAAGGCAGAAGAAAATAACCTACAAAGGAATCCTTATCAGGTTTTCAGTGGATTTCTCTGCAGAACCCTTATAGGCTAGGAGAGAATGGAATGACATAGTCAAATCTTTGAAAAATTTTCAGGTAAGAATACTCTATCCAGCAAAAATATCCTTCAGATATGATGGAGAAATAAAAACTTTCCCAAACAAAAGCTAAGGAAGTTCGTATCCACAAGACCCACCCTACAAGAAATCCTCAAGAAGCCCCTCATAACTGAAAAAAAAAAAAAAAAACACAGGGAGAAAGGAGTTACAAAGCATGGAGTAAGGAGATAAATAGGTAGACAGAATCAGAATAGGATAGCAAACACTCAAGTATAGCATTAAGGATAAAGGTAAGGAAAACACCAAAAACAAAGATAATCTTGTCATTTTAAGCACAAACTCACAACACAAGATGGAATAAGATGTGAGAAAAATACTTAGGAGGGGAGGAGGAAAGGGACTGAAATGGTTTAGACTTAGGAAATAAGCCATCAGAAAATGTACTATCTTATACACGAGATTCTGAATACAAACCTCATGGTAACCACTAAACAAAAAAGTAAAACAGAGACACAAATAATAAATAAGGAGAAAACAAACACATTGTAAAAAACTACATAATTCAATGGGTAGACCAAAACACACAGGACGAGAAACAAAGGAAATGCCAGAGAACCAGAAAATGAGTGATAAAATGGCAGCATTAAGCTCTCATATATTGATAATCACCCTAAACGTAAATGGATTGAATTCTCTAATAAAAAGACACAGTGGCGAGAGGGATTAAAGAAAAAGATCCAACAATTTGCTGCCTCCAGGAAACACATCTCAGCTCCAATGACAAACACAGGCTCAGAGTGAAGGGTTGGAAGACGATACTCCAAGCTAATGGCATATAAAAGAAAGCAGGTGTCACAATACTTATATGAGACAAAGTAGACCTCAAGATAAGACAGGTAAAGAGAGATAAAGAGGGGTAGTATATAATGATCAAAGGGACACTCCATCCAGAATAAATAACACATAAATATCTATGCACCCAACACAGGAGCACCAAAGTTCATAAAGCAACTATTAACAAACCTAAAAGAAGGTATTAATAATAACACAATAATAGTAGAGGACCTCTCCACCCCAGTCACATCAATGGATAGATCATCCAGACAGAAAATCAAAAAGGAAACAGTGGAATTAAATGAAAACTAAACCAATTGGACTTAATAGACATATATAGAACACTCCATCCAAAAATAGCAGAATACACATTCTTTTCAAGTGCACATGGAGCATTCTCAAGGATAGACCATATGTTGGGGAAACAAGGCAAGCGTCAATAAATTTAAGAAAATTGAAATAATAACAAGCATCTCTTCTGATCACAATGATATAAAGCTAGAAATGAATTACAAGAAAAAAGCTGAGAAAAGGACAAAGATGTGTAGACTAAACAACATGGTATTGAATAAGCAATGGATCATTGAATAAATTAAAGTAGAAATCAAAAAATATCTGGAGACAAATGAAAATGAAAACATACCATACCAACACATATGGGATGCAGCAAAAGCCATATTAAGAGGGAAATTCATCACAATACAGGCTTACCTTAACAAACAAGAAAAATCCCAAATAAGCAACCTCAAATTACACCTGACTAAATTAGAGAAAGAAGAACAAACAAAGCCCAAAGTCAGCAGAAGGAGAGAAATAAAAAGAAATCAGAGCAGAAATTATTGCTGTTGAAACAGAAAAGGCAGTAGGAAGGATCAATGAAACAAAGAACTGGTTATTTGAGAAGATAAATAAAATTGACAAACCCCTAGCCAGACTTACAAAAAAAAAAGAGAGAAAGCTCAGATAAACAAAATTAGAAATTAAAGAGGAAAAATAACAATGGATACCACAGAAATACAATGGATTATAAGAGAATACTACGAAAACTATATGCCAACAAAATGGACAATCTAGAGGAAATGGACAAATTCTTAAACTCTTACAACCTCCCAAAGCTGAATCAGGAAGAAACAGATAATCTGAATAGACCAATCACAAGGAAAGAGATTGAAACGGTAATCAAAAGCATCCCAAAGAATAAAAGCCCAGGACCAGACAGCTTCCCTGGGGAATTCTACCAAACTTTAAGAGAGGATTTAATACCTATGCTTCTCAAGCTATTTCAAAAACTTAGGGAAGATGGAACACTTCCTAACTCATTTTACAAGGCCAACATCACTCTGATACCAAAGCCTGACAAGGACAACACAAAAAAAGGAAAACCACAGGCCAATATCGCTGATGAATATAGATGCAAAAATCCTCCACAAAATATTGGCAGCCCAAATACAGCAATACATCAAAAGGATCATGCATCATGATCAAGTGGGATTTATACCAGGGACACAGGGTTGATTCAACATGCACAAATCAGTCAATGTGATACACCACATAAACAAATTGAAGAATAAAAACCACATGTTCATCTCAATAGATGCAGAGAAAGCATTTGACAAGATCCAACAGCCATTTATGATTAAAAAAAAAAAAAACCTCTTAACAAAATGGGAATAGAAGGAAATTACCTCAACATAATAAAGGCTTTATATAACAAACCCACAGCCAACGTCATACTCAATGGAAAAAAACTGAGCGCCATCCCCCTGAGAACAGGAACACGACAAGGATGCCCACTATCGCCACTCTTATTCAACGTAGTACTGGAAGTTTTGGCTAGAGCAATTAGGCAAGAGAAAGGAATAAAAGGAATCCAAATAGGGAGGGAAGAAGTGAAACTCTTGCTGTTTGCAGATGACATGATCTTATATATAGAAAACCCTAAAGAATCCACTGGAAAACTATTAGAAATAATTAACAACTATAGTAAAGTTGTGGGGTACAAAGTCAACTTGCAAAAATCAGTTGCATTTCTATACTCTAATAACCAACTTACAGAAGGAGAACTCAAGAATATAATTCCGCTTACAATCACAACTATAAGAACAAAGTACCTAGGAGTAAATTTAACCAAGGAGGTGAAGGACTTATACAATGAAAACTATTATTATGAAGACATTACTGAAAGAAATAGATAATAACATAAAGAGATGGAAAGAGATTCCATGCACATGTATTGGAAGAATAAACATAGTTAAAATGTCCATGCCCCAAAGCAATCTACAGATTCAATGCAATCCCAATCAGAATCCCAATGACATTCCTCACGGAAATAGAACAAAGAATCCTAAAATTCATATTGGGCAAACAAAGACCCCAAACTGCAAAAGCAATACTGAGAAAAAACAACAAAGCTGGAGACAGTACAATCCCTGACTTCAAAATGTACCACAAAGCCGTAATGATCAAAACAGCATGGTACTGGTAGAAAAAGAGGCACACAGATCAATGGAACAGAACTGAAAGTCCAGAAATAAAACCCCACATCTACAGACAGCTAATCTTCGATAAAGGTGCCAAGAACATACAATGGAGAAAAGATAGTCTCTTCAGTAAATGGTGTTGGGAAAACTGGACAGCTGCATGCAAAAGAATGAAAGTAGACCATTACCTCACGCCATACACAAAAATAATCTCAAAATGGATCAAAGACTTGAAGATATGTCCTGAAACCATAAAACTCCTGGAAGGCAATATAGGTAGTACACTCTTTGACATCAAAAGTAAAAGGATCTTTTCAAATACCATGTCTTCTCAGACAAGGGAAACAAAAGAAAAAATAAACAAGTGGGAGTTCGTGAAACTAAAGAGCTTCTGCAAGGCAAAAGAAACTAGGATCAAAGCAAAGAGACAACCCATTAACTGGGAGAAAATATTTGCACATAATCTATCTGACAAAGGGTTAATTGCCACAATATATAAGGAACTCACACAACTAAATAATAAAAAACCAACAGCCTAATCAAAAAGTGGGCAGAGGATATGAACATTTTTCCAAAGAAGATACACAGATGGCCAATAAACACATGAAAATATGTTCAACATCACTATTCATTAGGGAAATACAAATCAAAACTACACTAAGATACCACCTTATGCCTGTTAAAATGGCTATAATCACTAAGACTAAAAATAATGACTGTTGGAAAGGGTGTGGAGAAAAGGGAACCCTCATATGCTGCTGGTGGGAATGCAAACTTGTGCAGCCACTGTGGAAAGCAGTATGGAGGTTCCTCAAAAAATTAAAAATAAAACTACCACATGATCCAGCTATCCCACTACTGGGTATCTACCCAAATAACTTGAAATCAGCAATCCAAAGTAACATATGTAACCCTATGTTTGTTGCAGCACTAATCACAATAGTCAAGACATGGAAATAATCCAATGCCCACCGATTGATGATTGGGTAAAGAAGATGTGATATATATGTACAATGGAATACTACTCAGACATAAAAAAAGATAAATTCACCCCATTTGCAACAACATGGAAGGACCTGGAGGGAATTACGCTAAGTGAAATAAGCCAGACTGAGAAAGACAAACACCAGATGATTTCACTCATATGTAGAATATGAACAAACACATGGACAAAGAAAACAGTTCGGTAGTTACCAGGGGAAGAGGGTTGGGGGGGTGGCCACAGGGCGTGAAGGGGAGCACTTATGTGGTGACAGACAAGAAATAATATACAACTGAAATTTCACATTGATGTAAACTATTATGAACTCAATTAAAAAAAAAAACCTTAGTCTGAATGGTAAAATTTGAAAGTTAATAGAAAAACAAAACAAAGAAACAAACAAAATATTTCCCAGTTCCTCCAGCCCTGTCTTCTCTGCTCTGGTAAATTTGAGGTCACAGGATCTGGATGGCGTAACGTCACGACTAAGTGGGCCACCAGGCCTGCATCAGGTTTTGATTGATTTAGAAAAAAATCTTGTCATACTAAGCCTCTACATTTTCAGGGTTTGCTTATTACATCAGCTTGTTTTAATTACTCCTTCCCCCACTAAGTACTACAATACAGTGTTTTTGGAAAACAAACTCTTTTGTGTTAACTGCCCTTAAAACTGTATCAGGAAGTGGTTTGACCAAACTACATTTTCTTAGAGTTTTCTTATAGAAGGGCACTGGGACCAGTGCTATACAGTAAGAAGCTGCTTACTTATTTTAAACAGCTTTACCTGATGCCATTGGAAATGTCTCTTCCTTAAGAGTACATGTGGTGCAATCTCATTCCTGGGACTTTATTACTGATTTAATACATGAATAATTGAGTTATTTATTGACATTAAGTTCTGAAGCGATGTAGAAATTTTTTCTTCGTGTTGCATCAAATTTTGGGTAGTTAATTACAACAGTTATCAACTGAACACCTATTGTATATACTAAGAGCTGTATTAGGCGGAGTCAAGAGAGTGGAAGAGAACTTAAGGGCCTGGTCCTCTCAAGGAGTCTACCAGCTTGCCAGACCTATGTGACCTGCCCGCTTGAAACATGTTTTACCAGAGAATTCACCTTTTACAAAATATCTAGTTGCCTTTGCAATGTTTTTATTCAGTCATACCGTGTTTAACATTTAGTTTGCCATACAATTATAATCTTAGCTGTAAGCTAGGAAGATAACTTTGAAGTTAAAGAAGTCAGGAATGGAGTTGGAAAGGGAAATGAAGATGGTTGTGTCTGCGAGGTACTGATTAAAGTTAAAGAATAACTTTGCTTTTCTTTATTTGAAGACTCCCCCCTCCATGATAATTCAAAACTTAAAACATTTTTAAGGAAAAAGAATCATAAGTTAGATTTGGAGTAGGTGGGAAAAAGCCAAGAGAAATTTTATCTCCATATTTTATGAAATTGCTAATTTCTCAAAAACCATACACTGAAGTATTTTAGTTAAATGGAGAATATTGTAGCTCATAAGCTGCAAGTAATACGTTAAAGAAAATGATGCAGTTGGTAGAAAAACATTATTGAAGTTGGGAGAGTTTCACCAGAGACTGACGTCTACAAAAAATAATCAAATTATATAACTAAAAAAATATAAGAACTGATAAAATATTAAAAGCAACTTAAAAAAAGGACACATTACGTTCAAAGGATCAACAAAAGTCTTATAACTGACTTTTGAACAGATACTGTGGAAACCAGTAGAAATTGGTAGAAAAGAAGGAATTTCTACTGGTAGAAATCAGTATAAAGGAAAAAACTTCTAATCTAAAATTCTATAACATGTAAAAAATCTTTAAAGATAAAGGAAATGTTTCTCAGCAGACAAAGATAATTCATTGCCAGAAGACCTGCACTACAAGAAATACTAAAGGAATCTTTTCAAGCTGAAGGAAAAGGGACCCCAGAAGGACACACAAGAACACAGAAGGAATGAAGAACAGCAGAATGGGTAAAAATGTGGGTAATTAAAAAATGCTAACTTTAAAACAACATGGTAACGTGTCTTGTGGAGTTTATAATCTATGTAGAAGCAGAATGTGCAACAGCAATAGTACAAGGTTGGGAGTGGGGTAAATGGATTCGAACTGTTGTAAGGCCCTCAGCATCGTTTCAAGGGTGGTGAAGTAGTATAAGGAAGATTGTGGTGAGTTAAGGTTGCATGTTTTGATCTCTAGAGTAATCACCAATAGAAAAAAAAAAAGAGTGTATACCTAAAGGATAAAAGAAAATATAAAATGGAATAATAAAAATACCAAAAGAAGGCAGGAAAAGAGGGACAAAAAAACATAAAAATGGGTGAGACAAATTGAAAACCAATAGTAACATAGTTGGTCTAAACCCAAAATATCCGTAGTTAAATTACACGTAAATGAATTAATGCTCTAAGCTTGGGGCAATGCAGGTGTTTGGAGGGGGGACACTCAGGGGTCTCTCGGAAGCAGCTCTTACAACAGTAAGGATGTATTAGTCCAGCTGTACCAGTCCATACCAGCTGAATGTCTGCCCTGCCAGGGTACTCACCACGCAGGTGAAAAAAGTAAAGACCGTTGTTGTTACCTTTCCGGTTCTCTGTGTACCCTCCTCAAGTCATATCCTATTTTTTCCTTCCTAACTGGTAATGATCATTCTGGTTTTTGTGTTTGCTACTTCCTTGCTTTGTTGTAGACTTACCAATTATGCCTCTATGCCTAAATAACAAAGTGTTTATAGTTGTTCCTATCTTTACACTATGTAAATGGAAACATATTGTATATATTCATCTTCAACTTTGCTTTTTGTTCAATATTTGTTCTTGATATTTATCTGTTTTTACAGGCAGCTGAAATGCATTCATTTCCCTGGATATATAGTAATCTATGATGTGATTATTCCATATTTTTTCCCCTTCTACTGTGGTTAGACATTTGTATATGCCAAAGTGTTTCCCTAGGGTATAAACCCAGGAGTAGAGAGCTGAGTTGTATTCACTGCACAAAATCGACTGTACCAGATACGCTAAATTGTCTTCTGGAGTGATTATACCCTACCAGCAGTGTGTAAGTGTACTGGTTACTCCATATCCTTGACAATACTTAATTTTTGCAAATCTAGGAGGAAGAAAATGGATTGTGGTTGATTTCCACTCATTTTTCTGCTTACTAGTGAGATTGAGCATCTTTTCATGTTTCTTTCTATACTACAAAGTCTTCTTCAATGAAATGCCTCTTGGAACTTCTGTTTTTCTTTCATTATCCTTCCAATTTTGGTTTTCACCTCTTATTGTGCTTACTTGTACCTTCAGTATAATGAATAGTAGTGAGAGACAATACCCTTGTCTTGTTCCAGATCTTAAAGAGAATGCTTTTCCACGTTTCAAAATGTATGTTTGCTGTAGGATTTTTCTAGCCCTTTAACATATTAAGAAAATTTTCTTTTGCTCTTAGTTTGCTAACAGTTTTTAATTGGGACTCATTAGTAAATTTACTGAAAAAAATTTAATATCTCTCCAGATGATCATGTGATTTTTCTCCTTTAATCTCTTAATGTTAGTAATTATATTAATCAATTTTTTAATATTATGCCACCTTTGATATTTTAGGGTAAAATCAACATTTTACACACAAATAGCTTGATTCAGATGGCCATGAGTTTGTGTTTTCATCTGTAAGATTATTTGATACCCATGGTCAGAATTTAGAGGGAAGGGAACACCCAGAAGCCCTATTCATCATAGTCTCAAAGTAGAAACAATCCAAATACTCATCAAGAGCAGGTGGATAAATAAACAGTGATCTTCTCATAAAATGGAATACTATACAGCTATGAGAATGAACAACTACAACTCTACGCAACTATATGGATAAATGTCATAGGCACAATGTTGAGAAAAGAAGGCAGATGCAAAAGTATGCATGCTGTATGTCATTTATGTAAAGTGTAAAAGTAGAGAAAACCAATCTATGCTCTTAGAACTTGAGATAGTAGATGGCCCTCGGGTGGGGTGGTGTAGTGACTGGAAGGGAACGTGAGCAGGGCTTCTGGGCTATTGGGAATATGATGATGCTTGGTCTGATTGGTGGTTACAAGGTTTTGTTCAACTTATGAAAATTCATTGAGGTGTACAGTTTTCTCTCTATGCAGTATACCTCAAAAAAAAATTTTTTTTAAATGAGAGAAGCAGCAGGGACTAGGAAGCAAAAGATAGCAATTTTAGTCCAAATTTTGCCCCTTAAGGGTTGTATGATCTTATCCAATTAATTTAAACATTCTAGGTCTTTTTTTATTTATCTGTAAAGTAGGGGAAATAATAATATCTACTATATGTGGTGACAATGAGTAATTCAAGCCAGTTTGCTCCTTGAGAATTTCCTCTTGCAAGTTAAATTATAAATCAGCATGTAATATATCAGGAAGAAATATGCAAGGCCATCCTGAGGAGCTAGGATGATGCCTGAACTGTTAAGAATCAGCAAAAATATGACTAAAGTTATACATGTATCTAGAAAAGAAGGCACTCAGGAGAACAGTTTAGTCTGTTACAAAAGCGCGGAACTGAAGATACTCACAGGACTAAATGTGGCCCTGACAAAGAGTCAACTCGGAGATGGGCAGACCAGATGCCACATACCTTGTGACCAAAGAAGTGAAGGTGCTGTAGCTTGACAGCTATATTTCTAAGTGCAAAACTATTAAATTGACAATATAGTTTTAGATTCCAGGAGCTTGTGATATTTGTTCAAAAGACTAAGCATCTCCAAACTGAAAAAACGCGTTCATTCATTATTTATCAAATGTATTGACATCCTACTTATACGGGACACACAGATAAATAGACAGGACCAACCTTGCCTTCTGGAAGTCAGTAATCTGATAAGGAAGACAGACATAGATATTAACAATATAGAGAGTTAAGAGCTTGGACAGAGGCAAATGCAGAATCCTGTGGGACCATTAGAAAGAATACCTGAACGATGTTTTTGAATTCAGGGGAAAGTTGCTTGAGGGGAGATATTAAGATCCTGGCTAAGTCTTTGTAACTGAATCTCTGAACCTTCGGGACTAAGGGCTAAGCCTTTAACCGTGGCAACTTTATGGTAGTAAAAGCCACTTTGTGAGATTTCTCAGCCGCTGGCCATACAGACTGTCTTGGTTTTGACACGTTTGCCCGGTGGCAGAATAGTATGGGGAGCGATGAAGGATGAAGCCAGACTCAGGGAGAGGAGGCGAGGCAACAGCTGATCATCTCTTAGGCATGTCTGACGGCGGCTTCTGTTATGCCACGGTTTGTGTTCACAGAGTTATTTGTGAGGATTAAGTGAAATACGTGTCAAGTTCCTTATGAGTCCTAAAGATTGGTTCACTTGCTAGTCACTATCACTATTTATCAAGGAGTCTGAGGAGGGATCTCAGAAGAAATTCTCTCTGACCATGATTTTGAAGGAGCAAGAAGGAAGTGCATAACAGGTAGAAAGATCGCTTGTGCTTCAGCATAAGGAGAAGGAGAGAGGATTTGCAGGGCTTGGGGGACAGTGGAGCAGGAGAGGGTCATCTTTTGGAGAGACAGAGAGAAATCAGAACCCAGGGAGGCTGCGTGCAATGCTGAAAACCTTGGACTTCGTCTGTAAATGGAAGGGGAACACCTAGGAGTTTTACTTAACTAAAATGCAAGAAAGAACATTTTGGTGGCCCTGTTGAGATTGTTCTGGGGGGGAGACATTAGGGGAAGGGGGGCGGATCGAGTTAGAGACACGCTCAATTTGTTCCCATTACGTTCCTAGTTCTCTAATTCACACTCACCTTAAATGCTTCTAAGCATTTTTAGCATATGATACAGACCATTCTGCCTTGCCAGATTCTTCTCATCATACTGGTTGCTTTAATGTTGTTCGTACCTTGCAATAATAGTTATCTGTGGGGTTTCATCTTAAAGTTATTTTGCAGAAATCTTAAAAGTTTTCACAGTCATTGCCAGTTTGGCAGAAGCAGATTTTGAGGCCACCTTTCTGGATTGGTTTTTAAATCACTAGGGTTATTTCGTGTCAGGAAGCAGATCTTGTGCTTTTTTAGAATGTGTCATAAAAACAACCACTCATTTAATAGGATAACTCAACAAGAGCCCAGGATGCTTCACTGGTTTATGAATGTGGCAGGATTCTTTTCAAATCAGCAGCTCTGAGCAGGAGACAAACAATGGTGTTTAAACAATGAAGAACTTTGAATAAGGAATTAATGGGGTGGAGAATTGCTACTTCCAAGCTGAAAGGATGTCGTAACCACCCCCACAATCGAACAATTTGTATTCAAAACGATTTTTTCTGATTGAAGGAAGTGAGACATTCTTGCATGTAACTAGCCTCTGTCCATCTCTTTTTCTGTCTCAAACACACCCACACATTCACACACACCAGCACACATTGTGAAACCTCACAGAGGTCAGCTTCCAGAGAATGAGATATAGTGTGCTTTCTGGAATTATCGATCATAGTTAAACACACCCCAAGCAATTTCTTGTATTTAATGTACATCGCTCAAGCCTTGGCCCTAGACACAAAGCAATATTTCCCCCTCATGCAGTTTACTTCTTTTAGAACCTTGAGGCATGATGTAAACAACTCTCCCTGTGCTGTGGTTTTTATTGAGCCTGAACGGTAAACATTCCGTCACTGATTGCTTTCAGTAAACATGTGTTCATTGGAGTTTTTTGTTCCCTGACTGTCTGTAATTATAGTTTTCACACTTTCTAAGAACTCAAAAGACAAAGTGAAGAGACAGCAGTAGTTTAAACATAGACTATATGTAAATCAAATGTGAGGACAGAAAATGAAACGGCAGGACGTATAAACAGGTATATGGAAGCTTTGGGTTACTTACAACAGCTCCAAGAGGTTAGTGGAGGAAGGAAAAGGAAGGAAAGAGCCGGCACAGTGATTTATAAACTGATAAAATATTAAATATTCAGTTCCACTTAGGTCTGAACGCATTGGTATCACCCCTCCTTTCCCACATGAAAGCAAAAATATATGCACAATTATTGGAATAGTGTATATACCATCACACTCCCCCTCCGCAAATCTATCATTTACTTCCAAACAACTTAACGGTAGAATCCCCAAAACATAAAATTTTCTGTCCTCTGACTTAGTACTCAATTTGTTCTATTCGATAAAGCTTATGCTACCCCTAATATTAAAAGATTCCTTTCTCAACAACATTTGACACAGGAATTTAAAATAAGTATAAATTACTTTAATTTAATTACCAGCTGTCTGGTAATGGTCACATTTCAGAACAGTATTTTCACACATCAAAGGTGGCTATTGCTTCTCAAATTACCTCCATCGTTCTCTTGTCCTTTACTCTCCACCCACTGTGACAAGTTTATATATTTAAGAGTTAATGTTATCACACGCAAGGGTGGCACCAATGCCTGCATCTGTGATGCGGCCTGTACACAGTGCAATTCCAGAGGCCGTTCAACTGGACTGCAATGGGACCAGTGCCCCTAAATTACACATAAGAATAGCAGAAGAATGGTCTTCAGCTATGTGCATGCCACCTTGTTGAAACTCAGTCTGTGTATGAGTTGTCAGTAATGGAAGTGTACTGTGCCCGTGAACAGAAGGGACCCAAAAATAAGGTCGAGAACTGATGATGTTGAGTAGCCAACTTTGAGCCTGTCATCCTTAAATAACAGTATATTTCTCTCAATTTTAGATTGTTCTTAAGAATATCTTTGAAACATTCTTTTCTTCCTTTTAACTATATTCTATGACTCAGTTTGCAAAACCTTATTTTCTGAACCCAGTGTGTGATGTAATGGCCAATGGTCTAGTTAAATTAAAATAATGCTTATTAATTATTGAGTGAATGCTAATGGGATTCATTTGAGAATGAAGTACTTTGTGTTTAATTAGAAGGCTTATTATTCATTGTGGGGCAAAGGCATCGAGTATGGGAAAGGTTTGTTGAACCTATCATATATATGATAGAATATATGATATATATTATAGTAATATATATTATATAAATCTATCTACATCTATCTATATTATTTAGAAATATATAGCATATATTACATATATACTCTATATTATTATATATGTCATAAAATCTATACCTATCTATATTATCTAGAAAGATATATAATATATATTTCTATCATATACATATAGATATATAGATATAAATAAATACACAAACACTAGATTGCTTATTTATAAGGAGAAATATGACCGTGTTGGCTAGACCAGCATACTCACATTGACAGAGCCATACATACTTGCCCTGTAGGCTGACTATATAAGACTGGGTTTATCTAAAGGCTGCTTGGCATACACTGGACTCAGAACAATGAGGGTTAATATATAACTCTGATGGAAATAGCACATCTCTACAATAAATGCAATTTTCAGGTGGACTGACCCCTGAGCTTGCCTGTCTGGGAATGCTCTCTGCTGAGTGGCGACTGAATTACCACTGCTATTTGGAATTTCATTGTTCACCCTCTAGGAATGCCTCTATTCACACAGTACATTACAGCGGACTAAGCTTCTACTTCCTAAGTTACAGTGCTGCCCTGATTTTCTGATGTACTGGGTATCGACAAAAATAATCCATAACAAATCTATAAATGAAAATTTGGGTGAGTTTATTCTGAGCTAAAATGTGAGGACCATGGCCCAGTGCCTTTCTTCTCGAAGGAAGAAAGGGCACCAAAGAAGAGGGTGTACAGAGTGGTTATATATCCCCCAAAAGGAGGTTTCACATATGATTGAAATGTCCTTTTTACAATAGTCGCGAGAGTGCTCCATCGGCACAGCAACTGATGGACACAGCAGGTAGGTCTGCTGTCTCGGTGGACACAGCAGGGTGGCAGGTCTGTTGTCTCGAGCTGGGTGGTCACAGGTGAGCTGGGTAGTCAAAGGTGAGCACAGCACTCAGTTCCTAGCCTAAGGAAAGATGCTTACCCCAAGGAAATGCCAATGTGGGGGGAAGTTGCACCTTTTTCTTAAGGGCATTTGTTCTTGCCACAGGAAATGTTTAAAGCAGATGTACAATGCCTGCTCAATGGCCATGTCAGGCCCTTTTGGAAAAAACAAAGTCAGGCCGGATTAGTTTTACACCAAATGGCTTCCTCATATACTCCAATATATCCTATTGCTTGCCATTTCTATTTGTCATGGGTCAGCCATAGAAGGAGGTCCTTTAGTTATCCTGAGTGCCTGCCACATTCTTCTGGGGCATTCCTTACACATAGTGGGTCACTTTTTGTATCACATGTTCCTGTTCCCTTGGCTACAGCTAATTAAGACAAGGCTAAACGAGCTTGTGATCCAAAGGCAGAGATTTCTGTGCTGACCAGAGGCCTGCAAGGCAGCTTGATATGACACTCCTGTCCAAGAGGATGCTATGCACCAGGGACTTGGCCAACCTATAGTAAGACCCTCTCCCATGGTGCTCTCATAGGAGACACACAGAGAAGGGGTCGGGTGGTTGGGTCAGTAGAATCAAAAAAACACCTGAAAAGAAGGCAGTAGAAGGAATCATGAGGGGCAGAAAACCACGAGGCAGTACAGCTTAAATAAGAAGAAACCACCAGGCAAGGAAGAGAATGAAGTTAGTCAGTAGTGGTAGGAGTAGAAGCAGCAGAAACGTGGCATTGTAGATTCATTGCAATGGCAGAATGTGGAAATGGAACAATGGATGCCCAGTCCTGATGAGAGGATTCTCTTGGCTCCTGTTGACTCCTGAACAACCTTTCAGGGTCTACAGTCCCTGGTCATGAGGCTCTTGAGAGGGTTTCCTGTCTCCTTTCCTTCCCAGTGTTTCTTTACAATAATCATCCGCTATTTGAGGTAACCTCCGTGGGTGTTCACTTCTTGCCATCTTGAAAGAGTCTGATTAATAATTCTAAAATTACTACCTGATCATATGCATTGAAGTTTTGAAGTCACCTACTGGTAATCTCTTAGAATTCACTCCCACAGTTAATCAATACTATGTGTAGATTTCATTCGTCAAACTATTGGAGGCAAATTTATTCCCAGATCCTCTGGTGGCGCCTGAATGCTGCCTGGTATACTGACTCGTGTAGAGGCAGACCAGCTCAATGCTCTGTGGCTTCACTTACAGCTCCTCATTTTGCTTACAACCTGAATTGCCAGATCACAGAGTATTTCTGCCATCACCTTAAATAGTAGTATTGCAATCTTGTTCTTTAAAGTACTGTGGCAAGGCAGTTTTCTATTACTCAAGGCCATAACTTTAAGAAGAGACCTGCGCTTGGAGTAATAGAACCTTGCTCTAATCATTAGTCATTTGCAGGCAAATTAAGCAGAGACTGATTATGGCTGTGGTCTTCTAACCAAGATGTAGCAGCTTGTTTATCCTTTAAGTTTAGAGCATCATTGCCTGATTATTCATGCATGCAATTTTATCACAGCAAAGTAGCACTTAAGCATCATCAAACTCTTAACCTTATGAGTGGCAAGACAAGGTGCCTATGGCCTGTTTTTTTTACCCAATGTAATGCCCAAATCCCAAAAAAGAAAACAAATCCATAATGATGGGGAATGTGAGAGAACCATCGAACATTCTGTAATTAGATGGATAATGAGTCATGATTTTAGTCGATCTAATTTTCCATCACAATAGAAAGTAGAACAAAGCAAGATTAGCACTGTCATCTCCTTATAATATCTACCACCAGCACACACCACCTCTCCTTTTCTGTGTCATTCTTGCAGTCAAACTACATTTCCTAGCCCTGTTAAGTGTTAAGCTTAGCACTGTTTCAAGTCAAAGTCATGATCCGAAATGTGAAGGCTGCAATGATACTGCTCAATCAAAATGCTTTAAAAGCTCAGCGGAGAGGCAAGAATCATCCCAAGGGACAAGGACACAGAGACATGAGAGGTTTTAGATAGAATTTGGGTAAAAGAGTACGGGATGGCAAACAGCTCAGAGCTACAGAATTCCTTGCCAGACTTCCCTTTCTGGCCACAAGTCTGGAACTTTCCTCCTGTTTTCCTGGATTCGTTGGCAGTTCCTCCACTGGCAGCGACCCTGAGCTTTCCCAGGTTGCAAGGCCATCTCCTGGTCAGGGTCCTCTATTCTCCTTTGCATCAGAGGAGGTGCCACTGATGTGTGTCATCTGATGTGTGGCTGGTGTTGGGGTCTTGCCTTGAAAAAAAGGGAAGAGGTGTCCATTTGCCCCGGTATTTGCCGTAATTCATCAAAGTGTAGGGCAAACAGGATAGTTCACTGGAGATGTTTTATTAAATGGAACACAGTTCTGTGTAAGCGGATGAGTAGACTTAAATTCTTTAGCCTATAAGTGATTCAATGAATTAGTGGTTCCACTGAGCAAGAAATATTTGTGTATTTAGAAGTGCAGGAAAACTGCAATAAGATTTTGAAAATACATATATAATATAAATTTGATGTTACCTTCCTCTTGTAAACAGCCTTCACAAGTGAAAACAGTATTTGGCTAGGATGATTTGACTCCCATGATGGGGGAGGGTACAGCTGAAAATAAAATTGGAGCATTGAAGGACATCTGGAGCATATCATTTTTTAGCTGTTTTGTTCTTTCTGCTGTCATAGATAATAGTAAAAAGTCCAAGAAAGCAATTCTTATTGTTATGTATTTCAGAGTGGTTTCTGTTCTGTAGGGAATTCTACTGCTTAAGTATCTGAATGACAGTCAACATTTATTGCTGAAAAAACTTTTCTCCTGGAGTTTTAAATCAAATTTCTAAGCTAGTCTATCCTCGTACCCCAAAGCTCCCTGATTAGGGGATAAGAGTCCTTGCTAGTGATTATTTCCCATCACTACCATTGTCATAGAAACAAATGACAATGCCAGAAACCCAAGGACTCTAACAAACTCCACAACAGATCCCAGCAGAGAAGGGCAATGTTAGTAAATCTTACTTAAGCCCATGATTTCCTGTGTGTTTCTATTTCTAAATTATGAGCTATGTGAGCAACAAACTATGAAAACTGAAAATATGTGAACAAGATTTCATGTTGGCATGAAAGAAAATTTGTAACAAAGACAATTTAATGCTTCTTTAATGATTGGAATAAGAATCGTGTAGTATTATATTTTGTATGTAAATGGCAAGCCAGTCCTTTCAATGAAACTATGTCTTATGTGAATAGCCAAACCAAACATTTTGGCCATAAAAGGAGGAAAGAAAAGTAGTCGAGGGTAGGAGAGATGTGGACTGGAGGGTCTGCAGATTTGGGAAAAGGGTCTGGGGTGAGCGCTCTACACTGCCAAAGGGACTCTGCCTTTGCTTCACAGTCTCCTCCAGCAGAGCCTTATGGCATGGAGTGCTGGCTAAGCTAGCTCTGCGTCCAGAGTGACTGCCCAGTGCATATATCTGATATCTGGTGGTGACCAAAACTGTCCGTTGGGAGCCCCCAGGACACTCAAGCTATCACTACCCATTTTTTATTCTTTAGAAAGAAAAGAAGAGCCAGCCCAGTTGGGGTAGTGATTAAGTTTGTGTGTTCCGCTTTGGCAGCCCAGGGTTTGCAGGTTCGGATCCTGGGCATGGACCAACACACTGCTCATCAAGCCATACTATGGCAGGGATCCCACATATAAAATAGTGGAAGATGGGCACAGATGTTAGCTCAGTGACAACCTTCTTTAAGCAAAAAGTGGAAGATTGGCATAGACGTTAGCTCAGGGCCAATCTTCCTCACCAAAAAAATAAATAAAAAGTAAAATAAAAGTGAAAAAATAAAAGAAAATGTAAAGAATAGAAAGAAAAGAAAACAGAAAATACTATCTGGTTTGATGACTCATTCGTGGCTTGGATAACAGGCTATGCCTTTCTCTAATAGATGAATCAGTAGGAGTCTATCCATGGGAGGGTTTTAATCCTCATATGTTGTTTTATGTGTCTGTTGAATGGTGTGGTTCTGGGCCAGGCAAAGCACCAAGGCAAAATCATGACTGTTTTCGGCTACAAGTCATAATATTTGTAAGTCTGTTGAAGCTGTCACCTATCTCAGAGCCCAAGAACCATGAAATTTATGCAAGTTCTCAGAAATACTTCCTAAAAGTCCTTACTCCTCTCACACATATGGCCTACTTTCCTCATCCATCCTAGTTAATCTTGCACCAATGTCTTTCTGTCGATGTTGTTCTGGTCCCCCTCTCTGTCTCCTGATTCTGCATCATCAAAGCCCCAATCACCCAGTGGATAGAGCCTTGCGCGGAGGAGGGCCAGGGAGGGACTGAACAGAGAGGCCTTCCTAGTTGTCAGGGGAGACAAAAGCCCAAGAGGGAGTCATATATTAATTCTTGCCCCTCTCATGTTACAGCAATTATGTTGTTTTATTAACACCAGCACTAATGGAATAGAGTTTGTTAGGGAGCAAGAAAGAGAAGGAAGAGCAAGAGATAGTTTTAAAAACATGTACTGTGGAAGAAGCGAACTCGTGCTCAAACATCCTCATGCATGTATTCAAAATCCAAAAGGTACAGAAGCGAACACTGAAAAATCTCCCCTCTCTGTCCAGCCACACTCTTCCTCTTTGTGGAGGCAACAAAACTTATCGTTTCTAGTGTATCTCTTTAGCGATATGTCATGTAGATACAAAAGAACATTTGTTCTCTCCTCCACCTCTTTTTACCCAAATGTAAGGTGCTACACAGGCTGTTCTGCACTTTGATCTTTTCTCCCACCGATGTAACTTGGAGATGATCTCCTATCTGTACCCAGAAAGATTTCTCATTTTTGTGACTGGATAGAATTCAAATGTGCGTGTTGTATAGAGAGGCACAGTAAATGACATCTGTGCTTTTGCCGCTTGAGTTTTAAATTCACTGAGAGACAACACAAAGCACTAAGGAGATAAAGATCAAAGTATATTTATTACCGATAAAGCTGATTCTGGAGAATGAGGCTCAGATGAACAACGATTTCCTAATACTGAACCCACAAATTAGATAGATTTACCAACTAGGTCATGGGCAGCTCAGAGAGCCACAGGCCTCCCTACACAGATGGCTTCCCTGAAAGGCTCATGACGTGATAGAACAGATGTGAATGTGGGGCAGGCAGATCCCAAAAGGAAAGACGGATGAGGGACTCAGTGACACTGGCCCAGCTTCTCACTCAAACTCACTGATTAGGCAACTCACCAGTAAACAGCAGAGCAAGAAATTAAGAATGTTTTTCCTTTCTGTTGGAAACCAAAAGAGTGTGGCAGTAACATTTCTCCATAACCCCAACATTATGGTTGAACCATAATTTCGTCAACTAGTCTCTTATTGATGGGCACCAATGGTGGTTCCACTCTTTTGCTATTACAAAATGTAATCAATGTGAGTTTTGCATCTTTTGCTATTCCAAAAAATGTAATGAATATTCAAAAATGAATAACATTTTACATATAAAATTTCGCACATCTGGGATTATATCAGTATGATGATTCCTGGAGGTGAAATTGCTGGGAGAAAGAGTGTGTGCATTTAAACTATTGTAAGATATGGTCAAACTTCCCTATATGAAGGTTACACCAAGCCCCTCAGACACGTGCGAAAGGACCTATTTCTCTACACTTTTTTCAACATGACGTATTATAAGACTTTTTAATTTTTGCCATCCTAATACACAAAATGTGGTATTTTTGTGATGCTATAATTTATTCTCTCTTATTATGAGTAATATTAAATATATTTTCTTACATTTAAGAGCTATTTTAATTTTTTTCATGTGAATGGTCTCTTCATAGCCTATGTCCCTTTTTCTATTGGATGGTTGCAGATTTTTTTTTAATAGACTTTATTTTTTAGGGTAGTTTTGGGTTCACCGCAAAACTGAACAAGGTACAGAGATTTCCATATACTCTCTACTCTCACACATATTTAGCCTCTCTCATTATCAACATCTTGACGTGGGACGTTTTTATATTAATTTGTAGACATTCTTTACATTTTAGAAGAAGTTTGATCATGATACAACTTACAAATCTTTTTTCCAGGAGGTGGCATTCTTTTAACATTACTCATGGCGGTTTTCCCATGGTGAATTTATTTTGGCATAATCTAATTTATCATGCTTTTCTATCATGTCTTCTGAGTTTTGTGATATTCTTAGAAAGGCCTTCCTGACTCTGAGATCCTTAAATTTTCCCCTCTGTTTCTTCAAGTGCTTTTATGGTTTCATTTTTGGTTTATATTAAAATCTTTGAACAATTTAAATCCAACTGGTAAGGATCCAGCTTGGCTTTTTTTTCTAGATGGCTAATCATTTGTTAATGAATCCATATTTTCCTCACTGCTTTGAAATTCTAACAATTATTGGTCCCAGGTTAATGGGATCAGATAAATGAATGAGTTGAAACATACAGATAAAGATCTTCAAATCAGAAATCAGTTATTTGAAAGTGTGGCCTATGATTGCTCCTCTCCCTAACACTTTTAGAAATAAAAAAAATTATCTGGGTTCAAATTCTTACTCATCCATTTACTAGTTGTGCAAAGCTTGGCAAGCGAACATTTCTGAGAATATGGTTTGGGGTTTGTTTTGAGGATTATATGAGAGAACATGTAAAATTTGGTAAAATATAGCAGCCATTAATATTAATTTATCGTTTAATTCTTGTCAAGTCATTTTTTTGCCCATCCTTCCACTCTCTCTCCTGCAATGACTTCTGATCATGAATAATAATGCTACCATTCTTCTTGTGCTCATGAGACCTTTACCGTGGAGTTGCTGAAGCAGAAGTAGGTCTGTTCCAGGTTTCCTTAGGGCATGTTTACATGATTCACATGGATGAGCTTAGATATGGCTTAACAGGAACTATGTTAATGCTATTATCTAAGACACAAGCTCAGAGAGTCTCACCTTTTATAGAGGGAGGTGGAGAGGTGTTTCTGGTTGTCTATTACACATATCAAAGTCTTTCGGATTAGGGAGTGGTGATACTGGAATGCTTAAAACAGACCCAGTGAGATATTGGTCTCCTCCCTACTATTTCTCAAATAGGACTAGAAGGAAACAATTTTCTGTCTTATTTGAAAGAGGCCCTTCAACTCAACCATCCCAAATATATCTGCCGTATTCTCAAACATATTCAGAACAATAGATTTGCCCAATTTTCTTGATGTGAAATTCTAGAAATTAACAATGATCACAACTTCTTCTTTTGGTAATCACAACCTTTCTGGTTTCTGCATTAGTGTTTCTTTGGCCCCTGTGGAAATGGAAAATAGCTGATCACCATCCATTGCTTCATATTCCAGAAAGTAATTATTAACTGTACCTCAGTCTCTTCTTATATTATAAAACTAACACTTCCTTTAATGCTCCCCTAAATGTTCATTGAAGATTAGCCAGCTAGGGAAGAGTGAGGGAATTAGAAGTAATTATGATAATAAGATAACAAGTAAGTTAATCACAGGAAAACAGAAATGAATAATCATTAGTGATTGATGAACACACTTTGTAAATAATTCAATATTCAAAATATTGAATTACTCTTAGATATTGACTCTTGACAAAATATAGCATTTGTAGATAATACCAGTAGATGTTGCGTGGTAATTGTGTAATATAATTTGCTGTACTAAAGATGTGAGAGTTTGGAGATGTATATTCATGATGAAAGACAAAATGTGTGTTTTGCTATTTTAATGCTTAATATCTCTTTTCTGTTAAAAGAAATTTAGTGTTAATGGAAGAGTGACTCAGGTAGAATCACAAAATCATAGAATTTCAATACTGGAATATACAAAATAGACCCTTCTGTTCCAGGTTCCTGGCTTTGTAGATGAGGGAACTAAAACTCAGAGATGTAGAGGAATTTGCCCAAATGATCCAGCGTGTTGATGGCCAAGTTGGGGGTAGTACCCAGCACTGACTCTTAGTCTAGTACTTATTTCATATCATTTACTTTTTAAAGCAAACACTTATTTGAATGCCAGTGGTTTTGCATACATTTTGCACTGATTTGTTTTTTTCACCCCTTTACTTATGATAGCAGGTTTTAATAGCATTGTGCAGCGTATAGTGTGGATATGCAAAGATCATAGCATCCAGATTTTTCAGGACAATTCCATTTTCAAATCCTCTGTTTTACTCAGAGTCTAAGTGAAGCCTGGATACAAGTTCAGCCTTTCCACTACCTTACATGCAGTAGATAATCTGTAAAAGTCTCTTGACCGATGTTGTAGCGGTACAGATTAATCAAGCAACCAACTTTCCCTGTAATAAACCAATCACAGAAGTGATCCAGGCACATATTCAGTTTGGCATTTCTGTAAAAAAAACAGAAGCCCCATTTGTAAAATGTGCTCTGAAAATGGCAAGGCTTGTTCAAAATGTGTACTTGGAATCTTGATTCCCAAAACAAGTCTTTAAACTACATCCCTCATGTCAAGTGTGGATTGACTTTTGACAATGATTCCAGGCTATTGTTCCAGAAAGGAGCGGTGAATAGGAGATGAGTGAGAGGCAGTTTTGCACATAAAGTAATAGAGACAAGCCAGCGTGCTGCTTCTTCCACAGTTTCAGCAGCGCTGCATTTTCCTGCCTGTCTGAAGACTTCAGTGTTTTCTGGCCTGATACATGAGTTAAAGATGTCACAGAAAATAACATATATATTTTTGGCAAATCAGGTAAGAATTATCTGGTGGATTTGAGTGGCAGGTATTGATACTGATTAATGACCTGCTCAGAACAGTTCCCTTGTACATACTCCTGTTTCTTCCCTGACAGACCCCAAGACTTTCTTTAAAGCAATCACAGAGGTCTTACTAGAAGGCTTCAGCAGAGGAGGGGTTATTACAGCCGTCTCGCCATCACCGTCTCTCGCCAGTCTATGAGACACTGCACCTGATCCCCAGTGGCTTCAGTAATTTGGTTATAAATGGGTCTACTCTCTGTGCTGCTATGAGCTGAGAATGACTCATCAGGAATGTGTTCATCTCCTGATGAGCCTGTGTACCACCTGCTTCTGTTGGTTGGAGGCAGGCTTGTGAATGAGGACTGCAAGCATCAGAGAGGGGGCGTCTTTCTCATCCCTACCTTCACTGAAATGATATTTTGTTTGAGAAACCTGCTTACTGTTGAGTCACTGTGAACTAGAAGTGTGTCATAAGGCAAAGACCACTGTAACATTGCAGAATAAAATAAAGACAGATATAATTTATACTCCACTATCGGGAGTTTGATTTGAGTCCGTGATTATGAGGAATCTGGCTCTAGGACCTGCCTACCTTTGCCTCGGTGGTCCTGCTACCGGAGCAGGGATCCTGGGAGTCATTATCTTGTATTCCATGGTCGGGCTGTAATTTTGAAAAACGCAGAAGGTGTATTTCCAGATTGGAAATAGGAAACTTAGCCCTTCACTGTTATTCTTATTTCCCTTGCCCTTTCTCTCTCTCTCTCCCACACACACACATATACATACACATTGAGGAAGGCAATGTAAAATTTTACTCTTCAAGCATAATATATAGGACAACATATAATTTTTACTTTAAGTATAATTAATTTGTATAACCTTTTATGCCTATAATTCAAATTATATTTTACAAATATTGTGCGTACATCTTTTCTAGAAAATTAGATCATATGAAATGGAATAAGGATTGATGAAGATGCATGGTCTGGTATTTTTGAGAACCCAGGCACTCTGTATGTGTCAGAAGTAATCGTGGCAACCTCTATGTCCTTCCATTTACCCATCTTAATGGGGAAGAACTCAAGATGTTCGGGTAAGTAATTTAGCAGTTGGATCACAAGAATTTTGTGAGATATAGAAAAAGCATCCTCACTTTTCTTCTCCTGACCCATTAACCTCCTCTAAGTGCCCCTGGGGGACTTATTTTCAGAGTGGTCTATTTATAAATTCAAGGGCAAAGAGAGAATAAAAGAGGATTCTCTTCTGACAAGAGGAAATGGACTCAAACTTCAGCTTTGAGAATTAATGTTATATTGGGGAAAATATTTCTGTTTAAAAATGCCAAAGTCCAGGCCTGCATGGGCCTCGTGGCTAGAGGAAAATTCCCTTCATCAAGCGGCAGGAAGATCCATCTACCTCCCTCTACTCTGGGTGACTTCAGTGGCTGATTAGAAGCCAAGGTCAGAAATTGCCCCAAATGATTTTTCCAAAAATGGATAAAATCTATCCCTTTGGGTACAAATATCTCTTACTACAGAATAGATCTGAATGGCCAGAAATATGTAAGTGGCCTTTTAGGCAATATATGGTTGTGTGATAAATGGAAAGGAGTTACCAGAGGTTTAGCAGAGCAAAGAATGGCTGGAAAGTCCAGCTTCAGATACATCTGCCTGACTGTGGGATGGACCCATGCACAGTCCAGTGGTCAGGATGATCCTCTTCCTCCTCATAGTACTGCAACGCTGTGTTCAAAACCCAGTGGGCCTTTGCCCATGAACAATGTGGAAGTTGCTGTTGGCAAATGTTTTATGGCCGATGTGCACACTCCTGCACATGCTGTATGATCACACACAAACATACGCACCCCATGTACCATATCTGGCATAACTGTATTGAGACGCGTCACCCAAAGACTGTAGGTTTGAGTTTTAGAAACTAAATGATCATGCTTCCTCCTTTGTCCATTTTCTCAATTGAGATGATAAAAGACAAATGGAAGAGGTCTCTCCTGGAAGCGAACTTTTCAAGTAAGGAGGCTAGGCATGGGGACAGAAGGCAGAGGACCTTCCTTCCTTCCTGGGTGCTAATCCCACCTCCCAAGGGCCCCCTCTCCTCTTCCATCCCCAGTCTGACACCTGGGATGCTGATTGATGCAGGTCACATCCAGTTTTCAATTTCTACTTTCAATTTCAGTGACTTTATTGGCATGACGAGGTGTATGAGCATTGCCAAAATTAATACATCATGAGTCTGTGTCTTAGAACAAGTAGTGCTTGGTGTCTGTTTCCCATAACTTATTTCTGTGACAGTGACAATGCTGACGGCTTGTAAGGCTGTCCTGGTTCTTTATTCTTTTAGCCAGGAAGTGTGCAGGTTGTCACTTCTCACTTGCTAATCAGAGTCGATTTATTGGTTTTGACAGTTGGGGGAAAATGTAGTTTCTAGCTTTTACGTGTGCAGGGCAGATGAGGAGCCCGAGTCTAGGGGCCCACCGTGCCGTGGTCCAGAGCATGGGCCCCACGGTCAGCCTGTGTTCAAATCCAGACTCTGCCACTTCTTAGGAGGCATGTTGTTCAACCTCTTTGTCTCTGTTTTCTGTCTATGTAACTTTTGTGCTTTTTGAATTTTGTAACAGGAGCATATTTTACTTGTTCAGAAAGAAATAAAAATATTTTTTAAAAAAACAATTAAACCAAGCACGTGTGATATGCAGGATGCACCAGACGAGGAAAGCCTGGAGGAGGTCTTTGGATAATATCATGGGAATCAGTTCTGAGATGAGGAGATCCCACACTTGGGAGTGAGAGTGGAGAGGACGGACCAGAAGGCACAGCCCAGGCCCAAGGACTGAGCGATGGAGGCTATGAGGTTGAGCTTTGCTGCGGCAGCTGGTAGACAACTATTTCAGGAAGCAAGTCCTCCCGTCAGGCTTTCCCCTCCCAGCCCCTCCGGCTCTCACGATCCCTCCTCCAACCTTCCACCGGAACCCCTGTCTCCCTTCTCTCTTTCTTGCCACTGCCACAGGTTTCCTGATGAATTCCAAACCAGAACTCCTCCCCAGTCTTCCTTGTCTTTACGTTCTCCATCTCACTAGAGACTTTCTGACGTATGTTATGGGATTCCAGTACATTTGAAGGGATTTTCTGCCGTAATTCCTCTCTTCTATTATCATGGAGCCCGTCCCTCTCTCTAGCTTCAGGAATGCAGTAGATTGTTTGCACGGAGGGTAGTAAGACTTCCCCTCATCCCTGAATGCACATCCTGTGGCTTTGCAGCTCTTCCCATCAAGAGTTGGAGTCCATTTCCCCACCCTTTGAGTCTGGGCTGGCCTTGTGACTTGCTTTGGCCAATACAATGTGGCAGAAGTGACGTCGTGCGAATTCTGAAGCTTCTGTTCTCACCCTCTTGGAATGCTGCTCTAAGCCCACCATGCCAAGAAGCCTGGCCCAGCCGTGTGGAAGAGAACCCAAGCCCATTCCTGCATCCCCTACAAATTGCCAGAGATGTGTGAAGGGCCACCTTACACCATAGTTGAGCTTCTAGGTGACCGCAATGTCATGAATGACCCTGGTCGCACCAGCACTCGTTGCTGAACCACAGAAGTGTGAGCAAATCATTGGCGCTTATTTTAAGCAATTAAGTTTTGTCTGGTATGTAACGCAGCAACAGAAAACTGAGGCAAGGATTCTGATTAAATGTGGTGTTAGAACGCTTCTTTTGGTTTATCATGTGGTATAGCTGTGAATTCACAAACTGTCAGGTGGCAGCCACAGTTGAGGGAGGAAATAGCAGGTGAGGAGGTGGAAACCCTGGGCCTGTCGCTGCTGGAACACTACCTTCCCAGGAATAACAGCAGAATTGCCAGCAGCAGTTTTCCTGTAGAAGATTTAATTTTTCGCTTAATGAGCAAATATATATAGCAGAGGTCACAAAATTTCATTCCTATTTTTTTTGGTGGTAAATCACAAGACTGGTGTGCATGATTCTCCTCAACTCTAGATCCTTTGCTGTGAAAACTCAGACATGTAGTCACCATAGACAAGGTTTTCTTGTTTGCAAAGTCTGGACATGCCATCTTGAATTAGAAGTGAAGGGAGTTGAGTTGCTGTTTTAATTACTAGAGCAAAAGACACCTGGAATAAGAACGAGGCAAAGGAGGAGTAGACCCACACTAAGCTGGTGTTGCTCCAGGTGACCACTAAGTCTAGAACCAAACACAGCTCCCAGGAATTTGATCGGGGTTACAGTAGAGCAGGACACAGAGGCTTAAACATCCACAGGGGGAACTAGTAACATAAAATAGTGCAGTCCGTTGAGTGAACAATTGGAAATGGTGAAGCCTGGTGAATCCAGAGTATGCGCAGTGTTTAAAGGGGACAATCATGCTCTCATCTGTTTTTTTCGGGAATAAAAGTCCAATGTTGCCAGAATCTCCAGGTTTTCAAGAGGAGCTAAAAATTTGGGTTATTACATGAAGTCACTGAAGTTTTAAATGCTATTTGATAAGAATGTAAAGTCCTTGGAGGACCACACAAATCATGTTTGGAGCACACTGGTTTGTAACCTCTGATACATATAGTCCGAAATGATATTCCCTACATGTTTTTGTGTGTGTGTGATGAAAATTGGCCCTGAGCTGACATCTGTTGTCAATCCTCCTCTCTTTTTTTTTTTTGCTCCCCAAAGCCCCAGCACCCAGCTGTATATCCTAGTTGTAGGTCATTCTAGTTCTTCCATGTGGGATGTCACCAGAGCCATGGCTTGATGAGTCGTGTGTAGGTCCAAGCCCAGGATCTGAACTTGTGAACCCCTGGGTCACTGAAGCCAAGCGCGTGAACTTAACCACTCAGCCACGGGGCTGCCCTGATATTCCCTATGTTTAACAGCTGGTAGATTCACCATGTTTAACACGTGGTATGCCAACTACAGCCATGGTGCTGAGCCCCTGCTTGATCTTCAGCTCAGAGTTAATCTTTAGTTGCTGGATTATGAGGAGTCACAAAGCATCTTGGGACAGAGGCTGGGGAGCTTGTGCCATAGGGTGGTATCCAGGGGGTTCTAAGGGGCAATGACTATTTTCCAGCCAATGTGGAATTATTTGTCTCTTAACAAAGTGTAGCATCTTCTGGTATATACCAGATGATTATCAGCTTGGTAACAAAGACACTGATTTCACAGTATCCAATATTTTTTTGGTATTTTATTTCCAGTTTTATTATTGAAAGCAAAGGATTAATGCAAAATTTTGATGGTGAATATTATAGCAGTTCTTGCTTTTATTTCCAAATGGCTCCTCTGGTGCCCAACAGTTGTCTCCACGGCAACTTCTTATGTTTTCATAAATTTTAGATTGTGATGAGGTAGGGAAAAAGCAAGAGTAATGACAAAATCTTTAGAAGCCAAGATCTTCTTTTAAACATGAAAAAGTTTCTAATAAAAGCTCAAATCCTTTGCTTTCAATATATAGCCATATCTCAAGTGTCTGAGTGCTGGTTATAACCTAGACAAATGAAATTTATAGTTCAATAAATGAAATATTTATTGAATACCCTCTGCCTACCCAGCACTTTGCTAGGTACTGTCAGGGATTCATAAGAAAGAACAAGCTCTGAAAGACCACCATTACTTCATGGGAAAACAAAAGGGATACCGCAGCAGCAGCCAAATCAGAGTACAAAAAAGGGGAAGGATGGATCTGCAAGGAGGTGCGTGCTGAGGAATGATGACAGGTGGCTGAGGGAGGTAGAGGAATTTGAAATCTGAGCTGACAAAGCTTATATTCTGCCTCTAAAAACTCTGGTGTTTAATTTAAATCAATTGTCTCCCTTTCTTTTTTTAAAAAATTTATTTTATGGAGGTCATATTGTTTTATAACATTATATAAATTTCAGGTGTGCATCATTGTATTTTGACTTCTGTATAGACTGCATCACATTCGCCACCAATAGTCTAGTTTCCATCGGTCACTATACACACGCGCCCCTTTACCTTTTTTGCCCTCCCCCAACCCTTTTCCCCTCTGGTAACCACCAATCTGTTCTCCGTACCCATATGTGTCTTTATTTATTTTCCACCTATGAGTGAAATCATACAGTAATCATCTTTCCTTGTCTGACATTTCACTTAACATAATACCCTCAAGGTCCATCCAAGTTGGTGCAAATGACACAATTTTGTCTTTTTTATGGCTGAGTAGTATTCCATTGTGTATATATATGCCACATCTTTATCCATTCATCTGTTGATGGGCACTTAGGTTGCTTACAAGTCTTGCTGTTGTGAATAATGCTGCAGTGAACATAGGGGTGCATATATCCTTTTGAATTAGTGTTTTCATGTTCCTTGGATAAATACTGAGAAGTGGCATAGCTGGATCATTTGGTATTTCTATTTTTAATTATTTGAGAAATCTCCATACTATTTTCCATAGTGGCAGCCTCCCTTTCTATAGACACTGCCAGGGCTATTTCCATCACACCTGACAGCAATTGTTAGAAGCCCAAGTTTCCCAGATCATTCTCCATCATTTCAGTACTCATACTCCTGAGTAGATTACCTAACTTGGCCTGATTTCCACCCCACCTCACCTTCTTACTCTCTTGGGTTGTACCCTCTGTTGGACATGGTAAGTCAACAGCAACTGCCTCCAACAAGCCTCAATCTCTCTTCAGCACATTGCCTTCACCATCCAGATATAATTGAATTTAGCTGCCGAGGACATTTCTTCCCTTGGAGTACTATCGGTAATGCCCCCCGACCCCATATAACGTGCTAGGCCAAGCGAGTGTTTATGCCCTCCCTGCGCTTCATTTATTTCTTAAAATCTTTTTCCTCCTTGTCTATTAAAACAAAATAAAGACAATTAAACCAGAAACACAGGTCTTTTGAAAATCAGACTCTACCATGTTGCCCCTCCTTATTGCTGTCTGCAGAGACTTACATATTATACCCGTGAATACATTAAACTGGACCACTGACTTCTCCATTGTTACTTCTCTGATCATTCTAGTCAGTTTCAAATTTCCAGGAGAGGATTTATCTAACACAGAGGTCTTGTAGTTTTGTGACCTCCTCAACAGTGACGATCTTTTTCTGCATATCGCAAGCATCCACTCCATGGATCTGTTACAGATTTTGTTACTGCCCTAAATCTTGCATTTCTGAACTTGATTTTATGCACCTGACTTCTACCTTGCATCTCTCATTCTTCTAGCTCCCTTTTTCCAGTGTTTCCTCTCCTACAAACTTTCAAATTTATTAAAACATAGCCTGTTGACTATCAAATTTATTCTCCTTACTCTTCTTGACTTCTCACTTATAAAAAAAATTGTACACTAATCTCAAAAGAAAATTCAGAGAGCTTTACTTGAGATGAACATTTCCTCAAGTGAGATGTGGTGTAAACTGTTCATGAACAGGGTTACTTCAAACTTGAAACTGGTGTGAAGCTCAGAGGCACGGCGTTACAGGATGGCCTCCAAAGGCACAATGAGGGGGGAGTTTAACCTTTACAATGATTGCTTATTACCTTGGGAGTTTCCAGATGGCAGGGGATTGGTTAAAAGTGATTATTTTCTATCCTCCTGGCACAGGGAAGTTACTTTTCGCACGGGCAATTTATCTATTGCTTTCAGGGGAACAAAGGAGGGTCGGAGTGGCTTTCTTGCACCAGATGTTTCTCAAGTAACTTTAATCTAAAATAATCACTATGCCAAAGTGGCCTATTGTGAGGTGGCATATTCTTCAGTATATAATGTTCACCCAGAGTAAAAATCTGAACGGCTGGAGAGTTTATGATATATGTGGTGCTTGGATATGGTGCTATGGAGCTTCAAATCTTTTGTCCCTATTCATGCAGGAAAGGTTTAAAATGGAGTGGATGAACAGCCCAATGAAGAAATACATAGGGCGAGGTTTGTGGGAAGGAGCTCGAAGCTTCCACGTCCTCTCTGTGCCCACCGCTATCTCAGCACCTCCACATGTCCACCAACCTGGAAGCACCCCAATATTTTCACTTATCATTATGAAATTTTCTGCTCTATCTCTAAGGATAAAGGCCCTTAACAACAAGCCTGTTCAATCTGATATTAATATTGCTATATCATCTTTATTTTTGTTAATAATTTTCTGGCTTGCAGTCTTATGCTTTCATTTTTAATCTTTCTGCATCTCCATATTTTAAGAGTGCCTGTGCTAAATCACATGTAAGTAGAACCTGCCTGTCTGCCTTCTTTCTTCCCTCCCCTCCTCCTTACCCCATCACCTTGCTTCCTTCCTTCTTCTTTTATCACTGTACTTAAATGGGAGTTTACTCCATTTATATTTCTTTAAATTACAGATATACACACATTTTGTGCTTTATGTTTACCTTCTTCTATGATTTTTTTCTTCTCCTGCTTTCTTTTGAATCGATCTTTTCCTTTTTAATTTGAAATATTGTCTATTCTTGTTAGACTGCATTTCTATTTAACTAGTGGTTATTCCTAAACTATTAATACTCATACCTAACAAATCTTAAAATACATCAACATTGTTGTTTTCCTTCTGATCAGCATGAGAACGTCCATCTTCTTTAATATCCCATGTTTCCAGTTATTGACGTATTTCCCAGTACTTTAGAATCACTGTTTGTACCCTCCAGATTAGATATTATTATTACTATCTCATACATTAAATGTTAGTTTAGATGTGCCTGTGTTTCTCAATTTCTTTTTTTGATATTGATTTCTGCATCTCAGACTTCTTTCTGGAGTCACTTCCTTTTTCCTGAAATACATTCTTTAAATTTTCCTTTAGCGATAGTCACTGGTTGGCAAACTCTCTCAGTTTTCAATTTTCTGAAAATGTCCCTATTTTAGTTTTATTCTGAAAGATGGTTTACTGAGCGTACAGAATTCTATGTTGACAGTTATTTTTGCTCAGCTTTTGAAAATGCTATCTCACTTTCTGACATCATCTTTAGAGTTGAGAAGTTAGCTATTAATTGTCACTTTGTGGATAATCCATCTTTTTTTCTCTGGCTTCTTTTAAGGTATTCATTTTGGTTCTCTGACATTTTATACTATGGTTTAAGATGGAGCTGACTTCAGATAAGCTAAATATTCCAAGACTGGAGATAAACACACACACACACACACACACACACACACACACACACACACCCTCACACACATATACGTATATATAAATCAATTCTGGAAATCAGCCACTAACTCTTAGAATATTGCCTCTTGCCATTTCTCTTAATTGTTGACCCTTTCCTTTCTTTAGGGAGCTCCGATTAGATGTCTGCTATGCTTTCTCACTTGTAGTAGATCTTACTCTAATACTTCTTGGTATCCCAGGATTAACCCCTCCCACATTGGCTCTGAAATTGTCCATGTGACTTCTTTTGCCTAATGAGATGTTAGCAAACGTGACATAAGAAGGCTTGATAACACACTTGCACGTTAGAGCTTGCTCTCTTGAAACATCGCACCACCCATGTGAGGAAGCTGATCTAGCCTCCTTGAGGATGGAGATCTCGTGAGGGGAGAGGTCCAGCTATGCCAGCTGTCCCAGCTGGGCCAAATAAACACTTGAACTAAATGCAGGTATGTGAGCATGAGTCCAGGTGGAACAGAAACAGAAAACACTAGTTAACTGACCCACAACTCAGTCTTCTATGCCTCCTAACCTCTCTTTCATAGTTTCCATCCTATCGTCTCCCTGTTTCTTTGAATGATTCCTTCAGCTCCATTTTCAAATTTACTAATTTTTTTCCTTCTGCTGAGTTTAACATGCCCTTTAAATCATCCGTAGGGTTTTTAATTTCAATTATTATGTATTTAATTTCTAAAATTTCTATTGGGTAGTTTGTTAAAATCTGTCTGGTTTTTTGGTTAGCATTGGATTTCTCATGTTTTTGATTCAGCATTTTCTTTAAGCCTCTTAATCCTATTTATTTAAAGTTAAAACATCAAGAAAATGGAGTATAAAATCAGTTTTCATTGCCTGAAAGTGCTAGGAGTCCAGCTCTGTTCTTTGATTTTCCCTCTGCAGCTCAGCTGTGCTGGCTTGTTTCCTTCTGGGTCTGTAATCTTGTGTTTTAGGGTTTTGTTTGGTTTGAAATTCTATGCTGTCTGGGTTGAGGGCACATCAGTATTGTCCAGAGGAGATTTTCTGTGTCCTGTTCCAGCATCCCAGGTTGTTGTGGACCAGGATCACCTTTATGAATTTCTTGTCTTGGCGTTTACTGCCCTGGGCAGAGAGTATAAACTCAAATCCCAACCCTTGTTAACAGGACTGAGGTTGAAATTGTCCAGGAGATATTTTTTTAAGTTCAAATGCCAGGTCAAGTTTGACAACTTTTATTGTCATCTTTTTTTTCTGGAAAGCAAATACTTTCATAAATCACACTTTAAGGCAGGTTTAGGTGTGTGTCTCAGTACCAAAATCTTGTGGCCGTTGAAAACTGCATCTCAGATGGACGCGTGCTTCCAGACCAGCAGAGCTTCTGTAGCTGCTTCAACTCGTTTTCGGCTTCCTCTTTATTTTGGAGCTCTGAACATTTCTATTATTTTTTGTGAGTTCTGCCATATAGTTGAGAGGATGTTTGCTATATTTTATCAAACATTTCAAGTTCTTTTTTTAAACTGTGAGGTTGTCGGATTATTAACAATGCTATCCTGCCAGAAATAGAGCTCACATTTTCTCTCTACCAATTTTACTTATGATTCTATGCCTCTGCTCACTAACCCCTCTTTACCAAAAGTGCTGGTTAATCCTCTATCTTATCTTAGTTGACCTCTCCTCTGTGTTGGATGCATTTGGTATCTTATTCCTTAAAATATTTTTCTACTTTGGATTCTGAGGCCCCACATCTTCCTGTTTTTCTCCTCATCCTAATAAATATCTTTCTTCCATCTATTTGGTAGGAACTTTCTTTTCTGTCAGACTTCCAAGTTTGGGAATGTCCCAGAGGCTGGTCTTCAGCCCTCTGTCCTGAGTGATGCCACCTGTCCCATGGTTTCACATGCCGTCTATACACCGACTACTCCTGAATTCATATCTTTAGTTCCTGATGCCTCTTCAAGTTGGATGCACACATTCAGCTCAATATCTCCCCTCAGATACTGTGGAATGCTGAAAAATGCTGCTGCCCCTCCCCCAACTATTCATATCCTAATCCCTGGGACCTGTGAATGTGACCCTATTTAGAAAAAGATCCTTTGCAGATGTGACTAGGTTAAGGATTTTGAGATGGGGAAATTATCCTGGATTATCTGGGTGGACCCTAAATGCAAGGATATATATTTTTATAGGAAGGGGGCACAAAAAAAATTACACATAGAAGAGAAGACACTTGGAGAGGAGAAGGCAGTGTGACGGTGGAGCCAAGTAATCCTGTGGCCACGAGAAGCTGGAACTAGCAAGAAATGAATTGTGCCTTGAGCTTCCAAAGGACATGAGAGTCAGCCACAGCTGACATTCAGCCCAGGGAAGCTGATCTTGGACTGCTGGCCTCCAGAACCATGAGGGAATAAACGTCTGTGGTTTTAAGTCCCTCCCATTTGTGGTAATTTGCTCCTGCAGCCGTGGGAAACTAATGCAGTTGTCTAACAGTAACTTAGCTTACTGCTCTAAAGTAGAAGTCCTGATTTTCACCCCCAACTCTTCTCTAACTTCTCTTCGTAATTTCCATTTCCATTTTGAAAAAATAAACTATAAATATTCTTTAATATTTCTTTTTTTCTCCCTCTACTCATTCAATTCAGCAGCATATCCCATAGGCATTATCTTCAAAATGTAATCTAAATGTTTTCTCGTCTTGCCCACCCCCATTCCAAGCCACCATTGTCTCTCACCTACAATGGTCTTTTATAAGATCTCCATGCTTCTATGTTGCCATCTAACTGTCTACTCTCCACATAGGTACCGGACTGATCTCTAAAAAAATGTAAATCAGATCAATATCTCCCTTACTAAAAATGTCCCCAATGACTTCCTTTGTCATTAGGTTGAAATTCAAGTTCCTTATAAGAACTTCTATGACCTGCTCCCTGACTATCTCCTACCTCTTCCTCTCCCTCATTCTGTCTGTCCTTCAGTGTACCAAGCTTGTTCCAGTCTCAGCCTTTGCACTGTTCTTCCCTCTTCCTAGGACACTCTGCCTTGAGATTTTTCTTGTTAGTGTCTTCTCATTGTTCACAGCAGATACCTATTACCTCCTCAGAGAGGCCATTACTCTACATATCTATGTCTATATCTTTGTCTACATCTGTTTCTATCTCTATCTTTGTCACTACCTCTGCCATTTCCATCTCCTTATCTATTTTCTGTCTTTCTTCTTCCTTCCTTTCTATCAATCAATCATATCCCTATCTAGAGCTATGCCATCCAGTACAACTTCCTGTGATAATGGAAATGTTCTTCTGTGCTATCCAACATATGTGGCTACAGAACTTGAAATATGTGATATGACTAAGGAATTGATCTTTTTAAAATTTAATTTTAATCACTTTAAATTCAAATAGCTACATATGGCTAGTGGTTACCTTATTTGTCAGCACAAATCTAGAGCAAACCCCACTCCCATCTGTACCCCACCTGGTAACTATATATCTCATTGCCTTATTTCATTTTATTCATAGTGCTCTTTATTATCTGAAATTATCTTATTTATTCATTTAATTGCATGTTTATTTTCTCTCTCTCTCCTGCTTTCTGTGAAGTAAAAGCCGTGAGAGCAGGGAACTAATCTATTTTATCGACTAGTTTTCCCAATGCTGAATTTGGCAGTCACAATTACAGTTGAAGCCAAGTCAAGAGGCTCCAGCAACACTGAAGTAGAGGCTTGACGTTGCCACCAGTTATCTTGTGACCACGGTTATTAATACTAGCTAACGTTTAATGAATACATTCTATATGCCAGATTTTGAGCTAAGCTATTAACTTAAATTATTACCTAAGTGTACAATAACTCTATGAAGTATTATTACTATCTTCACTTTACAGACGAAGAAATTAAAGCTTACAGAGGTCAGTAATTTGGACCTCAAACCAAGGTCAATTTGAAACTTAAGTTCTTATTTATTATCACTCTGTAATATTGCTCCTGTCTCTTCAGAGAACACCTACAAATGGAGGGAATTTGGCATAGACAATCTTTTACTTTCCCTTAGCTTTAATATTCTTTAACTTTATAACTTGGAACATAATATTTATATTATAAAGGGTCAATAAACTGCAGCCTGCATGCCATATCCAGCCTACTTCCTGTTTTTGTAAATAAAGTTTTATTGGAACACAGATGTGCTCATTAGTTTCCACATTGTCTTTGGCTCCTTTCAGGTTACAATGGCTGAGTTGAGTATTTGTGATAGAAACTACTATGGAAATATTTTGGCCTGGAAAGCCTAAAATATTTATTATCTGACCCTTTACAGAAAAAGTTTGCCAACCCCTGTTATAGAAGTTTATAATAGTCAATTCTCTATGTAAAAGTCCTTGATTAGTAATCAAACTCAAATCATAATATTGTACTTTAAGGAAAACAGGTTTTAAGACCATCTACTTTGTGACAGGTTTCAGTATATTGATTCATTTTATTTATTTTTTTCCAGCTTCACTGAGATATAAATGACAGACACCGCTGGGCTATAACTGACATGTGCACCTAAGTTTAAGATGTACAGCATTTGATTTGACACATTTTTATACTGCAAAATGATTACTCCCATAGCCTTAGCTGACACCTGCGTCATATCACATAATCACCTTGTCTTTTTTGTGGTGAGAACATTCAAGATCTACTCTCTTAGCAGCTCTGTTAGTAATTAACTTTCCTGTGTATTTTCTATCATTTTTAAAGTAACACATAACACTTTCCATATACTTCTAAAAGCAACACACGCTTGCATAGAAAAGTTTTAAACAACATAAATATTAAAAAAATCCATTATCACTCTACCATTTAGAGGTAACTACTATTTTATGTTGGTGTATTTCTTTTCAGGCCTTTTATTTTTAGTTAGGATCACACTGCTTCTGCGTCTGTGGTCCCAAGAACAATTTTGAGGGGCAGTCTCAGGATGAAAGTGATGACTTCCTGTGGACGTGATTTAATCTCTGTTTTCAGGGGGATCAGCAAACGGTGGCAGACTTCACTTGACCCACAGGCGGTCACTATGGTCTCTTCATTGTTTTATCTATCTCCTCCTACAGCGTCCTATCAAAAAATGTAAGAGAGAACAACAGGTGTAAGCATCCGCCATGCCCAGGAATGTAAATTAAAAAGACCCTTTGGTGTGGCTCTATTTCATCGATCCTGAAATCACAATGACCACACTATCATGTTTGATATTGTGGAGTGGGAAGCATGCAAAATAAAATGTTGTATATCTGGTAGTGATTTTTGTGAGAGGGAGCTCTTCACTAAAAAAAACTTGTCAATTAAAATGTCTCTGTTAGAGAAATGCAGGCCTGCTGTTTATGTGAGACATTACAATCTAGTTCAAGAGTAAAGGTTATGAGACAGTTTCAAACTCTGCCTCTGCTACTTACCAGCCATGTGACCTCAGGCAATTTATTAACCAGTTTATGCTTCAATTTCTTCATCTGCAAAATGTGCATAATTATTAGATTAGATTCCTAGAGCTACTGTGAAGATTCAGTGGGTTAAAATATATAAAGTTGCTTAGAAGGACCTGACGTAGTAAATATACTTAGCTTCGTTTTTTATTACTCAAATGAGAACATCACATTTTTGGAGGGAAAGAGCAAATTAATTGTACTTTTTTTCCTGGTGTAAGTTGAAATGGAGTCACTTTGGAAGGTGAAAATATTCGTCAGTCTGTGGTGGTGCTGGCTCAGGATGGTACATGTACTGAATCCGTTTCGAAGTGAGTCGTCAAATTCCAACACTGTGCGATTGTGGAAGGGCTTGCATGCTATTTATATCATTTTCCTAAGGATTTTAGTTAAATTGGCTCTCCTTTTTCATCCCTGCAGAATCTTCAGGAAAACATCCCTTTTTAGCAAGCTAAACTCCACTCTCTCCTTCTTCCCTTATGGCTAATTTTCATTTTAATTGTGTCCTGTAGGACAGAGCTAGAGAGCCAGCGTGTCCCAGAGCCACATTTCTGTCTCAGTGACAATGTGAGCAATGTGAGCTTGAAGCAGTTTCTCCTTCTTTCTGAGCATCAGTTTTCTCAACTCTGAAATGAGTATACTAATAATTATTTTCTCTAACTCACAGAAATTGAGAGGATCAAATGAGATAATGTGAAAAATATAAATACAGTATTATACCAATATACATTCATAGCAGTATTGCTACAATTCCCATCATTCATTCCACTTACATTTACAATTCTAGAAGGACTATTGGCTTATTGATATAGTCCCATGGGGCTACAATGACTAGTGGACAGCAGATTGACTTAGTGCCCTTGTTGATCATGGTACAGTTGCACATGATCAATTTCTCCAGTCTACTGATGCTAAACCGACATTCCATGAGGCAACACGACTCAGGAGAGCTGCCAGAAGGCAACTGCTCAGTGTGAACAACAGGAAAGCATATATGGAGAAAAGGGGTGTTTTCCTAGGAATGCTAGGGCACAACATTTGGAAAGATGAAGACAAATGTGCTTTTCCCACTTAGCTTAAATTTTTATTGTGATAAACTCAACTAAATTCTCGTAAATATTTAAGTATCTCTTTGGTGAAAGAGCGTGGCAGAGAGGATACACAACAAATTACTTTACTTTCCAGAAAATTGGCCTGCTTATTGCTCTCCCTGTGCCTGTGCCCAGGCAACAGGCTCTGCCAGTGAAGTCAATTGGTTACCCAGTCAGTAATGCTATTAGATGGCACGGGCTTAGGAAACTCTGAAATTTGTTTTCTGTTGCCCAGGATATAATTTCTCTCTGGAAAATTATAGCTTCATGTGATTTTTGCAAACTGTTATTAAAATTTTGGATTTCGGTGAAATAGTCAAATGTTCTGCTCACTTTGATTCACTCATTGACTATATTTATGTTACAAGCAGACTGGATGCAGCCATCGAGGCAGGTACTGAAGATGCACAGCAATGCTGCCTCTGTGAGTTTATACTAGCATTTATAGAGTATTTATATACCACCTATTCTTAAATGGATTTTGAGTAGTGTATATAATTAAAGCTAAAGCCAAAAAAAAAAGAGAATTAAAACTTAAAATGAAAGACAGCTCTGTATAATAAAAACACATAGGTAGGTTTTTCCTGTCCCCTACAACAAGCTAATTCTATTCTTTTGAAATAGGTTGGCTTGAATTATGTCAGCTACTAAAGAAAGAGATTCACTTCATCTTACATAGTCAAATACTCCAATAAAATACTCTTTCCCACCACTGCCAAATAAATTTTTCTGGAAACGCAAGGGTTTCTCTGAAATTAAATTTAGGTGGGCCATTGTAATCCTTGTTTCATTACAGAAACATTGTTCAAATAGGTAAATGTGGTATTGGACTTTTTAAAAGGCAAAGAGTATGTGTGAGTCTAACCCAGTCTCGGTATTGTTGTTTGATTTTTGCAGAGGCCTGAAATAATTATAGCTCAGTTACTTCTTAGGAATAAACTTGGGCAAACTCCATTCGGGGATAAACTTGGATAATCTAGTGGATAGACGTTGCATCCTTTGGACAGATTCTCTTAAGAAATGAGATTCATTCGCTCATTCATGTATCAAATATAAATAGTATTTCCCCTTGTAACTTCATCAAATCCTTTGTTGGCTCCAGTATGCAGTATGTTTAAGAACCCTACATGGGTGTTTTAAAAATCAAAGGCTGAGGGTGGATGAAGAATCCTGCAAAAACATCAAATATGAAAAACAAAATCTAACAGGCAGACTAGAATTTGAGGGCAATAAAATTATCCCACTTAAAAGACAGTTTAAAATAAAATTTATGTCCACTCTGAGGATGTCATGTCATAGCTGTCGAGTTAATCAAGTAAATAGTTTGACAAGGGCTGGAACCAATTAGGATACACGCTAAATTATTCAGGTAGCAAGAAATCTTTTCATGAGAACGTTTATGATGTTAAGAAATTGATCACATATTGTAAAGCCACTACACAAACTACACTTACTGTCTCGACTGATGAAATGTCTGGGATTCATAATTCATGGACTGTACAATTAATCCACAATAGTAAGTATTTGTGTCTAAACATAGAAAAAGTACAGTAAAATACAGTGTATAAGATAAAAAATGATACACCTGTATAAGGCACTTACCATGAATGGAGCTTGCAGGACTGGAAGCTGCTCTGGGTGAGTGAGTGAGTGAGTGGTGAGCGAATGTGGAGGCCCAGGACATCGCTGTGCCCTACTGCAGATGTTGTCCACACTGTACACTTAGGTGACACTAAATTTATAAAACACATTTTTCTTTCTGCAATGATAAATTAACATTAGCTTACGGTAACTGTTTTACTTTATATACTTCTTAATATCTTTTGACTTCTTGACTCTTTTGTAATAACACTTAGCTTAAAACACAAAGACATTGTTCAGCTGTAGAAAAATATTTTCTTTTTTTATATCCTTATTCTGTAAGCTTTTATCTAGTTTTAAAATTTTTAACTTTTTTTATTTTTAAACTCTTGTTAAAAACTAAGACACAAACACACGCATGAGCCTAGGCCTACACAGGGTCAGGATCATCAATATCGCTGTCCCACTGGAAGGCCTTCAGGAGCAATAACACACGTGGATCTGTCATCTCCTATGATGGCAATGCCTTCTTCTGGAACACCTCCTGAAGGACCTGCCTGAGGCTCTTCTTGAGGAGGTGCCACTCTTTTCAGAAATGTGTCCATGGTGGTTTGCTTGGTTTGTTTCTTTTTTCCATGATAGATTTGATTGTAAGCAGATAATGCACCATAAATATTCCTCTCTGTTAATGAAAACTTTTTGCTGCTGGGGTCCATGTTTCGAAACATTTTAAGGAGCTTGTTGAGGTCTGCAAAAGCTTCTGCTAAAATTTTCACTGTGAATTTTCTTGGAGGTTCTTCTTTTTTTTCTCCCTCAGTTTCCTTTTCTCTTGCCTCTTCTTCAGCTCTGCATTCCTATTCCAGTTTCAACTTTTCATTAGTCAGGTCCTCAGGAACCACCTCTAGGAGCACCTCAATGTCATCCTCATCCACACCCAGCTTAAAGTTGTTTGCCATCTCAGCCACAAGCTTGTTGATCTTGGCAACCTCCTCATCCTTGGCAAATCCTTTGAAGTCACAGATGAACCTCTTGAGTATCTTCTTCCAGATGCCCTTCATACACTCTTTTGTGACATCAACCCAAGCCCAAGTAAGGTTTTCCTCAGTTGCAGCAATAGCCTGGGCAAAGGTCCTCCCCAGATAGTAGGCCTTAAAAGCTACTATAACTCCTTGGTTTATTTGTTGGATGAAACAGGTGGTCTTTGGAGAAACACCACTTTGATATTGGGATGAAGATCACCAATAAAAGGAGGATGTCTGGGCGCATTATCAACAATAAGCAAAATCTTGCAAGGCATGCTATTCTCCAAAGAGTACTTCTCCATTTTGCTGGCCCAGCAATTCAGGAGAGAGTCTTGGAAGAGAAGCTGTGTCATTCATGACTTCTTATTGCTCCGCTGGCAATAAGAACTGTACACTGGCAGTGTGTGCTTGTTGATATGCTTGAAGGCCCTGGGGTTCTCACTATGCTAGATCACAAGGGGTTTCAATTTGTAGCCTGCAACATTGCCCCCAAATAAGACTGTCATCCTGTCCTTAAAAGCCTTGAAACCTGGGATTGACTTGGCCTCCTTATGATGAAAGTCCGTTCAGCATTCATTTCTAGAATAGGGAGGTTTTACCCATATTGAGTATTTGCTCTGGCAGTCATCTTCCTCCATAGTCATCGTATCTAGAGTTTCCAAAAATTCTTCAGCTGCCCTCACATCAGCACGCACGGACTCAGCGCTCACTTTCACACTATGTGATGAATAATGCTTCTTGAGTCATTTAAACTACCCAGAGCTAGCAGTAAATTCAACATCATAGTCAGGTCTGGCCTCTTCTTTCAACGTTGCAAACAATCTTTGTGCTTTGGCCGTGATCGTCATGGGGCCAAGAGGGATACACTTCTGTCCCACAGTCTTCAGTCCGGGTCATTAAAAGTTTCTCCATGTCTGATATAGGCCCTTCTTGAATTTTTCTTAGTCTCGTTGCCTTTATAACAGCTTCTGTCACTTTGTTCTTGTTCTTTAAGATCATAGCTTTGGTGGAATGGGACATGCCCGACTGATGAGCAATAACCATCACTGCTTTTCCACCTTCATAGTCCTGAATCACTTTTAATTTTGTTTTAAGGTCAGTCACTCAATGTGGCCTCTTACTGGCAACATTAGCAGTGGATTTGGTACACATAGGGGCCGTGATGAACAAAACAACATGAGATAAAATCAAGCACAAGAGAAAATAAGGCAATCAGGAGATGCAGTAAACTCGAGATGTGTGAGGCTGTTGCTGGCATAACACAGCATACTGTTTTACAATAAACCTTTTTTATAAGTAGAAAGAGTATACTCTAAAATAAGATAAAAAGTATAGTATAGTAAATACATAAACAGTAGCATAGTCATTTGTTATCATTATCAAGTATTATGTACTGTACATAATTATTCAACTGGCAGCACAGTAGATTTGTTTACACCAGCACCCACAAAAACATGAGCAATGCATTGCACTACAACATTACAACAGCTATGAGATCCCAGGCAATAGGAATTTTTCAGCTCCATTATAATCTTATGAGGCCACTGTTGCATATGTGATCCGTTGTTGACTAGGACCTCACCATGTGGCACATGACTGCAATGATAGGTGACATTTACTCTGGATTTACTAAATGACAGAAATATTGCTAAGTGATTTACATATGTAGTGTACTCTCTGTTGTTATAGAAAATGTTGGCTTTTACCTCCCACTCTAGAAGCTTCTGCTCCAGAGATGTGATTTTTCACTATTTAGCTTACAAGAACAAATCACATTTAGTCCTTTGGTCCACAAATATTTATTGAGTACTTACTATACATCAGGCACTGTGCTAGGTGCTAAGGATGAAAGAGTCTATGCTCTTAGGGAATGTAAACTTAAATAGTTTTATCTAGAATATTTGGTATGCCCATCCCTAACAACAGCAGGGCCTGGGCCAGGAGTACAAATGGAAATCCACCTGAGGTTGTCTGAATATTTAACTTTATAAGTCAAGCTCACAATCTGTTAAATAAAATATGTTCTATTCTCCTGCTTTGTCAAATATAACTTCATAATGCTCTGGAAGGATAAGACATTCATTAGAATTCTTGGACTCCTTGGTACCCTGTGTTGGAACATGGAAATGAGTAAAAAGCATGTCCTAGTGCGTAGCCCCTAGCTGGAGTACCTCTCTTCCTGTATTTGGCTTCATCCCATACCAAGAGGTGCCTCAGATGCATGCATGTCCCAACTCTGTCCACATGCTTGCACACAGCCTCCCTTTGACTATCTCTTAGGTATAAAGATGATCGTATGCGTGGTTTGGTCCATCATTAAGGGAATAGAACTTAAAAGAGTCTCATGGGCCTGGAAGTGAGTTCAGGGCAATTGTGCGTGGAATTCTGAGATCCTGTGTACCAAGCATGATCTAGAAGGAGAGGGGCTGGGCTCCAGGTGTTCGTGTTGTGTTGGTGCCACAGACTTTTACTCTGTGAGGTGAGGCACTGTCAGAAGAGGGTCAAGGGGGGCCCTCTATAATGTGGGGGTCAGTTGGACGTAAGGGTGGGGGTCCCTGTTACCTAGATCTGAGAGTAGTGATTGTTGCATGTAAACAGAGCCCAACCATCTCAGTAATGCCCCTCACACACTATGGGGACCACCTCCTTGCAGTTCCGCCTGACTCCATTCATAATGACCTCCTGCAAGAACACAGAAGCATAACTGGAACTTTCTGGAGTATGCAAAAGGACCCCACCCAACTCACACCCTTCAGTTAAGACCCTCTCTTCCCTATTGTGCAAGTGCTATGCTTCCGCTCCACACAGCCCAGCCCTAATCCCTCACAAGGAAAGGACTGAGGTTCAAAGGCCAAGAGTTATGGCTGTTTCCCTCACAACTAACATTTCTTCTCCCTGTGTCACTCAGTCTTCTCCTCTTATAAATCCTCCCAGCTATTAAAGGATACATGGTTTTTAGTTTCCGAGATAACTTCCTGATGTTCTAAAAGAGAATATCTCTTAGATGTTGTTTGGGAAACTGACGTTTAGGAGACCTTTTTCAATTGATTCTTTTATAAGAAAATTTTTTTTGCAGGAGGAGTTTCACCCTAAGTTAACATCTGTTGTTAACTTTTTTTCTTCCTCCTTTTTTTCCCTTCCATTTCCCCCTTCCCCCCGCAAAGCCCCGTACACAGTTGTGTATAGTTCTAAGTTCTTCTGGTTCTTCTATGTGAGCCACCACCACAGCACGGCTACTGACAGACGAGTGGTGTGGTTCCACACTGGGGAACTGAACCCAGGCTGCCCAAGCAGAATGCACAGAAATTTAACCACTGGGTCATCAGGGCTGGCTCTCAATTGATTCTTATTAACTAAAATTTTTTTAAGAATTGAGTCTCCCAAATTCAAAGGTGTCCATTTTGCCATTTTTCATAGACTCTTTCCTTTTCTTCTGGCACCATAATAAGTTTTGTAAACTAAGCTGGAATAATAGTATTCCCTGAGCATGGTTTTGATAATTGTTAATAATAATTTTTACTTTGCAACTTTTTGTGAGACTGGAAAATGCTTCTGTAAATAGAAATCAGCATAGTATATGTTAAATAATTGGCACTATTAAAGGATTACTATTAGTATTCTTCAATATTATTTTAACTCTTCAGTAAGAAATAACAGGAAACTCTAGTCAGATAAAAAAAATTCAGGTCAATAAATCACAGACTTTCCAGCTTAAGCCATAAATAATTTTTTGAACTCATTTTATAATTGATGTTAATTCAAAAATAATTCTACTCTTACATTATGCTTATACTGTTTAATTCTTTTTAGCATCCAGCTTTTGTCCTCATAATGCTCAGTAAATCAGTCCTTTTGGATCATGAATTAGCAAGCCTCCAAAATAAAGTGACAGGTTAATTAAATTATGCAAGGAAAATGCTTTTCAGTTCTATACCCCAACAGACAGGAGAGGGACATTGAAAATTTATGATTATACCAAATCTTCTCTGCATTTTCTATCATTGCCTAATAATAACTCCAGGCCCAATGACAGAGCAATCATTCTCAACTCTTAAGGATATGAATATCATCAAATTTGACCTGGTTAAGCCGTATAAGCTCCATCAATAAAATTTTACTAGCAAAAACTTCCCAATGAAAACTCAGTTCAGGGAATATTTTCGCAAGAGTTTCTCTCATTAGAGATGTCATTTTCCTAATTTGCACCACATGACACACCTCATGGAGAAATTCTGGCAGGTGAGCAGATATGTATGCACATCGATTTGAGTCACATTCTTAGAGACAACGTATATTTGTGAATAGTGACTTTTTTTTACTATTTTCCTCTTCTATTATTTTGATTGTTGTTAAGAATACTCTGGGGGCTGCCCCCTTGGCCAAGTGGTTAAGTTCATGCACTCCACTTCGGTGGCCCAGGGTTTAGCTGGTTCGAATCCTGGGCTCCTGGGCACAGACACTCATCAGGCCATGCTGAGGCGGTGTCCCACATGCCACAACCAGAACGACCCCTAACTAAAAAAAATATACAACTATGTATTGGGAGGAACTTGCGGAGAAAAAGCAGGAAAAAAAAAGATTGGCAATAGTTGTTAGCTCAGGTGCCAATCTAGAAAAAAAAAAAAAAGAATACTCTGTTCTTCATGAGAATTAGTGTAATCAAATTATAGCAACAAATATAATAATCATGTTACCCTAGTATTTTTAAGTATGCATTTCAGGTTCCTGAGAAGACTATTTGAAAACCAAGGCAAAATCCAGGGAGGAAGAATGTTACTGTTTCAATATAGCAGTCATGAAAATAACCACCTGCCCTTAGGCCCCGGTGAGAAAGAAACCATTTAACGCCTAATGAGAATCCACATGCCTTGGGTAGATTGCACACACTTTGCCCTTTTCTCTTCTTTCTCTTTCCCTTCTTCATCAGCAAGGGATCTACACTCATGAGATAATTATGTGATGTCATAAGCAACATTGTGAAAGAGATTAACCTTTTCTCAGACATCTCCCAAATGTTTCCTTTCCATGATATTTTCCTCTCCCTTAAGAATCTGTCTCTCGTTCTTCCTCCTTGCCTTAAGCACATACACGCTGCTCCGGTCTCTTTTGCTATAGGGGAAAGCGGTTAATCTTCCCGGCGTATTTGCAGACTCTGAAAGAACCACGGGCAGAAAACGTTTTTCATACAGGACAGCATTAATACATGTGGTATTATTTTGGACCGTAAGGATAAGCAGTTGGGAGAGCATTTCTGGCGAAATGATGGCTTTCCAGGAGTTGACTTGGGAAGTTGGGAGGGAGGCAGTGGCTAGGGCTCAGTGATGACATATCAGTCGCCAGGCCTATCTGTCTTTTCACGATGATGTATCCATCAACTTGTGTGGCACGTGCACCCTCAGTCAAAGCTTGTTGTATGAATGAACGTAATGTGAACACATTCAGCAACATGGGAAGTCTATTTTTAAAGGAGTCTACCTCTGGCAGTGCTCTCCTCAGTCCGAGATACAAACGTGCCCCTAATGTCCCAGAGGTTCACCACAGAGAAGCAGCATATGACCTAGGACACAGACAGAAAGATTAGGAGCTGAGGTCCATTCTCACTATTGCTGTCTCATCCACTGACTTCTGAGCTGATCATGGGCCAGTGGGGTAGACTGGAGTCATTCCAATGACTCTTTGCCCACCTAAAAATTATCTTTGCTTCTCTTTCTTCCCGTCTCCTTTCTTTGTCCTGCCCCCAGAAGGAGGCTCTTAGGTGTTTCCAGTGGTGTGTAGGCTAAGTCTTGAGAAAAAAAAACTCCTTGTTCCCCAAGTTGGGCATAGAAGCTCTATGGCACACAATATTCTCACTTTTTCTCTTTCTTATTAAGTTATTAATTTTGATAAGTGGCTTGAAATAGGTCATTTTTCAGATATTCCTTTTGTCTTAAAAGATATTCTATGGAGCCAGCCCTGTGGCTGAGTGGTTAAGTTCACGCACTCCACTTCAGCGGCCCAGGGTTTCCCGATTCGGATCCTGGGCGCAGACATGGCACCACTCCTTAGGCCACGCTGAGGCGGCGTCCCACATGCCACAACTAGAAGGACCCACGTCTAAAATATATACAACTAGGTACTGGGGGGCTTTGGAGAGAAGAAGGGAAAAAAAAAAGATACTCCATTACAGTTACTTTGTAATTACACTCCAATATAGACTCCAATAAGCATCTGACCTGAGATGCTTACTCAAGCAATAATCTCATTTTTTTTGTATTTATTTCTATTCATAGTGAAATTCCTTACTAACTGATATAGGTGAATGTTTTTAATGTCTTATTATAGTTGCAGCACTTTATAGGTATATTGCTGATGAGAGTCTTGTTAACTGCCTCAAGGTTTTTCCTCAGGGTAATTAAGTTAGTTATACCAAAATTTTAGAACAAATTTCTCACCGGTGCATGGATTTAGTATTCTATAGTAATTTCTTGTGGGCTTTAAAGAGCCCTGGAATTGTCTTTCTCAGACAATTTCTTATATAAGCATAGTTGACTTGGAGGAAAAGCACTAATTAAGTCATGGAATTATTTTAAAAGAATGTCAAGAAGGTCTTGGAGTAATGTGGATTGTGTCTAATTCCTTTTTGCATCTTAGGAATGCGGGATTGAATAGAATATTTTAAAGTTTCCATATTCACACTCATCAAAATGGTTAAAATTTCAAAAATTAATAATATGAAGCATTGGCAAGCATGTGGCGTAACTGGAATTTATATATGCTATTGGTAGAAATGTAAAGTGATATAACCATTTTGGAAAACTGTGGCAGAATTTTACTAAAGCTAAGCATATCTATACAATGAACCAGCAATTCTACCCTTGCGTATACATACTACAGACACGTGTATATATATCAACAAAAGTCATGTACAAAAGTGCTGATAGAAACACTAATCATCATCACTGCAAAATGGTAGCAACTCGCATGTCTGTCAACAGTAGAATGAATAAGTAAACTGTGCGATGTATTCACAAAATGGATGCTATTCAGCAATGAAAATGAACAAAATACTTCTTTTCACAACAACATGGGTCACACACACCCACACACACACACCCCCTGCTGAGCAAAGGAATCAGACACGAAAGAATATACATTGAATGATCCCATATATATAATGTTCAAAACCAAGCAAAATTAGCCTACTGTTTTGTGCCCATATCAGCCTATTGATAATGCTATGGGCTAGAAAAGCCTGGGGGCACTCGCCCAGCCATGAGTTTCTCACAGATATTCCCCATTTCCAAACCAGTGCTGTGATTGGACCTGCCCTCTTGGTTCTTATTATGACTGCAAAATGCCCTTGAGCAATAACTGTTAGGAAACTTTGGAGAAAAAGGAGTTTATTGCTTAGAGGCCCTGGAGAGTACCAGGCACAGCTAGGGCCACACAGAGAGGGTGGGGGAGGGGAGCAGAAAGAGCAGGACTGGGATTCTGCTTTCATTGGGGTTGAGGGTGGGGTTCCAGGGTTTTGTGGGCTCACTCTTTATTGGTGAATTTAAAATATAGAGCAGGACTTTAAAGCGAGGGAAGAACGAAAAAGAAAAAAAAAGAAAATAATAAGCAGCCCAAATGGCCAGTTATCTAAATCCATCAGGACTTCTAAAACAAAGGAGCCTCATGGTGGGGAGTGGGGGTGCATGTCCTGGCTCTTCCTCTAATCATGTGGCTGGCAATGTGTTTATTGGAGATAGCTTTCGTTGAAATGGATGCCTCAGCAATCAAAGTGTAAGTCAGGCACTTGCATTACAAAAAGAAAACTCAACCGTCAGGGCATACACAACACCTTGTTGTTGTTAGTGCTGTGGAGTGGATTCCAACTCCTAGAGACCCTGTGTGCAGCTGAGCCGAACACTGCCTGGTCTTTTCTGCATCATGCTCTGACCTTCTGGCCCTGTATTGGACAATGTTCTGCGGCTAGTCACAGGGTTTTCATGGTCAATTTATTTGGAAGTGGGTGGCCGGGTCCTTCTTCGTAGTCTATCTTAGTCTTAGGGTGAGGGCTGGAAGGGGCCTGCGTGCAGGAGCTTCTATCCTCGTGGAGTTGGAGTGGACCACCCTCCCGACTCGAAGGTGCGTTCAACCCAGGAGCTCTCCAAACCTCACCTTTTGGAGATTCTTAGGAGGCTGCATCACATAGGCATGTGTGATTGTTAATTCAATCTCCAGTCCCTCTTCCCTGGCTGGAGGATGGAGGTAGGCTGAACGTTCCAAGCTTCTAATCATGCTTAGTCTTTCTAGTGGCCAGCCTCCATCCAGTAGCCCACCAAGAGTTGCCTCATTAGAACGAAAGACTCCTATCACTGAGGAAATTCCAAGGGATTTCTGAGTTTTTGTGTCAGGAACCAGAGTCAAAGACTAAATCTTAGAACAGATGATGCTCTTAGGTTCTTCTCACTTAGGAAATTACGTGGATTTTAGGAGCTCTTGCCAGGAATCAGGGACAGAGACCAATATATATATTTTCTATGATTTCACAACCTAGAATGTATAGTTTATGAATTGTGTACTTTCCTGTACAACTGTGATAATACGATAAAAATCAATTCTTTTTATCCTATTACTTAAATTCTGTGAAATGCCTACTTATTTTAGCTAAATCTAGGTATAAAAAGATGTTTTTCTTGTACCCAGAAGCAGTTGACCCTAGCAGAATGAGAGGAATGGTGATTGAAGATTGAGTTATGGTGCCGTCTTGGAGATAACGTCTGTGAGGGTGTGGTGCTGAAGCGCAGAACACAATCCAAACTTGTTGGCATGACATACAATGCCTTTTGTGAGCTGATGCTCATTCATTTCTAACCCTGTTTTTTGCCATTCTCATATACACATACCATCTTCTAGCCACACTAAATGTCTTATGGTTTTATAATATATGATGCTTTCTCTTACCTCCATACACTGGTAATTAATACAGTGTCTCTACTGATTAACACAGTGTTCTTCTGGGGGAGAAATCTTACCTTTGTAATAAAACTTCAGTATGGGGTACTCTGGGAAGACTTCCCTGATCTTACTTTTATGATTGTACGACTGTGTATGTATGAGTATATAAAATTCACATATATGTGAAAAAAACTTAAGGATACTTTTAGTTCATATTTAAGCTGGGCAAGAAGCAAAACAAATTAAATTCTGTCTATATGTGAGTTTGTTATACCCAACTGCTGCTGATTTTCAAAATGAAGTTTTCACAATGATTCAAATAGAATAGATTTTGTTTGTTTCTTATTGAGGTAACATTGGTTTATAACATTATGTAAATTTCAGGTGTATATCATTATATTCTGATTTCTGTGTAGATTACCACCCAAACCATGTTCATCACCCAAACCATCAACATACACATGCGTGAATCATCCCTTTCGCCCTCCTCCCCTGCCCCCTTCCCCTCTGGTAACCACCAGTCTAGTTTCTGGATCTACGTGTCTGTTTGTTGTTATTGTTGTTTGATCTTCCACATATGAGTGAAATCATATGGTATTTGGCTTTCTCTGTCTGACATTTCACTTAGCATAAAGCTCTCAAGGTCCATTCATGTTGTTGAAAATGCAAGATTTTCTCTTTTTTATGGCTGAATAGTATTGCATTGTATACAAATACTCCATCTTCTTTATCCATTCATCTGTTGATGGGCACTTAGGTTGTTTCCAAGTCTTGGCTCTTGTGAATAATGTGGCAATGAACGTAGGGTTGCGTGTATCTTTTTGAATTAGCATTTTCATGTTCTTTAGATAAATACTCAGAAATGAAACAGCTGGATCATATCGCAGTTCTATTTCCGTAGTGGCTGCGGCAGTTCTCATTCCCACCGGCAATATAGGAGGGTTCCCTTTTCTCCACATCCTCTCCAACACTTATTATTTCTTGTCTTTTTAATAGTAGTCATTTTGATGGGTGTGAGGTGATATCTCACTGTTATTTTGATCTGCATTTCCCTAATAATTAGTGATATTGAACATCTTTTCATGTGTGCCTGCTGGCCATCTGTATATCTTCTTTGGAGAAATATCTGTTCAGATACTTTGCCCATTTTTTAATTGTGTTGTTTGTTTTCTTGTTGCTGAGTTACGTGAGTTCTCCATAAATTTTGAATATTCACCCTTTATTAGGTATGCAATTTGCAAATATCTTCTCCCAGTTGGTGGGTTGTCTTTTTGTTTCGTGATGATTTCCTTTGCTGTGCAGAAGCTTTTTAGTTTGATGTAGTCCCATTTGTTTATTTTTTCTTTTGTTTTCCTTGCCTGAGTAGATATGGCATTCAAAAAGGTATTCCTAGGACCGATGTCAAAGAGTGTACTGCCTATGTTTTCTTCTCCGAGTTTTATGGTTTCAGGTCTTACATTCAAGTCTTTAATCCATTTTGAGTTAATTTTTTGATATGGTGTAAGATAATAGTCTACTTTCATTCTTTTGCATGTGGCTCCAGTTCTCCCAAAACCATTTGTTGAAGAGACTCTCTTTTCTCCACTGTATGTTCTTGGATCCTTTGTCAAAGATTAGCTGTCCATAGATGTGTGGATTTATTTCTGGCCCCTCGATCCTGTTCCATTGATCTGTGTGACCGTTTTTGTGCCAGTACCACGCTGTTTTGATTGCTATAGCTTTGTGGTATATTTTGAAATCAGGGACTGTGGTGCCTCCAGCTTTGTTCTTTTCTCAGGATTGCTTTGGTATTTGGGGTCTTTTGTTGTTCTGTATAAATTTTAGGATTCTTTGTTCTATTTCCATGAAAGAACGCCGCTGGCACTTTGATAGGGGTTGCATTGAATCTGTAGACTGCTGTAGGAAGTATGGACATTTTAACTATGTTAATTCTTCCAATCCCATGAGCACAGCACATCTTTCCATTTCTTTGTGTCTTAGATTTCTTTCAACAATGTTCTATAGTTTTCAGTGCATAGGTCTTTCACTTCCTTGGTTAAATTTATTCCTAGGTATTTTATTCTTTTTGTTACGATTGTAAATGGGGTTGTATTCTTGTTTCTCTTTCTGCTATTTTGTCATTAGTGTGTAGAAACGCAACTGATTTTTGTATGTTGATTTTGTGCCCTGCAACTCTATTTGTTTATTATTTCTAATAGTTTAAAAAATTTTTAAGTGTAAATATTTGCCTTCAATTTTGTGACAAATCAGACTGGTTTCCACATCATGAACCCGCCTAGTGCTTACCGAGCTACATGTGTGTTGCTCCTGTCCTTCCCAGTTAGAGTTTATTTACTCCATCATGCATAATTCTTTGCCATCCAGTGTCCACAACAATATGTCAACATTTTAGTTGTGTGTGTTTAAACCACCTTCCCATTTCAAGGGAGTTCCTTTTTATATGAGTCTTGGTGGGAAGTAAAATCTTGCTTCCCATTATGATCCCAAAGAGAGTCAATGGTCTCACCATGTATTCAAACGCAGCTGGCCTTAGGAAAATAGAGAAAGGATGATTGACAACTTAATTATGGTTCCAGCTTGGGGACAATGCCCTGAGAGACTGTGGTGCAGAAGTGTCGATGTGATAGATGCTCTGAACCAGGAAAAAATATATACGGTGGTTACTTTCATGTCAGACGACACGCATTCAGAAAAACAGATCTACTCACAGAATGTTGACTTCTTCTTCCTGCAACTGGATTTCTGGGGTAATGGGATTTTAATGCCCAAGGAAGGATTGCTTCTCACATTAAATACAACAATTATTCCTCAGAATTGAAACAAGACAGCTTTGCAGGAGGATTTCCTCAGGAAGTCGACCCTGAGGTGATTAGTGTGCAGAGTTATCAGAGTGCTCTTGAGATCTGCGGACCGGAAGAGATGGAAGCAGGACTTGGCAGAAGATGAAGTCAAGCTGTATTGTGGACTCAGGAAACTTCAGCCGACCCTATGGGTAACTAAGATGGGTTGATCCTTTATAACTGTCCTAGGTTGGGTAAGAGGGACAGGCCTTTCCACCCCTGAGTCAATCAGTCATTGGATGTGGGCTGCCCTAAGAGAGGGTGTGCAATTAATGAGATGATTCTCTTCAGCTGAGCAATCCCCAAAGAGGCATGACAGCCGAGGCCTGTGTGCTAGCAGCCCTCTTAGCAGTTGGAGTCTTAGGTCTTTCAGTCCAGAAGGGGAATTAGGGGATCAGGGAGGTGCATCAAAGAGCCCAGCGCAGACGGTCTGCTCCCCGGTAGCTCATACTACTGGGAAAATAGTAAAAGACATGATTTTGGATAGGATGAGAACTAACTCTACTAAGCTGGCCAAGAATGGCTATTTCACCAATGGGCAAGGAAGGAGGATTGATGGGGCTGAGGAAGGCCTGAGGCCCTTCCTTGTACTACCATGTCCAATGGTAAAAGCCAGTGGAAGACTACTAGTCACACAAGATGGAGGGGGCCAACCAGGATCAGGATCCCTCCAGAGTAAATCTTTGTGTCATTAACCTACTTCAAGGGCTCTGAGCAGCAGAGGTGCTGACTGAAAACAAAGGCAATAGAAAATGTGTAAGTTACAAATACAAGGTACCCTCTTATAACCGATCCCCCTTCTTGTGACCAGTCTAAACAGGTTAGTTACAAGGCTAAAGCTCCTCTTAAACAGGACTGAAGCTCCTATCAGTATTTTCTTCCTTGTCACATCATGTGTAATTTATATATTTTAACACCTTATATGTTTTCTCTCCTTTTTTCCTACTATTGTGTGTCTGCAGTGGTTAACATTATAGCCCTCCACTGTCCAATATGATAACCCTTGGCCACATGTGGCTATTTAAATTAATTAAAGAAAATTAAAAATTCAGTTCCTCAGCCATACTCGCATCTGCTCAATAGCCACGTGTAACTAGCGGCTACCAAATTGGCTGATGCAGATATAGAATATTTCCATCATCATGGAAAGTTCTATAAGCCAATGGCTTTTAGAATCACCTGGAGAGCTTTTTAAAATTTAGATTGCTGTACACTATGCTCAAAGGTTCTAATTCAATAGGTGTGGGTTTGGACCCAAGAATTTGCATTTCTAGCAAGTTCCCAAGTGATGATAATGCTGTTGGTCCAGGGAGAATAGTGGTATAGGCTCTAAATCAGACACAAGTGAAGTGGGATCGTGACAGAGCTGGAGATGGAAGAATTTAATTTAAGTGGAAAAGATGGAAGGGATTCTGGTCTTGGCGTAGGGTGAGTGTGATTTTTGACAATACAACTATTAATCACATTAGGCAAGAGCTTTTTATTTTGGAATATTACTATGAGGATAAAGGTGTACGTAGATGTTGGGCAGCCAAAAATGGTGAAGTATATTGGGTATTTGTCATTTTTACTGCTGAGAATCCAATCCTCTTTCCTATTTCCGGAGAATCCCTATTTTGTGAGTCTTAGTAAAATGCAGAGCTTTATCTTTCACTATGGAAACCAAAGGGGACCAGGCAGAGACGCCCTTTCCCCGCCCCCTGAGTCTGGAAAGGGAAAGGTATGTTGGCTCGTCAGACTGGATGCACTCGCCTAGGACTTTGAACTTAGTAGCAGTGATTCAAGAGCACAGGACAGTCAGAATTTACTTGGTGCAGTACTGTCCATGAGTGCTTCCGCCAGGCTTGGGTTCAGTCACAGAGGCAGTGTCCGCAGCATCAACTGTGGCAGAGAGAAATGGTGACATGGTGGCATGTTGGCCAGATTTCTGCTTCTGCATAATCTTAAGACACCATTTGTTTCCTGTCTGTTTTCCCGAGTGTTCTTCCATTTTCTCACCACTTCTGAGAGCCCCTCTAGGCTCGCTCAATCATTCTCCCTTTTGATTAAGACAGCCTGTGTTTGATTCCAAAGTTTGCAACCAAGAGACTTGACTGGTATACTCTTCCTTGTCAGGAAGAATTCTTTAACGTGGAACTAGCCAGTCATTCTTTCTGTTCTCATAGAGATTAGTTCCGGCAGGACACGTGTCAAAGAGGTATTTCTGAATGAGTGTATAGAACTTTATTAATTGCCTTATATACTTTTGTTGTATCCTGTTCCTCCTCTTAGATCTTAAGCTCTTTGCAGATCAGAACTGTCATTTTTATCTTTGTATTTCCTACAGTCAACTAGCAAAACCTTTGAATATGAATTATTTCAGAAGAAAGAAGGGCATCTTCTCACCTTTGCTCTGTCAGCATAAAGGTCACTTCATTTATGAGTCCTTTTCTCATCATCTGTAGCCAGCCTAACCTCAGTCAACAATTTTCAATACCCTGGCTTCTTTTCTTTTTTTTGGCTGAGGAAGACTGGCCCTGAGCTAACATCTGTGCCCATCTTCTTCTGCTTTATACGTGGGACCCCAGCCACAGCACGGCTGGACAAGTGGTGCGTAGGTCCACACCTGGGATCTGAACGGGCAAACCCCAGGCCACCAAAGCAGCACGTGTGAACTTAACTGCCGTGCCACTGGGCTGGCCTGTATTTTCTTTATAATACTTATCACTCTACTAAATTATATTGTGTATACATTTGTTAATTTATTTGTCTTTATCCTCTCTTGAATATAAGCTCAATAAGAGCAGTAACCTTCACTGTAGGTCAATCTGCACAAAAAAATTAAGCATCTCACTGGTTTCAACAGAACTGAAAATTTCCACACAAAGTATTTTAAGTTTGGCTAAAATTACCAAACAGTTAAGAGTCATAAGAAAAGGTCTCTTCTTTCAAACCATAGCCATCTACCATGTCACTCGCTAAAATTTCCCTCCCCACCCCCACTTTTCTCTCTTTCTCCTTTCCAAGCAACATAAAGTCCTCTCCTTGTCTAATGCACAACATTTAGAAGTCATCATTTGCAGGTTGAGCAGACTTTAGGACCCCATTCTTTACCTTTATTTATCTATCAAAGTGTTTCTTCCAAAATAGCTCTCCCTAGAAGGAATTGAATATAATTTTCCCTAGCTTGTTACATTACTGCCTAAAATCTTCTTCCTCCAGCTTGCTTCTGTCACAAATCCAAGATTAGTGGAGTCAAAGTGTGTGTGTGTAGACATATACCTATGGGTGAAGTGGAGCGAAAGATGTTTCTAACCGCTCACCTCTTTCCCTGTAGACATTTCGCTGAGTCCTTCAGTCTAATCCTGGCTGCATCACTGACCAGTGAACAAATCACTGGGATTCCTCGACTTGCATTTTCTTGTTTATGAAGCTAATGGAGTAAATCAATTGTTTCCTGCCTACGAATTGGCAAATACCTAGATGGAAGGTGACAGATGGCTTTTGTCTTTATTTAATAAAAGGTGACTCACAGTTTAAAACTTTATTAGGTTTAGCTCTTTGCAAACAAAAGAGCTTGCTGTAAGATAGAGGTAGTGTCTTCAGATATGCCTACCTTGGGTGACAAACTGATTGTAGTCAACAAATCTGACAGCGATGATAACAGGAGGATTAGCACAGAGCTTGAGAGAAACAGCACAAATCCTAAAAGACTGCATTTCAACTGGGCTGATGAACTGTCATCTTACTGAGCACACAGAGCACACAACTGCCATCCTTCAGGCAAAGATAATCTGAGCCTGTGAGCTTGGTGTTAATTTAGCAACCAGAGAGGAGGAAAAACTCGAAAAGGATCTGTAGTGGGGTGGAGTTTAAAGCCTTGCCAGAGGAGAACAATACCTAGTCCTGCAGAAATAGAGAGAGAAAGAGATTTAAAAGGGGCTTTTGTGGAAGGGCTGACATCTGACATCACTCTGCCTATACTGAGCGTCCAAACTCAGCATGGCGTCTGAGGTGCATACTGCCATTCCTTCTTCTGCTGTGAATTTCAGTTAAACACAAACTCTTCCCTTTGGACTTTGTTGGTTTTTGCCGTTTTCAGTAAATTCCCCCCTCTCATCGCCCGGTCTCCTTTCCTTAATAAATCCACTCCCCTACCTCCACCACCCCACAACACTCACCCAAAAAAAGCACAAATAGAGAAAACCTGTTTTATGGACTGTTGACTGAGCCATGCATATCTGAGCAGAAATAGGAAGGTTGTGGAAAATATACGCAGGCTTCTCAGTCATCATCTGTTCTATGGTGCTCAACCGTGCCAAGCCCAGGAGAAATTCCTGCATTCTCCCTTGTTCTGTGGTAAGGGATCTCTTCCCAATTAGCTTTATAACATTATCATTGAACTTCTCCTGACTTATTTTAATTTGTCTATTCTAAAGCATTTCTGTGATGTGTATGGCTATCCTAACTATGCTAATATTCTAGTGGCTGGTCATTTACTTATAGGGGTAAAATGATAGGGAGAGGGAGAAGCATGTGCTCATCTGACTGTGAATCCAGGATCACAGCTCAAGGATGTCGATGTGCCTCTGTGCGACAGAAAGAAAAAATGCAAATCCAAGCAAAATAACTACATTTTTATGAATAGGCAAAGTGTGAGACAGAAATAGACATGTTTGAGGGCTTAAGGCTTTAAGGAGGAGAGAACAGAGTTACATAAAACCTAAAGCAGCTTCAAAATTAATTTCTCAAGAGGTGTGGCTATTGTTCATTCTTTGACATTTTTAAGCATGCTAACACGTCTTGCCATAAAGAGGCTAACAGGTTGGGAAACCTCTGGACATGACCACATAATGTGGGGAAAGAGCTCACCCAAGCCGAGAAATAAGCATGGCAGATAGGTGAACTTCTATAGTACCATTTAGAAGGTACAACCGATTAGGAGCTGGTCTTCAATCTGGTTGAAAGACAGATGTAGATGTGAAGGGGGTAAGAAAAGATTGTGGGAATCAGACAGCTAATATACCTCCACTAACTGGTATAACTAGGTAGTTAGATAGATAGCTGGGTAGCTAGCTAGCTAGATGATAGATAGATAGATAAATAGATGGATAGCTGGATGGATGGATAGATAGATAGATAGATAGACAGGTAGACAGACAGGCAGGCAGACAGACAGATAGATAGCTGGATAGATATATATGTATATAGAGAGATACATAGATAGATAGATAGATAGGTAGATAGATGATAGATAAATAGATGGATAGCTGGATGGATGGATGGATAGATAGACAGACAGATAGGCGGGCAGGCAGACAGACAGATAGAGGATTAAAGTTCATATTTAACTACTCAGGCTCTAGATGATGAGAAGCAATTAGCACGTCTCCAATGTTCCACACCTCTCTTAGGCCACTTGCTGCTGTTTTATGAGACGCCCCCCCTTCCTCTGACTTCTGTCGCCTTCCAGATTGTTTTTGATGTCTACTTTTTCTTCATTTCACCTTCACACAAATGTGAGCAGTGCTATGGAAAATCTTAAACTCCATTCTCTCAAAGCACCTTCTCCATTCTATTTTTTTAACTCCAATTAACAAACACAACCCTCTTCCAACCTAAATGCCACCAAAACGTATTTTGATGAAGAGGGTAGAGAACAAAATTCTGCCGGGAGGTTATAGCAAGAACTGTTAAGAATCTGAGATTTTATTCTACCTACAAGCTAACAAGTTAGTTTGCTTATTTCATGGATGCTGGAAGAAGCATGAGATTCCTAGGTCAGAGACAAAGGACTTTATTGCTCATGGCACAGCAAGAAGCAGGAGGTTTGGCATATTTGCATCCATTCCCTTTCCCTCAGTTCCCACGGGGGCAATGCGGATGGGCCCAGACGACATCTACATACTCAGTGGGCTGCACTACAGGAAGGAACCCTGAGCTTAAGGAACTCAACTCTTTTATAACAAGAAGTCTTCAGAGGGAGACCTCATCTTTATTATACTGGACGATAAACACCCCTGCTCTTCGCTCTGGAGGGAGATATCTGTCTTCCAAGGTTATTTGCTATACCAACATCCTTGAAAAGATAGTCTAGAGTAAAAGATGCCCAGTGCCTCTACTTGCAAAAAATACATGAGACTCCATGGAGAATCATCTCCCAGCAGATTACCTGGCTCTGTTTCTCACTACCTTATCATGCCCCCTACCCCATCCTCAAGGTCTGCCACGTTAAGCTCCTACTATGCCCTGATGCCATCTTCTCACCCTACTGGTCCCTCTGCACTGCACCTGCTTGCTTAGTTGCGAGCCTCTCCAATTTGAATATAAACTTCTATGGGATGAGACTGTTATTCATCTTGCCATCACCACCAGTCCAGCACAGTGCTTGACTCTCAGGAGAACTCAATAACTGTTGAAATAATCGATGACAACATTTAGATACTTCCTAGAAGGCAGGGGCTATATCCTGTACATCTTTGTATCACAAACTGTGGTTCCTCAAAGAGTTTCTTTCATATAACAAACATTATTATTGTAATAAAATTCAATAATTAGTGATAAATTTCCCAGGCAGGCTAACAAAGGTGAACCTTCTAGACAAGGATCAGACTGAAAAACAAACTAGACCTCTTAAACCAGAGTTGCATTTCACAGCAACATCACTTTGAAAAGCAAAATATTTTAAATATTGCTCTTTTTTCACTTATTAAATAGAGCATTTTTCCCATATATTTTTATAGTTCTTACCACAGACTATTTTTCATGGTATCTCAGGTTTTTTCTTTCACCACAAATATTCTTTACGTAAAACTCACAGGAATAGTCTTCACTTTAGCAACAAAATATGTTCACACCAATTTTTCTTGAAACACACTCTTTTATTTTCCCAGTTGGATAGAGAAAAGACTGTATAAATTGTTTTACTTGCCTTTTCACTCTGCTATAGGAAAAACAGCAGTGTGGGACAATTGTGGGCAAAGCCTCCTGGCCTCAGTGACTGAACTTCACAGGGAGGTCTCCTGACATCATAAGTGTTTAAAATCTGGATTTTTATGTGAAAACTCCTAATTTTATTTGTTGACCATTTATTCAAAGAAAAGTCAAATGTAATATATACACTTCTCTGATCAGTCCTATCCCTGGGCCTTCAATTTACTGCCTCTGCAATTGCCTGGAATGGAGAATGGGGGGGGGGTGGAACTAATGGGGGTTAAAGGCAAACCGGGAATAGTGAATAAATGAACACATCTACACCGCACGCCAATGGCAGAGAAAAGCATTCTATGGTGGATAGAATATATGAAGACCATTCAACAGTTAGACATGGATGCTGCCCTAAAGAAGCTTCCAGTCTATGAGTAACATGCCATATAAAAGCCAGGGGCATTTAGGGTGTTTTATTTACTGAGTCCTTTAAAGTCCTAATAGAGTCTTTTAAGCGCCTTTTGTGGATGCCCCTTCTGCATAAGACTTTCTAAGTCTTTCAGAGAAAGTTTCATGAAAAGTACTTGGCCTAGTTTCATCCTACAAAGAGCAAGCAAAACAACAATCAGGGAGGTACGTACACAACTGCACCCTGCACACATGTGTGTTCACCAGGGTCAGAACATCCTTGGGAAGAGAAAACACTGGCCCTCTCAGGGAAGGTACTCTAGAAGGAGTAACAGTTCCACAGAGTCAGAGGACAGCCAGCCCCGCCTCAGAACGAGCAGAGCTTTGCAGAGAAGCGCTACAGGTGGGACAGGTGGCGAGGCTTCTCAGAACAGCGTTCCAGCTCTGTGCACTGAGGCCAGGTGAAGATCCTCAACCTCCAAGTGTGTGGCCTAGTGGTTAAGAAAGGAAGCTTCGAAGTCAAACAAATCTGGCTCAAATTCTGCCTCTGTTACTTCCAAGCTGAGTGCCTTTGGCCAAGAGACTTCATCCCCTGAGCTTCAGTTTCCTCATCTATAAAATGGAAATAAAAATAATAATAATGATGATGATGATGATAATGATGATGTGTACCATATGAAATTTTGTAAGGATACAAGACACAAGACACTAAAACTCCTGGAGTAGAATGCAAGGCAGAGAAGGAATGGAAAGGTGTGGACAGAGCATAGACCGCAGTGAAGCAGTGGTCTGCAGTCTAGAGAAGTGGGTCAGAGGCAGGGTTAAGGGGCAGCTGAGGGGAAGCAGTCCAGTGTGACATCTGATAAGAAGCCCAAGAAGAAGCAGGGCCTTGCTCAGTGGAGAATGCAGACGGGAATGAAAGCACACAAAAAGAATTTGGTGGAATGCTTGTTTGCTGCGTGAGCTTGCAGCCATTCCTAGATCCTAGTGGTAAAGAAGAAATTGAGTATATTTTTATTTTTACTGGTCCATACCTTTGGTGTCAAACTCACAAAAATTCTCTAAAAAGATTTAGAAAAATTGCAGCCTAAAATTATCACAATAAGTTCATAAAACATGATTGTGATATGGATCCTTGATTTCTTAGAGTCAGGAAATATAACAGTAGCCTTTAGACTACTGTGGCTTCTCAGGTGTAGTTCTATTTTAAAAGGCTTTAGAAAACAGACTTTTGGGTGAAAATAAAAGTCTTAGGTTCCTACTCTGGCTTCACAACTAACTCCCTTGAGAAGGACAGTTGACCACTCTGTGCTTCATGTTTGCCATGGGGAAAATGGAAATTAAGAATATCTGCACCTGCTTTCTCCATGAGAATGATACGTAGATAGAGCGGATACAGGAAGCATTTAGCTCTTGGAATGAAGTGTGTAGTAGGAGTCCTACGTTGCATCATTTATTAGCAATACATGATTGATTTTACAGAGGATGAGCTCCCCTCTTTTCTTGGATACAAGAAAGATTGTTGTCTCTATTACTTCCAAAAAGAAAACCATATTGCACTACCTTTTTGATAAAATAGAGAAATTTGAGAAAATTGGCAAAGAAAATTAAAGAGTGAGTCTTTTCTAACACTTTTATTACTGTGGCTATAGGCCAGTTCAGAAATAAAGATCTCATCACACTAACGTTGACGGTGGAAAACAAACCATTTCCCTTAGATTTTCACAAGCTGTTAATATACTGTTTTTTAAGGCTTTCAAAACTATGTTTCATTGCATACCTATGGGAACATCATTACTTGGTCCAAAAGATTAAAAGAAGCAGCATCAAGGTTACCCATGATTGCTACTAAATAATTCACTATGAATATATATATTGCCTTCAGGAAAAGAGCATGAAATCTAGAATATATAAATATTAAACAAAAGTAAATCCTTCAGACTGTTTCCATCATTGAGGAGCAAAGCAGGAAGACTCTGAATCAGACTCCAGGATATCGATTAAAGGAAGAAAACACTTTAATATCTACAAACTCTGAATTTATTTTTGATGTAGCTATAGAGTCTCTATTTTTAAAATACCAAGTGTTTTGATAATTTTTAAAATCATTTTACATCATCCCATTATTTTAACAGCACAGTTATTTCAGACACGGAATTTATGGTAGGTAATCTAGGCTGAATACTTCCAATTGGAAGTGCTCTGAAGTCCTTTCCCACTAAAATATAACTCGATATTGAATATAATTAACTTTTTATTGCATTTTGGATTCTCAAGAAATAAACAGAAATTTCTGAAGATTTCCTCTCTCTCCCTGGGTGGGGGGAGGGAGTGAGCTGAATCCAGAGCTTGAGACAATGAACACAAAAGAAATTGGAAGACTGAATTGTTCTGAGTCAAATGTTCATAGCATTGCCGTGATTCAGAAACTCTTGTGTATCCTAAGTAGGATGAACCAAAAAAAAAGAGAAATCTGTGTCAAAAAACATTGTATTAAAACTATGAAACACTCAAGTTTAAGAGAAGGACTTAAAAGGTAGTCAAAGTGAAAACTGAAATAACTAACCTACAAAGGACATGACAATAGATTTCTTGACAGGACTACAGGGAGCTGGAAGACAGTGGGACCATAGTTTCCTTTTCTTCGTTCACTTTACTATCCCACAGGGCAGCTTGCTGGCTCAATGCACTGACGAAATGATACTACCTGAACCTTACTAGATATCCTAGGAAGACATATGCAGCACTTTGGGTGCACAAATCAGATCATCAGTGGTACTTTCTGGGTCTTCCTGAGAAACATCTCCTGGGAGGGTCAGCTGAGATTATACCTTCTGTATGTAGGTACCTCAGAAAATTGGTGGTGATTTCTTTGTGGGATTTCTCCTGAGAACCACCCACCTTGGTGCTATGGGCAACTGGGATCTCTGATGGGGCCTTCCTGTGATACCTGCACTTCCGGTTGTCCTCAAAGCAGCCTCCTGAGATTCTCCTTCCCAGTGTTCCCAATGGTTGTGCAAACCTCTAACGCTCTGACTCTCTCTCAAACTGAATTGAAATGCCTAAAATAGTTTTTATATTTTCTGCTCAAATCATGATTAAAACAGTCACCTATTTTTTAAAAAATGAGAATTTTAAGATTGTATCAAAAAGAAAATTCAATTCTAAATTGTTTCTAAGAGGTATGCATAAGGTAAAGAGATTCAAAAGAATAGCAAATAAAAAAATAAAAAATGTTAAAGAATCTTAATAGCATAAAAGATGAAATTTAAGCCAAAAAGCATTATATTATACAAAAAAGGACACATAATGATATTATCACTTCAGCTCAAAATGAGGACCTGATACTTTTGAATATCTAAGTAAGAAGCAGCAAGATTCACGAATATAATGTCAGGAAATATCAGGAGGAATTAACAGAAACAGACTACAGCAAAGTTTAATGTATTTCTCTTGGTCCATGATTAATCAAGTGGAAAAATAATAAGCATAAAAGATTCAATAACGTATTTAATAAGTCATATCTGATTGACAAATCTGACTTCTAAACTCAGAAAATTGAGAATGTACACATTTTCTCTTTAAGTGACCATGGAATACTCAAAAAAATAAAAAATAGCAAAACTGGTAAAATAACTGTTACCAAAAAAAAGAACGTAGCCTAAATAATTTTACAGAGGAATTCTAACAAATATTTAGAGAGATGACGTTTGCAATGCTTTCATAGTCTTTCTAAACATATACTAGAGGAGAAAAATTTCAAATACTTTGAATAACGTGATTATAATATTGAATTAAAAACCTAAAAAGTTTTCAATTAAAAAAAGTTCATCATTATAAAATTTCCAAATAAAATATTAGCAAACATCTGGCAAGATATTAAGAGAATATACACATTGTGTTTATTGTAGGCAAGGATGGTTCAACATTAGTAAATCTATTATATAAATTCACCTTATTGATGGATCTGAAAAAATCCTATGATTATTTCCATAGATACCGAAATGTTATTTGACAAGTTTCTTTAATTCTTGATAAAGATATTCAATTAAAGAATAGATGGACATTTCTTTCCACATAATAAAATATATCTATCTGATCCCCTAAATCATTATCATGCTTAATTTGAAAGACCCACTCATCAGAAACAAACTTCTATTACTATTATTCAGCCTTCTATTGGTTGTACTAATACAATAAGAAAGAAAAATTAAATGTATAAAAGTTATAAAGGAGGAAGTAAAAATTATTTTATCACATGCAGATGATATTACCTTAACTGAAAGACCCAAGAAAAGCAACTAGGAAAACTCCTGCAAACAATAAGAAAATTAAGTGAGCTTTCACGGTACAAAATAATATATATAAAATTAAAATTTTCATATTCCAAGCAAAAGCAATTTGAAAAAACAATGGGAAAAAGATCCCATTTACAGTAACAGTAAATTCCCAGGAATAAACTTTACAAGAAGTATGCAATTCCCATGTGAGTAAAACTTAACAACCTTCCTGAGACATATCATGATGCCTTGAACAGAAGGAAACATCATGTTCTCAGATAGCAAAACTTAGCATCATAAGTATGTTTATTCTCCCTAAATTATGAAGGTAATATAATCTCCCAATATACAACTAAATAGTATGGGGTGTACTTCAGGAATACATAAGTTGACCCTAAAATTATATGGGAAAGAAAAATTCATACACACACAGCCAGAAAAACTCTAAAATCATTAAAGGAACAACTGGAAATACCATATATTAATGTATGCCTCAATAATGAAACAATGTGGTGTTGCTGCATGAAACAGAAATAGATCCATAGTATAGAATACAAAATCCAGAAATAGATCTAAATACATATTGCAATTTAGTATGTGATAAAGGTGGCATTTTAAAATTGTGTGGAAATATCATGGGCCAGTTAATAAATGAATAAACGAAATCAATTTATAGCCTTCTAAAAATAATATAACAAACTTGGTCCCATACCTCACACTACTCACCAGAAAAAAATTTCAAGGATGGGCTAGGATGCAAAATCTATAAAAGAAAAGTTTTATATACTTGACCATATAAAATCAAAATTTCTACATGGTGAAAAAGGAAAAAAAATGAAAATAAGTGACCAACTGGGAAAAATTGTTTGCAACTCATAGACCACGTGTCGATCTAACACATACAGTGCTTGTCATGGGTAAGAAAAAGACCAACATATAAAAAAATAGGGAAAAGATATGAAGAGACAGTTAACAGAAAAGGAACTACAGACGCCCCTAAAACTCATTGAAATATTCCTAATGTTAATCATAACAAGAGAAATGTGATTTGAAACTACATTTTCACTGATCAGATTGATAAATATCTAAAAGTGTGATAACATTCTTTCTTTGAGTCTGTGGACATTCTCACACATTGCTCCCGGGGATTTAAATTTGCCAGTCTGTTAGAGGGCACTTTGGCAATATGTTTCAAAATTAAAATACATAGACACTTTGAGCCAGGAATTGCACTTCTGGAAATCTACCCTATAGACATATTTTTACATGTGTGAAATGATATCCAAGGTTAGTCCCTGTAAGAAAAATATTAATAATAACCCAAATGTACATCAGTAGGACACTGGTTCAGTAGGGGTACGATACAGATAGTGAATAACAGTAAGGAGATGCTCTGTGTACTGTTTTGGGAAGCTTTCCAAGGTGTAGTGTTAAATGAAAAAAGCAAGACAAGAACTTTGTGTATGATTCGAAGGCTTTTGTGTAAAAAAAATAGAAAAAAAAATTAAGAACCTATATCTAAAATTTTACCTAAAATCGTTCTGGTAGGATATGTGAAAAGCAATAATAGTTACGTACTAGGTGGTAAACGCCTTTTATAAGAAACATACCTAAGAATACAAAGAAATATATATATCTATTGATATATGGACAGGCAAATATTACCAAAGAGAGCTTGGATAGCAGACAAAATAAACTTTAAGACAAAAAATTTCATTAGCATGACATTAAGGATGGAGAGAATCATTGCATAAAAATAAAAGGTTCAACTTAGGATGTAAATGTTCTAAACTTGTACACAAATGAATTATCCTCACGATATATAAAGAGAGATTTGGACACATTCACCAACAGAGTGGAAGATTTCAACAAATCCCCTATTACTAATAGGTAAAATTAATAAAGATATAAATTATTTGGACAACACCATTAATAAGCCTGACGTAATGTCAATATATAGCTCAGCATTCAATTGATACTGTCTTCCAAAGCAAAAATGGAACAAATCAAGGTTCTACTAATTCCACTAAACAGGTCTCAATCATTTCAAAGAAATTACTTATAAAATATTCACTGTCTACAATGCAATTAAATTAGAAGTCAAAAAAACAAAGTAAAATCTTCAGATATACGAAAATTAAAACCACAATTCTAAGTAACTCATAGGACGTAGAAAAACTCAAAATGGGAAATACTTAGAATTAAACGGGTTGTCTTTTAATTTTGAATGAAATGGAAAATTATTTCAGTTAAATAAGAATATCGGAATTTCTACTTTGTACTATGAAAAATGAAAGTTGCACTATGATCTTAGATATTATAACAAATGATTAAACAATGATCCATGGAGCTTAGGAAATTGGGAGCATCTACGTAACTTGATTTTAGTTACATTTATCATTTATTTTAGAAAGCAGACAAATAGTGAAATTAAGGTTGTGGACTCTTAGTACTGTACAGGGATTTTAAAGAAAAATGTAACTCTGCTTTACAGATAAGGAAAATTCTGGTTGAGAGAAGTGTCATAAAAATCTTCCACAGCCAGCTGATGTCAAAGCTAGGAGTCTAACCAGGGTCTCCGGATAGCAGAGTGTCACGGATTCAGATGGACATGAGTTCAAGTCTTGTCTCCCCAACGTACCTAGCTGAGACTCAGTTTTCATATCTGTAATAAAAAAAAAAAGTTAATTGGTTAACCACACTTACCTCCAAGTTTGTAGAATTTGTAAAATTGTAAGGAAGTATTATATCTTAGTAAAGAATGTTCATTGTTTACCAGATAATAGCTTTTCTATTAACCAACACTGAGTCTGAGAAACTTGCTTCCATAATTTGAACATAAAACGACACTGTGCACATCTATTTCTCAAAAGGATTCAAGTACAAGCTATATTTTTACATAAATGCTACTTTGCAGAGATGCTAGAAAGTTTGAAATACCCAATGTGAATGTGAAGGGAATGCAAAACAAATATTCTAGGACAGTGATTTACAAAGATTTGGTCATAATTATCTATGATTATCCCTTGACATTAAGCACCTTTCTTTGTTCTCTATTGTCTTCCCTTCTAAAATGAGTATTATGATGAATCTGGCCTCTAACACTTCAATTGTGCTCAGATGCCTGTTTGGCTTGATTTAACACCTTTCTGTATGAGGTCACCTGTGAGCATTAAGCACACCTGGCAGGTAATGATTTTAAAGGAGTTCAGCTATACCAGCAGCCTAGTTTCTCAGTTTATTTTCCAAAACCCAAGGGATTTAGTTAGGGGAGTGCTTCTAGAGACAAGAGGACCTTGTAAGGCTCCCACAGGGTGGCAACTGAAAGATAATTTCTGTCTTATTCTTAAAAACAGAAACCACAAATGGCAGGCGAGATCTCCCAGAATTCTTGGGTGACCCGCCATGGAAACATCTCTGCCATCAGCACAGTGCCTCTGACCTTCTGTCTGCGCCCTGACCTCCAGTGGAACTTACAAATGCAAAGCCTTGGGTCTACCCTGACCAACTGATCCCATATTCCAGATGGAAGCCCCAGGCTTCTATATTTTAGAAGCTCAATTTAGATTCTGATAGGTACCAAAGATTAGGAATTAAGCCCTAAGTTCCCTTCTTTCTAAATCACAGCTCTAATGATGTCATTTCTCTCCTCAAAAACCTTCAATGGCTCCCTATTGCCCCAGGAATTAGGTACTAACTACCTAAGTTGTTATTTGCCTTCCACAATATCATCTAAAAACCTCTATTTCCTTGTCTCATATCCCATAGTCTAGTGACATAAACCCGAGGCTACAAACTGAAGACACTCTAATCTTCTCAAATGCCTATCTGTCAATCAGCTGACGGAGATCACCTGGAGAGCTTATTAAAATGGCACATTTCCAAGGCTGCTGCTGCCACCCTTCCTCGATTCAGTAGGTACAGAAACCTGCCTTTTTAACGAGCAACTGAGGAGAGCCCAGAAAAGGTCTTATCATTACTCTTGCTGATTTTGGTCCTGCTGTTTCCAACCCGGGTGTGCCCTGCCCCGCTTCAGACTCCTGAGGCTTAGCTCAGATCCTCCACTCCATGAACTCTGACTAGCCCTCTAAGGAAACCTCCTTTACACAAGACGCCCATATTTAGCATCTTTTGCCTTTTATTTAATGTCTTTTGAGCTCTCCCTGCTAGTGGATTCCTGAAGAAGGACTCTGTGTCTTTCCCATTTTTCTATTCTCCATAATGCTTAATATAGGGACTGCTTCCAATTTCTTTGGAATTGAATTGAATATGAAAATGGGATGAAGCCGGGGCCTGGCGGAGAGTGTGACGGGCTAAAATGGGTGGCGGGGAAATGGTACCCTCTCAGGGGCTGGCAGGGGCAGGAAGTCGGGCAGGGCTAGGACTTCTCTCAAAACATCAGATCCATAAACCAGGAACTGGAAACACACACATATCTAATGGCAGAGAAAATAACTTTAGCTAAGTATTCAGTGTGCATAAAAGGAGAGAGATATACCAACCCTCAACAGCGGTTATCCCTGTGACTATGGAGGCTTTTCTTTTTCTAGCTCTGATTTTATATTTTTTTCTCTTTTCTTCAGTAAAGAATATTTTATTTTTACGATCATATAAAAAGTGTTTTTTAAAATTAACTATCAGATACATTTCAATTTTGTCCCAAAGTTACTCTTTTAACTGCGGAAGGATTACACGCAGCTTAAATTAGTTCTTTTTAACATTCAATCGGCAAACATTTTCAAAACAACATTAGTTGCCAGGAACTTTGCCAGAGCCTGAGCATACGGATGGATAACACATGGTCCCCATTCTCACAGAACCAACAGGCTGGCTGGAGAGCAGACACATGGGCAGAGCAGTTCAATATTATGTGATAAACGCAGAGACAGAGAAATGCACAGGGCGCTAGAAATCAGCTGGCTGTGCCACCAAACCCCGACCCCACTGGTGGAGGCTTCTTGGATATGAAGAGACCTGAGTGGTTCCAGGAGTTAGTCAACCCCGGAAGGAAAGGATAGGAATTCCTGGTAAAGGAAAGAGCATCAGGGATGAAGGTAGGGAGCATTGTCAGCGCTCCGGGAATGCTTCTGTTCAGTAGGGTTCTAGGAGGGAGCACTGAGCAATGACACAAGAACAAGTGGGTGTCTGCCCCCAGGACCCTTGGCAGTGAAAGGAAGGAGGCTGAAGACAACGTTCTCTATTTTTGTTTCAAAATCTCATTTGGCTACTCGTAGTGGTCTGGGATTTAAGACAATACAGAATATTTAGGCCATAAAACTCCCATAGAAACTTTGCTTCTGTGATAGGTAATTGAGAGGGAAACTCTAAGATTGCAAATCCGATTGCTAATCAAAATCAGCTGTGAGTTCTTGAAAACACACAGATTCCGTGGCCAGCCCAGATGGGATTTTAAAATTCTCAGTTAATTCTAATAATAAATCCTGTTCGGGAACTACTGTTCTAGATTCTCTGTTGTGTCAACTCTTTCTGCCATTAGAATCACCTGGAGAACTTCTTAAGTCTACAGGTGTCTAAGCAGGTCCACCCCCAAAGGGTTCTGGTTCATTGATCTGAGGTGAGGCCCAGGCATCTACATTTAACAAAAAAATTCTCAGGTCACACTAGTGTGCAGTCAGGGCTAAGGACTACTGATGAGTCTGAACTCGATTGTTGCACCAATTAAGATGTACTGGAGGAAGGGAGGGGAGGAAAGAAGGTGCAGAAACTGGCAGGTGGTGGGCAGGGTGGCATGCTGGTTAAGAGCTTCAGCTATGGAATCAGACACGCAGGGTTTGAACTCAGGCAGTTGTAATATATTCATCCAGCTACTTAACCTTTCTGAGCCTCAGTTTCCTCATCTGTAAATGAAGTTGATAATATTGTTGGGTAGTTAAATGCAGGTTAAGTTCTTAGCATCATGAATGTTAAATGTTAGCTCCTAATATTAAGAAGATATTTTAAGCAGGAGGAAATATTAAGTGTTGCTAAAAGCTGAAATAAGATTAGGTCTAAAGATTTCCAAAGAAATTAGCAATATGAAAGTCATGGTAATCTCAAAGAGAGCAGTTTAGGTACAGTGATAGAAACCAAATCCAGAATTTATTCTGAATTTTCTTTCTATATTCATTTAGATCTCCAGAAAACTTTGAACTTGGACTATGTAACTTTACTGTCTGGTAGAAAGCCCTTCACATAATTTTAATATTATGTCCGCATTTTTATTAAGAACTAATAAATGAAATGACTGCATGAAAATATTTAACATCATACCCTCCGTTTTCAAAAAGAACCATTATTTTAAAATGGTTACATGTGTAAGACCCGTGCGCTTTTCATGAATCTGCTCTCAAGGACCTCATTATTATGTAGTATAATGACCCCTTAATTCTTTTTCTTCTTAGGGCTCAGAGCCAGGATCTTTCCCCCAGTAGAAGAGCTTAGCACGCCTGGGAAGCAGCACAGGTCACCGCAGGCATTGGCCCTGACCTCCACACTTTATCCAGCCCACCCAGCCTGCTTCCAGTCTCGCCTCTTCCCTGAAGCGGATCCTTTGCTTAGGTTCCGTCCTTCCTCTCTGTACATCCTCACGCTGGGTATTTGCATGTTCCTCTGCCTTCCAAGGCCACTGAGGCATGCACACAGGCTCCTCTTGCCCTTTGCTCCCTGCACAGTCAGGGCAGTGGAGATGCCCCACACCCAGACTGCAGTAGCGATCAAGCCCAGATACCTGCCTAGAAGGTGCCATTTCCCAAGGCGCAAAATTGATGGGTCCAGAGGACCAACATTAAGGAAATAACTAAAACCAAAGCAAAACCCCTAGTTTTGACACACTAAAAAAGACATTTAAAATGGCAAGTATTTTGCTACCTACAAAATTTGCACATGGGGCAGTATTATATGGCAAAGAGCTCAATTTAACCTAGACACGCTGATTACTAGCATGTAGAATGGCATTTATATACTTTGACAAAATAGGAAGCTAATTAAGGGAGACATAAAAAGTTAGAGTTTAATATTTGTCAGACTGCCTAACTCTGCAAAAACAGCTTACGTGAAAAGGAAGCAAGCTGGAAACTGCCTGACCTGTTTATGTTAAATCAGCCTTCCTAAGACTGTGTTACTAATGAAAGCAATTTGTCCATCAGATCTTTCACCAAAAGATCAATTACTTCTTAGGATATGCAATAAATAAGCGTTGGTTTCATCTCTCAAATCAGTTTCACACTTCTAAATAAGTGGCATTTTGACATCTGCTATTTATTAATCAGAGCCGTAAAAATAAAACTTCAGCAGGTCAAAAGTAGATTTGTATTTGGGAATCCAAAGACAGCGACTCTATCTCAATGAAACACAGAGTTGGCTGCCTTATGAAATTAAACATTTGACTTAGAAAATAAATTTTAAAGAAATTATAAACCCCTCTGCATTTGCTATGTATGCTTGTACTAAATAAAAAGCAAATAAATGCATCCTAATTATCATTTTCCATTTGACTAAACATAAACACACTGACTTGCCTTGAAAATTCAACCACATAGTCAGTTGGACACTCTCTTGAAAGCAAATGGTATTTGCTATGTATTTGTATGTCTCAAAACCTTAAGGATCACCCTTAGTACTTCCATCTCAGCTGTTGGTATGACCATGGGCATGACTACCCATACCCTGTAGAAGGGGCCTGATTGCATACAAACACCTTGGGGGTCTTGTTCCAGGTTTGGTACCCTATATCCATTCCAGAATATGTTCACTCTATCTTCTGAGCTGATGACAGACTTCTACTCAGAGACCCAGTTTTTGCTCTCTGCCTGTGCCCTTGAATTGGGTGAGTCTTTTGGACTGCTCCCTTCATTCCTGACTCTACTCTGTCCCTGGATGGTGTGCTTAGTTTTCTCTTTGCTCTTCTTGGCAATCAAAGGCTAGACCCAGTGCACTTCTGGGCCTGCCATCAGCTCCTGGTATCAGAATGAAAGACCCCCTGCTCAAGCTGATATATATCAAGTATATATCAAACTCCCCAAGTGGGTGAGCGAAAGGGCCTTACATTTTTACATTCTTACACACACACACACACACACACACACACACACAACAAAGGGATGAGCAAGAATATCCTGGGATAACAATTGCTTCGAATTCAGCTTCCTTTCCTGTCCCTATGTCCCCACCCTCCCTCTTTACACCTGATTTCTCCCACTCTCCTCCTTTAGGCTCTTACTCTATCAATTAGCTGTTCTCTGTTTTGTCTTCAATATTTCCTTCTTTACTTCCTCCTTATTTTCTTATCACCACCTTATTGCTGTCATTAGTATGACCTGCATGACCCAAATCTTAATGTCGTCTTTAATTTCTTCTTCTAAAAGCTCCTCACATCCATTTAATTGTTGCCTATGGGATGGAAACTACCTCTTTCCATTCACAGCCTAGAAGTCCTTCAAGGGACCTGAAATTCAGCTTTCTCATAGCGAATTCATTTTCCCCTCAAATTAAAACTTCTAGTCTCCTACTTTCAGTTTATAGTTTTGTCTTAATCATCTATACCAAAAAATTGGGAATCAGATTTGACTTCTTCATTATACTATTAGGTACCAACTGATATAGAGTCTGAATCTAAAATACCATATTTTTGCTTCCTCTTTCATCCCCACCTAAATCTTGTCGTCGCATCACCGACATTATAATTGATGGTCCTGGTGAGATCACTGCTCTGCTCGACACAGGTAGCCTTAAACAGTGACCGCCACGGGGAGCAGACCCCACTTTCCGCCATTCCGCTCCACCCTGTGTTGGGGCCAAGCCTTTCCTGGTTCCTACCTGCACAGCTGGAATACAGCAGTGACTTTTAGTGATGCTTCAGTGAGAGAGGAGAATAATGGAAGCAGGGTGTTTTCACCCACTGGACACTGTGGGAACAGCACCTAAGTTGTTTCCGGGTCTACCAGACACGTTTGAGAACCAGTAGCATCTGGTTCTATGGCTACAGCAAGGCAATCTGGATATTTCTCAAAGTGTGGATTATTAGATAAATACCAAAACAACTCTATTAACTGGGTGGAACCCCCCACTCCCCCAGCAAATTTTGTGAGTATTACGTGAAGCCGTATAACTCTCATTTACCTAGACGGAGAAAGGGGAGTTCTGTTTTTATGTTTACAGACCAATATTCCAAAAACCAGTGCTACATTAACCTTTTCAAAGTTGGGAGCCGATTTATCTATGAAGAGTTTTCAGATTTCGCTTCTTTGGCTCTGTTGGAAAGGCTTTGGACATTTGCAAAGGAGAAAGTACATTGACATCTTTTATCAGCTAAAAAGAACTGTCAAGGGAAAGCCTGTAAGCTATTCTCCTTCACAGATGCCCTTAGCAGATTAAAAGGTTACATTGAACTTCATAAAATTCATGCCCTTATGCCTATCTAAGGAAAACACCCCCAAATCCAGCCCTGTCAATATTCCCACAGATGCCCTTGCGCCCAGGTTACTGAAGGATAAGACCGACTCTAGAGAGTTTTAGCATTGGAACAACCCAGAAGGTTGGACTAATCTCTCCCAGCGTTGCTAGAAGGTTCCAAATATTACTTAATGAAAGCTGCCTTAAAATGTGACCAACATTAACACCCTGAGGCAGTTTTCTTTCACCAAATTCCAGGAGTTGTATTAGAATGGAGATTCAGAGAAAGCACAGGAAGTCAGATGTCTGCTGTAGGGGTTCCTCAAAAGAGCCCTTTTGGGCCATTTCTAAAGAGAAACATAAGATCAGAAAATGCCTAAGGGCAAACACTACTTGTTGTCTTATTGTCACCCCAGGTATAAGTCCCATTTTTAGAATTTTCCTCCATAATTCAAACTCTGTTCTTTCAACTGAAGACAAGATATTTCAGGCTATGATGATTGTAACAGTCAACGGAACAGAATTCTTCCCTAGATTAAGTGTCTTCCAATTTATAGCAAGTCTATTACGCAGCTTGATTGGATACTGGGGGTTGGGAGATTAGTATTTTACTGTAGTTACATGGAAAGTATTGCCGCACTGCAGCCCACTCCCAACATTTTTCTTTTCTCTTATTAAAAACTTCTTTTGGGCCCGGCCCCATGGCCAAGTGGTTAAGTTCGCATGCTCTGCTTTGGCAGCCCAGGGTTTTGCAGGTTTGGATCCTGGGCGCACACATGGCCATGCTAAGGCGGCGTCCCACATGCCACAATCAAAAGGGCCCACAAATTAAAAAAAAGTATAAAACTATGTACTGGGGGGCTTTGGGGAGAAAAAGGAAAAACAAAATCTTAAAAACAAACAAACAAAAAACTTCTATTACTTTGTTAGTATTTTATATATTCATTGTAGAAAACAATAGGGGATAGAAATAAGCAAAAAGAAAAATATCACCTATGGAAACACTATCCTGTTATCTTGGCTAATATTTTGATGTATAATATTTTGCTGTATATTATTTTAGTATAAAACATTCTAATTTTTGTTTATGCAAATACATGATGTAAATTTGTATTAAATATTTTAAAATAAGACCTTTTTTTCAGTAATATATTAAAACCATCTCTTCAAATCAAAATGTAATCTGACATTAAAATTCTTAACGACTTTACAGTGCTCCTGGTTATGTTATATCTTTAATCGTTTAACCAATTCTCTACTGTTTAATAATTTGGTTAGATATCAACAAAGATAGGCTGGGGTATGCTGTGGTAACAACTGACTCCTGAATTGCAGTAGCTTCAAACAAAGTTTATTTCTTGTCATGACACATGTCCATTGTGGGTTAGCCAGGGGCTCTGCTTCACATGACTGCACTCCAGGACCCAGGCTGATGCAACAGCCACCATGGGATTCCAGCTTGCAGTGAGAAAAGCAAAGGGAGCTCCACAGGATGCTGCGTGGGTAAGGAGTGTTCTGCTCCTCAGGACTGATTGGCCAAGACTTGTCACATGGCCCCACCCAGACACAGGGAGGCAAGGAAAAACAGTCCCACCATGTTTTCAAAACTATCAAGACTCAGTTGTACTACATTGTTGAAAAGTAAATTAGAAGTGAGTAAGGAACTGGAAAAAGAGTGGCAGCATTTATGACACACATTTTAAGAGAAAACTCAAGTCCAGGAATGCTGAGAACCTGGGAAATCAACTGCTGAGTGGCTGAGTCAAGACTCGTATGTAATGTGACTGGGATTGAGAGAGGTGGAGTCGGTCACAGTGCTCGTTGGGGAAGAAAAACCCATCCACCCTTTCTATATTTTCCTTCAAAATTCTTTTTCCTATACACTTAATTTCTCTCATTGCTTTGATTTTTTAGAAACTATTATCACCAGAGAAAATTAGTTAATTCATAAATCACAGCCTGAGACTTGTTTCATGAGTATTAAATCAGCCTTCAACCTCTGGGTGCATAATTTCCAACTTTTTGATTACATTTAATTACAGCAATAAAAATACTCTTCCTTTAGGGTTTTAAATTTAGCATATTTTCCTTCTTGAAAAATTCTATTTTCAGAGGCAGAATGATAAAACATTAATACTATTTATCAAGAAATCTCAGATTGAGCTGTATTCTGAGCATTCCAGGACAACTGGCTTCTGTTGGTTGAGTTTATTGACTTAGTTCTCTCCTGTTCTCAGTAAATTTATTGAAATTTTTTCTCTTGTTCTATGAAATATTTTAATTTTGACTTTTAAACTTTTTTATCTTCAAATTTTCTCATGTAGAATTCTAGGCTTTTTACTTATATCTTGTTTTATTATCAACTTTCTAGTTCAGTATTGAACATTTTTACTAAAGCAAAATCAATACTTAAGTTCAAATTTGGGTCTTTCTCATCATTCAGATTTTTAAGCATATATACTAATACCTAATATCTTTTTCGTGATCATAAAAGACAATTTGGAAAGCACAAAAATATTTTAAAACAACAAAAATATTATCCATGAGGCTACTAACTAGGAAAAAATGCTGTTAATATTTTGCATGTATTTTCCAGTACTTAAATTTTTAAATAGCCGAGATTACAGCATCAATTAAAATGTTGTATTATTTTTTACTTATAGGCATTTTCTTACATTGTAAACATTTTTGTAAATATAATCTTAATAGAGGCATAATATTCCATTATATGACCATGCCAAATTAGTTTCTTTCATTTTGAGTATTTAGGATAGTTTTAGATTTAAATTATATAACAATTATTTTTTTAATTAATATTTTATGCATACATCTTTGGATGTCTTTCTTTTTCCTTATGAAAATCTTAAATGTGTAAAACAGAGGTGCACACGTTTTTAAGGTTACTGATGCTTATTTACAAATTTTCTTCTAAATGGATTACACTACTAGATGAGAGTGCCTATTTCACTCTACCAGGACAACAATGAATACTATTTTTAAGGTTATGCAAATTAGATTAGTAAATAATGAAATAAATGGCTTCAATTTCCAGTTCTCTGACTACTAGTTAATCAACTGTGATATGCTTTTAAGCAATTTGTATTTCATCCTTTACGAATTATTGCTTATATCTTTTGCCCATTAGCAACGGAACACTAAGATCCTAATATTTTTCTTTTAGTCTTGTGTGTGCGCTTTACATCTGAAAAATGCTCCCCAGGGATCATAACGGTGAAAAACATATTTTCCTAGATGGTTGATTGTTTTAAAAATGCGTGCAGGCCATGGCTTCTGTCCAGAGGAAAGACAGTGGTACCTCCTTCACAGAGAGACCTTGCCTGTGGCCCCGCCCCTCGGCCCCTTGCTGGCCCCACCCCTCGGCCCCTTGCTGGCCTCTTCCCGGAAGAGACTGCTGGTATCAAGGGGACACACACAACCCCTCTCCCGGTACAGCCACCTGTCCTACTTCCAGTGGCCTCTGTGAGTCTCATGGTGGTGTCCATCCTTGTGGACTGCGGCAGGTGCCTCCTAGAGCCTCTGCTGCCCTGTGATATCACACCCCTCTTAATCCGCACCTGGCCAAGGCCAGGTTCCAAATTTATTAAAGATTTGCTTTAACAGGCAAAACCCCCAAAACATTCAATTTGGATATTACGGAGTGACATGCATTTGGGTTCACTAATGGCGGCTTCTGCTGTGATCAGTCTGCTCTCAAACCCATCCCATAAACTTTTTTCAGACACTATTTTTTTCCATTCTGGGATGTCCATTTGATTCTTTTTAATAGATTCCAATTCTTTGTTGACATTTTCCGTACTTTCATCCATTTTGACCATCTCTTTCTCAACACTATTTAGCATATTTATAGCATGTTGGAGTTCTTGTCTACTATTTTAAGATTAAAGTCCTTGGCTTAGTAATCGATAAAACAAGAATCAGGGAAGTTATAGAAGATTTGAACAATGCAACCAACTGACATTACCTAATTTGTATTAACAAAACTACTCCACCTAACAATTGCAGAATATTCTTTTCAAGGGCACATGAAATATTCATCAAGGTAGACCAAATGATGAACCATAAAAAACGTCCTAATAAGTGTAAAAGGACTAAAGCCATACAGAATATGTTTTCTCATCACATTGTTGAATTAGGAATCAGGAACAAGAAAATAGAAATGAATAAAAGCATAAATCAATGAAGTAGAAAACAGACAAAATACAAAATATCAACAAAGTTAGATGTTGGTTCCTTGAAACAATGAAATTTATAACACCTATCAAAACCATTTTAAAAAGAGAGGAAAAACAGTAAAAGAGGGACATCGCTGTAGATCTGATGGATATTAAAAGGATAACAAGAGGATGTTATAAACTTTATGACAAATTCCACAAGTTAGATGAAACAGACAAGTTCCTTGAAATTCTCTGAAAAACATAAATTATCAACACAAATACAATAAGAAATAGGAAATCAAAATAGGCCAAAATTGGGGCTGGCCCCGTGGCCGAGTGGTTAAGTTCGCACGCTCCACTGCAGGCGGCCCAGTGTTTCGTTGGTTCGAATCCTGGGCGCGGACATGGCACTGCTCATCAAACCACGCTGAGGCAGCGTCCCACATGCCACAACTAGAAGGACCCACAATGAAGAATATACAACTATGTACCGCGGGGCTTTGGGGAGAAAAAGGAAAAAAAAAATAAAATCTTTAAAAAAAAAAATAGGCCAAAATTACTTTGAATTCGATCAAACATTTACGGAAGGAATGACACCAGTAGTACATCAACTGTTTCACAGGGGAGGACAGGAGAAGACAACGTGTCCCAACCGAAGTCGTGAGGCCAGTGTACCAAGACTATGGCACCAAACCTGACTAAGGGGTAACAAGAAAAGAAAATCCTTCATCACAGACTAAACACATAATTAGTCAATCAAATATGGTAATATTTACGTAGAGTAGTACACTATGTCTAAGTGTACTAAGTGTCTAAGTGGGATTTATGCTGAGATTGCAAGGTTTCACATTTGAAAAACAATATTTATTATAATGAAGGAGAAAAACACATCATCATAGATGCAAAAATTCTTTGGACAAAAACCAACATCCATTTCAATACCCACTTCATGTTAAAAACTCTCAGATAACTTGGAAGTGAAGGGAGTTCCCCAATCTGATGAAAGGGATCTATCAAAAAACTACAGCTAACATCATACTTGCTGGTGAAATATTAAACCCTTTTCCCTGAGATTGGAAACAAGGCAAAGAAGTACATAGTCCCCACTTCTTCTCAACATTTACTAGAGATATTATGATTATAAAGCAGAAAATCTCATGAAATCTACCAAGAAATAACCCATTACAAGAACTAAAATAGATTCACAACACCAAATGTTGACAAGGATATGGAACAACTGAGATTCTCACACATTGCTGGTAGCAATGTAAAATAATGTAATTTATTTGGAGAGCTGTTTGACAGCTCTTAAAAATTTAAACACATATCTACCGCATGACTCAACAGTTCCACTCCCAGATGCTAACCCAAGAGAAACAGAAGCATATGTCCACATAAAGACATGTGTGTGAGTGTTCACAGCAGCTTAACTGACAATAGCCAAAAACAGTCTAAATGTCCATCAAAAGGAGATGGGATAAGCCAAGTGTTTCACATTCATGTAACACAACACCCCTCAACAGTGAAACAGAATGAACTCATGATAACAGCAGGATGGGTGATTTTCAAAAACACTGTTTTGAACCAAAAAAGGTAGACAGAAAAGAATGCATACTTAGACATTCATATAACGTCTAAGAAAAAGCCAAATTTATCCGTGGAGATGGAAGTCATAAAGTGGATGGCTCTGTTGAGTGGAATTGACTAAAAAATGGAATGAGGTAAATTCCTGGGGTGGTTGCAATGTTCTGTATTTTGTTTTGTTTTGCTAGTTACCCAGGTACATACAATTGCTAAAACTCATTGAACTGAACACTCAAGATTATGTGCTGGGGCTGGCCCCATGGCCGAGTGGTTAAGTTTGTGTGCTCGGCTTTGTTGGCCCAGAGTTCACTGGTTCTAATCCTGGGCACGGACCTACACACCGCTTATCAAGCCATGCTATGGCAACATCCCACGTAGTGAAACTAGAATGACATACAATTAGGAGGTACAACCATGTGCTGGGGCTTTGAGAGGAAAAAAGGAGGAAGATTGGCAACAGATGTTAGCCCAGGGCCAATCTTCCCCACCAAAAAGACCTGCCTGGCTTTCCTTGCCAGCCTCTGGAACAAGCAAAGCCTGGAAAAAAAAAAAGACTATGTGCATTTTACTTTATGTAAATTATATGTTAATTAAAAAATTAAGAGCGATACAAAATCTCTTCTTCAAAGAGAGATTCTTTTGTAAAAACTGAATCCATCTATAAATATCTACATTTGTTAGACTTTCCTCAATACTTTATGTTCCACTGAATCTCCCAAATAAAAATACCCAGCAGGGGCCGGCCCGGTGGTGCAGCAGTTCAGTTTGTACGTTCCACTTTGGTGGCGCAGGATCCACCAGTTGGGATCCCAGGTGCAGACTTATACACCATGTGTGAAGCCATGCTGTGGCAGGCATCCCACATATAAAGCAGAGGAAGATGGTTACAGATGTTAGCTCATGGCCAGTCTTCCTCAGCAAAAAGAGGAGGATTGCCAGTAGATGTTAGCTCATGGCTAATCTTCCTCAAAAAAAAACAAAAACAAAAACAAAAACAAACACCCATCAGTTCAAAAGAGTACATCATGATAGAGTGCATGTATTTGGATGCAAAAAAAATACTAAAGGACAGTTTCCTTTATTTGCAAAAGAGTTTATAAATATGCTAGCAAATTGTTCTTCTTATTGGTTTCATCTCACTTGGAGAGATTTTATCTATGTATATCATATCTGTTTGTTTTCTTCGCTTATAAAATATTTTCTCCTAGATGAGAACACTTTTATCAAGTTGGATAAAAATACTAAGTAGATATTTGATCAGAAAGAAACTCCTTTTCCTGCAAAATAGTCCACCAGTTTTTTTCTCTTCAAATTGTTTTATAATATATAAAATATAGAGTGATGATATGGGACACAATTAAATAGCAGTTATACATTACAAAGGATAGTTGACAAAATAAATCAATGATATCTCTTGCTTTGTGCCTGCCCCAGTGTTTACATATTTTGGACTAAGAATTGCTCATGTTTGAACCTAAGAGAGGATAGAAACTCCAAGAAATACACTTTTCTTATCAGATTTTCTTTGATCCAAAGTAGAAGGTTACTTTTTCAAGACATCAATTCACCTAAAAGGCTACTTTTTTCTTTTCTTAGCATAAATGTTTGACTAGAGCTTGAATTTAGATGCTGTCAGCCAAGAGGACTAGCTTTCTTTAGCAAGGAAGAATATCTTAGAATTCCTTTCAGAGGAAAACCATTGGGAAATAGATGTGCGCGTATGAGAGTTTTACAATTTTTGTTAAAAACAAAGCTGTCTCTGGACAGTCCCACTTACAAACTATTTCTATAAGTCAATTGTTGATAATAATAGGGGAAAATGGAGTTGGAGGTTGCAGAACAGGTAGGATGATAAAAAATACAAGTGTTTTTGAATTGCTGTCTTCAAAGTGATAAAGGAAGTTGAAGGAGAGTCAGCCTTGGAACTTCATTCTGATTCTTCTGCGTGGTTAAAAGCAGGAACAAATGAAGCCAAGTACAGAATGTCTTGCTTTATTCTGATGTGTTCTGGAATAAAATCATAAGCAAAACCAGCAGTATAACATCAGATGCTGCTTCTGAAATAGGGTTATATGCATTTTTACCTCTGTAGGTGATAAGGTACAAATGAGAAATTCTTTCTTAGCTATCCTGAATAAAGCATATAAAGTAAATGATACTGAATGCTCTTTGTTTTTTCTTTTAAAACATTTTATTGTTTTTGAATTAAAAAGTAAAGTATTTATTGTGATTAGTTCAACAGTGCAAAAATATATACATAATAATTGATAAAATGTATAAATAATAATTGATACACTGCTTTCCTTATCCCCCTGAGATAACCAAAGTTGGACTGGTGTCATGGGTCAAATTCTCCCAGAAGCAAAGCCTGACACAACAATTCAGGTGGAAGTGATTTAGCAAGGATTTACTCCCAGGAGAAAGCAATAAGGAATGAAAAGGGGATAGAAATGAGGAAGGAGCCAGGGAAGAGTGAAATTTCACAGGAAGTTGCAAACTCCACCTGCTCTCGCAGAAAGCTCTGGAGCGTAATTATGCCTTGGGAGTTTGTCTAACAGGATGCAAAGGCTTTATGCTCGGCCCCATACAAAAACCCATGGGGGGACATATAACTCCCAAGTATTTCCAGTCCCTTGAAAATGAGTTGGCTCCAGTGCCCAAAGCAATCTTCTCAGTGTCACAAATGAGTCTTAGCAGCAAAGCACGCTGAAGCCGGGATGGGTGCACAGAGCTGACAAAAAGATCTAGAACATCTAGGTGGGGAACAGACATTGCCTGCTACACCTGGGGTCCGTCCTTCCACGCCTTTCTCCATGCGCATACAAATATGTAAATATATATGTGCATATGTATATATGTATACACATATTTTCATAAACATATATACACATGTACTTCCATATATATGTATATGTGTGTATATATATAAACTTGTGTTTTTTAAATATTTGTCTGCTTATATATACACACACACACTCTTGTGGTTTTGTTATTAAGAAACAAAATATATTATTCATTATTCCTCAACCTGCTTTCCTCACTTGCTCATTCATCATGAACAGATATATCTGTCCAGTTTGATAGATGTAGCACTGATTTGTGGGATTTTTTTGTATGTGTGTGTGAGGAAGATTGGCCCTTGAGCTAACACCGCTTGTCAATCTTCCTCTTTTTGCTTGAGGAAGATTGTCATTGAGCTAACATCTGTGCCAATCTTCCTCTATTTTTTATGTGGGATGCTGCCACAGCATGGCTTGATGAGAGGTGCTAGGTCTGCACCCAGGATCTGAACCTGCAAACCTTGGGCCACTGAAGCGGAACATGCAAACTTAACCACTGCTTCACCAGACCGGCCCCTAATTCGTTGGTTTTAATAGCTGCATAATATTCCATAATTTGGATGAACTATGATTTACCCAACCATTCCCAAACTAATGGGCATTCAATTTTGTTGTTCTTGCCGTGACAGGGAATTGAGACATAAAAAAAACCCTTACTTCCATAGGCTGCCATTTCAAAAATGGGATGGCTAAGTGAAAGGCATGCATGTGCCTTTATAATTTTTGCAGCTAGTACCAGATTTCTTTTCCAAATGGTTAGAGCAAGTCACCCGCCCAGCAGTCATGAGTGAGAACACTCGCTTCCCTGCACGCTCGTCAGCAGCATGGCATCACTCTTAAATTTTTGCAAATACAATAGATGGGAAGGGAAGCACATCCTTGCTTTGGTTTTCGTTTCCCTGACCACTTGAGAGATTGAACGTATTTTCGCATATTTACTGGCCATTTGGACTTCTTTCTTGAGTTACCTATTCATGTACTCGGCTCATTTTTCTATTGGGTTTAACTTTCTGATAAATTTGTAGGTGCTCTTTATAAATTAGGCTCATGAAGCCCTTCTTTTTCATGTGTCTTGTGAATGTTTACTCCAGTCTATCATTAAATAAATAAGTACATCACCAAGTCTTAAGTTTTGTTTAGTCAAAAATATTTATCTTTTCTTGTTGACTTCTGGAGTCTCTCCTAACTCTAAGGTTACAAAGATATTGTATTAAAAATATATATATATTTATTGTTTAACTTTTTGAATTTAAAATCTCTAGGAGTATCTTTTTGGAAAAAGTGTGAAACTTGTTTTCTACCGGAAGGATGATAAATTATTCTAGCACCAATATTTTCAATATTTTCCATTGAAACAAGATACAACCTTGTAATTTATTAAAGTCTCAAGTATTCGTATTGATTTCTGTTTTTTTCTCATATCTTACATTGGTTTACCTATTCCTGCATCAACAAAACTAATAATAAATACTTGTATGTTTACCGATGATTTGTAGTAAATTTTAACATCATGTAAGGTAAATACACAGTCATGTTTTGTAATTTGCATGGTTTTCTTGACTATTTTCAAATATTTACTTTTTAACATGAACTTTAAAATTACTTAATATTGTTCCAAAAATTTCAATATTAATTGAAATTTTAGTAAATACATGTATTTGGGAACAATTTACATTTTTATGATATTAAGTTTTTTAATTTGGAAATAATTCTTATTTGAGGGGCACAAATCATCTATTTCAATAAAGTTGTGTGGTTTTCTTCATATGAATCTGACCCAGTTCTTGTTAAATTTATTTTTAAATGTTTTATGATTTTTGTCACAGTTGTAAATTTGATTTTTTTCCATTTCCATTTATAACTGAATATTGACCAAATTCTTGATTTTAGTAGCTGGATGATTAGGTATAGAAGACCATCATTTGCAATTAAAGATAAGTTGGTCCTGTTTTTATATAGATTTTAAAATTTTTCTTGTGTTAGTGAAAAACATTGTTAAAATAATGCTTATAAAAGGCACCCCTTTCTTTTTCCTGATTTTAATATAAAAGCCTTCAGCCTTTTAGTTACCCTTATGATATTATCAGTTTTTGGTTGTCTTTATCCTATTTAAGTAGTGTATTTCTATCCTGAAAATTCCTACTGTGGATGCTGAATTTCTGTAAATGCCTTTCAGCTACTATTGACATCATACACATTTTTTTCCTCCTCTAGCGTATTAATCTAATAAATTATGTCGATGGGGTCTTAATGTTGAGATATCCTTTGTATTCTTAGGAGAAGCCTTTAGGACATAGTATATTTCTTTTTTTTTTGGTATACTAGATTTGATTTACTAATATTTTATTTGTTTTTTGGAAAATATATTTTTTAAGTATATTTATAAATGCAGAAATATTTCCATATTTTTCTACGTTCTAGAACAGCTTAAGTAGTTGTTTCCCTCTCAAGCACTTCCTATATCAAGTACCAATTTGTCCTGATTCTGGCGGCCGACAGGGGTTGAGGCTGGTGTTCATAAGAGCCATAGCATTGGTCCTCTTTGTATATTTATCCTTACCCATTTTCTTCTTCCTTTTAGTATCTAGTCTGAAAAAAAAAGGAGAGTCTTGAGATTATTTTCCTATAAATTTGTATGAGACATTAGGTAAATAGTCAATGATGACGCCTAACTTTCAAATTCATGAGGGAAAAGTGCAAATTTTAAATTTTCTTCTTTCAGTCAAGTGTGATTCACAAAAATGAAAATGCTAACACCAAGGATACTTAAAATCTGTGTTAAGAACATTCAAGAAAGAGGTGCACTCCTCTTTAGAAAGGTCGCTGTTGCAGGCTGGACTCCTGGGAAAGCCGCCTCCGAGACGGAAGTAGGTTTCCTAATCTGGCGATCAACACCTGTTGGAGACGGAAGTAAGCAGGGCTGGGCAGAGGCAGAATTTGGTTCAGGATGCAGTGTCAAGAAAGGCATAAGCTGACTTCACAGAAAGCTCAAAGCCGGCCAGCCTGTAGAGCTGTCAGCGGGGACAAGGAGCCTGGGCTTTATAGGCCCTGCAGGCTGCCTCAGGGGAGCTGGGGACATGGGGGAAGGGGCTCTTCAGCAGAGAGCAGTCCCTGGGGAGCACTGTCAGCTGACAGCATCCCAGCAGCTGGGGAGTGTCTTTCAGCCCTGAAGGGGCGTTCTTGGTGGTGCATCACAGCGTTCACCATAATTAACAGACGCCAAAAAGCCAGCTCTCGTTGTATCCTCGCATGGTGAAAACAGAGTGAGAGAGCTCTCTGGGTCTATTTTACGGGAGCACTAATCTCACTAGTGAGGGTTCCGCCCTCATGACCTAATCACCTCCCAAAGGCCCACCTCCTAATGCCATCACAAGGCGGTTAGGATTTCAACATGTGCATACTGAGTGGACACAAACATTCAGTCCGTAACAGAAAGTTCAGAATAAATAATAAGGGGAAAATAAGGGAACAAATAGGTCTCCATGGAAACAGAAATCTTATCTGGAGGAATTAAGAATACATAGACAGGAACACTGAACCACTATCAATAATCTTTTATTTTTTTAAAGATTGACACCTGAGCTAACATCTGTTGCTAATCTTCATTTTATTTTTCCCTTCTTCTCCCCAAAACCTCCTCCAGTACATAGTTGTATATTCTACTTGCAGATCCTTCTGGTTGTGCTATGTGGGACGCAGCCTCAGTGTGCCTTGATGAGCAGTGCTGGGTCTGTGCCTGGGATCTGAACTGGCAAAACTCTGGGCCGGCAAAATGGATGGTGTGAGCTTAACCACTTGGCCATGGGGCCAGCCCCCTCAATAGTCTTTTAAATATCAAGAAAAATATAAATGGTATCTTATGAATAAATGTTTTTCAAATTTTTAAGTGAAATAAAAAGCGGATTTAGAATCCTACAAAATGGTAAAAGATTTTTCTTAAAGAATTTCTCAATGGATTAAAAATCACTTATACCCATTTAGAGAATAATATAGAGATCACTAATAGCTAGTGTATGACTTCAAGAACAAATAATACCCCTTTTTTGGGGGAGTTGCTAAGGATAGAGAGATCTTTGCCTTTGAATATCTTCCTATCTAATAAGATGGCCAGTTTTTTTCACTGAATAAAGGGAAACCTTATATTTGGTTTGGGATCTTGTAATTAGACCTACCTTAAAAATAAGTCTCCTTTGTAAATGAGAAAAGCTTTCAAATATTCTGGTGATTACGTATTAAACTCAGGCTGTTTATTGAGTTTCTGTTTCATACAAACATTCAAACAAGATTACCAAATCTGGGTGGGATTGATTTTGTTTTTCTGTTGCATTGCAAACACCACCAACCTCACAGAGGAGTGCACTTTATTTAGAAGATATTGGAGGCAGTGTTTTCATATTTCAAAACTTTTTTCCGGCAAGAATTGAACATAATAAAAAATATGAAAGTGATGCAGTTTCTGTACCCAAACCTCCCAGTCTTATAAACCTTCATAACATTTAAGACAGTGAATAGTTTGAATTTTCCCATTTTACACTCTTAAAAAACTGTCATTTATGTAATAACCCATTGCTTGCTTTATATGAGCCTGTTTCCTTCTTTTTTCTACTTTTTATTATTCCATGTGTACAATGTTTCTTGCCTATCGATTTTTCTCACTCAATATTTCTTCATATTCTCCTCTCAGTCTCCTTTTAGTTTGATATCAAGAACTTAAAACTCAATGTGAAATTCTGACTCTTGTAAAACCTCTACCCAGGGAGACTTCTCTCCGATCTCTAATGCTCTCTGGTTTCTACTATTTTATTGGTTACTAAATTAATGAACAAAAAGACCTAAGAGTACTTTAGTTCTGCGTTCAATAGCATAATCTTGAAAATATAAACAAGAGTTAAGGCAAAGGTATAATTTATAGCAAACTATATTCAATTACTACATAGCACCAAATCCAAGGTAGTTATAATTATCTTAATACAATCAAAATGCCTAGCTCAGTGTTTTGCACGTAGTGGCCACTCAAAAGCTGTGTTGAACAAATAAATGAATTCATTAAAGCAGTTCCTGCTACTGCTTCTTGAACACTATCGATTTTAGTCTGCACTATTTTGTAACGAAAACTATATTTAAAACTAATAAACAGCCTTTTGTATAACACAAAATGATGCTCTAAGTAATCTGAATTATTGGTTTCTTTATATGTAGGAAACTTACCAACCATTTAAAACAGTTCCAAAACCTTTGAAATGGAGAGTTTCAGCCATGTCATAGAGACTTCACAAGATATTCTGCTTATGACTATGGTCCTTTTGACACTGTATTTACATAAGAAGAAAAAAAACAGAAGGTTTGATGGTTTTTTAAAAAGTCTTCCACATTTAATAACTAAATTTAGAACTAAATAAAGTCTTAAATACATCCACTTGTTTGAACTAAATATTTGTCCTGAACAAACAGGAAGTTAAAAGGCTGGACCCAGATGTGTGATGTCTGCTTCATGTAGGATGGTGTCGTGTTAAGCGGTTAGGTTTAGGGATAGTTAGAAAGATGAAAATTAGAATCTAGGAATATGAGCCAGATATGGTACAGGCACTCTTAAGTCAAATTTTGTCATCTGTAATAATCAGTGACTTTTTCCCTGTCTTAGTTAGAATCCTTTGAGTACCAGTAACAGAAACCTACTTAAAGTAACCTAAGTTTTTTTTAAAAAAAGGAGACTTTCTCAGACTATTGAAATGCCTCCCAGGGCAAGTAGTGGCTTTGAGCCTCCCAGGGCACTAGAAGCAGGAAGAGAAAAGTCAACAGGTAGCTATTTGTTTTAGGGGAATTCTTGGCCAGATCCCAGCAGACATATCCCTTTTTGAGCTATACTGCAATGAAGTAACTGTTTTTTCCTTTTATAAAGTAGAAAGTTAGTGATTTAGAATTGTAAGAAATCGACAATTGTTCCAGAAGTTTTTCAACAGGGATTGCTTTATTATCTTCTCAGGAATGTATTACATAATGAATAGTGTTCTCAAGAGAACACCTGCATAACGGCACAAAGACTTTCCCTCTCAAAACATTCTGCATCCTGATCACTGGGGACAAAAGGGTTCTGCACAATAGGACTAACATCAAGCTTCCCCCGATTTTCTCAAGAGGGATCAAGTTAGTGGTCCATACGTGGGGACTAAAGTTACTTTTCTCCAGACTATCTTGCCTCCCCCAACAGCCATCAAGGGGAGCTCCAGATGCCACACTCCTTATCTCCTACACTCGCTGTCTGTCTGTCTTTGGAGACGATCTCATAAGCTCTTATCCTGTTCTGTCAGGCACTGGAAGAGAGCACCCGGTGGCTTAGTGCTTGGTCCTCGCTCTTTTCTATCTGCTCCCACTGTCTGGGGTCTCCTCCAGCTAGGGAGTTCCATATCTGGTTGGAATGTAGCAGAGTATAAGAAGGACTTTTCCTCTCATGTTTCCAGCCAGGGGAAAAAATGATAAACCAAAATTAGAGTTTTTTCATAAAGCTTTGAAATGTGGACTCAAAATAAATTTCAGGGGAGATGAAGTCATCATAGGTGAGCTAAGAGTCACAAAAGTTTCATTTCTGGAAACAGGTGCACAGTCTGGGTAAAGTAAGCAGAGAAGCAGAAGAGACCATCCGTGATGACAGACATTCGAATAGTGGTTTTCTTACTGGTTGAAAGGGTTTGACTGGAAAGGAGCACAAGGGAACTTTCAGGGGTGATAGAAGTATCTTGATTTGGGTTTTGCCTACACAGAGTATACATTTTTCCCACCTCATCAAACTGTGTTTTTGAGATCTGTACATTTCACAATTAAGTTAAAAAAAATCAAGAGAGATGCCTGAAACAAACATGGCGGAATGGTAATGGTTATTGAAGCTGGTGGTGAGTGCTTGGGGATTTGATATACTGTTGTCTTTACTGTTTTATTTAAAACTTTCCGTATGAAAAGTTGTTAAAAGTTAAGTCAGATTATGTCTCTTCTCTGTTCGAAACCCAGAGTAAAAGCCGAGTCCTTATAATAGCCTATTAGGATCCACAAAACTCTGTGAGAACTGGCCCCCCTCATTATCTTTCTTGACCTCATCCCTTATTGATCTCTCCCTCCCTCATCCTCTACAGCCGTACACTCCAGCCAGTCCTGGCTGTTCCCTGAAGGTTCCAGGCATCTGCCCACAGTTACGTCTTTGTATTGCTTGTTCCATCTGGCTGTTGTTCCCTTTCTCCACATACAACCCTGCCCAATTCCTTCTCTCTTTTAATTCCTTACAAAAATATCACTTTCTCAATTAAGTCTACCTTCATGTCTACATTTTAAAATGCAAAACCAACCCTTCTCCTCCCTTTGTTTTTTTTCAAAAGCATTTGCTACCTTTTAACACACATATACTTTACATATTTATTATTTTTACTCTTTCTCGGTCCCCTCTTAAATGTAAGCTCCATGGGGTGAGGTGGGGAGAGAAGAGAAATCTATGTCTGTTTTATTTACGATCATATTCCAAGTGCCTACAACAGTATCTGGCACATAATTGGTGTTCCATAAGCATTTGGTGAATGAATGAATGGTTTTTCAACCTTATTCTGTGAAGTTTCCTTCCTTGATAAGCAGTGAAGGTTTCCTATCCTCCATTTTTGGAGAACATACAAAGAATGATTCCTCCATCCTCGAGATTTGTGGTCACAACCAGGACAATCCTCCCACAGGAGTCTATCATGGACATTATTGTGAATGATGATATCCACTTAATAACTTTTCTTTGTCAGTTGTCATTGAAAGGAGAACTTATAGAAATATTAGAAAATATCAAGCATGCAAATATTGTCATGTCAGAACAAAATATAAAGAATTAAAAAGTAGGGGGCTGGCCTCATGGCAGTGGTTGTTTGCGTGCTCCACTTCGGTGGCCCAGGGTTTCGCTGGTTCAGATCCTGGGCATTGACGTGGCACCGCTCATCAAGCCATGCTGAGGTGGCGTGCCACATAGCACAATCAGAGGCACTCACAATTAGAATATACAACTATTTACTGGGGGGCTTTGGGGAGAAGAAGGAAAGAAAGAGAGAGAGAAAGAGAAAAAGAAAGAAAGAGAGAAAGAAAGAAAGAAAGAGAGAGAAAAAGAAAGAAAGCAAGAAAAAGAAAGAAAGAAAGAAAGAAAGAAAGAAAAAGATTGGCAACAGTTGTTAGCTCAGGTGCCAATCTTTAAAAAAAAGAATTAAAAAATAATGTTTTCGTTTTTTTACCTTGTGTATTAGTCAGGGTTCTGTAGAGAAATAGAAAGAGATATCGGGTTTGTGGAATTGGTCCATGCAATGTGGAGGCTTGGTATAGCTAACACATGTAGAGTAGACCAGCAGGCTGGAGGCTCAGGGAAGATTTGCAGTCTGAGTCCAAAGGCAGTCTGCTGACAGAATTCCTTCATGCTTGGAGGAAGTCAGTCTATATTCTATTAAAGCCTTCAACTGATTGGATGAGGCCCACTCACATAATGGAGGGCAATCTGCTTTCCTTAAAGTCTACCAATTTAAATGTTAATCTCATCCAAAACATCACCACAGAAACATCAAGAATAATGTTTGACCAAATACCTAGGCACTGTGGCCCAGCTAAGTTGACAAATAAAATTAACTATCGTACCTTGTTGCAAATTGTACAAATTGTCCTTTGTGGCATAAACTTTCCAAACCTTAGGCTGTTGCTCTACCAACAAACCCTCCCAGTGAGAGTTCAGCAGGACCATTGCTTTTCTCAAATAAACAAAAGGATTCGTTCTCTTCCCGTGTTTATTTATCCCTGTTGCTCTCTTGAAAAAAGAGAAAATCTCTCTCTCTTTTGTATAGTCTTACTCTCTTCTTGTTTTTCTTTTTCTCTCTTATGTTCTGGTTGTTTGAAAAAATTATTTTATTGAGGTCATATTGGCTTATAACACTGTGTAGATTTCAGCTGTGCATTATTACATATCAGTTTCTGTATAGGCTGCATCGTGTTCACTACCAATAGTCTAGTTTCTATCCATCACCGTACATATGTGCCCCTTTAGCCCTTTAGTTCTTCCCCCACCCCCTTCCTTTCTGATAACCACTAATCTGTTCTCCTTATCTATGTCTTTATCTTCCACAAGTGAGTGCAATCATGCAGTGTTTATCTTTCTCCACCTGTCTTATTTCACTTAACGTAATATCCTCAAGGTCCATCCATGTTGTCACAAATGGCACGATTTTGTCCTTTGTTTATGGCTCAGTAGTATTCTATTGTATGTATACCATATCTTCTTTAACCATTCATCTGTTGATGGGCACCTCGGCTGCTTCCATGTCTTGACTATTATGAATAATGCTGCAATGAAATAGGGATGCATAAGTCTCTTTGAATGATTGATTTCAAGTCCTTTGGATAAATAGCCAGTAATGGGATAGCTGAATCACATAGTATTTCTATTTTTAATTTTTTGAGGAACCTCCATACTGTTTTCCATAGTGGCTGCACCAGTTTACATTTCCACCAGTAGCGTGTGAGGGTTCTCTTTTCTCTACCTCCTCTCCAACACTAGTGATTTCTTGTCTTGTTAATTATAGCCATTCTGATGGGCATGAGATGATATTTCATTGTAGTTTTGATTTACATTTCCCTAATAATTAGTGATGTTGAGCATCTTTTCATGTGCCTGTTGGCCATCTGTATATCTTTGGAAAAACGTCTGTTCATATCCTCTGCCCAATTTTTGATTGGGTTGTTTTTTGGTTGTTGAGTTGTATGAGTTCTTGACCTATTTTGGAAATTAACCCCTTGTTGGCTATAGGATTTGTGAATATTTTCTCCCAGTTGGTGGGTTGTCTTTTCGTTTTGTTCATGGTTTCCTTTGCCTTGCAGAAGCCTTTTAGCTTGATGTAGTCCCATGTGTTTATCTTTTCTTTTGTTTCCCTTGCCTGAGTAGACATGGTATTCGAAAAGAGTCTTAGCAGTCTAAGCATATTTTCTCCTAGGAGTTTAACAGTTTCAGGTCTACTGTGTGTCAGGCACAATGATAAGGCCTTTACACGCATTGGTCTTATTAAATTCTACCCCCCAAACTGTGAGCTAATATGAGGATTAAAGAAGTTTAATAACTGGACTGATGTTATGTTAGGGAGGATTAATGTAAAATTAAACCTAAGTTTTTTTTTATCTCATGGGCTGAAGTCTCCATTAGTAAGCTTTATTGCCTTTCAGGTTCTTTGTTAATCAGCGTTGCTTCCTAATGCCTAAGGTCTGTCAATTCACCACTGAACATCTTTTTGTGCCAAAAAGTAGGACAGTGCTTAATGAATGATAGGAAATAAGTCAAAAGTACACAGGAGCTGGTTTTCAGTGGTCAAATCTTGGGAAATTTGAGCATCAAATAAAATAATGATAATAAAGATTATGTCATTGAAAAAGATAAAAATTAGGAGTCAATGCTAATATAAATAAATAAATAAATGGAGGAGAGACAAGGGAAAACTTTTCCTAGTTTAGAAAGCCACTTAATACATGTACAAAGAATGACACAATTAGAAAAGCACCATTTGACAACCATCAGAAGAAGAATAGATTTAGGCAAGAATCATCAATAGATACTAAAACTAGTGGGAGAAAGTTTTGGGGAACAATAGGATATTAACATGGTCTCAATGTATCTCTCTCCAAATTACTTCTTAATTACAAGGAGAAAGACGGTAACCTGACAGTGGAGAAAACTCGCAAATACCTTCTTATCCAAGTGATCAAGAGAAATGACAACGTAATGGAAAAAACTGACATCATGTGACTCCTGTCAGATGCACTGAGGACAGAGCATCACTTCTGTGATATTGCTGCCAAAAACACATAAGCTGAATCTAATCATGAGTAAATTGAATAAATCCAAAGTGAGGGGGATTTCCACAAAATAACTGGCCTGTTGACCTTTAAAAGTGTCAGTTGTCATGAAAGATGGGAAAAGACTGTGGAAATTCTCCAGACTAAAGGAAACTAAAGAGACGTGACATTTGAATGCAATGTATGGTCTGGTATTTTCTTATACTATAAAGAATAAGATTAGGTCACTCAATGAAATTCGAATAGTTCTGTATTTTAGATAGTAATATGGAATCAATATTAATTTCCTGATTTTAATAATTATATTCTGGTTAAATGAGAGAATGTTCTTATTTTTAGGAAATATACACTGACATATCTAAAGGGTGATGGAATGATGTGTTTGTAACTTTTTCTCAAATGGCTCAGAAAAATAATTTAGTATAGATAAAAAGAAGAGAACATGGGCAAAGAGGTTAACATTTGGAATGTCTGGGTGAATTCTTTGTATTATTCTTGAGCCTCCTCTGTAAGTTTGAGCTTATGTCAAAATATAAAATTAAAAGGAAAATAACATTTCATCATAGAGAGCCAGATCTACTTTATAACCATATACATGTTGGGTTATTTTCTAGTTCATAAACCTAGATTTGAGACATCCCATCAAAGAACATGTGGATTTCTATTTTAATGTCAAATTACTCTCCAGAGTTATTGCATCAGTTTACATTTCCAGCAGTGTAGAGAGTTCCCAAACTTCTATAAGTTTCCCCAAATCTGATACTATTACATTTAAATGTTTGCCACTCTGATAATTATGAAATAGTATTTTGTTATTTGGATTTGCATGTCTCTGATTACGCTGATGTTTGAACATACTTTCAATGAGCTTTTCATTCATGGATTGTCTGATATATCTTTTGCCCATTTTTAATGTTTTTGTCTTTTCTTATTGATGAATAGAGAACTATTCATAGTTCTCTGTGTACAAATCTTGATTTTTTTATATGTAATGTTTTTAAAAATGTGTACGCATATTCATCTAAAAATTTTTACCTTTGAGGGTCAGAATAAGAGTATGTAGGCTGGAAATGTCAATTGAAGCTCACCATTCATTAGTCGTGTGTTGAAATGTGCTTGGAGGAAGCTTGAAGTATCGCCATGCCACTTTGCAGCTCATTTCAATAGTAGCACTCCTCAGAAAATTTTTAAAAAATTTTCATCAAAACTTCCTACTCCCTGATTCTAAATTGTGCAGTAAAATAGCCTCAACAACGTTTTCAATCCTGAAAATCCACTAGAATAATTCACTTCTAAGTCTATCCTTTGCCTCTTGGAAGACATTTTTAGATAAGGCTACAAGAAGTATGGGATTTTGTCTCAAGGTGTGTGTCCCACCTACTCACAACTTCACGGAAAATTAATACAGAAAACTGGTGTAAACATGGCGGCTTGATTATTGCAGGTTTAAAGAGACATAAGAAACCCAGCAGAGTTGTTTTGGAATGCAAGCCGATTGATCTTTATCTTTTCTAAAAGACGTAAATGTAATTTAAGAAACTTGTCCACAAACTGAAAGAAAATTTGCAAAGGATGGTAATGACCACCTTCAACACTGTACTGCTAAATTAAATATGACATTAATGGGAGCCATTTAACGCAGTTCAGCTCTGCTCTGATGGCCATTTTAATTGGATTGCTGCTGCTGCGAATAAAAAAGCCTGCTGACAGTGTTAGAAAAACTGGGCTTACACTAAAGTACCACCTGAGAAGATGTTGGATTTGAATTTGCACGTATAATCCATCCAGTTCAGTCGTCATGTCCCTCTGTCAGAAGTGCAATTGGATTCAGAGGTTGGACGAACACACAGTGGCTCATTGTCAATTCTATGGCCCATGTTCCGATGACATCTTTTTCCTGATCCAAACTCCCTCTCTGCTTGCCTGCTGTGGCTTCTGGTTATGTCACGTAGTTACCAGACAGTTCTTCTATCTTAAAGTGAGGCTTTCTACTGGTGACTACGAGCATTAAATGAGACTTAAGTTAAATATAAAATTGAAAAAGGATGAAGCTCATGCCAGAAGCAGAAATGACTGTGGGAAGTTTCCCCTGAACCTTATTCCCAGTCCTATGCAGACTCTTCTTTCACCTTTTTTAAATCTTTTAAAACAAACTTTTTCCAGCTTTTTTGAGATATAATTGTCGTATAACATTATATAAGTTAAAGACGTACAACATGATGATTTGATACACGTATATAGCGTGAAACGTTTAGCCCAAGAAGGTAGTTAACACATCCATTATCTCACATAATTACATTTTTTTTGTGGTGAGAATATTTCAGATTCTCTATCTTAGCAACTCTCAGATATATAACGCAGTATTGTTAACTATAGTCATCATGCTGAATATCCGATCCCTGGAACTTACTCACCCATAAGTTTATACCCTTGACCAACATCTCCCCATTTCTGCGACTCCAAAACCCCTGACAACCACCATTCTACTCTCTGTTTCTATGAGTTTCGTGCTTTTTTTCCTTCAGATTTCACATGTAAGTGAGATCATATATTATTTGTGTTTCTCTGACTTAGTTCATTTAACATAATGCCCTCAAGGTCCACCCATGTTGTCACAAATGGCAGGATTTCCTTCTTTTTTGTGGATACTATTCCATTGTGTGTGTGTGTGGGGGGGGGGGGTGTATGTGTGTATATATCACATTTTCTTTATCCATTCCTCTGTCAGTGGACACTTAGGCTCTTTCCATGTCTTGGCCATTGTGAATAACACTGCAATGAACATGGGAGTGCAGACATCACTTTGAGATAATCATCTCATTTCCTTTGGATGTATACCTAGAAATGGGGTTGCTGGATCATATGGTAGTTCTACTTTTAATTTTTGAGGAACTTCCATACTGTTTCCATAGTGACTGCACCACTTTACATTCCCACAATCAGTGCATAAGGGTTCCCCTTTCTCCACATCCTCTCCAACACTTATCTCTTGTCTAGTTTTGATAATAGCCATTCTAACAGATGTGAGATAATATCTCATTTTGGTTTTGATTTGCATTTTCCTGATGATTAATGATGTTGAACATGTTTTCATGTACCCATTGGCCATTTATATATCTTCTTTGGAAAAATGTCTATTCAAGTTATCTGCCCATTTTTTAATCAGATTTTTTTTTTTTTTTGCTATTGAGTGCTATTGAGTTCCTTATATGTTGTAGATATTAACTACTTATCAGAAATATGATTTGCAAATATTTTTTCCCATTCTGTAGGTTGCCTCTTCATTCTGCTGTTTCTTTTGCTGTGTAGAAGTTTTTAGTTTGATATAGTTCCACTTGTTTATTTTTGCTTTATTGCTTGTCCTTTTGGTATCATATCAAAGGATCATAGTCAAGACGAATGTCAAGGAGCTTACTGCCTGTGTTCTTCTAGGAATTTTATACTTGCAGGTCTTACATTCAAGTCTTTAATCCATTTTCAGTTCATCTTTGTGAGTTGTGTAAGATAGGGATCTGATTTCATTTTTTTGCACGTGAATATTTCTTTTCTGATCTTTTCAAGATATTTTTTATTTCCCTTTTGATTTCTTCTTTGACTCATTAAGAGTGTGTTGTTTAATTCCCACATACGTGTGAGTTTTTCAGTTTTCCTCCTATTATTGATCTCTAGTTTCAAACCATTGTGGTCAGAAAAGATACTACATATGATTCCAATATTATAAATCTGTTAAGGCTTGTTTTGTGGCCTAACACATGATCCATCCTTGAGAATGTTCTGTGTGCACTTGAGAAGAATGTGTATTCTGGTCTGTTAGATGGAATGTTTTGTACATGTCTACTAAGTCCATTTAGTCTGTAGTGTTATTCAGGTCTGCTGTTTCCTTATTAATTTTCTTTCTGGGTGATCTATTCAATGTTGAAAGTGGAGTATTGAAATTGAGGTCCTCTACTATTGTTATATTGCTATTTATCTCCCTTCAGTTCTTTTAATATTTGCTTTAGATATTTAGATGTGCCAGTGTTGGGTGCATATATATTTACACTTATTACATCCTTTTGATGAATTGACCCTTTCATCACTATATATATAGTGACCTTCTTTGTCTCTTGTGACTGACTTTTGATTGCAGGTCTATTTTATTTGATATAAGTATAGCCACTCCTGCTCTCTTTTGGTTAGCATTTGCATAGAATAACTTTTTCTATCCCTTCATTTTCAACCTATGTTTGTTGTTAAAACTAGGGGCCGGCCCTGTGGCTGAGCGGTTAAGTTCACGAGCTCTGCTTTGGTGGCCCAGGGTTTCGTCAGTTCAGATCCTGGGCACAGACATGGTGCCGCTCATCAGGCCACGGTGAGGTGGTGTCCCACGTGCCACAACTAGAAGGACCCACAGCTAAAAAAATATACAACTGTATACTGGGGAGATTTGGGGAGAAAAAAGCAGAAAAAAAAAGAAAAAGAAAAAAAGATTGGCAACAGTTGTTAGCTCAGGTGCCAATCTTCAAACAAAAACAAAACAAAAAACTAAAGTGAGTCTCTTGTTGGTAGCATAATGGCAAATTTTCTTTTTTTATCCATTCAGCTATTTTGTGTTTTTTAACAGGAGAGTTTAGTTCATTTATGTTTAAAGTTATTATTGGTAGGAAAGGACTTACTATTGCCATTGCTTTGTTTTCTGTGTTTTTAGCTCCTTTGTTCCTTTTCCTCTCTTACTGTCATCCTTTGTAATTTATTTTTTTGTAGTGGTATGCTTTAATTCAATTCTTTTTATCTTACGTGTTTACCATTAGGTTTACATAAAATGTCTTATAAATATAACCGTCTATTTTTTTTGTGGGGCCGAGGGGTGAGGAAGATTGGCCCTGAGCTAACAGCTGTTGCCAGTCTTCCTCTTTTTGCTTGAGGAAGATTGTCCCTGAGATAATACCTTTGCCACTCTTCCTGTATTTTTTGTATGTGGGATGCTGCCACAGCATGGCTTGATGAGCGGTGTGTAGGTCCACACCCAGGATCCAAACCCAAGAATCCTAGGCTACCAAAGCAGAGTGTGTGAACTTAACTGCTACACCACCAGGCTGGCCCCCTGTAACCATCTATTTTGAGCTGACAACAATTTACCAATTCCATATAAAAACTATACACTTTTACTTCTCCTCTGCCCATATTTAGTACTATTCGTGTCACACTTTACATCTTTTTATATTGTGCATCTATTAACAAATTACTGTAGCTACAGCTATTTTTAATATGATCGTTTTTAACTGTTATCCTGGAGATAAAAGTGATTTACACACCACCATTACAGCATTAGAGTATTCTGAATTTGACTATGTATATACCTTTACCAATAAGTTTTATACTTTTATGTGTTTTCATGTTGTAACTTAGCATCTTTTTATCTCAACTCAAAGAACTCCCCTTAGTGCTTCTCATAAGGCAGGTTTTTATGGTAATGACCTGCCTTAGCTTATCTTTTGCCTTAGATTTTCCAGGAAAACCTCTTTATTTCTCCTTTATTTTTGAAGGGCAGTTTTTCTGGGTATAGCATTCTTGGTTGGCAGTTTTTTCATTCAGTACTTTGAATATATCATCCCACTTCCTCCTGTCTTGCAAGTTTCTGCAGAGAAATCCACTGATAGCCTTATGAGGGTTCCTTTGTATGTGATGAGTCATTTTCTCTTGCTGCTTTCAAAGTTATGCTTGTCTTGTACTTTAAACATTATAGTGTGTCTTGAAGTAATCTTCTTTGGATTGGACTTGCTTGGGGTTTGAGCTTCCTGTACCTGCAACACATCTCTCCCAAGATCTGGGAAGATTTCAGCTATTATTTCTTTAAACAATCTTTCTACCCCTTTCTTTCTCTCTTCTCCTTCTGGGACTGCCATGATTTGAATGTTCATTCAGTTAAGGGTGTCCCATAATTCCCACAGGCCTTCTTCACTCTTTTTCATTCTTTTTCTTTTTGTTTTTCTAACTAGCTAATTTCAAATGATCTGTCTCTAAGTTCTCTGATTCTTTTTTCTCCATGATTAAATCTATTGTTAAAGCTCTCTACTGAATTTTTCGGTTCTGTCATTGTATTCTTCAGTTCTAAGATTTCTGTTTGGTTCCTTTTTATGGTTTCTATTTCTTTATTAAACTTATCATTTTGTTCACGCATTGTTTTCTTGATTTAATTTGGTTGTCTATCTGTGTTCTCTTGAATTTTGGATTTTTTAAGATGATTTTTTAAAATCCTTTGTCAGAGAAATCATAAATCTCCATTTCTTTGGGGTCAGTTACTGGAGCTTTATAAGTTTCCTTTGATGATGTCATATTTGCCTGATTCTTTGTGATTTGTGTAGCTTTGTTTTGGTGTCTGTGCATTTGAAGGAGAAAGTTCTTCTTTTAGTCCTTAGACTGGTTTCAGCAGGTGAAGACCTCCTCCTGTCTGTTCCTTGAGCTTCTGGGATTGTGTCTGGAATCACAGTTATGCTGAGTTAGAACCAGTTATGAGGCTGTTGCTGGGTCTGCACTGGGTCCATGGTTGGAGACCATGGGGCTCAGGTGGGTGTGGGTCCTCTCTGGTCCCTGGTGGATGCGATTGCCTCCAGTACCTTGTTCAGTAGGGTCCTGCTAGGACATGGGTCCACTTCAGGGTCCAAAATCAGGTCCTCAGGCAGCAGACCTAATACCAGCTACATGGTACATGTGGCTCCCACCATATTCCTGGGAGGGCTGCCTGGTTACTAGATAGGTCCCTGTGTGGGCAGGACTGGCCCTGGATCATGGCTAAGAGGGGCTGAAACTGAGCCTCAGAGCTATTTCAGGCTCCACAGCCAAGACTGAGGTCTGCAGACCTGTCTCTGGAGGCGCGGATGGGCCTGTCTCCCATAAGGTCCCTGGGTGGGCTGGACTGGCCCCAGACTGTGGCTGGAGGGGCTGGAGCTGAATATACAGCCCTTTCAGGATCTTCTGAGGTGCAGACATGAGTGTCTTCCACCTGCAGACCATTCTTTCAAAATTAGTTTTGAACTTCTCTTTCTAAAACTTAAAAAATAAAGCACCAGAAATATTTAGAATTCTTTCTTTAATTTCAAAGAATAAGAATCAAGACCATTATTTTATTTAGATTGCCCCAGAAAGAAGTTGTTGAATTTAATGTCAATTTATAAACTTGGGGCTATAGCTAATGGGAGAGCTACTAGATTAGAGAGTCTTCGGGTCAAAAATATTCATTCTATAAACTGTTGAAAAGCTATTTTCTAGTATACCACCATTTTTTGTGATTATTTTATTGTGAGCTATACACAAGTGATTATAGTCAGTTTACAACTTTCCCTCAATATAATTATTTCTTCAAAATCATTTGGAATTGACTATTTATGAACATTAATTGCTTGTTAAGAACTCTTAGGGGAAATATTCAATAACGGATGTACCTCTCTACACACACACACACACACAAACACAGAGCGTTATAAATTATTTAAATTGTTTATATTTCTTTAACACCATGCAAATATGCAAATAATTTTCTTTATTTTTTCAGGTTATTAATGTAGGTCTATTTGCTGTTGAAATAACATTCATAGCCAGAAGCCAAAGGCTGCAGCTGCCAAATGCTGCTGCTTTTTGTACAAAGGATGTTTTATAAATAGGATTAGTTTGAAAATGAACTAAAGTCATCGTTTTTCATCTTTTTCCACAACAAGAAGGTAGCCATGGCAAGGGGAACATGTAAGTTCTTAAATTATCTAGCACAATACAAAATGAGCCTCAAATAACTCTTTTTTTCATATACAAAAATTTAATATAATGCTGGATATGTGGTTCTGATAGCACTGCTTCAGAATAAGGCTGCTGCTACTGAAATTGCATCATCCATTGCCATTTAATTTCCTCTCTTAAGGAGGCAACCATTACATGCGAAAGTGGGAGTTAGAATGATGTCTGACAAAAACGCTCTATTGAATGCTTACAAATACATAAGAATTGATTTTATCTGCCTGGGATTTCTTCCTCTAATGTCAGCTACCAAGGCGTCAGTCAGATGAGATGAAATAGTTGGGCAGGTGGTATGAATGCAGGGTAAATAACCATGCTGAGTCAGAGACAGTGGATTTTCTATGGAAATGGAATGTTTCAGAAATACGAGGAGGAACAATAGTCTTTGGTAAGTACAGGCCTAAAGCTAGTAAACTTCCCAGGGATGGGTGACAGCAAAAGTTCTCAAACTGAGAACCCCTCACTGACAGCATTAACATTGTTTGGGAAATTATCAGAAATGAAAATTCATGGGCCACGTTCCAGACTTACTGAATCAGAAACTCTAGGGTATTAATGTGTTTTAAAGAGCCCTTCAGGTGATTCTGCTGCATGCTCAGGTTTGAAAACCACTGGTCTAGAAGAAATAATCATTTGCCAAAGGAAGGAATGGAGACTTGACTGAAAGCTCAATGGGGAAGGAGTTGAGTATGTGCTGGAAAAAGCAGAATCATGCTCAGTGGCAATACGGTGTGTAGATACTGACTACATGATGCATGGCTAAACCCAGAGTTGTATTTCACCAGCCCCTGTCTTAAACAGTAAAGTGTCTCAAATCTGAAAAAGGAAAACTGACATACAGATTATAAGGAAAATTCGAGATTTGTTTCTGATGAAACTATATTCATAAACTGGTCATGGTACATTGAGACAATTGGCGTGCATGAAAATTATTTAAAACATTTGCTTTAATTTGGGGAATCTTAGGCATTTACACTAAATTAAGCAAAGTACCTGTCTTAGGCAAAATATGATCTCTGAGTATGCAAATAAAGACTCCTGTCAGGGACTATATTATCCTGGAAGAGTGTCTAAAATCAGCCACACAATTTAGGAATATTTTATAGGCTTATCATGTCACGTTGACACAATGAGAGCAAATCAAAAAGAAAACTGCAGCATAAATGCATATTTACTGCAAGTTCTGCACACCTATGCAAAATATGAGAGAATTACCATCTTTCCTATAATCGTGGGGGATTATCACAATTTAAATTATAAAGGTACCACATGAGTTAAACTGAAAAGCCATTTAGCAGATTTTTCCAAGTCATGAGTCTGAAAATCATTTCCCTTCAGTAGCATGAGATAAATTTTATAGTTCAAATAGGAAAGATGTTTTAGAGTTATGTTGGTTACTAAAATATAAATCTTTATTCATATCAGACATGGACTAATACTATTAAAATTATTCTAAAAATTGTCATCAAGTCAAGAAGTTATAAATGGATACAGAAAGAAGGCTGTCAGTTTGACTGAAGCTTGTTTCTAAGTGATTTTTCATTATCTTCTGGGTAGGTCATGTGATTATATAGCTAAATAGCTAGAAAGTTGTATTAATCAGTTTAAATGGCAATGACATTCGGATAGTCATGTATTTAATATTCCCTTTGGAACTTAAAGTGCTTTTTCATATTAACAAAACATGACACTTGCTTCCTCACTTTCATGCTATTTGAAAGCATAATCCTTTACTTCTCCTTTTATCTTGAATCCGAGATCCTGCTTGATATGAGCCCTGTGTCCAGCTGTCTCTTGGAATATATCACCGGCGTTTTTGCTGACTATACACCGTTGGGGTTATTTTGCCATTATATACACAACACTACATTTTGTGTTGGATATTTTCCATTGCCCACCCTCAGCTAATCCTCTATTCTTCTCCATCCGGCTCTGTGCCTCAGGAAGCTGACCAGAATGAGCCGCATCACTCCGACTTCCTTACTCTCTGGCTTTGGTTAGCATTCAGCCGGCGTGGGGAGTGGGCAGGAAAGCAAAATGTATAAGGAGAGTGCAGTCCAAGAAATGATTCCCTCTGGCCCCTCCTTGCTCGGTTGAGACCAGTTGGCTGAGACCAGTTGCTAGGTTGAGCCACAGTTGTTGGCCGGCCTTCTCCTGCAGTTACATTACTCTCTCTGGGTCCCATGAACTGTTCTCTCCCTTTCTTCCTTTGTTTCCCTTAGTGCTGTTAACTCCCCTCCATTACCCATTTCAGTAGGCCATCTCTGCCCTTCAGAGACTTTGACTGTTGCAATGTTTGAGACATCTGCTGGGCACATGTCTGCAAAAGAGACAACACAGTACCAAAGCCGTGAAATTCCTTCTTTTGCCCTTTACCTGATTTTCAGAAAATCAGATGTGTTTGTATCACAGTGATATGTCTAGGTCTAGTCTTAGAAAAGCAAAAGAAGTACCAGAGAAGAAGTATTAAAACATTCCTTTAAAGCATTCGATAGAAAAATGAATTGATGCAAGCTATAATGCCTTGTGTCTACTGAGTACTTTATAGCCTATTAAGTGCTCTCACACACATCATCTCACTTGAAAAAAAAACAAGTCTGGGAAATGATGATAAAAGAAAGAGAAAAATTGACTTCATAACTTTGCCGAGTGGGTATAGTGTTTTATGTCTTTAGAGAACATCTTGTTCTGTATCTATGATCGTAGCCATTTCGATGTATATAAAGCTCATGCATATGTAAAGCCCCTTAGTAGGCATTCAGTAAATGATGAGTCCTTTCTCTAGTTCCATATGCAATGTCTAATTTTGCTATCATGTTGAATGATATCTAAATAAATTCCTGGATTTTAAAATTTCAAACAAATGTTCTATGCTGGAAGAGCTTGCAGTGCAGCTGGGGGTAAGCTACACACTATTATTTTTCTATTTATTATTTAAAGCATCACCTCAAAAGTTAGGGGCTTAAAAAATAATAATCGTTTATTATCTTTCCCAATTTCTGAGAGTCAGGAGTGTGGAAGTGGCTTTCCTGGACAGTTAGGGCTCAGCCCTCTCATGTGGCTGTTCATCTTGCCTAGAGTAGGCTGAAGGATCCATTTCTCAGGTAGCTCATTCACATGGCTGGGAAATCGATGCTGATAAATTGATTCCTATCCACATGGGCCTTTCCACAGGGCTCCTTGAATGTCTTTGTGACACGTCTCCCAAGTGACTGATCAAAGAGAGCAAGGTTAAAGTTGCAATGCCTTTTAAGACCTAATCTGGGGGTTACACACCGTCATTCTATACTCTATTAGTCACAAAGGCCAGCCCCGACTCAATGTGGAAGTTGAACACACGAAGATGTAGATATTTGGAGTTATCTTGGATGCTTGCTACCACATAGACCTAGGAAATAAAACAATAATGTGATTAGGTGTCCAAATGAGGGTTATGGAGAGACAACGCTACAGGAAGTCAAAAGGTGGAAGATCAATGAGGCTTGGTATTGTAGAGAAGACATAGAGGATGGCACTAAATTTGGAATGGTAGGATCTGTAAATGTGGGGAGGGAAGAAAACATGGGAGAACAAAACTTTCTTGGACAATGTAACAAAGCAAGGATGACCAGCTATAGCGCATATGAGTATTCTTACAGATGAGTAGTGTGAGGTTTGGGAGCAAATATGAGCCAAATTGGGAATTCGAATTTAATCCTTGTAGGCAACAGAAAGGCATGTAACTAACATAATGAAATTAATACTGTAAGATTAAGCTGGTAGTAAAGAACTTATTAGAGCAGGATAGTAAGAAGGCCATTGGAATTGTTTAAATTTGAAGGAATAAAGACTAAAACTAAGTTATGCTGGCAGTTGGAAGTGATGGAGAAGAAAGGATGGATGTCAGTGACATTTTGGAAGAAGAATTCATGAGAGTCAGTTGTAGACAATGCCTGAGTAGAGTGAACATTGACCCCATGTCATCAAACATGATTAACCCAGAGAATGAAGATACCAATAGTGATACCAATAGAGAACCAAAGAAGCTAGTTTTTCGGGCTTGGAACAGGTGAAAAGCTGTTAAGCTCATTAACAAGGTGATAAGCTGCTGATAAGCTTGGACAAGTTGAGTCCAAGATGGGACAACGAAGTAAATAAAAAAAGACATATTGAAACGGTGTTTTCACTTGCAGCACCTGCTATTTTTTGTGATTCTCTCCAGCCATACTTCTGCTTTTTTAGAAAGAAGTTGCTCCACTAAAAATAATTCTTGTGATGAATAGTGTATTTCACACAGCTCCAGCAGACAGCCTGGCCAGTTCTCTCTAATGACCTCACAATTTAAACTCAGTAGTCAGGTATGATGAGAGTCTAGAAAATAAATGAGAAATAGGAGGCAAAGGAAGCTAACAAGAGGGAGAAATGTGGAATTTTTAATCTATTATATGAACAAGTGAGGCTCTGACAATTGTTTACATTTCCTCTATGGAAATGAGTGCTATAAAATCATCAATGTGGATACTAGAGGTCGGCAAATCTCAAACTGAGGCCAAAAGAGCTACGGTGACTTGACCAGTGTTACTTACTAGTTAGTGCCTGGTACGCATATCTTAAGACTATAAAAGATTCCAGCTCTTTCTATGATGACAATATATATTTTTAAAGAAGTTCGTTTTTGAACTGATAAATAAAAAGTAGAAATATCAGTTTTCCTTGGTACTTATCCTGGCATAATGTCTTGATTGGTTTAAAGATAGAAACAATCACTATCAAAATATGTATTTGCTAAGTATCTAGTTACACAAAGAGCTGAGCCAAAAATACTTGAAACAGTTCAAATATATTCACAGGCAAAATATGACCAATTTTACAATAGTGGTACAGGTGGTAAGAGTGGAGAACATAAAAGGAAATCAATCAAGTTTGGAAGGGGAAAGAGGTGGGACGTGAGGGTGCTCGAAACACATTAGAACATAAAATACTGCACATGCCAGGCATTTAAACATCGTTTTACTTTGAAAATCTTATACATAAACAATAGCACAATGAAGCCCCATGTATCATCACCGAGCTACAAAAATCATTGACCCGCACGTGCCAAGCATTTTATAAATGTCACTTCATGTTAATACTCAAGGAGGATAAAAGCTTTACCCAAGAATATACAATTAGTAGGTGGTCAAGTTGGGGTTTGAATTCATGTCAGTGTGGCTTCAACATCCTGGCTCTTTCTACAATAGTCAAAGTAGAGCAAGAGGAGGGGTGTAACCTCCAAAACACATTCCCAGAGAGTGTGTTGGCCTAATAAAGGATTTTATCCTCACCCTGGCAACACTGGCACACATACTTTATTTAGATTACGCATAAAATAAACATAATTTTGAATCAATACATAGTTGGAAATCAAAGTACACATAATATACACACATCCCTGACAAATATCTTTAATCTATGGCTCTGAAATGTCTTTGGCATCTTACAAAAGCTTGTTGAATCAAATGTGAGTATATCCATGGGGAAAAGGAAAAAAATTGGGTAAAGCACTATCCGGCATGTCAACTGATTCTGTAGATAAAAATAATTAATTCTGATAACGCTTAGCATTGTTCTTGAACATTGATTTTGATCCCTTAATTAGAGAATCTTTTATGTATAGGGATCATGTCTGATTTCTAGTTTGCCTTTCTCGTAGAGCCCAGAACTACGCTCAAGAAGCAACCAGAACTCAGAATCTATTTGCCGAGGAATTCAACAAGTTGATTGAGGCTTGGATTCTTGCTCATTTCTCATCCACTCCATTGCCTACATCAATAGGGAGAAACGTATAACTTCTGTCAGAACTGTCATGTTAAATAAATGAGCATCCTGTTGTACTTGTCATTGTTAGAGGATGCAGGGAAACGTGTTTTCACAATAGACCATGAGATTTGCCTGTAACTGTTGCTAAGGCAACAGAAGGAAGGGAAGGCGTGTCGGGTCCTTTGCTGCCCTTTTTTAATATCTTTGGCTTTTTCTGAACTCCACCAGTTGCTTCTGCCTCAGCAGACATATAGGACTCTATGGCAATTGAAATATGGTGACAGACACCAGGGTTAGCTCTTTATGTCTTATCAATTTTCTGTTTTACTAAGGTTGGAGAAATCAACGGTGACTGTGAAGAAGGAATAGCATCAGAACAATGCAGTGCATGGGGACAAACAATTCTCATTTTGAAGGTCACCACACTGCGTGAGTTTCAATGAAATGATGCTGCTAAATACAGAGGATGTCTGGAGGGAGACCTTAGAAGTCACGCATCAAACTTTGTAAAGACTTAGTTGCCTGGCTGTATTTCAGAGCATGATTCCCAACCAAGAGCAAAGAGCAAGCCAAATTATTTTCAAAAGCCTTCTTGGGGGCCATTAAGGGTTTATGACAACTTTATATAATGAAGACTTAAATTTTTACTATGCAGTTTGAAATTACCACCATGCCCTGTAAAGATAAATCTGACACTTGAAGGAAGGCAGGAACAAAATCTTATAAATTGTAGTCATAGAATTCTTCCTTATACTGAGACAAAATATTACCGCTGTAACTTCTATCTGTTGGCCATAGTCACAAGGCCTTGGGGCCACAAAAAATAAGTATATTTTCAGATGAAAAACTACTCACTAGTAAGCTGACTCACTTTCTTCTCCTGGGTCTATAAAGGGAAAAGAGATAGGGTGGTGGGTTGCTGAGGAAGTCTCCCGTCTATTTCCCTTCCTCCCCCCACCCATCTCTAGGTAGCCTTTTCCTTCTCCCTAGAAATGGATTGGGTAGGAGAAAGGGCTGGTAAAACCAAGGAAAGTTTACTTAATGGGCACGACCATGATATGGCACTGCTACTATCTGGGCTTCACATGCTGGAGTCATATTACCCCTCCAGGGGAGCCTCCTGGGCAGCATCAAAATAACTCCAGGCTGACTCCCTCCATATTTTGACCTTCAGCACAAGAACAGCCACTCCCAGAGCAGCCCTTTCTGCTCTGCTGTCCTGGGCAACTGGCCAGCACAATCTTGCCTTTTATGTTTTTTAGATGTGGGTCTAGAGCCAGTCTCTGTACCTCACAAATTCTAGATTTCTAAGTTAAGCTTCCCAAGTGGCTTTCTGGAAGCCCATCTATCTCTACTTGATGTGAGGAATAAGCACAAATACATCTCTGCCCTGCCCCACGGTAGGGATGGGTGACAAAGAATGTCATAGCACTCAATTAGCTGCTTCTGAAGAAATTATCCCCAAAACCAGTCTTCAGCCTTCCAAATATCCCCAGATTTTTGCCTTATCTTTTTTTCCCTTATAATTCCTGCATAGAGGATTTATCCTCATACTTTGACGTATTAAAGGGGCACTTAACACCCCTGTTTTGTCCTCCTTCCCGGGGCTTCAAACAAAACTGAGGCCAACAGAGTCCTGCTTTAACATCCAGTTACCCAAATGTCACCCTTCACTCTCTTACTCTCTCTACTCTACCCTTTGATCTGCAAGTCCAATGTGGATGTCAGACTCCTCTGGACAGCACTTTCCTCCTCAGCCCCCACTGCTTCCCATAGTTTCTCCTTGCCGGACTTCCTACCTTTGGAAATATCGTACCCTTCTCTCTGTTTACCCAATTACCATGTCTCCATTTTTTTGCAGCCTATTGTTTTTTCTTTGGTATCTTATTCTAGAAAGTTCTATGGTGGCTTTCTACAGATGTAAAAAAAGTTATTTTTTTAACCATTTTTCAAAGGTCTCTTTGGATTCACTCTTTTATTCCCCCCATATCCGAGTTTGTGTCCCTTCTCCTATTCACTCTGACCATTCCCTCCACTTAGGCTCTCCTCTTTGTCAAAACTGGGCCATATTCTGACAATACTGTCACGTCAGCCATAATCACCAAGTACTCCCTAAATACCTAGAGTATTTATAATTTTCTGAGTAGCATGCAAGATTAAGGAAATTTAGGGTCTGCCCTCAGGGAGTTTCATTTTCATTGGTCAGGACGGAACACATCAAAAGAAATGGAGAACATTCAATATATTAAACTATGTGGTCTGACAATGGTTAGATTTTCACCTGGACCATAAAGTTGGCTTTTGTAAAGCTTAAAGAGATTCTGAAATCTTTCCTGATCTGCAAAGTCTTTCCACTTTGCTCAGAGAAGGACTACCTGTTTTACTGACAATTTGGGACATGTTCGGTCCACAGATATACTTGCCTTGGCCTTCCACCACAAACATAAATTTTCCGTAAACTTGTACATGAGATGAATTTTTAATTTATGTTTTACACACATTAGTTAAACCGTTTTACTTCTGGTTACACTTGCGCCTGATCTTTAGCATCTAAATTGTTGGGTAAAGAATCAGGTTCTTATTAGTCCTTTTCATTCTTTTCCAGCATATAGACTTATTAGGAGTTCAGGGCTCTGTGATGACGATAATAACGTTAATGACAATAATGACTCTTCCCATTTGCATTACACTTTACAAAGTACTGTCGTGCACATTATCTTATTTGATTCTAAAAATGCGCCTGTGATGACTATGCCTACTCTGTTCATGACTGAACCTCTCAGAGCCCATAATAGCTTCTCCGCCTCCACGAGCTCTGCTGTAGAACTCTCTAGAGAGCTACATCCCTGAGTTCTGTTGCTCAGGTAACTCTCCAGGCTCGCAAGCCCATTTGCTCAAGCTTCTCTGACCTGGACTGTAAATCTGTTGATTTGGGTCCTGTTCTTGCTATCAACTCTCTCCCTTAGACTTGACAGAGCCACTTGCTTCTTAGGGCTGTCTTCCTCCGGAATATTGATGTTGGTTCCACTCTGCTCTGTGCCCTGTGTCTGGGCACCATCACTACCCACACCCAGCTGCAGATCTTCAGATCACAATCTTGACCCTGCTCATTCTGGGAGGGAGGTCATCAGTGTAGTCGCCAAGAAGAGGAGTAGTCTAAAACCCCCAACTTAGAGACCCTCCATGAGTTGCTATTTTCTTCCCACATGGAAGCATGACTTTAGGATACAGCATCCTCAGTGGAGTCAGCCCATCATTTTGAAGGCCTGCAGTTATTGTTGTTTCTAATGTAGATTTGATGCTAGCAGAAAATGAGGTCAGTTTTCCAACATTTGTGATGATACTAAGTGTGTCCATTGGGACGATGTTAGATGATACCCAATCCCACAACTTAGTTTCCTCAATGGTTTTCCTTATGAAAACTTGACCACTACCTCTCTAACTTTTGCTTTATGAAGGATTATAAAAAAATAGCTCCAGTTTTCATGAATTCTTCTTATTGCCTAGAAGCAGAACATAGCAATAGGAGTAGCAACAGGAGTGCCAATAACTTGCAGGAATTAAAAACCAAGCAGATAAATACAGGGATGGCAGAAAGCCTGAAGGATGAAGATAATGTTGGGAGATCACAGACAGCCTCTATAGGAAGAGTTTGCACACGTCACACCTTTATCCTAGACAAAGGTTTTTCTATTTTAAAGTAAGTTGTTCCATATTTCCCGAGAGGAAACTGTTTCAAGTGCTTTTACTTACAAGTTGAGAGCATTATAAGTTGTGCTTTTATTCTTACATTATTAAAATTTAGGTGATTTGTGACAAAATAGGCAAAACCAACAGAAGTATGAATGTGATTTATGTTTAGGGGTTGTAGAAAATATAAATTGATTTCTTCATTTTTTTATTGTCGCTCTATTTTCACTGTAAGTGCATTTTGGGAAAAGAAAGGGGAAACAATAAAAATATCTATAAAAAGAGTTCCTACAGGATGTTTAGAGGACAGAAAAATTCCCTCTGTTGAGGAATTAAACGTCTTCCACTAATGGCTGAATTTGTTCTCATCACTAAGTGGGTTGTGTGTCAGTTGAGAAATGTTAAGACTGGGTTGGCATTTCCAACGAAGCTTAGGAAGCTTGTCAGAGTGGGTGTGCAGCCTAGGGTTCAGACAGGATTTCCCAGAGGTTTTAGTCTCTCTTCACTTCTTTCAATTTGGCTTTCTCTTTAGCTGGCTCCTATTAGCGTTTCAAGCTTGTGTTACTATTCTGGCTTTCAATAGTACCAAATCCTAAAGTAGGCTGTAAATCTGTATCGCAATGCTTCACATAGAAAAACACACTTTTGCATCTCATGCCATAGAATACGGTTCCAAAACTTGGCAGTCTCACCAATACCTTGACCCTTTAGCATTCTAGGTAGTTGGTCTGTCACTTTTCTTTTGTTTTTTACCTTTTTAAAAAATGGAGTATTGAGTTAGTCAGGCGCGGGGGCTAAAATTCTCTTCAGTGTGGTTTTTCACAGCATAGCGCTTTCATATATGCAAGGAAAAGAATAACCCTCCCAGAAAAGAACTGCAAGATGGACTATCTAGCTGGTCTCTGATATAATTTGACTCTAAGTGCAACTCAAGGCATTAACATTAATTCTCATCACTCAATTTTATATTCCTATTTTTCTGACATTTTCTTAAACCTGAGGGAGTGACTTTTTTTACCCAGTGTAGACTGTGCTCTTGTCTTATCAACTTTACGCCCATTTCACCTCAGCCACACACATGAATCAGCTGTACCCAGACTCCATGCCTGAATCCTGAGCATTGAAAGTCCTCTCTGTGGTCACAACTCCTGTGGCCGTTCACAGCTACATTGCACACACCAAGAAACTGGCTCCTTGACATGACAGCTTCCAGTCACTGAGCCATTCCACGCCCCAGCCGCCTTCTACTCCTTCAGTTGCTCCCTTCCACCCAGACGCCATAATCGAAATGTCAACTACATTTGCACCACAATCTCTGATAATTCACTACTCCCACTTTGTCCCCCATGACTCAATTCCAGTTTCTATTTCGTTCATGGGAAGAGCAGAGCTAGGAGACAATGATCTGGTCACCTGGCCTGGCCCTTGCACATTTCTAACTTTCCTCTGGGTGACACAGTCTACTCAGCAACCTTTAAGTCACCTCTAATCTGCTGCACAGCAGCCCCACGTCTCCTGCCCCTTCTCCTCAGGAAATGCCCTACGTGAGAAATCCGAAAAGAACTGGCACAAATTCCTGCAAATTCTTCCTCTCTGATGCTAATGTTTTTAGTTTTTGTTCACTCTTAGTTTATTCTTTTCTGTAAAGCTTCTTTCCAGGAATACCACCTCCACTCGTGTGCTTGTCCCATCTGTTGAGTGGAGGCTAAGAGGAAGGCTGATTCACGTGGGAGAATGGCAAGAGTTGAGGAAGAGAATTTCTGCTTGTGACCACGTCGCCAACAGCCAGAAATTATGCCAGGACTGACTGTGACAAAAACAAGGTTTAAAGACTCTGCTGGGATGAGACATCTCAAGGAGGAGACTGGAGTGGACAGGTGTTGGTCTCGCTGCCTATTACCAGTCATTCCTTTCTTGGGCAACAACACTCTAATTTTTTTAGACAATCAACCATTCTTCAGTCTTGGTGGGACTCCTGATCAAGGTACCCCACTTCACTCCTGCCAAAGGATGGGTGAATGACCCCAGCTTAGCTGAATTTGACTCTTGACCAGAATGACGCATGAACTATTGACCAGATTCAGGCTGGCAGTGATAAAGAATATCTGTTCATTTCTGAAGGCAAGGGCCCAGAGCTGCTCTGAAACCTGTTTCTTCCATTTTCCTTTCAATTCCACAAGCTATCCTATGTACTTTAAATTCCTTTTTCAATTAAATTACCCCGAGGCAGTTTATATTTCTTGCAAACGAAGAAATCTAAATTACATGGGACTTGAGTAAGTGAACGTAATATGGTGCTGAAGAAAGAGCATTGGGTTAGGAGTCAGAAAGCTGAGGATCCAGTTCTAGTTCTGCTATTGAAAGCTGCAATTTTTATTTGTTCCTCTGTTGCTTTACCTCCAGAATGAAGATTCTCACCTGAGGGGGCATATCCAGATCTCTTGGGTAGCTTTTAAAAACCATGTACACTCATTCCTCATGCAAATTCTGTCCAAAAATCTCTCCCTTCTCCTCACCTCTCTCATGTGTTGTCTTACCAATGAAAATTACAGTCCCGTGACCCTCCATTACTCACAGAAGTATGTTAAATCCCTCAGGTGTCTTGGGTGGGAAAATATTCTACTGAACTAGAATATTTCCAAAGGTCCTTCTAGATCTAATGTCCTTTGAGTTGATGAGATACTTTTTCAAAAATACAACTGTTTTAGACAGGTTATGAAAGAAAATTTAAAGCAAAAGCAGATGGAGACCTAGGAATAGAAATTGGAATCAAATCTCAAAAATTGGAGGAATGTTTTCCAAAGATTTTGATGTGAGTTTCCTTAAGTACAATGACAAAACTTGTCGCAAATATATTCATCGGGACTCATAAGACTCCTCATATTTTAATTCTTCAGCACAGAAATCTTTGATTTTGTGAAAAGACCACTTAATTAAAAAAAATTGCTTCTTGTTTCTTTAATACACTCTACATTTAGAAAATTTCCTTTGCACTAAATATTAAGACTATCAACGTGGTCACGTAATAGCTAACGTTCAGTGTCTAAAAGAAAAGATTTTTGGAAAGTTTTCATGAGCGCTACTAATCTAAGAAAACTTGGTATCAAACCTTTCTGAATGATTTGCTATTCACTAATGAAATATACAACAAATATTAATGATACAAAAAGAAAAATAGTTTAAATAAACCAAATATACACTAGTGAGCTAAAATGAAACATACATTAAACATTGAATAGCTGAGACATCAAAGAAATATCTAAATAAAAATTTAAAATATATGTTAATGAGTCATCATTTCTGTTCTTCGGTACTGGCTTCTTTGAATGGAGAAATGTGAAGAATATGGAAGCCACAACCACAGTCTTTAACTGCTGATCAACTGTGACATGATCAACTCCTAAGAGTCCAATTAAGTTTGTATAATGAGTATACTTTATTTTAATGAAGTCATCAGTTATTTTTAAATTTTCTTTCTGTTTTACACACTCACACGTGTATACCACCAGCACCACCACCATAGTATTCAGGGCAACAATATTTAATATTGCTGTATTTTGGCACTTAAAAGAGCATCCTCTTTGATATGATGTTCTTTGCCCCCCAAATTGCTTAAGCTCACATGGAATAGACCCATATGCTTATAATATTCTGCAATTTCTGCAAACTGTTCACCATATGTTCCTACTAGAACTTTTAAAATTGTTTTATCCTTGCTGCATCAATGATTTCGAAGGCTCATGCACGCATATAATTATGAATATAACTTCATCCTCTTCATTACTTTTCCTATACCTTTTATAAGTTCTTTTTATATACCGGGTAAGAAACATTTGTTCAAAGAAATGAGGTAATTAAAATTTAAAAGCTAATCATGAATATAATTAGTTCCTTACCTTAGCAGTGAACATTCACTTAGGAAACTTCTCATTATTTCAACAATAATTACACTGGCAGGAGGACAGTGAGGTATGTAATTTATGATAATAATTATGCCATTTAACTGTCTGTATCTTTCCTAAGCAAATCTTTGTGAGAACTGATGCTTCGGTGACACTCAGCGTTACTTCACAGTTGTTCACTCAGTCTGTTTTGCAAGTTTCATTCACTAGTTCATCAAAAGGAGATAAAATACAGGATAACATGCCATAAACGGACAATGAAGGGCCAAACAAGATGCATAATACTTTGTGAGAACATCATATGACATAGTTTCACCCACGAGGCACTCAAATTTTGGGTCTTGCTTTTTGCTTAGCATTGAATTGCAAACATTTTTCTGTGCTGTTGTACAGTTTGGGGAAGCGATGAAAGGAGTTTTCTACCATCGTGTTTATGCATTTGTGCAACTTTTAAGGGCCGTAAGGGAAGAAGCATTGCAGGGCAATTTTAATTTCTATGGAAGACTGTGAGAGAAGTTACAGAGATGTTTATTAAAAAAATCAAGGATAACCTTTGAAGAGATTTGTAAAAAGCTTTCATATTTCAATGGGAGGTAAGAAAAGAAAGCAGAAAAGAAAAGGCTAGAGAGAAAATGAAAATAAGATGGTAGAAATAATTTTAACTAGGCCAGTGATAACAATAAATATAAACAGATTAGGTTTTAAATGTAGATAATATCAGACTTGGATTAAAAATAAAAGAGATATGTGCTATCTATGAGAGATATATCTAAAGCAAAAAGGTTTAAAATGAGATAACTGGAAAAGAGACAGCTGATAAATACCAAACAAAATAACATTACTATCAGATAAAATAGTATTTTGAGGATAAAAAGTACTAAAAGAAACAAAAGGAGATGCTAAACTATGATTTTTAAAAAGACATTCAATCATATATATCTTCAAAATATATAAGATGAAACTGATAGAATTACAAAGACGTTAAAAATCTACAAAAGTATAGATTTTAATTCACCTGTTAAAAATACTAGATTAGGGAACCAGCCCAGTGGCATAGTGGTTAAGTTCATGTGCTCCGCTTTGGTGGCCTGGGGTTAGCTGGTGTGCATCCCGGGGGCAGACATATGCACCACCTATCACGCCATGCTAAGGCAGGCGTCCCACATACAGAATAGAGGAAGATGGGCAGGGATGTTAGCTCAGGGCCAATCTTCCTCCAAAAAAAAAAAGTAGATTAAATAGAATACATATATTCTATGAATATTTATACTATACTTTAATAGACATATATTCTATTAAATATACTATTTTTATAGTAGATAAAATATATAGAGATATTATATATATTTATATATGCACAGACACACACACACACATATATATATATGATTAGAGATTAATTTAAAATACCTAAAAGTACCTGTTTTGTATCTTTCATAATTGGGACACTTTATTTTTTCTCTCTATTTTCTAATTTTCTTCTTTGTATGTCAAAAAATTTCTCCTTATAGATACATGTCATGTAACTCTGTCATCTTTTGTGCAAAAGATCTGAAAAATCAGTTATCTTTATGTCATTGGAAACCAGAAACGTTATTTGAACTGCATTCCACACCATGTCACTTAAACTTGGGCCAATTCACTTTCCTCAGGAAGCTATTGGACATCAGGAAAATTGATGACATTTAGGCAGGGGTCAAAGTGTCCTTAACCACGATGGCCACTTCTTTACCACCATTCTTTGATATGTGTAATTGAATTTTTCTCAGTTTTATATGCAGTACAATAACAACACAATTTTGTTATTTTTATCCTACTTTTCCCCTACTCCTTCCAACTAAACTGCCCCCCAATTCCTTTCCTAAACTGAAATTAGGGAGCCACCAATGATCAACAAGGCAGTACCAGCAAGTGTGCTGTTGTTTTTAACACTTAATCAACTAGAGATTTTGCCCTAAGCATTTGTCCCAATGACTAACTCACTTTTACTCTAACATGTTTGGCCCTGGTTATATTTCTTAAGCATGAGTATTTGTCACATATTTTCACATATAATAAGTTATAGTCATGTGTTAGTTAAAGCCCATTTTACTAACCTTAAAGGGTGGTTCAAAAAGTAAAATTTATAATAAAATGTATGGTCTCTCCATATTTTGTGCATCCAGATCTTCATCACCTTTCCTTTTTATTCTTTTTTTCTATCTCTTTTTAAAATCTCTTGTCCACTTTCTCCATACCCCACAAAGATCTTCAATAGACAATTTCTTCTTAACCATTTCATCTAAGCCTCCCTAGCCTCCTCCAAAACTTTATTGTTTTCTTTGCTCTGGGAGAGAATATATTCCATCTAGAAGGAAAGGTAATTTCTCAGCTTTGATCATCAAATTTGATGTTTTGTTTATTTGCTGTTCCCCCAGCATGACAGTAGTCGTTACGTGAAAGTTTTGACGAGATTGAAAGGGCTTTATGACCCAGGTTTGGCAGTCTTGCCCATCAGTTTACTAAAATCAGAGGTGGAGAAAATGCAGGATGTTAATGGGGATGTGTCCAGTCGTGTGGGAGAAGGAAGCCTGCTCCTTCCAGCCACAGTAGATTGTGGAAAGTGAAAGAGAGGTAGGGGAAGAAAACATTTGGACAATTGCTTCCTGACTTTCCCATATGCACAAAAGTTTCCAAGAGGAGAGAATGAGAAGCAGAAATTTTCCACCCCCTTCCTGCTTAGAACTTTGGTTGGAGGCAGCCAGTCATAATGACCTTGCCGGCATGAGGGCGACAAGAGACAGCACAGGGGAAAGCGTTCAGATTCTTGAGTCTGGAGCAATCCCCAAACACCTTCTACTCTGCTTGGCCAGGAAGAGTTCAGGAGTTCCTCATGTTCCTCCAGCCTCCCAAGTGGGGGTTCAGAAAGGAATTGAGGGCTGGCCCAGTGGTGAAGTGGTTGGGTTAGTGTGCTCCACTTCAGCTACCTGGGTTTAAGGATTCAGATCCTAGGCACAGACCTACACACCACCCATTAAGCCATGCTGTGGTGGCATCCCACATGCAAAATAGAGCAAGATTGGCACAGATGTTAGCTCAGGGACAATCTTCCTCACCTAAAAAAAAAAAAAAGAAGAAGAAGAAAAAGAAGAAAGGAATTGAATAAATGACTAGGGAAATTTCCAGAAAGATTCAGGGGTCACTGTTACATGGAAGAAATCATTCGATAGCTAAGTACTATAGAATATGTTATTGGGCTGCAGACAAAATGGGAGTCTCTGCCAGGAACAAGGAGTCTGTGATATGAGTGGGAACCAATGAGACCAATCAGCAAGGGAAATCCGCTATACTCCCAGAGCACTGCCTGAGCTGAGTGAGTGAGGCACAGCTTGTGCCCACCATGGCCCATAGGGGCAGCCTTCACAGGAAGCCCGTGAGGGGCCAGCCCAACCACAGCTTGAAGAATGCCAGCCAGCCACCAGCTGCCTTCAAGTGAAGTCTGCAAAAAACCTGCTTCCTGCCCCAACCCTTCAGGACAACAAACTTTCCCTTAATTTTAAATATCATCTCAGGCACAAAGAGACAGATCGAGAAAGAGCCTGATGGCGAACGTAGCTTCAAATTAACTACGTAATTGTCTGAGAGAGCTTGTTTCAAACTGAAGGAAATTACTGAAACTGGAAGAGAAAGTAAGAGAAGTAATTGGAAAATTTTAAATTTAAGTTATTTATACCGTAATGCCCAGCAGAGTGTGGTCTATTCAGAAAGATTAGATTAGTTATAGAGAAATAAGTAAAGAAGCATACAGAAGTGTAGATGTGTAAATAATTGCACAGTCTATGTCACAGTGTAAATAAATAATTCACAGTATACATCTGTCTGGAGGTATAATTATGTATGATCCCTCTACTAGATAAGGATATAAGTATACACAGATTTACTATCTTTATGTCTCTCTATATAGCTCTTTACAGTACAGCACATGGGTTTGTATATGTTCTCTCATATGTAAATTTTTAATTAATATCTTTCTATGTAAGTCATTGTTGGAGTTCTGTATTATTTTATGGAAGTAAAATTACTAGGCAATGAGAATGAGCATTTTAAAGATTCTTGAGATGGTTTGCTAAATTAGTTATACTCTATCTAAAACAACCTATTCCCATAAAAAAGCCAGATATTTGGGAATTATACAGAAAAGAATAAGAAATCATATCAAGCGAGTACAGCATTGTTGTCGTTAATGCTTTCATTGTTGTGAAGGCCAGATTTCAGCGGACTGTTTGACTCTTCTGGGGGCATTTTGTCTTTATTGAAGACACACAGCCACTAGCGGGAAGGTAGCACTGTGTATTTGCCGCCAGCTGTCTTATGTCTGTCCAGCTCAGAGAGACGCTTTTCTGCTTAAACAGACTGTAATTCATTTAAGCGTCATTCTGAAGTACTTCCCCCACCACATCTCAAACACTATCACTTGTATGAGGCTCATGAAGATTAATGCTTTCTATTCAACTCAAACCATTGTTAGATATTTTAAATTCTGGTCACAAAAACTTAGGTAAGAATTAAATTTTTAAAAAATAATAAAATGAAAAATAATTGTGAATGACCTTTGTAAAGACTGTAGCTATACTTATTATGCGCTGTGTCAGGGAGTGTCCATTGAATTCTTCCCTGGTTGATATTCTAAGCATCAAGCAGCCATCCTCATTTTTTCAGGAAAGAATCAATTCACTGTTGGCTCAAGTTCACAGAAGGCGAAGATGCGACAAAGTTGGAACCATTGCTATTTCCTCCTTGTTTCATCCTGTTCTTTCTAATAGAATCATGGCGGTTTTCACACTGTTCCCTTTGTATAATCCATACTATGAGTCAGACCTTGAACTTAGTTATTCCAGTAGGTCTATATCCAGCTTTCTCCATTGGCAGTACAATCTCTCAAAACCAGTTTCATGCTGAAATGCCTTAATTGATACAATTAACATTGTAGCACACATTATTCTAAATATTTGAATGGATTAATTTCATTTCCAGAGATAGGATAGTAGAATGAAGGGCTGAATAACAGAGGAAAAAGAATGCAAAGACAAATACAACTGTGCCTCCCTGCAAACACTAAGAAGGAGAATATACATACATGTCTACACAGATTTTCCTCAGGTGTTGGTTTTTTAGAGATCTAGTTCTTTGGAGTTTCTTAAGCATAAGATGGCAACAATTAGGAGAGGCCAAAAATCGAAATGGAATTTGATTTTTTAAAAAATCTTTTAAATATTTTACATGTGACATTTCAATTTTTAATGCACATTTGTATTTCCTTGTTTTCATCCATTTTCTTAATTGGCTTCAAAGAGACTGTATTTTATTCAGTATCTGTTTACATCTTCCAAAAATTCCTGAATCATCTTCAAAATGTACTCAAAGGATGACCTTAATGATCAAAAAGGATTCTTTCTCTGCTTCTTCAGTTTGAGTGCATACATATACATTTCATTCTGAATAATATCAAGCTTTGAAAAGAGAAGCAAATTTTTCCTTTATACTTGGTGGCAATTTTTGCTTTCTATAGTCATTCACGGAGTTCAAAGAAATTTTCTTCAGCAGAGCACAGAAGTGTTCCTGACATGGCACCCTTCAGCAAATTTCACCCTGTGCTGACTCTGACGACCGTAGATAGCCAGCATCATGTTCACACCCTGCATGCTCTCCCATAGCTAATGTAATATTGCTTTTATAAAATCAACAAATACGAGATAAGGAAAGGGAATCAAGCATGTCAAGTTTGAGGAGGAGGATAGATAATTTTAAATAAAGTGGCAAATTCTGAAGAAGGTAAAGGAGTTAGTGATGTGAATTTCTGGGGACAGAGTGTAACAGTCTGAGAGGACAGCTAGTAGCGAGGATATAATTATCTATATCATGCAGAATTATACAATTCTTTTTCATTAGAATTTATAACGTATACACACTCCCACACACATATTCTATTATGCATATTTGGGCTTTATTTGAGGAAAAGGATTTTTCTTTCTTTGCTGTGGCAGATGGATTTGTATGTTGTTTTGTAAACATGGTGAGGAAGACAAGGTTCTTCAGAAGCTTTAACGTTTCCACGCAACAGATACCTTATCTCCTTCATTGCACATTAAGAGCCTCAAGAACCCTTTGGAAGACTGCACAGGCAGACGCCAGATTTCCTTTGCTCCAGCACTTGCTTTCATTAGACTAGAGAGTTACCAAGCTGCTAGGGCTGAAAAGCTATCCTTAGGGAAGTATTTCTTTCAAAGGGAGTGAGGTCTCCTTGAAACCACATTTCCAGATTTTTGTTCAATACAGGAAAGCTCATAATCAAAAGAACTAACTGGGTTTTCCATTGACAAATGATTCAGTCAATGAAGTATTTTAGATCACTAGATTCTCAAAATATTCTCAAATATTATCTAACAAACACTAATTCACTGTAATTTGATAGTCAATATTTTTCTAAAGGCCAAAAATTTATTTTAGAAAAACAGACTCTTTACTCCAATTTCTGCCAATACTGGCCATCTTTCTGTTTTTATTAAGCTCTTTCTATTTCCTAGAATGCTCTTCACCTCATTCATCCAATCTAAATTAGCCATTAGTTATCACATTACACCTTATCTTCATTTTTAAACAAAACATTTACCACAGTCTGATGTATTTTAGCTTATCTGCCCATCAGTCCATTTGTCTATCCAATCTCTGTTTCCCTTTTGAGAGCAAAGTTCTTCTCTACATTATTTGCTTCCATGCTCCATGCACCTAGAACATGGATGGGGATATATAGTGGGTGCTTAACACATATTTCTCAAAAGATGGGATATTATAATAGTCTGAAATAATGAATAAACTTTAATTTTATCATTATAAACCTAGAAAAATAAAATCATCAGGCCAAATATCCTAGATTTTATAGCATTTTATTAAAAATTTGCAGAGCTTATGTAAGTGAACAAAGTGAGGCCATCTTGTTTTACTAAATGGCCCCAGCCCCTCCTCTGTGTGACTGCTCGCTGCTCTGCATGTACTCTAAAAACTTCACATGCTCTCCCGCTTTAAAGCCTCTGTTCACATACATATTCCCTGATAGCTTGATAAATTAAAACTTTGTTCTATCAGTTTCTCTCCAGGAATAGGCTGACCAGAGGTGGGAAACACACCTACAAGCATCCATCACAGCTGACAGAAGAGTGGAAAAGGCCCTGGAGTCCCTCATGCCCGGAAGAAACCCTTACTGCCTATTTTCCCTATGTAACTGCCTCGAGATTCTATAATTTTTGAAAGATGTTTTTTTGAGACATTAGTCTGCTACCTTCCTAATCTAATTAAAATTTCCTTTCTTGGGGGCCGGCACTATGCCATAGTGATTAAGTTCAAGTGCTCTGCTTTGGCAGCTTGAGCTTCACAGATTCAGATCCCAGGTACGGACCTACACACTGCTCATCAAGCCATGCTGTGGCAGCATCCCACATGTAAAATAGAGGAGGACTGGAACAGATGTTAGCTCAGGGCCAATCTTCCTCACAAAAAAACACAACTTCCTTTCTCGATCCCTAACTCCTCGTGATTGACTGGCTCAGATTGTGGTGAGCAGAGTGAGCCCACTGCTCGGTATCACTCAGAATTATTCATTCCTCTTAATTAAGTTGGCAAAAAAAAAAAGAAAATTTAAGATTTTAATATATTATAAAGAGTGCTATATGCACATCATTGCAGAAAAAATGAGTGCCCCCTACAGAAATTATTGATGACTTTTTGTAAAATAGGAAATGTTTTTAACCTTTTCTTTTAAGAGAATTAGTCAGGAGATTTGTTTTTGAGTAAGAAGCATTTATGACTGTGATATTTTGACAGCTCAGCTAAAAGTCAAATGTCACTCAAAATTACTAGTAGAATTCTTATACACAGGTTAAAAAGATATTTGAGGGAAAACAAAAGAAACAAATAATCCTCAAAGGTCAAAAATGGCATTCATATCAACAGCTTTCAATGGGGAAACTTGAGGTTGAAAATAAATCATTGATAGCATACAAGGCAAAACTTAGCAATAGAATACAACAGAAGATAAGTGGAGTGAAATTTCTTCTTTCCCCATCTCCATCTGTCTGATATCCAAGATTAGATTTTTTAAAAGCAGTAAATTTACTTGTCTTCAATTAAAGATGAATATAGAAAATGAACTACCAAAACACTGCCAAATTAACTGGTATTAGCTAAGGAACTAAATCTGGGTACAGAAGAACACAGAAAAGAATATTCATTTTTAACCTCAGATGATTTTTTTTTTAGCAAAATATAAAATCATAATACAAAACATGAATGCTAAAATAATGATTTATACAATCTGAGGATTTTCCAGATGTATTTTCTGTCTTCTTAACTGTAAATATCAGACCTTAAAGAAAAATAGAGTTTCTGGTTTCCAAGAAACTAATTGTGGCCACCTAACTTCAAATTTTCCCCCTAAAAAACATTTATATCTGCCAGAAGAACAAATGAAATCACCCATAACCTATGACAATAGCAGGGAGGCAGAAAATATGGAAAATTTTGATTTATATATAAGTAAACATTGTGTGGATTAGAAACCAGGGTAAAGGGTCAGACAAGGATTGTACAGAAAAGGACAGAAAACACTAGGATCATAGTAGTAATGAAATAGAGGTAATATTGATTAGGATTTACCCCCAGAAGGTGGGGGGTTTGTATCTTGAGTGGATGAATACCAAGAAAAGATCTAAAGCGTGGTAGATGAGAGAATGACAACAGGGGAGCAAGAAGAAAGTATCTTAAGAAGTGCGTAGGACCAACAGAGGCACTCTTAGGAGGGCACTGCTTCTGGGGAGGAAGGACAGCTTGGATGGGAAAATGCTTCCTAGAGGTTGGTGGTGAAGAGAAAGAAGGAAACATCTGATGATAATAGCTTTATATAAATGAAATATAGTCAAAGAATCAGAGAAAGAAAAATTCTTCCCAGAAGGCACACTTTACTAAAGAATTTGCATTTCACTTTCCACAGCACTCTTGAATTAAGAAACCAAGTAAGCCATATCTCCTCAGTCCAAACCTATCTTTCTCAGTCCACCTTTTATTCCTTAGGCAGGAAAACCTGGTTCAGCTAATGATGAGGGAATAAAACTCCCAGCATCCATCCAAAATAACTTTAAAAATAAAACAGAAAACAAGAATGAAAAGTTTGGGCATATCAATACATCAAAAAACAGTTGGAAAGAAAAGAAAAACTGTAACACAACGCTATCACATACAATTCATTAATTCAACTAAATAAAGTTAACAAGTGGTTGCATATATGAAAGAATACCACGAATTAAAATTCCAAAACTGAGAGAAGATACGAATAAATAACAGGAAAGTGTCAAACAGGAGCTTATCAAACTCAGGGGGGAAAAAAAGAGACAAATTTACCTTGAAACTAAAATTGAGTTACATGCTGACTGAGAATACAGTTAGGAGCATAGGAGATAAAAAATCAAAATAATCTAGAAAACAAAACAAAACAAAACAAAAATTTTAAAAAGGATGAGAGTGAAATAGATAGTTTTAGAACTAAGGCAATAAAGATCCAACATACATATAATTAGAGATCCTGGGAAAAAGAAAAACAAAAGAATGGAGCTGAAATGATAATAATAATAAGTTATATGTATATATATATATGTACACACATTTTTATAAAATTAAAGAACTTTGTATTGAAAAGGCCCACTGTGTATCTGGCAAAACTAATACATAATGGTCAACGGCAAGGATTATCCCAGTAAAATGATTAAACTTTAAAGATAAAGAAAAACGTAAATCTCTTGGCCTCCAGGCAAAATATCAAATCACTTACAAGAAAAAAAAAATCAGGAGGTATCAAACTTGTAAGCAGTAAATAATAAATAAAAATGGAACATTTTAAAGAATTAATGTTAAAGAGTATGAGCCCAAAGTTTTTATAGCCAGCCAAATTTTCCTATATTGCCAAGCGTATAGAAAAGCAGTTTTAAGCATGTAAGAATATTTTGCTCATGAGCCCTTATGAGAAATCTACTAAAAGATGAGTTTATCCAGTGAAAAAGCTGGAGAAAGTTTAACTAAAGAATTGTGTTAAGGATTGATTATACCTAATTGTAAGTGTAATATTAAAGTAAGATCTAGATAAAGCTTGAGGAATACTATATATATGTTATATTCTTCATGATACCAAATCTCTTAATCTCAAGCTCGTGTGCATGATGCACATTAAGCCAATCACTGAGACATCAGGTGCCTGGAGATGGAGAAAGCTTGATTTGGATTGGTCAAAATGAGAAGACAAGGGAATAGTTTCTCTCAAATCTGTCTAAATGAAAGAAGAAAGCAGGGGGTCTTCATAGAGCTAAGGGGCTTGGGAGGAGGAGGTTCAGAGAAACAAAGGGGAAGTTTCTTTCCAGATAAACTCCTAGGCAATCAAATTTCTGTGCATCGATGGCAGCTGGTTATCTGGTCATTGTAACTTCCTTTAGGCATTCTTTTTCTTCTGAGAAACGAGTGCATAAATCCTTGTGACTTGAGTCACTCCTCAGGTTAAACAAGAAAAGAGCAAATTAACAAGACTGACTCATTTTCATCTGTGTCTGTGCTGGGAACAAGGTCCAAGGGTAATCACATTTTATTGAATATTTGCAGTAAACTTCAGGTACCCAGCTTCACTGAGAAAACACAGAAATAACAGAACAGCAAAATAGGAGAAGACAAAGAAAAAGTGGAAAGAAGGATAAATTATTTGACTGCCTCAGAGATGTGAAATGGGTCAAAGGATATCACAAAAAGCTGGCAAATCAAAAAATTAAAAGACCACGAAAAAAATAGAACTAAGGGCGTTTTATAAAGGTATTAACAGAGAGAAAACTTTCAGAACATGAATACAAGTCTTCCTAAATAACAAAAGATATATAAAGACACAAGCATTAACAGAACACACAGTGAAAGACATGCAGTAATTATAGCAATGTATGCAGAAAATGTACTTTAAATTATTTAATGTAGCTGAAACAAAATATATTTGATGAATCACTAATTTAAATGCAAATGACCTTTACTCAATTCACTAAAAGAAAAACATTTTTAGATTGTCTCACAAAACAAAATCTGATTTTATGCTATATTCAAGAGATGCACCATTCTGACTGACCAGCTATTTTTTTTCTTTTCTTTCCTTTTTTTTTTTTTGAGGAAGATTAACCCTGAGCTAACATCTGCTGCCAATCCTCCTCTTTGTGCTGAGGAAGACAGGCCCTGAGCTAACATTCGTGCCCATGTTCCTCTATTTTATGTGGGATGCCTGCCACAGCGTGGCTTGACCAGCAGTGGGTGGGTCTTCACCTGGGATTCGAACCAGCGAACCCCAGGCCGCCAAAGCAGAACGTGTGAACTTAACCACTGTACCAGCGGGCCGGCCCCCTGACCAGCTATTTTTGTTTATTGTATTCATGATATATATATTTCTGTTCTTTTACTTTCAATCTTTCTTTGTTCTTACACTAAAGTGTATTCTTTATAAGAGGAAATAGTTGTTGTTTTTTCTTATCTAGTCACAATCTTTTTCATTTAAGTACAACACAGTATATTTACGTATAATGTAATTATGACATTTTGGGGTTTAAACTTACCATGATTTTTTTTATTTGTCCCATATTTTCTATTTTTTTTCTTTTTTCCTCCTTCTTCTCCCCAAAGCCCCCCAGTACATAGCTGTATATTCTAGCTGTGAGTGCCTCTGGTTGTGCTGTGTGGGATGCCACCTCAGCATCGCCTGATGAGTGGCACCATGTCCGTGCCCAGGATCCCAACTGGTGAATCCGGGGCCACCAAAGTGGAGCACGCGAACTTAACCACTTGGCTACAGGGCTGGCCTCCTTATTGTCTTTTCTTAACTTATATTGTGTTTCTTTCTGTATTCTCCTCTTGTCTTCTCTAGGATTAATTGATTTTTTTAATCACTCCACCTTCCTCTCATCTTCTTAGCTTGTGAGTTACATATGTTTAAATTATTTTTTAAATGATTCTGCTAGGGCTAGATATTTTTACATGAATCTAGTTTTTCATATATTTTAAACCCCACAATACATTATTTTTGTTATTTCAAACAGGAAATGTTCATGGGCTTTTAACTACATACATACTGTTTCCAACAGTCTTCATTCTTTCCATCTGTGGTTTTAAGTGGGATCATTTCCCTTATATCTGAAGAACGCATTTTAGTATTTCTTTGACTGCACCTTATTTCACCCTCATTTATGAAAAACATTTTCCTTGGATATTGAATTCTGGGTTGATGGTTATTTTCTTTGGACACTTTGAAGACATCATTCCAATGGCATCTGATTTCCATTATTTCTTGTGGAAAACTTGGCTATTAGTACTACTGTTGATTATGAAATAACGTGTCCTTTTTCTCTGGATGATTTTCAATTTTTCTTTCCTAGTTGATTTTCAGTGGTTTGACTATGAGGTACTTACATGTGACTTTGTTTGTACTTATCCTATTTGAGGTTTTTAGAGCTTTTTAAATCTATGGCTTGATATCTTTTGTCATTTTTGGAAAATTCTTTACCAATATCCCTCCAAATATTTTTTTCCCCTGTTCCATTCTCTCTCACCTTTTTCTGGGATAGAAAATAAATGTAAGTTAGACCTTTCCACCATTTTCCATTACCCTCTTTTCTGTATTTTCCGTTTTTTCCCTCTTCCCTTTAATCTGAATGTTTCTTATCAATCAATTTTTACACTCTACTAATATTTATTTCTATTCTGTCTAATCTATTATAAACCCTATATCAAATTCTTAATTTAAGTGATCATGTTTATTTCTGGGCTATCCATTTGATTTTTTAAAATAGAATTCCATTCTCTAGTCAAATCTCCATTTTTTCACCTACTGTTTTGAAAATAATAATCATAGTTATTTTTTAAATTAGATATAATTCATATAACATAAAATTCACCATTTTAAAGTATACAATTTAATGGTTGTCAGTATACTGCCTATGTTGTCTAAACATCACCACTGTCTAATTCCAGAACATTTCGATCACCCCCAAAAGGAATCCCATAGCTGCTAGCAGACAGCCCCATTACTCCCTGCCCCTATTCCCTGACAACCACCGATCCACTTTCTATGTCCATGGATTTGCCCATTCTAGGGATTTCAGATAAAAGAATCACACAATATTTGTCTTTTTGTGTCTGGCTTCTTTTACTTAATGGAACGTTTTCAAGCTTTGTCCATGTTGCAGTATAAATGAGTACCTCATTCCTTCTTAAAGTCCGATAATATTGCCTTGTATGTATACACCACATTTTGTTCATTCATTCATCAGTTAATGGATATTTGGGTTGTTACCACTTGTCACTATTATGAATAATGTCACTATGAACATTCATGGACTAGTTTTGTGTGAACATACATTTTCAATTTCCTTGGGGATATACCCAGGATTGGAATTACTGGGTCTTATGGTAATGCTATGCTTAACTTTTGAGAAGTGACCAAACAGTTGTCAACAGTGGTTATACCATTTTGCATTCCCACCAGCAATGTATTAGCTTTCCAATTTTTCCACGTCCTCACCCATACTTGTTACTGGCTTTACTTTTGATTGTAGCCATCCTAGGGGGTGTGAGATGCTATTGCACTGTGGTTTTCATTTGTATTTACCTAACGGCTAATGGTACTGAGCATTTTTCATATGTTTATTGACTATTTGCCTATATTCTTTGGATAACTGTCTATTAAAATCAATTGCCCATTTTTCAATTGGATTATATGTTATATATATTTCATTTTTGTTTATTCTTTTTTCTGTCTGTTCCTCAGACTGAGCAATCCTAATTGACCTATCTTCAGGTTCATTGATGCTTTTTTCTACCTGCTCAAATCTTTTGTTGAGCCCCTGTAGTGAATTTTTTATTTCAGTTTTTTACTTTTTAACTTGAGAGTTTCTATTTAAAATTTTTATCTCTTTATTGATATTCTCTATTTGGAGAGAGATCATTTTCATACTTTCCTTCAGTTCTTTCAGATTGCTTTAATTGTTTATTTCTTCAGGTTTCTTAAGGTCTTTGGACACATTCAAAATAGCTGACAAAGTATTTTTTTAGAAATTTCAATGTCTAAGCTTCCTTAGGAAGTTTCCACCGATTGCTTTTTCCTATGTCCAAGTCATACTTCCTTATTCCTTTGCATGTCTCATAACTTTTATGGAAAACTAGACATTTTGAATATTATAAATGCAGCAACTCTGGAAATAAAATGCTCTCCCCTCACCTGGGTTTGTTGTTGTGCTTACTATAGTTGCTGTTTGCTTGTTTAGTGACTTTTCTGAACTAATTCTCTAAAATATCTATTGTCATGTGTGACTACTGGAGTATCTGTTCTGTTAGCTTAGAGGTCAGTTTATGATTGGACTGAAATTTTCTTTAAACTCCTAGAGCCAAAAAACATCCCAATCGGGCTCTGTGTGTATATTGGGGCACAGCTACAATACTCAGCCAGGCAGTTTACAACTCTGCCTTAGCCTTCACTTCCTGCTTCCCTACTTCCTCAAGGTCAGCCAGAGGTGAGAGTTTAGGATCCTGTTGGGTTTTTCCTGAGCACGAGCACAGCACTAAGTATGTGTGTCCTTCTAGATTCCCAGAATATGTTAGAGCTTTCCAAAAACCTTAGGGACATCTTATTCACCAGCCTTTCCTCCCAAGTTTTTTAATTAGTCTATTGTTTGTACCAAGTGGTATCTATCACCTCAGGCAACAGCAGCTAAAACATTTGCCTGTGAATGACCCCAACTAGCAGCCTTACACTGGGCCAGTTTCAGTCAAGTGAAATAACCACAAGTCTCTTGAGCCGGTCTGCCAGGGAGCTGTCAGATCAAAACAAATAAATTACAATTCTTTGTGAATAAAGTCCATTCTGCTCTTTCTGGTATTGAAAATCCAGGCTGTTGTTTTCAAAGCTACAGCTGAGCTGAGACAGGGAGTGTAGCATTGGGGTAAGTTAAAATGTCACAAATCTCACTGTGCTTAATGAGATTCAGTCATTTTTCTTGAATAAATTCTCCCTAGGCCTGCAAGCCTTTGGTTAATTTCCAGAGTTCTGAAAAAGTTGATTCTGACATTTTGGGCCAATTTTTTTCTTTGCTTTTATGGAAGAGTGAACTTTCAGAGTTCCTTACTATTTTCACTGACGTCATCCTAATCACAGTTAATTAAAGTCTATATTTTATATCTCCATGTAGCGATTTAAAAATGGCTAAAATTCTTTTTCACTCCTTTTGTTGAGAGGCAGGGTCTATGTTCCCTTCCCTTGAATCTGCAGATGTTTACATTTACTTGAGCCAAAAAGCATGTATAAATGATGCTTTGTAATTTCTAAGGATATGTTATAAAAGGTCTTACAGCTTCTCTGACTCTTTGGGGATAATTATACGGGAGGGAGAACCAGTTACTATGTAAGAAGTCCAACCACACTGAGACCACAGTGCTAGAGTGGCCATGCTTAGTTGCCCCAAATAACAAGCCCAAGCTGTTATCCCAGCCAAGAGTCAGCATCAACTGCCAGACATGTGAATGAGCCACCATGGCTGTGCAGCCCAGTAAAGGCTGCAGAATACAGCAAGCCTAGTCAACACCCCACTGCAATCACATGGAAGGCCCCAAGAGAAAAGTGCACAGCCAATGTCTTCCCAAATTCTTGACTCTCAAAATCATGAAAGTGTTTGACACCACCAAGTTTTAGGATAACATGTTACGCACCAAAAGTAATTAGAACACTCTGATATCTAGATCATCAGTAGACCTGTTTCTATTGTCTGTCTTTTCTCTTGGTTTTCAGTTTGGTCGTGTTTGCAACATGCTATGTAATCTTTTATTGAAAAGCAAACATCATATATGAAAAGTTGTGGTGGCATTGGGTGGCGCTATCTTCTTCCAAAGAGTATTTAATGTTATTTTGACAAGCATATAGCATACTGATGGATCTCCTTGATCCAGTTGATGGTAGTCTATTCCTTGCGTACTCTTATTTTTATGATCTAGTCCTGGGTTGTTTACCAGAGTCTCTCTTCCTTGGAGCTTTCACTTTTTTCATGATACTGTCAAAAACTCTTCTTGACTTTTTAGCCTCTTATAACTGCTTCAGCTTGGTTTCTTAGAAAATTGCTCCACACACGCATAACTTTGGAGTCAGCAAATGCTTCAAAAGGATGCCTGGAGGGGGAAATTTTGCACAGTATGTCAGGTTCACATCTGTATGTTATTCTTTTCTCTGGAATCTTTTTTCCTGAAGTCCTGGTTACCTTGGATACTCTCTGATGTCTTCAAATAGTTGTCCTTTTTATATTTTTCTTTTTAATCCAGACTTTACAAGTGTTCTTGGTGAGAGGAGTGGTTTAATACCAGTTACTCCATCACAACTCAAAGTAGAAGTTTATTCTGCTGTATTTTTTCTCCATAGTACATTACATACACTTTATTTATTTGTTTATTTATTCTGTGTCTCCTGAATATAGTGCTTTGAGAGCAGGAACTTAGTTTTGTTCACTGTGTAGTCCCAAAGCCTAGAAAAATGGCTGGTATAAAGAAGGCACTCAATAAATACTTTTGAAGGAAGAAAAGAAGGATATAAAGAAGCCAACAGGCTTGTTGCTTTCCTAATGATGCTTTTACTCAGGAATACACCTAGGAAACTTGGTTTTAGAGACTTCTGTTTATCCTCTTTGATCAATATATTTTAAACTTCTCCTACACCCCTACTCTGTACTTTCAATTAGACACCAAGTTCTGTTAATTCCGTATTTTTAATATATTTTCAATATGCCCTTCTCCCTTCATTCTTGCTATCTCAGTTTGGGAGTCTCAGTGTCTCTTACCCGGTTACTACATAAGTCTGTAAATTCATGCCCTATCTCTAGCTTTCCTTCCCTTCATCCTATCTTTCCCTTACATACTGTTTTCGGTATTTTTCTCAGACACAAATATTATTATATTTCAGGGTTTTAAAACTGTTTAAAAATGTTAATGGCTCAACACTGTTTACAAGGATAAATAGTGAACTTTTATTTTCATGGAATACAAGGAACTTCAAACATGTCTTGCCATGACGAACAAGAACTCTTTAATAAACCTCGAAATCATCATAATGTTCACCCTAAAGTGTGTAAAAATCCAAGCCCATAAGCACGTCATGACAATTTTATGCATAACTCTTGATGGCCAAAAATGACTCCAAGGAATGATTATTAGACTGAATGTATTAAAGATTAGACTGAAGAAGAAAGCGGAATGTAAATATAATATATAAATGCATGGTTTTGTTGGTTAGCAGGCAGAGTTTGTATTCACATCTACTTTTTAAAAATTCTGAAAAGACCCATTAAACTGATAGGGCTTCTTCTACTTGATGGAATATTGCATTTAAAGAGATAAAATAGTATTAGTGTTATTTTATTTATTGAATACTCACTGAGTGCCTACTGTGTGTCAATTGCTGTCTAATTCCTCGGGACATAAACATATATAAAATGTACTTTTTTCTTTCAAAGGGCACAGAGAGTAGTGATTCTACATAATGGATTAATTGAAGTCAATACAGTGTTGTGATATTTTTCATTTTATTTTTTAATTTAAAAAGTTATTTACTTAAGAGATGAGCAAAATGTTTAGGATCCCCTAATGAAGTATCCCGTTATCTGTCATTGTTTTCCACACTGAGTTAGTGGTATATCTAGCACTTTCTACCTTATGACCCAAACTGATAGGAAATCATAATGTAAGTCAAATTTTCCGTGGAGACTACAAGGGGAAAAAGACAAAAGAATTTGAGAAACGACTGCTTTAGAGGGCAGTGCAGAAGAAAGAGACAAGCAAAGGAGACATCAAAGAACTCAGAGTATTAAAAAAGGGAAAGGAAAGGGACATAAATTCTTTAAGCTTGTTTCCGTATTTGTAAAAGAGAAATAAAACATTTAACTCATGTAATCATTGGGAAGAAAAGAAGGTTCTCGCAAACAGCCCTGTTAGTATGATGCCTGATGTTTTATACACATCCCTAAATGTTGTTTTTGTCTGATAAGACAGCAATAATTTGGTGCTCAAGCAACCAAAGCTATAAATAGACTATAAGCCAACTTCCCTATCACCAACAGTACCTGAGACACCTGCTCTTTGAGTCATTGCTTCTCTTACTTAAATAGAAAAATGAAAACACAGAGATGATACAGAAGCTAAATATTTGAAACTTAGATGATTTGCCCTATTGTATTTTTACTAAAGAGACATAATTTGGACAGAGTCTCTTCCACTTTTTCCAAAACATTCCCTTAGTTGTTGAACTCATGAGTTACTGTGACATCCTAGCATGAGAATTGCAATGAAAGACTATGGGTCTCATTAAAATCAATAGTACAGGCAGCAGCATCAGGACCAGGGAGCTATTTCAGATCTACTTTGTGATATTTTGTTTTGAGCGGGAGCTTCACAAGCTTTGCATTTCACCTAAGGAGTGAGGTAGACTGTCCAAAGATACCTCTTAGCACCTTTGTCAGGGCGACTGTGACTTCTAGACTCTTTATGTGAATTGGGATTATGCTGCTGGTATATTTAGACACACAGCACAATTTTTTTAAACATTTAAATCAAATGATTTGAGAAAAGCTAGCATAAGGCTTCAGGTGGTAGAGGTATTTCAGGAATGACAGCACCAAAGGAAAAATAATTAGCAAACCCTTTCACGATAGCTAATTTTCACTGGGCCATGTGCAGTCTATTTTTGTACCACCAGATGCCCCCTTCAATGGAGTCTTATTTTTATTTACATAGCAAAGTTATTTCTAAAGTTGACAGAGATCTATCAATTTGTTCTAATTTTGTTGAGAGAAAATTTTCCAGTATCATATGATGACATCTCCTATCCCATTTATCAGTGCTTCCCACTTTGTGAGGTAAGTTGCTCTAATGGCAAAGTTGGAAATAGCAAACCTCCCCCACAAGCCCATGAAGGGAGGCTGTGCTATTCATTTTGAGACCTTATCGTCACCCACTGGCTAATTAAAACTTGAGCAGACTTAGTCAGTTTGGGCAAGTATTTCCAGCTAGTGCAATCAATGAAGCTTTTCCAAAGCTACTTACTAAATACTGTTTTCCATAAATTTCAGATTTTTGGTGCATTCTTCCCAAAATAGTCGAACAACTCTGATAAATAATTGCCTCTAAGCTTTGCTGTTTGCGTATATTATTTCTAATGAGAAAAACAGCTCTGTTAACTCAGTAAAACAAGAAAGTGGTTTTTATTACAAAGTTAATTTAATGATTAGGTATACCATAATGGTTATATGAACAAAGCCAATGAACACATAAAAAGGAATTCGATTTCATAGTAATCAGGGAAATGCAAATTAAAACCGAGTGAGATAATATTATACACCCACAAGAATGACTAAAATAAAAATGATAGACAACGCAAGCATGAAGGAGGATATAGAAAAACTGAAACCATTGGTGGGAGTGTAAGTTGGTGCATCTACTCAAGGCGAACATATGCAACCCCTATCAAACTGCAATTCTTCTCCTAGTCATTTACCCAGCAGAAATATACATGTGTACTCACCAAAAGACGTATACAAGAATGATAACCTCTAATTCTTTTGAGTGATTGTTTTCCTGACCTTGGGTAGTTTTGTTACATGTATACGCTGATCAGTAAGCAGTTAAATATTCTTGGGAGGTTTCTCTACAGATCTCTAGGTTTCTTGGTGCAATTCTCTCCTTTCCTGCACTCTGCCCTACTAACTCTAGCCACCTTGTTCTGCCTGAATTCTCAGTTCCATCTCCTCAGCCCGAGTGATCAGATTGGCTCTGTCTTGGTTCCCCCTCCCCACGCCCCCTGACCTGGAAAAGCTCTAAGGTGCTAAGATGGAGTTATTATAGAGTACCTCATCTGTTTTCCTCCTCCCAGGGATCATGTTCCAATGTCTTGAAAACTGTCGTTTCCTCTAGGTCACCCATTTTTTTTGCAATCAGGTAGTTGGGTAAATCCAGTTGCTGTTATTCCCTCTTGCCTAGAAGCTAAAATCCTCAAGGACTTTATTCTTCAGAATACCATTTTCCCCTGACAGAACAACTAGGGGCCAACCTCTGGTTCTTCAGGATTGAGTGTTTGGCGTTTTCTCTAAAATTAAAGAAGTGAATCTGTCACTTCAAAAAAACAACTGATAGCATTTGTAGTCGGTGATCAAATTCAAGAGTTCAGGCAAAATTTAGAATTTTTGAAAATGTATACCTGACAGAATCTCAGTATACACATACTTATGAAATCAGTGAAGATCTTATCACGTGTGGTTTTGAACATTGTACATTGAAATGTGTCAACACAGGAAAGGCTGTGTTACTTGCTGCACTAGTATTTTCCAGATGACCAACGGATGGTTGGTCATGCATGGGTGAAACACCCATTTTAAGTACAAGATAGACCAATAGATTTTAATGTAACATCATTGATAATGGCTTCAGATTCTGCTCTGCAACTAAGTTGTAAGTAACTACCACCCCTTGAGTTTTGGTGTAGTGTCAAAGATGAGTATACACAGTTATATGAAAAGGCTATTATGATATTCTCCCCTTTTCCAAATACACAGCTTTGTGTGAACAGATGTTTTTTCATATTATTCAATAACAGTATGCTATGATAGACTGAATTCTGAATTCAGGAACAGCTATGTGAATCCAGGTATATTCTATTAAGCCAGACACTAAATAGTTCTTCAAAATGTAAATCAATGTCAGTCTTCTCACTAAATATTTTTGTTTTGGAAAATATAGCAATTTCTCATAAAAAGTTATTTACGGTACTTGTATTGGGTTTCTTATCATTATTTTTAAATAAATTAAGAAGTTATAAAAGTTTCTTAATTTTAATTCTGATTATGGTAAATACTAATACATATCATCCCATAAATAATAGCCTTTTGAGATCTCTCAATACATTTTGGGCAGGTAAAGGGTTCCTGAGATGAAAAGGTTTGTAAACTGCTGGGACAGAAGACCACACGCCAGAAGAATTCTTTACAACTCCTCTTCCTTATTGTTTCCTCATTTGAAATTCTCTTTCTAATCTTCTTTCTTTGTCAGTTCCGCCTTTAGTTTTTCTCTAGTCTGCACTTCTCATTAACACCCTGGCTCTGTTAACAAGGTCCTGCCCTGATGCCCCAGGGTTGAGAATCTCTCTCTGTATCCCACTCTCCAAATCCAGGCTTTAGCCACTGATGCCAGAACGACTTCATGTAACTGTGGGCCTCTTTGATCTCTGCCGATTGGCCCCTAACAGACACACTTCTGACTCTACGGCATCTTGTTCCTTCTCTTGACTTGCTGTGCTACCTGTGTTAACCAGAGCATCTCCAAGGGCCTTTTTAGTTCTGTGTTTTTACTTCCTGCTGCAAATCTGTCTGCCTCTTTCTGCACTTTGGATGCTGTTCCTTACTTTGTCAATAGAGATGAACTCCAGATTTTGATAGATAAAAATAATTATATACTTCCAAGGAGTATTTGAATTTAGAATAATTTAAAAGGATCTCTAGTAGTAAAATTTACTTGCTAGTAGGGCTGGATGTGTGGTCTTGGAGACAGGAAGCTGTTTGGGATATAGGAGATTTCCTGGTGCTCTGCAAACCAAATTCTTGTCTACTCTGCCTCTGTGAAACTCCTTCTCGCCTGTTCAATTACAATGATACAAAGCTTTTCTTGAACTTTTCAGCTTCAGGAAGTGGGTACTCAGAACTCCCAATCATTTTGTACTTTAAAACAAGTAACCGGAAGATCATAATTTTACATTTATTGCTTAAATTAAGTTCCTCACTTTTTTTTTTTTTTTTTTTTTTGGTGAAGAAGATTGTCCCTGAACTAACATCTGTGCCAATCTTCCTGTATTTTGTATGTGGGATGCCACCAAAGCATAGCTTGATAAGCAGTGTGTAGGTCCACACCCAGGATCCGAACCTGAGAACCTAGGGCCACTAAAGTGGAGTGTATGAACTTAACCATTACGCCCCTGGGCCAGCCCCTAAAGTTCCTTACTTTTGAAGCGTTGTCTCTAAAACTTTCCATGACATTTTCTTCTCCAATAGGCTCACAATATCCCCTTGCAATTTATCCCAACACCCACAGAATTTATTACCCAGAAGAGCACAGTCTTATTTCTCTGAAGTTACTTTCTACCAGATCATTGGGAAAAAATATTACATGAGATCAGTTCTTGGGGTTGGTTGAGGGAGGGGAGATGGGGAGGAAGAAAGACCTTCATCATTTAGAGTTTCTATCCAGATAAATACCCTATTCCCTGTTGTTCTGAAAGAAAAAATTCTTACAGATTTTTGAAAGGCCCAATTGTCTGCTTTTTTTTCCCCTAATAGATACAATGTCATGAGGTTAAAACTGAAAAAAAATTGAAACCCGCTTGCTATAACTTGCCCCTGGTGCTCCTTGATTGTACTGCAGCCGTGCAAAGACTGGATTAGGAAGAGTAGGATTTCCTGAGGAAATGATTTCCTTTTTAACTTGTCGCTGTTAGCGTTTTCCTCCTCATGTGAGCGTTTGGCAATCTCGGAACAGCAGATCGAAAAGTATTTAATTCATAAGTACCTTTCACTTGGCATGTGGCCTCCTTTTTATTAGCTAGCAAAGCAAAGTAAAATACTGATGAACTGAGTTCAGCATCGTGTGTTACTGTTGCTGATGCTACTTTTCAGTAAGAGGCTCTCAGAATTCTTGCTTGGAGGTCGTAGCACTACGATTTCACTCCTGTGTGGAAGATAAACAAACATACAGATAAGGAGAACAGATTAGTGGTTACCAGAGGGGAAGAGCATAAGGGGCGGATGAAGGCAGTAAATGAGCGCACACCTACGGTGACAGATAAAAACTAGGCTGTTGGTGGTGAGCACGAGGCAGTCTATACAGAAACTGATATATAATAACGTACACTTGAAATTTACACAATGTTATAAGCCAATATGACCTCAATTTAAAAAAAGACTTTTAAAAATGTTTTGATGGTGGTGTTTCCTTCCCTAAGTTTATCCTCATTTTTACTTTTCTACTCCTATCTCCATTTAGAATGAGAAAGAAAAAAAACCTTACATAAATCTTTCGGGTTTTGTTCTATTATTACAGTTTGAAGAGAATGACTTCCATCTGTTTTTGATACTTTTGCGAAGCTGATAGCTTCTGTGGGTATCTAATGATATGCCTAGACCATTCAATCAAATTTGTCTTCTATGAAAAGCTCTCAGAATTCAGCATCTCGCTTCCCTTTTAAGAATATGTTCAGGTGCTCTTTTTTCCAATAATATGGCAGATTAGTCACACAGAATAATTCCAAAGCGCTGGATGGGCTGTAGGAAACTAAATTGCTGGAAAAAATATTTTAAAATATATAAAACACCTTTCTAAGTGCATTCCTGGACTTTCAAAAAATCTGTAAATCCTCAAAGCCTCCAAATGAATGAAAACAGGAAATCTCAGCAGGTCAGCAAGTGCCCAATCTAGTTTTTATCTTGAGGATGACTACTAATCTCTAGTTATTTTAAGCATCCATGTTGGTGCAAGGTGTGGGAGAAAAGAGATAAAACTTGGGATGTAGGGAATCTGATAAAAGCTTGGACCCCAAGAGGACTACACTCACAGCAAAAGTGAGAATTAGGATTAAGCAAGAAATAAACCTTTCCCCATTCAAAGAAGATCCTCACAAAATTTTCTTATCTCAGGTCTAATGCCAAGTGGAGAAAAAGATCCTCTGAATTTTTGTAATCCCAAGCTGGCTCTTGCAGTGCACTTGAGGTCAGAATTCACACTCCCTGAGGGATTCAAAACTCATAGAGAGAATTTAATTTAAATGGCACCAGGCAATGGGCAGAAACAGATGCCAATCTCTGTAAGAACTGAACTTCAACCCAAGTCTCAAAGAAAAATGGGCAGGTCACTGCCAGAACTCACAAAACAGAAAAGGAAATGAATACAGGTAAGAACTAGCAGAAACAACAGTCAACAGAAAAAAGTTAATTCAGATATTGCAAATATCAGACACATAATTTGTAATAGCAATGAATAAAAGAAAACTTGAAAATATGATCGGAGAATAATCAGATTTGTGAAAGAGTCAAATAAAACTTCTAGGAATAAAACAATAAGTATTAAAATAAAACATTAAATAGGAAATTAAACAGAAAATTAAATACAGCTAAAGAGAGAATTTGTGAACTGAATAATAGACATGAATAAAATATCTAGAACATAGTCCAGAAAGACAAGGAGATAAAAAAGGTTAAAAGACATACAAAATGCAATGAGAATTATTAACATACATTTAATCAGTATTCCAGATGGAGATAAGGCAGATATTTGACACACACAATATTAAAAAGAAATAATCAACAAATTCACAAATTTTTTAAAGTCCCTAGTGCAAAAATAAGTGCAAATCTATTTCTAGTTTCACCATAAACAAACCGTAGGACAAGAAAGAAAGAGAAGAGTTCTTAAAAGCAGTCAGAAAGAAAAGACACATTCCTGAAACAATGACAGCTGAATTCTCAATAACAATAATGGAGGCCAGAAGTGAAGGAAAATATGTCTTCAGTGAGTTGGAGAAAGTGGTCATGAATCTAGAATTGTAAACCCAGTGAAAGTATTTTTTAAGAATGAGGGTGAAGTAAAGACATTTTCAGATAAACAAAAACTGAGAGAGTTGTGATATTTATCAACACAGATTTGTGTGAATGTAGAGAATTAAAGTCTATTCAAATACAAATATAATAATGAGTAGAATAAATAAAATAAGAGATTTGTTAGACAATACCTATAAAATTTGTGTAAGTTGAATCAGCCATGCCCTTAATATAAATGTCTAACGCTCCAAGCCTCTGAATCCAATTACAATCTCATTAATACTAATACTCAATTAAGGAGAGGTCTGGTGCTCTAGTAACCCATGTGGGAAGTCCAAACCTTTTTAGAGTTGCTTTTCTTAGGGTATTTTTAGAAATTCCCAATGTTCTACATAAGTGTCTGTCCACGTGTCAGTCTCTGTCCATGTGTCAGTCCATCATTAGCCACTTGTTACTAGTAGTCAACCACCATTGGTCAAAGCCAATCCTTTCCAATTCTCCTCACACAACAATAAATAGTCTAGAGGAACGAGACAGAGAATGGCCCTTCCTTCCGTGCTGGGAAAGGACAAAGTTCTTTTGTCCCTCACTATTGCAACACTTGGAGAAACGCTCAATCTATTTTCATACAGAGCCGTTCTTCTGCCCAGGCGCTCAGAGGCACAGAACTAATATATTAGTTCTTTTCCCATGCCAGATTTAGCAAGCAAGACTGCTTCTTCTCTTGTGATGAATTTGTCTTTCTAGGCATTAGAACATTCCTTCTTAGATTCAATTTTTTTTCTTACACCATTCACAAGGACAGTTAGAAAGGGCTCCCTATAGCTGAACCCCTCGTTTATCAGTGTGGGAAACAGATACATTGTGGGGAAGTGGGGAAAGATAAGGAATGGGGATCATCCAATTTCACAGGATAAATTTATCCATCAGCCAGTCCAGCCCAGTCAGAGCACTTGTTCCCACATGTACGGAACTCAGAGTTCCTGACTGAATAGACATCTCCGTCTCCCAGCAGCATTGCTGGAGTCAGCCTGTTTCTTCACTGACAATTCTTTAGGCACTGGCATCAATTCCCCTGCTTTAAGTACATTAGATAAAATGTGCCAAAGGTAAATGTTATTGAAAGGAATCAAGTGGCTACCAGATTTTCTGGCACAAACCATCAAAGTTTGGTGTCCCTGAACAAACATTATTCGTAGTCTTGGAGGTGGTCACCTATGTGTCTCATAGCTAAACCTTCTTACACACGCTCTACCACGCAAGCAGGCTCTTGGGCAGTGAAGAGACTTTGTTTCAAGAGTTCCATGTAGGCTTGTAACGTAGAAAAATTATTCACCACTGGTGAAAATGGTATAGAGGACTTCATTCAATACTTTTGCAATAGGGGTCAAGACTCTTGCAATAGGGGAAAGAAATTGCACTCAACTCTGGAGGCAATAGGGACAAGTAGGAGATTTATAGGCAACAAGCAGAGTGAGGGGGTTAGTGGATAGAAAATTACTGAGAAGAGCTATCAAGGGTAGAGGGATTCTTGTTAAACTGGCCTAATGGGATTCTTGCTAAAGGCAGGCCAAGGTCAGGCACAGTTGAGAAGAGGATTTAAGGAGCTTGATTAAAGTTTGGTCCATGAGGGAGTCTTTGCCAACTGCAGAGGACAGTGCTAAGAATAGATCTCACCAGTTACATTCAGGCTCTGAGAATCATGTTTTGAAGGCTCTAAAATGTAGACAGATCATTTGTTTATTGCACTTCGGTATTTATTCATTCAACTTTGCTCAAGGGCTAAGTATCTAATCAACTCAATTTCAAAAGGTGCTAATTTGTGACTTTTTCAAAAAGTCAGAAAAGATGCTGAAACTGGGAAGTGTGCAAATCATAAGATTCAAATAATTTGATAATAATATCTCTGGATCCCCCCCAAAATATCCGTGCCTTTACCTATGTATTTGATAAATGATGGCTACCATCTCACTTCTGTTTATTCTTCTTTTCCCTATCTGTTCCTATAAGCTACCAATTTATCATGCAGTTATTCATCTAGCAAGGGGATCTGGAAAACAAAATCTATTTCATCCTTTGTAATGTACTTAGATAGCAAATGGTTTCCGAAATTCATAAGTCATGCTGCAACCAGAAAAGACCTGAACGATGGTCTCTTCCAACCCTCTCATTGAACACTTCAGGAAACTGAGGCCCACATCGGTTATGATTCAAGTAAATTTAAGTAGTTAAAGCTGAGAAAAAAAAATACGTTTTCATATCTTAAGTTTGACATCCATCCTAGTATTAAAAACAGTCATAATTATGAATTTTTTAAGGCCTGGACTGACCCTAACAGAAAATACCAGTTCCTTCTACTCCTCTCAGCAGAGATGGATTGGGACTGGTCACGACTGTCTTTACCTGAGAAGGAGTTGATATAATATTCACTGAAGTGAAGAGTTTCTAGAACCTTGTAGGGCCTGAAACCGCCACAGAATATGTTAAGTTTGTCGAGTCCTATTCAAAGATCAATAGGAATGGTAGGCAAAGCCTTAAACCAGTAGTCGAGAGATTTGTAGCTTTTTCCTGACACTGTCGCTAACCAACTGTATGATCTCGGGCAGTTTCTTAAACATCCTGATCACAGCCTCCTCATCTATAAAATAAGAGGGAAGAGATCATTCCCCAGATCCCTGAGAGCTGGAAAATGCTGGTTTTGTCTTGCATTAAACTGGATGGGGTGGATGAAATTAGCACATATAAAGAAAGCAACTCCCACTGGGCTGGTGCACAGCAAATCTTCAAAACAAAATTAGCCATCTTTCTCCCTTCCCTCCTTACTCTTTCTTTCTTCTTTCCTTCTTTCTTACCTTCTTTCTCTCCCTCCTCTCTTCCTTCAGGTGTGAGATGGAAGATGAGGACTGGGGGATGACAGGGAGACTGGGTCGGCACTGGGTTGGCAGGCAAGCATTAGGTGACAGACTGCAATAAACTGCTTACTTGACTAGAGTTTTAGAATATGCTGCTTGGGTCCTAAGGGAAAACTGTACAAGATAAGTTTAAAAAATGTTTAAGCATCTAACAGAAGGAATATTCTCTTTAACAAGTCACCCGTGTACTCAGTTTTATAGCTTTAGCTTTTAAGAGTCAAATCCAGACATGTTCTCTAAAGAATACCCCTAAACTTTTTGTTGACTTGGCATATCAAATATCCAACTTGAGCATATCAACATGAAATATTAATGTACAACCGGTAATTAACAGTTTCTATTCCCCATTCGTCGGCCTTTCTAACCAATGATCACTCTGATTGCAATATACCCTCCTTTCTCACCAAGCCCTCCATTCATCAGCCTAAGAGAATGTGCATCTAAATCCCATTTCTCTTCCAATCCTCATCAGCCATGCTCTTTCTTTTAAAGACTGGAAAGCGATTCTATCCCAAAGAAATACTCCTGCCTCATTTGAGAAGTTGAGCAAAAATCATAGGCAGTGCGTCCATTCTTGCATAGAAATCTTAGTCATTTGGATTTGATTGATGCGGGTGATGGGTTTTGCTTTGCTTTGAATGCACTGCAGTCAATACGGTCAGGATTGGAGAATGCACATGAATGTGAGGCAGCTGGGAGGTTTTCACATTTTAAAAGGCGATGCCACAGTTGTGTATACAAAGTACAAGTGGTCTAAGAGGAAAGTAGTGAATAAAACAGAGATGAGGAGATTAAAGAAGAGACACAAACTGTTCTCTTTCTGCACTGAATTAGGCTCTATTCATACGTAACTTTACCATAAAGTTTAGTGATTGAGCAATAACCAGAAAACTCGATGCCATATGTTGTGTGAGGTGTCACAGGAAAAAGAGTCTGTTAATTGTCCGAAGAGAGAAGGTCTCCTGAGGAGAGTGGGAGTAACTCTTGGGGGAAAGGAGGGACAGATAAATAAGCAGAGAACGTGGAGAAGATGATGAGTACAAGCAAAAATAAATTGGTTTCTCTTATTCCCAGCAAAACATTTGAGTTTGAGTAATGGTGAGCCCTAGGCACAGGTAAGCATGTCAGGTCCTTGAGGAGTTCGGGCAGTAATTTCAGAGGGACGCTTGAAGGGGAAGAATCTTCAAGGGCAACTAGGAGCTCAGCCACAGCAAAGCTACCCATGAAGACCCTCCATCACCTTCAAGCCAGGATACGGATGTATGAAGGAACTGAGACATGACCGTCCAAATATCACAGAGCTCAAAAGCATAGGCTCAGGAGCCAGACTGCCTGGGTTCAAATCCCACCTCTGCCACTCCACCTGTGAGGCCATTGGGCAAGCCCCTTAACTTCCTGTTTCCTCTTAGAAGAGTGCTTGGCACTAGTATGTACTGAGTACATATTAACTATTATTAAAATATCAACAAAGAAACTTATGTTTTATTATTTCATACATATTTATGTTTATTGATAAAATATACCCATGCTGCAAGAGTCCTTGTCTTAAATTTGAATATTTCTAGGAATGTCCAAAAGGAGAAAGGAGAATATGCCAAGCTGTGTATGGTTCTTGAAACTACCCAAGGAAATTTGTGGGATGGTGTTGGATAGGCGGGGGGAAGTGGCAGATTGAACTCTGTGCAACAAATATATCATTGCCTCTTTGCACGAAGTCAAGCGGGAAATTTACTGAAGAGACATTGTATGCCAAGTGTTATACTTTGGTATATTTTTCTAAGGAGAAGATCCTAACTTTCATCAACTCGCAAAAGATTAGGTATTTCTAGTTTACTCATCCAGAAGCATTTTTATGTAGAATATTTTACCATACACCTACCTGTAGTAACTAATTAAAAGCAGGGAATGTTACTCATAACTTAAAATATAGCTTGGTATTCAACTCAGCTGTGACCCCACACATGTCTGTTGGGATTTTTAGAGGTGGGAATGACAGTCAATACAACCAGAATCCAGTAAATCTCTGTATTGAAAGGCCGTCTTGCAGTGGTTTCCCTACAAACACTTACACTATGTCAACCCATCCTCCTAAAATCTGGTGCAAGAAATTTCCAGGCCCGTCAGTTTACCACCGTCAACAACTTGTAGGACACTTCTTTTTTTTTAACTCAGTAAAGAGGACTCCTGCTTTTGCTTCACACGCAAATTAAGTAGGTAAATATAAGTAGTATGATAAATTGAGTTATGCTATAGTTGATTCAATACCAAAATTTCTATCCAGATATTAAAATGTCATATTCGTTTACTTACATTTTCTCTCTTCCTTTACATCTATACTGGTTTATTTTTAATTATATAAGAAACATTTTATAGAAACAATTCAAGCACATAAGTATTACATTGTAAGAATGAATAGTCGAATTTCATTTCCTGTCCACGCACCTGATGTCACTCCCCTCTCCATGAGTCATCAGGGTTAACAGCAGGTTGTGAATTACCCCAGATCACTTTCTATGCAATATGTAAGGTATATATACATAGATATATGTTATATACATAGATATGTACATATAATTTTGTTTTTAAACAATTTTCTGCCTAAAAGACATAATTACATACTTAATATCAGTAATTTACTTTTTCCACTTCTGAATATATTGGTACTGGAGATTCTCTGTGTTGGTTATATGGAACTAAGTGATTACTTCACAGTACAGATGTGCTGGAGTTCACCTTGTCCACAACCAATGGATGTGTAGGTTGATTCCAGTTTTTCTTTGCTATCTGATCCTTGTGTTTCCATCTTTGGGCAAATGGGAATTATTTCTCTAGAAAAGACATTTGTTATTTGTCTTTTAATTGTTGTGACGTGTTATTTTAAAGTTTGTAATTTTTATGTAGGTCAATATGACAACTTTCTCCTTTATGATTTCTGAATCTAGAGCCTTTCTCAGGAAATCCTTTAAGACTTAAAATTATGAATGAATATTCTCTTTGTTTTCTCAATATAATTTTATATTTCTATTATTAATGTATAATTGCTTGATACATTTCAAAACAATCTTATGAGGGTGTGAGGTAGGGCAAAATTTAATTGTTTTTCCAAATTGTCAGCTAATTGTCCTGTGACTTTTTATTAAATAGCCCATTTCTTCCCCACTAAGTTTCCCCACAAGGTAACATACAATGTTACCTTTGTGACATGTTAAATTCCACAAGGTGGGTGGCTTTGACCTTGCACTCTCCTTTTCTGTACAATCAAGCTGTCTATTCCTGAATAGTTACTTACACAGCTTCAGGTTAACTATAGCTTTACACTAGGTATTTTTAACGTGATTGAGTGAATACTACTTTTTTATCTTTTTCAAAATATTCTTGGCTATTACACTTTTATCTTCAGTTGAACTTTAAACTAAACCTGTCAAGCTCCAAAAATAGGTCATTTAGGATTTTATATGGGATTGCATTAAATTTATAGATTAATTTGGAAAGAACTAACAGCTTTCACTTGTTAAGTATTCCCTTCCAGGAACATGCTATCCCCTGGCGCTTATTGAGGTTGGTTTTTATATCCCGCAGAAAGTGTTGCATTTTTTTTTATAATGGTCTTTCAGAACTCGTTAGGTTTAATTCTCACTGATTTTAGGTTTCTGTCGCTATTGTCATTGGGACATTTTTTCAAAGTATGTTCTAATTGGTTATCACCCTATATAGAAAAGTTATTATGCACTGAATTTTGTATAAAGCGCCTTATTAATTTTAATATTTTTCGATTGATTCTCTTGGATTTTCTAGGTAGATGATTACTTTGTGTACAAATAATAGTTTTATTCTTCCCTAATTAATGCATATATATGCGTGTGTGTGTGTTCTTTTTATATTCAGTCTTTATAAAATTTTGAATTGTAACATTGAGAACAGATACTATCATTTTCTTCCTGATCGCATAATGGCCATTCACAAATAAATAAGACATAATATTCCAGAGCTTCAAATTCCCTGTCACCTGTTTTATTCAGGGGACATTTGCATTTCTATAGCTGCGAAAATAACCACAAAATATAATACTGTGCGTAATCAGCAATACTTCAAATCACTTTCATCGCTGCGCATTGTAAGTTCCTCATATAAGCCACCAAGGCTAAAATATGGTGTCTTTACTAAATGTTCAGTGATTTACCAAATGAAATTATTATAATAATGTAATTCTGGCATAAACTTCTATTTTATTCCATATTATCACATTTTATATCATATCGATAGATACGAATAGATATATGGAATAGATATATTTAACAGATATATATGTTATAAGCATAATAGTAAAGTAATTACTATGAAACCATGTTTGACTTAAGAGCTTCTATGTTTTGAGATTTATACAAATGAATTCACAATGTGTGTAGTCTGGAACATTTTGTCATTCTCAGTATCATGTGGATAAGATTCATCTGTGTCGTTGCATATTACTGCAGTTCATTCATGCGTACGGCTGTTTAATACTCCATTTGGCAGATATTCAACAATTTATTTCCATTTTAAGATACTGGGTTGTTTCCAGTTTTTTGCAATGTTAATCATACTGGTATAGATATGACAGCACATGTCTTTTCCTGCATATGTGCAAGAGTTTCTCTAGAACACTTCCTAGAAATAGAATTTGTAGTGCATAGGGATTATAAATGTACAGATTTTCATAATACTTAGTGTAGTTTTATTAGAGATACACTCTACACAGAAAAGGAAATTCTCTTTTATTCCTAGTTTACTAATAGTCTTGCATGAATAGTTGTTGAATTTTATTAAGTGCTTTTCTATAATAAGTGGGTTTAGCTATTGATAAAATAATGCTGAATAACAAATCACCCCAAAACTCAACAGCTTAAAACAATAATTCTTCATTCTCATTCATGGATCTGTGGGTAGGCTGTGGTCAAGCTGATCTAGGCAGGGCCCAGGTATACTTGACTCCAAGCTGGAGTCTGGTCTGCTCCACGTCTCTCATGCACCTGAACTAGCAGGCTGATTGGTAAAGGCTCTTTTGTGGTGACGGCAGAAGCACGAGTTGAATCTGAGATACAGTCATGCACCATATTGTGATGTTTTGATCAAAAACAGACCACATATACAACGGTTGGTACCACATAGCCTAGGTGTGTAGTAGGCTATACCACCTAGGGTTGTGTAAGTACACTCTGTGATGTTCATACAATGATGAAACCACCTAACAACACATTTCTCAGAATATATCTCCATTGTTAAGTGATTGTATTGACCTCAAAGACAAAGCATTTGATGAGAATATTAAGATTAGAAGTAATACTCACCTCCAAAACTGTCGTCTCCAAGCATTTTCTTTCTAGGAAAATTTTTATTTCTTGACTCAATTTATTTTATGCTTATAGGACAATTTAGGCATTCTTCTTGAGTTAATTTTGATAAATTCTATTATTTATGGAATTTACCCATTTCATAAATTTTCAGCCTCCAATTGCTCGTAATATTCACTTACTATATTTTAAATGCCTATGTTTGTAGTTGTATGTCCTTTTTTGCTCCTAATACTGAGCATGGGCCAGAGAAAATTTGTATTTTCTTCTCCTGGATGTTGAAAGTATTTGTGACCTGGAACCAATCTAGTCCCTTAAAGTTGTGTGAACTAATGAAGAATTCTTACTATCAACTTTTCCACCTTGTAACTGTCAAAGATTTAATCTCCCAGTAGATGGTACTCCTCCCGAATTCATGGCACACAGCATGAGATAATAATTGCCTGTTGTTGTTCTAAGTTGCTGAGTTTTTGGATAATTATTATACAGCAATGATAACTGATACATAATGTCAGTGTTAAAAATTAAGGCCCATTATTTTTTCTGATAGAAAATGTGTGTATATTGTCCCTAAATTGAAATCAGTCGAATGCTTTCATTTCTCCATGGATAATACAATCAGACCATAAGCAACATATTTGGATGAATAAATAAATAAGGACCAAACCATAGGCTTTCACTGAGGCAATCAAACAAATGCCCAGTAGCAAATCTCCTGCCTGACTCAATAGGAAAATCTACACTCCCCACGGGGAGAGGCACTATAAGAAGCTGATGAACATGTTTCTCGTCTTCTTTCTCTCTGGGGAACTATGAACATCCAACCGACAGAGTTCTTACATTTTATGTGTGCACATTCACGTTTTCTCCTGGTAAACAGAGCAGTACAGAATTTGCAAATGATAATTTCAGATTCACTGTGATTTCAAGTAGCACTATTAGCTGAGATAATAACAACATATAATATCATTTGTTGAGAGAATATCATTTAGCAATTATCATCTTTAGCTTTAACTTTGAGGCTTAAAGGAAATCACGTTGGAAAAATATAATACTTTGCAATGAAGTTAAAAATGTCTGCCACGTGGTGAATATAATGATCATTGTTAATGCTGGGAAAATATGACAATTTTCGAAATGGAGCTCATTTTCTTTGCTTGATCTACTTTTTATTACAGTTGCAGGTGGCAATAAGGGCTACTAAAAGGTGGCATGTTTGATCCTGGTCCACGGTACCAATGAAGAGAGCCTCTATTTTTTTCTTACTTATTTAAATAAAGTAATTGTTGCTAGTGTAAAATGAAAAAAGCACTCCGTATAATCTTTACTTGGACAAAATAAGGAACTCCGGCCCATTAGTAAGCATAATGCATGAAAACCTCACATGCACTTGGAGAAAAGGCTTCGTGCAGAAAAACAGCAGCACTCAGCTATTGAAAGCAGAAATTTAGTGAAGCCAGATGGCAGAAAATACAAGAAGAACTCATTTTGCTTTATGAATCTTCTTGTTTTAGATCAGCATTAATATCTACAGTCAGGTTTCAGGTCCCCATTTACCACTATCCATACTCTCTGTTTCACTGCATTGATTACGTATGTCTTAAATTATAGCTATTCTTTCTTCTTTTTGCTGTGGCTTAAAGAAAACCTTCAAGGGCAAGTGTGAAAAGCAATGTCAGAATGGGTGGACAGCTCATAAGAAATAAAACGATGTGTTGTCCTGACTCATGCTTTGGGATTTTTCTCTTAGGTAACATAATCCTTATCAATTTATTTGCTATATATTGGTACAGTACTGGCACCATGGTAAATATCAATTAGAAGGGCAAATGGAAAATCAAAAACTCAACCATGTTTTTCCAAGTTTTTTTCTTTCCTTTTTTTTTTTTTTAATCAAAGCAATGTCTCTTAGCCTGGAATAGTCCTTATTATTTAAACCTGTCTCCTAAAGTTGAAAGTAGCTTTAAAGATAATCCAGTTAAACCTGCTTTCTGGTGTTTGAACCCATGCTGTTGCATGTAACATATGCAGACATATACCAAGTGTCTAGTTAGTTCATGTTTGAACTTCTGCGGCATTAGTCAGCTCTTGACAACCACAGGTCATTCACTCAATCTTCAGTCAGCTGTAACTGGAAGAATGTTTCTACAGCTTTTTTTTTTTGCTGAGGAAGATTCACCTTGAGCTAACAGGTGTTTGCCAATCTTCCTTTTGTTTTTGTATGTCAGCCACCACGACAGCATGGCCACTGACAGACAGGTGGTACAGGTCCGTGCCTGGAAACTGAACCCGAGCCTCTGAAGCAGAGCACGCAGAAATTAACCACTAGGCCAACGGGGCTGGCCATACCCCTTTTTGAACAAAGATAGCTAACTTGGTTTTCTTCTCCCTTAAAACAAGGATGGAAACTTAAGTGAGCATTTTTTTCAGCATCTTATTTTTGAGGTTGGAATTTAAGGAGGCAAGAGGATCATCAATCTACCATCTCCCTGAAGACTGGAATATGACTGTTGGTATTATTCCCTTCATTCTCTTACTTGAAAGTAATGACTAACAGGACCTCACACTGTCAAGGCGGTGAATCATCCAGGCATGAAATTTGTTGCTATGTTTCAGGGTGACTTTGGATCAGAACTCCAGAGAGAAGCGAGCAATTCTCTATTAGTCAGGAACAAGTTGTAAGGGTAAACTAGGCTGCCTAGACAAATATTTCCACGCAATGGTCTTGAAAACACTAGCTTCTTAGTAATTCCTTTCCTTTACACCTAATTTATCTTTCCTGCCGTTCCAGCTAACACACAATCAAACCCTTCATCTCTAGTTTGTTTTCAAGGTCTCTCGCACATCTGGTGACGACCCCTGCTCAATAGAGGCTTGTCTCATAGAAACTATCTTAACAGCAACAGCAGTTCTGCTTGGGTTTCTTCAAGTCTGTCTGAGGTGGGTAAGAAGCATTAAGAAGTCACGCTATCAAATATTTCTTTCTAATGAGAAGACTGTGCCTTACAATGGCATGCAAAAATTTAAAAAATAAATCTATGGTGTTGAACGCTAGTTTCACATACTACTGATGGGCTCCAGCTTCTAGGTGAATAGGCTGGTTCCTTTGGAAACCATCCCAAGTACCACATCACTGATCAGAAATAGCTGAAAATAGGTAGAATAACTGTAAAGAGTAAATGGGTTTTTCTGCTATTTTATGTAATGAGAATTTAGGATACAGAGAACTGTGTTTAGGTAACAAGTATTTAGTTATGCAATAGATCTAATAAGACTAACATGGCTTAAGTTTCAGGGACCCCCAAATGCACTGGACCCTGCCAAAGCCACAGAAGTTGTCTTCATAATTTTGTATATTTTTCTTAAAAAGCACCCCAAACTTTATGCGGCCTTCAATCTCTATGAAACCTAGACCCGGCCCTGCACATAGCAGAGTGACTATTCTGTGGGATTAAAATGATAAAGATCTACGTTCATCATTCTCAGAAAGATAACAATCCTGTTGAAGAAATAATATCTATATCTGTCAAAGAATCATCTGTTATCATGTGGAAGGTACGAGGTTTGGAATCAAAAGATAAAATCTCCAAATCTCAACTCTGCCATTTACATTCTGCTATGTGATTATAGCCAAATAAATTGTCTTCTCCTTTTTATTCATACAAAAAGTATGGATCTTATACTTAAATTGCAGGATTGTTCAGAAGAGTACTAAAACTAAACATGTGAATGCAAAATGTGTTGCATTTACCATGTCCACGTAAATGTTACCCGATTCACCAAATCTCAGGTTGCATGAGGCCTTAAAGAAGGTTTCCTTTAATCCCATCTGCCTGTTCCAGGTTTGGATTTTCTCTACAACATCCTCAAGACGTGAGTGTCTGTACTCTGCTCGAATATATCCAGTTACAAGGACTAAGATCGCCCACTTCGTATAACTAATCACTTGGATATACGGCGCCAGAGTTCTTGGCTTTCATTTGTGCTGCTTTTGTTTGGTTGGTTTTCGGTTTTTTTGGAGTTCAGGTACAGGTGTCTGCTTCACCACATTAAAACAAATAGTGGCATTAAGGAGTGAGCCGTAGGTTAAAAATTCCCTTTTGAGGGAACTAACATGTGGGTGACAGTCAAACCCAACGGAGCAGTGTGGTCCCAGCACAGGATACAGTGTGAGGAAGGAAGGTAGCCTGGGATGTAACCTAGGGCCAATGATGGAGATATAACAGAAAAACTGGAGAAGCCTAAGAAGGAATGATCAGAAAGAAGAGACGAAGCTGGGAGATTATGTCATAGAAACCCAAAAAGGAGTTTTAAAAGGAGCAAATAGTAACATCAAATGCTGAGGGATTATTCGAAAACATGTGCTGATGATTATAGAGCAGGTTTGGGATCCATGAGCTCATTAGTGAGGTGGCAGGAAATCGAGTGGGAGTGAGTTGTGAGTCAAGAGAGTGGAGACAGAACGTGCAGACCTTGAGTGGTTGGAAGGGTGGGACGCAGCCAGGGGACATTTCAGAAAGAGAAGTGAGTACATTACAAACTGCTGGGAACGAGGCAGGCAGAGGTGAAAATGCACATAAAAGTTGGAATAATGCAAGGATTGAGGCGTTGGTCCTGGAGCAAAGGAAGAGAAGAGATCCAGAGCATAGAAGACCGGAACAACCTTGAGCAAGTAAGGGATGTTTCTGCTCCTGAGATTAGAGGAAAAGGCGAGACGAGATACAGAAATGTTCACAGGTTGGGGGCCAGAAAGTCAAGAAATTTCAAGCTTCTAAGCCTCGGGTGGGCCCAGTTTTTAAGCATCTACTAGTAGGTGGACCAGGGCAGCAGCTGCAACCAGCGCTTGAGATTCCAAATAGATCATTACTGAGAAGTTGCCCCAGAGGTAAAGCTAAAGACTGCCGGCTCTAGCTGTCTAGGGTGGAGAGCATCCTCAGAGAGGACACTACCCAGGGACTTGAGATGGGACATGCTAAGGATATTCATCTCCAAACATCTGTAAAATCTGTAAACTTTCCTCTATGCCCATTACCAAGATCTAGTTCAAACTCCAGTCTTCCCTTTCACAGACAACTGATCAAAAATGTCCACTAACTGGCCCCTCCCATCCACTTTTGATCCCTCCTGCTGATTGTTCACACTAGAGCCAGACTTATTTTTAAAAATCGAAATCTGATTATGTGTCTTTTTGAATAAAATATATAGTGTCCTCACATTGCTCTTAGGATGAAGAAAAAAAACAAACATGACACGCCAGGCTTCCTCAAGCTGACACCTTGCCTCTGTTCCCTTTCTCATCTCACCCCACGCCTTCCCCCTCTCGGAGTTCCCACCAAGGTGGTCTTTTTCAGGATCACAAAACACAGCATGTTCTCTCCCAGTTCGTGTGTTCCCTTTACCTGCTCTGCCTTAGGCAAACCCTGTGCATCACTGAGACTCAGCCCAAAATTCCTATCCTGGAAAGATCCTTAGTACTTCTCCTATATACTCTTAGAATGCCTATACTTTCAAATCCTAAGCTTACCCTGCCTTATAATGATCAACTTTTTAAATTAATCGATTAATGTCTGTCTCTTCAAGTAGACTATAAGATTTTTGAGGGCAACGTTCAGGCGTGTTTTTAGTCATCATTCTGTAGAAGCACAAACACAGTGCCTGGCACATAGTAGACAAACAGGAATATTTATTTCGTAGATGAAAGAATGAATGAATGAATGAGTGAATAAATTAGTGTTAGCTCAGTGACTTCAAGACATGAGTCTTTTCCTAATGGAAGACCATGGTTTCTCCTTTATCCAATTCATGACTGTCTTAGGAAGATCAAATAAAACTCTGCAGAGGAAAACCTTTGATATAATATTGTCTTTATCATGGTTATAGAGGAGACATTGACAAAAGTGTGTACTTTGGGGAAAGGAATTAATTCAATCAAGATAAAAGTTCCGTTAGGGATCAAGCCGAGAGTTGTAGTGTGCTCTCTCTTCTGGGTCTTTTCTGTCTGTTCCTTGGAGCATGAAGGCAAAGGAGCCTGATTGATGACTGCCTTTCTCCCAACATCGTGACGGCATAAAACGTTCCTTGGTAACATCAAAAGATGTTTCTTTTAGCCCACTGGCATATGAACTCGGAAAAATTTGAGTTCCCAAGTGAAGTAGACTTTGGCATAACAGACATCTGTTTATATAACAATTTAGGTAATTAGAGCTGGGTAAAAAGAACTTGCGAGCTGGAATGACAGAATTTCTTTTAAAGCTGTGGAACAATCATTTATACGGACGTTCCAACTGTTCAGAGAGATATTCATCAAAACATCCCTCATCAAAGCCCTTTGAGTGAAGTAAATAAAACAGGAGCAACAGACTTGATTCCAGAACATGTAAATCCTGCGTTCTGTAATTTTCTAGGGCTTGCGTTTTGATGTTAAAGCCCCAGTAAGTTTGCGACAACTGCACAGAAGTTACGCCTCCAGCTACATAATCCAAGCAGCGAGGGCAGCTAATGGTCTATCTGAATATCTGATAACTGTACTCAGACCTGTGGAACAGAGTCATCACCAGCAAGGATGTAGAGGGCTACTGGCCACCCCCGAGCCTGCTCTACCCCCAAATGGTACAGCAGTACTTACCAGGCTGGTCAGTAGGCATGGGAGAGTAAGCTTGTTTTGTTGGTAGTTCCTGTGGATGCTACTTCAAATTTGCTCATGTAAACATCTGGCTCCTGAGATCTGCAGACCTTATATTCCATGTATTTCTGATGCCCTCCCCTGGCTCCTACAGGTTCAGATTCCTATCTTCCAAGGAGGAACACAGTTTATAAATTTCAGTTCGGCATGGGAGAAAATAATCTTAAACTATAACTGAATCAAGTGTGGACCTGAAAATTTGTCTTCAAAAATTACCTTCTCACACAGTTTATCCTGACTTGCTCTCTCCCTTCTGGCAAACGTCCTCAACTTTAATTAGTCTGAGAAAGTGCCCATGCTCACCCCTCCACCCTTTTGTAAAAATTAACAGAAGGGAAATAGAAAGGAGAAATACTATGCTGGCTTTATCGACAGCACTCACAGTGTAGAATTATCATGTGGTTCTACCAGAGTTCTATGTAGCCCAGGATTGGTCGGCTAGAATTAAGATTGGGGCTGGTGCAGGTTTGGTTTGTGGGAAATGTCAAGTAGGTTAAATGTGTAGATTCAATTTATTGGTAACTGTATAAGTAAGGATGCTAGAATAATTTGACTAGGTTCATCAGGCATTTAGAGGAGCCACATTTCATATGTGGCAGTATTCAGTCATGCATATGACATTTGCAATAATTACAAACTAACATTTTCCGAACACTCACAATTTATCAGGCACTGTGGCATTTGTCACTTAACTTTTATAAGATGTTGAAAAGTTTAGTAATATAAAGATTCAGACTCCTGTTATTACTGAGTCATATTAATACCAATCACAAAACTCTTAATGTTCAAATGTATTTGGAACAAAGCTGATAGAAAAACTTTGAAAATTTCCTTTGTGTCCAAATTATGGATCTGGCAATATTCCTGGGGGCACCACAGAAGATTGTGTAATACACAACACGTGTGGCCCTGGATTTCAAGGAAGAATAGCTTTGAATGGCCACACATTTTCTTTACTCTTGTCTTTTTTTGTTGTCCCAATTAATTATTCTATTTCCTGAACCTTTCCTGTCTGTAGTATTTTGTGGCCATCTGGTGGAACTCAGCGCCATTGCCTCCAGTCCCACTGGGATGTAAAATTGAGGTAACTGGTAGACCTGTCTGTCTTCTTCTCTGTGTGAACCTGGACCAGTCATTGCCTACCTCCCATTTTCTGAGAGATCCAATAAGGTTAGTGACTCCCCCAAGTGTTTGTGCTTTAGTGTTATTCTAAGCAATGCAGAATCCTAACGGCAAGCTCTTAAGGATAGGTCAGGTAGAAGCAACAGCTGTCGTGTTGTTGTTTTCTTATTCTCATTTTACAGATGTGGAGGCTCAGGCTAAAAGAGTTTGAATACTTGTCCAAGGTCTTACAGGTGGAGTAGAAGGAGGGGTCTGGAGTTGAATCCTGAACCACCAAATTGTAAAGCTCTTGCCCTTAAACACTAGGAAAAAGAAGGAGGTTTTATTATCAGATTGAGCACTGAGGGAGACACCCTTCGGCGAGGCAGCAATGGCATGAATACGGGAAAAGGTAAGAGTCTGGAGGTGGCACAAGGTGCATAGCTAAACCTTTGGGAGTCATGAAAGGAAAGGCAGTTGTGAAATGAGGTTATTCACGGAAAACCCTTCGGAGCAGGTAAGTGACAGGCTGGGTTAAAGTGGTCGTAAGACAGAAAAGGGAATTCCTCTGATGTCTGAGCAACTTCTTGCTGTCCAGAGTTGCCAGCCAAACCGAGCACAGCCAACCCTCTTGCCTCCCATAGCTGCCATCTGCCACACAGCTCTGGCAGAGGCCAAACTCAGCCTGCATCGATTCCAGAGTTCCTTGCTTTTGCAAAGCCATCCCAAGGTGAGCCACGGAGATGTCCTCTAAATAGCTGCACAGCCCCAAATAAATGACTTTCCTGAAGAGGAGATGACAGCAGAGGAAGCTGCTGACAGAGAGGAGGGGCATGCTCGCTCACCTGTGCTCTCTTCCTATATCCCCAAGCAGCACATGTCATCCGTCCTCTCCTCCCCATCTGGAAGAACGAGGAGAGGGGTGGCAGCCTTATTAAAACCTGGCCAGGTGCCAGCCTTGCTCAAGCTGTCTTGATTATTCAGTCTTAGGAAAGCACCGTGAGGATAAATAGTGACTGTCTCCTGTCATGTATGTAGCACTTAGCAAATGGAAGTGCTTAATAAAAGTCAGGGAACCCTACATAAACCATGACTATTAATATATATGTTTGATATAAATTGAATGTGCAAATCAATAAGAACATTAACATCTTGGGATCTTCAGGCTTTCACTGAGTAATCATTATATTGAATTGAACAATGATTTTAAGGCAGATTCATGGTAATATTCATTATGAATCTGCATTGAAATGATTTTGAATGCATAATTAGTTCGCAGAGCACTGATTCTAAATGAAAGGACAATTAATTTCAGCTTTAGCTTTGCCACATCCCATTTAAATGTTTTTAGTGATGCTCCCGTAACCATGATACCAAATAATTTATAAATTAAAAACCCTAATCTTCAGGCTATCATCAGTCTTTTCTATTAAAATTATTAAATAAATGCTCGTATTAAAATTATATGAAGAGTAGAGAGGAGAAAACTTTACTGTGAGAGTTTTTTCCTGATCCATTTATTACCTGCTTTTGTAATTTTTATTTTGAAATAATTTCAGGTTTATGGAAAAGTTGCAAGAACAGTGTAAAAAAGTTCTGTGTATTCTTTACCCAGATTCCCCAACTGTTAACATCTTATCATATGTGCTTCATCTCTCTCTCTCTCTATATATATATATATACACATGTATGTGAATATGTACATATGTACAAATTATTATTTTTCTGAACCATGTAAGAGTAAGTTGCAGCCATCATGCCCCTTTATCCCTTATATAACCACTGTAATTACCAAAATCAGGATAGCAACAGAATATTATTCAATACTATTATCAAATCTTCAGACTTTATTTATATTTCATCAGTTGTCCCATTTACTTCCATAAAGCAGAAAAATTAATTCTACCCTCACTTAAAAAAAATAGTCTTAGTTGCATATTATATCTCTATCTAAAACTAATGTATGGATTACCATAAAATGAAATTCAACCAGGTATCATTGTAGGACAATATCTGTGGCTGAAAGATTAAGCAAAGTGATTATTTCCTTAAGGGAATCACAAAACATGTTGTGATTGAGTTCCTTCCTCCATTAATATGTGTGGTTGTACTAAAAGAATAAATGAAAAAGTGACTAATATTTAATGCTGCTACTTTATTTTTAAACATTTCATATTTTTCCAGTTTTATTGAGATACAATTGACATACATCACCATATAAGTTTAAGGTGTACAGCATGATGGTTTGATTTACATGTATTGTGAAATGATTACCGCAATAAGTTTAGTTAACATCCATCATCTTAAATAGATACAAAAGAAAGAAAAAGAAAAAAAGTGTTTTTTCCAACTATTAGGATTTAATCTCTCAACAACTGTCATATATACCATACAGCAGTGCTAACTACAGCCATCATGTTGTACATTATATTCCTAGTACTTATTTATCTTGTGACTGGAAGTTTGTACTTTTTGATCACTTTCATCTGATTTCCCCCTCTCTATACATCCTGCCCCTGATAATCACAAATCACTCTTTTTCTATGACCTTGGGTATTTTTTTAGATTCCACATATAAATAATATCATACAGTATTTGTCTTTATCTGACTTGTTTACTTAGCATAATGTCCCCAAGGTCCATCCATGTTGTGACAAATGGCAGGATTTCCTTCTTTTTTGTGACTGATTCCATTGTGTGTGTGTATATGTATATATCTATCACAGTTTTTCTTTATCCCTTCGTGTGTTGATAGACACTTAGGTTATTTTCATGTCTTGGCTATTATAAATAATGCTGCTACGAACATGGGGATGCAGATATCTCTTTGATACAGTGTTTTCATCTCTTTTGGATATATTCCCAGAAGTGGAATTGTTGGATCATATGATAGTTCTATTTTTAATTTTTTTAAGAAGCTCCACACTGTTTTCCATAGTGGCTGTACCAATTTACAATCCCACCAACAGTGCACAAGGGTTCCCTTTTCTCTACATCCTCACCAATACTTGTTGTCCCTTGTCTTCTTGATGATAGCCATTCTGACAGATGTGAGGCAATATTTCACTGTGGTTTTGCTTTGCATTTCCCTGTTGATTAGTGATGTTGAGTATCTTTTCATGTTCCTGTTGGCCATTTGGATATCTTCTTTGGAAAAATGTCTATCTACTTCTAAAGACAAAATTATTTTCAAAATTCTAGTACGAATCCCCAGTCTGTTGAAGATAAGTGAGGAAGAACTACATGGACTGAGACCCAATGGAAAGGGCATCACACAAGAGGTAGGTTGGCTTTGATCCCCACTACTAAATGAGCTTCCTACCGGTGATGTTTAAACGTGCAACCTACTATCAAGAAGAATCATGGAGAATGAGACAGCCCCCATGTCAGAGGACTTCACACCAGAATGGTGGAGTTCCTTTTAGCACAGGCAACATGGCTTGATTTCTGTTATATCGGAGTATGATATATAATGTTTATTTTTGCTTTTTAATGAATACCTTGTAGTGTGAAGAGGGAAATCTAATCACTAATTTTGGCATTTAAATTATCAGATCACCTTTGGAAATAATTTGGAATATTTATTCAGCAGCCTTATCCTTTGAGCCAGGAATTTCACTCCTGGCATTTCTCCCCTCAAAAATAGTCTTAAGTACAACAAAACCTTAGACCCAAAGAAGTTCATTACATCATGACTAATAATAGCAAAAAACAAAAAAAGAAAAGGAGAGAAAAAAACCCTAAAAGTCTAAAAGTACAGGAAAGGCAAGGCGAATGACTATATTTTCACAAGATGAAATGGTATACAGCTATAAATAAAATTTATTAATTAAAAAGGCAATAGCAATGGAAAGTACTTAGGTTGAGAGATTTAGTAAAAATCAGTTTCAAAATATATACTATGATCTTAAGCACATGATAAAAAAAAAAGACAAGAAGAAAATAAGTCAACTCGTTAACAGGGTTGTACCTGAGTCATAGGAACCCTCTGCTGGCTGTGAGCAGGCCTTGCCCGCTCCGCTCAAGCTCCAGCTGGAGTCTATGGATTTGATTAGCATTGATTAGGCCAAGGAGGCCTCGCTGACCAGCCCATTTCTGATCTTGTCTCAAACTGGCCCACCCTCCAGTTCCTGATTTTATGAAAGACGGTGAGAAGAAGCAGATCAGAAACAAGTAAGTAGGGTCCAGAAAGCTTGCTGCAAACACAGCAAAGAGTATTTGTGCCATCCTTAAGGAGCCAGTAGGGACCTGGTGGGTTGAGATTGTTGAGCTTGTTCAAAGATACAGAAACTTGCTAGACAGGGTTGGTATATAAATGATTTTTTCCTGTTTTTCCATATGTTCCAATTTTCAGAGATGAACAATTATTAGTTTTATAACAATAATTTGTAAAAGAATTAAGAAATGAACCCTTTGCTAAATGTCTTACATGGCACGTAAAATGATGCGAATTGTAAGAACAGAAGGGAAAAATTATTTATTAAGTTACTATGCAGTTGGAGCTGAGATAAATGCTTTCACAAGTGAAATAATAATACCATCTCGTTTAATACCATATTCTACTTCTGTATTTTGATTATAATGACACCAGATCATGCATAGTTGCTGAAGCCTATGAGAAATAAACAGGTTTATTTCTCTCATACACAAAGTCCAGTGGGAAAGAACTGGTTCTCCGTTGTAGCTGTCCTCTTTGTCATGAAGTTCAGATAGCTTCAAATTTGTGGGAAGATCATCTTAACAGTGGTATCCATGATTGCCTTGCAGAAACGGAAGAGATAGGGGGCTGGCCCCGTTGCCGAGTGGTTAAGTTCGCGCGCTCCGCTGCAGGCGGCCCAGTGTTTCGTTGGTTCGAATCCTGGGTGCGGACATGGCACTGCTCATCAGACCACGCTGAGGCAGCGTCCCACGTGCCACAACTAGAAGGACCCACAACGAAATATACAACTATGTACCGGGGGGCTTTGGGGAGAAAAAAGGAGAAAAATAAAATCTTTAAAAAAAAAAAAAAAAAAAGAAAGGGAAGAGATAGGATGGAGAAACCATACTCACTTTTCTCTGATTCAGCCTGAAAGTGGCAAAGTTGGCCAGAACTAGTCATAGTCACATGGTCCTAAGCTAAATCAAAGGGAGACCAGGAGACAAGGACACACATGGACATTCCGTGAGCAATTGAAAAGTCCCTCTGCCACAGTCTCCTATGAGTCTGTTTCAAGTCACCCCTCCACGTGGCTGCCAGACTTATTCTCTCTAAAATGCAAGCTGACCAGGTAGGTCTTTTCTTAGATTATGATGATTTTGTTGATTGTGAAAATTGTTTTCAAATGGCTGTGTATCATCTAGAGTAGACTTTTTCAAACCACTGTCACTTGGTAGAAGTGAATTTTTCAAACAGTTGATCTGAATACACACACGCACATATCCATGAATGAAAAATATTTTAAACTGTGATAAAAATGCGCAACCAAATATCTTATACAGCTCTTCCTTTACTTACAATGGGAGCTAGCCAGAGGGGAGGCTTATGGAGCCCAGTAATAACTACCCTTCTCTAACAAGATAGCCAACCCAAAGTTACCATATTCCTGGGAGAACTGCAGCAATTACTGTCACCATCAATGACTGGCAAGGTGCAGGGGTGTTGATTCCTACCTCAGCCCCATTAACTCACTATCTGAACATATGAATGGGTCCCTAGGCAGAGTCCTGGGGAAGACAAAAAGAATTTCCAGGAGAGGATTTGAACCTGTAACCAAGTGGAACATTTCAAAGACCCAACTAGACACTGTCCTTGCCTTTCTGAGGACCTAGAAACTGAAAGAAATGAAGAGCTCAGTCAATGTCTAGTGATAAAATCAGGGAGGAGTAGGGGATGACCAGAAAACAATAGTGAGCCCTAAGATCACGGTGAGGACAGAACAGAAAGCATCAAAGGGTCTAACAGCACTTTAAATTTGTGCCACCCCTGCAGGGCAGTGAGATCATGGGACTGGAGTGTCTCTCATGTGTGCTCAGAGGTTTTTGCATCTGCAAGTAAAAAATATTTATGTATAGAGCCTCTGTGGGACTCTATTAGGAAAGGGTGTGGCCAGAGAAGAGAAAATAGGCAAGACCTTGGACCCCAAGGACCTGAACTTTAGATAGCCTTGCTCTCCCAGGCAGGACATACAAGGGTTTCCTTGGGCAAGCGGCAATGTATACTTATCCAAGGGAACCTGTGGTTGGGGGCTCCCCAAGGAGCATCTCATTTTATTACAGAGTTTCCCAGAAGTGACATTTCCAAAGACGTTATTATTTTTATATAACCCGTTATTGCAGGCAGAAGAGCTTCAAAAGGCATAATGTAAGAACTATTTAAAAGGCAATAGACATAAATTACTTCTGTCATTATAAAAAAACTACCTAATTTATATGATTGGTAGGCAAATATCTTTAGCACGCTTAGTTCAGCGGCATCTGTGGAAGGAAGACAATAAAGCTCTAAGTGGATAGTGTATTATCCCCGGGAGTCAGGCAGGCACTTGAAGATGCACATTAAAAAACTTCAAGTCCTATTTGGACAGAAATATGGGTCTTTTAGGATTATGGTGTATTATCATAAACTCAATTAGGTGATGTCTCCAATAGGATCATGGGCTATACGCTACCATGATTAGACTTCTACCTCTGGATCTACAAGCCACAAAAATAAAACCAGGAACACTAGATTTAGACAAAACTGTCATTTTAGCCTCCAGTGGGGAGATCCCTAAGGCCATTCCAATTGATAAAACACTTGAAAGATTTGCCTACTATTACCATCATTTAGTCACAAAGCCTGTAAACCTTAACACCAGACATAAACCATAACTCAGTGTTTCTCCAAAGGCTTGAAGGACTCTGCAAATTGCCTTAAAACCACAACTTACTCCTAGAGAGTGACCTAAGCATGAAGGTGAATGTGGTTACTCTTCTACATGTAATGAACCATAGATCATTTTTTTCAATATCCCAGTTACTTACATTAGAACGTTTTGGTTAGGATAAAGGTCAGTGTTTTGTGTTCTCAGCAAGAGAACTTCAGCTGATTCCAGAGAAGCAGAGAAATGTACTTTGTTATTGGGGTGATTTATTTTGGGCACCTTAATTTTTAGCCTTCATTCCAAAATGGACTCATCTCGTCATTTAATAGCATCCCGCCGTTCAAGCTGCTCAGTCGATTCTGAGAAGGATTAATCCGTTTCAGCACCAGCACAAGATGGACACTCTGGTGGAGCAGATGTGCGCTCCTCTCTGTAATTACTTTCAGTTCTTGCTTTGCCCTTTACTGTCTGTTTGAAATTTAACCTTAATGGAATCAGAATGGCATTACCCGGAGATCAGATTCAGATTGTGTGAAACTCACAAAAATACAGGTTATGACATAGTAAGTCTACTAATCGCTTCTTGTGGCTGGAATTGGCTAACAGTTATCTTTGAGTAGAAGAGATTAAGAATGCCACATATTTGTCCTGAGGTAGGAGAAATTAATCATTCCTCTCCTCATTTTACCCCCTGACATCAACCACCGTGTTAGCCTATGCGACCACCCCAGAGTAACAGTCCAGAACTCTGACATAGTGTTGCATAGAGAGTGGCCCATCCTATAGAAACATAAATGCTGTAACTGTGAGAGGCCAACCAGAAATCCAGAAGTAGAGGCTGAGCTGGCAACTGAAAAGGCAGAGCTGGAGAGTGGAGAGTAGGAGAAAGGTTAAGGTTAAGGATTGAGTGCCCAGATATGGCAAAAAATGGACCAAGAAGTGCCCCAAAGCTTCTACACTCTGCTGCCAGAGCCTAGCCTTGGGTGAGAACTGAACGCTCATTTTCCTTTTAATAATAATAGCTAGATTTGCTTACTCAAGTACTTTATAAATGTTGAGGATGAAGACATTTTATTATTTAAGTAGTCGGCTCCTGAATTCCTCTTAGAAGAAGTGCCTTCCTTTGGAGGAATACCTTGATGCATGATTAGGGGGAAAAGCCCCCACTAGGGCTCTATTTTTGAGCATCTCCCAGACTTCAGAAGAGAGAGAAAGCTTCGTTGTATAATCCACCATGGAGAGTTGACTCCTGAAAGTGAATAGTAGAGAGAAAGGCTGAGAGGGAGTGAAGAGCAGCCACATAGAGAGAGAGTTAACACTTGAAGAATAGGAAACACGACAGAGAAACATCCAAGATGACCATGGACTACTCCCGCCAGCACTGTTGAAATTGCTGATATTATCCTCCCTCCGACTTCACTCTTCTCCTGACCAATTTTCCATAAAAGTCAATGAATGAGTTTTTGATGATGGCTTTTTAATTGCATTTTAAAATTGTAAAAAGTATTGGTTGGTTTTTTTTTGAAGAAGAAGTCACAGAAAGAAGAGAGGTCCTCACTGGAGCTAGGCTAGTACAGCGCAGGGCAGAGGTGGCTAAGGAGCACACAGAAGAGTGGAGCCAAATAACCCCAGAATGTAAGTTCCCAGGGCATCAAACAGGTTTGGAGAAAGCCTTCAGATTTTTCAAGATTATAAAACTGACAAAGGTTTAAACCAATATGCCCTAGATCTTGAGGGCCAAGTAGGTCTCAGATTGGCATCTAGGTAACGAAGCCATCTTACTAAATCCTCATAATTCCTCTATGAGGAAGATACTGCTGTCAGCTGCATTCTGAAGATGAGAAAATTTAGACCCAGACTCATTCCCCATGTCACATACCTAGTAAATTGCAGAGCAGGATTACAATACCAACTGTAACTACTCTGGGCACAGATTCAACCAGTATAATGTAAACTTTTTGCCTCATATTTTGAGACTGAATCTTCACATAACCAGATCCTGTCCACCCTTTAAGGTTAGTTTCCCTTCCCCAAACTGCAACAATGTCTCCCACTCTGAAACTCCACTTGACCAATGAAATTCTCATTGACTCTTGAAAGTCCTTTCCTTTCAGTACCTAAACATGATCAGATCTCACTCATCTTTATAACAAAGTAGTTTCTTCAACTATGTTTTCCTAGTTCCTTTTTCTCATAATCAAATGTCCTGAAATACCCTCTGTACTTTCTCTCTGCTCTCTCTTTTCCATCCACTTTTCTGCTGGCCCCATCTGTCTGTTGTCTCCGTCTAGGTAGGTGATGGCCTCCTAATCTCAACACTCAACAGAGGCCTTCAGCCTTCATCTCCTTTTCTTCCTCTGCAGCACCTGACACTCTTCCCAATGGCCCACCTCCATCTCTGTGGCACCTCTTACACTTGGTTTCATATGTGTATCTCTGACCCTCCACCTATCTCCTTCCTGTACTCCTCTTTCTCCAGCCATTCATAAAATGCTCACATGCCCATCGGTTTCTGCTACTCCCAATCTCTACCTGGGGTACTTATCCCTGAGTTGATAGATAAGCCTCCTAGGGTGGTAAGGGTGCCTCCTGAAACTGATACAAGTTATTTTGCATAGGTACGTTTTTTCTAGGCAAAGGATTCTCTCGTTCAATGTTATTTATTTCCATAAGTAATTATGGAGAATCTGCATTGTGCTAGGCACTTGAAATAATGCAGCTAAAAAAAACACAAAGATCTCTGTGAACTTATGCTAGGCAATAAGCTATGAATATAATAAATTATATAATATGTTTAAAGATGATAATAGCCACAGAAAAAGCAGAACAAGGTTAAGGAGACTATAAGGGCCCGGGGAGTGAGTGTGGGGGGCAGCTGGTAAAGATAAATAGGGTAGATAGGGTAGATTTCATTGAGAAAGTAGTGGTTCATCGAAGACTTGAAAGATGTGACAAGTTAGCCACGTGGATAACAAGTCAGGCAGAAGGAACAGCAAGTGCAAAGGTCTTAAGGCATGAGCATGTTTAAATGTTCAAGGAACAGCAAGGGAACAAGGGAAGCATAGTAAGGCGATGAGCTCATCTCAGAAAGGTGACGGTGACCCAGGTCATGCAGCGATTCTTAGATCATCATAAGCACTTTCATTGAGTGAAATCAGCAGCCACTGCAGGGTTTCAGCTTAGCAGGCATGCTATCAGGCTTATGTTTGAAAACTCTTGTTCTGGCCAGTGTATTCAGTGTGGATGTCAAAGAGGCAGGGTAGAGGTAGGGAGATGGGTCAGGAGGCTATTGCAGTTATCTGCAGAAAAGATGGGGTGCTTTCGGGGGTCGGCCCCATGACCAAGTGGTTAAGTTCATGTCTCTGCTTCAGGGCCCAGGCTGTTTCGTACAGATCCTGGGCACAGACCTGGCACTGTTCATCAGGCCATGCTGAGGCAGTGTCCCACATAGCACAACTAAGAAGGACCTGCAACTAGAAATATACAACTCTGTACTGTAGGGCTTTGGGGAGAAGAAAAGGAAGAAGAAACAAACACATGCAAAAAAAGCCAGATTGGCAACAGATATTAGCTCAGGTGCCAATCTTTAAAATAAAAAAAGATAATGGTGGTTTAGGCAAGGATGGGAATGGTGACATACGAGAAGCGGCCAGCTCCTGTCCATGTTTGGAAGCTTTATCCAACAGTATTTCCTGAAAAACTGGATATAAGATAGGTGAGACAAACAAGACTTAAGGACAACTCAAGATTTCTGGCCCTGGCATCTGGAAGAATGGAGTTGCCATCAACTGAGATGAGGAAGGCTGTGAGTAGATAATGTCAGGGGAGGGCGCGGGTATACTGGGAGGTCAATGGTAGACTGTTAAAGCTAGAAATGTCTATTACACATCTAAGTGGAAATATTAAGCAAGCAGTTGAATACACAAGCCTGGAATTCAGGAGAGCAGTCTGGACAGGAGCTATAAATTTAGGAGTCATTTGCATGTAACTAGTATTTAAAACTATGTAACAGGATGATATGACTAAGGAAATGAGTTTTGATGGGGAATAGGAAAGAAACCAAAATGGAGACTTAGGGCTCTTAAACATTAAGAGGTAAGACATCAGAAAAGGCAGTTTAGAAAGAGCAACCAGCAACGTAGGAGAAAAACAAAGAAATCTGGGGTGCTGGGAGCCAAATGAACCATCAAGGAGGAGGGAGTTATTGACTACGTCAAGTGCTCCGGAAAGAGACAATGAGAGCTGAAATGGGTTTGACCTGATGGAAGTTCCTGGTCACTTTGACAAGAGCAGTTTTGATGGAATGAAAAAGATGAAAGTCTGATTGGAGAAAGATTAAGAATGAACAGGGGGAAAAATCGAAATTGAAATTTTGCAGCAAGGAGGAGCAAAAATGATGGTGAAAGAGACGGTTATTTTTTAAATGGAGAACTATTTCAGCTTGTGTGTTGGGAATGATTGAGCAGAGAGTTAAAAATTGATGAGATAGGAGAGAAGGGGGATGGCTGCAGTGACGTCCTTGGGTAGACAGGAGAAGACGAGATCTAGCTCACTTTTGGAACGTCTGGCTTTCAACAGGAACGTGGAGATTTTATGTATAATAACGGACAAGAAAGCAGACTACGTGTGGTGGATTTTGATGGGGGGATAGATGCGGTAGAGGGATTCTGTAGAAGTGTTCATGTAAATTCTCCAATTTTCTCAGTGAAACAGAAAGCAAACTCATCTCCTGAGAGTGAGGAGAGGATGGAGGCGGGTAGGAGTTGAAGGTTTGAATAGACGAAAGATTTAAAATAGCCATCTAGTGTAATAAGAGATAAGGAAATCTTACCTGATTGTATGGAACCACTTGAAGGACTCACTTGAAATCCAAGGTCAAGAATGTAAAATTGAGACCAGTCAGCATGGTTGTGTGTTTTTTTCCAACCACAGTCAGTTGCACAGGCACAGGCACTGATAGTAGGTGAAGGATTGGACTGAACTAGAGCTGTCAAAGACACTCTCCTTTCTCACAGTTCTTTACCTTTGTAGATACTGTTCCGTCTTCCAGGAATGCTCATCCCCATCCTACTATCTTATTCATCGAGCTATCGCTCACCTTTTGTAGTCAACTCAATCTTGCCCTCTTCCAAAAAGCCTTCTCAGGGGTTCATAGTGAGTTTAGGATTTCCACCTATGCATCCCCAAAGAATCCTGTTCCTATCTACAGCAACACATTTTCCATATTGTACATTAGTCAATTTTAATTTTTCTGTCTCCTCTCTGAATTGTGAGCTCATTGAGGGAAGAATGCTGTTTTTAAAAACTTTTTCTAGATGTTTTATTTCTTTTTTTAATTGAGGTCATACTGGCTTATAACTGTGTAAATTTCAGGTGTGCATTATCATATTTCAGTTTCTGTATAGACTGCATCGTGCTCACCACCAACAGTCTAGTTTTTATCCAACACCATATATATGTGCCCCTTTACCCCTTTCGTCCTGCCGGCAGCCCCTTCCCCTCTGGTAACCAGTAATCTGTTCTCCTTATGCATGTGTTTATCTTCCACATATAAGTCAAATTATACGGTGTTTTTCTTTCTCTGTCTGGCTTATTTCGCTTAGTGTAATACCCTCAAGGTCCATCCATGTTGTTGCAAATGGCATGATTTTGTCTTTTTTTATGGCTAGAGTAGTATTCCATTGTATATATATGTCACATCTTCTTTATCCATTCATCCGTTGACGGGCACTTTGGTAGCTTCCACGTCTTGGCTATTGTGAAGAATAGCACAATGAACATAGGGGTACATAAGTCTCTTTGAATTGTCGATTTCATAGAACATTGTTTTTTAGTTGAACTTCACATAATTCTTAACACATTACAAATTACATAATTGGTACGTAATAGCTACAATATGGGTACACAATAGGTAAACAATATGGGCTTTCTGAATGAATGATTGGCACTTAATTGAATCCTACTGTTATGGTGGTTTAACTATATGTTCACACCCTGGGATCCCAATTACATGAAAATTCTTGAGGACAGCAATTCTTTCATAGTTCCCAAAGTACATAGAAAAATGTTGGGCACACAGAGCAGGTACTTGCTGCACACTAAACCGTGTGAGTCCCATGGTGATCGGGCAGGGTCAGGACCCACAAGATCTCCACTCAGGCCGGCTAAACTCAGGTGTACTGGAACAGAGCATAACCCACTGCAGTGGACTAACACAGCACAGATAAGGTGCGGTGGATTAATTTCATTCAGTTGCAGCAAATATTTGGCTCTAGACTCAGTAACTACCTTTCTGGCAACTGGACAAGATTGTTTTCCTACATTAAATTTACATGAAACAAAGAAGCAAGTTTATTTGATGACTGAGAGAAATGCCAAAGCTCCTCAAACGATATCCTCTATCTTTTTTGCAAACAAATTGCATGAGGTTATCATCACTATGTGATCAATTGGGCAAAAGACGCCTGAGAAGGAAAACCACCAAACAAAAGAAAATAATCATCACTGATGTTAAAAAAAAAGAAATTCTTGGACTTTGTGCCATGGCCTAATTGCAGCAAACCACCTTCTCTTAACTGAAGGTTTTCGCTGCAGAGGCTGCCAACATCAGCTGAACCGACCCCCAGTACCAGCTCCCCTGTCTCTGCCTTTCTCCTGATCAGGAAGTGCAGCAGGATTCCAGCAGAACCACCAGTGCAAGTTGGAACAATCTGAGATATTCTCTCTCGATCAACAAATAGAATATATTATCCAAACCAAGTTGAATGGCAAGTTTTTACGGTTTATTACTGGAGCTTTGTTTTACTTCATTCACCATTAGTGAATTCTAAGTTAGAACGTGCTTGATATGGAACTATGCCAAGCAGACACCAGGATGCATAGCAGAAGATGCTACAAAGAAGAGCGGCAGGGGAAAGTGTGTGGTTTAGACGCAGGCAGATCTGAGCTTGCATCTCAACTTGGCCTCCAACTCACCACCCAAAGGATTGTATGTCAGTTACTCAGCCTCTTTGAGCCTGAGTTTTTTCATCAATAAAATAGAGACGATGTCCCCGGTAAAGGGCTGTTGTGAAGAGTTATTGAGATCACACATATAAACGTACCTAATACAGGCTTGACAGAGTTGACAATTAATAAAGGATACCTGTTCTCCCAAGGAGTTTACAATCCACCTGAGAGAGACATTTACATAACTTACCATAACAAAATGCTTAAATATTATTAAGCACACCTGATGGGAGGAGACACAGGGGAATAATTAATCCTGCTGGATGGGGGTGGTAGGGAAGAACTCATAACCAGGCCTCTGGACTTTGCTCTCCGACAGTAACACTAACCAATCCACCTCCGTAACCATCAGCCAACAAACATGCTCTGGTCGCTGTGTTGTAAAAGTGAGGAAATAAACCTTCCCTTGACCTCACAGGCCTCAAGCTAATTACGCATTGCTCTCCCCTTCACAGCAAAACTTCTGGGAATATTTGCTACCGGTCCCTCCTTTTTCTTTTAAACCCACTCCCATCTGGCTAATGTCCTTTCCACTGAAATAACATGGCACTGCCACATTGGCCACTCTTCTCAGGCTCCATATCTGTCTCCTCCTCCTCTGCCAGGGCCCCGTGCAGGCTTTCTTCTTTCTTCCCTACATTTTCTCCTGTAGGTGATCTCATCTAGTCCCTCAACTTCGAGTACAGTTTATTCCCTGATCCCTCTCAGCTTTACATGTTCAGCCACAATCTCCCTCTTAAGCACCAAACTTGCACATTCAACTGCTGGTTTGACATAATCACATTGATTGGCTTCCCAAACTTAACAGGTCTAACCCAACGATTGACTCCACCAAACCTCCCCCACAAAACAAAAGAAAACAAAACAAAACTACCTGCTCCTTCCTTTTTCTTCTGTCTCGTAAATGTCGACCCTAGGGGTCACCTCGGATTCCCTTGTGCCTTCACCCTGTTCCTGATCCATCATCATATCCTTTTGCCTCTACTCCCTTCCTTGTTCATTTCCCTCCAGCTCCACTGCCACCACCATTGTCCAAGCCATCACCATCCCTCACCCAGACCCCTGCAATAGGCTCCTAACTCATCTCTCGGCTTCCAACTTTACCTCACTACTGTCTCCAAAATCCCCAAAATGTCTCCACAAAGTACTTAACATGATTTTCATAAAATATCTTCCCTTTTCAAAACACAACAATGCCTTCTCATTTCAACTGGGAAAAAAATCCCTCAGTGCCTTATCACGACCTAGGAAACTTTATGCTGTCTGGTTCCATTGCCCTCTCTGCCCCACCTTCTGTCCTTCTCCAGGTCACTCACTGTGCCCCAGGCACAAAGGGCTTCTTTCCATTTCTCAGATGCACCAGCTTATTCCTGTTTGGGAAGAAAATTGAATTTGTTCTCTGCTTTACACAACACTCTCCCCTCAGTCTCTGCATTGCTGGGTCTTTCTCATGTTTCAGATGTTAGTTCAAATGCCCCCTCCTCAGAAGGGCGACTCCCCAGCCATCCATTATAGAGAAGCCCTGCATGGCCCCATCACCCTCTGCCATGTTACCCATTTTCTCTTCTTCACAACACTAATTCCTTTTTGAATCTATGTTATTCATATGCTTATTTATTGTTTATCTCTCTCCCTCTAAAATACAAGATTCAGGAGACAATGGATCTTTTGGGGACGGGGTGGGGTGTGAGGAAGATTGGCCCTGAGCTAATATCTGTTGCCAATCTTCCTCTTTTTGCTTGAGGAAGATTGTCACTCAGCTAACATATGTGCCAATCTTCCCCTATTTTATGTGGGACGCTGCCACAGCATGGCTTGGTGAGAGGCGCTAGGTCCACGCCTGGGATCTGAACCAGAGAACCCTGGGCAGCCAAAGTGGATGGGCAAACTTAACCGCTATGCCACCAGGCTGGCCCCATAACGGATCTTAAGCTGCTTTGTTTATTGCTCTATCTCAAGCTCCTGCGTTAGTGTGTGGCACCTGACAACCATTCACACAATATTTGTTGAATAAATGAGCATAGTTCTGGAAGTGTTTGGTAAGAGGAGTTATTAAAATTAAACTCTCAGGGGTGGGGGAGGGATGACTAGGTAGAACACAAAAGACTTTTAGGGCAGTGAGACTACTCTGTATGATACTATAATGGTAGGTAGATGTTATTATCATTTGTCCAAACCCATAGAATGCACAATGCCAGAAGTGAACCCGAACATAAGCTATGAACTTTGGGTGATAATGATGTGTCAGTGTAGGTTCATCAGCTGTAACAAATGTACTACTCCCGTGGCGTATTTTGACAATGGGGATGCTATGCATGGGTAGGAGTGGGGGGCATACGGGAAATCTTTGTACCTTCCTCTCAATTTTGCTGTAAACTTAAAACTGCTCTAAAAAATAAAGTCTACTAAAAACATTTTAAAACTTTAAAACAATTTAACTATAATAATCTATATGGTTTCACTTACTGATGCCCCTCATTCTACTAGCAACTATAATTGAGAAGCTGCTGAATGGTGAAAGCAGTGGTGATTGGAGTGATTTTAGTCACAGATGATCTTTGTGCTCTTGGAAGAGGAGTCATCAGTTACTGGTATAAGGGCACAATTCAGGCTATTAGGGCATCTTGCCCAGCTCAAAGGGATCATGCACAAAATGGAATCTTCAAGGAACTTATTTACCTTGAGGGAGAGTGCACGTTATTCCGAAACTCTTTTCTCCTGGATCAATGAGAAGTTCAAGAACAATGAGAATATTTTGTCTCTCTCCAAATGCTAAAGAAAACCATACCCATTCACAGAGGAAGCAGCTCTAGCAATTAAAAGGAGTGGGAGAAATTAAGAGACAATCGAAAGCTGTCATTTTTACAAAAACGTATTCTGAGGAAATCAGGATCGCAGAGCCCTTCCTAAGTTATTCACCTCTCAGGAGGCCTCAAATGCTGTCACCAGATCTATCTGTTCAAGGAACGTTGCAGTCAATGGAAGCCCAGAGGCCAGACCTCTGCTGCTGCAGGAGAGGCTTGGGGAAGGAGCTGGGAGAGCTCTGTTCCTCCTCTAATTGCCCGGGTACTGAGAGCTTTTCACAGTCTAGTCCTACAGTTTTAATTTGCTCTATTCTGAAAGAGATGCTGCTTCATTTGTGATCTCATGAATTCCAGAAAACTAAATCCCTCCCATAGAGTCACTTGGTGATATTTCTGCATTGACATCTGAGACCGAGAGGCACCATAAGTGTAGACTCCATGCCTCTAAATTAAGTTCCTAAGGCTTTCTCTAATTTATCAGTTCAAAGGTGCCACCACACCTGTAGGTCTTGTGTCCTTTGGGTGGTCAATAGCAGTGGTGAAAGAATGCTGTACTGTCTAATAGAGCCAGCATGGGATACTGTGTCATTATTGGCCATTTATCCATCCAACTGGACATATGATCACCCTTCATCTCTTAGCCCCCTATACCAGGCAATTGATCATTTTCATACTGAAAATCAAAGCAACAGAGAGGGAGCAGATGAATTTGCCTTTCATTGTCCCATTATCCCATTATTCCAGGTCAGGTGACCCTTCTACCACCACCCTTGTATCCTGAGACACGCAGCATTGAAGAAGCCAGGCAAGGCTCCAGAGAGTTAGGTTGTAACATCTGTGTTATCATCACTTTAAAATGGACAAAGTAAAAGTAGCTTTATTAAATTCTGACAACCCTCAAACAAAGTGAATACAATTCACAGTGACGCTTACTGTCAAAGAAATCTTGCTTCTTCAAGGAGAGTGTTTTTCCAATACTCTGAGCACATTAGAATCACCTGGGGAGTTCTTTTCACAAACACACTGAGAGGTTATGATTTAATTGGTCTCAGGTGGGATGGTTGTGATACGCTGACACGGTTAAGAACAACCCCTCTAAGGGGGTAAGTAGGAGACTCCAGATTCCTAAAGCCCCAGCGAGGGCTCCCAGCATTGCGGCAATGACCTTTGTAGTTAACAGTACACCAACGAGGAGCAATAATGTAAACGAGGGAATACAGCTCCATTAGCACTGAAAATCGGTGAGGTGAGGAAGATCCCTTCTATAGTCAGATGATCTTCATCACAATTGTGCCATGTCTGCCATAATTTTTGGTAGGTGAAATTGAGCGAAAATGCTCTGTTGGTAGCAGCTTCTATCGGGCTTTGTTTTTTCTGATGATGCTTTTGGTAACTTCCCTCTCACTTTGTGAGTTTACCTTTTCCAAATTGGCTTTCATAAGAGTGAAACTCCCTGAGTCATTCCTCCGCCTGAAGCCCTGCTTTGATGTGTTTAAGGTAGGGGGGAAATCCTTTTAAATGAATTTCAAGGCTATGCCAAAAGCAGTTTAAAAGTTAGAAAAATATTGTTATAAAATTACTAAAGTCAGTAATGTTTTGAAATTTCACAGCAGCACGTTGAACAGTTGAAAGTACGGCTCAATTATATTTTGTGGTTCTTTGAAGCTATTGGCTTTCCAACTTAATTCTCTGAGTCCTTCTGGAAGGGCTGTTCTGCTTTGTTTTTGCCATTTCTAGACCCAGTCCCTCAGTTCATGGCTAAGATTTTGTAAAGTTTGGTTGCCCACACACACTCAGGTCTTTGTGTTCAGTGACTCACGCACAAACACACTGGGCTGTCCACTTATGATGCAGATGCCATTGGCCACCCTGGACAGTCACTGAGTTCTCCCCGGGCAGTGCGGAAGGATGTGTATGGAGCCATCCACACTCAGCCCTCTCGTCCTTCTTAGAACTAAGGAAATAAATGAAGACCATCCAAATAAGGAAGGCAACAGTTATTTATTCTGAACTTGCTATTGCCAGGGAGTCAGTCATTATCAATTGCATTTTGGTAGAAACTCAAAGGCAGGCAGAGGGGTGGGAAAGTTTTATAGCAAAAAAAGGGGAATATTTCAGGTGTGTCCTGATTGGAGGCTGCTGGCATGGGGGAGCTGTGGGCGGGCCACCTAGAAGCACTCTGTGATTGGTCAAGGATACATATTTGGCTCTCTCTGGTTGGTCCCAAGTTGGATGTGGGGGCAAAAACTAGGGAAGCTGTCAGTTATTAATCAGGTCCTGGCTATTTGGAGCCAATTGTTAGAGAAGTTATTATTTAGCTCCCTGGATTGCACTAGAGATAGAAATCTGGCTTCCTTCAAGTCTGACTTACAGCAGGCTGTCTTCCCGGCTTGTTTATTGCAGATAAGGGGTTGATTCTTGGGCAGGTTGCTGCAGGTCACAGGTCGAAGTTCTATTTTTTTTTTTCTTTTTCTCCTCAAAGCCCCCCAGTACATAGTTGTATCTTCTTTGTTGTGGGTCCTTCTAGTTGTGGCATGTGGGAAGCCACCTCAGCGTGGCTTGATGAGTGGTGCCATGTCGGCACCCAGGATTCAAACCGACGAAACACTGGGCTGCCACAGCAGAGTGCGTGAACTTAACCACTCAGCCACGGGGCTGGCCCCACGAAGTTCTATTTTTATATGCGGTCTGGCCATTATCTGTTTGAGCACTCAGTCTCTCAGAACCAATAGAACATGGGTTATGGCTGCTAGTCAGTCCTGTGCTTCCCATCTTGTCCCACAACCAGACTGCAGTGATTAGCCACAAATACACTGATAATTTTACTCATTAACTGTAACTTATTTTTATAATGCAGAATGATGGAAAGGTTGAGAAGCTCTACTTTTCTTATGATGTTCTATTTCTGGTAATCCTAAGCTTTGGGTTAGAAGATAAAAAGAGCTTGAGAGCAGACACTGTCCCATGACAGGATCTTCTTTACTTGCTTTGTGCTGCGTATATGGGAGGTTGTGTTTGCACTAATAACTTGGAAATCAGAAGGAAGTGACTACGGCAAAATCAAGATCCTAAGCAGTAAATTCCTGATTTCTTTGAATGCAAATCAGAAAGTACTCGGGAAGCTCTTCATCAAGAGCTCTTCATGGTCCCCCTCTGCATTCTCTCTCTCTCCAGCAAAGCTCCACTTAATCCGATGGCGATGGGACCCAAACAACAGTCAGCAGCCTCGGTGCCATCAAGAGGAGTATCTCACCCCACGTGACTTGATTACCCCTCCAGTTCAGCTCAAAAACTTTGTAGCTGACAAGAACCCGAGCGAACATTTATTAACAAAGTAAATCTCTGGCCCATTTCTTTTGTTTTTAAAATGTCTGAAGTTTGTTAAAATATTGTGCCAGTCGATAAGTTTCAGACAAATGAAAGTGTTTCTTGTGCTGAGATTTAGGCTGCAATTGTACTTGAGATCAATTTAGGTTGTAATTGTACTTGAGATCACAACCAGTTCTCAACTCGAGGCTAAACACTTTAACATACATTCTTCGGAGTAATTTGCACGATCTTGTGATATCGACATTCCCATTTCGTAGAGGAGACTGTGAGCCTCAGAGAGCCCCAAGGGAAACCAGCAAACTGAATGCAAAGCTTTTATTTCATGTATCAGGAATCCTTGCTCCCAGTGACTCATGTCGTGTCAGTCAGGGTTCTCCAGAGAAACATAACCAACAGGGAACCAGGAAAGCTGGTGGTGTAATTCAGGCTGAGTCCAAAGGCCCGAGAGCCAGGAGTGCCAATGTCTGAGGCAGAAGAAGATGGATGCCCAGCTCACACAGAGAGCAAATTCGCCCTCCCTCTGCCCTTTTGTTTTCGTCAGGCAGTCAACGGAGTGAATGATGCCTCCTCTACTCGCATGGTGAGTGATCTTTACTCAGTCCACCAAGTCAAATGCTAACCTCTTCTAGAAACACTCCCACAGACACACCCAAAAAAAGTGTTTCACACCTATCTGTATATCCCATAGCCCAGTCATGTTGACACCTAAAGTTAACCATTACACATGTCCTATGAGGGAAGATATTTAAAGATATTTATTGGTAGTTTTCTGTTTTCACTGGAATAACCAAAGGCACGTGTGGTATAGAGTTATAGAGATAGCTGCAGCCCTCAGAGTTCAGGCAGGGCTTTTTATACTCAGGAGCCCTCTGCCGTGCTATCTAGCAAACTCTCCTTGGTTCCCTCCAAATGGTAACACGAATTGCATTATAATAACACAAGCACATACAATAAATTCCTTCTACATAAGCTCACAAATTACATCCTGCCTCAGGGAGCAAAGTCATGGCATGTTAATCAATGCTGCTGCCCAAACTGTCACTTAGAATCCAACAGTGCCACGTTCTCCACCTTCACTTCAACTTTAGAGTTAACTCAAAATCACTTTTTGCTTTTGTTATCTTTAGTTATCAGTATGATGCTTATATATGTTTATGATGTTATCAGCACAAGATAAGAAATTTTTCTTTTCTTTTCTTTTCTTTTTTTGAGGAAGATTAGCCCTGAACTAACATCTGCCACCAATTCTCCTCTTTTTTGCTAAGGAAGACTGGCCCTGAGCTAACATCCACGCCCATCTTCCCCTACTTTTTATGTGGGATGCCTGCAACAGCATGGCTTGACGAGCAGTGTGTTAAGTCCGCACCCAGGATCCGAACCAGTGAACCCCCAGCCACTGAAGGGGAATGTGCAAACTTAACTGCTGCCACCACCGGGCCGGCCTCAGAAATTTTTATTTTCTTAGTGGTTGACTAAGCATTTACGATAAGGAGAAGAAATCCACCAATGCTCAGAAAATTATTTGAAACCCCTGGTTGCAGTAGAAGCTAAGAGCTTGGATGGCCCACATGTAAGGATGTGCCCTGCCAGAGGCAAGGAGGGGGAATTGCTGGTTGCGCTGGAGAGAGAAGGAGCTAGAGAAAGACAGGAAAAGAGAGAATGCCCACAGTTGTTTATAACTCCTCATAACTTTCCTAGAACACTTTAAGCCTAAACTAACAAAATTCTTGCTGTGATTAAAAGTTTTGTGGAAACTGATGATGACGCTGTACTTTTGGTCCAGGTCTATAAGGGAAAGAGCCAAGATAGTGAGTAGGACCTGGTTGTATTAATGATGTCCTTTTTCTTTCTGTATTCTGATGTGTTGACATCTGGGGTCATCCTGACCCTGCCAGAGTGAGACAATTCCTAAAGATAGGAAACAACTCCTCTGTGAGCAGGCTTGTCAAATGCAAGCAAACCCCTCTGAGCCCACACCTCAGACCACCTCCTTTATGGGGCTCTCACACTCTGGACCACTATCCACCTGCTCTAATCACCCCAGGGCCAATTACCAGATGACTAGGGACAACTCCTGTGCCCCGGGGCCTGCTGAAATTGTTCAAACTAGCCGATCCTAACTAATCTACCCTGCCTGCCTTCTCCTTCCCGCAGATCCCACAGTAAAGGCTCCTGCTCACACGTCCTCCCTTTCCTTCTGCCTCGTGCTGACCTCCACACTCCCCCAGGTGGCCCCCCAGGGCTCGGCCTGCCTGCTCCTCTTGGGAACTGTGAGTAACTATCCTTTCAACGGCAATCATCTCTTGACCTGTTGGCCTTACTGTATGTCAACTTTTCTATTAATACGCTATAGTTTAAACACTAGTGGAAAAGTCCAGAGGAAATCACATCAGAAGCTACTGACGTGGTGAGAAGGGCTCTGAATTCTCAGACACTGAGGCTGAGGTTGAGCCAAATTTACTTTAATCTCTGAGGGGCAGGATGGCCCCACACTTGCTTCTGAGGGATAGATCTGTGCTTCCGCCTCAGCATACCCACCTCCCCTCTCCTCTCGCCTGGTATGAATTAGCAATCCAATAAATCAACCTCTAACAATTTTCTTTCATGATACCAGGGATTCTCATATGTATGTGAGACTCATATAGTAGGGCGAGATCCTAAAGTGCATATTTTCAGCTTTGAACCAAAGCAAGAATCTCCAGTCCTGTAACCCTGGTCCAGTTTGATCCGGACTGAATGGTAAGTAAAAAATAAAACATTTTTCTGTTTAGAGAAATTTGTCTTTTAGGTAATGAGGACACATCTCACAAAATAAACTTCATGCATGAGAGGAAGGGAAGAAACATGAGAAAAACAGTGTGAAAACATTCATCCTTTGATAAGATCTCAACATCTAGACAAACATTTAGGTTTTTAGAAATTCCCTTTACACACATCCTGAAATTGTAAAAAATGTAAAAATTAAGATTAAAATTATGTGTGTGGTAAACCCAGAGTCCTAAAATGACTTAGAAATGTGGATAATGTAGAAGACAGATGTGTATGATAGAAATTATTTTCAACTTCATTTAAAAGAGTGTATTCAAATTTAGAATAACTACAATTCTACAAAATCTGTTCTCATTTCTGATCCATCACAAAACAAAAATAAGCAATTCAAAGCCAAATATAAAATTTGGCCTATGAACTGGTAGCCACTTCATATCAGAGGATCCAACGCTCATTAGTACACATACATACACACAAACACACACATATACACACACTCATTTTTTTCTAATTTTAAAGGTCTGAGCAGATTCCTTGTGACCAAGAAATTAAGCATGTATGAAAACAGTTTTGTGAAGAACTAAAAATAATCCTTTTCTGTATTTTAACTGTATGTATATATACATTTCTATTCTTTATTGGAATCAGTCTTTAATGGTAAGCCATTCTAATAAACGAAAATACTTGGGTTATTTTTATTCAGTAAACCAAAATTTGACGGACCAGATTTGCATGCAAACAGTCTATGTAATTCAAGTAGTAAACGTTGAAGATTTTCTAAGCACTTGACCTAATTTTCAACAAATGCCTCCATATATGCCAATTGAAGGAGTCAAAGTGAGAAGAGAGCTCTCGGATTTTCATCCTTGTATTCTCAGCACTGGCACAGGGTCTGTCATATTGTAGGTACTAACCAGATGTTTTCAGTGAATGAATGAAGCAGAATTAGGAATACAGCTGTGATGATGGCCATTAAATGATAAAGATTCTCCAGAGGGGAGCACTAGACAAATTAACATAAATTTCCCTAAGTGTCATATATTAGAGAAGATTATTGTTCACAAAAATCCACCCAAACCACATAGAATTCTGGCAGGCACCTGTCCCTTGAAAGTCGAAGGAAATTATATGCAAGATATTGTACATTTCCAAGAAATAGGCACCAAGTAATAGTTTTAGACTTTCTTTAAACACATTTTTTTTCTTTAAAAACTTAGCTTTATATATGAGACAATGGCAGTAAAGGCTCAGACTTCTTAAATAAAACAGAGTTATTTCAAGGGAATCTGGGACAAACGTACAATTTGTGGAAAACTTTATCACACTACAAATATAAAACATTTAATCGAAAGGAAAACAGTCAGAAGTCAAAGGCTACAGCTTAACAAGGGTGTAGTTCTGAAAGTTCTGATCGCTTTGCGACCATGAAGAACTGTTAAAGATTCTCTGCCAGCCAAACTCCCTCTGGGATGGCACTGCACCCCTCTAAATTCCCTTTGCTGCTACAACTGTACGGATTCACCCCATCTTTTTAAAAGGCTGCAATTAGGGCTTGTGGGCGGAGTATCTCCTGGCAGATAATGGATTTCAGGTAGAAGGGAGGAAAAAAATACCTCCTCCTCTTGCTTCAAGTTCAGCGGCTGGGGCAAGTGAGTTAAACCGTCAAAAGATATACTAACAGTACAAAAGGCATACAAATTTTATGAACATTTTTATGTTATGTGCATAGGGGCATTGTAGAAAGGAAGTGAAAACCCAAAGAAGCAGTTTGACTCAGGGGCTTATATACCTTGTAACAAAGGGCAATAAATAGTGGAGACATGTCTAGTCAAAAGAAAGGGGGGGTTGGGTTTCCAGGGCCAATAAATTATGGGAAAATGACTAGGAAATATATGGGGGAAGCTAATAAGAGTTATTTTCAGTAAGGTTTGTTTACACAGACTAATCTCAGTGCTGGCTCTCCATCTCTGGTGGTAAGGGTCCCTATCTTCATCCCGGTGTCTGTTCGAGGGAACTTATGCACTGCTTCTAGACAGACGGGGGAAGGACAGAGGGCTCCTCTTGTGTCTGCTATTTCACAACTACCTTTAGCTCAAAACAATCGATATGCCGTAGTGGCACAATTTGGAGTGGCGTATCCTGGACCCCTTCACAGGAATCGCTGAATAGTCACATATCCTGGATCTGGGCTGTTCAAAGTCATCTTCAGTTCTGTCTGAAATGTCCTCCGAGGTGCCCAGATAAAAGGCAGCGTAAAGAGACTTACACAGGTGAAAGCAGTACGGGGAGAAGATGCCGAAACACTGAAGTCAACGGCTAAGGCAAAGAGATTTCACCGAATGGCCAAAATCGCCCGGAAATGAAACACTTTTCACAAAGCCAGTTAGATTAGCTTCACCTGATGTCATTTTGTGGGTAATTTCAACCAGGTTTCCTCGCTAGATCCCTCTGGATGGTTAAATCTTGCTTTGGATTTTTTAGCCTCTAATATTTTGCTTTATTTTTTGTCAGTTTCATTGTGTGCTTGATTTTGTCTTTGTATTTTGTTTTGTTTGTTTGTACTTCTTAGCAATTTTAATGGCTAGATTAGGCTTATGAGATTAAAAGGATGAGAAATACAGCCTTGAAAAAAAGCATAAACAGAATGGAGGCAAAAGATTCTCTTTTTTCTCAATCGTGAAAAATGAATGGCACTTACAGAAATCAACATAGTCAAAATAAATTACTGTCAGGTTAAAGAATGACTAGTGAATTCTGAGAGGTGCTACACAAGCAAAAATATCATTATGAAGATAATAGATCCAGGCTAGTGTCAACTGCCAATCCATACAGTTAAGAACATAGCCTTTGTCTCAAAAGGTCTTCCTATCAGTCATCCAAGAAACCCTTCTCGCTGTCCAGACAAGAACTCTGCAGCTTAGAAGTGTTAAACGACTGGCCCAAGGCCATAATACACTAAATTTTGGCAGAGCCAGAACTAGAGAAAACAAAGTTTACTGGGTCCAAATCTCCTGCCCTTTTATTGAAGAACCATCTTTGATAGTTGAAAAAAAGAAAAAAGTATTTGTTTTGTACTTAGTTTTACATAAAAGAAGAGGCTTTCCTCAGGACAGGGGAGAAGTGAGGATGCTAAGAACATATTCCAGGTAACTCAAATACTATGATATTGATGACATGGCTTATAGATTTTCTAGACTACTTCCTACATTGATCCTTGTCATGTCCTTCTCCTTTCTGGGTCCTATTTCCCGTAGACTTCCAAGAACTATGAAATGAAAAAGACAGAAATATACATTTTCGGATGTACTTGTTAGCTTCTTCAACAAAAATCGTAAAGGAACGTTGAATGTGGGGAGCCAAATGAGATATTGCCTATCTTAGCATTACCAACTTACTAAGACAATTATTTAAGAATTAACTGTAATTAATCTTCATAATTCTGGTGTCAAAAAGTGAGGTTTTTGGTATATCCCATGGCAGCTTAACTCTGCTGAGAGAAGATGGACACACTGTTAAGTTGGAGTTAAATCTAAGCAGAGGCAAATACAGCAGGCAGAACCCAGAAAAATCAGACCCAACAGCCTGATAAATCGCCTGATAAATGAGTCGCGAGTGGTTCTGATTCTCTAAATTCCATCAGAAAGGCGACAGCAGGCTTGCTGCTTACAGACCCTTACAGACCGCTGACCCCCCACCGGCTGCTGGGAGGGAACGACGTCAGTACAAGAATGAGTCAGACTGCCTGGATGTGTGACTTTTCTGGAGTTCGTAAGCCCGTTTCTCAACCTGGCTGCCAAACATTTATTTTCTCACTGTGTTAATGGAAATCATGCTGCTTGCAGCTCACTAACGTTGGACAGTAAATAGTTCATTGCTTCCTTGGAAAAAAACAAAATAACCAGCTATTAGAATTACCCAGAACTGATGGGGAAAATGTGTGGGGGAAAAGGCAGGCTATAAAGCTGTGGATCCAAGTTCAGGCAGAAAGTGTGCTTTAGGCAGAAAGCTTAAGAAGCATCCTTCACTGAAACATAGTAAATCGGGTTTTTTTGCAGCCTTGTAAAAGGGATAGGTTTAGTGCTTCTTAGCAGAAGCTGGCACGCCTGAACAACGCAAAACCTTAACAGGATCTTACGTCAAAAGGAAGGGCCTTTGCTCGGACCAGCGCAGTGGCAACAGGACTTCTGGTATTGCTTCCTCAGACACAAACAGTAAATGTCCGGCAGCCTGCATCCTCCCCCACGGGGTCCCAGGACGATGGACCTTCACTATTTAATTTTTTCACCAAGATAATGATCTCTATAGTCCCAAATAAAATTACATACGTCACTTGAAAGCTCTGGGGGTACTCAATTGTCTTTGGAATGATAAGGTTAAACAGTATTGAAATTGTGGAACAACGTTGTAAGAATCTTTGAAATATCATCTTTGGCATTTCCTTTTCCATTACCTCTGTGGTCAGTCAGTCACCCATATTACCAATTCTAAAGCCTAAATATCTCTGGAATTTATTCCATTCTTTCTCTCATCTCTGCACTGCCATTATCTTAGTCCAATCCCCCATGATCTCTGACCTAGACCACTAATGTCTCTCCTTGTTTTCATTCTTCCACTGTCCCATATAAGTTAGCAAAAGCTGCACTGAACTCTCAGTGGATTACGGCACAAGCCACTTGTTTTTCTCTCTTGAGGTCTGTGAGCTGCCTTAGTTCAGGGCTGTCTGTCTCATCTTGGGACCAGTGGCTGCAGAGGCATGCTCTTCTCATGACTGATGCAGGGGCAAGAGGCCAAGAGGCAAAGAGAAACCATGCCAGCACACCTAAAGCCTCTGCTCCCGTAACACAGTAACATTCCATTGGCCAAAGCAAGCCACATGGCCAAGCCTAACATCAAGCAGGTGAGGAAATATACTCCCCCAATCTACTGGGAGGGGTGCAAAGTCATACAGTAAAAAGCAGGGATCTACAGTAGTATTCCATAACTGCGGAGGGAATGTGGAATTAGAAATGACAATGTGGTTGACCACACTACCTATTTTCTATTCTCCAACAGCAAGCCACAGAGGTCTTCTAAGTAAACAAATCTAAATAAATAAGTCACTCCCCTTCCCAAACTCTTTAACGGCTTCATTACCATCACAATTAACATGCCCTATGGGGCCCGCTGGACTGGACCCTGCCGTCTGCTCCAGCCTACCCTCTGGTCATGTTCCTCCTCCTTTCTATTCTCTAGCCACACTGGACAGCTGCTGTGCCTGCCTCTCCCACCTCAAAGATCCGCTCAAGATATTTGCTCTGCCTGGAATACCTTTTTCTTCCTTTTCCTTCATTTAAATTTATATCTGAAGGATGTCACTTCTTCAGAGAAATTTCCCTTGATCAACACATTGGGTCAGGTCACCTTATTAAATACTAACTCCTTCTAAGGTTAGCCTCATCACACTTATCACAATTGTAATTAACTGATACTTGGTAGTCGAATGGTTGTTTCCATTCCTAAAATGTAAACTCCATGATTGTAGAAATATTGTTTAGTGTGGAGAGTATGTTATTTTCTTAGCTTCAGTGTTCTGTCATAATAAACACTCAAAACATACACACACGGGGGTGTGTGTGTGTGTGTGTGTGTGTGTATATATGTATATATATATATATTCATTCTCATATAAAAAGTTGTGTACTTTTTCTTTTAACAATCTCCCCTACTCATCCTACCCCTTTAACACTTCTCTGCTTAGACAAGAGAAGGAGTTTGAAATTTGGACCCTGTGTTTAAGTCTCAGCTCTGCCATCCAGTAGCTGTGTGGGTTAATGACTTAATCTGGCTGAGCCTTTCTCATCTATAAAATGGAGATGTAATTCTACTTTGCAAGGTTGGGCCATTTAAATGGGCCGTGCTTGAGCAAACACTCAACCAGTTGTTCCCCTCCCCGTTCCAGTGCTCTAGCCTCAAGTCAAAGCTATCAACTTTCTGTCAAAACTGACAACTCATCCCGGTTCCCTATTCGGGTTAACTTTTCTACAGGTTCAGCGTCAAAGCCTGGACATCAATGCACACTGAGCCCTCCTCTGTCCAGTCTCCCCCGAGAGGCAGCATGTCCACAAGCTCTTCTTGGTCTTTTCTAGTTTCTCTGTACTGATCTTGACTTTTCCTCTCCGAAGATCTCCCCCGGGGTTGGCCGGTAGTCTGGCTTTCGTCATGACAATCCAACACTTCCTTGCCACCACGTGAATTCACTTAGCGGAGGTCTGCAATCAAAAGTCTTCCATGGTGAGGAGAGGGCAGCAGCTGACCGAGTAGCATGTCCACCAAAATGGCATTTTTACTCTTTTGAAAGCCTGTGTGTGTGCACAAAAACAAATTCTAGAAAGAATATAACAAAATATAGGTGGTAGGATTACCAAGATATCTATTTTCTTTTTTCTGCTTTTTCTATATTACTTGGTTTTATATAAGAAGAATGCATTATTTTTAGAATAAAAAAAACCCTTATTTTATAAATCCAAATTCCCATCTCAAAACAAATATTCTATAATTCTCTCTTTTTCCCCCCTAAAAAATGAGAACCAAATACTTAATGCTGGCATTCAAGATCTTTCATGCTTTGGCTCCAGATTATTTTTCCAGTTTTGTTTCCTACCACTTTCCTTCATATTCCCTCATCTTGCAAGTAAACCAATGTCTTTATTTCTCTCTCCATGAGGAGCTGAGATGGTCCCCCATCCCCATGAATCTTTGGCAAGATGCCTCAATTTCCACAACAACACGCCAATTTTACTCTGTCTTGTGCCCTGGGTAATATTTTAATGAACTCTCAATCCAGAACTCAATTTATTTGCACTTTAAGCACTCGTGAGAAAATACAGCCTAAAGCATCTGCTCTCTGACTTCTATTATCAGCCCGAATAAGGAAAGTATGACCCTTTGCTGTCATCACAGTCCTATCCATCAGGAGCCACGGTGTGGCCAGGTCCCTGGGAACACCCTCTGTATTTAACTCATAACAGCCTTGACGCTTGGCATGGTAGTTCTGATTCTAGAACACGTTAATAATAAGTGGATATTTTACCAACTACATTGGGGAAAGATGGGAAAGAAGATTCACACAGTAGCAACATCTACCCAAAGCCCAATGAGATTGCCCATTGACTCTCTTCTTCCTCCTCTAAAAGCCTCTGCCCTGTAGACACCTCATCTGTCTTCCGTCTTGCCCTCTGTCTTGCCCTCTACTGCCTTTAAAAATCCCCTTTATTTTCCTAAGAGCTAAATTCAGCTCAGACTCACTTTGCTTGCTCTACTCAGTAAACCAAAAGCCTGATACATAAGCCTGCACTTTGGTGGTCTCAGAACCCCACCCCAAAGAGATTTATGAGAAGGTCTATCCAATGAAACAAGGCTCTTCCTAGAGGAAAACTGTACTGCTAGTAAAATATGGTTTCTCCACACTAGTATTCATCTGTGAGATATCAATTTCAATTCCACGTCCTCAGGAAGCCTTCCCTGATTCATCTAAATGGATGGAATATCTCATCCAAACCCCTGTGTAGTGGGCTGAATAATACACCCCATAAAATTATATTAAGAATTTTTACTGCATAAACTACACTGAGGAGTGGAGACAACTCTACCTGATCTGGCACCTCCCAAATCATACTTTCAGTTCTCTCTTGCTATTTTACATGAAAATTCTTCAAAATTAACATAAGAACCTTCCAAACAAAATTACACAGCAAGAGGTCATGGCCCTTAAAAATGATAAAAGCTTATGTGTTAGGAGCCATAGACACAAAGATTCTTCCCTCCCTGTTCAAGTCTTTAGATGTTACTGTCTGTTAGATTTTAAAAAGACAAAAGGCAATTTGATTTCCAATGCCATCTTTCTCATTGCAAAATAGTATAAAGCAATACGATCCTGTTTGGAAGAATGAGAATCCTGAAATTGTTCATATGACTTAAACAAAGTATTTTATCTGCAGTGATGTAATTCCGTGTCGGAATTTTACTTACACACAGTTGGCTCGAGACTTCAGTAACTGGAACAGGGTATTCATGAGGCAGAACTGAGCTACAAGCTCAGAGCAAGGGAATATTTTAGTCTTCAAATTCACTGACGATAAATTGTCACATTTCTTAGATTCTTGCCAAAAAAAAAATCCTAACCTATAAACACTGATATTACAAAATATTCCCAAGGAAGAGATGATAGAAATCTATCCATTATGGTAATAGAGCAGAACATAGGAAAATTGCTCAGGAAATTGCATCTGGATAAGCTGTCCCAGATGGTGCCTTATGACAAGCAGCCTGCCCTTCCTAGCCCAAACTTATGGTCACAGGGTCCTCCATCCCAGAAAGAGAGCGTGTGTGGCATAACGCTCTTAGGAAGCTTTCCAAAGCCATATGGTCCTCTTTTTCTGCTGTTACCTCCTGTACTGCACACTTCAATATTCTCCATCATCTGCCCTGACACGATCTATATCATCCAGGTAAGAGCTGATGAAAGTCGAAATGACTCCAGAAGCCTTCTAACTAGAGTTAATGTGAATTCCTCTTTATTCACACTTTGCAGAGTCCAGTACAACAGAAAGCTCATAAAGTGGCATATATATATTTATCGCTTTCACCCCCAATACACTCAGTCAGCTCTCTTGCTTATGATTCTGTGTGAGGGAGGAAATTTCATGCCTTCAAGTCAAATGTCCCCAGCAGAATTCTGAGTAAAAGTGGTGTGCTTTAAAATTTGATTTCAACTTCTGTTTTCAACAATACAACAGGTTATATAACACGAATGACTTCTCTGATTAAGACGGATAAATTATTTTCTTAGGAATCATTTTAAATGAACTGCTGAACTAGCACACATGCATACACACTCACACAAAAGGAATCCAAAGAGCCTAAAAATTAGGTGAAACAGGAACCCTGGGAGGTAAGGAAATACCAAGACTGGCTTTTGCCCCAAGGATTTCTGCTGAACTCTGGACAACTCGAGCTTCTGATTCGTTAGCTTCTCAGTACACAGAGGACAGTGAAGGAAGCCCAGGGCCTGCTAAAGACGGGAAACCTAACAGGAGACCCTGCGTTAAGCGGGACCCTGATGACACTAAAGAGGAACGTAATGTCTTGACTTTGACATTGGATGAAAAGAAAAAAATCTACCCTGAAAACTTGAGATTTCAACTAGGCCTTCAAATGGGTTTTGGCCCAAACTAGTGCTTTGTGGTCCAAAAACCTTAGGTAAGAATTAAATTTAAAGTGATTTTGAGTTGGACATGTCACACAGAAGAGAATGGCATAAATAGACGTAAGTCCTCTTGGGTAGTATCAACTTGAACCCTGACCTAAGATTTGACACAGATATAGACCAAGAAAATAAATAGTTCACAGTACTATATCCAAGTATTCACAAGAATAAGGCACCACGAGTGAAAGGAGAGACAAGGGCTATAAGAATGCCTAATCGGAGATTCAGAAAAAGAGAAAAGATTTGAGAACAGACAATATTTGAAGATGAAAAGGCTGAGAACTTTCAAGAAGTATTGAAAGATCTTCAGTTCCAGGAGCCCAGTACATCTCAAATAGAATAAAAAGAAATAAATTCAATTTTAGACACATAATAATGAGACTGCAGAATGACCGAAAAAAAAAAAAGTTTAAAAGATTCCAAGGAGAAAAAGCAGATTACCTGCAAAGGAATGACAACTGGAATGGTTGCATCATAAAGAACAGAAACCAAAAGACTGAGAAAAATAGACCGACCAAAAGTCACTGTCAACCTAGATCTCTATAGCAAGCAAAACTGTCTTTCAAGAACAAATAGAAAACAAAGACCTTTTCAGACAATAGAAAAAACTAAGTGAGTTTATCACTCAAAGATTCCTACTGAGTTGAATTCTAAAGAATGTATGTATTACAAACCGAAGGAAAGCAATTCCAGATGGAAGGTTCTTGATATGCAAAAAGGAATAGTGTGCAAAGACATTCATAAATATGTGAATAAGAGTAAGCAACCATTGATTCCATAAAACTATGAAATTAATGTCTAGTTTATGGGAAAGACAAAAATTAAAATAGTCCCTAACAAGAGCAGACATTTCTACCCTAGTGTGGGCTTTGGACATGGGCCCTGACAGCCAATTCTTCTAGTTCATCAAACATGGCCCCAGAAATGTTGGTTAACTTGAATTTATCTGATTTTTGTGATTAAAGGAAAAAACTGGTGAAATATACTATATGTTAAAAACAGCACTGAGATTAATTTTTCACCTAAACACTTAGAAGATTTTACCTGTGATTCGAGTAATTTATTCTGGCTCCTTCTCAGATTGAATCTTTACTCTTGTCCTCCTTCCCAACAGCAAGCCTAGCTGACTCATAAAAGCACTAAAGGGACTAGTCTTGTATCGCTTAAATCAGGGCGGTGGGAAAAATGGCACTTGGCTGCCCACCCCCTAATCCTTTGCCCAGGGTGAACCTCGCTGGTTAATCATGGCGCTCTTCCCTGAAGGACCCAACTTTAGTCTCACAGTCTTCTCAAGTGCCGCAGACAGGCCCCACCTATCAATCAAAGCTAGCACCTGCCACCAAACCAAGCTGTCTTTCCCAGCTTAAAGGCTGCTGACTTTATCCTGTATGCAAAATGATCTGTGATTGCTTCTTCTTTCTTCAGTTATTACAGAAAGAAATACAGTTTGCTTTTTTTTTTTTTTTTGTCCTGGCAATATTCCTTCACCCCTGGTTTCTGGCAAAGGATAAGAAATTACATCGAGTAATAATAATACCAGCTTAGAAGTTCACGCTGGCTTAGTCACACATAGTCTGACTTTTAGGTACACTCATTCTATATTTGCTTATAAATAATTGTACAAGAATTACCTGTTTGCCACATAATAGTAAAGTCTCATATTTGTATAGTGCTTTATAGCTATCGAAGCACATGACCATAAATCTTTTGTTCCAAATTCTAAAAATCTATGTTGAGCTATGCCGTGTGACAGGCACTGTGCCAGATGCTGGGGATACAAAATTTCTTGCCCTCCTGAGGTTATAGCTGAGCAGGGAAAACACACACATCAACAAACGATGGGGGCACAGGACAACACTTTCTGTAATGAAAAAGAAGGTGGACAGTATGATGTAGTGACTAAAAGTGGGGACTTTGGAACCAGAAAAACTTGAGTTCCTGTCCCCACTCTATAATTTACCAGCTGCCGTACTAAGGCTTTGTATTAGCTACGGTTCTCCTGAGAAACAGAACCAACAGGGTCTGTATTTATATATCATAAACATATATAAATAGAGAGAGAGAGATTTTAAGGAATTGGCTGATGTGATTGTGGGGACTGGCAAGTCTGAAATCGAAATTCCGGCAGGAGGTGAGGTCACAGTCTTGAGTCCAAAGGTAGGCTGGAGGCAGAATTCCTTCCTCGTTGAGGGACTTCAGTGTTCTCTCTTAAGGCCTTCAACTGATTGGATGAGGCCCACCTACACTATGGAGGATAATATGCTTTACTCAAAGTCTAATAGTTTATATGTTAATCATATCAACTTAGCACTATAGCCTAGTCAAGTTGACACATAAAATTAACCATCGTGGGCTCATTCCTTCATCAGTAAAAGAACAATTAATGACAATCATGAAAAATAAGGATACCTGCTTCATAGAATCTTTGTGAGGTTATACTGGGATCTGTTCTATCAGTGCTTAACAGTGTCCGAAAGAGAGCACATGCTGGGTGTGGCCATGTTAGCATCATCCATGTCAGCTCATCTGCTGCTCCTCTCCCAGGTAACCTCACACCAACCACGGGCCAGGGTCCTGGGCGCGCCTCGCCTCTCCTCTCTTCCCAGCCTTTTGTGCATGCAGCTTCCTTTGCCTGGAACACTTAAGCCAGTCTTCGTGGACAAACTAACCAAATGTAAGGTGGCCCATGAAACAGGCTGAACCAGGAAAAATCATCAATATTCGATCACCTTTGACATATAAAAATCAGCAATTTTATATAGTTCAGCTTAATAAAACTAAGGTACTTTGGAGCACCATCAGTGTAATTTAAAAAGAAATGCCAGGCCAACATCCAGAAATAATTGAAAGTAAATGGGGGAATCAAATTTTTAATCCACACAGATAGTTGTGTGTGTGCGCGTGTGTGTGTATCGTTAGGGAGGAAGATTTTCCTTTCCCTTACAAGGGTACTTTTGGCTGGTCTAAGAAACAAACCAACGTGAGGCAGATTAACAGGAGAAAAATTTAATTTGTGTATACGGGAACCCCATATGCATGAGAAGGTCAGAGACAGCAAGGTAAAATGAGGTATACGTGCCATCCTGGCTAAGACATGGGGAAAGAGGCCTGGGGCTTCAGAGGGGAGGAGGGCAAGTCACAGGATGATAAAAGAAGAGCAGGTATTGGTAATTGGATGTTTGTCCTGCCATACAGATGAGTTACTCAGATAAAATCTGGTAATAACTTTTCTTCTGCAAAAGACCCCCAACTTGGATTCTTCTAGGAGTCAAGGGAGGGGCAGAAGTTTCTCTTGAGCCCACAGGATCTCGAACGCCCTTAGCTCAAAAGAAACCAGATGCCAGAGCGGCATATCTGGGGAGGCCTGGTCTGAACCCTTCACTGTATGTATTTCTGGGTAGAGAATATATACACATGTATATGCATTTCTGTATCCCATGGAACCCTAGGCCAGTAGCCCAGTCTGCTGCTCTAACCTACCTTGGCTTAGCTGTCTTATCCTTCTTTCTCCTCCCTCTCACCTTCTGGATTTATTCATTCGTTTTCCCATAAGTAGTTCCATGACCTTTCTGATGTAAACAACTCAAATTTGTGCTTACCTGACCGAGGTGCAACCGACAAAGACATAGGCTCTGTAATGGAGGAAATTAATTAAGTTACACATTAACCTTGTTTTGCAGTCCTAGCATTTTATGCATACATAATCTATTTCTGGAATCCATTGCTTTTTTATCTGTTTACACTTTGCGTCTGCAATGAAAGCCACTCTATTAAATGGAAAAATAAAAAACTTAAATATTTACAAATTAGGTTTTTTGTCACAGGACTATATTTCTAACAAACAATGCTTGTTGTGAATAAAACATATAAAAGCATGCCAACATTCCCCCAGCCTCAAACTGCGCGCTGGTGGAGGTAACCTTCAACTGACACATTCGAGAACACTCTCGTCAATTCCTCTGGGGGTTTTGGGGGTGGCTATTACGATGTATTTTAGCTTTTCCTCATTTCCTTGTGCAAAGCCACAAGGTTCAAATTTGTTTCTGGTGAGCAGAGATCTTGCAAAAGTTACTTGACCCTGACGTGATAGAATTTTCTGAGCTCAGAAGATGAACAGCTCTTCCAAATTCCCCTGCTGCCCTCCCGATGGCTCTAAGGTTAATAAGGGAGTATTTAGAAGGGAGAAAATACTTAGGGCTCTGGGAAGTGTTTCTCTGTTACAGAGGAGGAGGTGATGCGCTTATCAGCATAAGGTAATGCTGTCCAGGAAAGGAGAATCAGCGCATGCGCTCACGGGAGAGCAGCCTTTGGCATCAGGCTTTATGAAGGCTCCCTGGAAAACTGAGAAGCAGACCAACTTGAAGCACTCTGTTCATCTTATCAAGTAGTATTGTCCTTGGAATGACCATCCCGTATTTGCTGAAGAAAGCTGACTTTCCTCTCCTTAAAAATACAGGCAATCATACCACATTAACTGCTTATGTCTCTGATTTCCGTTCCCTCTTTGAACATATTCAAAGTATTTACAGTGATTTTTATCGAGACGTTTTGTGTTTTCATTTAAATTTGTTCTTAGCAATCCTTCAAGAAACTCTGGTGGTGTGTATTTGCAAATATTTTACATAGTCGTGCAAAAAAGCAAGATAGAAGACCTTTCGCTCATAGCAAAACATGTTATGCCTGGGTTCTACTCTAGCTCCAGTGATGGGGTATCTTCATAAGAAAACAGAAAATAAAAGCATAGCAAGTTTGACAGACTATCTGTGTGTATTTCACTGCACACAAAAAAGATGTTTCTAAATATGCAAGAATCATATCATTACAGCAGTTTCATTGAATCTTTAAATTCAGAAATTATGTATTTTGAGAGTAATCTCTCAGTCCATTTTCCAGCTGTTCCACAGAAGTGCTGGGGAGGAAAAGTTTTCCTCGACCCTCTTAGGGTCCCTGGGTGGGCCTGAAAATTAAACTGACAAAGATAGGTTAACAGGAGAAAAGCATACAAATTTTATTGAATTTTCACATGTACGTGGGAGACTTCGCAAGAGAACGGGGACCCAAAGGAGTGACCAGAGCAGGAAGCTTCTCTACCTCTTAGACAAAGAAGCAATAAATTTATGAAGAATTGACAAGACAAAGGGATTTGGGCTACGGATAGCAAACGGTTAAAAAGCAACTAGAGCAATAAGGGTTAGTTTAACAAGGTTTGTTTGTACCAATCTCTCGGCCCCAAACTCTCTGTTTCTGGTTATAAGACTGTTTTCGCTCCTCCTGACAGAGGGAGGGCACCTTCCCCATGGGAGATTTGTCTGCTGCTTTCAGGGAAGAAGAGTGAAGAGCGGGGATCAGAGTCACCTTCTTGCTTCTACTATTGTCTCCAACTTCTTCAGCTTAAAATATTCAATATGCTAAGGTGATATATTCTGGGGTATCCCGGACCCCATCAGAGCCATTGGCTGAACCAGAAGCACAGCTGCATGGCCACAGAAAGAAGTGGAGAGAAGATAACAGAAAACAGATGGAATCTCAAGATTCAAGGGTCACCTTACCCTCTGCTTTGCCAAAATTGTGATTTTAAGATCACTGAAGAGAAATAACATATTAGGCTACATAAGAATTTAGATTTAAATAAAAGATGAAACTTGATAAAGTTCCAAATTACTAGTATTGTAGGCTTGGTAACAGTCTAGAATGGACTGTTTTCTAACAGGATCAGCCTTATTCAGAAGCCAAGTCCTGCTGCCACCAGTCCTGGGGCTCCCTGGACCCTCCCCCCAACCCATCTACTATATGTTTATAAGGCTGGTGGGCTGGTGCCGAAACTTCCATCGTTACAACTCCATGCCTCTTAAAATGAGTGTACCACAGAGAAGAGATAATATATGGTCATTATTTGTCCAGTTTGTATGCCTGTAAGCCAGGAGTGCCTCGAGGGCAGGAATGTTGTCTCCATTTTTAGAATCCAGAGGCAGGCAAAATACCTAGTAAAAAGAGGACATCAATAACTCTTTGTGGAATATGTAAATGAATCAGTCCCAATCAGTCCCAGTGTGAATTAAATTATCTCATTTCTGACAATCAGCAATCTATCTGGGTGCTCGTTGTGACAGAAAACAGAGAGGGGAGGTGGGCAGGCTATGCCCAGAGCCTAAGGAATTATCAAAAAGACCAGAAATGAGAGGGTGGTCCTGGGAAGCCAATAGACAACAGAGACAGAAGATTTGGAAAAATAAATAAAGCCGAGGTTCATCCCAATTTCCACTTCTTGGCTATGTGATTTGGGCCAAATCCCTTAGTTTTCTTAGTCTGAGCTTCTATTATCAAAATAATAGAGTTGTGACAATTAAAGATAGCATAAGCCTATATGCAGCTAATAAATAATGGCTAGAGACTAAATTGTAAGAGTTTTAAATGATTTATAATAATTACTACAATTATCTTCAAAATCGTTAGTGTCAGTAAAGAAAATAATCACCTCTAGGAAAGAGGAAGTTTTTAAAAATGATGGTAAAAGGGAGACTAAGAGAAATTTACTCCTTCATACTTTTGTCTGTGGATGGTTTCCCTTTGCGATGACACTTTCTTCTCTAAAAAAAAGACGGTCTTTTACAACAAATCAATAAGGTAAATTAATTGATCTCAACTTCATAAGAAGTAAATATCTTCATCACAATCAATCTGACTGAGCTACACAATAGTTATATAACAATGACATTATCCACTCTAGTCTCTTTAGTCACATAACCCAAACTCTTCAGATGTACAATTCATAGAGCCAGGATTAGCTTTACATTCTTAGTTGTGCCAAAAGAAGGAGAAAGAGAGGAGGGAGGAATAGGAGAAAAAGAGGAAGAGGAAGAAATAGCAGTAGTAGTAGGCTTGATCCAGTGGTCTCAATGAGAGGTTAAAAGGCCCCGGCCCCGAGCAACACAAGCCCCTGAAGCTGGAAAGGCAACAGAAGGCCACTTCCGGGGCATTAAAGTCCATTCAGCAGGTGCTTATCCACGTCCAGTACTTGTACAAACAGGTACAAGGCGGCATGGATAGACCGTAGCCTTGGAAATGAGCTCAGAAGGCAACAGTGAGGTCAGCAGTGAAATTCATCTAGAAAGGACAATTTAGCTCAATTGTAAATCTCCTCTCAGTAAATCATTTCTGTTCAAGATGTATTCCACCAACGCAGAATCTTCTGATGCAATCCACACTTTTCTAGGAACTGAAATCATCAGAGATGTCTCAAACATGTAAGTCATAGAGCACTCATCACATAATAAGCTGGATGTTATTTTTCCAGTTATTTAGGGAAAATTCAAATCAATGTTCTAAATCCGGAGTGGACAAACTTTTTCTGTAAAAGGCCAGATAGCAAATATTTTAGGCTGTGCAAGTCATACAGAGGCAACTCTGCGTTTGTACCACAAAAGCAGCCATGGACAATCTGTGAATGAAAGGACAATGAAAGCACAAAAAACAGGTGGAGGGCAGGATCTGGGCCACAGGCCATCATTCACCAACCCCTGCAAAATCCATACCAACATCGAAAGCATGCCATAAAAATGAAATACCAATTTATCCGTCTCTCTGATTGGAAACTCTATCAAACAACTGTGTGATTTAGCTTTGGGCAACTTTAGTAGTTTAGAGCTAAGACTATAGGAGGTGTTCATGGTAGATGATCCATAACTATTTGCTGAATGAATAAAGGGATGTATCAAAAAGTAGCGCTTCAATCATTCTTTATCTCCAGATTCTGCAAATTTTTTTAACTCTCTGAAGCACATTGGCCTCTCTGATATGCTGAGATTTTCTTTATTATTATTGTGTGTTGATTTTTTTTTCAGGTTTCATTGTTACTGTGAAACTAGCTTATTTAAGAAAGTGTACAAGGTACATAATTGCTTATCCAAGAAACTTAAGGATAGATTTTTGGGGGAATTTGGAATTTTTTGTATTTTTACAAAGTTTATATAGAACATACATTGCTTTATATGTCCCCACTCCCCTCAAAGTCTGGGGCAGCACCATGTAATCACACACAGTATTTCTTCAGTAAAACATATGAATATTTATGTTAAGTGGGATAAATAAACATTATAATAATCCAATTGTTCTCTAAGTATGGTTTAGGGATCCCTAGGAACCCCCAAAACATTTTCAGGGTGTCCATGAGTTCAAAACTATTTTCCTAAAAATACTAAGACATTTACCTTTTTTACTCCATTCTCTTATGACTACATGGTGAAGTTTTCAAGGGGCTGCACGATAGTTGATATTACAGTAGGTTGAATGTAGAAGCAGATATGAGAATCTGACTGTCTCTGCCAAGCAAGCCTATAAAGAGCTTTGCAAGAACATGAAACAATGTCACTCTTCTTATTAAAATTTTGGTTTGGGAAAATACAGTTATTTTCATAACACATCATTTATATTAACGTGTAATGGACTTATTCTTATTTTCAAATAAATATAAATTAATATTTTTTAACGTTCCATTTCAATTTCCCATATGGTAACTACAGATATGACTCACATAAGTAAAAGACCTGTGGGGTCCACAATCATCTTTAAGAGGGAAAGGATTCCTCAGACTAAAATGTTTGATACCTGCTGAAAAAAGTTAATTTCAGGTCAGGCCAAATTTAGCAGCCTAATGAGTTCTGCAGAAATGTTCGATTTTCAGAGCATTGGATGTCACCATTAGAGATGAGGGACTGTTGGCTTTTTAGCCAATTTGATGTTAGCAGATTGCCTGGTGTTTGTTCTAAAGCACACCCTGATGTCTTGGGTTTAGAGGGCTTTCATAGGCTATAAATTTAAATGCCTGCAGGATCCAGGCAGATAAAAGGATCATGTGAAACAAGGCAGGTGGGGACAGCGACACCTCACCCATGGGATGCCATGCAGGGAAGTGAGCCCGGTTTTACCAAACCTTTGGAATTCAAGACAAACTGAAAATCTAGTTTTTTTATGTAAAATTTACTCATTGCATTTCCCATTTAAACACTTTTTTTTTTTATTGAGTTATTGATAGGTTACAATCTTGTGAAATTTCAATTGTACATTAATGTTTGTCAGTCATGCTGTAGGTGCACCACTTCACCCTTTGTGCCCACCCCCCACCCCACCTTTCCCCTGGTATCCACTAAACTGTTCTTGGTCCATAGTTTTAAATTCCTCATATGAGTGGAGTCATACACAGATTATCTTTCTCTTGCTGGCTTATTTCACTTAACATAATTCTCTCAAGGTCCATCCATGTTATTGCAAATGGAATGATTTTGTTCTGTTTTGCAGCTGAGTAGTATTCCATTGTATATATGTACCACATCTTCTTTATCCATTCGTCTGTTGATGGGCACTTAGGTTGCTTCCACGTCTTGGCTATTGTAAACAGTGCTGCAATAAACATTGGGGTGCACAGGACTTTTGGGATTGCTGACCTCAGGCTCTTTGGATAAATACCCAGTAGTGGGATGGCTGGATCGTACGGTAGTTCTATTTTTAGTTTTTTGAGGAATCTCCATACTGTTTTCCATAGTGGCTGCACCAGTTTGCATTCCCACCAGCAGTGTATGAGGGTTCCTTTTTCTCCGCAACCTCTCCAACATTTGTTGCTATTAGTTTTAGATATTTTTGTCATTCTAACGGGGAAACACTTTTTTTTAAAAGCACATTTGGGGGCTGACCCCATGGCATAGTGGTTAAGTCCCGCGCGCTCTGCTTTGGTGGCCCAGGTTCACAAATTCGGATCCTGGGTGTGGACCTACACCACTCATCAGCCATGCTGTGGCAGCAACCCACATACAAAGTAGAGGAAGATGGGCACAGATGTTAGCTCAGGGCCAGTCTTCCTCAAGCAAAAAGAGGAAGATTGGCAACAGATGTTAGCTCGGGGACAATCTTCCTCAAGCAAAAAGAGAGGAAGGTTGGCCACAGATGTTAGCTCAGAGCAACTATTCCTCACCGCCCCCCCCCAAAAAGAACACTTGGTAAATCAAATCAGATACATCTGGGGGTTCTTGTCTACCTGATGCTCGGGCACTTACGCGGACTCAGGTACACATAAAGCTACTGCCAGCCCTTGAGAGATGTTGACTAATTGTCAGTTCTCTTTCCCCCAAGGGCAGGGACATTGGAAGTGTTGCCAGATTTGGGGAGCGAAAGACATTGGGTAGCTCTACCACTGACTCCATTATTAATTCTTGCTCAGCTCTAAGTCCTTATAGTTAAAAAACAGTCAGCTTTGTCAAACATTTTTAGTTGACCATAGATTTCATTTTGAAATAATCACCTTAAATTGTGTCTTCATATGTTAGTTACAGAGATATAAGCAAATTGCTATACCTTCTGAACATTAACGTTGTTGATTTCTAAAACTGATTTTAGTAATACAATTCAGATAGTGTTTCACTATAAATATTCTGAAGAACACAAGTCATGAGATGACAATAATTGAACGTGTATAATTGTTGTGGTTGTTCTTTTCTCTCTTCCATGTGAGCGGGATAAACACTGTGTTAACTCTGTTATAAATAAAGTGTTGGTCGAAAGTAATTCATCGTGCCTCTCTAGCTACCTGCCTTTTTAAAAATAGAACCATTACTATTTTTTCTGATTATTAAAAAATGCATGCTCATTGTGGAAATTTTAGAAAATACAGAAAACTATAAACAATACAATAAAAGTCATCAGGGATCTCACCATCTAGAGTTAACCAGGATAAAAGTTTATATACGTAGATACAGGTATAGATAGATATATGTACATGCATATCCATAAAAATATTTGTGTGTGCGTATTCTCCATATACATACAGATGTAGATATACAAATAACAAAAGTAAATTAATATCTATATTCAATTTTGTGTCCTATTTTATTAAGGAGCACTTTTATAGATTTGATTTTGAAGTGGCATTTCTCATTTTACCAACATACAGCACTGGAACAAAGCAAGGCGAGATTACAGCAGAGCCCTGCCCTAGTCAGGACACTCAAATGGTAGCTATTATGATAAATGGTGGCCATGAGTCAGGCAAGCCCTAACAACTGACCGATCTGTTTTTTCTCCCACTCCCTGACTCACATGTCTTCTCTTATTTCTATAACTGTTGGGTTACTGAATGCATGTGAACTATATCCCAGCACTTGGACCATTTATGAGGACAATGGTCACCAAGAGGCTAATTAAAGTCTCTATGCTACATACTGTCCCTAGTTTTTCTCTACACAGAATCCTGGTTGTTATTTACATGCAGCAAATTCTACTACAGTCTGAAATTACAGTTCTCCAGGAGCTTTTGATGTACCTGGGGAGACAAACTACAAATACAAAAGAAGGATGAATATCACTGATGAATATCGTATCAATTTATTGAGTTAAGTAAATCACTAGAGTAGCAAGCATAAAATCATAAGTCCACAAACTCAGGGGTATGAGAAACAGCACATATTTTTCTTTTCTAGATCAACCTAATTCTGGCCCAGATTAAAAGGAAATTCAACTTGAGTCAATGTCAAGGGCTCCTCACCCTGGGCTGATGCAGCATCCAGGTCTGGGGAGGCCACCAGTCACCTGCACAGTAGTTGTTCTGTGACACCATTGTCTAATCTGCATGGTCCCTTCGGATCCAAGGACTCTGCTACTTTGAAGATCCACTTAGGGCCTGACAGTTTCTGGAGAGGCTGAGTTCTGGTGCCTGAGGTGCTGTCTTCTTTGGCATACCCCACAGCTATCCCTTGTCAGTTTGCCACCAACCCTGGGATGTTGCCTTGGAATTTCTGCTCAGTCTTTACTCTCTTGTGAGCCTCATTGCTCTCTCTCTCTCCTGTCTCATTTCAAAGGACACTCTTCACTCTCTCTAGCTTCTTCTCAAACACCTTCCCCTCTCTCTCCTGTAGCTCCAGGGTACTAATATAATCAACTCAGTGGATTAAGTTTGTACAAAACACAAGAAAAGCTGTTGACTTCACGCTTCTCCTACTTTCTCCCTTGGCAAAATTCCTGTGGGTTTGGTTAACTGCTTGAAATGAAGAAAGAGGAAAGTACAGGGGGAAACCGTGCCAGCAAATATTTCTGTAAGTGTTTAGAAGTGGGAGTAATCACTGAGTTTTGAAGTTATGTAGCAGGATTCCTGGAAAAAGTAGCCCTAAATCTGAGACTTAATGGATGGATCCGTCTTGAACAAGTAGAGAAGAGTCAGGTCTTTCCAAGTAAGTGGAATTGCAATGAGTAAAGAGGTGCAGAGGGAATAGGCATATCCTATTCAGGAACTCCAAAGACTGGTTAATTCAGGGTGTAGAGCAAGGAGAGACACGTTTGGAGATGCAGTGGTCAGTTGTGGAAGGGTTTGAATGCCAGATGAATGCTATTTTACTTGTTTGAAGACAACAGAAAGCCCTAAAGACTTTTTTGAGGAGCATGACATGGAAAATCATGATGAGATAGAGAATTACAGGCAAGCCATCTTAGGATGATTGTTGGAGAAGGTCTCTCCGAGGATGTGTCTTGGGGTTGCACTATAGAGGGTGAGATCAAACCCCACTCAAAATTGGTTTCAACGTGGAGACTAATGAAGTCACGCAGCACTAAGAGTGTATGCAAAGGTTTATTCCTCACATCACGAGGCTTTCTGCAGAGAGCATGGCAGACATCCAAACCATTTCAAAGTGGCTGGAGCAGAGAGAGAGGCATGCGGCTTTGTTTCTTGATGTAGCTATGAGATGGGGCCAGGGTCAGGGTTCCACGTATGAGTTGCGGCTTGTATGGTCTGAACTTTCCACCTGTGCTTGTGTCAAGGGACTGAGTATGTGGGCTTTCTGATTGGTTTCCCCAGAGGAGCAGGGCTTGAAGCCATCTATGGTTAAGCATCAAAAATCATATTCTTTATTACAAGGTGACATTTCAACTGAGACTGAAGGATGAAAGAGCCAAGGAAAGATCTCAAGGTAAAGCATCCCAGACAAAGGGAATGCATACAAAAGCTCAAAGTCATGAAAGGCCTTGAACGTTTGACGAGCAGAAAGAGGCCAGTGTGCTTGGAAGATGGTGAGCAAAGGAAGATGAGAGGCTGAAAGAGGCCAGATCACCCAGGACCTACTAAGGCACAGCCATGTGTTTCGATTTGATAGCAAGAGTGATGGCAAGTCATTAAAAGATGGTAGCTTGGAGAAGTGAAGTCAGAATTTTATGGCAAGCTTGACAAAACTTGATATCGGGAAATGGTGAAAGAGAAAAAATAGACAAGTCGATGGAACATCTCTAACATTATTTTATTCATTTAGACACTGTGTACCCAAATAAACCTAACCGTCTTGCACCAAAGGGTTTAGCCTAAGGTTTCGGATAGGCTTTGGATTCCTGTAAAAATCTCTCCACCCACTCCTAACCTCACCTTAGTGAGCACAACACTCTACGGGTGCTGAATAACTAATTAAACATGAATATAGAAAATACGAAAAAAGAGGTGATAGAGAAAAGCAACACACACTTAACCATCCTTCTTCAAGGTTGTTAAAAAGATGTACGGCTTCATCACTGTTTCGTTCCCCCTCCATGGTTACATTCCTTAGCTCCAGTCTATCGAGCATCACCTGGAGAACAATGACTGGAAGTCAGGGAGGTTTCTGAAGCTGGAAGCTCGTTAGTATGCACCCGCTGGAGGCAATCATGTACCGGTGCTTCTTTAATAGGAATCCCTACAACAAACCTCACCTCATTTATTTTTACCTAATACATTTAGCCTTTAGTGATAGATTTGAAATAATTGCCCATTTGTTTTCAAATGCAATTGTTGTTCAAAACCACCATCCCTTTAATAAGAATATAGTGTAATACTTTCCTGTTCATTTAATTTCCCATTTGGATAAAATATTTACGACCAGAATGATTTCTAAAACCTTCAAAGTGATCGCTCTACATATCCCTTATTATCACAACATTGCCTGTGCCCTTGTGACTCAGGCAAGGCGACAGAAGTCATGGAACATCAGCATTATGTTCATCCATTTGTACCTGGAAATGGGCAGATCCCACCTCAGTGATGGGAGATGCCCATTCAAGGAGGGTCCCCTGGGAATCTTGTAAATTTTGCCTTTAAAGGCAATTAATCTATTTAAGAAATATACCTGTGACTTTGACTTCACAAACTTATTTTTCCTGATTATGTCTAATTTTATGTCTTAAACGTATCCTTAATATTATAGTATTTCAGAATTTCTATGCTACTAAAATAAAACTAGGATGTGCCAAATCAGTATCATTTTATACCCAACTTCTTTCTGTCATTATGACCCAAAATCTCTTTTGAGCTATGTTTCAAAGTTGTCAGGCATTAAGAAATATCATGACAAATTGACATGTCTTATGTGATGTTTTATATTTGACTTAGCAAAGGAATTTAAGACGTAAAGCATCCAGGGTTAGTACTTAGAGCAAGCAGATACCTATGGACTGTGATTTGGGAGGCAACAAGAAGTCTTTCTCTTCTCGCTGGTCACAGTGCTTTACATTCCATCTAGCAGTCAGGGTCTGAACTGGGGGGGAGGCAAGAGAAGCTCCTGAGGCGCAAAATCTAAGGAGGCCTGCACTCTCAGAGCTGTGCAAGCGCCTCCTTAAATTTTGCATCCTAGACGTCACTTACCTCACCTCGTCCAGGCCCGGCAGCAGTCCCTTTGGGACAAAGCTCAGAAGGACCCCCTTACCATGCAAATACATTTTCTGAATAGTATAACACAGTAATAAATCATTAGCAGCCACAAATGGAACTAGCTTAGATTAGAACCGACCCCACCAAAGGAATTTGTAGGAAATGCGACACTAAACAGGTGAGTTTGGAGAAACAGAGGGCACTTGAAAGGATGTGAAGCCTGTAGCACAACCCACAGCACAGTACATGACCGAAGAGTCATGGGGAACAAGGGGACAGCCTGAGGAAGGAGGAAATCAGCCAGTCTCTGAAAAGGACACGAGGGTCCTACAAAATTTTGTTTCGTATGTATATAAATATATGTTACTATGCTATAACTAATATTATGTAAATACTACTTCATATATAATATATAAAATAAAGATGACTGTTTTATACAAATATTGCTACTCATATATAATACATACACATACGTATATACACATGCATGTATACACACACACACAAATGTGTACATACACACACAGGGTGTGTGTGCATGTGTGTGTGTGTGTGTTTTTGAGGGTGGTGGGTGGGAAGTCCTGTGGAGGACACTGAGGTAACCAATTCACATCAGAGCCAGGGCTTACGTTCACAGGGAAGGTGACCCAGCGAACCTACAGCTCTTTAAATATGCCTGAAGCTTATTTCTGTTTATGCCAAGGAAGGGCTTGTGCCACCTCTGCTACTGTAATAGGGGCCTCAGGCAGCTCTCAGCCTTGCCCTCTGTCTGGGCATCTCTGCCCTATGATAAGTTTCCCTGATGAAGACAGTGTTGGAATGCCACACTGGGGCAGCTTACGGGAGACTCACGCTCTTCTTCCATCTCTGACTGTTCTGAACTTTGATTTCTCTACTGTTCTCCAGCTTCCCATCTGCCTCACTCTCATCTTCCAGCCTCGGTCCTCCAGCACATCTGACTCATGGATTGTCTCCTCTCTCTCTGTCACTTTGGCATCCTCAGACTGGCCACCCCTCCTAGGGGAACACTCATTTTATGATCCCATGGCTTTTGGATTTACCTACTTTTTGGCTCTGCCCTCTGCCCCCAAAGTGTCACATTCCTAACACATGGCCCTAACAACTGATGCTCATGGCCCCATGACTTTCTGTGGTGCACTAGATGCAAATGAAAGATCACAGCAGGGCCCCCAAGCAGCTGTAAGCTCCTCGTGAGCTCAGATGAGGTGGGTATTTATGACGCAGTGGGGAGGAGATGTCTAGGTAAGATGAAAACAACATAAACAAAACTGGAGATTCAAATTGGGACTCACAGAAAATCGTGATCTTAAAACATGCACCTGCTCCGCTCCCCTCACAGCTCCAACCCCTTCCAAGCAAGGCAGCTGTCAGGGCCTAGACCAAGAGAGGTGGAACAAGACTGGGTTTGCTCTCTGGGCCTGATATAAGCCCAGGGATGCGAGAAGGAAAGTCCTGGGGTGAGGACAAGAACACTGCTTTTCCTGGAAAGAGCACAGCCCTCTGGAATCCACGTAGTCCTGCAAGAAGTGTGGGTGTCACCCTGCCTGAATGGTCCTGGGAGGGCTCTCCATCTTCCTTGCCCCTTAGGAGCTCTGGAAGAATAGAGTAGGGGAGCTGAATCCTCTCTGCTTCAGAGACAAAGAGAACAGCATTAACCACTACGCCTCAGGGAACAGAAATCAGGAATGGGGCGTGCTGTGGATCTCTGCTGCTTTCCAAGTGTTTTATGAGCCCTGTAAAATACTGACGTGCTTAATAAGGAGAAGAATATGCAAATCTCTTCTCTAAGTCAATGTCTGGGTCAGTGAATATTATTTCCATGTAAGTAGGAAAACTCCCTGAAGTCAGGAATAATGAATGAATGAATGAATGAATGTCATAGTGACTCCACAACCTGAAGCTATCTTTTCTTAAGTGGATGGGTTTTACTAAAAAAATTATCTGCCTGATCCTGATACATCTCCAGGGAACGTATCAGTGGGATAACACAAAAGGCGATGATTGGAAATTGAGAGACTTGAGGGGTAATCCTGGAGCTGCCATCAGCTTTGTGACATTAGGTACAGAGCTTTGTCTGCTGGTTTTTAAACTCCTGAAAACTTGGGAATTTGCAATAGCAGAGCTCTAAGCTTCTTCTATCCTGACCATTACATGCTATTCCTTTCTGAAGAACTATTTTGGTTGAAAACAGAAATACTAACTGTCCCTCTGGATAGTCCCTGGGTCGTTGGTAGCCGGTTCCCCTATTCAGTATGTTATGTTTGCACACGACTTGTTACCATGAATTTCCTCGACCTCACTGTGCAGCTCCCAGCCTCATCTCTCACCCACATAATACCCCCAACCTTGTTCAACGGGAGAACGTAGTTTCACTTGTCTGCTGAGGGGTGATCACCTTGACCACCACGTTCACTCCTTTCCTGAGCACTAATCAGTGAAGGTTATGGAAGGTGAGCTGCTTTCATGTGGCCGAGAGTAAGAGAGAAAGCCATCACCAACACCCTAAATAGCAAAGAACATTCTGAAGGGATGACAGGCCACCTTTCAAAATGTTGGTCAATCTTTTGTTTTTTGCCAGGGTCAAAAGAAACTACTAAAGTTTCACTGTTTTAAAAGATGAGCTTCTCTGAAGGTGTTTTAAACCAACAGCTTTAGGCTGTTGCCTGGCAACAATCCTAAAGCCAAGAGTGGCCTAAGGCCCAAAGAAATCTAGTAAATTAGGAAAGAAAAGTGCCAGGTGCACACGTCAAAGTCATTCTGTTTTAGCAGTGCTATCAAAGGACAGTGAAAATCCAATAAACCGAATCTGAAGCCTTCTTCCTTAGAAATCACAGAAGAGTGAGTTGACTTTGGCAAAGGAGAAACCTGCTCAGTACACTTTGCATAAACCCGTCATTTATGAGTTAACGCTCTTACAGGCAGGTAGCCTTTCCCAGGAGCCATCTTGGTGACTCTCCCAATGGCCAGGGGGGTGGGTGCAGCAGGAAGAGCTCGGCAGCTATTCCTCCACATCCTGTCGCCCAGGCCAGCTCTTCTCCAACACTGTGGTGACCCACGCAGAGCTCACTCTCTATCTCCTTAGATGGGTCCATATTTTTTTCTTGACCAATCTATTTTTGAAAAGTTCTCTTAGAATATTCTTCCTTAACAACTGAAATTGTTTCTGAACAACTTTCAGATACCAATCTTCACTCTCATATCTTTTACTCTGTCTTAAATGGAATAACGAATACTAGCTCCTACCACAGACAAGCCCCCAAATTTGGATGACTAAAACAACGAAGGTTTGTTTCTTGCTCCGGTCAATTGCAATGTAGGTTGGGCAGGCAGCTCCATCATCTGGAACACATTGCCAGGGCAGGATAAAAGAAATGGGTGGGGGCAGACTCGCTCTAAGTGCCTTAGCCTCTAAGTTGTACCGACATATTTGCTCCCACCTCATTGATGAGAACTAACCACAAGGCTCCAGGGGACATCAGGGGAGCCTCGGAAATATAGGAATGCACGTGGAATTTAGGGGGCACTAATTGTGTCTGCCTCACCCTATTTCCCCAACCAAGCACACTGACTGGGAGGATAAAGCAGGTAGCATGATTTGATCCACCACACTGATATTGCATCTTGAAGCCAGATCATGCCAAGGAATAGCTGGTGCTTCTCTGATCACACACAGAGAGCCCAGCCGTCACTCACACAGAGCCTGACATCTGGCCCTCTGTCTCTGTGCAGAGCCCAGCATATGGGACTTTCCCCCAGTACAGGCTGAACACTCAGAGGGCCTGGTGGTGTGCTGTCCAGCCTTTCACCCTTGTTGTTGACTAGAAGCATTTCACATTTGCATCTCCAGACTCAAAGATCAAGAACTTGACAGCAGGAAGGAAGGATGCCACAGAACCAATGTCATTTTATGTCAATTAAGATCATGCTAATTAAACTGGTTATTATAATTCTATAATACATGTGCCTGTTCTGCATTTCGGATATTCCCAAGGGCCCGAGAGTGAGAGGCTATCCAGGAAACGGACGTAAGACTTCTCCAACAGGCTGAAACTCTCGTTTTGCCACCTGACTCTCAAAGGGAAACTGAGACTCAGAGAGGCTGAGTGACTCGTCTGTGTTTACATGACCTGGAAATGGCAAAGCCAGAATAGGAGCCCAGGATCTGTGACTTCTGATCAGTGCAAGAACTTTGTGAAGGGCATGCCAAGAACTAGATTCCAGTCTCCTCCACACTTTCTCTTTTTAAATGTCAGAATAGCAACCCAACACTGCAGGGAAGAAAAAGATAGACAGCCAGGCCATCTCTGATAAGAGTACCTGTGGCGTCAGCACCAGGCAAATAACAGGCAGTGGCCAATGCGCACTTCAATCTTGCAGAAATTAGTGGCATGACGAGGACAATAAGAGGCCTCTGATGGAATAATTGCTTCCCTGTGGGGTGTTCAAGCAGCTCCAGTTTGCTGGTGCGCCGACTATAAACGCATTTGCACTGGACGGGTCACCGCCGCCAATGCAATGGAATCGGAGGGGGAGGAGGCAGCCACAGGCATGGAGTTTTCAAAACCAAATGATAGATGAATTGCTGAAATGCTGTTCAGGAAAATTTACACCTCTTTAAAAGCTTTACACTTTGAGAAAGAAAAGGCAAAATGGCACTTCAGCATTGACTCCTGCAAGGTCGGTGTCGTCAACATTCACTTTTGTAGTAACAGCCTAGACAGGGATTTCAAAAGAGCCCTCGTTCAGCAGCCATGAATTTTGCAAACATGTTTTACTCTTCACTGGTACTAGAATCATTCCGTGATGACATCTGGGTGGTCCATGATCATGTGGGGTACAATTACTGAAGGCTCAGAACATTCATGACAACTCAGAGGACCTCAGAAACGCCCAGCATGCTATCCTGCGGCAGAATCAGACAGATTATGGAGAGCTGCTGATGAAACCAGAAAATGCAAGTGACCTCAGCGGCAATGGCAAATGCGTTATAGGAAACAAGCGGATAGATTTTCATCTATGGCATTTGCATAGTACTCTTGACTCTCATATAGCTTCCAAATCATTCGGGAAGGCAAAGCAGTCTTATTTGACCCAATTCAAAAGCATGAATTGAAATACATTGTTTAAAAGTCCCCTTTGACTTATGTAGTCCTTGTCTTTTTATGGAGAGTAATAATTATTTACACTTGATAGAATTTTTGCACGTAGCAGATTTTAATCATTTCTTATTTGAGCCTCATATGGTGCTTATAAAGTAGATTGGACAGATATTATTATCCTCATTTTTAAAACTGAGGAAATATGAGATTCAGAGAAGTTAGGTACTTTGCCCAAGATCACACAGCTAGCAGGAAATAAAACTAATGTTCTTAGCAAATGTTCTCCTCCTGCTTCCTCTCCAAAGGCTACAGAGCCCCTGTAGCCTCATGGTCCCAATGTTCACCAGTCAGACTCATTTTCAAAAATATTATCAGGAGCACAGATTGTGTCTAGAGCTCCGGATACCCTGAAACAGCCCTGAGGGCTTCTGAAAACAAGGTGAAGATATAGCTCTGAGCCTGGAACTCATGAGCATTTGGGACTGCTTCTGTAGACCCCCTTACATTTTGCTAAGATATTAAGTGTGGTTCATGTTCCTGAGGAAAGGGCCTATGACTTTCAAAACTCTTCAAAAGTTAAGAACTATTAACTCAATAAAAATCCAATGCCTTTCTTTAGTTATTTAAAAAGCAAAAACGAGTTAAGAATCACAACAGAAAAAGAAATATGTCCTTAAATAGGACACAGATCTGCTTTGTTTTTAAACTACACGCATCATCCCACTCTCCAAAGATTTTAACATCCTCCAGTTTTCCACCCCCTCACTAAGTCTCCCAGCCCACAATTCCTGCCCCGGAAGATGTCTCCCCAGGGTGATTAAAACTGCTGTTCTAGAACTCAGAAGCAAGGTTAGGAAAGAATTAGCTCTTGGTGATCATGGATTTCTGGGGAATGCTGCCCTCTTCTTCTGTTCCTCACTTCCTTTGCCTTTTGTTGTCCAATTAATGAGAGATTAGTGGGGGAGAGTTTAGAGTTCAGATTTCAGAGGCAAGAAATATCCTCATCAAGACAACACAGCAGCAGGTCTTCCTAATTTCAGTAATACCCAAATGTACCAAGTTTAAAAGCCAATGAACAGGAATAAAAAGCAACACTTTTTTGGGGGCTGGCCCCGTGGCTGAGTGGTTAAGTTCGTGCGCTCCACTGCAGACGGCCCAGTGTTTTGTTGGTTTAAATCCTGGGCACGGACATGGCACTGCTCATCAAACCACGCTGAGGCAGCGTCATCAAACCATGCTGAGGCAGCGTCCCACATGCCACAACTAGAAGGACCCACAACGAAGGATATACAACTATGTACTGGGGGCTTTGGGGAGAAAAAGGAAAAAAATAAAATCTTTAAAAAAAAAAAAAGTCAACACTTTTTTACAAATTTGTTGATGCACAATTGACATACAATAAACTGCACATATTTAAAGTGTACAGTTTGATCATTTTTGATATATGTAAACTCCATGAAACCATCACCACAATCAAGATAGTGAATATATCCATCACCCCCAGAGCTGAACTTGCAATATAAGGTATGCCTGTAACTAAACCAAAATTTTTTCTTTGAAAAAAAATGAAATTGATAAACCTCTATCCAGAGTCCTCAGGATGTCCCTATAAATTCTATAGATATTAAAAGGATAATAAGGAAATAGCATGAACAAATTAATCTGACAAGTTAAACAAAACGGACAGGTTACTTACAATACACAGGCTACCAAAGCTCATGCAAGAGGAAACAGGTAATCTGAACAGCTCTTTACCAATTAACCAAATTAACTTTGTAGGTAAAAATCATCCCACAAAGAAACTCCAAGGCCAGATGGTTTTGTGGTTGCTTTCTAGAAAACAAATTAATGGAGAGCTAATACTAATTCAACTGACATCTTGAGAAAATTGAAGACAAAGGAATACTTCCTAGGTCACTCGATGAGACTCGCATTACCTAACACCAAAGCAACAAACACTTAACCTTCAAAATAAAGCTTAGACCAATATCCCTTATGAACATAGAAGCAAAATTTCTAACCAAAATTTTAGCAAATTGCACAATAGATTTGTGGGACTTGCTTTACTGTGGTGCATTTTTAAAATATACTTGATTGGAATACAGATTGGAAAGGAAGAAGTAAAACTTGCTATTTGTATACAACATGATTATTTCTATTGAATGTTTGACGGTATCTATGGAAAAGCTTCCAGAACTAATAAGCAAATTTAGCAAGATTGCAGAATACAAAATCAAAATGCAAAAGTCAATTGTGTTTCTCTGTACTAACAATGAGCAGTTGAAAAATAGAATTTAAAAAGTGTTTCATTTACAATAACATCAAAAAATGAAATACTTATGGATAAATCTGACAATATATATATAAAAGCTCTACACTGAAAACTACAAAGCTATTGAGAAAAATTTAAACAGACCTTAAGAAATGGAATGATAACTGAGTTTATGGCCTGGAAGAATCAGTATTATTAAAATGTCATTTCTTCCTAAATTGAGCTACAGATTTAAGCAATTCTATTCAAAATCTCAACATGATTTTTTTTTTGTATAAGTTGACAAGCTGATTCTAAAATTCATATGGAAATGCAAAGTGCCAAGAAAGTCCAAAACAATTTTGAACAATAAAAACAAATTTGGAAGACTAAGACTACTTGATATGAATGCCTACTATAAAGCTGCAGTTATCAAGACAGTGTAGTACTGGCATAGAGAAAGACAAACAAGTCAATGGACCAAAACAGTGAGTCCAGAAATAGACTCACATCCACAAATCAATCAACAGGATACACCACATCAACAAAATGAAGAATAAAATATCACATCATCATCTCAATAGATGCAGAGAAAGCATTTGACAAGATACAGCACCCATTTATGATAAAAACTATGAATAAGATACCCACTTTCACGACTCTTATTTAACATAGTATCAGAGGTCCTAGCCAGAGCAATCAGGAAAGAAAAAGAAATGAAAGGGATCCAAATTGGAAAGGAAGAAGTGAAACTGTCACTATTTGCAGATGACATGCTTTTATGTAGAGAAAACCCTAAAGAATCCACCAAAAAACTTTTAGAAATGATAAATGAATACAATAAAGTTGCAGGATACAAAATGAACATACAAAAATCAGTTGCATTTCTATATAGTAACAATGAAGTAGCAGGAAGAGAAACTAAGAATATAATCCCATTTACAATTGTGACAAAATGGATAAAATACCTAGGAATAAACTTAACCAAAGAGGTGAAAATCTGTACACTGAAAACTATAAAACACTGTTGAAAGAGATTGAAGAAGACACAAAAAAATGGAAAGATATTCTGTGCTCTTGGACTGGAAGAACTAACATAGTTAAAATGTCCATGCTGCCTAAAGCAATTTATAGATTCAAAGCAGTCCCTATCAAAGTGCCAACATTTTTCACAGAAATAGAACAAAGAATCCTAAAATTTATATGGAAAAACAAGACTGAAAGAAAGAACAAAGCTGGAGGTATCACACTCCCTGATTTCAAAATACACTACAAAGCTATGGTAACCACCAGCCTGATACTGGCACAAGAACAGACACACAGATCAATGGAACAGAATTGAGAGCCCAGAAATAAACCCACCTTGTCGAAAGCTAATTTTTAACAAGGGGGCCAAGAACATACAATGGAGAAAGGAGAGTCTCTTCAATAAATGGTGCTGGGAAAACTGGACAGCCACGCGCAAAAGAATGAAATTAGACCATTACCTTACACCATACAAAAAAATTAATTCAAAATGGATTAAAGACTTGAATGTAAGACCTGAAACCATGAAACTTCTAAAAGAAAACATAGGCAGTATGGTCCTCAACATTGGTCTTAACAGCATATTTTCTAGTACCATGTCTGACCAGGCAAGGGAAACAACAGAAAAAATAAACAAATGGAACTACATCAAACTAAAAAGCTTCTGCACAGCAAAGGAAACCATCAACAAAAAGAAAAGGCAACCTAACAATTGGGAGATGATATTTGCAAACCATATATCTGATAGGGGTTAATATCCAAAATATATAAAGAACTCATACATCTCAACAACAAAAAAACTAACAACCCAATTAAAAAATGGGCAGAAGATCTGAACAGACATTTCTCCAAAGAACATATACAGATGGCCAACAGGCACATGAAAAGATATTCAACATCACTTATTATCAGGGAAATGCAAATCAAAACTACAATAAGATATCATCTCAGTACCGTCAGAATGGCTATAAATAACAAGACAGGAAACAATAACAGTTGGAGAGGATGTGGACAAAAGGGAACTCTCATACACTGCTGGTTGGGAGTGCAAACTGGTGCAGCCACAATGGAAAACAGTATAGAGATTCCTCAAAAAACTAAAAGTAGAACTACCATATGATCCAGCTAGTCCACTACTGGGCATTTATCCAAAGAACAAGAAAACATGAACATGTAAAGATAAATGCACCACTATGTTCATCACAGCATTATTCACAAGAGCCAAGACTCAGAAGCAACCTAGATGCCTATCAAGGGACGAATGGATAAAGAAGATGTAGTGTATATATACACAATGGAATACTACTCAGCCATAAAAAGGATGAAATCTGGCCATTAGTGACAACATGGATGGACTTTGAGGGTATTATGCTAAGCGAAATAAGTGAGAGGGAGAAAGTCAAATACCATATGATCTCACTCATAAATAGAAGGTAAAAACAATAACAATCACATAGAGACAGGGATTGGATTGGTGGTTATCAGAGGGGAAGGGGGAGGGATAGGGTGGAAGGGGTGATTAGGCACATGTGTGTGGTGATGGATTGTAATTAGTCTTTGGGGCTGAACGTGATGTAATCTATGCAGAAATTGAAATATAATGAAATACACCTGAAATTTATAAAATGTCATAAGCTAATATTACTGCAATAAAAAAAATTATGTTTACATTCCACTGTAGTTCTATTAAGCGTGAAATAGTATTATGTTCAAAAGAACAATGTACATACCTTAATTAAAAAATGTTTTATGGCCAAAAAATGCTAACCATCATCTGAGCCTTCAATGAGTCATAATCTTTCTGCTGGTGGAGAGTCTCGTAAAAAATGTAGTGTCTGTGAAGTGCAAGAAAGCGAAAAGCAATGAAACAAGGTATGCCTGTAATTTTGCTGTGTGGTGTTTCTGTTTTTTACTTCACTGATTTCACTCTAATACTATTATTTTCTTTCTTATGTTTACTTTAGGTTTAATTTTCTCTTGCTTTTTTAGTCTTAAAGTAGAAGTTAAGGTCATTGATTTGAGATCTTCTTTTCTAATATTGGCTTTTAGTGCTATCCTTTTCCCCTAAGTACGAGTTTAGGCGCCTTCCACAAATTCTGGTATGCTATACAGTCAGCTCCTGGTATCTATGGAGATTGGTTCCAGGACTCCCGTTGATACAAAATTCACAGATGCTCAAGTCCTGCATATGTACATCCTCCGTATACTTTAAATCATCTCTAGATTACTTATAATATCTACAACAATGTAAATCCTGTGTAAATAGTTGTTACACTGTATTGTTTAGGAAATAATAAGGAAAACAAGTGCAGATGCAACTACTGTAGGCCTTTTGATCTGAGGTGGGTTGAATCCATGGGTGTGGAACCTGTGGATATGGAGGGCCGATGGTATTTTGATTTTCACTACATTCAACATGCTTTCTCTTTTGGTTTATTCTTTGACTCATAGGTTATTTAGAAGTGTGGCATTTAGTTTCCAAATATTTAGGAATTTCTTACAGATTTCTGTTATTGGTTTCTACTTTAATCCCATTGTGGTCAGAGAACGTACTTTGGATGATCTGAATCTTTTTTCACTTATTGAGACTTGTGTTTATGGCCCAGAACATGGTCTGCCTTGGTAAGTGATTCATGCGCACATGAAAAGAATGTGTATTTTGATTCTGTTGGGTAGAGTGATCTGTAAATGTCAGTTAGCTGAAGTTGGTAGTGTCATTTGTGTTTTCTACCTCCTTACTGATTTTCTGACTACTTATTCTATCAATCATTGAGAAAGAGAGATTGAAATCTCCGACTATAATTATGGATCTATCCATTCTTCCTTGCAGTCTTATCAGCTTTTTTGTCAAGTATTTGAAACCTCTATTTTTAGATCCATAAACATTTAGAATTGTAATGTCTTCTTGACCAACTTACCCCTTTATCATTATGAAATGACGTTGTTTACCCCTCATAATATGCCTGACTCTGATATCTACTTTGTCTGATAGATACACCAACACTACAGCTTTCTTTTGATAGTGTTAGCATGGTATATATTTATCCGTATGTTAACTTTTAACCTACTAGCGTCTTTCTATTTAAAGAGCCTTTCTTGTAGGCAGCATATAATTGGGTCTGACAATTTCTCCCTTTTAATGGGATATTTAGACCATTTACATTTATTATGGTTATTGACATGGTTAAATTCCACTCTAGCCTCTTGCTATTTTTTTTTATTTGCCATATTTGTTTCCTTTATCTCTCTTTTTCTTCTATCTTTGGATTAATTGATTTTCATTTTCAATTTGTTTTACCTTCTTTGTTGGCTTATTAACAATAACTCTCTGTATTGTTATTTTAGTGGTTGCTTTAGGTTTATAGTAGACATCTCTAATTTGTAACACTCTATATTTAAGGGATATTATACCACTTCACATATAATATAATAACTTTACAATGGTATACTTCCATTTCTTTCATCTTGGTCTTTAAGCTTTGTACTTGTACATAGATTATAAACCCTGAGCTACATTGTTGTTATTTTTGTTTACAGAGTCAAATTTTTTCAAAAATATTTAAATAATAAGAAAAATTTCTTATAAATTTACATGTATATTTATCATTTTCAGTACTTTATTCCTCTGGTTAGATCCATATTTCCATCTGGTATCATTGTCCTTCTACCTAAAGACTTCCTTCAGTACTTCACATGGTGTAAGTCTGCTACATGACTATAATATATGTAACTGTAAATATTTTTGAGTTTTGTTTTGGTATACAATTAAGTTACTTGGAAATAGTTTGATCTTTTGGGGTCTTGTGTTTAAAATATATTAAGCAAGATCAGAGCAGCCTTTAGTCTAAAACTAATTTTGCCTCACCACTTATGCAAAGCCTTTCCATGTACTTACCCAATTTTTCATCAATCATTAGGTTTCCCAGTCTGGTTAGTAGGAACAGGAACCATCCTGAGTACTGTGTGAACACTGGGAACTTCCACATCTCGTGTTTTCTCTCTGTCTAGCTGTCATTACTCCAGTACTCTGTCCAGCAAATTCTAGTTGCTTTGGTCAACCCAAATCCTCAGCTCCATCTCCTCAATTCGAGGAATTTTGAGGGCTTTGCCTAGATTCCCCTCCCTGGGCCACAGCCTGGAAGCTCTTTTAAAGCAGTAAGCTGGGGCAGTCATTGAGCTCAAGTCACTTGTTTCTTATCACTCAGGGATCATTGCCCTTCATTGCCTGATGTATAGTGTCTTGAAAACCATTTTTTCATATATTTTGTCTAGTGTTTTACCTGCTTAATGTGAGACGGTAAATCTTTTTCTTGTTATTCCATCTTTATAGCTCTTTTTTAAAAATTTCCTTTTTATTACAGCAATATTATTCTTTCTACAATTTTTCTGAGCTAAACTTTGATGCTCAGAATGGGGGCTTGCCCTCAAGAAAGAAGCAAGCAGCACACAGGTATAATAGCAGGGTGCTGTCAAATACGGAAATATCCCTTCAGAAGTGTTTATGCTTTGAAATTATATTAAGTCCCTGTGTCATTGAGTCTATAGCCCAGGCATCTACTTTTTGAGCAGCATTAATATGAAAGAAGAGAGGAGTGAATGCTACTCTACTTGAAGGAAAAGTGATATGGTAAGTTACACAAAAGATACACAATCAAAGATGCATGCCTTTATTTAGATCTTTGTATAATGGTCCTATTTATTTAATAGTCATTTCTAAGCATCCTCTCCAACTTTAACCCAATCTCCAAACAGGAAACTTGGAAACTAAAATAGTAGGAATAGTTTCAGATATGTCCCTACCTCAAAGAAACCCATACTGCTTATTCTATCTAAAACAAAACTCCAAATGGACTGATGGTCTTCACTGCCAATCTTCCTGAGTGAGTCATCAATAATCAATGCTTATCCCTTGTAGCATGACTCCAAACATGACTGCAACATTGCCAAAAACCTGCTAATTGCCAAATCCAATGACTGTTGCTGGTTTGAGATTTTTTTTCATTTCCTTTTATATATGAATTATTTCAAGTATTTGAAACCCTTGAAAACTTATCTTCTTGAAATGCTCTCATTCCAATCACTTCTCTGGTTTACTTTCATGATGTCTCACCTAGACTACTGCAATAGCCACGTAATTACGGAAGGCATGCAGTAATTGGTAACAACATAATATAACAGCGTGTGGAACAGCCAAGGCAAGGATACCCCATTCGAAAGAAACATCCCCATCTTAATATGTTGTTTTTATGATTAATGAGAAAAGTAAACCCAATCCATGTTTCTATTTTGTACTCATCTTATTTAATAAAGAACTATATTGCACACGGCTCAGAATAGATGAATCACTAACATGCCTGGAAGTGTTATTCCTCATGCAGGGAGTGGAAGAGTGATGGCCTGATGTTTACTGCCACATACACACTTTATAATCCATACAGAGGACAAAATATTGAGAAACAAGTTGCACAAGAGTGAAAATACCCTCTGCCCAGACTGCCGTGTTTGTTCTGCTGTGATCCATTAGTAAACAGCTGTTTCTTGACTTCTGTAGATAAGAATTCTCTCAGTACAGCAAGTTGGGGAGGAAAGGGACTCAATTTCTTTCCAAACAGGTGAAGCTAGGGCCAGAATATGATTTTCAATTCCTCGCAACATATCATGCAAATTGAATTCCCAAATATCCTAATTGTCATTACTGAACATAATTTTCACTTAATCCAACTCTTCTATCATTCTCAAGGGGAGAAAAAACCCAAGAATTTGAGTTAAAGGAACTTTTAATGAGGTATAAAACATAACAAAATATCTAAAACCTTGAAGGGTATACTAATCTTCTTAAATCCATCCTGTTCTTTATAATTCAATTTATCAAGAGATTTGGAAATGAAAATTTAATGTTGATGGAATCTCATAAATAAAACATCGGAATTAAATATAAGTTATACATGCACAAATCAGATAGTAGTCTGTTTGGAAAACCACTTACAGATTTAGCTGTCATTCACTCTGTTGCAAATGTATTAAGGGCACGCTTACCAATTGCTGACAATAAAAACCAAAAACCTCAGGATAAGTTTCTCTGATGAACCATAATGAATCACACAGATGACTGGAATGCCTTAATAATGTGTCTTTGTTGCCAAACACAGGATTTTGTAGACTTCATTGAGTATATTATTGACATGTTTATCTTCTGGGAAAAAAATATAATCTCACAGTTTAATGTCCTTTAATATTGGAAAGAACCTAATAAAAACCATGAGCGCTGTTGGGAAATAAATTAGTTTTGTTTTAGAGGTCTAATTATTCTTCATTTAACAAGAATGGTCGAATCACAAATTCATGAATTAATTCCTTAGAGAACAGAATTAAAATTCCTCATGTGGAACACGCTTAACTTGGAGAATTGAGTTATTTTTTAGAAATGTCCTTTAGGAAACTTTATTCTAGTTTTCATTACTAATCCCAAAGTTAATTCAAAAGTGATTCAAATCTGGGAAACATGTTAAGGAAAACTTAAAAGTATGAGAGTTTAGGAAAAAGTCATGTTAATTGGCACTCATGTTTCTAACTTGTTTTTCTTCTTGCATCATAAATGTATATAAACATTCCCACTGTTAAAAAAATGATCACCATTCATTCATCAAATTATTTTTGATCACTGATGGCATTCTAGGAATAGTGCAAGATGTTAAAGATGAAAAAATGACTAAAATATGGTCTATGACATGTTTTATAGTCTATAAACTTAAACTTTTAGTATCACAGGTAAACAGACAGGTAGAGATTCAGGAGCAATGTACTGGACGAATGGATCAGGTCTATCCAGAAACAGAAACCACACAGTTACGTGAATGGGGAAACTGTGCTATAAGGAATTCGTCATTAGAAGGCAATTAACTACCAAAAGAGATGAAGGAGAAGTCTAAGGAGTCCAGAGGTAGCAGACGTAAAAGCTACTGCCTCCCAGGCTAAGGATGATTGGCAAATAAGGGAACTAATGACCAGGAGAGGACCTTGCCCCCAGTCAAAGCCAAATCTAGACCTCTTCAAAAAGGGTATGTCGGTGACAGGAACACAAAATCTGTTGGTGGCAAAGAAATTTGCCAGAAGGAAAGACATAGTGCTGTTCTGTAGAAACAGTCTGAGTTTCCGGAGTGTGTGGACAGTCTGGAGCTGGTTTACAGAAGCAGCCCACCATTGTGAGAATGTGGATGAACCAGACCTACTTAAAAGTGGCTGTTGGTGAGGAAAATACGGTCAGGGGTGCAACTGGACAGAGCATTTTATTATTTCACTTCTCATTTACAAATGTGCTTACCTCCATAAAATAATAGATACTTTATTTATAGAATGCACCTTTTATTGGAGAAATGGGAGCTGAGAATCATTGCAGGGAGGGTACGCAGGGTGTCCAGCAGATGGTGAAGCAGAATATCTGAAGTAGCAAGAGGACAGAGGGACTTTGTAAAAAATGTGTTTAATGAGTTTTTGTCTAGGAGCATCATGCGCACTGTGACTGTCATCCTTTACAGTGCCTCTCTAAATCTTACAGAGAGACTACAAAAATAAGAAAGAGAATGATGATGAACGATAAGTTCAGTTGGATTTTATGTGAAAACTAGTGAAGGGTCTGAGTTTCATGTACTGATTGATGTTTGGCCAAAAGAGGATCACCTTGAATGGATGAGAAGATAAATAATATCTGGGCTATTCGACCAATGCATGGTCAATGAACAATTCAAATTTTAAAAAGAAAGAAAGAAACATGACAAAAGCAATAGCACTTTAAAAAAGCAATCCCGAGGCCGACGGTGGTGCAGCAGTTAAGTGTCCACGTTCTGCTTTGGCGGCCTGGGGTTCGCTGGTTCCAATCCCGGGTGCGGACATGGCACCACTTGGCACGCCATGCTGTGGTAGGCATCCCATGTATAAAGTAGAGGAAGATGGGCACGGATGTTAGCTCAGGGCCAGTCTTCCTCAGCCAAAAGAGGAGGATTGGCAGTAGTTAGCTCAGCACTGATCTTCCTCAAAAAAAAAAAAAAAAAAAAAAGCAATCCCATTTTCCAGTTTCAGTTCTGACATGTAAAAAGCTTGAAAATTGTCATTTCTTAAAGTAAGGGGAAAAAAAGTGTAACAAACTAAAAAATCGATGATCTCTATTGGAGAATTGTGTTCATAGGACAAACTGCCACTCTGAAATCTGAAAGGCAGGAGAATACTGAACACCCACAGCCAAGATGTGTTTACTTGGAGCAGAAGTTGCTGGAGCCATACACTGTAGGAACACGGAAACAGTAATTTTGACAAACTGCCGAAGGCTGAGTGTGGACTAGAACGAGAATGAGAAATTCTTGGGAGCCACGGTCTTAGGGAAGCCCTCATACGTTTGTGGTTTTTACCTCCAGGAATCTCACAAGGCTCTCATGGTGAAGAATCAAGAAATCTCTTCATGGGTCTGGTGAGGGAATGGAGAGTAATCATACTGAAATATGCCCAGAGAGTTCTCCATAACAAAGTAAAAAGACTTTACCAGAGCCTTATACACCCAGAGGAAGGGCACTTACCTTACTCTGGCCCCCTCTAGCCCTCCTGTCTCACCTAACTAGAGGAAAACGCTAAGAAACACTTGTGAAGTTCACACGTAGCCCAAGAACACAAGCCCACTAGAAGACTGTGATTTAACCATAAAATCACATAACTCTTTCCCTCACCCATACCTAAACACCACGTCCACAGGCTCCAATATAAGAATAGTAGATTGCAGCCTCAAGAGCAGATTAGACTCCGTTTAAGGAGGCGTTCATAAGGAATCCTGAAGCCAAGAGAGGAGACCAGAACAAGGACGTTAGAGGAATTTGAAGTCACTGGCACCTACTATAAACACTAACCACATCCCAAGTCCTAGCCAGATTAACATAGAACCTCACATTAATGGTCCATTTACCAGTTCTTATTATCCAACACATCATGTCTAGCTTAAAAAAAAAAAAATGAGGCAGAGTAAAAGGCAAGAAAGAAAACACAGTCTGAAGAGTCGAACCAGGTATCCAAACTAGACTTGGATGTGACACAGATTTTGGAATATCAGAGAGAGACTTTAAAATAACTGTGATTAACATGTTAAGGAATCTAATGGAAAATACAGACAACATGCAAGAACACGTGGGTAAGGTAGCAGAGAGAAGGAAACTCTAAGAAAGAATCAAAAAGAAATGGTGGAAATCAAAAATATTGTAACAGAAATGAAGAATGCCTGTGATGGGTTCATTAGTAGACAGGATACAGCTGAGAAATGAATCAGTGAGCTTGAAGTTATGTCAATCAAAACTTTCAAACTAAAATGCAAAGAAGAAAATAATGGGAAAAAAAGAGTAGGATATTCAAGAACTACAGTAAACTTCAAAAAGGGTCATATACATGTATTTGGAATACAAGAAGAAGAAAGACAGAATGCAAATATTCTGGAAGAAATACTGGAAGTAATAATGTCCGAGAACTTTCCAAAATTAAGAACAGACGCCAAATCACAGATTCAGGAAGGTCAGAGACACCAATAGGATAAATGCCAAAATACTACACGTAAGCGTACCCTTTTCAAACTGCAGAAAATCAAAGACAAACTGCCAAAGGAAGCTGGGGGTGGAGGAGGAGCCTTATGCGGAGAAGAACAAGAATAAGAATTACAGAAGACTCCATCACAAACCACGCAAGCAAAAAATGAATGGAAGAAAAATGCACCATTCTGAACTCTGTGTGCAGCAAAATCATCCTTAAAAAAGTGAAAAATAAACAGTCTCAAACAAAAACTGAGAAAATTCATCAACAGCAGACCTGCTCTGTAAGAAATATTAAGAGAAGTTCTTCAGGAGGGAGGAAAATTATATAGATCAGAAATTCAGATCTATATAAAAAAAAAGAAAAAGAAGGTAAAATAAAATCTTTTTATTATTTTTACTTTTAATTTAAAAGATAACCTTTCATTTAAAGTAATAACAAAGTAACATAGTATCAGGTGATTACAGCATGTGGAAAATTGAAACAAATGTAAGAGATTGGAGGGAAGAATTAGGAATACTGTTAAAAGGTACCTGCACTACACCTGAACTGGTATAGTGTTATTTGAAGGTGTGTTTAGATTAGGTAAAAATGCATATTTCAAACCCTAGGGCAACCATGAAAAGCTTTTTCAAAGAATCATAAATAATATGCTAAGAGAGGAGATAAAATGGAATCATAAAAATGGCTCAATTAAAGCAGAGAAAGCATAAAAAGAAAATGAAAGAAGAGAACAAGTACAACAAATAGAAAATAGCAACTAACATGGTAGATATTAATCCAACCATATCAATAATCACTTTAAATGTGAATGGTCTAAATATACCGATTAAATGAAAAAGATTGTTGAAGTGGATAAAAACAAGACCCAACTAGATATCATCTACCAGGAATTCACTTTAAATATAAAACTCAGATAGGTTAAAATTAGGAGATGGAAAAAGATGTACTATGACAATAATAATCTAAGTGGCTATAATACTTTCAGAAAAGTGGACTTCAGAACAAAGAAAATTATCAGGAATAAAGAGGGACACTACACAATGATAACAGGAGCTATTCTTCAAAAAGACATAGCAATCCTTAATTTGTATGTGCCTAACAACAAAGCATCAAAATATGTGAGGCTAAAACTGATAGAACTGCAAGGAGAAATAGACAAATCTACTTCAACACACTTTTTTCAGTGTTTTATAAATCAAGCAGGCAGAAAATCAATAAGGATTTTGTTGGTCTATATGGCACTGTCAATCAACTTGTTCTAGTTGATATTTATATAATTCTCCATCCAATAATAGCAGAGTACACATTCTTCTCAAGGTGATGTGGAACAGTCACAAAGACAGACCACATTCTAGGCCATTAAACACATTAAAAAAAATTTTTTTAAAGAAATTACATACTCCTCATAGCAACAATGACATGATAGATTGTCCCCATTTTGTAGATGAGGAAATTGAAGTTGGGGCTGAGGGCACAGTAAGGTAACATGGCTAGTAACCAGAGTTTGCATTTAAACCAAGGTCTGTAACTTCAAAAGCAACACTTCAAAATCAGTACAGCAATTTATGCTAACTTTATAAACAGCTTTTCATCTTACCCTCAGTTCTGGAACATATTATATAAAAACAAGAATTACCTGTTCTTTGAAAAATCACAAAAATCTCACCAGGAAAAACCATTGGTTATAAAAATGCAATATTTAAACTGGAAAAAATAAAGAGAACATAGCTTGTTGATGGAATAAACATCTCATTTCTGTCAAAAAAAATAGAAATTATAAAACATATGTTCTCAGACGACAATGAAATTAGAAACAATGGAATTAAATTAGAAATTCATAACAGAAAGAGAGCTGGAAATCCACAAACATTTGTAGATTAAACAACTCACTTCCAAATAACACATGGATCAAAGAGATAGTCTCAAGAGAAATTAAAAATTATTTTACTCTAAAACATCAACATTTTTGGAAGCAGCAAAAGCAGTGCTTAGAGGGAAATTTGTAGTATCATTAATGCATATGTTAGAAGGGAAGAATGTTTAAAATAAATAATCGAAACTTCCTTCCTAGGAAAGTAGAGAAAGAAGAATTTAAGCCTAAAGCAATCAGAAGAAAAGAAATACGATGAAAGTTAAAGCAGAAATCAAAGAAATTGAAAACAGAAAAACAGTAGAGAAAATCAATAAAACCACAGCTGGTTCTTTGAAAAGATCAATAAAATGATAAGAGAGGGAGAGATAGAAGTAAGGAGAGAGAGAAGGAAGAGGAGAGAGAGGAAGAGAGAGGACACAAATTACTGTACGAGAAATGAAAGATGGGCTATTATTACCAATCCTATGGATATGAAAAGGATAAGAAAGGGATCCTAAGAAGCCAACTCTATGCCCACAAATTTGATAATTTAGATGAAACGAATCAATTCCTTAAAAGATATAAGCCACCAAAACTCAAAGATAAATATATATTCTGAATATAATTATTAATATGTAGCCATTAATATATCTATTGAAGGCATTGCATCACTAGTTAACAACCTTCAAAAAGGAAAGCTCCAGGCCCAGATAGTCTCACTGGTGAATTTTATCAAATAATTTAAGTAAGAAATGATACCAATTCTCCACAATTTCTTCCAGAAAATAGAAGCAGAAGAAACACTTGCTAACTCATTCTATGATGGCTGCATTACCTGAATATCAAAAACAGATAGATATTACAAGAAAGGAAAACTACAGGCCAACGTTGCTCATGAACACACATGAAAAAATTTTAACAAAATACTAGCAAATTCAATCCAAAAATATATAAACAGAATTATACACCTTGACCAAGCTGGATCAACATCTTTATACATACATTTTTGTGTCCTTAATTATTTCCTTAGGATAAATTCCTAGAAATATAATTGCTAGATTAGAGGGTTTGTACATCCTAAAGAAATTTAATGAATATTGTTCAAATTACCTATCAGAAAGCTGATCTAATTGTTATTTATACTATAAGAATCTCAGACGGTTATTTGAGCCATTTAGATATCCTCTGTGGTGATTTTGCAGCTTCCGTTAGATTTTTTTTCCCCCATTTTTTTTTCATAATGCTTTATATTAAGGATTTATAAGAATTTTTCATATTTTGTAACTGACTTTTCCTGCTTTGTCATTTACCTTTTAGCTCTATTTTTGGTGTTTTTTGCCACTGGAAGATTTTTTTTTTAACATGTATGTAATTAAAGATCTTAAAATTTAATTCATAGTATGTTCTGGAATAATAATCCATCTGTTTCCCCCACTGATTTAGTTTCTAAATTTGTTGTTTTACTCAATTATAAATTTTGGGGTCTACTTTGTATTTTCTATTTCATTCTTTTAATATGCCTATCTTTTGTGACACCGAGCCATCTTTCTTTAGTTATGGAAACTATGCCTTACTTTTTAACTTTTCTTTAATTTTTATAGCTACTCAGATTTCTTTACTCTTTTAGAGTAAATGTAAAATCATGTAATAAATTCTTAGGAAAAAAGGTTTAGATTGATTTCTTTTAAATTGGATAACAATGTGGAGAGAATCAACAGCTTTAAATATACTCTCCACAGTTTATGTTTTTTTCTTTGTTCAAAGATACAAAAATGTAACATGTGCATCCTAGGTTTACTTTTTATCTCACATTTTTCTTGTTCTTTTAAACAACAGACATATTTAAATTTTGTTTTCTAGCCACTTATTATTTTAGGTAGAGAGCAAGGCTATTGTTTATTGCATATTGATTTTGTAACCCATCGCATTTCAGCTCATTGATTTCCAGAGAATTTATTTTGAAGCAGAGACAGTTATATTACTGCAAATAACAATGATTTTTGTCTTCCTTTATAGCAGTTTTTATACCTTTTTTTCTTGTTTTCTTATCTTTAGCACCTTGGGTAGCATTTCCAGAACAATGTGCAATAATGGCAATGCTCATCTGGCTGCATCTCTACCTGCATCTTGGTTTTAATGGGAAAGCCCACTGATGATTAATGATGCTGGCTGTTGAGATCTGGCCTCTCAGATCACAGTGCCATAAAACAGAGCATTAATCAAAATATGTTAATCCAAAATAATCACAGCATTAGAAACTTCAAAGTCCTAAACAACTGATAATATCTTTAAAAGTCAAGGAAGCATCTTTCTATTCTTAGTGTTCTAAGACACATGTCAGTAATGTATGCTGTGATTCATCAAATATATTTATTAGTGTTTATTGAGATGACAGATAATTTTCATTCTTTGACAAAATAGATTAATAGATTTCCTGATGAAGCTGTCTTGTGCAGTTGGTCATTATGCAATTTACAAACTATTGGGGCTTTATATATTGGTGAAGAAAATGTGCTAATATTTTATTTAGAATTTGAATCTATATTCACAACCAAAATAAAATTGGTCCTCAGGATTTTCATACGTGTGTGTCCATTTTAGTATTATTATTATATGGAAAACTTTCCAATTCCTTTTATAAAATATTTCCAATGATGTAGAAATATCTATTACAGACAAATTATACAGGCTTATATTACTCAGGAGCAGAGATAAAACATTGGGGAGGAAATTATCAAAGACATAGTAAAAGAAAATTATCCCAACTGAGAGACATAAATTTTCAGATTGAAAAAGTCTGCTGAATATTCAGCACAAGAAATTAGAAGAGCCACATCAAGACTTTTCTAAAACTCCTGTGTAATATAAGCCTGGACTGTGTTTTTTTTTTAAGATTTTTATTTTATTTTTTTCCTTTTTTGCCCCAAAGTCCCCTGGTACATAGTTGTATATTTTTAGTTGTGGGTCCTTCTAGTTGTGGCATGTGGGACACCACCTCAGCCTGGCCCAACGAGTGATGCCAGGTCCACACCCAGGATCAGAACCAGCGAAACCCTGGGCCGCCGAAGTGGAGTGCACAAACCTAACTACTTGGCCACGGGGCCAGCCCAGATAATCTGTTATTTCTAAATTTAAAAAAATTCTTTTAAACTTGGCTATTAAAGTCAGTGAGGCTGACCCTGTGACATGTTGGTTGCCCAGTGACTGATGAGAGAGAAGCCTTTGCCGAACCCTGAGTCAGGTTCTTTTGTTATGTGCCTCCTAGGACTGGAGTCAAAGCACCCACTTTAGTTTTCATTACACACTTTTTCTGTGATTAATTCATTGATATTTGTCCCCCAAAAGACTAAGAATCTTGAGATCAGGGACAATGTCTATTTTCATTCGCCAGAACTTATCACCCAGCATTAAGTATGTGCCCAATAAATGTTAGTTGATGAAAACTAAAAGCATTTATCAAATGAATCAATTCTTCCTCATTTGTATTTTTATCCTGTGCTTGCCTTTATTGCCATATTTAACACATTCCATTGATACTGTCTTTTTACATGTCTGCACACCCTATTGGATTATAAGCTTCTAGAAGGTCAATGCTATTTCTCAGTTATTTAAAAATCCCTAGTAAGTAGTCAATAAATGTTTGTTGAACTGATCTGTGCTTGAACTCAGAATTAGCATTTCTGCCATGTGTCTCAGATGGCTTATGTAACTTCTTTGAGATTCAATTTCTTTCATCTATAGAGTGAAGAAGTTATTCTAGAAAAGGTCTCTTAGGATGTCTTCTAGTTTAAAAAGCTAAAAGGTATGTGATTCTAAATATAAAATACACTCTTATATCTCAAACCACTAACAATACCTTAAGCAATTTAAATGAAAAAAAAAAAAAAACGGCCTTCAGGGTAAATTTGAAGATGTGGGGAGAAATTTCATTAAAATACATAGGATGGAAATTTGTCAATCGTTTGATTTTTACCCAACAGAATTATAAACAATAAAATGTTTATTCACAGAAGACAAATTGGATAACCATAAAGAGTTTATGCTCTTTTGGGACCATGCAGAAAAATCCCTAAAATGTGTGTGCATTTTTTTAACTTACCATTTGAGGAAATAAAGTAGTTTGTACTTCTTGGGAATTTGAAAAATGTTATGCCTGTGGGATAACATTACTGCATACAAAGATTTGAAAGTTTTCTTTATGAATTTACTACCATACTCAAGAAAAATATATTAGACATTTGAGCCCATTGGACCATTTAGGATAACTCTCTTCTAACAAATTTCGTTTCTGGTAAAGAATAAAACATATGTATATTTGAATGATTCAGTTTTAGCTTTCATCCTGCTCTTACAAATGTAAATTTTATGTTGAATCTACAAAATGCTTCTATTGGAAAATCTAACTCAGACACAGAAGACTATCTTGAAATATTCTATTCAACATGAAAAATATTTTCTCTAGAGAAAAATTTTCCCCACTTAGTTTTATTACAATCTTCAAAATATGTAACTAACGAACGTTAATTTACTAAAAAATGTACAGCATTTAGTATCATTTGCTCCAGAGCCTGAGAATAATTTTCATAAATCAAATAGTTTATCAAGAGGTTTCAAAGAAACAGAAGAGAGAAAAAAAGGCAATCTGAGAAACGTGGGTAAATGAGAATAGCTGGTGTATTTCGTGTATCCTCACGCAAAATAAGTCCCTTAGTCAACAATATTACTTCCTTTTGGAAAAATAGAATAAAGTATATTACCTCCAACTCCTTCCAACCTCTCCTTTCAAATGATCATGAAAGCCTTAAACGTAAGTATGCAGATGGTTTGCTAAAAGATCTAAGCTTGAAAAACGCTAACGAGGACCACCGGCCGCTAAAGATCACCTAGACTGCCATAGTATCAGACATTTCACTACTTGGGATTCATTCTCTGGGGATTTTTGCAGTGTGTAAGCGGGTCTCTTTCTGGGGAGCACTAAATATACCAAACTTTTATTATTTAGTTATGTTGCATCTAGAACTTAGGATACAGTCATTGCCTGACCATGGAAGTAAAAGTCACAAGCAGGAAGGAAATCAGATAGATTGGGGAGACAAAGAGGGATGCCCCATAACTGAGTAGGGCAGGCCTGGGCAACCAGGGTGAGGCACCCTCAGTGTTCATATTGTGGTTTAGCATCATCACTGTGGAGTGGGGAGAGGGAAGGAAGGAATGGAGAAGAGTAATTGATGCTTCAAGGAACAGCAAGAGGATGGTAAAAATTAAATTCACAGCTTTGCCAGGGACAGATTACACATTTTTTGGCTTACTTATTACATAAAAGTTGCTCCTGAAAGTCAGAAAGTAGCTTTAACTGCCAACCTTTATTTTCCTTTGAGAGACTGCTCAGAATTTCCAACAACCACAATTATTCTACAATTACAATGACAACAACATGCCATGCTTGGTAAGTAAAATACCCTTTGGTTTAGCATGTTCTCATTTGAGTACTTAAAGGATTTTTTCTGTTCCTTATCATTTATAGAAACATAAAAAATACTCTGAACAGTCAGGACACTGCCCTAACTTTTGACATTACTAACCCTGGTACCCAGGCCTGCACCATGATGTCTGTACATCATAAGCTCAGGCTGTCCCATTACCCACTCTCTTCTCTGAAACAGGGGTGGGATACGGGAATTCTTCATTCTGAAGTTCAACCGCAGAGAAAAGCAGGAATATGATTATGCTGACTGTAAATATCAAAATGGAATATATATAGCTCAGAGGTAGACCAACATCACTATAATTCAGGAAAAGTGACACTCAAAAGAGAACGTTCTCAGGCAGGGAAAGACACATTGCACATAATGCAGCTTTCCAGATACAAAAAGGGACTGATTTTCCCTGGCATCACGTTTTTATATCATCTTTTAACATTTAAGTCAGTTAAAATTAAAAAGATTAAAAATTAAGATGAAAACTCCACAGTCAAGAAGAAACAAAAAAATCTGCTTTCAGACTCGGAAGAAATAACTCAAAAAGTAATACAAATGCCAAACAATGGCATTTAACATGGTTTGAAAAAAAAAAGAAAAACTACAGGAAACTTTCGTCACACCTTGGATTCATTGATGAAGAAGCCACAGATAATCCTACTTATTCATCTCCCAGCTTTTCATCCTATGGGATGCTTCTCAAACCAGGTGACCAGCTACGAAAATTTACTCCTGCCAGTCGATAATTCCTTAACCAACAGTCTAAATTCTTACTCAATTTCACATCCACCAAAGAGGAAAAGAAGAAAACGAAAACCAAATCCAGAAAAATCTGACTCCATGTGCAAAGAAAGCAATTGTTTACAGTTCTGCTATTTCAGTGCCCTGCGTGAGCTTCTCCAGGTGGCACACAAGCATAATTTAATCTGGCATTGCTTAACTGGGCAATTTATTTTATTTCTTTGGATATCGTCATTCTTTTTCCCCACTTTTTCTTACACATAGGGAAAGTAATATTCGATACTTTAATATAAATAAAAAATTTGTGCTTTTTAAAGCATGTATTTACATTTTATATTAATTTTTCATATTTAAATATTTATATATTGTATTAAACTTTTATGTAGAACACTTCTAACTTGCTAACCGGAATCCATTTGAGCTATGCTAAGACATAAATATTTATTCTGAAGTTTTTTATGAAATATTTTAAATGTTATTTTTCTCTTTAAAAAACCATGAATATAGTTTGGATTGTCTTCAATATGGATTTAAAAAATAAACCAGCTATAATGGCAACACGGTATAGTGGTTAAGAGTGGGGTTTATGGTATCAGACAGCCTGATTTTAATTCTGTCTCTAATGCTTACAAGCTGTGTGACCTTACAAAAGGTATTAACCTCTCTGTACCTTAGTTTTCTCATCAGCAAATGAGAACAATCATAGCACCTCCTTCAAATAATTGTTATGGAACCTAAGTCATTGTAAACTATTACTGTTACTATTGTATCTAGTGCCAGCCAAGGTGATATCTTGGTATCGTTTTCATCACCATCCCAAAGAATTTTGTACTGATAGACACATGATGCTTTGTTAGGCAATATGTACATGACGGCATTGATTGAGCCTCTCGAAATCTGCAAAATCACATGCGCATATACACACATCCTGCAACAGAGCGGCCTAAATGGAACTCTGTGACATCCAGTTAAGAACATCGTCTATGGAAATGCTGTGCTGACATCAGAAACAGGTCAAAGGTAAACACAAGGTAATTGCTGAGATATCCATGGAAGTCACAGGCAATCCCGTATTCCAAGTCCCTCTGGTTAATCCACAAAGGCTTCGTGGAAGAGCAGCGACACTGACAGTTTAATGACAGGAGACACACAGTCGCGTGGATCTGAAAGAAGAACCTGATCCAGGCTTATGGGGCTGTTTTCTCAAAAGCTTGGCATTTGGACTGGAATGACTGCATCATGGGAGTTTGGCACAGGTTGTCTGACATGATCAAAGACCCATGAACCAAAGAACAGAAACTAAAGAAGTAAAGTTCAAGGCTGGGCCCTGGCAGGCTCTGATGTACAGTATGCGGATCAGGGTTCTGGGGAACATAATTAGTGACAAGAGACTACAAGGCTTTGAGGGGAGATAGGAAAGAACATTTTAGGAAGAACTTTAAGGGGCTAAGATGAAAACAATGCTGCCTACGAGGATGACAACGCTAAGTGCAGAACAGATGTAGGCAGGGAGTCCAGAAGGAGCCTGAAATGGATCAAAATACAAAATTAAAAGCTCCTGGGACAGGTAATAGCCACCAGGAGTGAAAAAAGTTGGACAGATATGAGGGGAAAGCATGAAACAAAATGAGGTTTAGTTTAGAAAGAAAGTGCGTGAACAGAACGAAGAACGCAGAGGACGTGAAAATGACACTAGCCTGTGGCTCGAAGTGGGAGTGAGATGACGCACAGCTGCTCTGATTGACAGTGGGGTGGAATGGAGGATATACAGGGAGACATATCACTGTTCTCGCATCTTCAGCTGACATGGGATCGCCATCCCAACTTGTCCTACATTCAGGGTGATATAAACCAAGAAGGCGAGCAGGTAAAAGGAAAATTACAGTTGTATTTCAAAGCTCGTGCTATCATGTGAGGTCAACACTTCCTCCCATGACCCTTTGCTGCTCCTCTCCTCTCTTTAACCCTCAGTCACTGCCAGCTGCCCAGTGGTTGGGCACTTGGCCTGTTGTTTCTGACTGGAGGGGAGGCCAGTCCATAGGACTCAAAAAGAGTTTTATGTACACACATAGCGAAGCACGCGGGCACACACATACACCTTCCAAAGCTGGAAAATGCTATCAGAATTAAACTTAAGAAGCTATTTCATTCATGTCCTTTTCTGTTATTTTCTTTGTCAAATGACTTTTGCTTTCTGCACTTACTCATATGAAGAACCTCTTTGTTACCCCTTACATTAGTTTCACAGGTATCACCTCATAAATATTTCAAGATCTTGGTAAATGAGAGGCAATGTTCATATTACCTCTTCAGCTGGTCATCTTTCTTCTCTGGTGGTACTAAAGAAAACAGCATAATCAACACATTTTTAAACAGACAGTGCAAAAAGAAGTGCTGCTTTGAGGGCCCATTTAAGGTTGATGTATTTTCAGAGTGCCGTAAACAGCACTGAAGAAATAGATACAAGTGGGCCATGGAGAAAAGAATGAAACGAAAAGAGTTACTCTCAGAATGAGCATCTAAGAGCCAGCTCCCATCACCAGCTAAGAATCTCCACTTCAGGATAGACAACAAATATCTAATTAACACAAATATCTAATTGCTTTAACTGAACGGGCAGCAGTTATGTCAAAGGGAAGAAATTAAACAGCAGGGAAAATAGGTGAAAACTACTCAGGGGAATATTTATTTGAGAAATGTGGTCATATTCATAAGACTCCTTTTCTTTAATGTACTGGGCTGAGACATCATCTCAGCAAATAGCCCTTGTCCTGTGAGACAGTAAAAGGAATCAAGTTCTCCCAATGGGAGGGAGGGGATGGAAGTTAGCCAGAAGACCAGGGAATTAGAAAAATCCTGGCACGTCTAATACACTTGCCTTGAGCAGGGCTCTGAGTCAATTAATTTGATCTGACTCTATGCTTGGCTCAAATTTAAAATAATAAATGAATAGGCGAGCAGGATTTGACCAGTCAATGTACCTAAGCTAACACAGCCCATAGAATTGTCAGCCAATAAAGTAGAAATGGGGCCAGCAATGATCGAATTTTAAATTTGTTTTCCTGACACCGGTTTGGATTTTTGTCAAAGATGTTTTCAAGTGAAATCTTCATGAAGAATTCTGAATAAAAATCTTACGTGGAAAGTACACAGAGAATACAATGATCTACACCCAATCAAGACAGTTCCATGAACTCTGAATGATTTCAGGGGTGATTCCTGTGGCAATGAAGGCCTCTTCTCTCCTGCAGGCTATGGCCCTCTTTCTCCTTTAAAGTTCCTCTCGTCGGAGAAGCTATCCACAGCTCATTCCATTTGGCCCCAGATAAGTTATTCCAGTATTCCCTACACACATAACGTGAAGCCCCTGCATAGCCAGAGAAGGTTTACACTTATTAGTTTTAGGCTGTACATTATTTTACTCTATCTTTTCCAACATCACTAGGAAGTGACAAAAGTCAATTGAGCACCCAGTTTTCTCTTTGTGCATTGTAGGACTTTTGTACTTTTCCCCCATGTCCTTCGGTTGCCTTGGTAAATGCTAATTTGTAGCTTTTAATGTTCAAAAGAGGAAATTGAGGAAGAGGAAAAGAAGAAATTGAAAGTTGTCATAAATCAATAATTAGAAGCATAGATTGTTAACTTTGAAAGGGACCTCAGAAGTCATAAGACCAAATCTTCCATCTAGAAATCAACCCTCTTTAAAACATTTTTGGAGGGGAGTTTCTTAACTTCTGGTTTAAAACAATCTAGTGGCAGGAAGCTCATTATCTGAAAAAGCAATCTGCTTAACTATTTTCCAACTCTATTTAGAAAGTTCTTTCTTAAAGGAATCTGAAAGATACCGCCCTCTAACTCCTAACCATGAATCTTACTTCTGCCCTCTGCAGCAGCAAGTGCAAGATAATTGCCTTATTTATATAACAATCCTTCAGCTACTTAAAGAACATTCTTTCTATAGTCTTCTTTTCTTCAAGCTAATCTTCCTAAACTCCTTTCTATATATTTAGGTACTTACATCCACTTAACAAGCCCTTATAAGTACTAAGTGAGTGAAAGTCCCATCCAATACTTGGAAGATAGTGATATTTGCACAATTATTCAAAAGATGAAATTACTAGTACAGAAAGGTCTCTGGGTCTTGTTTTCTTCATCTGTACTTTGAAGAACTCAGAAATAATTTTTGGAACACTGTCTAATCTGTAAATGTCAATAATATTCCACATCAAGCTTGTTGAGCAGAACTGAATGTAATCCTTCAATTGACTAGTGGACAAAGCAAATTTTTGCACCAAGCTTTTTGTGGTTAGGACCTGAGCATTCCTTGTTTGTTGTATATTTTTGTATATAATAAATAAGCCCATCATTTTGTTAGCCTTTTTAGCAACAACAGCAAATGGCTGGCTCATTGAAATACCCTAGATTGTTTGCACTTGAACTATTACTAAACTAGGTTTCTCCCTTTTTTTATTTTTGCAAAATATCTTCTTTGATAACATTTCTATCGTGAGTTGTGGGAAGATTGGATCCTGACTAAAATATAGATTTAGTTTATGTATCCTCTATTTCTGTCATTAAAAATAACAATCTAAAATTATATGATAGGTCAAAAAGTTCTTCTCTTTGATCTGAAAGAAAATAGACCACAAAGAGATAAAATCTATTCTGTACTAACAACAAATATTTTTGTGAAAGTAATTCCTGGAGAAAGAATATTGGCAAATGTTTCAAATTAACCTAGGATATTTGCTTATAGACCCTTTAAAATCACATTGCAAAAGAGACTTGTTTTATATCAGCTGTTATTCCTCATGCATATCTAGAACTATTTAAATATCTAAACAATAAAACAAATTTTCTTTACACAACTCCAGTTGCTGCTTGCCAGTGATTTCACACAATGCTCCTTTATCTGATCGGTTTTCATATGTAATAATTCCATGTCGTCTAAGAAGTGTCACCTTCATTTTCTAATCATCAGCTAAATATATGAAAAATACTCGAAAAAAATTTTATGTACAGAAATATGAATCTTTTAAAGTAATGCATTAAAAATTTTTGATTAACCTTGGAGAAAATAACATACTATAAATAGGAAAAAAATTAAAATGGTGTTAATTTCAAAAGGTAATGTTGCCAACATGATAACAATACTGATTATCAACTCTGCAGTTTTCTCTGGAAGATAGAATTCCACTATTCAGACATCTGAAATGTAACAGGTCACTAGCTTTGCCTAATCTTTTACTTCTGAGTTTTATTTATGATTTTCTGAGGCCTGCAGCTGTTTATATGCTCAACAGAATATATGGAGGAAGAACAGGTGGTCACATCTGATTATTTACTCCAATGATTTTAAGAGAAGTTATGGAGACGGTCAAGTTATTGGATTAGTCAGAAGAAGAAAAGAAAAACATATTCTCCCATCTGAAAAGTCTTAGATGCACAGAAAACTTATGATGATGACCTGAATTCTACTTCATTATTGCTTAATCATGAGAATGCAATTATCAGTCCATAGGTGTAGAGACATTCTGCAGGTTTGAGACAATCCTCTGACATCCGTGTCCGTGAGGTGAAGGATAAAAGACAATACCATTTTGAGAGGTAAATCTTTTGGAAATCTTTATTTCCAAAAGATAGAATTTTACTCTGAAACAGATATGACATTTCATGATATTTCACCCCTTTTTGGTATTTATACCCATAGGATTCATGTCAGCCTCTATATTGTGCAAGTGCTCCACATGGCAACTAATTTATTTGTGTGTTTTTTTACACTTCTCTTTATTTCAAAAGGAATTAAATATGAAATTTTATAATGGATCAAAACAATATGGCAACGTGAAAATAAAATGTAAAATAAGAAAGATGAACAATGGGTAAAATAGGTAGAATTAAAAGGCAGACCAAGGAGCAAAGTTAGTTCAAGAAACTGGTACTACAGAATTCCAGTTGTTACTGAGAAGATAATTATTTGTAAGCTTCACAGTTGCATAAAGTATTTTTTTTATTGCTCAGGAAAATAACAACTGTGCTTAATTTCTTGGCCAGAAGGAAATTTCTTCCATGAGATCACTCACTGGGGGAAAACTCTGCAGTGTAATAGAATCAGCAATATTCTTAGGACACATAGCAATGTATTTCACAAGGCTGTTCTTTTTTCAAGGCCATCAATATTAGCCTATGATGGCAAACCAAAGGAAGATTGAATAAATTCCATTTTCAGCATGAGATTGGGTTGAAAATGCAACACAGCATTTTATAGGATCATGGCTTTCTGATGTTGATCTATGATACTTGTTATGATGTAGTAACATTAAATACTAGTAGTATATATAGAAATCATTATTAAAATGCTTAAAACAAAAAAACAGAACAAAAGGAAGCCTTCGATACTACTTTCATTAAATAAATTACCTCATTAACTTACATGAAAAAAAGTTCTCATGAAATGTTTCCTTCACATTTCTCTTAGACTAAAACATACATTAGATCTGTGCACAGCATCCAAAGAACTATTTGCCTTAAATAATATCCGAGAATGTGCAAAAGCCTATGTTGCTAAGCACTACTTACAGTGCCTCCCTAATGAGGTTAAATGCTGCCAGAGCAGCAGATGTGGAGGCCTATGAAGACTCCTGGGAGGAGCACATTGTGGACTCACGAAGATACCTCAGAGAGGGTGTCCTTCGCGACCCAAAGGACGAACTGATGCTGGTCAGACATAGATGGGAGGAGAGAGGACTCCAGGCAAAGGAAAGAGTATGCATAAATACCAGAGGGTAAGAAAGATCACTGAACATTTAAGTAATTCATTGAGACCTGAATGTACTCTTGTGGGATGATTATACGGATGACAAGAGAGACTGGAAAGAAAGGCACAGTCTAGATCATAAAGGGCCTCAGATGTCAAGATAATGATTTTTTAATTTTTTCCTGAGAACAATGAGGAGCCACTGAGTAGTGTTAAGCAAGGAGGAGATGGTATCATATTTGAATTTTAGAAAGGTTTCTTTGGCGGCAATATAAAGAATGGTCTCAAAAGGGGTAAGAATAGCAATTGGAAGAGAAGTCAGGATGCTTTAATTATCTAGGTCAGAGCTGATAGATGGGAGAGGACATATTTAAGAGATATTCAGGAAGTATAGTCGGAAGAACTTGTTGAGTGATTAGGGAGGTGGTAAATGGGAAAGCGATGGGAAAAATGACACTTGGGTTTCTGACATGAGCAACAGGGGGCCAGGTGTTGCCATTGTCTGCCCAACACAGAAAATATGGGAGATTAAGCAAAAGAAAGAAAACTTCAATTTGTGGCATATTGAGTTTGGGAGACATCCAAATAAAACTGTTCAGGAAAAAAAAATTGATATATATGCTAGCAGTCAGGAAAGAGCTTAGAATCGAGATTGAGATTTGGGTGTCATTGGTATAGATGATGACTGAGAAAATTTTGATTTAAAATGGCAAATACAGGGGCCGGCCCGGTGGCGCAGCGGTTAAGTTCGCACTTTCCGCTTCTCAGCAGCCCGGGGTTCGCTGGTTCAGATCCCGGGTGTGGACATGGCACTGCTTGGCAGCCATGCTGTGGTAGGCGTCCCACGTATAAACTAGAGGAAGATGGGCACGGATGTTAGCTCAGGGCCAGGCTTCCTCAGCAAAAAGAGGAGGACTGGCAGTAGTTAGCTGAGGGCTAATCTTCCTCAAAAAAATAAATAAATAAATAAATAAAAATAAAATGGCAAATACACTATTCCTCTGGCTGGACTGGAAATTACCATATAAAATTTGAAGAAAGAAATCCACCTGCAACAATGAAGAGAAGGGTAAGAAGGATTACCAGCAGATATTTCAGCATGAAAGAATGCTTTTGGAAGAGTGTTGATGGATGAACAGAAGGACAGAAAGCTGTGGCTTAGGACACTTAATGAAGAGATTCAGTGCTGCAGGGGAGGTGGACAATAATATATTGTAGGGGAGGAAGACAAATCTGGCTCCTTCTGGCTGGGTTACAAATTAAATGAGACAGAATAACAGGAGAAAATCAAACAAAGCTTTGTAATGTGTACACATGGGAGACACTCAGGAAAACTGAGCAACTCAACAAAATGGCCGAGCTGCCAGCTTAAATATCGTCTTCAGCTAAAGACAAAGAAGAGTGTTGGGGGTAGGGGTTTGGGACTTCAAAGGGGACGAAGGCATTTCACATGGAATAGAAAAGCAAATGTTTGGTAGACAGAACTTTGATAAGAATGGGTTTAGCGAGGACCCTCATAGTCTACCGATACCCAGTTATCTCTGGTGATGACCCAGTTATCCCTGGTGACAGGCCTTTTATCTTAAATTCTTTTAGGCATTTAGGAGGAAGGTCAAAGTTTCTTTCAGAGTCCTTTGTTTTTAAAAATAATCAAGTCAAAGAGACACATTTTCAGGTGGCCAATTTTGATGCCCTATGATATCCATCGGAAATTTGAGAGTCACTGGGCTTAAAGTTCTCAAATATAATGGAAGTTGGGAGACATAAGAAAGCAAATGGGATGAGGTGGTAATTGTAAGTCTGGCAACGAAGAGTAGGTCCTCACCAACATTTTCTTTGCCCTGTCTAACAACTTAAAAAGAAAGGAACACAAGAAGGAAAACACAACATATATCTACAACAACTCATAATTATGATTGTAATAATGTGCACGGGAAGGAAAGATAAAGACCAGTGGACTTCAGGTTATGAGTCTGCTGCTCTACCAACTATGCCACTGTTTTTATCAATGAGAATCTGCTCTTGCTGATTGCTGCATTATTTTTTAAAAGCAAATTTTTGCCAATTATAACCATAAAAAATGACAAATAAAAAATTTAAACCAATAATGTGGCGTAGTATTCAATTTAATATGTTAATAAAATTATTTTTACCATGATTTCATGTGATAAAATTGTCAAAATAAGAAGGTCTGAATTGTGAAAAAAGAATAATACGTGTCTGTGTGCTTGTTTCTTATCCATTTTTTTGGCTTATAAGATTTTGATCAAATGACTAAATCATTTTGTTACTAAAAATTAAACATAGTGTTTAAAATCTTTCAACCTTCAATTCATAATTTTGTATGAGAAAGTTCATACTGGGTTAGACACCAGTCTGACACCCTATGAAAGGAGCATGAAGGAATTTTTGGAGAAACGCATCACACTTCAAAGTTAGCCAAAGGATAGACCACAAATGTCCCTTACTTTCTTTAATGATTAATTGATTATGGTATTATTCATATAATAAATATGGTTTGAATTTAAAAGAAAGACTGGTGGATATAAGTCAATGTTAAAGTTCTGCCATTGTAAGGGGAAAGAAATAAAGTCAAAAACAAAAGCAAGAAAGGAGAAAATAAAACATGGAAGCAGAAAAATGTTGAAATAAAAATGAAACAAATAGAAGTCAGTCCAGATATATCAGTAAGCACAATAAACAGAAACGGCTCAAGCCCCAGAAACACATGAGGTGCTGGACAGGCATATGCTTGTTTGAATGCCATCCTATAAGAAGGGGGATGCTTGCCTTGTTAGTCCACAGTGGGTACAAAATCTTCACTGAAATTGTCTGGACCATAAATCCATCTTTGGATTTGTCATTTAACTTTAAGAAGGCAGCAATAAGAATCACTATTAAATGAAAAATATATTCCATTTTCTTAAACAACCATATGCAGCAAACTAAATCATATTCAGTGAGTTCTGAGTTTTCGCTCACTAGAAATTAGCGAAAGCCTTGATAGGTGTGGCGATGACAATTACCTGTTCTGCCCTGTTCTAGGTTCATCTGCCTATTCTTTCACTGTCCAGTTTCTCCTGAATTTTTCCTCTGTAACCCATACCTTTCTCATGCTATTCTACAACATTTAATACTAATTGTTTATACTTAGCTATCACAAGACAGCAATCTTATTCACCAAATGCTAAGCATTATTTCCTTTAGTAATATCGGTATAAAGCCTGATACAGCTACAGAACCAGAATTCATCCTGTCTTTTATTTGAATGGCCCCACGTTTTCTGTCTGTTTCCCACTACTCTTTCTGCTATCTGGACTTTGCTCTTAGGTTTCCATCCTTTGGGCCAAATGATAACTTCCAGAATGTATTTAAGCTTTTCCCCCACTGAACAGATTCTTGGATCTTCTCTCATATCCTCTAGCTACAGGAGCCCAGAGCTTTGTGTACCATATGGTTACCATAACGTATACTAACCACATATTTTACGTTGACACTAAATTAATGCTAAGGCATCAAAGATGAACAAACAAGGGCCGGCCCGGTGGCGCAGTGGTTAAGTGCACACGTTTCACTTCAGCGGCCTGGGGTTCACGGGTTGGGATCCCAGGTGCAGACAGGGCACCGCTTGACAAGCCATGCTGTGGTAGGCATCCCACACATAAAGCGGAGGAAGATGGGCATGGATGTTCGCTCAGGGCCAGTCTTCCTCAGCAAAAGGAGGAGGATTGACAGCAGATGTTAGCTCACGGCTAATCTTCCTCAAAAAAAAGAAAAAGATGAACAAACAAAAAAGATTAAAGGGACATCTTTAGAAGATGATAAAAGAGCTCCTCAGTGGAAGACTAATGATATGAAACATACAAATACATTTTTACCAAACTCTGAAGGATCTTACATGAGAAAAAATATTCAACCAAAGAACGCTTTGAATGTGTTAGAGCTTTGAATATAAGTTTTATTGGATTAAAAACTTGTTCCAAGTTTATAATGTAAGTATACAGCTGGAAACACTGAACATTGTCACATGAATGATCTTTTAAAGTTCTCTCATTTAAATTTCTACTTGAGAATTCTACTTTTAAAATGTGAAAACCCAAATCATATGTTCGGGGGCTAATGATGCCATTTGTGAAAAGTCCATTATTTTTACTGCTTCTTCTTCTGCATGCTACTTTTTAATTCTATTTCTTTCCTTCTTTTTCTTAAAAAACATTTTATACTCAGTATAATTTCTGTCTGGAAGTAGAGGAAAGAAGTCACAAACATCAAGCCAGCCGGTGCATTTAATTTTTCACTAGGTACTTTGCTAGATATTAAGATTATCTGGCTCATATACGGCATGGAGATTAACTGAAGCTGTAATTCTGTTGAGCATATTTGTTTACTGTCAAGAAAAATGGAAAGTTTTCAATATTTTCCATTTTGGGTTGGCTTTCCATTAGCTAGGTAAGAACAAATGCTCAAAGGACAATAATTAGAAATCCCAAATATACAAACGTTCTGCAGCCTAACAGATCCACTACAGACTACTTTCCTCTGTCAAAAAATGTCAATTTTCAGATCATCATTCAACAGCTTTTATCTTCCTTTTAAGAACTATCCTCTGAAATCGGTGGTAGAAAAACCACTATTGGGGTCTGTCCCAATAGAAGCAAAATGTAAAACATAAACTGTTCAAGTGATATCAGAAATCAGCATGTATTTTAATGCCACAAGTCATGACAACAAAGTACTATTTTTAATACTAGAACTTATTTGTTGGTATTTATGGGTATTGTATTAATTACAATGCCTTCAACTGTAAGCAATAGAAAACCCAATTCTACTTGACTTAAACACAAAGAAATATGTCATCATACACAACTGGAAATCAAAAAGTCGGGCAGACTTCAGGGTTAACTTATCTAGCACCTTCAGCTTCACTAGTCCTCTTTTCTCTTTCTTCTTTAGCCTTTATTCTCAGGCTGGTAGGAAAATGGAGCACATGTCTGGAGCACATGCCCACCACAACCACCACCAAAGGAAGAAAGAGCATATATTCCTGTAGCTCTCTTTTAAGAGTGAGAGAACTTTACCCAATAGCCCCCAGAAATTCTTTCTGCATCTCAGGGGCCCATGGTAAGTCACATGTTTATTCCTGAACTAGTCTCTATCACCAGGGAAATGCTTAATTTTGCCTAACTCTGGCTTCCTGAACCAGGCACTGGAAAAGAAGGATGACGGCATTTTCTGTCAGGGTTTTAGCTGTCTCAGCAACACTGTGACTGTGGGCTGACAGCAGGCTGAACCTGTAGAAATGGGAAATTCAGCCCACTGTGGTCCCTTCTTCCAAACCTCTACTCTCCTCTGACCTGCCTGTTTTGTTCACTCTCCACAGCCTTCAGCTAACAGTTCTCTGCAGTGTTATCGTTTGAATTGTGTCTCCCCCAAATTCATACATTGAAGTCCTAACCTCCAGCACCTCAGAATGTGACCTTATTTGGAAATAAGGTCTTTGCAGATGTAATTAGTTAAGATGAGGTCATACTGGAGTAGGGTGGGCCACTAATTCAATGCAATTGGTGTCCTTACAAAAGGGGGAAATTTGGACACACACACACAGGGAGAATAACAGGAAAAGATGACGGCAGAGGTCAGGGTGCTGTTCCCCCAAGCCAAGGAATGCCAAAGATTGTCAGCAAACCACCAGAAACCAGGTGGAGGCCTGGTACAGATTCCCCCTCAGAGGGACACAACCCTGCCGATACCTTGATCTCGGGCTTCCAGCATCCGGAACTTTTTGCTGTTTAAGCCACCCAGTCCATGGTACTTTTTTATGGCTGCCCCAGCAAACTAATGTCATGTACCTGGAGTTTATGCAGGATGCTTCATTAAGAGCTTACTCCACTAACCCAGGAGCGAAACTGTCATTCTAGCCTTAGAATAAGTTCACGTTTTCTCTATGCCTCTATTTTTCATATCTGTAAAATAGAGATAAGAATACTATCTACCTCATAGCACTGTTGGGAAGATTAAACAAGCTGATACACATAAAGTACTCAGAGAACAGTACATGGAACATGGAAGCTCTCAATAGCTATTGGCTATTCCCACCCTTCATGTATTGAACTACATGCCAGGCTCTGTTATGCACACTGTAGGTCCATCGCCAAACAAAACAGATATACATTTTTGCCCTTATGAAGTTTACATTATAGTGACAGGATGCAGACAATAAAACAAATAAGAAAATTATGTAATATATTGGCCACTAACAAGTTCCATGAGAGAAATGAAGCCGAGAGTGAGGATAGGGAGGGCTGGGGTTGGGTATGGCAATTTGCAATAGGGTGGTCCAGAAAGGCATCATTGCAGGAGGTGTGGGACTGAGCCACGTGTTTCCCTGGGAAAGGAGCACTCCAGACAGAGGGAACAGAAGGGTAAGTGGCCTGGAGGAGGGGCCAGTCTGGAAGGCTCAAAGAGCAGGAAGGCCAGTGTGGCTGGAGCAGAGTGAGGCGGGAGGCAGCAGGAGATGAGGTCAGACACTTAACAGGCCCTTGAAGGGCTGCGGCTTTTGCCCTGAGTGACGTGGCAAATTGCTGGAGGCGCTGAGCACAGGAGTGACATGATCTGACACACGGTTTTGTAGGATCCCCTGGCCTGTGTGAGAGGAGATTTAACAGTGGTAGGGGCTGCGGGGAGAGACAGGGAGAGAAACGGGGGGACCAAGTAGGAAGCTGTTTCTGAAATCCAGTCCAGAGATCACATTGGCTCTGACCAGGGTTGTTCAGTGCGGGAGGTAAAACCTAGTTGGTCTATAGGTATTTTCGGGAGAGGTGACTCTATCACAGGCGAGTGACAGATTTCCTGAGGGACTGAATGTGATGTCGGGAGTAGCGGTTTAGGGAAGGAAAGAATGAAGTCGTTGTTCCTCCTCCCTTTACTATTATTGTTCTAACGAGAGGTAGCTTCATCAATCCTCTCCTCTTCATTCTTAGTCCCATCTTCTATGAGATTTTCTTCTTTTCCCAGCAGATAATAAGCCACTGCACATCCCACCCCGTTATTTGGTCAGCATGTTATGTCTCTGGTTTTCTTTCCTACTGAAGTCTAGTCCCAAGGAGAAGTAAGGGAATACTTAGCATGACCGTCTCTCCTGGGAACGTAACCTTGACTCTACCCTCTGTTTCTATCATCATGTCTTCCTTCTCAGGCCCCGCAACAGCATCTTTATAAAAGGAAACACCTGCTTTCTCTTCTTTTTTGAAAATTCGCTATTGTTTGCATTTTCTCATTGTAGCTATTTTTCTTCCACTTACTCCAATTTCCATTAATCCTCCCATCAATTCTTCCCACTATTAATGCTGTCTGTTCTCATTCCCATGGATTCTGCTACAACTCCTCAACAACGTAATAAATCTCCTATCTTCCTAGCTTATCCCTTTCCTCTGGTCCTCAGTTAAAACTCTCTGTCACAGGAAGAGTCATTTGATGTCTCTGGGTCTTGGTTTGCTCCTCTGTAGAATAAAGGAATTAAACTAGATGATCACTAAAGATATTTTCAGTTTTAACTTTTCATCAAACTGACTCTCTGTTTAGTTACTCAGCGTTCTTTCACGTGTGGCGAGTTCTCATTTCGTATCTAACTCATCTTCCAATCTTCCCTTTCATTTCTTCCTTACAGTTTCCAAAATCCTAACCACATTTTTTCACCATGATTTCTTAGGTCAAGCCAAGCAGTTTTCACCCACACCTTAACGTTCGTCAAAAGAGCGTGTGTGTTGTTGGGTTTTTTGTTTGTTTGTTTAACAATGGCACACAAAATAACTGAGGGACAATGTTTCAAGTCTAAAAGAAAGCAACCTTATTTGGATATTTCTTTACCATTACTGTGATCTTATGATATTATTTGAGAAATACATGACTGGAAAGTTTTGTTAATGCTGGTGACAAGCTAGTGACACAGTATCTGCTTTGATTTTTTCTGACATACTTCTGAGGTTTTTCATCTTCACTTCTTTGTGGTGCCCTCATTTTCATACTGTAACTGCCAATTCTGGTCAGCTAATGAGAAAGAGTGACAAGAAAAAAGAACTTAGCTTAGCTGACTGCCTCTCTTACAAATAAAGAAACTCAGTTTGTTCTTCTGGATTTAAGATGAAATTAATAACGTTTTAAAAAACTGCACACAGAGGTCATTTTTAAAGCTTTTATTTAGCAAAAGTTCCAGGTGATTTTGAAATACACTGGACATGCCATTCATTGAGGATGAGAGAGGTTATTCCAGAACATTCTTTAATAGCCCAAAACTGATTTTATCTATCAGAGCAAAAAGGGAAAAATCCACCCAAAAAGGTCTTTCCACAGTGGAAATTACATAGCTGGACTTCTTAGGCATTAAGGAAATTCACACACTCACAAATGGATATAATTAGTTAGAAATATTCTGTTTTTAAAATTAAATTTTACCCAACACATTATGACTATGGATGGGTTACTTTAATATAATAGCTATTTTTAGCAAAGGAGTTGGACTTCACATTATTCAATCCTGGCTTATAAATTTAACTTTGTAAAACTGCAGAAGAAACATGTCCTGTCCAGCCATCTCGGCCCAAATCCATGCCATCTACCCCGAGGCCCAGGTATAAGGCATCTCTCCCTCCTCTGAGCTCCACTGGAACTTATCCCGTGTCCAACCTCTCTGAGCCTGAGCTTCTTCATCTATACATGGAGATAATGAAACCTCCCCCAGAGGGTGCTGTGAAGATTAAATCGGATCAGAATGTGAAGTACCTAGCACATAGAGGCACAAGATAAAAGTCACGTCTCCTCCTATCCTAGTATCATTTGCGGTTCAAGCCTGCTTTATAGTTCACTGAACCCAGGGCTGTCTCTAGGCTCTCAGCTTTTGGAAGGCACAGGCTCGTTCATCTTGATGCTTCCTGTAGAACCCAGGGTAGGGAATTGCATATTCTGGAGGTGCAGTGACTGTGTATTGTATTCAGTCCTGGGCTGAGCCAGGATGGCTCATAAGCCGCGGAACAATGACCTATGGCTCTGGGCTCTTTGGGCTGTTGTGTTAATACAGCTCCTCCCATGAGCTATGGCTCAGGCCACTTTGGCCTCGATACAGCCCACCGTGTTTTAAATTAGGTTGTACAAAATATAATTACTTTCCTAAATTCTTTGGCAACTGATCAGAACAGTGTTCCATTTCTCACTGTAGAAACTGCTGCAGAAATATCGACTTGACTCTGAGAGAGGGAACGGAATCCACTACAATACGCTGGAAAAACAACAAGTTGTGTTGGAAAAGTACTGAGTCAAATAAACATGGATTATAAACTCCAGCTCGTCCTTCCAGACCTTGGGCAAGCTCTCTATGCTTACTGAGCATCAATTAAAACAAATAGATAATAACTCTACTTTGGGTGTCACACAGGGTCATTGGGTAGATCAGGAAGGTGACGCCTTGGGACAGATTTTAACTGTGGAGCAGGTTGCAAAAACAAAGTCCAGAAAGCCACTGCTTTTCGGTCGTGTTAAGCTCTTACTTTGTCATAATCCAGACTCCCCTTCTTATTCCATTCTTTGGCAACTGACTGAGAGTTGAATGGCAACTCTCATTTTATAGTTTCATTTCAGTTCAGCAGAAAAGCCGTGCATGTGTGTGTTTGCACAGGCACACCCACAAGTGATGAAGTCTACATAACTCCCCATCTTTTCTTCTACAAGCCACGTTACAATGCAACAAGAAAGTGCAGTTGTGAATTCACAGCACCACAAACGCAGTGCCTGTAAAGCAGAGTGCTGGTCTGCCTGTGGGCAGCAGGAACCGCACGAATCACCTTTCTGTCTGACGCTAGAACAACACTGCACGGCCCAGCCGCTTGTGGCCTTTTCTCATGTGTCAGTCACAGCTTCCTTTGTAAGAGAGTTCAAAGAAGATACAGCCCAACCAAAGCGTAACAGAAAGTCAGCCCCAGACGAAAGGTGGCAGGTTGGGGGAGATGTCGGCAGCCAATCTTTTCAGTTCAGGGAGAATCTTTGTTTCTAGGTCACTTTACTAACATCACCCTAGGCTTACTAAGCAAGGAAACTGGGAGGGAAGGGGGGCCGATGGGCCACCTACACGCTACATAGGGAAGAACGAACCTTCCCAAATTTCTGAAAAAAATCTTCTTCTGCCCGGGCCAAGGCGTCTTCATCAATGTACACTACGGGCCTTTTGGCCATGAGGAAGTACTGCACCTTCCGCAGGTTCCAGCCCATCACGTACTGGAGCCAGCCGCAGACGGCCGCCGTGGACCGGCCCACCCCGGCGTTGCAGTGCACGTACACGGTGTGTCCGTTCTCGAGCAGCGCGTGCAGGAGGCACACCGCCTGGGGCAGCATCTGTACTCGGCCTGCGATGGAGAAAGCACAGCACACACAAGTGAATGATGAAACCCCAACATCGCCGCTCACAATGACTCCTCCGGCGCCCCGTGAAACCACAGTGCCACCCTGGGAGAGGCAGGGACATCAGAGCTTGCTTTGTGTCTTTGTTTTGAAGGAAAAGGTGAGACAGTATCAAAACCTGCTAATAATAAAGTGGAAAGTGCACTCCAGAGGCAGTGGGTCAGCTCGGAACTTTTCAGTTGACTTTCCTGCTCCTTTGAGTGGCATCTGCATCAGTGCAAATCTCCCTTCAAAGAAAAACTGACTATCGCCGGTCATCAGAAGAACGGATTTTTACATCTATCAAAATGGTTTGTACAGACTGCACAGAGGGTTAGAGGATTTCAAAGAGAACATGACAGGTCCTGTCACCTGAATTTCCTTTAATCCAAAAAAATCTTCCAGGTAAATGTAAAAATACAGAATTCGTTCATATTGGTTAAAGGAGTCAATCTTATTCACCCAGCAAATGCTTGCTGTCATTTGTCCAGTGGAAAGGCTAACCTATTAAATGATACATGTGCAATAACTGACTACTCATTTATTCCCTCATGATCTGGTGAGTATGAAAACGGATTCAGTTTCTCCTTTCCTGGGCAATTATGATTACTGTCACCACTGCCTCGTGACCACTACTTCGACTGTTGGATGATTCGAATGTCTTCTCCTCCCACTGAGAGGGCAGGCAGTGCTCTGTTGAGACCTGTTGCACTCGGCCCCTCTCTCCCATCTTATGGGGCAGAGACCCCCTAAAGTCATCAAACTCTGGGATGCCTGGAGTCTCCTCTGCCCGCAGATTCTCAGAGCAAAGATATTTAGTGGATGTTTTCAGGGGTGGAGGATGGTCAGTGTAAATTACTTTAAAAGGGGATGCAGGACAGAAAGTGTCAGAGCCCTGCATTAAAACTACGTGCGCATGACTTGAGCTTCTCAGCTACTCTGCGTCCTCAACCACGTAGGGACACAATGGCCCTGGAAGGACCCTGTCCAGCCTTCCCACTGCCATCCCATGGGAAGACTGGAGAGGCAGCCAAAGAGGGCAGTCCGAACTTACCCGAGTGGCTCTCAGGGAGAATTCTAGGAAGCAGGATAACATTCTAATTTTGCGGCTGGTGCTCTGTTAATCTGTCTGACTAAGGATCGGAAGCCACAGGCCCTGCGCAGCAGTAGAGACATTTGAACCGGCATGCCTTCGGGCAGGGCACACCTTGCTGTTCCTCCGGCTCCATCTCTCCCTCGTGCCTGTTGCCATACATTCGTGTCCTGGCCCGATCTCTGAGGGCATTTGAACTGGAGACGCACGCACCAGCTCCTAGGTGTCGCTTGATTTCTCTTGAGTCCAAACTGAGCCACAGAAGTTTAACTGATTTATATCTGCACGCTTGGTTTCAGGGACTCCGAGGCTGGAGCTAGGTGGGCCGGCCATAGAGTCAGTTGCCCAAGGCAGCCTCCTAGAGGCAGGAAAACATCACTAGAAATGCAACAAGGTGTAGAACGTCGTGTGTACCAGAGGGACACCTTACAGTTGGTCCACCATTTGAACTGGAGATCAGAGGAGGCCAAACCTCCAATGTTTGAGGGACCCTGCTGGTCAGGCCAAAGCCTGTTGAGCACAGAGCAGTGTGGGCTTCTGTTCCACCAAGGGTGTCAGAGGTTTGCTCTGAGTAACAGCAGCTGGGAAGGGAACTCTCAGCGATGGATCCTGGAAGCTTGGGTTCGTCCTGCTCCTGCCACAGCTGGCAGCACTTGACAGGTTCCTGTTACAGCTGCCTCCCCAGCTACCATGTAAATTGCCAGGAAATAAACAGAAATATTTTTAATGTGGGTTTTCATCAAATGCCCAATATAAGACTAGCCATGGTGGCCACACGCAAGAGGACCTGCTGGGGTCAGAGTCCCAGCCCCGGCTGCTCAGCTTTTGCAGCATCAGTGCAGCTGGCCTGCCTGAGCCAGGGCTTCCATGGACCCGGCAGGATCCCTTCCTCCCACCTGTTCTCTGGCCAGGGGTTCCCCAAGAGGGGTCTGCCTCAGATAGCCCAAATGATGCAATGTCCCCCACTTTCCTCTTGATCTGTAAAAGATTCTTCAAGAGGCACGCACACAATTCAGAAGCTGAAAAGGGACAAGTGTTAGTTTGAGGTTCTATGATCTCAGACACTTCATCCTGGAAGGTGAATGTCAGCTCCCCCGGGACGTTCCGGAAAGCTCCCAGCTTAAACACAGGGTCACCCACCGGTGGTCTTCTCCTGGAATCACTCAGCCACCCCTCTTAAGAACTGTCACAGAAATACTGAAATAAGCTAACGGAGAAATAAATAATAAAAAGGGGCACCAGAGATGCCCACCCATCTCAGCCTGGCCTCAGCCGGAGCCCCATTCATTTTGACCTCCAGGGACTGCAAATCACACTGCCCTGATGCCGGCGAACATGTACCTGTTCTGAACACTGACCATGCAACGGCTCGTTTACAAGCCCCTCCGATCAACTACGAGGTTGGACTACTACCATCCTCAGTTTACATCTGAGGGAGCTGAGGCACAGAGATTGGGCCAAGGTTATTCCTCAATGGCCACTCAAACCCAGCCAGCTGGACTGCAACGCCTCTGACGTTAACACTGTACTACCGTTCTTCCCTGACCGGCCAGGTCAGGGGGCGTTGCTGCCCCAATGCTCTCAATCTGAACTCTCGGTCAGTCTCTGCACCCCACTCACCTGTCATGTTGTGGCTCTCAACACTGCATGAGAGTAACACACCCCGGGGGCTTACACCTCTGCCCCTACCACAGAGTGGTTCTCTGCCCAACAGGCCCATGTTCCTCTGCCTGAAACCCACTCCAGGGAAGCTGAACTAATACATAACCCACCACGGAACAAAAAGAGGGTCCTTAGCATCTGGGCTTACGTAACAGCCAGTGTCAGCCAGAGCCCCTAAGTTTTATGTTTCACATTTTAGGCTCCACATAGAATTTAATTTGATAAAAAAGTTTCCATTCTTAAAAATGACACCTCAAGGCAAGACAGAAATCCAGGATTTTTATGTAAAACATTCCAAATTTAAATTTGGCAACAAAGTTGAAAATGTTAAACCCTGTGCAGGGCCAACAAAACATTCCTCCATCTGTGCTGCTTCCTTTGGAGTTTAAAACAGGCCTCGGCTCTCAGTGGATGGTCAATAAACATTCGTTAAGTGCATGAATAAAAACAAAATAAAACAAAACCAGATAATATTGATTTGATCTGAGACACTACTAGACCCCTCTAATCCAATATCTGGTCCACCCTCCTCCAGGCTAACCCAACTCTGGAACGATTAAAAGCTTCCTGAAAGCAGGCACTGAGCAAGCACAGGCGGCGAGAAGAAGGAGGAAAGTCTGGGGGGCAGCTGGAGACACGAGGGCCTGAAATAAGGAGGAAGAGGAGAAAAGGCCCTGAAGACACACTTTACCTAAGGCTGATCCTGGAAGACATCATTCCTGGTACAACTTTCAGCCTTTCACACACACACACCCCTTTCCTTTCTCACTCCAAAGGCAGATTTATGGCTGAATAGATCATTATTTTATTCAAGCATATGTTCTTTTCCACCTTTGCAACATAACGTAGATTAGGTCCATGTTACCTGTAATATCCTTTGGTAGAAATGTAAGGACTCGAGACTAATAATATAGTCCCAACTTTGTGAATTTCAAAGCACTTTTGTATCAATCATCTTATTCTATTGTTATAATCCTGTACGGTAGAAATTATTTTCCCAGTTTTCCAAATGCAGGAACCAGCCTGCCGCACATCACACAGCTACATGGGGTGACGAGGCTCAAACCAAGATGCTGTGGCTCCAAGGTCAGTGTCGCTGCGTCACAGCAGAGCTGAATTGAGTCAGAGAAGGGAACTTGGACCGTGACAATGAAGGGGTAGCTGAGGACTCGGGCAGCACACTGACTCATTTGACGCAAGGGCAGACCATTTGTTATCGACCGCACTGCACTGACGAGGTCAAAACACAATCTGAGTCCTTTCTATGGGAAGGAAAACTGAATTTTAATGAATAGAGTTGTTTTTTCCAGATGAGTGCCAGATTTGGGTGCTTTTCATTTCTCAAGTGAAAGGTACAAACAAAATTTTTTTAAAAAAAGAAAGAAAGAAACCTAAACAACCCCTCTGCATGTGACAAAATGTACAAGACTAAGCACAATTGCTAGCACAATCGATTGTAACAGGTCCGTGACAACCTGTGGTGACAGTCAGGCCTAACAAACTGTCTTCTTCCTCAGACTTTATCTGACAGCATTATGCTGCAGCTCAAAACACTTCCAGATGGATTTTTCTTTAGAGCTCCAAAAACATTCAGCTGAATTAATCTATATGTTCATTGTGCTAATACTGTGAGCCACATACATTGATCTCTTGGTCAGAAGTTCCCCTGTGACCAGGAACGGTGGTTAACCCGTTGATTGCTCCCTCAGGCAATGCTGCGCCATGGAACCCCTTTATTCAGCCTTAGGGTCTGGCCTTTTCCAAGTGGGAGCCATTTGTTTTGCTGAACTGCCTCCATGTGGAAGATGCTTCACGGTTATGACTGGGACCTGGTGACTCTTTGACCCCAAAGGAGGTTTTAACACAACGACAGCAGGTCTCTGGGGACAGAATTTTCCCTCAGGCTTCTGCATACCCCCAAAATCATCAAGCAAATTACCTATTAGTCAGCAGGGCATTGGGGTAATCAGTGCATGGGCTGGAATGGGACGTGGGCCACAGTTAGTTCAACTTCTCTGAGCCTTGTCTCCTGAAATACTCTGGTGGGATAACAGTGCTATAAAACCAGAATCCAAGAAGCGAAAACCAAAATGTTCTCTGGAAGCTACAGGCACACTGTCCTCACAACCTGCTCTGTTTTGAAACCAGAGAAACAAGCTGGATGGGGCAAATAGGACCTAGATTCCACCAGTTCTCTTCTGTGCAAATAAAGGGTTTTTTCTGCCTTCCTTGAAAAAAGACAGAGCTCTTCTAGCGAAATCAAGCTTATTCGGGTCAATGTTACCAAAAGGAGTACCCAAACCATCCCTGCCTACGGGAACAAAAATTATACCTCCTCCCCAGGGATAGCTCAGCTCAGACACAGACCCACAAAGGGGTCCAGCCTGGCCAGGAGGACCGCCTGAGATTCACAAAGAGCCAAGGTGGCCGAGGGAGGCCAGGCTCCCTGTGATCCTCCAGGTCTTCTGTCCCCACCACATCTTGGACTATTGACCCCGGGAGACAAGCTGCCTCCCCGGCAAGTCGTGACTGTGGGTGACTGCAGCGCTCAGGAATACGAGGGGCTGAAAGCGCGGCGGCCTGTGGATCGGGCACGAAGCGCCCGCGGGAGCGTGCCGAGCTCCGGATCGTGCTGTCCGGGGCCACGCTGTGAGTCGGAATGCCTATGCTGAAATCCAGGCAGCCTCCCTATCGCGTGACCTCGGCCAGGCTACTTAACTTTGTACCTCAGCCTCTTCCTCTGCAAAATGGCCATAACTACAACATCTGCCCGAGACTTGTCGCGAGAGTTAAAGGAGTTAATGCAGGAAACTCCTTGGAAGAGTGTCTGATACCTACTGCTCTTTTGGGGAAAGAGGGCTGCTGCTAGCAACCACCCCTCTCTAGGGACCACTGCCCTGCTTTCCCCCAGAACAGTTCACCAAATTCCCTCAGCCTGGGCCGTTTCCATAGCTCTCTGCTGCCCCCTGCTGCCTCTGGTTGATACTACCGGTGTAGTTGTGTTTTCTTGGCTTCAGATACCTCCCTTTTTCTACAAGAACCTTATTCTAGAACCAGGCTGAAGCACAGATCGTTCCTCTAAAATCTCATGCCCTGGTGCCTTGGCCCATGCTGCTTCTTCGACCTGGCACGGCCTCCCTCCCTCCACCTCGACCGTCCTGCCCCCTCACATGCCCTGGCACCCCTGCAGCCTCCGTTTCCCCCGCCACAGAGAGCTCCCCAGCACATAACCCTCCTGGAGCACGACTCTTTCCTCTCGCACATTCTCTGGACTGTTACTAGTTTTCAACCTGTCCTACTGCGTCTTACCATTAGATCAAAAATGTGCCATATTTGTCTCTGTTTCCCCGCAGCACCCATGTCACCCCGCCATTCCCTTCTCAAAGACATGCTCAGCCGGTCCTTCCGGCGATAAATGAAGCCTTGTTCTGGCCTGCCGCCCCAGGCTGCATTCTCTCTCTCACCATCTCATTTATCTATTGCGGGAACCTCCTAACTGGGTCCCCAGATCCACTCTGGGTCCACCTCCAATCCAGTCTCTACACTGCAGTCAAAGTGCCCTTTCAGAGAGAAAAAATGGTGATCTTGGCATCCCCCAGCCTCCCGCCCTTCCCACTGCTTCTCACCGCTCTGGGATAGAGTCTCAAGTCCTTATTGCGGCCCAAATCCCTCAGGACCTCTTCCCTCATTCTCTGACCTGCAGCCACACTGCCTTCTCTCTGTTCCCACAACACCGAGCTCTCCTGCAGCGGGGATGTTTCTCAAGCTGCTCCCTCTGCCACTGGAGCCTCTTTCCCACCTCCCCCCGCCCCCCCCTCCCCCCCCACCTCCCCCCCTCCCCCCCCACCTCCCCCCCTCCCCCCCCACCTCCCCCCCTCCCCCCCACCTCCCCCGCCCCCCACCTCCCCTCTTCAGATTTCAGCTTAAACATCACTTCCCAAAAAACACTTTCCTGACTCCCCTGTGAGGTCCAATTTGTCTGTGCGTGCTCTCAGAGCCATCTCTATGTATCTTTCTAACAAAAAAACTCATCACAGTTTTAAATTTCCATTTGTAGTCATTTGATTAATGCTTGTCTTCCCCATGGGACCATAAGCTTCACGAGGACAGGAGTTGTACCTGCATTTCTTCACTGTCATGTTCCCAGCCACCAGCCTAATGCCACACACATGGTAGATGCACAGTAAATGTTCAATGAATAAACAAATCAAAGGACCCATGCTAAACAGACTCTTAGCCGAGGTGTCAAAAGATATATACTAAGTATGTTAAACCTAAAACCTTGTATTTATTCCATTTTTATCATCCATATGTAGGTCATTCAATATAGATAGAAAGGTAGGTAGGTAAGTAGGCAGATAGATACATAGACACATAGATAGATAGATAGACAGGCAGGCAGGCAGACAGCAAGGGCTCCTCTGAAACGCATTCAACAAGGAGCCAGAAAGATCCTTGTGACACTTACCTTCAGTGCTCATATCTGGGGTCGGCATCCAGATGTAGGCCAAGCCTTCTTCCTTATATAACTTAATCATCGTGTCTGGGGTCATGGGTTCTGGGTAGCGGTTACAGCCTGAGGAATTCTGCACAATATCCCATTCCGTCTGGAAGTTCATCACAGCTGTAATCCCCAATTCATGCTTCAGTTTGATGGTTACGTGCTCCACTTGGCGAGGGCAGCTACCCAGCCAGATATTTGGTAGAATCCTAAGGAGAACATATGGAGTCAACTATTACTATTGTTAGGATTTGAGGTCTAAGGACCTGCAGAAAAGATGTGGTATTAAAATGCAATTAACCTTTAAATCTGGCAGGAAAAAGCTGTATTGAAATATGAGAATCAATATTATTATTGAAAGAAAAAATACGGGTTTTGTTTTTGGGGAAACAAATAATCCACTTAACTAGAATACTAGGAAATAGGCATTAGCAAACCAAATCTAGCAAGACAGTAAAATAAGTCCACCAAGTTAGACTTATTCCATGAATGTATACATGGTGCAACATTAGGAAACCCATCAATATATTTCAAATACTAACAAATCAAAGGTGAAATTCCTATGATTAGAGCAATAAATTCCGGAAAACATTTGCTAAAATAAAATGGCCATTCCTGTTTAAAAATCTAGGTAAAAATTTCAAATAGTATGAGACCTTTAAACATGCTGAATACCAGAAGCTAACAGACCACAATCTTTTAAATAAAATCAAAGATTATTCCATTAGCACCCAACATTGTTCTGTATGTCTCCCTAACACTGTAAGATAAAAAGAAGACATATGGCTATCTGTAAACAAGAGTAAACCAGATCACTATTTTGTCAAGTATGACAATATTTACGCATGCGAAGGCTGGGTCCACCCTCAATACCCATGCTGCCAGTTCAGGGGCCAAGTCCTGAGAACCACTTCCCTATGGGATTCAACTACCAATGCTATGCAGAGGATTAAAAGCATTAGGATATCTGGATGAGGGAAAACATACAAAAATCAAACAGCTTTTCTCTCTACCACAAATAGCCAGGTAGAAATGGAGGAGGAAGAGGAAATCTCATTCAAAAGGAGTAACAAAATAATAAAACATCTCGAAATACATTTAACCAGAAAGAACTATGAAATTTTATTATGAAATTTTATTAGAGGGTGTTAAGAAAAAACAACAAATAGAGAGACATACCACATTATTTAATTGGAAGACTTAAAATCATAAAGTGTAAATATCGTAAAAATATAAATATTTTCCAAATTAATATATAAATTTAATGCAAATTATTATAATCTATTATATGTGGTATTTACGGTCCTGTTCTAATAATTTCACATGTGTACATCCTTTCCAGAATTAATGGGTAGATATTTTATTTCAAACTTCACTTGAATTCTGTCACCTAGCACTTTTCTAGGTTCCTTATGGCGCATCCAGACAACAGCGAGCAGAAGAGGATGGCAGGCATCGCTGATGCCCACCAGGACTCCCAGGTAGCCCCTTGCAAGCAGGGAGGACTAAACTTTCTCTCCACCTCAAAGTTAGCCATGGCCATATGACTTGCGTTTGTCAATAAAATGGGAGCTGAAGTGCCATGTGTCACTTCCAGAGGGACAAATTTAACACCCACTGCATGGTCCCCACGCTCGCTCTCTCCCTGCTGCAGTGATCAGGAAAGCAGGTGTGAACGCTGAGCTGCTGGAAGATGAGGTAACCCGGAATGTGTGGCTACCTCAGCGAGGACAGCTGCCCTGGAGAGCTACGGGCCTGTGTGTTAAGGCAATTTTGGCATTATTTGTTAGCATAGCATATCCTGGCTTGTTCTGACCGATACAATGGCTAAATAATTAACTGCTTAAAGTCTCTAATGTGCAGGAAAGAAATTGAGCAGAGGGTCCACACCTTTAGTCCATCATCTCATTCAGCCTGGTCTTCAAATGTATTTAAACTAACTGGAGCTTCAGGAAACTCAAAACAAGGCAAAGAAAAACAAGTCCACAGTCGGCACCTGCACATATCTATATCCCACCTAGTTGGGGTTTTTTTTGGTGAGGAAAATTCACCCTGAGCTAACATCCATCGCCAATCTTCCTCTTTTTCTTGCTTGAGGAAGATCAGGCCTGAGCTACCATCGGTGCCAGTCTTCCTCTATTTTGTATGTGGGATGCCACCACAGCATGGCTGATGAGGGGAGTAGGTCCACAGCTGGGGTCCAAACCCGCAGACCCAAGGCTAAGCCAAAGGCAGAACATGCGGGACTTTAACCACTCGGCCATGGGGGCTGGCCCCCTAACCAAGTTTCTAATGAGAACAAGCCCTTGAAATACATACCCACGCATCCTCACACACATAAAAACAGTTTCTGAATCAGATATTTCCAACTTTTTGATAACATACTGAATTCTTCCTCTAGAAATGCTAGAAGTTAGAGTCCATATTTAAGAATTTCTTAAGCAAGATGTTCTGAACCTAGGAGACAGACAACTAAAGACAAATTCTGAAAACAAGCACTGTATTGAGGGATAGAGAATTCAAGATATAAACTAAATTGTACTGAACCATTATATGGGGTGTGGAGACAAACACTGAGCCTGTTGGAAACACACAAATCAATGGATTCTGCTTAATCAGACAGTTAAAGTGCCCCTTATATGCATCTTATTTCAGTTTGTTTTCTCTAAAAGTAGGCAATATATTTCTAGTTCCAGGATACACTGAAAGTAACAAGATGTATCATCTACTTTGTAAACGGCAATTAAACTTTTACTTATCCATCCAAAAAAAATGATTGGACACCATTAAAAATCAATTTTTACTCAGCTCATCTTAGTTTTAATCTTCTTTTGGTGTCAATGATACGTTAATTGCAAAAATCAGGATTTTTTTTTAAGGTAATAAAGAAGCTTGTTGAAATATGGGATTTCGGAAATGAAAAATCTTCTGTAAAGGTAGGTTTAATGCAAGATATACCAAACTTCAAAGATATAACAATGAAATAAAAAATATAGCTCACAACATATTGTAAATTACATTGTAAAACTTCCAGAGAGAACAGCTCACTATCGATCATGAGTTATATCAGATTTCTGGCAGCTCCATTAAAGAATATTTGAAAAGTCAAAGAGAAACCTTGTACCAAGTGGGTATTGACCCTCAGTCAACCCAGAACAGAAGTTCCCAAACCTGCCTTTGCACTAAAGTCACATGAGATGCTTTTATAAAAATTTCTATTACCAGGATCTATTCCAGAGATATTCATAAAGTGGCTCTGGAGTGAAAGCTATGATTCTGTGGATTGTTTTTGTCTTTAGAAATTAACAAGATTATATACATATATATTACATATGCAGCCAGATCCCACAACCACTAGCCTGGAAGATTCCAATAAACATATAGGAGAAGCTTAGTATATAGATCTCAATACCTTTTAACAGCATTAAAAAATATGGAGATGAGAAGACGTGGACTTGCTCAACTCTAGACAGGTACACATAAAGTTAAGTCCTTACTTTTCTCCAAAAATAGTTTCAAGACTGCAAATGATTCCTAGACAGAGAGTGAGGAATGGAAACTATCTATTATGAGAATGTGTGTCCATGCATTTAATGCGTAGCATCTTCTAAAAAGTCAAAACTCAATCTACTTCTGACTCATGACAAATATTTAATATAGTCATATCCATTAAAGTGTGCTTTTGTAGACAATGATTTTATTAACTCTAGCTTTGACTATGATTCAACCAGATTGGATTTCAATAAAATTCATCCTAGTAATATTACAAGTTAGCTAAAGACCAGGGGAAAGAAATGGATGGCTGACATTCTGGAACCTTACTTTCTTGGACTGCAAGTCAAAATCAATCTCATTCATCTGAGTGAGTCTGGATTTGTGGTTCCAGGTAATCACATCACAACACTACACCGTTTGCTCTACCTGTCAGGCTGGGGCCTGTGGTACAATAGCTACTGAAGCGTACAAATCAGAGCCTGCCTGCTCCATCTCGGATGTCAGTCAAAGAAGCCTCACTGGCAATAATGAGTACATCAGACAGAAAGAGCATCCAAGCCCTTTGCAAAAAACACTACAGGGTATTGACAGGAGGGGGAGGTGTGGAAAAGACAAGAGACATCAGCAAACAAGACAGTTTTATAGACTCCACGTAAGTTCCATCACTAATGGCCATGAGAAATGGCAGAATAACCTTTTCCTGAAGGTGAAAATTAGCATTATGTTTTATTCCTAGAACAAAAAAATGTTAGGAAAACCACAGGAATGATGAGATCGATGTACGAACCAGGCTTTTGTTTATTTCTTATCACACCAAAAGACCGCAACTATTAAATTGCAGTGCCCTCTCCTAGCCATACAAACACAGCACCGTTTCAAAGACAGAGAAAGTGGATTTCGCTGAGAGTCTTTACAAAAGGCAGCTAAGAATTTAGGAACAAAAAAAGATTAGCACATTTCCTAAGTTGTATAATTGTGCTGCATTTACCTTATTTAATATTTTATGGGCAATTCGATGTGAAATTAAAATGTGATCTGGCTTTTAAATAATGAGTAAAGGAAAACAAAGTCTCTCAGTCCTGTAATTTATATCTCATTAGTGGGAAAGCATGAGAAACATTAAAATCAACCTCCAGCAACTCCAAGCTTCATCAGCACATATAGCTCCTTCTGCTGAAAATTTGTCCTTTAGCATCAAGCGTTAAGTTATTAACGCCAACTTCTGCCCCAAAAGGGTGCTTGTGACAGACTCCAGTTAAGGCTGAATAACTGCTTAAAGACAAATTCCAGTTTAGAGAGTGATATTAATTAACTTCATTAAAAAATAGTTTTATTATAGTTTGCTTGTGGGTCAAAGACCATAGTGTATATAGAGTACATGTTAATTTCTATAAGTGCAGTTAGCTTCTTACATCTTTTTGGATGTGTTTTGTAGTTTAGAGCCACATGAAGAAATATTCTTCTCATATATTCTTTTATTTTCTATATTATAAAGTACCATACAATGAATTATGGAGGTCTGTTATAGGTTGAATTGTGTTTGCCCAAAATTCCCGTATTGAAGTCTTAACCCCTGGCCCCTCAGAATGTGACCTTATTCAAGGATAGGGTGTCTACAGAGGTAATCAAGTTAAAATGAAGCCATTAGGGTAGGGTCTAATCCAATATGACTGATGTCCTTATAAGAAGCGGAAATTTGGACATAAACACATAGAGAGAGAAGACAACGTGAAGATAAAGAAGATGGCCATCCGAAGGCAAGGAAGGAGGCCCTGGCACAGACCCTTCCCTCACGGCCCGGAGTGAATCAACTCTGCAGACACGTGGAGCTCAGACTTTTTGCCTCCAGAACCGTGAGACAATAAATTTCTATTGTTTAAACAACCCAGTTTGTGGTGTGTTGTTAGGGCAGTCCCAGGAAATGAACAGAAGGTCTAAACATTCAGAGGTAAACTATATACATTCAATCATCCAGACTCTTTAAATACGCATACATCAAGTGCACTTAAAGCGTTTTAATATTTTTCACCCTTCATCCTGATGTTGGAATTACACAAATATGACTTGACTTTGATTTTGGTACCCAAATTGTTCACTTATCCACAATACTACCCACCTCCTTCCTTCACCCATGTCCTTCCTCACCTGAGCACCTCCCACATGGCAGAAGAAACCATCAGGCCCCTGGCTGGACTACGGCTTCTTTCTTTCTAAAGTTCTGACGTGTCTCGTTTTGATAAATAAGGTAGAGTCTTGGGCCCATTTGCCTAGCTCTCAGAGAATGGACCTCAACGGAGAATCACCTGAAATGTACAAAGGCACAATCTCTCAGACACATACCTTCTGAAGACTCTTAGTCCCAGAGGGTTTAGCCTTCTTCTTTTTACAAATTTCTTGCCCTGAAATTTGGTTTCTACGCCATATTGATAGATTATAGTGGTAAATAAGGCAACTGGCACACTTCACTTTCTTAAAGTCAATCAGAAGGTAAACACAAAGATTGAGACAAACAGCCAGGCTAGCAGCCTCAACCAGCTACCTCAATACAAATTGCAACAAAATGTTCCATTAAAATATCCTCTTGGCAATGCTACTTTTGTTTTCAATGCTGAACACTCCTTGAAAGAGTGAAATGTCATGTTTAATATTTTTTCACATAATGAACTTGAAAGGATTTGTTTAAAATTAATCACTTGCATAATGAATTAGGAACCACAGAAGATCAAGGAAGTAATAAAAAATTAAACATGTGAAATTTTTTTCTATTTGTTTTAAAGTCATTCTGTCTATTCAACAAATATGTAATGATGCCGGCTTTTTGTCAGGCACTCAACAGTCAACAGTGAGCCAGACAGTTAATGTATGCCCTCATTTGAGCCTATCTTTTTTGAGGAAAGTAGGCAATAAGCAAATAAATATATAAAATGTGTAAAATTTTAAAAATTAATTTGTAATATGCTAATGAGGACACAAACAAGGAGTTAAAAAAGAGAACCACAGGGGAGCTAGAATTCAGATAAGACAATCAGGAAGGTCTTCTCTGAAAAAGTGACATTAAAACTGAGACCTCACATCTATTGGAGAGCTAATATTTGACGAAGGAGCCAAGAACATACAATGGAGAAAGGAAAGCCTCTTTAATAAATGGTGCTGGGAAAACTGGACAGCCACGTGCAAAAGAATGAAAGTAGACCATTGTCTTTCCCCACGCACAAAAATAGATTCAAAATGGACCAAAGACTTGAAGGTAAGACCTGAAACCATAAAACTTCTGGAAGAGAATATAGGCAGTACACTCTTTGACATCAGACTTAAAAGGATCTTTTGGAATACCATGTCTACTCAGACAAGGGAAACAAAAGAAAAAAATAAACAAGTAGGACTTCACCAGACTAAAGAGCTTCTGGAAGGCAAAGGAAACCAAGATCAAGATGAAAAAGTCCACCACTGGGAGAAAATATTTGCAAATCATATATCCAATAAGGGGTTAATCTCCGTAATATATAAAGAGCTCACACAAATGAATGACAAAAAAAAAAAACAATTCAATCAAAAAGTGGACAGAAGATACAAACAGACATTTTTCCAAAGAAGACATACAGATGGCCAATAGACACATGAAAAGATGCTCAACATCACTAATCATCAGGGAAATGCAAATCAAAACTATACTTAGAAATCATCTTACACCCATTAGAATGGCTATAATCACCAAGACAAAAAACAACAAATGTTGGAGAGGTTGTGGAGAAAAGGGAACCCTCATCCACTGCTGTTGGGAATGCAAACTGGTGCAGCCACTGTGGAAAACAGTATGGAGAGTTCTCAAAAAATTAAAAATAGAACTACCATATGATCCAGTTATCTCACTACTGGGTATTTAACCAAAGAACTGGAAATCAACAATTCAAAGAGACTTATGCACCCCTATGTTCATCACAGCATTATTCACAATAGCCAAGACATGGAAGCAACTCGAGTGCCCATCAACAGATGATTGGATAAAGAAGATGTGGTATATTTATACAATGGAATACTACTGAGCCGTAAAAAAAAGACAAAATCATCCCATTTGCAACCACGTGGATGAACCTTGAGGGCATCATGTCAAGCGAAATAAGCCAGACAGAGACAGACAACCACCATATGATTTCACTTTATGTGGAATATAAACAAACTTATGGACAAAGAGATAAATTAGTGATTACTGGGGGAAGGGAGCTGGAGGGTGGGCACGAGGGGTGAAGGGGCATACTTATATGGTGTATGAAAAACAATAATGTACAACTGAAATCTCACTATTTTATAAGCTATTATGACCACAATAAAAAAAATAAAAAATAAAAAGCATGTCATCTTAATATACGGAGTCAATGACAGTAACTAGTTTATATATATATTGTCAAAGAGCATAAACCTGTTGTTAAGGATGTCAAAAAAAAAAAAACCTGAGAGCTGATGTAGAAAAAGGAGGGAGACATCCAATGTTCTTATGGTGAGACAGAGTGAGGTAGACAGACTCTAGTAACTTAGAGAAACCTAGAGAGATGGAGTGAGGTGGACAGGGAAGGAGGGGTGCATGAGATAGATTGAGAAGGCCACGCTGGGTCTTACCCATGTGCTGGGAATTTATGCAATAATATGAAAGCAATGAAAAACAATGAAGGATTTTTAAGTAGAGGAGTGATATAGACTTATTTTAGAGTTTTTAAAAGGTGACTCTGTCTGTCATGAGGAAGACGGAAGACCTTTCAGAGAGTGAGAGTTGGGGATACAGTTAGTGGTGCAGAGAGAGAGAAGTGGATTAACTCAAGAGGTACTTGGATGAGTGGAACCAACAGAACTTGCACATTAACTGGATGAAAGGGTTGAGGGCAGGGGAAGATTCGAAATGACTCCAAGTTTACCACTGTGATATTATAATCTACAATCTCTTAACCAGGTCTGCCCTCAATGAAGCCTATCCCTCTAAGTTTCTTTACTATATATTTTCACAAGTTTCAGATTAACCAACATTTTATTTACTAGGCATCATGCTAATGGCAGCCATATGCCTAAAGTCTTGATGATATCAAACTCTTCAAACTTCCTTTCAGTTTTCCACTCAAATCTTTATTTCTATTATGGAAATGCTAATAATGTAGGCTGTTTGTGATGTGAGAACTTTGTACATAAGATATATTGCTCATCAATTAGGTTTAATTTATATCAAGGATATCCATTGTGGACAAAGTGGTACACAATGGAACTGATCTATTTATTTAACCAATTCACTAAAGAGATATTTTAAAATTTTATTCTTTGCACTTGAGACTTTTTATTTCAGCTCTAGAACACACATAAATTTAGAAAATAAGACAGTTGGAAAATGAAAAAAATCATGTTTTTTCTTCTTTTTTTATGTGAATTATTCACCGTTGCCAATTAGTCATTTGAGTCATTGAAATACAAGGAATTCCTGGTATGAAAAGAGATTCTATTGAGTACCTTGGGCCACAACAGGTGTTTTCATTATAATTTTCTTGACAAAAACCAATCATCTGGGATAGTCATCTGGTTATTACTCATCTAGACCAGAGCTTCTCAAATATTAACCTGCAGACAAATTGTCTAGGGATGGCATTAGGATGCAGATAGTGATTCAGTAAATCCTGATTAGAGGCTGAGATTCTGCATCTTCATGAGCTCCCCTGTAAGGCCAGTGCTGCTGGCCCTTGGAACACACTTTGAGTAGCAAGGAGTACTCTAATAATAATATTTAATCGAAATGCTATTGTTATAGTATTATACATCACAGTAGTTTAATACCATTCCTAATGCTCAGGTGGACTGAGACGTGACATAAGATCCTCTGCCAGGGTGGACAAAAAAGGACAAACGTTACTCTACTGTTGAGGCTGATATCAGAGGCCTAATGTTAACCTCGCAGAGAGGCTCACTACTTTTAAAGTGTACTAATGAGAGAGAATTTCAAAATCTCTTTAGCCCTCTTTCTTGATTTCCCAGTGAAGAATCTGCAGGAAGCCAAATGGCTGTGTTTACATAATGACCCTCCTTGGTTCTAAAACATTCCTCTTTCTCCTTATTTCCAGTGCTCATTGGCCTCTTGATAGGAATCTACAATTCCCTTTGGTGTCATATTAAAAAAAATACAGTTTGAGATTTTTTACATGTGGATGCTGAAAACTGGGGAAAATACACAATAGACTTGAAATTTACAGGACACCAAGGAATTTAAATGGTTGAGAACTCTGATGCAATTAGCAGTGTTGCAGTCAGGGGTGTCAGAAATTAGATAAGGTTCCAGAAAGACAAACAATAAACACCCCTTCTCCCTAGGAGATGTGAGCAGTTAGGAAGGAGGGACAAAAGAGACACGCATAACTAAAAATACTGGAATATTGGGACCGACAAAATCCCTAGGAAGTTTTCAGCCTGGAGTCAGGACACGGAACGTCCTTCGCAATGTCCAGAGAGAAGTCAGGATGGTCAATAGGCCTTCCTAAGGATGTGCAAATCCAAAAGGCCTCTGTTTTCTTAAGTTACTCACACATCCTGAGGATCTACAGACATGGGGAAAAAGCCCAGATATCAGTGATACTTAATCTACTTATGTTATTCCTAATTAGGAAAGATCTTAAATAAAGTCAGATGTGTATTCCAGTACAACTCACAAGAAGAATTAAGTCCCACTCACACGCAAACTAAAGCTGTCATATTTAAATTGGTAAACCTCAAATAACCCTAATCATCATGACAGTGCATTCAGTTTTACGGTGCTCTTATGGGCAGTTCATTCATTCTGGCAGGACCTTCACAAGGCAGTTTTATTTAAGGTCATCCATTCCACTGAGCACACTTAGCTTCTACTCACTGAAGTGCTTAATTGGTAAAAATTGGTCTTAAATTTCTTAAGCTAAAATTTCCTCTTCCACGTTTCATAGCTCAGGACGTTGTCCTTTCCACCTTGTGCCGCGCGAGTGCTTAGATATTTTCGAGATTTTTCCGGAAACATTCTGTATTCACAACTGGGCTTAAGTGTGTGGAAAAATGTTTGGATTTCAAACTTTTGAAACATATCTGATATCTAACTCATCTGTCTCTTTAATATAAACCATCCAGTGCCTCCGATTAAGAGAATTCAGTCCAGCAGCCAGAGACCCAACGCCTATCATCTGGCACAAGTGATATTTCACAGGGACAGTTCAATGTACACCTTCCATCTCTGTCCCAAATCCCATCCCTGCGTGCTCGCATGTATCCTATCTATCACTTGCATTACCGCACATTCTCCCAGTTTATTCTTACTATGCTTCTGTCTCCTCCATATGCTCTGTGTCCTCTACAGACCTTTTAAGTGTGAGTGTTTCTGAGTGGTCCAAAGTCTGTTCTTTCTTCAATTTATATACTCCAAGCTATCTCCCTAATACACATTGCCATCTATAACTGCCATCTACATGCTGGTAAATTCCAAACCTACTGCCTCCAGCTCAGGTTCCCATGCTCTACTGGAATTCTCCACTCACTGTCCTATAAGTGTCAACTGAACTCACTTTCATCATCTTCCACTCTTTACTCCCTACCCACAAACCTAACTCTCCTTTATTGTTCTCAGTCTCCATTAATTGTGCCACAAGCTGCCCAGTCACCTGCACCAAGAAACTCTACTTAGTTCTTCCCGCTTCCCTTCCCTAGATTCATTAACCCAGTCATAAAAACATCCTAAATAGCTGTAGAATCTGTCCCTTGTTCTCCATTGCCACTGCTTTCCTTCCTCAACACTTCAGTGAATTCCTCCAATAGCCTCGTTAAGTGACCTCCCAGCCTGTCTCCCTTCCACACTGAAGCTAGGGTGACCTTTCTAAAACACAGATATGATCTTGAGACTCCCCTGTCTAAAGTACTTGACCACACATCACTTTCATATGATGTCTGTAAGTCTTTGGCTTGACCCTTTGAAATCTGATCCCTACGTAAGTCTCTAATCCCACATCCCCATACGCACCCCACCCTCCAGCTTCCGGAGCTATTTGTAATTCTGGAGCTCCACACACTCTCCCTTCCTGGCCGCTTGTCCTGCTCTTCTTCCTCTTGGGATGCATTTTCACTGCTCATCTGATTAAGCCTATTCGGTCTTCCTTGATCCCCCCAATCTCACTTAGCTCCTCCTTCTTTGTGTCTCTGAAGTATACAAACGATCACACACTGTACTTCAGGCTTTGGCCTCTCTCACTCTGAAATGTTGGTTTTCCTGAGCATTTCTCCTCTGTACTGCGAGCTCCCTGAGGACAAGAATGATTATCTTATTGATAACCCTATTCCCAGAACTAAGCATCGTATCCAGCATATCATTATCACTTAAAAGCAAATGGGTGATTAAAGGAGTAAATGAATGAGTGAATGAACAACCATAGAAATGCCTTTACTTACTCAGGATATTTGGTTCATTCAACTCTAGGATGGTTCATTCAGCTATCATCCGTTGAACAGCATTTCTATGACTTCTGCAAAACTGGTGAAGATATTTTCAACTGTCTTATCCCAAGGATATATGTGTTAAATTACTGGTTGAAATTAGTTCAAAAATAACAATTTTCTCTGCAGACAAATGTGACAGCTGTTTTTAGCCAGAATATAAAACTATGTAAATCAACATGTTTCATTTTTCGCCTAAACTGCCAGAAAACTTAAAGACAAATTTAGTGTTCAATAGTAGTAATTAGACCATCTCGAGTCCCTGGTAATTTCTATCCCATTTTATCTCATAGATGGTTTATTTCTATCCTAAATTCTTCTACTACACATGATTTCTTTTCTAAAGGCTTCTATTATCAATGGTTGGAATATTCGCAAGTAGATGAAGGACGATGGCAAAACCTAATCCTCCAAAATATTTATTTTTTCCACCTTGAGTCCCAGGTATTAAACAGCCACATAAAGGGTAGAGACCAGTCTCTATCTGAGCCATACAGACTTGTAGCAACCCATCCATTACTGAGGCTTTCTCTCAGTCTGGTTCTGCATCTATGCATGTCAAACCAAAGGTCCCACTCACATAAAACTGATTGAATATTATAGCCGCTGGTACAATTTATCTTCAGTAATAAAGTTCCACTCATGCTTGGAATGTGGTCATGTTTCTATTAATTATAACCCATGGTCTGCAGCCATAAGTTTCGTTTCATGCCATGTAGTATTTTAAATGTTAGCTCTTAAAGCAGGTGGACAAATTTAGCAGACAATAACAAGTGGAATACTAGAGCAGAGATTCGCAATCCTGGCTACATCCTAGAATCTCTTGGAGGTATCTTTAGAAAGACTTACTCCACATCCTCAAATAAAGCAGAATTTCTGAGGCAGTGGGTGGGGCCCAGCATCAATTTTCCCCAGCATCCCCAGTGATTCTAATGCACAGTGGGGCTTGGGAATCGCTGATTTAGAGCCTGAGAGAGAGGTCAGAGCAGGAGACAAATACTTATCATCTTTCCCTTGATAGGGGATTGTCTATCAGATTTTTACAAGTGAAAATAATTCTACCTTTCAAAAATTAAACTATATATTTATCCCATTGAAATAAAACTGGTTACAGAGATCTGAAGTAAAAGGGGGAAATTAAAGATAATTACTCATTTCTCAAAGGATTTTCTGTCTCTATAAAGGATTAATTGGAGCATTTCTTCAAGTACCAGGTAGTGATTTAATTAATTTGTAGACTTATCGCAGTTATTAATTATGCTTTTGATCTTCGCAAAGTCACCGGGATCTCCCCAGACCTCACTTTTCTATTGCGTAAACTGAGAGAACCGGATTCAAGAAGCACTTTCTCAGCTCACACTATTTCACAGAGGCGTCCGGATGTTACTCAGAGGTGGAAGGGTGGCTGAGGGCACAGACCTCGGAGCCAGGCTGCCTAAATTTGAATCCCAGCTCTCCTAATTACGTTACCTTGGGCAGATTAATTAACCTTCCAGTGCCTCAGTGTCAACAACGATAAAACGGCATTAACAATAGTACTATACGTCAGAGAGTTGTGAGATTAAATGAAATAACACACATAAAAGCATTTAAAACAGTTCCAGGAACATAGTAAGCACTATTAAAGCATTAGTTATCATTCCTAATATTACACCCTCGAAAAAGGTCAGGGCCTTGGGTGGGCTAATGTGTTAGTGAGCCTCCAAGAAGGGGACACGTGATATAGCATTTCAAAACATATTTGACCAGGAACCTTTGGTTGCAGGGGGAGAGCTCTCTATGGAGCCCACTTTGAAGAAAGCTGGATTACATGATTGCCCTGTCCCTTTAAACTCTAGTCTGGCGTGATTCATGTATATGTCTTAGAGACCCAGAAAACTATGGCCATGCACCAAATGCATTTTTGTGGAACACAGCCATGCTCATTTGTTTATGTATTGTCTATGTCTACTTTCACATACAACAAAAGAATCTATTAGCTGCAACAGAAACCATATATCCCACAATGCCTAAAATATGTCCTGTCTGACCCTTTACAGAAAGTGTGCCAATCCCTGCCTTAGAGGTGTAATATACCAGGAAGGCCACAGTTCTTTCCAAGAGTAACTTAATCATCAAGACCAATTTTATGAATGGGCATTTCTATTCTATCAACCCAGTTGGCTGGAAAGAGAAAGGAAGCAGTCATCGACGTGGGATGCAAAGAGAGAGTGGCTATGGGGGTGGGAGGTTCTCGATGACATGGGTGAGAAAGGACAAACAGTGAGGATCACAGAGGAAGACCTGCTGATGGGGAGAAAGCAGAAAGCACACGGGAAAACAAGGTGACTGGAAGGCCTTGACCCTGGTTAAAGGTGCTGATGTAGGATGGGCACTTTCTCCCATCACCTCCCCAAAAGCCTACACACCCTCCCCCAAATCTTAAATTTTCTTTATAATGACTACTATTAATCAAGAACAACTGTAGAAAAATTGTTTTGTTAGGTGACTTGATTCTTCGGGAAGAGGTATTATCATTCTAATTTTATAGACGAATAAAGCAAGGCATGCAAAGTCTGAACAAGTTCCCCATACCTAATCAATGGTTGAGCTTGTAGTCAAACCGAGTTTTATTGGTCTCAGATTTTCCATTGTGCCTCAATTGAAGATTGTCAGTTCTAGGACCTCTCTTAAGTGCAGAAATGCTATGTAAAATTCTGATGACCAGGAATTCGTATGCACTGTGCTAGATAATAGTTCACCACTGGGCAAAGGTCTACCATTTCCACACATACTAATCATCTATTGCTCTCCACAAGCTGAGCTCTTGCGGGGCGGGGGGGATGGACAGGCAAGGTGATGTAAGGATCTGCCTGCATCCCGCACAGATAGCAACCCTGAGGAAATTTATCTTACTGCAAAAGATAAAGAAGGGGATTCATTCAATATGAATAGAAACACAGGAAGCTATTGAAAAATAGACAAAAATGCACTGTTTGAAATGGCAGCTGCAAACCTTATCTCATATATTCCATGGCTACAAAGACTAGTCAGCTTTTCTTAGTCAAATGTGAATTAGAAGAAATACAATTTAGTGTTTAGAAAATATGCCTAATTTACCACCAAAGCTATACAATTTGTCTTGAAGTAAGGAATTCTACATCAGCTTTTTAAAATGATGGTGATTAAGTAGACTACAATATACTTCCAGTGTTCTTTTCTTTTCATTATTTGTGGCACCCTGATGAAAAGTAATTATGCTTTGGTGAATTTTCCTCTTAGATGCAATTTGGACCACTTATCTGAGATTCTCAGAAGGGAGCTGACTTGACATCTAAAAGAGAACACCTGTGTCTATCGTTGTAAAAGCAGCCTTCCTGAGAGCCTCTTCTCTGCTTAGCAATGCATAGCATTCCTGCAACCAGAAATAACGAGCAATGTATTAATGAATTGCCTTCTCTATCCAGCAAACAGAGTCAGGAATTACATGGTGCATTTTTTTAATATTTACATATGGAAAGAAAACAATGGTCATGAATGTAAAATAACCAAAGAGCAGTGGGAGTGTGGCAGTGATCGAAAGCACTGAGCTATACCGATGTCCACCCTAGTGAACAACACACCTGCAATAAGGGTGTCCCTCAGCTACTCAGGTGCTTTTTTTAAAAAATCTCATAATTGGGGATTTTGTTATTTTATTAAATAGGTCTAAGGGGATATGCATAAAAGATCGGTGTGTGTTTTCTCATTTCCAACACACAAGCGCATGTGAAAATTCTATCCATCCTTTTCTCATTGATATTACAAGTAGGTGGCAAGGGGGCCAGCCCCGCTGCCTAGTGGTTAAGTTTGGCATGCTCTGCTTTGGCAGCCTGTGTTTGGTGGTTCAGATCCCAGGCACGGACCTACACCACTTGTCAGCCGTGCTGTGGCAGCGACCCACATATAAAATAGAGGAAGATTGGTACAGATGTTAGCTCACAGCTAATCTTCCTCAAGCAAAAAAAAGAGGAAGATTGGCACAGGGCTAATCTTCCTCAGCAAAAAAAAAAAAAATAGGTGCTGGCATGATGCTTATGGTTCATAAATGAGGATGGTCCCACTGCTTTATTGAAACAATAAATAATTCCATTTTTTTACTAGGACCTGTGAAGCTTCAAAGATACTTTTAAGAGGCTTTATTTGTTCCTTTTATGATCTATAAAAAAGGTTACACTGCTATTATTTTGCCTTTTCCTTCTTTTTTTTTTTTGAGGAAGATTAGCCCTGAGCTAACTACTGCCAATCCTCCTCTTTTTGCTGAGGAAGACTGGCCCTGAGCTAACATCCATGCCCATCTTCCTCTACTTTTTATACGGGGGACACCTACCACAGCATCTCTTTTTGCCAAGCAGTGCTATGTCCACACCTAGGATCCAATGGAACCCCAGGTCGCCGAGAAGCAGACCGTGCGAACTTAACCGCTGCACCACTGGGCCAGCCCCTCCTTCATGTTTTAACAAACATCAAAAAGCACTTTCACAAACACAACCATTTGGTCTCATTGCATTCTTGAAATCAACACCAACAACTAAAGTAAGTATAGTACCAAAGATCTAAAATACAACTTTAGGTGGATCTCCTGAAAATCAGTTAATGGACTTTAAAGAAATTGGTCTTTCTTTGCCTACACTTTACCATCTCTTTGTATTTGCTGTTAATGGGAATCTAATTTTCTGATGGAAACTACTGAAGGGAAAGGCTGCTACAAGTGATTTTGGTGGGTTATCTTTGTAACACATTAGGATTTTTGAACCCTAATTCTTCAAAAGTATTTGCAAGAGTGAGTACATGAACTTTTAAAAACTTTCTATTGAAACACAATACACATTAAAAATGCACATAAGTGTACTGCTCAATAAACTTTTTTATAAACAGAATGTATCCATATAGCCAGAAACAGAGCTTCTACCAGGCCCCAGAAGACTCTCCTTCTACTCCTATCTAGTCATGACAAGGATGACACAGAACACATGGATTAGTTTTGCCTGTTTTGGTGAGTTCGTGAACTTCTGTTATCTCCCTTAATCTACAAGCAGAAATAGAGGCCTGGAGACACGGGGCAATCTGTATAATGCCATGCAACTCTTGAAAAGCAAAGTCGAGACTTTTCATCTAACATGCTTTCCACAGCGCACCTGTTGTCTCTAAAACCCTTCCTAATTACCAGTGGAGAGAGAAATCCAGATGAGAAGCCTACCACTTTCGCACATTAATTTCTGACAGCTTTAAATGTAAGAATTAAAGGATACTTCACTTCAAAGTCTTTATCCAAACTAGACCTTTGATATTGTTCCCACTGATCTCTAGGAACTCATCATCTGGGAAGGAAGATGAAATACAAGAAAAGGAATTAAGCCAAGAGATAGATGACAATTTCAGCTGATTGTTTTCCATTCAAGTCAAAGCACTCAACTGCCATTGGTGTCATATGAATCAGCATTCTCCAGAGAAACAGAACTTATAGCACGTGTATATAGAGAGAAACAGATTCATTTGAAGGAGTTGGCTCCTGCAGTTACACAGGCTGGCAAGTCCAAAATCTGCAGGGTAGACCAGCAGGCTGGAGACCCAGGCAAGAGCCAACATTGCAGTTCAAGTCCAAAGGCCGTCTGCAGGCAGAATTCCCATCTCTTCCGGGGAGGTCAGTCTTTTTCTACTAAGGCCTACAACTGATTGGATGAGGCCCACCCACGTTATGGAGGGTAATCTGCTTTACTCAAAGTCTACTGATTTAAATATTAATCATCTTAAAAATGCCTTCATGGGAACATCTAGAATAAAGTTTGACCAAATATCTGGGTACTGTGACATAGATTAACAATCTATGTATCACATGCTGCCTCAAGAGGCACTTGTACTCATCTTAACTAGTTTAATTTATAAACAGTTATGTGTTGCATAACAACGTTTGGGTCACTGATGGACCACATATACGACGGGTGCCCCATAAGATCAGTACCATCCAGCCGAGGTGTGTAGTAGGCTGTACCATCTAGGTTGTGTAAGTGTACTCTATGATAGTCACATGACAATTAAATCACCTAATACTGCATTTCTCAGAACGTATCCCCGTTGTTAAGAAACACATGACCGTATTGCTACTAAAATGTTCAGGTGTTGATGCCTTATCATTGCAAATGGACAGTAAGCTCCAGGAGCTCAAGGAGCTTTTCCTGAACTTCTTTGGTCCTCCACTGTCCTGATCTCAAAACTCACTGTATATTTGTTGACTGAGTAATCTATTTTTTAAGGTGTCGATTTTACCATCTGCATAGGCGATGCAAGTCTAACACTGCATAGAAGCACAGACAAGCAGAAAATTATTTCAGGATCAGTAAGAGAAACCAAGAAGGAATAACGTAACTTTCTATGTTATCGAAAGTTTTCTTGGTTGTAGGAAACACAGAACTGGTTTTGATCTGTCATACTCAGAGTCCAGCAGAAATTCCAGTTGCCTTTGGAGCTTTACAAAGTCTGTCAAGTCTATCACCACCCAGCCAACATGCTAACTCACTTCTTTATTTCCCCAGCAACGGAAAGTGCAAGTAATCTGTTCACTGAGATCACTTCCTGGTTATTTTATCTCACTTCCGTTGCGTAAAGTTTAAGAATAAAGTAAAGCAGAGGATTTGGTTTCTAGTTTGATAACTGGCTACTGAGTTGCTAATATTAAAACCAATTTCTGCTTAGTTTGAGTCCCATATGTCAGCACAATTGTTTTTTAAGGTTCCTGAAGTTTTGGGGCAATTTTCCTGTTTCTACTTTATTTGTATAATGTTGGACTTTTAACACCAATGATCGTATCTGTTAAAAGTCTACTTCCTGCTCGTGACTGTCAGCTCCTTGTGGGTGACATTCTTACTCACCTTTGTGAGTCGCTTTGTCACTGCCCAAGGTTGTACAGATTGTTTGGTTTATTTGGTTTGGTTGTGTGTGTCTGTGTGTATGTATGTTTGTGTGAATGTGCCTACTATGTTGACACTGGAGCAAATTTGGATTTTCGGAAGCTCCAGGAACCTGGTATTCCAAACAGCAATATTTTACTGTGAAATGAAAGCAGAACTGGCCTTCCTAGTGGTTATTACCATTTTATTCTATTAGATGATATGTACTTAAGTGCCGACACATCTATCACTGTACATCTTAGAAACTGTCCAAAGTAGCTAGAGAAGTGTAAAATTAAGGATGCAAAGTTACTTATGTATAGTTTCTATGATCAAATTTAAAAACAATGTATGGAACCGTTTAGTAATTTTGGAGTATGTACTCAGCAACCAGGCATTGAAATAGGTCGCAAGGATACAAAGGTGAATAAGATGTCAAAAACTCACAAACCAGTGACACCAGTTCTCTAAAACAATACTTAAGAGGTAAAAGTCATAATTTATTTGCAAATCTACGAAACAAAATGACTTAGAAATAATAACAATTTAAGATTTAAAGGACTTAAATTTGCAAGAAACAGGATACGTGAGGAGGATGTTGCTTGTTAGGTTTTAGATCTCCCTAAGCTTTAAAAGAGAATTTCTTTGGGGACTGGCCTAGGTAAAAATCTTTTGGTTGGTATTTCTATGGAAATAGCTCTGTGAAACCAAAAAGAACTATTAAAAAAAGAAAAGGAAAAATGTGTTGGCATCCACTAATTCAAAAATTGTTTTTTAAGTTGTTACAAATACATAAATGGATGACATTAAAATTAACTATATCATAAAGCAGGAAACAAGCTTAATCCTTAATGTTGGGAAGGTGTTTAAGATTTGCTATTACTGGATACTTTTAGGATTTTGGTCCAAAAATGCAGTCTGAGGGCTCAGCTAAGACCTATTTTTCCGGCAATATTTGAAAAGGAAATGTTCAGAGCGAATCTAGAAATCTACTAACATGCAAAAGGGTAAGGAAGTTATCAGTTAAAACATTAGATTTCAAAAGTCTATAATGATGATAAAAATGAAGCCACAGAAAACAATAAATTCTGCTACAGAAATCTCAGAAAGTATGACTAATTTGGCCATGTTGATGTGGTCAAATACAATTTCATAAAGTATATGTAGTAACTATAGGAGTCTTCTCCCCACCCCCTCATTGTCATTTCTGATAATTAGTGTTTACTTTCATTATGTATAATGAGACAGTATAATGCTTGGACAAGAGTCTTTAGAATCAAATAGTCCTGCGTTTGAATCCCAGTTCTGCAACTTACTGGCTACATGAGTGTGGTTAATGGATTTAACTTCTCTGTGGTTGAGTTTCCTCATCATTAAAATGGAGATGTTTGGGCCAGCCCTGTGGCTTAGTGGTTAAGTTCTGTGAGCTCTGCCTCAGCAGCCCGGGTTCGGTTCCTGGGCAGGGACCTATGTCACTTGTTGGTGGCCATGCTGTAGTGGCTATCCACATACAAAATAGAGGAAGATTGGCACAGATGTTGGCTCAGGGTGAATCCTTCTCAAGCTAAAAGGGGAAGACTGGCAATAGATGTTAGCTCAGGGCAAATCTTCCTCAACAACAAAAAAAACGAAAAGGAGATATTAACATCTGTATTTGTAGAGCATTGGAAGAATAAAATGAATTAGTGCAAGTAGTTACCTAACAAAGTACCCAGTAGCTAGGAGATGCTCAAAAAAATCTTATTTACTTTCTTACTCAAATGTTGGTGTTTTCTACTGTTTTCAAGCATTTTTCTGCTACTCATGAACCAAGGAAAATACACAAGTAATAGAAGACTGATTAAATATCAGCATCTTATAGTTCCATTTATGGTAACAATTTTGAACATCTAAAACTAAATTCATTTCCAGGAAAAATGGCAGCATAGACACAGGCTTTCAAAACCTGCCTCCCAAAACCAAACAAATAACACAAAGTCAAAACAGTGAAGACGACGTCACCAGGTCTGCAACTAACCGGAGAACCCAACCTTCTACTACAAATCTCAAGAAGAGGCCAAAAGGTAAAACCACTTGAACGAAATCAAAAGAATCAGCACATTACTTTATCTCCGTTAATGCTAGCAACAGCTCACCAAGGTAAATTTTATTATTATCATTCTCTTATAGAAGATGCACAGCAGTTAACAACGTACCCAAAGTCCTACTGCTAGGAAGGAGTAAAGCTCGAACTCAACCCTCAGCAGCCCAACTCAGAGCACGTGCATTTGATGACTACATTATGCAAGCAGAAATTAGTTAGAAAATATAGTGAAATAAAACCCCATTCACACAGAATAGGCACACACGTACCTGTGGATTCACACCAGGCTGACTAGATACTGGTCTAAGGCAAAAAGGCTAGCTGCACCCCTACTCATTGGTGGTGATGCGTCTTCTGATAGACTGTAGTCCTGGCCAGGATCAGCTCACGACACTGCCTGGACTGGGTGCTATAAAGTGGATGTGTGAAGGTTCCTCAAGACCGCCCCAGGTTTGCTGATTTGCTAGAAGACCTCATAGGACTCAGCGTATAGCTGTACTCACAGCTGAGATTTATTACAACGAAAGGATCCAAAGCAAAATCAGCAAAGGGAAAAGGTGCGTGGGAGAAGTTCAGGTAAAACCAGGTGCAAGATTCCAAGGGACCCCCCTCCTAGTGAAATCGCACAGGCCATGCTTAATCCTCCAGCAGCAAGTTGTGACAATAAATGGGAAGCGTTATCTACCAGAGTAGCTCATTAGAGACCCTGTCAACAGGTTTTATTGGGGTCCGGTGTATGGGCATCCTCTGACTAGCATGATCCAAAATTCTAGCCTCCCAGAAGGCAGGCAGGCATTAAGCACAAACACAGTCTTTGCATATTTGAGGCACAGCGAGCCACCATTATTACTTAGGGAAAGTTTTATATCAGTACAGGGGACTATTTACTACCCAAATTCCCAGAGAACAGCAAAAGGGTCAAGCTTGCAAGCAGGTTCTTCTAAGCTTGGCAATCTCCAGCCTGCTCTACTTTTTTGTAGCACCGTGAACATGAAGCATTCAGCTGCCTTGAGTTTCCCTCTATGATTTGAGATCAATTAACCATATAACAGTCTACAATTCTACAGTTATAATTTTCTTATAGTTTGGATTTCTTTACCTTTCTCTACTCCCACCTGCCCACTCACTCTACCCACTGAAATTTGTACTCATCAGAATTAGTTACTTCTGAAAAATGTCCCCTCTGAGTTGCCAACAACACATGGTCATAGTCTCTGGCACCCTAGAGAATCAAAGAGGGGAGAAGGCATCGTGCCCAATGGTGGCCAAGCTATGACTTCGTAGTCATTCAGTTGTCCTCTCCTCCACCCCATCCTGTGGCACCACACAAGACCGACCTATGAGTTCCAAATGTTTTGGATAAGTTCCTAGATGGCAAATAATAATGATCCACTAAAGTTCATGAAGTTCATCATTCAATCTATATGTATAACCATCAGTGATGTGCAAGGCATTGTATTAAAAGCAGTGAATGGATATGAAGCTGAATTCAGACGTACATCCTGCTCTGAAGAAGTATACAGTCTTCTTGTTAAGATACATCATCAAATAACTTCCATGTAAAATAGGAAAGTCAAGATGCGTCATTAAATAACTTTCACATAAAATAAGAAGTGATCAATTACATAAGCAAAGTTAGACACCGAGGCTGGGAATACAACAGTGAATGAAACAGACAAGGTCTCTACCCTCATTACCAGAGAAGGATCCATGAGAGGGGGCATCAGAGAAGGGACCTGGTCAATATCAGGATATGTCAACATGATGACACGATGTCAACATCATGGAAACAGGAGACACTGTTACAGTGCTATCGCCAAAGGAGCCTCATAAAGCTGGATGGGACAATTCCTGGTCCAGTGTGACATTTACGTTCTTAGTCACAGAATGCCACGCATAGTATTTGAAGTCTCAAAAAAAAAAATCCTTGTTCTACAAGGCTCTTTAACATTCCTTTGACAGCCTGGCAGCATGAAATTTGCCCAATCTTGTAGAGAAAAATGGACACAATTCAATATTGTAATGCTAAGGGTAAAATAGTCTCTTGTGTTTTATGTTTATTAGCTTACATTTTAGAAAATGCTAGAAATCTTTTCAGCATCCACTAATAAAATAAAGCAAGATTCATTTTAGAGAATGTTCATAATGGGTTTAGGATCAACAATAAAATTTGAAGAGTGATAAATTACAATAAACAAAAGAACGTGCTCCATCATTTTCTTTTAATTTGAGAAATTTAATCCTTCTGATTCTTTTTCTCCAGGCACGTGTTGTAAATCTTTTGATGGAAGCTATGCTTCCTATCTGACAGGACTTATTCTCATCATTAAGATGTATTTAGTTTTTCCTTCTGACCTTTGCTTTTTCACTTTAAATTCTTCTCTATTCCCTTTCTTCTTTTGCTCCTTCTCCCTCTATGCTAGCTTCTCTTAACCACTTGATCCATAATCAGGGCTCTGGCTTTTAAGATAAGGGGCATTTTTGTAACAAATTGTTTGGTCAGTTGGGGTCTGAGGCTGCTACAAGGCAGGTTTTTATTAGAAGTTTAAGAACACGGAGCAGCCTTTTGTTAGGATTTTTAAGAGCCAGCCCCAATGGCCTACCAGTTAAAGTTCAGCGTGCTCCACTTTGGCAGCCCAGTTCAGTTCCCAGGCACGGAACCACACCACTCATCTGTCAGTAGCCATGCTGTGGCAGCAGCTCATATAGAAGAATTTACAACTATACAAAACTATGTACTGGGACTTTGGGGGTCAGAGGGAGAAGAAAAAAAGGAGGAAGATTAGCAACAATCTTATTATTAGCTAACAATGTTAGCTTAGGATGAATCTTCCCCTGCCCAAAATAAAAATTAAGACTTTCAAGATCATTTTAAGGACCAATTTCATGCTGTAATCAAAAGACTGTCATTTCACTCTTAGAACAGCAGATGATTTACAATCTCTGTCCCCAGAGTCTGCTGAACTCAGATATGCGGCACTCAGGTGATGTTCCTCATTGCCCTTCAACTCTGTCCTAAACTGATAATACCAAATGCCCATCAGCTCAGCGTATCATAAGACTGCGTTTCTCTCCTCAACAGTCTGGAATAAAACTTCATTTCCGTAATTTTTCTCAGTATACTAGCTACCTTTTTGTGCATTCTATTTTTACTATTTCAATGTTTCTGAAAAAGCTATTTGCATCAGCAAGGAAGCAGCCCAAGACAAACATCTTTAAATAAGTTGAAGAAATTAGTCAAGTCAACTGAACACAGTGCTTTAAGCCAAAGTTGGATAGTAAATACCGTCTGCGTCTGTCCATGCATGCAGTCATACTTCACTCTCTATTTGGCGCTTTATTTATACATATGTTCCACTAACTGACTGACCTGTTCTGCACTCTATAGCATTTTTAAAATTTACAGCCTTCTTATTTTTCATGAAGATCTACAGTTTGGAGTCACCATTTACAACACAATAGATGACTTTTGCTCCTAAACTCATTATTTCTCTTGATAACAATTACTAGAACTCTGAGATAGTTTCAGGAGAGAGTTGCTTCTTGCTTTTATTTCTAAAAGCAGAAATCCTAGCAGATGCCTTTCCTATTCTTTTCATTCAAAATACAACCAAAAAGTCTTTTTTTCAGTTTTATTCTGTAATGGTATAGTTCACTGAATTCCAGATGAATGTTGTATTGTTTTCATTAAAACTCAATTCAGTTAAGCAGTGAAAAACCTACTCTGAGATGACACATGCCTTATAAAGCTATTTCAAAAACCGAAATAGGTACAAATTCTATTTTTCCTTTTATAAGTTAAAGTAGTGAGAAGCCATAACAGTTTTCTAAATTCAAAATCCAAAAGTGGTTTTGGTTTTTAACGAAATTAATGTCAACTGTTAATCTTGCCAATGCATTAGAGACCTTCATATAATTTTTTTAATCTCCATTTTCCTAATGTGTTTAGAAATATCTGCTTGTAGGTTTAGACACTTTGCCCTATGCAAATTCTAGAAAGATTTTCAGACAGTTGTGGAGGAGGAAGAAATTCTTTTTCCTACTACCCCGTAGGTTCTCCAGCTGTGGCCTGGTAAGTTAGACTGACAAAAGACAGACTAACAAGAGAAAAGCTTACAAACTTATTTATATTAATATGTGTTTATTTAATATAAGTGTTACTTGGCATAGGAACCTTCATAAGGAAATGAGGACCTGAAGAAGCAGTTAAACCTGAGTGTTTTCATACCAGGTTTGATGTAGAGTGGAAAGCCGTGGGAAAGTGTGATAGGACAAAAGGACATGAGCTCAGGATAGTAAACTGGGAGGAACTCAGCAGGCCTGAGCATTTGGATTCCTCTCAGTCTTCAAAGATAAAGATGCTCCTGTCCTCTGGGTGTAGGGAAGGTACATGAGGGTCTTATGACTTGCTTTAGGGGAAAGTCAGAAAATCCAGAAGTCAGCTTAATATTCTCAATACGTCAAGGTGCCATATTTTGGGGTGGCATGTTCTAATCCCCATCACTGTGAAGCTGGATATGCTTAAAGATTAAACAGCATGAGAGGCCTTAACTCGTTCAGAGTCCCAAAGAAGATGTGATGGCACATCAGTCCCTTGACTTATAAACTAAAAAAGATTAATACAGGTAATTTCTTAGAGGTTATTTCATCTTGGGTCAGAAATCTACTATAAAATTTTTAAGTATACATCAATATAAAAGATTGTAATGCCCACCAACTAGATTTCTGTATGGTGTCTATAACTGTTACCCAGTCAGGCCCACCACATAGAGCAAAGCAGGCTTTGCACCAGGCAGAGCAGGTGGATGGGGCCGGGGGGGGTCACGCTAACCATTCCATGAATCATATGCTCTGGAGTTGTGCAAGGCAATGAAGGGTCCTGTACCCAGCCCTCTATGAGATTTTATTTTTAATAGTGATAAAAATCTAAAGCACAATTTTAAGACAGTGTTGTCCTTTACCCAGAAGGCTTTTTCTGTGCTCCAACAGCACAATTATTGAAAAGATTTTATTAGGATGAGAAAATAAGAATGTGAGGCAAATAAAACTTTTATTAATTTCCTTACTTTATAAAATTTCAAGTACCACAGTCTCTCCCTTTATTAAGACAAAATTTGTTCCTGAAAATTAAATATTAACTAAATTTTGGTAAGCAAAGTCACATCTTAAATGTAGAGAGATTTCAACAAGAATTCAAGACCTTAATTCACTGAAGTCCATGTAAAGAAAATAAGTTTAAAAACCACGGAGAAGTAAAAAGTAACTTAATTGAGATTTTCATAGTAATACATGTTTTATTTGTCTCTGCCATGGGACTGTTAGCTTCTAATGGAGAAGTCATGTTTAACTTCGTACCCCTAACATCTAGCTTCTGGCAAAAAGCAGGTGCTCGAAAAAAAGCTGAATGAAAGAATGAATGGAATGAAAACAGATCAGTCACCTGCTTCCAGATTAAGGACAGAAAGTATAAAATCTTTTAAATATGTGTTTAGATATGGACGTCAATCTCATATTGTGGTCAGTTAATAAAGTACCAAGAAAAAGAATGAAGAAAAGGGGGAAAGACATCAAGACAGGAAAAAAGGGACAAGAAAAGCCAGAGGGAGCTAAGAGACAGACAGGGAAACAGGTGCGGCAGAAGACACAGTGAAAACAAATGGAGTGGGGTGGAGGCAAGAAATAGGCTGAAAATACAGAACACGGTAGAGTAATACAAAAAGTGGCAAAGAATAAGGGCAAAACCTGATAGATACAGGCGCATTTGTAGGTAAAGCTTTATAAATGCTATTCTGCAAGCTTCAGTTCAACACAGCCATGAATTTCACTGTTTAAACTTCTCTTTAGTCATCTTTGAAATGTGAATTAGCTGGTTACTTACTGTTCACAGTTTTGGGGGTTTTTTTCCTATTCTAAATTTTTCCGTAGTCAGAGCGGCAGTGGCTAGGACAAAAATATTCCACAGGTATTATTAATTCAGGCCAGACAGAGATCCCGTTCCTCAGCTCTATTCTGAGAATGTCTACCCATCTAAACACAAGGGAGTCCTTTCACAAAGTGAAGAACCCTTTTGTGATGTAAATAAATAACATATAATTTTATTATTACTTAAGTTGAAAAATTTTAATAGTATCTACCATAGTCCTGGGCAGATGGTATATAATCAAAATGATCCTTCTAAATTCAGCTTTTTAGGTCTGTTTTTTTTAAGTAAGGAATAACATTAATCTCATGAGAAGGGTATTTCGAAAGCTGGCGTTCTGATGTTCAAATCTATTTCTATAATCAATTAACTACACATATTTCCAACTTGTGTGATACCATTTTTATTGTCCTTTTTGCTCTGCCTTGACTTAATTGACAATATCTTATTTGAATATCCTGAGTTAAAGGACAGCTCTGGAAACCCCACCAACCATAAACAGCTATTAATCCAGCTGAGGGCCATCCATCAGGGCATTGCCAATCTCTCTCAGAATGGCGCTGTCACTTTCACGGCATGCCTGGGCTTTGTTTTCTTTGAAAAGATTTGAAATAATAAAAACTCATGGTCATGGCTATAAGCAATGAGACACACAAGAGGCCCTGTTTCCAAACCTCTGGTAACGTCAGAAATAACAGATTATCCAGGGTGAACTTCCAAGGGGCAGAGCAACTTCCGAAGGCAACAGCGTTAAAAAAAATATCCTGTGTTACCACCTGCCGTCATACAATAGCTGAAGACAAGAGGCTCAGTCCAGAAAAGGAATCTATGTCCCTTCTTCCCACCTTCTTCTCTGTCCTTCCTCCTTTTGTCTTCCTTTCTAATTTTTCTAGGATATAACGAAGAACCAACCGTAAACATACAAGTAGCTTTATAGAAGAGATATACTTCACTTTCCACAAGAAAACGCTTCCTCATAATTTGCATGAACCTATTAGTTTTGTAACAAATGGTCATCCTTCTCATCAATTTATCATTTTTGAGATGCTTAATCTTCATTTCTGATTGGTTATTAATTTCAGCTTTTGGTTTCTCTTCCCTCCTAAAACCAGACCAAAAAAGAAATTCTGGAAATAAACTTTTAAATCCTTGGGGAGGTCACCATTTAAATAACTTCTCTGGTCACTTCCTATTTAATGCAAATATGTCTCTGGAGCTTTGGGACTTTATATATTAAGTTTCCTCCATGTGAAGAGTCACACCTAGTGTAATTAAGCTGGAGTAGCATTAGAAAAGCAATGTGACATAGTTTATACTGGAAGATCCTCGCATAAAACACCACCCTCTAACATCAATACACCTATTCATAACGGGCAGTGCAATAAGTATGTCTGAGGAGAGGGCGTAGCAATGGAAATGCCAGTGACTAAATTAAGAAGATTAATACTAATTGTCTCTGAAAAACCACACAGGACAAACAAAGGAGTCTTAGGAAGAAAGGTGTTGGGACAGAATCTGCAATCTAGGAAAACGGGAAATGAGACAAGCGATTAATGCAATAGTTCAAGAGTACAAGGTGGGGAATGATAATGAGGCGAGTTAAACTGCAAGGCAAATGCCTGAAAAAATAGCACTTTTCAAAAAAATGGCATGAAAGTGCTGGGAGAGAGAAAACGATTTCAGGTCCTTCTTACAATCAACTCAACATAACTAGGCTTACATGGATTATATAAACTTTAAGCTTTGATTAGTGAAAATAAGCAGGATTTTCTTGCCATTGTTTGCGTCCAGATGTGTTTTGATCAGTTGATGGGAGAAAGCTCTGGGACGAGAAAATGGTGGCCTGTTTTACAAGGAGTGAACCAGGCATGGGGTGAAGAGTCGGAAATGGAGGCTTTGCTGCTTATGGGCCGTTACGACCTGAGAGCAGTACCTCAGTAGCTCTGGTTCCCATTTGCTCCTCTCTAACATGAGGGGATGCTGTGTAAGATTCCTTTTCTCTCATAGTCAGAAGTAGCTGAGGGTTACAAGGCACTATTACGGTTTTACTCGTTCGATATAATCCTTGTACCACTTCTATAATCTACTCCCTGCTTTCATTAGCCCAGATCCTAGAGTCCTGCCTCAGACTCTGTCAAACACGTGTGGCCTGTGTGTAGCAAACAATCCTTCCATTATAAGAGGGAGAGTCTGTACAACTAAATGTTATCAGTGTGTGTACACTGTAGTTTTTCAGAAAAATGTTTCACACTAATCAATTAATATTTTCATCACTATTGATTCATTTTTCAGGAACAAGAAGTCTACATGACACTCAAAAAGAAAAATTAAAAGGGCTTAGGAAAAGAAGGATGGAAAAGGCATTTTACAACTTATCGAAGTGGGAAATAAAGATCTCAGTTTTCAAAAACAAGTCTGTGAACAAAAAAGTTATAAGAGGGCTTTTATGAAAAAGAAATAGCCAACAGCAAAATCGATCCTCATGTACAGTAAGAAACATGTATTTTGACTACCATTTCTTAATCGATCCCTACTCCATCCGTGTGATAATCCTTCCATTCTGTTCAGCCAAAGATGAGACTGTGCTCTAAGAAACCAGTCGTTTTAAGCTAGTTTAAATAGTCATAATCAGTGATTGGCAAAGCGATCTAAATATACTGACCCTCTGAAAACAAGACAGAAATACTCCCCAGTGTGCTCACTGACTCTAATATAAATACATCCACTGGTCTCCCTGAAGTGGGCCTTTCATAGTGCCTAGCATAATAAATTTAATTCTAGCTCTAAAAAACATGGTATATAATTCCCAACCTGCGAAGACCCCATTTTAGCATGCTACTGAGACTTCTTTCTGATCTGGCTAGACTCACACAGAAAACTGTAGAAAATGACTATCTCAGCTTGTCAAAAATATTCTGTCTTCTGTATCCATCTAATATGATAGAATAATTCTTCTTTGGTTGTCATGGCCACTGTAATATCGGAATTGGGAGAGTCTTGTAAAAATTAAAATTCATGAGTCAGTACATTTACATTCCATTAGTTACCCAGTCTATATATCTCATTCAAACCTAAAACTCCTCTCTCTTCTCACTCTCATCTGATGACCTTGCTTACTGTTTCACTGAGAAAGAGAAGCAGTAAAACCTTGAACTTCCACACGCTCTCACTACTACGCTGGCCTACCTGCATCCACGCCCCGAGTACTCTGCTGTTGTCCCACAACCACGGATTAACTGTTTGTTCTGGAGTCACACTCGCTTACAAAAAGATTCTGCTCCTGCAACTCTCCCCTTTCTCCTCTTAATCGTTAATTTTCTCAACTCTACAGGATCATTTTCATTAACATCAAAACATTCTATAATAGCAGCCATCTTATAAATTACCTTCCCTTATCTTCTATTTCCTCATTTCTCTGCTCTATTTTACAGTAAAAATCCATATTTTTAGCAAAATTGCCGTATTTTACCCACATAATGACTTAGGAATTCAATTTGCTTAATTTATATGATAGAATTTTCCCCTTTTCTTACTAGCATTCCTATAGACACAACCTGAGATCTGACAATCAAGCTCTCTCCTTCAATCAAGATTCTCTCTCGTTCACCAGTGACCAAGGCATTTCAATCACAATTTAAATAACAATGCTGTTGATATATACAAGGCAGCACAAAATCCAGCTGCATCCTTGAGAATTGTACTGATTCCACAGCAGCACTATCAGCAAAAACTGATTTCTGCACGAACTTGAGCAGATATGTTTTAAATGACTCCTAAGAAATAAGAATTAAAGGGTATGTTTGCATTAGCCCTGATTACCATTAGGATGCTAATATCTATTACTAATATTTCTTGATATGATGTTGAAAATAAACCATCCCAATATAATCATATATATTACATAAATATATAATCATTTTATGTAATATATTTAAATATTTCATATAAAAATATGTATTTTGGGGCCAGCCCTGTGGCCAAGTGGTTAAGTTCACGCACTCCAGGCGAACCAGGGTTTCGGCGGCCCAGGGTTTCGCCAGTTTGGATCCTGGGCACAGACATGGCACCTCTCATCAAGCCAAGCCATGCTGATGTGGCATCCCACATGCCACAACTAGAAGGACCCACAACTAAAATACACAACTATATACTGGGGTGATTTGAGGAGAGAAAGCAAAAAGAGAAAAAGAAGATTGGCAACAGTTATTAGCTCAGGTGCCCATCTTTAAAAAAAATATGTCTTTTAATCATAAGATAAAAGACAACCATTAATTAATTTGACCTTATAAAATATGAACAGCATTAATTATACAGGGAAAAGGAACCGTTCAAGAATCTCACACTCAGTTAATACTCAGTAAAAATCACTGTCTAATCAGAAGAACAAGAAGGAGGATTGTGCAGTTTCTTTTCCTACACAAGTATAATGAACAATTATAATCTTGGTTTAGAAAAATCACAAATCATTCAGTCAGATGTAAGTACTAACTGAAATTATATTCTTCCTTTGGCCAATAATGTCTTCATTGTGAACTACAGAGGTAGGACAATATGATTGTCCTGTTGCACACAGAATTTTATGGCTATTCTCTAATCTAAAAGAGATTTCTTGTTAAAATTTGATTATAAACATAAACAAGGTAAAAATATCATTATATAAGAAGCATATACATACTCATTAAAGATTATGTGTATACTGGCTATAAAATAACTGTATTTCCTAAATCAGAGACAGACAAATATCATATGATTTCACTTATATGTGGAAGATAAACACGTGGATATGGAGAACAGACTGGTGGTTACTAGAGTGGAGGATGGGGGGAGGGGGAAGGGGGCACAGGCGCACACATGTATGGTGATAGATGAATACTAGACTATTGGTGGTGAACATGATGCAGTCTACTCAGAAACTGAAATATAATAATGCACACCTGAAATTTACACAGTTATAAGCCAATATGACCACAATAAAATAATTTTTTTAATGCTTAACCTAAACCTTTGCATCTAATTTCCAGTTTATAGGAAATATAAGAATTAGAGGAACAAGTTAAATGAACCACTTGGAAGCTAATAGACAAATCCCAAAGGTAGGACATTCTCTCACATGAGTGGCCCGATCTCTTCAATAAGTCAATGTCACAGAAGACTCCTAAAAGACACAAAAACCAAATGCACAGTGTGGACTTTGACTGGATCCTGATGAGCAAACTAGCAGCAAAAGACATTGGGTGAAGGGGTAATTGGAGAAACATGAATATGAACTGGGTATTGGACGTTATACGGAATTGTTAATGTTATTATGATAATACACTTAGGAAAAATATCCTTAATTTAAAATATATGTGTGTATGTCCAAACATAGTTTCTGTAGAGTTGGACTGAATCTATGTCCTGAGCTACAAAAATGAGGGGAAGTACCAACTAGAGGCAGCACTGGGCTGTAGGCATTCGGTCCCTGGATCTGAACCCAGAGAAGCTGATACCGAGCAGTCACTGTTAGGACAATATAACATATTGGCAAATGTTGCATAAGCCTTAGTTTTTTAAATTAACTTTAACCCTTGATTATTTCCAGAACTGCATTTAGTAGTCACCTAGTTCAACCAGATCACTTTGCAAATCAGCAAACTGAAATCCAGAACTGTTACAGGATTGTCCCAAGGTTACCCAGCAGTAATGAGAGAGCTGGGCTGGCACCCAAGTTCCTCACTCTGTCTCCGAAGTCATTAATTTCACTCACTTTAGAGAAACGTGCTAGATATAATGGTATTTTTAAATGTGCAAAATTATTGTTCTAAGTGTTTAAAATAATTTTGAGTTCTGAAAATTATGATACATCTTTTCTTTATAAGCCAAAAGTGCTACAAAATATAAGCATGCTTTTACAATACATTTCCTAAACTGTAACATTTTCAAAAGAGTATAAAGTGTGATGTTCATAAAGTCTAATTTATGTCTCTTGAAATGTGTTTAATTGGCAATAAGCCTTTTCAAGACAGAGAAATTACAGTCCCTTTCCACTAAAGCCTCATTAAATTACTTATCTGTGTCTTTAATGCAAACATTCATTTTTTTGCATAAAAAATAATCTATTGAAGAGGGACATATTTTTTTTTACCAAGTACAGTTTGAATATGGTTGATTTTTAAAATCTTATTCTAGCATGGTAGAATCTTAGCTGAATCAGAGGAACAGAATGCAAGCTAAATGTGAGAAATAAAGAACGGACTTGATATTTATTGAGTGACTATTTACCAAGTTTTATGTTAGATACTTCGAATACTTTAATTCACTTTCACTGTATTGCAGATAAATTGATTCCACACATCTAGTTTGACTCTTCCACTAAATCCCTTTAAAACAATAAAGAGATTTTGTGAAAAATTAAACACAAAAAACCACAAGAAAGAATAGGAAGAAAGACGACAACAAGGAAATTGTGGAAGATGAAAAGCAATTGATTAATTATTAAATAATTTAGCAGACCTGAAAAAAACTAAGTCCAAAGGCCAGCAGTGGAGAAAACTGAGAACAGACAGGAATTACAATACGGGATCCCCAACAGGCTCAGAAACTGGTATCGCTAGGTACATCTGGATGCGGCTAAAAGGAGTAAGGAGAACCGGTTGCAAGTGTGTTTAAGAAGCAGCCAGATGCTCAGCTTTATTCCCACTCTCCTCAGCTGGGAAACCTCCCCTCCCCAGTCCTGACAAAGATTGGAGGTTTATCCTCTGGGGAAGCTTAACAAGTCTCTGGACTGAGAGACACTCAGAGAATTAAATAGATCTCTTAGAAAATAAAGAATGACAGGAGAAATAAAAATCTAAATAGCAGTGACGCGTGATAAAGGAAGTTGAGAAATCTGTTAGAAAGGAGAGCAAAAAAAGGAAAACAACAGACAAAGATATGCAAAATATGAAAGACTCAGCCCAGGGTTCCAATTTCTGAATAATAGGAGTTCCAGAAAGAAAGGGAAGAAATCATCAAAGGAGTAATTCAAGAAATTTACTTTCAAAGAAGCACCTGAGCTTGTAGAATTAAAAAGTCTGCTCACTGAGAGTTTAGCAAAACGGATAAAAATAGACCCACATCAAGACATACCATTATGAAACTTCCTAATATTGGAATAAAAAGACTCTACAGGCTTCTCCAGAGGGGGGAAGAAAATCATTCAGACAAAAGATCAGGGGCCATGACGGCTTCGGCTTCTCAATAGCAACCCCGAAAGCTACACATTCTGCAAAGGAGATGTGGACATTTGTGAACAGGTAGCGTGTGAAATAGCATTTACATAGGCATACGAAGAAACATGTGGAATACTGATCTTATCAAAATTATGTATAACTATATTGGGTGGATTGAACAATAGAAGGGATGTCACTGAGGTTTGTGAGGGGAGGGGATAAAAAAGCTATCTTCATAATTCATGGTATAAAATCAATAGATAATACTTAAAACTAAAACCAAGAAGTAGCAATATAATTATATTATTTATCATTTACCTGAAGGTAATTAGCAAATAATCAGCTTAAAGATGTGAAAGTGGGGGGCCGGCCCCAGGGCCGAGTGGTTAAGTTTGTGCACTGGGCTTCAGCGGCCCAGGGTCTCGCCGGTTTGGATCCTGGGCGCGGACATGGCACCGCTCATCAGGCCACGCTGAGGCGGCGTCCCACATGCCACAACTAGAAGGACCCACAACTAGAATACACAACTATGTACTGGGGGAGTTTTGTGGAGAAGAAGAAGAAAAAAAAAGATTGGCAACAGACGTTAGTTGAGGGCGAATCTTTAGGGTAAAAAAGAGGTGAAAGTGGTTGCCTGTGGAAAGACCAAATTAGGGGAGGTGTGGGAGTAGAGGAGACAGGCAGACTTCTTTTCATAATAAAACTTGTAAGTCTACTAGATTTGTTAAACATGTGTATGTATACCCTGGCTAAAATTTAAAACTTAAATGTACCACATAAACCCCCTAAACACGGTCACACCACATAACAGGTGTGAATTTCTATAAAAGGGGATCCCCAGCCCCTCTATGGAGGCAGAGTGTTTATCAGCTTGTTTCTCTGGATCTGAATATTGACAGGCACCAGATCGTTCTCTTCTACATGATATGTTCTCTGCGTTGCCCTATATTCTAGTGTGCCCAGGAGAGTCCTATTTTACACCTGTTGTGCAGGCTAATTATTAAAAGTACTTCTTTTTACTTTCAAAATTGTCCTGATTAGACTAAATTATTTGGTCAGCTTAATAACACTCTCACACCTCCATACATTTGTACTTGTATCCTCCACACCTTGACTTCCCTCTCCCAAATGTCTTCCTGGGGAAAAAAAATTCCTTCACATTTCTGTTCAAGTTCTCCTCGTAAAGATTTCCTTGAACTAAAGATGTCTCCTCGCACCCCTTGTTACACTGCATGTACAACTTCATTATAGCAATTATCTCATTATATCGCAGCTGTTTACGTGCTCATCTTCGACAAGAACATGAGTTCCTGCGGGATCGCTCTCTCTCCATCTTTAATTGTCCAGCACTGAACACAGGGGCTACGCAGAGTAATCCACCCAATTCTTACTGAATCAATGAACTTGACACATTACATAAAATTCAATTGTGAGATATTTGTATTCTTGCAAGTCTTATCATTATAAAGGATACTGACAACTCAATTGTGATAAGATTTATCCCAACCATAAAAAAAATCCAGGCATAATTCCATTCCCATATTCAAGCTAAAGGATGATAGTTTGTGATTACAAATTATTAGGTGAGTTTGAACAACTCTATCATTACATATGCTTAAACATGTAACCTATCACATGTGTGTCTATTTCAGCAACTAAGATAAATTCATAATGTAATTTAGCGCTATACATAGATGAATATAGCAAGCAGAGAGCAATTAGATGTTTTCAATTTAATAATGAAATATATGAATATCTTTTCAACTCTTTTCTTACAAACTGAATTCACATTTTTATCTTGTCTGATTTCAAGTGAGGGTGAATTGTGGTTGGAATTTTTAAGGGGAGTTAGACTGACAGGATTGAAGGCACACGAAAATCTTCCTTTTTTAAAATTCTAAATGACTGTCTTTATTGGACTAATCACAGTTCTTAAACTTTTATGCCCATGAGAATCATATGAAGAGGTTGGGGGGAAAAAAAGATTCCCAGGGCTTGATCAGGCCCATGAATCTGTATTTTAAAAGATTCATAACTCCTAATTGATTTTTATTTTTCAAATCATACCACCCAATGGATTTTCAAGTAGATGACTGTGAGATTGAACTGAGAGAAACACTGGAGGCTGAGGGGACCCCTTAAAAGCAAAGACATGGCATCAGGTCTACTATAATCAATTGTTATTTATTACCAAGTTCCCGGTTATCTCTGTTATAGAGATAAATAAATAGAGGAACAACGAACACTATTGTTAAGTCCAAAACTGGGATGAGTCTGAGATTTTGTCTCATTTATGTATGTATATAGGTATGTGTGTCTGTGTGTCTTATATATTATACCTCACAGGTAAATATATATTTATTATATAGTACATATTACTTATATATTCTGTATTTTATGTTATATACATACATATTTTTACATCTGGGGAGGATAAAAGCAGGTTGAATTATCTGGGAATTCAGTAGGACAGATACTTAGACGTGAAACTAAGTTGCCTAAGGAAATTTAAAATTGTAAGCTTTCTTGCAAGAACTGTAAGTGAACTAAGAGTACACATGAACTGGGAATACATGAACCATGATTCATACCTCACATACAGCTATGACACTAAAAGTGCAGCTAAAGAAATACCTCCTTTAAAAATTAAAACATCTACTTGGGGAAGAAAGGCTCTTGGAATGAGAGGCGCACCCACACAGGTCCTTCTTGTCTTTTCATTTGAGGCCAGGTGGCAGGAGCACCCAGGCCGAGTGTCTGCCTCTGTTCTCAGAGAGACATGATCTGCCCACAGATACACAGCCTGTGCCAACCCTCTCTAAGGCATAAAAGCTGGGAATGGCAGAGAAAACTCAAGCCCACCAAAGTGAATAATCAATCTACTCTTTCAAATAATAAATATGAATAAGAATTATCAGTTATTTTTAAAACTATCAACACAAAAGAGAAACATCAAAATGAACAGAGAACACCTGATTCAGGAGGAAACCAGATAGCTCCTGTAAGAAAAGAAAAGAGAACTTTAAAATAATTTTCCATAATGTTCTAAGAAAGATTCAAGAATATGTCCATTTATAAACTAGAACAAACTAAGATGCAAAAAGGGAATAACAGAATAAGTAAGAGCTCATGAAAATTAAGAATATAATTACCAAAATTAAGGAAAACAATTAGTTGAGATGGAAAAAAGAAGGAAGTCTCCCAAAATGTAAAGCAATAAAACCAGGAGGTGAAAAATATTTTTAAAAAGTCAAGAATGAGGTATAAATCCAAGAGGTCCAACATCCATCTAAGGAGTGTCCTTAATGACAGAACAAAGACAATGAGGAGAGAAACAATCAAACAGAGGAAAATCCCGGGAGTCTAAGACATGACTCGTCAGATAAGGGGTTCAGCAAAAATGAAAACTGACCCATGAACACACCCTCATGAAACGTCAGAACATCTCAATGGGCGCTCCTTCCCATTCTTCCCTGGATTCTCTTCTCCTTGATCTCTAAATTGTGTGGACTCAAGGGCTCATTATTCTCACGCTCTCTGTCTCTTCTATATTTCACTCATTTGCTAAATGATCTCATCTAGACTCATCACTTTGAACGTCATCTATATACTGATAACCCCAATTTTATCTCTCCATCTCCAACTTCTCCTTGAAACTCCACATAGAAAATTGATTTCCTTTTTGCAATCTAACATACGTTTCAAATGTAATATGTCTAAAATAGAATTTTTATCTCAGTCCCAACTCCAAATCGTTCATCTCCTAATCTTCCCCATCTCAGTAAATAGCCACACCATTAATCCAGTTGCTCGGCCCATAAAATCATGAGTCATGCTTATCTCCTCTCTTCCTCGTGCCTTGCATCCAAGCCACCTGCAAGGCCAACACCAAGCAGGGATTTATAAGAAAGGTGTGTCCAAGAAGAATATTAATTCCCTAAGACTATGATGAGGTCACATTCTCTCCCACTCCTCACAACCCTGTTTGTATTAATTATATCTCCTAGTCAAAGCAACACAATTTTTAAGAACATGAGAATGCATCCCTTACTGTGGTACAAACGCTGCATGGTCTACAATAAATAATATTTACATAATATTTTAAAAGTTGGATATTGGCTTTAAACTTTAAATCATCAAAGTATGAAAGACATTTATATTTGCCAAATTAAATGTAAGTTCTATAAACCCTGAAAATGTAAAAGTAATGAAAAACAGGAGTTAGTAGGCGGAAGTAGATGTTGAGGAAAGTATAGGGGCAAGAAATCTCTGATCTTACACAGTAGGAAATCAAGAGACACTGTCAAAAATTTAGGAGTCAAGAAATAGAATTTTTATGAAGTTAAATAACAAAATATTTTCTTAAAATGAGCCTGGTAGGGACTGGGTGGGGAGAGAAGACAAGCACAAGTGAGCTAAATTTCTCTAATGTCATAGAGGAGAATCAATAGCTATTTTTAAATTGAAACATTAACAAATAAAGTATATGCAGATTATTTAAGACCTAGATTTAACCTCCAGAAAAACTAACCATAAAACGGTTGTAAACAATTACTTCTCATGAGCAGGAATGAAGAAAAGTGTATTGAACCTTACTTTTCATTTAGCATCCCCTTCAGTGTTTGAATTTTTATTATAGCATATATGCTGGCATAATAATTAAATGAACAAATAAAAATAAATATATTAAGAAGAGAGCAAGTAATCAATCCAATCTAGTTTTATATCTAGATTTTCACATATGTTTACTTGAATATGATTTTATAAAGAGACATCAATTTTTGTTTCATTGTTGGTCAGTAGCATAAAAGATAGAAATGCTGAGCTAAGATATTTTAGTCCAATCTTTATTTTTAATCCACTATGTAAGCACACAGATTGGTAAACTACTGTCGGGTCAAAATATGTTGATGCTAGAGTATGTATTTAATAAAAGAATTCTATAAAAAGGATCCTTCACATCGAGAACCAGAAAGACTCACGCAGTGATGCACCATAATTTATCTCCTCAAAGAACTGCAGGCCTCTGTCCCGACCAAAGGGAGACACTGGCGTTCTGAGCACAGTAAATACTTCCATTGTCCTAACACTACCTCTCGTCCTACTTCCAGGCTTATAAACATGGCACTATTTTTACCTTGAATAATGCATGGCTTGGTGGCCTGCAATATTAAAATAGAAGTCTGTCGTGTGCTTCATCTCATTGGTGTGCCCGGTGGCCTCGATCCAGTGTCCTATTGGGAGACAATAAACGCCATCCACCAAGTTGTTTTCATTATAAGTGCAGCAACGGTCGTGGTGAGGCCCATTGCCTAAGAACCAGAAGAAATGACAAACAGAGCAATTAAATCAATGCTTTGCTTAACAGCCACAAAGTAGCTGATGCAAAATTAATAGTAAGATGAAAGTAAATACAAAGTTGCTTAATCTCCACATTTCAGTATAAACAAAAATAGACTAGAGGGAGAGGGAAAACAGTCGAAATTTCTAAAGAGTTACTTATGAATTTCAGAGTTCTGTGCTCCCTTTGCATACATGGGTATTTCCAAAAGTGTATTAGCTTTCAGAATTTCAGGGTACTTCCCTGTCCAAAGATCCCATTGTGAGTCATTTCACAGCCTGATTAGCTGCTGAAAAGGATTTTTAAAGCCATAATGTCCCTGTATTACAGTTTTATCTCTCTGGTATGCAAATTCATGATTAAAATCAGTAACAAAGTGTATTAATATCAGCTCAAACAATAAATAAATTTAAAAGATTAAATACATTAATAATTAAACAAATGATCACATCCAATCTAGCATATAAATCAGTGGTTAGTATTATCTTCAGATGGGGAAACTAAGCATCACAGAGATGAACTAGCTTGCCTAAGGTCATGGAACTAGCAGGCGCAGAGCTGGCAGTAATCTGATGCACCTAGTTCCCACCTTTCAGGCACCTGAGACTTCCTGCTGTTTTCTGCCCACTTCACAAGCAGCAGAACACACCATCCTCCTTCCAGAGAGAGGAGCAAAGAGGCAGAGACGGAAGATCATGTCTCTGAAAATAATATTTGCCTACGTCACAAGTCTGCCCAGTATCAACTACACTAGGAAACAGATCCTTTATTTCCATGAAAATGGTAATTCACACATTATTTTCATTAGCCCTTCTTATGTGACCACGCCATTCTAAATCATTCCTTTAACTACCTAATTTCCATTTAATGGTCATTAATAAGAAGAACATATAAGCAAAATAAAAATAAGAATAAGTCAGATTTGCTATGAATATGAAATTTGGACTCATTTGTCCCTTGCTCTGTCTTACAAAATATTTTACGTAAAGTTATTTGGCATAAAATCTCAAAAAAAATCCTTGAGTCATTGGGCGATTCTTTAGGATAGAACTCCCTGCCCTCAGATAGAACGTACAGGTTGGCTCCCTTAATAAAACATCACTGATCTTCCTAGTTCAGACTCCTCTTTTCTCTTGACGCTACAAGGCACTGCACCAACTGCTCTATTAACATCGATATTTAATAGATGAAACTATACTAGCAATCTCACTTCTAGAAACATATCCAAAAGAAATATAAGAACAGTAAAGATACATAGAGATACACGTGTGTAGCAATACTATTTTAAAAGCAAATACTATAAACTATAAAAATTTATCTATTCATTCTTCCACGAATATTTATTGAATGCCAACTAGACGACAGGCTCTGTGTTAAGTATATTAGGGATTTAGGTATCTACCATAAGAGCAACAAAAAAAATTGAAACATTTTAAGCAGGCAGGTGACATGACCAAATTTTTATGTTGAAAATATCTCTCTGGCTGCAGAGGAAAAAGTTAATTCAAGCACAATGAGATTAGAAGGAGAAAGTCCATTTAGGAAACTACTGCATTAGCCCAAGTAGAAGATAATGAAAACCTGGAAGCAGAAATGGAAAGGAGCGGTCAGATTCAGGAGGGGAAAGCCACGCGACTTGGTGATTAACTGGATACGGGAGGTGAAAGAGAAAGGAAATCAATAGTGACTCCTAGGCTTCTGGTAAATATAACTCAATATATAGCGGTACCATTCACTGAGATGTGAACTCTGGAAGAGGTTAGAAGAGAAGATCATCAGTGTGGTTTTGGTATGTTGGGTGTGGAGCGCTGTTTAGATACAGAAGGAGAAATCTAGTAGAGAGTTGGAGTTATTGGTTTGACACTCAGACCAGAAATATGAACTAGAAAAATAAATTATGAGTCATCCAAGAGTAAATGGTAATTGAGACAAGGATATAGATGAGTCACAAAGAAAAACAATATTGATTGAGAGGAAAAAGTTTCTAGAACCAAGTCTAAAGGTCTCCCAACATTTAACAGCTGCATAGAGAAGGATGAGCTTACAAAGGCTGCATAGAAAAGGAGGGGCTGGAGAGGAAAACTAGGAGTGAGAAACTGAGGCGGGGAAGATGAGCGAAAGTGTAAACAGAGGCTAAAACCCTGATGTATGCAGCTCTGACTGCTGACAGTATTCCACCAGGAGAATGGATTTGGGAGGGGAACTATTTTACTCTAAACTTCTGAAGTCATAGAATTTGTTCCAAAGAGAAGGTATTACCTTTTAGTTTAATAAAAGAATAATATCTATGGCTCCCACAGTTCAATACAATGGACTTACAACAATTCAAATGTTATAACTTAATCGAATATAATTACTGAGGAGCTCAAATATACATAAATTACAATGTGCAAGAAAAATTATGTATAGAACATCAATTTCCTAAGAATCCTTCATTACTAGAATTGGTTTTTTTGAATTATTCATTTTTAAACATACAGGTCCTAGGAGAAGTAACAAAACACAATTCTCTCTCTCCTGGAGGTGTCAGTAGAGGCATAGTGGAGAGCTGGAACTCTCACCCACTCAGTACTAAGAAGGAGTCCAGTCCCTTCAGCTGTCAATGGAGACTGAGTGAGAAACCTGGATAAGGAGGTGTCATCCCCATCTTTTGCTGGAACAGTGTCAGGGCAACCCAGTTAAACCAGAAGGTTTGAATAAGATCCAGAGTCTCATTATACAATATTCAAAATGTCCACCTTTCAATGGAAATTCACTCATTATACCAAGAATCACAAAGATCTCAAAATGAATGAAAAAAGAATGCTTGAAAGATATCAACATCAACATGACAGACTTTAGAACTATGTGACAAAGATTTTAAGCTTCAACAGCCCATTAGAATACATTTGAAACCAAAGAACCGTCAGAAAGCCTCAGCAAAGAAATAGAAGCTGTAAAGAAGAATCAAATGGAAATTTCAGAACTGAAAAATATAACAATTGAAACAATAAGCTCACTCGATAGGCTCAAGAGCAGAAGGGAGGGGACAGAGGAAAGAATCAGCAAGACACAGATGGAACAGTAGAAATGACCCGACTCAGCAACAGAGAAAACATAGACTGAAAAAAGAACAGAGCCTTAGGGACCCGTGGGACTATGGCAAAAAATCTAACATTCATGTAATTGGAGTCCTGGAAGGAGAGGAGAAAGAAAGTGTTGCTGAAAAATATTTGAGGAAATAATGCCTAAAAACTTTCCAAATTTGCCAATAAGCCTAAACCTACAAGTGCAAGAAGCAACACAAGATAAACACAAAGAAATCCACACCACAACCATCATAATTAAATTTCTGAAAACTAAAGACAAAAAAATAGCCAGAGAAAAATATTTAGGAGAAACAGCAATTCTAATGTCCGTAGCTTTCTCGAAAGAATGGCTAACAGAAGACACCTAAACAGAAAGAAAATCCTTGAACATCGGGTGGAGAAACTGGATCACTCCTACACTGCTGATGGCAATGAGAAATGGTACAATCATTCTGGGAAAAAGTTTGGCAGTTTCTTTAAAAAACTTAATCTTGTGGGTACCATACAACTCAACTATACTCCTGGCATTTATCACAGAGAAACTAAACTTCTATTCACACAAAAACCTGTAGAAGAATTGTTACAGCAGCTTTATTCGTTATAGTCCAAACCTAGAAACAACCCAGATGTCCTCAGTGGGTGAACGGTTTAACAAACTGTGGTACAGCCATACCAGGATTTAGCCATAAAAAGAAATGACTTATGGATACAGGCAACAACCTAGGTGAATCTCCATAGAATTATGTTAAGCGAAAAGCCGCCAATCCCCCAAAAAAATTCTTGAAGTGAAAAAATTTACACAGCTAGAGAAGAGGTCAGTGGTTGTAGAGGTTAGGGGGCTGGGGGAAGAGGAAAGTGGGTGTGATTCTAAAAAAACAACATGGGAGATCCTTGTGGTGACGAAACGTTACCAGTGAGGGAAATCATGATAGTTACAAAGAATCTTTCCATATTATTTCTTACAACTGAATGTGACTGTACAATTACCTCAAAATAAAAAGTTTAATTAAAAAATAAATCTTGGTTTGTTTTCTTTTGTCCAAATAGACTGGAAAAGTTTTAGGTTTCCAATTCACTTAGGACTGGCCTAAGAGTACAGTATATAACATGTTGTTTACTAGCATAATGAGTATTTATGCCTAGAAGTTTAGTCAACTTTTCCAGGTTTCATCTATTTTATAAAAGAGTCAGTTGGACACGTTGTATTGAGGCTAAAGGGGTAAGTTTGTGGTGGAGGAGGGAGGGGGAGGCAAGTAGGAGTGAATTATCTGTCCAGATTGGAGCTGGCCATTGCCAGTTATTCGCTGGCATTAATTTAAAAGAAATAAATATACAAACAGCTCACTAAGGTGAAATAAACTAATTTGGACTATTGGCAGAAAAGTGGGAAATGATTGGTTTAATTAACAATAAACACCTATTTAGAGCAGATTTGGCCATCAGGGTATTTGCTCATCAAGGCAAGTGAAGCAAGTTAAAATAAAGCGAATAAATGTGAAGGAGTAAGAGGCCTACTTTATGGCGCTCCGATTAAAGCCACAGAAGTAAGAAACCTCAGAATTGAAAAACTCAGAACTAATGCATCATTTTAAATAGTTCTATAAATTTGAAAGTTCAGGTTAAAATGAATTTTTTAAATAAATTTAAAAGCTTTGAAATTATACCAGACAAGCAAAATCTATTGGATAGCATAGTTTACTTAAAATTAAAGTTCTAATTATTATTTATATGTTATTTTATTTGAATCTACTCTCTTTGGAGTTTAATTACTTTGCAGTTTTTATTTCTAGCACATGAACATAAATTCTGAACCTAACACATTAATTTTTAATTTCAGCTAGTAATTCGCTCAAATCGGATGTCTCTCATGCCCATGTGTTACTACCTCAGAAGCTATCAGTGCACAAAGTTGTACAGACATGATGTAATCATTACCAAGTCTTTGGCATTTTGATATTCTGTTCTAAAGGCAAAAGCAAAACAAAATAAAACACAAAAAATCTTTATGTTCAACCAACCGCCTCTTTGAGCGGATCCTATTTCGGTTGAGCACGTCGATAAATTGCAATATGCAGTGGTAGAAAATAGTTGAGTTTGGGTGTAGCGATGGGAGATGAAATGCATCATGGACTAGAGGACTCAGGTGCCATCGAGGAAGGAGAGGACGGGGGGGAAAGAATGTGAACATTGAGGAGGAAAAGGAAAGGTGAGATGGAGAAAAAGAAGAGAGAAGACAAGATCCAGCTGGCAAACTACAGAAGGTGAAGTGGATAATCAAAACATGCTGGTCATGAGACCACCACAGAGCAAGTCAAGGCAAGCATTTTAATACTTAATTTGAAGTTATTTGCCCTTCTGTAATATTCCTCTTTTCTCCCCCTCCCCTACCTTCAGTATAACCTACTTCACTCACACACACGTTTCTAGTGTGCAGAGAGAGAAGATAGTCCACTAATGAAAACTTATTTAAAAACTGAATTCCTTGCCTATGTTGTCTTGATGTAGAACAGGGCAACATAAACAGGGCCACAAGAAACTGCATCTGCTCAGCAGAGCAGAAGCAGGGCAGCAAAGTCAATGATGACCATGAGGATACAAACCTTCCCTGCTACACAGGCAGCTTAGAGAGGGCTCTGTCCTCTCCACTCTACAGGAACAGTGACTGATTCCATCTCTGTCGATATGTACATCATAAGGAGGAAGACCACAGATAAAATCTAACTCATGCAATTATAGAGTCTTTACAAGCTTTCAGGATCTGCACACACACAACAGAATAAAGTGCTAAGAAGTAAACCGAGATCTAATAAGAAAATAATAAATAATACAAGACTTACAGGATTTTATTTACAAGATTTTTATCTCATTTATTAAAGGAATGCACAAATCTTAAATACAAAATGTTAAGTAGACAACATTTCTTGTGAATGGCAAAAATAATGAAATTTGGCTAATGAAAATTAGGAAATCAATGATTACGTAGGGGTATGAAGAAAGTTCTACACTAACTCAGGCAGGTAGGTAGACAAAAGCCCAGTCCTTGTATAACAAGACTGCATTAAAATAATAGGAGTTTTATATATGTTAAGAGTATATGCCTAGAGTTAAAGCTGAAGTAACTCCCAGGAAAAATCCAACATGAAACAACCCAACAAATTCAGGAAAGAGCTCCGAGGGTTTTGATTAAAAATAACAATAATGACTACAAAGACAAATCAGTTGCCCACTTAGCAATGATGTAAACAGGAATTAGATTTAGAGATGATAAGATTTTTCTATAATAGATATGAAAATATTACTTGTTAAGGAGGCTAGAGTTTGGAGAACCAGAAAATATCAAATGTGACAGGGTGATTATGGTAATAAACCAAACATCCAACTCATGGGTGCGTGTATGTGTGTGTGTGTGAGCATGCATGTGAGTGAATGCATGGATATGTGTATGTGTGTGTGATTGTCTCTCAAGATAGAAAACTGATTATTATTGGTGATTAATATTTTTATGGCAAATGGTAGGTTGAATCGTGAGATACATAAGCATCACCCCTTCGGTACATCTGTACGCATAACCTTGTTTAACCCTTTAGTTAAAAATGAGCCACGCAGCCTAAGAGAATTACTTGATAGAACTACAAGTCATCAGGCTCATAACTTCATACATAATAGGTCTGGCCTCACTGGCTCTCATTAACAGTCAGACTTAAGACCACTCGCTCCAAATCCTGTAAGACAATCAACAGCAGTCCTTGAGGCGGTGGTTGAGCAGGCAGGTGCCATGTGCTGGTCTCTCAGAGGTGACCTTGAGGTGCAGATGAGGGGAAAGAAGGAGAGATTAAGCTTAGCCTTGGATTCACTCTCCTCCAAGCCTCTCGAGGGATCTTTTAGGTAAAATTCCCAGAAAAGCCTTGATCAGTTCCAGCTAAGAATTTTAAGGAAAAACTTAACAGCTGCCAAACCATACAGAGCAGAAAATATCAGAAGGGAAAGCTTCTGGGATTAGAAAAAGACGTGGGTGAAATGGAGGCTTAGATCAAGATAGGTTGAAGAAATATAATAGAAAAAAAACTTAAGGGAAAAGCAAAATTCAGTAGTTCTTTTCTTAAAAGATTTACTAATAACTTAATATGTCATTATTATGTACCAAATTATGTTCCCCGCAAATTTATACGCTGAAGTTCTAACTCCTAACGTGACTGCATCTGAAGATAGGGCCTTTAGAGAGGTAATTAAGGTTAAAATGAGATCGTAAGGGTGGAGCCCTAATCCCATTGACTGGTGTCCTTATAAGGAGGGGAAGAGACCCAGAGACTGCTCTCTCCAAGCAGGCAGAGAGGAAAGGGCGTGTGAGCACCCAGCAAGAAGGCAGCCACCAGCAAGCCAGCAGAGCCCTCACCAGAAACCAAATCAGTTGGCGCCTGATCTGGGACATCTGGCTTCCAGCAACGTGAGAAAACCAATTTTTCTCTTAAGCCACCCAGTCTATGGTATTTTCTTATAGCAGCCTGAGCAGACTAACGCACTCATGTATTCAAAATAGTCTAGAGTTTAATCCAATTAATATCCAAGTGTTACTGAGAGCTTGTTAGGTGTCCAGTGCTGTGGTAAACTGAGGTAAACAAATGGAAATTAAAACGCGATTCCCACGACGAATGGACCATTGTGGGTTAGACAAAGGTTACACAAAGCAGTTAGTGAATGACGCAACACTAAACTAAATGATGAAAATAATTCTAAAACTATATGATAAGATATTGATACACAAACAGAATATTCAAGGATTGCAAATAGGCTTCATCTCCAATGCCATCTTCAATGTAAGATGACTGGAATGCTAGGTTGAAATGTATTTTAAGGAGCAGTTAGCTCACTAGGAAAGAAAACTAATAGATTTGTGGTGTGTACATGGATGTAGAAGCCTGAAAAATGGAGACAGTTGCGTAATTGCGAGCTAGAATTACTGAGGAAGGGTTTTCGAGAGAGGGGATGGGTCTCAAACTGTGATTGACAACAAGGTATATTTTAGATACATAACAAAGTGCACAAGAATATACAAATGAGTATGATTCAAAGCAGGAAACAAATATTAAGAACAAATCTGTAAATTTCAGTGGGTAGAGTGAGATCATAATATGGACTCGTGGAGGTCCATATTACTTACCAAATTCTAAATCAAGCACTGTGAAACAACTGGATTTCATGACTTGAAAAAGCAGAGAACAGAATTACCACTTTTCTAGCCATTATTTAAGAAGTCAGATTTTCTTTTAATGAAGAAGATTTACATTAATTAGTGATTCATGATAATACACACATCTCAAAATGAGAAGCATCTCAGAGATTGAAGATTCCTTTGAAAAACATCCCAAACAATGGCATTACCAGACAATTATGCTTCCAATTAAAATTAAATACAATAACAGAGCCCTCCTTTTACATGATTTTTAGAGAAAATCCAAAACTTAGATTGTTCTTAATAGGCTTGACTCAAAGCACCAAGACTGAGTTATTAATAATTCATTCAACCTGATGATCATCTAGAGGGAAGCCAAAAGATTTGACCACCTGATTTGAGGTGATCAAATCTGATGGTAGCTAATTATGCCATGACTCAAGGGATTACATAAGAAGACGAGCATATTAAAATGCTCCATCTCTGCATAATTGGATACATTTGCCGGATACTGCATTTACTTTCTATGTCACACGCAGAGATGTTTATTCATGTGTTTAATAAATTTTTATTTAATTGCTCTAATAATTTTTAATGTTGATTTTTCTGACTGTCATTAAACAATTTTTATAGTAGTGTCTAGACTTGTTGTTAAATTGTCAGGTCAATTTTTCTCTCCATAGCACTCCCAGAATTGACTAAAAATTTCATTGTGTCTCATTGTCTGAAAACAAATCCAAGTCACACTATAAAAATAGATACAGCATCTCTATTAGTGTTAGACTCACTGTATAAAGCAAAAGCTTCTCACCAGATTTCACTGCTTCATTGGTCATACCTTGAAGCCCACTAGAGTAGCTCCCATGTCGCCTGTCTTTGCAAACTTGAAGTCAAATAATGCTGAGGCAGAAGGCGACACCTTCCCTAGTAGCCATTTCTCAAGAGTGTCCAACATTTAGATGCAAAGAACACAGGAGAAGCATATTCATCCCAGGGACTCCGAAGAACACTGAGGTGCAGTTAACCCCATCCAGCCCAAGTAGCCCAGCAGAAACTGCATTTTAGCAGTTTCATGATAAGTAAATGTTTGGGCATGAAATCTCTCTTCAATTAAGATTCCCTAGAATGTGGGCTAAGTGGTTTAATGACACATTCCCTTGAGCTGATCTTGTTCTGATGTGAAAATCATCTCTGATGGCTTCATGCTTTGGTTTCTTCCGTGGCAAAAATATTTTTTGATATTGTAGAGATACAGCTGATGTGAACGTCATATACGCACCGCCCTAGTTACCGAGAAGAATCTAGAAACGCACAGCTAAATGAGAGAGGACAGAGGGGTCAAATACAATTTTTAAAGACAAAATCCTTTGAAATTGATAGGCCAGACTGTTTTAAACTCTTTTAATGAGACATTATAGGCTGTAAAAATAAAAGAGGGTCAATTAGGGAGATTATCTTAAAATTTACCACAGCTATAAACTACACATGGATAAGAAACAGCTGAAGAAGGATTTTGCCTCTCTTAGGACTATGTCTGATTGCAAGCAACAGAAAATCGGAAGCAACAGTGACTTCAAGAAATTCAAGTCTATTTCTCACACAACAAGAGATGAAAACCAGGCAGGCCAGAACTGCTACAATATCAAATGTTTTCTAAATGTCTGCTTTGCCATCCTTCACACACTAAACTTTGTTGTCATATTTGCCACCTCATGTTCAAAGGGTGACCTCTGGGCATCAGGTCTGGACACTCCACTTCCTAGCCATGATGAAGAGCTTCTGTTCCTTTTCATGAGAAAAGTGAAAACCTTCCTGGGAGCCTCACCCAAGACTTCTGACATCTCATTAGCCAGAACTAGGTGACAGGGACATCCTTAGACCAAGTGCTAGCCAAAGAGAGGAAGGGCACTTCCTCTGGACACCTGACCAGAGTAATAATGATTCATCCCACTGCTGCTTAAACAAGTCAGGATCGGGTAGCCATGGAGCAGAGAGAAAAACCCATGCCGATGAGCACACTGATGGTGCCTGTGATGGGTTTGAACACACCATCTTTCTCCAGCAAATCATTTTGGAAGATAAACTATCTTTCTTTAGGTATCACACACCTCAACCTGAATTAATTCAAAAGTACCCAATGCATCAAATTTTTAATTACAAATTATTTTTAAATAAATCAACCGCAAAACGAAAAGCATTTTAATGTACTTTAAAAACTTGAAAATTGGGCCAGCCCCATGGCCTAGTGGTTGGGTTCGGCTCACTCCACTTTGGCGGCCCGGGTTTGCAAGTTCAGATCCTGGGCCTGGACCTACACCACTCATCAGCCAAGTTGTAGTGGCGACCCACATGCAAAATAGAGGAAGACTGGCACAGATGTTAGCTCAGGGTGAATCTTCTTCAGAAAAAAAAAAAGAAAAAACTTGAAAATTGCCACACACAAAAAAAAGAGAAAGTGAGTACAGGTTATTTGTCTGGTTCTTGATTGCGTTTGGCTTGTACAACCCCTTTGCTCTAACACAGAATCTCCTCCGATTCCTAGCCTTAAACCTCCCCAAAGCGCTCCTCTTCCAGTTCTCCTATAGTTGCTGCCCCACCACCACCTCTGATAACCTTCTCTCTCCTCTAACTAGCCCCGTCTTCACCAAACTTCCCTTTTCATTCTTCAGGGCACTACAGTTTGGCATCTCCTCTCAATACCCCACGGAAAAAACTTTAAACAAAGTCATCTCCTGTCAGAGCATTTTTCATCTTTCTTTCCCTGCCTGCAGCATTTAATGATAGCGACCACTCTGTCAAAACTCTCCTCTGCTGGCTCCATATTACTCCTCTCCTGGAAGGCAGTATATTATAGCACGTCAGTGCATGGGATCAAGATCCAGACTCGGACTCCACTCCAAGCTACACTATTTACTGTTTGTAAACAGTAATGAGACAGTCATTTAAGCAATCTGTGCCTCCGTTTTCTCACTTGTGGAAAAGGGATCACAGAACTATCTGCCTCATGGGTTGTTGTGAGGGAATTCAATTAGACAATCCATTTAAAGGATTTAACACGGATCTACCACAATGGGTGTTCAATAACAACTCAGTAACAATTCTCAACTACGGTTCTCTTATATCTCTCCCAGTCCTTCTAGTCTGTTTGCAAAACTGTATACTGCCTCGCCAGACAGGAATACCCCTAAAATGAGCTCAAACTGTTTGAACAGCATATACGTTTCAAGACAAGACCACAATAACTAACTCCACATGGGCTCATGTGTTCCAAAGATAAGACCACTGATTTTTCCAGCAATTCACCTACTTTACAAATTCTGACCAATCTCTGCCCAAACCATGCTAACATCTCCCTAAAACGAAAACTAATTGAAATGCCCAAATCTTTTCACTTTGAATTTTTCTTCAGGCAAATTCTCTAGTTCTCTATTTTTATAAAATAACTTATTAACGCAAATACCAGTTGACTTTTATTAACTTCTTCTTGTTGGTTTATCACTATCTTTGGGACCCAATATTTTGAGAACTGCTTCTCTCAAACAGAAAACTCTCTCTCTCAGTTTTCTCTTATCAGCAAATTTGATGAGCATGCTTCCTAAATTACTGATAAAAAGATTTAGCAGGAAAGAACCTAGAATAAATTGACTTGTAAAATGCCACCTGCATTCACCCTCATGTTCTTACTGGTTTATTAATCAGAGCACTTTGGGTTTGTTTAACTTGCAATGAATCCACCTAATCAGCCAGACGATTGCTTTAAATTTGTGAACAAAGAAATTGTTAGATTTCTCGAAAATCCTTTACTGAAACTAAAGATATGCAATTCCTCTATTTTTGCCCCTGATTTTTTTTTTCTTTTTTCTGAGGAAGATTCACCTGAGCTAATATCTGTTGTTGATCTTCCTCTTTTTGTATGTAAGCTGCTGCCACAGCATGGCCCCTGAAAGACAAGTGGTGTAGGTCTGTGCCTGGGAACTGAATCCGGGCTGCTGAAGTGGGGTGCACCGAACTTAACCACTAGGCCACCAGGGCTGGCCCAGGATTGATATTTGATGAGCTAAAACTTCTAAAGTAATGTTTAAACCTACTTCAAAAATACTTGCAAGGATGATGAAATATCAGGGATTTTTTTACTTTCTGTGAGTCATAAGTCTCTTTGAGAATCAGTGAAGAGCTATGGATCATCTTCATCAAAAAACTTTTTTTCAACACTTGTGCACACAGTACATAAGCTTACCATTATTCTGTACATTAGAAGAGAGGAAACGTGGTTCATGATTATGACCATAAGACAAAAAGATGACATTGTCATTAACATATCAATTCAAGTTTAGATATTCATCTTTCTTTTTTAACTTATTCTTTTTTTCCTCCCTGAAAACAGCAAAGAATTATTTGGCACAAAACAGCTAAAATTTTCAGTCAAATGCCAGCCATTTAAATATAAAGATTTCTCTATCTACATCAAGTTTCATAAGCAACTTTTCAAAAGCCTAACTTTTCAAAGCAGCTCCTTTCTCTTGTACAGAATGCAGTATTGATGGCAGTTGAAAAAGTGCATTGATGCTCTCCTTCCAAGTGAAAATTAGCGATCCGGTGTGTTGCTGCAGCATTTTGATTTTTTCCATGCTACAGGACAAGACTGCTCTAACAGAGCCAGGTCTTCACTCACATTGAACACTTAATTTCAACAGAAGTTGATCAAACTTTACAAATACTTTTGTTATTTCACTCATCCTGTGGAATTAATGCTCCAGGAAATTCTGACACACAGTGAACTGATATGGAGCCATGATAAAATGTTTCCCAAACACGTCACAGACATCAAAGGATCCACATAGCAACCTCATGATCTTAGGATTCACAGGATTAAACAAGCGTCAGTGGTGTTATCAGTCAAAAATGTCTACATGAGTTTATCGAAAAAAACAATTGTTAAAGCATTCACAAAAAAGCCCATGGCAAGATTTTTGCAGGTGATTTTGAACTGATTTTAATTACCTACCTCAAAGTAATGTGCTCACATCTGAGCAAAACTAAGCTATCTAACACTTCTTTCCAAACGAGGCAGAAGTTCTGGATAAACTGCCAAGTCTTAGGGAGACTGTCCTCACAGTGATGTCATTAAATATGTCAAGTGAATAGTGACAGTTTCTCAGAACTGTTTTGGGAGACAGGGAGTACACGGGTTAAGAAAGGGGAAAAATAAGAATGAGACGGTGATTAAATTCCTTTCCATGAGATTATATACAAACTATAAAATTACAGTTGAGTACAAGTGAAATACTGCCACCCAGTGGAATTATAATAGAAATAAAAATCTTAGAAAAGATCACAAGAATTTCACACCACTTTTCAACTGGAATAACAGAGCTTAATAATTTTCAAAGTGCTTTCAAATATATTATTCCGTTTTAAAAATCCAGTGGGACAGATAGCAGAAGTGAGAGTACATCTTTTCCTGAATCTGAGGTTCTAGTAGATTAAATGACTTAACAGAATCCTATGCTTATTTGGTAGCAAAGCAAGCACCAAAGCCAAGGCTGCTGGCTCCCAGGCCATGCTGCTCACATTACGTAGCCCTCCTAAGGAGACTTTGACATCTCTACTCTTGTCCAAACGTACTTCATAGACGAGAAAACTGAGACCCCGAGATTCTCAAGGCTTCTCAAACATTTCCACGGGACCTCAGGGGCACAGCTGGAAGCATTACCCTACTGTTAGGAAAATTCTTGGAAGACTTGTATTTTTCCATTAAAAATGCCTGTAAGATTTGTGTTCTATTCCATATAATATACATGTCTATTTTAATTATAAAATTATGTGGGTTTTGCTTCAAATGACTTTTAAAAAATCATTGCTTTAAGACAATGGTGCATCTCTGTCCTGTGCTACAAATTCACTAGCCCTGGACCACACTGAAGATGGGAAGATGGGAAGATGGAGAGTATGAATATTCCAGTCTGAGAGACCTAGAAAGTGCCTTGCTCAAGTTCATTCAATCATCAAGTATTTAACGAACACCTGCCAAATGCCAGGCACTATTTTAGATCCTAGGACATGCTGTGATAACAAGCAGCCCCAAGGTATCCATAGCATAGAAGAGCAAAGGTTGACTTCTCTCCCATGCTAGAGTTCACTGTAGACCGGCTAAGTAAAGGTTCTTCACACTATCATCACCTTCAAGCTGGAACCATCAGATGGAGCACGCACTATTTGGAACATCAATAGTAATCTCTTGGCAGAGAGAAGAATGAGGCCAAGCGAGAGGAAGTGACGCACATTATCTCCTCTTACATTTTATTGACCAAAGCAAGCCAAAGGACAAAGTTATACTTCTTCAACAGGGCAACGAAGAACACTCCTCCCATGGGAAGGGGATGTGGATATCGATAAACAGCAATAGTCTGCCACACCCCAACTCTTCCAAATATGCTGAGGAAAGGCGGTTCTGGGAAACACAGAGGAAAGAGGTCAGATCCCTCAGTATGCGGGGTGGGAATTCAAGCAATTTGGCTTAAAGATTAAAAGAAAGGATTATCATAGAAGGCTAGAGGATTTGAATAGTTAGGTTTCAGATACATGAGACACAAATGAGCAGGTATTAAACAAGTAGACAGAGAAAAGGTATTTAGAATGTCTGTAAGTACTAATTACGACTTTAAGCCCCAGTTCTAGACACAGCACTTTATCAGTTCAAACTCACGGAAGTTGCCTGTGTCCAGTGAAGGATGATGCCACATCTTCTCAGAAACAACATGGCAGGGCTGCTTAACATACACAAACACCAAGCTATAGCCAGGTGAGTGGGGGTGTCAGAGCCAGATATTCACCAATTATGTCTAAGATCAACACATTAGGGTTGCCTAACTTACATATACGTAAAACCCACAACCAGTTCAGTGGCGGTAACAGAGCCAGCACGTGCACTCATCATATATATGACCAAAACGTGATCTTACTAAACTGCGAACCATTTTCATAGCTCAGTAACACCTGCTCCAGCTGGAGGGGTGCATATTGTTCCTTCCTTCTGCTGCTGCTGGAAGGTTGTCTCTAACCAGAAGCTCTAATAAAAGCCTTCATACGGAATCCAATCAACACTGATGGCCTAGGCAGCCATCAAAGAAAAAGAAACCAACCTTGGGTCTACAACGCCACTAACAGACATGGCAGACACCCCACAGAGGTCAGATGCTAATTCCTATATCCCTGATCCAAAGGAGTGTGTATACGCATGTGTGAGGGTTGCACATTAATCAGAAGGTTTAGATAGCTTCAATAATTTTATATTATATAATCATTCACTGTATGTAAGAATTTTATAATAAATCTAAATTATTTGAAGAGTCTAACTCTGATGGGTTTCCGTATTATTCCACTAAAGCCAGTGGAACAATGCAGCATGATTCATTGCAGACCTAAGACTGCCATAGTCCTGGAAATCCAAGAAAAGAGTCCAGCACTAACAAAGAGGTGCATGAAATGTTGGAGGAATACAAGAGTGTAAGTGGCTGAAACTTAGATTGCTTTTAGGAACCGGCAGGTGAAAGTAAATAACTGTCAGATTGTGAGGAACCTGAAAGGTCATACTAAGAAGTTTAGACTTATTTCATAGGAAATAAGAAATCATCACAGAATTTTTAATCACACATGTGACATTATCTGATCTGTATTTTAGGAAGACGATCCTGGTAGCAGTGTGGGGGAAGAAGTGCACATAAAGGAGTTGGGTCACGGAGAAGGCCACTGAAATGCCAAGGAACAATAGCAGAGACAGTAGATGAAAATAAAAAGGGGGAAAAGAATTGAAATATTTCAACTGCAGAATCTCTTACGGTGGTCTCCCAAACCCTTCTTTGGATAACCCCAGTTGGTTATCAAACGTACCTCGTAAAATTATAAAATTCTTATTCCCTGACCAATCCCAAAACTATTAAATCAAAATCTTTAAGGACATGGCCTAGGAAATGCTTGTCATACCCCAGGGCTCATGACGCAGGCAGCCCAGCCTAAGAAGTTCTTATGTCTCTACATATTTGAGTAACTGAGCTACAGTGTCTTTAAATCAGGGGCACAGAAAAAAGCAGCTTTGCGAAGGTTGGTCATGAGCTGAAGTTTGGATTTATAGAGTTTAAAGTAGTTATGGGACATCCAGATGAAAAAGCCTTGTAGACAATAGAATTTATAAGTCTGGAGCCCAGAAGAGAGATTAGAGCTATATCATCACAGGATTGGAGGAGAACGTAGCTTAAGAGAAGAGGTGATTTGAGTAAAGAAGTTCAAAGCGCACTTACATTTAGTGGTGGTGCACAGAAAGATGGACCTGGTTATATTGGGGTTGCTCACGGAAGGGTAAATGTACCTAGCAGATGATTCCATTAAATCAGCATTAAACCACATTGCCTTACTTTTTACAACAGAGTGAAGTAACATACAAAATCAATTCATACATTTCAAAGTAAAAGCGTCAATGTTCAGACCAAGTGAGGTGTGTCAGCTGCCTACCCTATACTTCCTATTGCCCATGCAAGTATTGTCCGTATCAATGTCACCTGAGGTGGATTTAAAACAAACATGGACTCTTACAACTCAACAACTTAGAGGCAAATAATCCCATTAAAATTGGGCAAAAGATGTGAATAGACATTTCTCCAAGAAAATACACACACATATGTATCTTCTGATTGCCATATGGCCAATAAGCTCATGAAAAGATGCTCAACAGCATGCGTCACTAGGGAAACGCAATCAAAACCACAGTGAGATACTACTTCATGCCCCCTGGGATGGCTAAAATGCAAAATACAGATAATAGCAAGTGTCGTGGAGGATGTAAAGAAATTGAAACTCTCGTAGACTGTCGGTAGCAATGTAAAATGGCGCAGTCACTTTGGAAAACAGTTTGGCAGTTCCTGAAAAGGTAAACCATAGAGTTACATATTCCACTTCTGGATATACACCCAAAAGAAGTGAAAACATATGTGCACACAAAAACTCGTGCCCTAATGTTCACAGCAGCATTATTCAAAAAATCAAAACCCATCTGCCCATCAACTGATGAATGAATAAACAAAATGTGGTACATCCATACAATGAACTAGCACTCAGCAATAAAAGTGAATGAAGTCCTGAGACATGATACAACATATATCAGCCTTGAAAACATGACGCTGAGGTGAAACAAGTCAGTTACAAGAGCCACATATTGTATGGTTCCATTTATATGAAATATCCAGAAAAGGCAAATCTGTAGAGACAGAAAGTAAATTGGTGTTTGCCAGGGGGAGAAGGAGGGAGGAATGGGGATTGATTAGTAACAAGTACAGGGTTTCTTTTTGGAGTGGTGAAAATGTTGGAGAAGTGGTGTTGATGGTTACACAGCTTTGTAAATATACTAAAACCACGAATTGTATGCTTTAAAGGGGTGAATTTTATGATATGTGAATTATATCTCAATAAAACTGTTAAAAAAAACATGGATTTCCAGGCTCCATCCTTAGAGATTCTGTAAGCCTGTCACTGACCCAAGAATCTGTATGTTTGAAAAGCTCCCAGGCAATCCTAATGCTCGGTGAGGTTAGGGAGTCATTAGTGTACCTAGAAAATTCACTAGAGTTACATTTGAAAAAAAAGATGCCAATGGAGATGGCTCAAAATGAGCAATGTAGAAAGAGAGGCTGTCCCTGCCCAAGGCCTCCAGGCCTCAAGAAAGAAGGCCACCCACAGTGGACGCCCCCAGCCGCCTGCAGTGTCCATTCCCACCCTGCTCACCAGCAGCCCCTACTGGAATCTCCCTCAGGATTCCTTCTCTGCAACACTGACCTTCACACAGCTCGCCCCGCACATCACAGGACTCCCAGGGAGCCCCACCACAAATGGCTGAACCGCTTAAGTGCCTCCAACCCTCAGAATTTGGCTTTTTCCTTGTCACTTTAATAAAACCATGATTCTCACTCATGGGGAATAAAGTCAGAGCACCAATTCCTCTTGGATTCACATTGGACAGATTTTTTAAAAATAATTTTGTTGTTTTTATTTCCATAATCACAGAAAGAAAAGAAATGAGGGAAGATTCTATTCTGTAAATATTAAGTTCAAATGCTAACCCTTCTATAAAGACTTCCCAACCCCTCGCCCCTTCCTGCACGCCCACCAGGGTGAACTTCCCCCACTACACTGCATAAGACTTTCAGATCTCTCTTCGAGTCCTTACTTGATTATGTCTTGTTTTTTGTTTTGGTTTTGTTTTTTCTCAGCTAGAATATAAGTCTCTTAAACTCCAGGGCTGTGAATTTTCGTCTTCGTTTCCCAGCACCCACCACAATTCCAGGTGGATAACAGCCTCAGAATTGTGTCAGGTGTGAACACGACGCCGTCTATACAGAAGCTGAAATATAATGATGTATACCTGAAATTCACATAATATTATAAACCAATGTGACCTCAATAAAAAATAAACAAATCAACAGATAATTATTAAAAAAATATTTTAAGTGAGTTGAGTAAATGAATCAAATACCGATTCTGACTTAGGGTTTTTTTCCCTAATCAAGGGAGGAAAGTAACAGAGATCCTTTCTCAATGGCTAATACCAGATAAGGTTTTAAATCATACCAAATTTGAGGTTTAGTGAAATTAATACATTTTTATTTCATGGCATTTTTCCCCTCTGGAATAGCAGACTACCTAAAAGAGTTCCTTTTTTTAAGTTTAATTTGGATTATGTGTCTCTACATTTCTCACACCTAATTAGATTGATTCGCTAATGAATTCTAAGGACATCTCTCTGAGAAATAACAAAACCTCTTCAATTACAATCAAAAGACAACATTATCAAGTGAAAATTTCATATTCCAATTTCTAAATAGATTAAGTAAGTAAAGACTGCATTCTGTGCAAAAAAGTGTACACAGTTCATGGATAAAGTACTTTTTTAATAAATTTTTTATGGGATACTCCTTCATTGTCAATAAAATGTGAAATATCACTGAAAATAATAAACATAAATAAGTCAATGACAAAATACTGTCAATATTTTAAATACAAAATATTTATTACTTACATTTACAAAAAAATGTTCATATGTATTAACTCAGTTCTTCCTCATAATAATTCTGAACTAGGAAGCTTTAAAGCAACACTTTAAACCAATGTCTTTTTGCATAATTCAGAATTTGCATAACCTCAGAATTCAACACATGATATTTAGAGTAGTTCTGAATCTATACAGAAATAACAGTGTAACCCTCAAATACAGTTTTCCGTGTATGGGAGTCCAAATTACTCTAGTTCTGGAATTGTTCTGGATAATGATTGTCATTATTATTTGATTGTCATCAAATAGAGTGATTTTTAGTGATTTCAATGAAGAAGGAAACAAATTGGTAATTTATGGCAAAAGACATGAATGTAAATGTTATATTAACTTTTTCCAAAGGTACAAATAGTTCATAAAATCTCCAAATATAAGATCCAGAAATTTTGGCAATAACAGATCAAATGATGATAAAAATTCTCTTTGCTCATGGAAATAGTATAGAGCCCTGTACAATTAAACTGAAAGAGGAAATGATTCCATAGTCATCACTTCTCTGATTCTCTATGGTTTAATTAGCTAAAATTCAGGATAAAACTGTATGTTAATGTGACATTATGAGCTAACATTTAACAACAGCAAGGTCATAAAATTGAAAATGTTAAGCTTCTCACTCCAGTGTATACTGGTCGTACTAAAGACCTGAGCCAGCTGGACACAGCCCAGGATCCCACCAGCAGAGCAGAAAACTGAGAAAATTTTCCAGATAATGAAATTCAAATTGATGACAGTCTTGGAATACTAACACATTTTAATGAGCTTACTGGTACGGAATCATTGGCACCAAGCTGGTACCAAGACATAGAGCCATCTCTCACACTAGTGGAGGCCGCAGTCAGACCTGACCCGCCAGCTGAGCCAGTCTCCTCCACAGAGAGTTGGAGTCTTCTCAGACTTCTCTCATGGCATTAAGCTATCCATCCTCTGGCTTTCTACACATCCAATTTATAAATCTTTTGTTCATTCACTGTCATGAGCATTACCTTCACACAAAGAAACACATTTAACGAAGTATAAAGTCTCCACCATATGCATTTTATTTCCCTAAATTAAACACCATAAAATACCTTATACTGGTTTAAATAAACTAATGCTTTACACAGCTTATTATTTTGTCTCTACAGGAGCACCAAGGAACATTGTTAAGATTGTAGTTGCTCTACCACCTTTGGAAAAAAGCTCCATAACTTTTCTCCTTCTCCGCTGTGTGGGCATATTACAATATTTTCTTTAATCTTCCCTAAAATTAGAACCTCATTTTGCTTTTAGGGGACATGAACAAGTCATTTAAAAGCAGCGAGCATCTTCATTTCAGCTCCCACTAACTCTCTGGCAAATGATGGAGAGTGAGATACTGGGGATGGAATAAGAAACTGCAATAACATCTCCTCCTGGGCCATTGAAGTCAGGCACAACTTGTTTGGGATGTGGTAGGCCACGGTTTGATCCAAGAGTGGGAAAACAAATTCTTTTCTTTTTGATTTGAATATCCTTCTTGATGATGTTCTCAAAACTTTGGGTCGTTTTGGCTGAAGCAACACATTAAATGAATGCTGGGAAGAAAAATAAGAGGGGAGGAGGATTAAGAGAATGTCAAGAGACAGGACCATTTGGAATAAATAGTCTCAACTCACCTCTGCATTTTTTCTCACTTTCCCTATCTCACTGACAACACAGAGATATCCCAGATCTAACACAGACACATGAACTCCTTCTCATCTATGACGTCCCAGAGCTCAGAGTTTGTGTATGGGATATTAAAATCCACTCACCAAATTTCCAGCCCTGTCTGGTAGAGGTGATGTGGTATGGAAGGAAGAGTGCTAAATCATGGCACTTGCCCTCCGTCCCAGAGCTTCCCATGGGCTGGCAGTGTGTGAGCAGAGGTTATCCACTGACCTCTCTGGGCCCCACTTTCTCCAACATAAAATGAGAAGGGTTAATTTGATGGTATCATGGTTCATCATGGACACAGGTTTTCTAGGATGATTTCAGCAGATCAAGAAACAGTAAAATTTCATTTATCATAATTTTTAGTTAGTAGAATTTTTCACTCAACAGTACTAAACTATTGGCAAATGAACATTTCTTTCTTGACATGTCCTATATCACTCTTCAAAGTTGTCCTTATACTTGTCATTCATAACTATCTCATTTAAGCTATCCTCATGGAACTACCAGGTCCCTCTGTTTATATTCCTTTTTTTCTGAGGAAGATTAGCCCTGAGCTAATACTGCCAATCCTCCTCTTTTTGCTGAGAAAGACTGGCCCTGAGCTAACATCCATGCCCATCTTCCTCTACTTTATATGTGAGATGCTTACCACAGCATGGCTTTTTGCCAAGCCGTGCCATGTCCGCACCTGGGATCTGAACTGGGCGAACCCCAGGCCACCAACAAGTGGAACGTGTGAACTTAACCACTATGCCACCGGGCCGGCCCCTATATTCCATTTTTAATAACTCCTTTGATGTTCCTTTGAGTGTAGTAAGCATAGCTATGTTCTTGAAAGACTTCCACCTTATAATGGATGAAAGAAAGGACAAAGGTCATATTTAGGAGACCTTTCTTCTTCTCAAAGTTTATCCAATTAAAACTGAGTGCACTGCATTCACAAAACTTGGCTGGCATGTGGATGGTATCCCGTATGCAGTATGTGTCCATCTTTCCTCCACTCACACCCAGTCTTCACCAAGGCATAGCAGTGTCAGAGTAGAAGCACAGGTAGAAATAGGTAATGCAGGTAATTATTGGGAGGTTGTAGCATGGTCTAGAATATATTGGCAATATTGGTATAGTTTGGGGTTAGTGTATGGAGTAGTCCAATATTACACACAACTGTTGCCTCTATGAACACAAATTGTCTTTAAGATCAACAAATTTTATCTTAGTAAAAATGGAAAGGCAGGGGTAATTCAGCTGCCATAAACTGTGGGCTATCTTAAAGATATAGCTACTACTTTGTTCTGGATACTTTATAAACTAGTTCTCACAACAACTCTAGTGTAGTTGTTAATCATCCCTTTTAGAAAAGAAGAAAGAAAGTCACAGGGTTAATTAATTTATGTAAGGTTATATGACAAGCCTGTGGCAGAATCCGGAGTCTAATCTGGGTTTATCCTTTTCTAAACACTGTTTCTTTCCATTGTTCTATGGTGTTCCTTCATACTGCCTTCCAAATAGATGCATTTTACCTAGAATACAGAATAATGGTCAAGTAGCTAAAGGGCAAGTGTTTCTACCCAAAGACAACTGATAGCCTTCTTTAATAATTTAGGATGTTAAGAACAATTTGATCGATGAAATAAATATTTGGAAAAATTTACCATCTGTTATTGGTTGAACTGTGTCCCCAAAAATTCATATGTTGAAGTACCAATCCTAGTTCTTCAGAATGTGACCTTATTTGGAGAGAGTGTCTTTACAGTGGTAATCAAGTTAAAATGAGGTCATTGAGGTGGGTTCTACTCCAATATGACTGATGTTCTCATAAAAAGAGGAAATTTGGACAGAGAGACACATACAGAAAAGAGGATGTGAAGACACAGGGAGAAGACAGCCATCTACAGGCCAAGGAGAGAGGCTTAGAACACATCCTTCCCTCACAGCTCTCAGAAGCACCCAATCCTGCAGACATTCTGATTTTGGACTTCCAGCGTCCAGAACTGTGAGACAATAAATTTTTGTTGTTTAAGCCATCCAATCTACGGTACTTTGTTAAGGCAGCCCTAGCAAACTAATACATTATCTTAAAAACATAAAGTTGCCTGTTGATTTGTATACATATGTATGTCTATACATATGCACATATATACACATTTATATACATTTATACACTTACGCACAAAAATATTAGAAATCAGTTAAGCAAAATCAGGAATTATTGTTTTGCAAAATGTTTAAGAACATGCTGAAAAAGTATCTATCTGCAAACTTTTAAAAAATCAGTCAGAAACTTCTGCCTATAAAAGCAACATCTAGAAAAATGGTAAAATAAACGAAACAACTGCATTTAGATGTTGCACAAAAGGCAGCACAGGACTATAATCTCTGAGAGAAGGAAAACAAACAAGTTGGCAATATGAATGTCATGGATTTCTGCCTGCAGAGGGACTCTGAACCATGACACAGGGAGGGGATCCCAAACAGAACCCAGTGGTCTCACTGGTTGAGGAAACAGAAATCTAAATTTGGGGAGAACAAAGTGACTAGAATATGTAGGGCCAAATTCCAGAGATGAGAAAGCCATGCAGAGAAAGAGGCCCATAAATCTGCATAAAGGTCTTTCACATTCTTTGGCTTCACACCAATCTGTGGATGCATAGGGTGGAATTTGGTAGAGCCAAAAAAAAAAAAAAAAGCAAATGGCAAGAAAAGAAGAATTTCTGAAAATTGTAAGCCAAAGAATTGGCAGAGTTCACACAGAACTGGGAAACATTTGCGTTTCCACCAGACAGAGCGAGGACATCTTGTTTTAATGCATGGGGCCTCAGCAGAGAACCTAGAAGGGTCATAGCTTAGGACTGTGGCTAAACTAGCCCTATAGTAAAAGCTACTGTAGACGCGCCCTCATAAAGATAAACCTCCCAAAGAACAAGCTAATCCACAAATAACTTATCCACCAGAAAAAATTCCAAACTCTTTGAAACAATGTAAAACTACAATGTCCAGCAGCCAAATAAAAATCAATAGATGTAAAAGTAAATTTCTTTCCTATATACCAGCAATGAACAACTGAAATCCACAACTGAAAAGTTTTTAAATATACCATTTAAAATAGCATCCAAAAGAAACCCTCATGTATAAATCTAACAAAGCATAAACACGATCTGGATATTACAAAACACTAATGAATGAAATAATGAATTACAAAACACTAATGAAAGAAATAACAGAAGACAATTAAATGGAGATATATTCCATGTTCATAGAGTGACAGACCCAATATTGTTAAGATGTCAGTTCTTCTGAACTTGATCTATAGATTCAATGCAATCCCAATCAAAATCACAGAAAGCCATTTTGTAGATATCAATAAATTGATGCTAACATGTATATGAAAAGGCAAAAAACTAAGAAGAGCCAACACAATACTGAAGAAGAACGAAGCTGGAGGGCTCACACTACATCATGTCTAGATTAGCATAAAGCTGCAGTCATCTACACAGGGTGATATTGGTGAAAGAACAGACACATATAGAAGCAAAGAGAGCCCAGAAATAGACCCACACAATATAGTCAACTGAGTTTTGATAAAAGTGATTCTAAAAAGGATAGTATTTTCAAAAAATGGTACCCATAGGCAATTAGATGCCCATATGCAAAACAAAAAAAAAGAACCTAGACACAGATTTTATACCATACATAAAATTAACACAAAAATGGATTATATTGGGGTCAGCCCAGTGGCGCAGTGGTTAAGTTCACACGTTCCGCTTCAGCAGCCAGGGGTTCACCGGTTCGGATCCCACGTGCGGACAGGGCACCACTTGGCAAGCCATGCTGTGGTAGGCGTCCCACATATAAAGTGGAGGAAGATGAGCATGGATGTTAGCTCAGGGCCAGTCTTCCTCAGCAAAAAAGAGGATTGGCAGCAGATATTAGCTCAGGGCTAATCTTCCTCAAAAAAAAGAAATGGATTATAGACCTACATGTAAAATGCAAAACAATAAAACTTCTAGAAGATGACATAGGAGAAAAACTACATGACCTTGGATTTGGGGGTAAGTTTTTTTTATTCAAAACCAAAAACACAATCCATGAAAGAAAAAAATAAGTTGGATTGTATTAAAATTAAAAGTTTTACGTCATGAAAGACATTGTTAAGAGAATGAAAAGACAAGCCACAGACTGGGAGAAAATATTTGCAAATCATATCTCTCTTAAGAATTTGTATCCAAAATATACAAAGAACTCTTAAAAATCAGCAATAAGGAAACAAACGATGGGGTTCAGGGCAGGCCGCCCCAAGATGTGCCACTCTGGTATGTGGATTATTTCAAGCTGAAGACAACAAAGGCTCAAAAGACTCAGGAAGAGCATCTGACCTTCCCTCCCAAACTACCTAAAGGACTTTACCATGGAAGGCCTGTTTCCAGACAGAGCCCATACCATATGACAGCCATAGTATGATGTAAAATAGGTGTGATAAAAGTAAAAGGACAACAACAAACCCATTTTTTTGGCCCAGCAAAACCTGTTTAACAAACATTTGCATTCCATCTCTATGTAAATTGTCTTCCTCCCCTTTGAAGCCCCAAATCACTATCCCCAACGCCTTCCTTGTTTGTAGCTGACGATACGTAAACAGGCAGCCTCCGCCAGATGGCTGAGTTATTCCGTTTCTCCTGGGTTTCTCCCATGTATACACGCTATTAAACTTTGTTTGATTTTTCTCCTGCCAACCTGCCTCCTTGATTATTTGACCAGCCATAAGAACCTTACGGAAAAGCAGGGGGGAATTCTCCCACTTCCCCAACACAAACAACCCAACTAAAAAATGGAGAAAAGATCTGAGCAGGCACCCAATTAAAGAACACATACAGATGGCAAATAAGCATATGAAAAGATGCTCAACATCATTCATTACTAGGGAATTGCAAATTAAAACAATGAGATATCACCTCACATCTATTAGGATGGTTAAAATGCAAAAAAAAAAACAAAACCAATAGCTGATGAGAACGTGGAGCAACAGGGACTCTCGTTCATTGCTGGTGGGACTGAAAACTGCTATGGCCACTCTGGAAGATGGTTTGGCAGTTTCTTACAAAGCTAAACACAGCCCTAATCATATGACCCAGCAAACTCACTCCTAGGTATCTACCCAACTGATCTGAAAACTTCAGGTTTACATAAAATCTTGCACATCAATGTTTATAGCAGCTTTATTTGTAATCACCAAAAACTGGAAGCAACCAAAATGTCCTTCAATAGGAGAAGGGACAAACAAACTGTGGTGCGTCCATATAAAGGAATTTTATTCATCAATAAAAAGATATGATCTAACAAGCCCCAAAAAGACATGGGTAGATCTTAAATACATATTACTAAGTGAAAGAAGCCAGTCTGAAAAGGCTATATACACTGTATGATTCTAATTCTATGACATTCTGGAAAAAGCAAAACTACAGATAACGTAAACAGAACAGTGGCTACTAGAGGTATGAGGATGGGGGAAGGCTGAATAGACAAAAGACAAGAGAATTTTTAGGGAAGTGAAACTATACTATGTGATATTATAATGGTAGAATATTGAGACAGTGCATTTGTCAAAACCAACAGAACTTTATATTACAAAGAGTGTATCCATTCCCTGTGTATTGTGGGGGACTTAAATTGGCCACCCTAACATATGTCTCTTTGGCATGATGATTATTTGGGGCTGGTTACTTTGCAGACAGGAAAGCAACTGAAAAGTAGAATTTACTTACCCTTTGTAAGAGACATTCACATTGTAAAGGAAATCTCCATCTGTAAAGACGTCTCCCTCTCTGTACCAGGAAGAAGGAGGGATGACCTTATCTCTAGAAACTCTTAATCAATGGGGAAGGCAAGGACTTAAATCTGCATTTGTTTATTGTGCTTATCTGGTAACCTCCTGTAACTGACTCCCCCCTGCCCCAACATCCTCCTTTGTCTTTAGCTGGATATGATATTTAAGGTGGTGGTTTCAGCCATTTTGGTGAGTTGCTCAGCTTGCCTGAGCCTCTCCCATGTATACATGTTATAAAGCTTTGTGTAATTTTCTCCTGCTGTTCCATCTCATGTAAATTTAATTCATTCTCGGGCCAGACAAACCCAGAGAGGGTAGAGGAAATGTCTTCCTCCCCTACAGTATATACACAGGTTAATTAAAATACACACACATTTCTTTCTTCTGTCAGCTCAGAAGGCTTACAAGCAATAATATCTCAGAAGCAAGGAGCATACTCAGCGCCCAGATGTTGGTTTCTAATCATTCTACAATAAAACACACTGGAGCTCCTTGGAGAAATGGCTGATTTCAGTGTGTGGACAGGAAACACAAAAGATGAGCCTGGAGTACCTTGTAGTGCCAGAAACTAAGGAAGTGCTCGTAACAAACAAAGCACACACACAATAACGAGGGCATCTCAAAGAGACACTGGAGCCACAGAAAGAGCTCTCAATGGGCAAATCTGGATCAAATTGAGCAAGAAAATAAATAAAATGTCAGAGGTGGGGGTTGGGGTGGGCAAAATGGTTGACAGGGGTCAAAAGGTACAAAGTTCCAACTAAAAAATAAATAAGTCCTGGGGATGTAATGTATAGCATGGTGACTATAGTTAATAATACTGTATTGCACATTTGAAAGTTGCTAAGAGAAGAGATTTAAAAGTTCTCACCACAAGAAAAAAAATTGTAACTATATATGGTGATGGATGTTAACCAGACTTGTGGGGATCATTTTGCAATATACAAAAATACTGAATCATTATGTTGTACACCTGAAACTAATATAGTTATGTCAATTATACCTCAATAAAAAAATAATGCAAATTACTAAGAGATAACTCACAGTATAAAACAAATATCCATGAATCCATTAGTTGTTGTTAGTGCCATCCTGTTGATCCCAACTCCTAGCGACCCTGTGCACAGCAGAGTGGAACCCAGCCTGGTCTTTTTGCGCAACCCCCTCCCCTTCCAGCGCTGTACCACACAATGCTCCACTGCTATTTACAGGGTTTTCATGGCCAATTTTTCCAGAAGTGGGTGGCCAGGTCCTTCTTCCTAGTCTGTCTTAGTCTGGAAGCTCTGCTGAAACCTGTCAACCATGGGTGAGCCTGCTAATATCTGAAACACTCATGGCATAGCTTTCAGCATCAAAGCAACACACAGCCGCCACAGTATAACAACCAACGGACAGGTGGTGTGGTTCCCTGACCAGGAAAAGAACCTGAGAATCTTAACCACTAGACCACCAGGGCTGCCTCATGAATCCATACTCAAATTAAAAAGTGATCAAATAAATAAATAAGTGGAGAAAAGACAAATCCCCCACGCAGACAAATTCCAAATAATTTATGGAGACACCCCACCCTCAAGAAGGTGGAACTCCCCACTCCTAAAATGTGGGTTGTATATGACTTCTTTCCAAAGAATACAGTATTGTAGACAGTGATAACAAAATGGAGTAACGTATGTCAAGGCTTCTAAAATGGAGCTGGGAGGCCATTAAGGAAATGGGGCTTATGCACGCACACCACGTTTCTACCCAAATGGAATGTAACTTTGGAACTGCGCTTCACTGTTGGCTTGACCTTCTTTGAAGAAATACGCCCTACTCCCATAGATAAGAAGTTTTTGCCTTAGAGATGGCCTTGGCAACCAATCATGTACAGCCAAGAAGTAAAAGTTGTTGCCAGCGCCAATCACGAATTCTGCAAAACAACCTGTATAATTTATCTCTTCCTGTTTTCACAAACCCTTACCCCCTTTGTCTTCCTCGGAGCACATTTCTGGTTTCTGCCTGTTTCTGAGTCTCCCAAGTTGCAGTTATAATTGCCCAAATAAATATCTGCTGTTTAAATTGTAGTGACTTTTTTCTCGATTGACAGTACGGAAAGGGAGGGACAAAGAGTAACTTTACAGGGGAGAAAACTAATGAACACGACCTCAGCCAGGTGACCCAGGTCAATATTAACAGTGGTAAGTCATGTTGGTAACATGTACCCTTGATATGATGCGGTAAGAAAGGCACTTTATCTGCAAGGTCTTCTCCCAAAAGTCTAATCATGAGAAAAATGCCATAAAAATCCCAATTGAGGAAATTTCTACAAAATACTTAATGAGTATTCCTCAAAACTATCAAAGTCATCTCCGAAACAAGAAAGTCCAAGAAACCATTACAGCCCTGATGACCAAATGTAATTTGGTTTTGTGGATAGGATCCTGGAAGAGCAAAGGTATAGTAAGTAAAAAAAAAAAAAAAAAAAAAGGAAAGAAAAAGTGAAATCCAAATGAAGAATGGACCCTAGTTAATAATAATGTACCAACATTGGCTAATTAATTTTGACAAGCATACTATACTAATATGAAACATTAACAATAGAAGAAACTGGGTGTGGAGTATATGGGAATGTTCCATACTATCTTTGCGACTTTTCAGTACATCTAAAACTATTCCAAATACTTTATTTTTTAAATACATGCAATATGATCCAATATATGTAAAAATAAAATCCACAAACTCAGCTATGTTAGGAAAAAAAGCCAAGAAAGAAGCAGAGAAATATTATTCATAATCAACAGGAAAATTAGTCAATATAACAGAAGGGAACTAGAGACAAGGCCTCTTAACTATATGTTCAGTGTGGTCAAGATTAAAAAAAAATTAAACTAAATAATAACACAAGGAAAATATGCAAAAGAGCATTGAATAGAACTTCCAGAGAAGAAAAATATAGTATCTGAAAAGAACATTTCACTGGATGGGATTAATAGCAAATGAGACCCTCCAGAAAGCCTCAATCTCCTCATTTGTGTAACAGAAATGAATATCTTCCTCCTGACAGTGTTGTTGGTGAGGACAAAGGGAATTTAACCGAAAGCACCTAAGAAATAATTAGCACGTGATAAACACTTAAGAAAACTTTCACCTCTTTCTGTTCTGAGCTCCAGTCAGTCAACCAATGTTTATTGAGCAGGTACTATGTGCCAACTACAATTGCAGAACACAAAAGACTGAACAAAACAGACACAGTCCGTACCCTTACAGAGCCCCCAGTCTAGTGAGAAGGCAAACAGTAAACAAATAAATATTGTAGTTGATATCTTTTGTTTAAAATGTAGCAGACATTCTTAACTGCCTACCTATTCTTGGTAATCAGAGTCTTAATTTTCTCCAGGGCAGCAATGTTCTGGGCTAAAGAAAGTGCTTTCCAGTCCCTTCTGCAGTAGAGAGTCCAGCATGACAGTCCTGTCTGACTCTAAACATGAAAAGAAGAGTGTGTCCTGGGGGAGGGTGGGGCGGGGGCCAGGGCAGAGTATTCTAGTGAAGTTATGGCTTTCTAGACAAAAGGGGCTACTCACGGCTGACGCTTCCAACCTCCTCTCTCCTCCCTTATTCCTTTGAATGCAGATGTGACAACTAGAGCAACAGCTGTTGCTTTGAGGGAAAAGTCAAGGAAATGCAATGACCCCTCACCTGCCATCTGTGAGCTGTGGGCCATTACCACTACCGCCTACCTATGAATGAACTTTTTATAGCAGGAAACATTAACCCTTATTTGTTGAAGCAACTAATTACTGTGCTTTTTGTTAACTTGCAGCCCATTGAGCTCCAAACTGTGCCCAAAACAGGACACACTTTTGGGGGAAGTGCTGCTTCCCTACTCCAAGGAGTGTTTGCTGTTGGAAATGCTCCTCATTGTACTCCCACCTCCTTGGCAAGAGCGCCTGGTTCAAGCAAGGTGAATTCCAGTCCTTCCCTCAGATTTTTCTAACTAGAGCTGAGGGAAGAATTTTTTTCTTCTCTGGCTTTAAGTACGTAAGCCTGGAGCTCCCTGTAAGGAAATCTAACTTGGTAGTGTCAGTTGGCTTGAGAGAATGAAGCCAATACCTGAGTAATGCAAACGGGAGGGGAAGAGAGAGAGAGAGCTGGAGAGCGAGGGAGGAGAGAGGCTGGACCCCAGGCTTCTTTTAGTTTGGTTTCATGAGTTAATAACAGTTTCTTATTTTAGGCTGGTTCACACTCAGTTTCTATTACTTGCAACCAAGGAGTCCAAGACAATAATAGGACTAATGTGAGTTTAAATTGCAATGAGAGGTATGAAGAAAGGAACAGTTGCTATGAGAAAGAACAAGAAGTTACACAGTTAAGGGAAGACACCTAAAAAAGCAACATGGAAGAGGAGACCTCACATAAACAGACGCCACACACTGGACAAGAGCTGAAGAAAGGTTTCGCACCGCCGCCTCCCACCGCAGCGCCACCCAGGGTGAAGCACGTGGGCTCTGGACCTGGCAGGGAAACGGTTCCTGCAAAGGGCCCGAGTGTGGGTGCAGTGGCTAGAGGTCTAGGCGGAACAGATGGGGAGATGTCTACGACCCACTCAACAGACCTGAAGGCAAAAGGAAAGGGCAACTCCATTCAGGAGTAAAATATACTAAAATGTCTCTCCCCATAGTAACTTCTTTTTTTCTTACTTTGCTAATGAGAAGGACCTGCTGGCTCCCCAGCCACACCCTCTAAGGAGGGAAACTTTCCCTGCCACAAAATTTGCCCAATTACCCAGTATCATCCCATGAGCATCCACTCATTTAGAGGCGATTTTGAATAAACCCGAGCAACTTCAGCAGGAAACCAGCAGAGCGGCCTATACTTGTCAACATATCCTTTATTCATAAAAATGAATGGTCATCCAAGGATTACCAGATACTGGAGGAAAACCTATAGCATAAAAAAACAACTGACCACAGAGAAATAAAAGTTAATGCAAGACAAAAACAACCTTTAATCAATTCTACTTAATGGCCTCAGAAAGATTCAGGTATAAATTGTATCCATACAAGAAGGACAAGCAGCTCTGGAAAAAAAAAAGAAAACAAGATCAGAGAATAACAGAAAAATGTGGGAGATTAAAAATATGACTGCCAAAAATGAAAAATCCAGTCTGAGGACTACATGATGGAATGCTAGTAATAAAAACCAAATAGTGAGGGCAGGTCCCGTGGCACAGTAGTTAAGTTCAGCCCACTCCGCTTCCACAGCCTGGGTTCGCAGGTTCGGATCCCAGGCGTGGACCTACACTACCCATCAGCCATGCTGTGGCAGTGAGCCACATGTAAAGTGGAGGAAGACTGGCACAGATGTTAGGTCAGGGCTAATCTTCCTCAAGCAAAAAAAAGAGGAAGATTGGCAACAGATGCTAGCTCCGGGCTAATCTTCCTCAACAAAAACAAAAAACAAATAGTGATCTCGGAAACGGAGTCAGGGAAATCCATCCAAACACAAAAGATGGTAAATACCAGAGAAAAGTTAAGACATGCTCATATATAAGCAGAAGGTACAATATATGGCTAACAGACATTTCAGAGGAAAGTAAGAGAAAACAGAAAGGAGGAAAAAGGAAATAACTGAAAACTTCCTTGAGTTGAAAGAAAGAATTCCTGGAATTGAAAGAGCCAACCAGTTGTCAAGTGACACAAACAAGAAAGATTCAGATACGTCCTGGTAAAGTAACATAAAGGAAAGTTTAAAAGTTTCAAAAGAGAGAGGAAACAACCCAAAAAACAAACAGATTGCCTACAAAGCAAGGGGCTTAGTTTTACATCAGAATTATGAACTACAATGGGCGCCAGAAGGTACCACAGCAGAGCCTTCCAAGGGAAGATTATTTTTTTTTTTTTTAAAGATTGGCACCTGGGCTAACAACTGTTGCCAATCTTTTTTTTTTTTCTGCTTTATCTCCCCAACCCTCCCCCCCCCCCCCCCCCCGTACACAGTTGTATATCTTAGTTGCGTGTCCTTCTAGTTGTGGGATGTGGGACACCATCTCAACCTGGCCTGATGAGCGGCACCATGTCTGCGCCCAGGATCCGAACCCTGGGCCGCCGCAGCGGAGCGCGAGAAATTAACCACTCGGCCACGGTGCCGGCCCCAAGGGAAGATTATTTTGAGACTGGAATATTCTACCAAACAAGCAATCAAGTGTGAGGACAAAAAGACATTTTCAGGCATTTAAGAGCTCAGATATTTTATCTCCTATTTACTATTTCTTCAAAATTATTTGAGAATATAATCCAACAAAATGATTAAGATATTCAAGAGAGGGGAACACAGATTCCAAAACAATGCAACTAACACAGGAATTCAATTAAAAAAATAAGTCTCAATTCTTCAAGGAAAAAAGTGTTTCAAAAAGGGAGGAATTTGCATTCATCAACTAGTGCAACCAAGCCAGGAAATGCTGAGGCTCAGTGTGCTGCTTCTGTCCAAAAAAATTGACTAGAAATTTTCAAACAAGTTGTAGAAGAACATTACCACTCAAATATGAAGGACAACAAACTCCGGCATCATTTTAAGTAAAATCTGAACATGATTTATACTGTAAGAGAAGAGCGTCTTTCCTTCTGGTGGCACAAGTTCCATGTCACAGAATTATATTTCCTTCCTTATGAGTCTAGTCACATTACTTGGTTCCACAGTGAGTAACTATTTCCTAATCCTAATAGTAAAAACAACAATAACTAACACTTATTTAACACTTAATATACATCCTATTCTAAGTCCTTGAGACTTATTAGCCAGTTTAGTCCTCTCAACGACAGCACAGTAAGAAGGAACTTGCCCAAGGTCACACACTGGTTAGTGGAGCCAGGCATTCTGGATGCAGAATGCTTGCTCTTAAACACTGGCAATGACACTTCTCCTAATGCCCTTTGTGAACTTACAATTCTTAGAATCACCCTATCAATCTAAACAAGAAGGCACAGTAACAATTATAAAACAGAATATAAATCACATAAAACTTAAGGTAGAAATCATGATTAACCAAAGTAAGGGGTGGAAGAGGAGTGTGTAAGTGAGCTATGTTTCTTATCCTCGTATATAGCAGTAACTCTCTATACAATAGAATTATAATACAAACTTTCTACACAATAAAAGTCAACAATTACATATATATAACTTACATATGACAAAATAAGAATATAAAAAGCAGGGAGGAGGCGATAATGAACTTGAGCTAAATTCCTCACATTTCACAGTAAGTATGATGGTTAACTTTATGAGTAGACAGCAGCTGTTTAATTTCAATAAAAAATGCTATATATAATTTAAATGTTAACTCAAAAAGTCTGAAAACAGAAAAGGTAAAGTCGATACATTAAGAAATAGCAATATAAGCAAATTATTTCAGAACTTTCAGAAGAATATCAGAAAAGCTAAAAATGGTTAAAAGGACAGGGACTGGAGAAAGGGAAGACTTTGTTTTTAACCATTTTAATTATTGAGTAAAATTACCAGGTATTATTTTCTTATGAAAAATATTCTGTAATGCTATTAATATAGTGGTGCTCTGTAAAGAAGGGCATAAAGTGATGAAGGTGCCTCTCAGTCTGGCCTGGTAACACAGGAGGACAATAAACGCTGCCAGACCACGAAGCCCAGTGGGGTACAGAAAAGAGGAACAGGGATAATATATAAACATATTACAAAAGACCCGTGCTCTTTGCTGATTCTTTGTTTCCACATCATTATAGACTAAATGGCCCATTTTTGTCAAACTTCTAAAGAGACATTCATTTCACCAGCTTTAGACAACTCTTGAGTCGCACACACCCCATCCTCTACTTGACACATTTCATTAAAGAAAGGGCTGACGACGAAATTCACACACCGCGGGGAGGGGGCAGTCCACACTGGGATAACCTTTTCAGGGGATAATCTGGCAGTCCCGACGGAAATGTAAAATATGGCTACACTTCGGCCTAACAATTTCACTTCTCAGCATCCACCCTACAGCAACACTCCCAAATGCTCAAAGATAACTCTACACATGGACTTTCAGCTCTTAATGTTGATAACAGAGGAAAACGGAAAACAACCTAAATGCTCACTGGTAGATGCAGAATAGTTTGGTGCCATTTAAAAAACGAAATACATCCATATGGAGTGACACTAAAAGGTATCTGCAACATATTATTAAACAAGAAAAAGCAAGATACAGAAGAACATATACAATTTCTGTGTCTGATAGATAAATAGACAAATATACACACTCACATATATTGGGCCGTGGGCAGCAGGTTTAAAGCGTGTGGAGGAAACACGTTTTACCTCGTCCATTCATTTGATTTCTTTTTTTACAACCAGAATGTACTGTTTTTATACTTTAAGAAATCAGAGCATATCTCAATTGTCATATATCTGGGATTAAAAAAATTCCAAAAGGGAAACACTCAACGCCTTTCCATTAGTTCACTCTCGAATCTAAGAAGGAAACATACACACGCACACAGACACACACACACACACACACACACACGAAACCGCACGCTGCCGGCTAGGATTCGCGACAGGCTGCTTCGCGGCTGGGCCGCGTCCTGGGGAACAGGGACAGGAAAACCAGGGCACAGCGATTCGGGCCGCGCCGAGGCGCGCGCCCCGGGAGCGGGCGCAGGGGGACGAGGAGGGGGCGGGCGGGACAAGGGGACGGAGGAAAGCGGCCGCGACGCCTGCAGGGCAGGGAATTAGCCGGGTGCGGGCAAGTGGGCAAGCGGTGGGAGGCCAAAGGCCGCAGGGCCGGGAGCTCGGCAGGAAGCCGGGGGGCCGGCCGGAGGCTCAGCCCGGGCGCCCGGGGCTCTGCAGGGCCGGGGCCGGGGACCCGGGAGGGCGGGCGCGCAGGGCCCGGGCCGGGCGTACCTTCCCAGCAGAGCTCCCCGCCGGGCGCCCTCTTCAGGAACTTGTACCAGAACGTGTCCACGCGGCCCGGCTCCGCCCCGTCCCGCGCCGCCGCCTCGGCCGCCAGCTCCACCTCCGCCAGCCACAGGCCCGACTCGGGCAGCGCCCGCGCGCCCGCCGCCCCCGCCGCCCCCGCCGGCCGCAGGCGCACGGCCGCGCGCGGCTCCCAGCGCCCCAGCTCGGGCCGCGAGCCCACCAGCAGCAGCTCGGGCGCGGGCCCCGCCACGGCGGGCGGCACCACCACCCCGAAGCGGAAGCGCATGGCGGCGGCGGCGGCTCCCGAGCCCGTGTCCCCTGCGCCCCCGTGGCCCCGCGGCCGGAGCGCCAGGCGGCCGCGGCGATTGGGCGGCTGCGCGGAGCCCGGGCGCCGGCGGGCCACGTGCGGCGCGGCCCCTTCTCGGGCTGCATCACGCGGCCCGGAGCCAGCGCTCCTCGGAGCGGCCGGGGTCGAGGAGGGAGAGAAGACGGGTCGGGAAGGGGAGGACACTTCTCATGACGCCGCGATCTTCCCGTCGTCTTTCCAGAAGACCCGAGAAAGGCCAAGGGGACGCAGGGAGAAAGCAGCCCGCCCAAGGGTGAAGCTGGCAGTGCTGGCCCGGCCTCTGCAGGGTTCCGGACCCGACACGGGTCACTCACGCTCTCCGGGCCGCAGGGTCTTGGCTGTAAAAGGAGGGCAGAAACTAAGGATCCTGATGGCCCTGCCAGCTCTGATCTCTGAATGACGGGAGAAGCGCCGCTCAGCACCAGCACGCTTCATACCTTTCCCTTGCCTAGTCCGCTTCCATGCCTGGAACGAGACGTGATCGCTTTCTTTTTTCAAAAAAAAAAATTATACTTTTAGGATGTGTAAAACGGGTTTGGAGTAAATACTTTCAAGTCCTTCCCTAGCTGAAACAAAACAAAACAAAAACTAATTCTGTGATTATAAATGTATGACAGTTATAAGTCTTTAAATGGCATAAAATAAAACCTTTAGTTTAACATTTGCTTTCAGTAAAATCACGATTTTTGAACATAAAACATTTTTGTGTTAAGAAACACAGGTTGATAATTGTTCAAAAGAAAATTGTTTACACGGAAGGACTTTAAGTTTTGTCAAATGTCCTGTTTACATGTTTGTTACTTTTTGATTAATAAAACAGTCCTCGTGTTCTTACATTTGTATATTCACCAACACTTTACATAACAATCTCTTATGTGAGCTAAAACCAAAACAAAGATGTTTTTACCAGTATTGGAAAGCTTGTGAATAGTGGGGGGCGGGGGGGGGGGGGGGGAGCCAAACTTTTGTGCATTCAAATATCATGAACAAAACAGAAAGAAGTACAAAAATGTAAACCATACGAACTCAGTCTCTCTGTGGAACAATTAGTAAACTAATAATATGTTTTACTTTTAAATATCGATATTCCACTCCGTGTTTGGTTGGTTGCTAAGCTTACAGATAAACACAAAGAAAAATGTGAAGACAGCAAGGCTGGCCAAACAGGATGATTAGGTAGCTAAGCAGAGAGTAAATCACAGTGCCCTGTGAGTCGCTTTATTCAAATTGCTGTTACAAAATATCCTTAGATTAATTTTAGGAAATCAAGAGTCGTTTGGCGCTGTAAGGCCCCTGGAGCTGACAGTTCAGACCTTCCTTGTGTTCTGCCATGCTGCCTGGGCCATGTCCTTTCCAAATGGCATTATTCCCACCAGCTCTTCCACAGTGAGTACTGCCCATTCTGTAGATGAAACAATATCAAAAAAGAAAGAAGGATTATTTCCTTTCCTCCTCTCTCATCATAAAGAAGTTGAGTACTTTTAACAGTCGGAAATACTCCTTTGAGTCCCTGAACAGAATATGTAACAGTTTATTCTATGGCACTGATTTAAATGTAGTAGGAATGTGATGGCTACATTGTGCACCAAGTAAAATGCAACTGGAAAGAAGAGCAAGAACAAAATGTGGATTAAAGGACATATTTCAAAGCCTCAATCATACTTTGTCAATCATTTGAATTTATTAACTATGAAAATTATAGCAACCATTGAGCCCTTATGATGTGCCAAGCACATGGTTTTCACATTGATGTTATCACGTTTAATTCTCTCACCAATCATGTGAGATAACTGCTATTGTTATCCCCATTTTTGTAGTGAGGAAATAGGTCCAGAAAGGTCCAGTATATAATATATATAATACCTATATTATATATGTAACTTGATTTCTAAGGAAAATCATTTACAGAATGCATTTAAGTCCCAGCATATTTAAATGAGTTATTCTCCATTAGCTCTTTAAAAATTAGCTTCCTGTAATTATCCCCTGTAACTAACTTCATCCTTAGGAATGATGGAACAGATGAAGTGGTGGTCTCAACTGATCAATGAGTCTATGAAGACATGAATATCATGGTATTTAGAGTAGATTTGCCCTCAGGTCGTAGAATCTGGTCATTTTTATACTTTTGTCTGCCAATCTTGTTGGCAATGGAAACACAGACTTAAGAAGCCAAGGTGCAGAATTTTACCAGTTATTAAGCCGTGTTATTCCTGGCTTTTTTTCCTGGTTGAGTTCTCCATATGAGATTTCTTTTTACATTTCAAAGAATCATGGGATTTATTAAAAGAGATATTTATTTATTTTCTATTGCAGTAACATTGGATTATAACATTATATAACTTTCAGGTGTACATCATAATATATTTTGAATTCTGTGTAGCTTACATCATGTTCACCACCCAAAAAATAATTACAATGCATCAGCACACACCTGTGCCTAGTCACCCTAAAAGGGATATTTATGAAATCCATTTGAGGTCACATTCTTGATGATATGAGGACAAGCCGAATTTAGAGCAAGAATCAGCTCTGTCGAGTAAGATAATTCTGATAATTTTTAAAAGACCAAACCAATTTTTCGTCATTGAATTTCATTTCTATAACGCTATTTTATATATAACTATAATATTTCTGGAGGAATGGATGAGAAATTCCAATTTAGAGTTTCAGAACCCAATTCAAATGTAAATTCTTTCAAAGCCCCCTCAGGGAAAGCTATCACTTGGGTCCTTGTGATTTATGTTTTCTGAAGCAATCTTTCAGTAGTCAGTGAGTTACCATAAATCTTTCCTTATAGTATTGTGTATGTACACACACACTCACTGATGTAAACCATATTTCATCCAAATAGTTCCGGGCCCATCAGAAGTATTAATTTATTACTTGTCAGAATGTATCTAACAGTTAAATGTATCACATACACTATTTCCAATTTTGTAGCTTAAAAAACAAAATAAGAACGAAAGCAAACAAACAAAACCTTCCAGAGAGAATGTGAATACAACTTACAACTTTTGCATACTGCAGCTGACTATTTTCTGGGTTGGAAAATTGTGGGTTAGGCTATTTGAAATCCCTCTGAGGATCTGGAGCAATAGAACGATCTGAGTGAAATCAAGGCTTCGTCCAAAAATCCCACAACATTTCTCAACTATTTTAAAAATGCATGTCCCTTTTTGAGACATAAAAATCTCCTATCTCCAGGAGATTCCAGTAATTCCACTTCCCACCCCATCCTTTCATGGAGAAGTACTGCGTTTTCAGTGCATCATCAACAGCCAGTTTTGTCATGCTTCTTTCTCTGTAATTTATACCATTAAAATATTAATTTTAATATTTAATTTTAATTAATTTTAATATTTTAATATTAAGTATAAAATTACAATGAAGCAATGCCTTTTCAAAAGACACTGACTTGCCCTTCCCTTGCATATTCCGTCCCACTGTGAGCATTGTGAAACCCACACCTCCTCCCCTTACTTCTCAACTGAGACCCTCTACTCAGCAGGTCAGTCAAGCTGAGTCCTGTTAGACAATGACCTCAAATGAATTTTCCTCGGGAAGTTTAGGGCCAAGCCAGGTGGCTGGATCTTGAGGTTAGAGACACCAGTTTAGAGCTTCCTTTGGATGTAAAAAGATCTTCCTGGGTCTGGAGTAACTTGAATGGCAGGCTAGTTAACACCTTTCTCAAAGAGGGTAGAGGGCTCAATAACTCGACCCCTACAAATAAGAGTGGTGGCTGGAAGGGATGATTTGAAACTCCCAAGGGAGCTGTCAAAGAGCTTGAGAAAAAGAAAAGAGGTTAGTGGAAAGCAGAGCTGGCTTATTTACACCTAAATGGTGAATGCAGACTGAGGTGGGGATGGTGGGGAGGAGGTGGGAGAGGTGGGGGGGAGGGGGGAGGCAAACCTGACAAGTACTTTTTAAGAATGTAAACACTCGATAATTCACCCTTTGCTCATTTGTCCTAATCATTGTATGTGTTTACGTTAAGAGTAAAAGTATCTTAAACGTGAAACGGTTTAAGGTGCTTACTTCTGAGATGAGGAGCGGAGGGCAGGCAGAAGGTTGGTTTCGAAACATCCCTTTACTTCACCACCAGCTGAATGAAGAAGAGGACCCCAGAGAGGGAGGTAAGTGTTGGTGGTAACTGGAAAGAAGCCTGAGGTGAAACCCCACTGACCTTCAATAGGAAAGAAAGGGTAAAGCTGGAACTGAGTAAAGACTCTGGGCTTCCCCCAAATCCCTAATTGTTGCTAGGAACTCAGGTTCCCTGGAAATGCAGAAAAAGTTTAGGAGGAGGACATGTAGTCATTTTTTAATTAGTGGAACCAGCCACTTATTCAAAGATACGTACTTGTCAAGCATGCACTATGGACATTGTCAAGGTGTAATTTTCCAAAAGGACTCTCATGTAAATCAATTAATGAGGAAACCAGCAGGATGGTAAAGACGGTTCAAAAAGAATTCAAGGTACAATGTAGATAGATACTGAAAGACTGCTAGAAGGTACTAGGTTAGATACAAAATTGATTAATTTCCTACTGGGCAATAAAACCATAACCTTTGGGTTTATCCTTTCTACAGAAGTCACTTGCATCTTTAACAAATAAACATCTACAAGATTTAATATATAACTTTGGTGAAAGGGCCCTAGTCAATAGTAAATAGTAACATAAACCAAGACATGAATAACCTTGTAGAGAATGAAGTAATTCTCAAACGGATCTGGTGGGCACTGCTCCAGCATGCAGGACATAGAACCAACCTTGCACCTTAGTTCTACATTTTGGATACTTTTTCCTAACAATGTATAATAATAATAATAATAATAATAACTTCCCATTTATTGAGCTCCTATCTACCATGAGCTAGGCACAGTGTTGAGTGTCGAACACCCTTCATCTTATTTAATCCTCTCCACATTTCCATGACATAGTTATGATCTCCATTATACAGAAGACGGGTGCAAGTTTTTGAAACATTAACTGATTTGCCTTGGGCCATACAGCTAATAAATGATAGAGCCAGGAATTGCACCCAGGAATGTCTGACCCAATAGCGTCTCCATCCAGGGGCTCAGCATTTGGTCATACAACTTATGTACTGCACAGAAGCCCTGGGCTGAGGGCTGAAACAGCCCACGCTCTCCTTGCAAAGCCTTTTGCTCTGGGTGCCTCTTTCTTCCCATAAAATACCTGCTCCTTGGGAAGCCTAGTGCCATAGGGCAAATCTGTAAAAGGCCATGGGGGCTGTGAGCGCCCAGGGGTGACACATTTCACTACTTCCTTCTCCCAGATCCCCTCTGGGGATCTTTTTCCATTTCCAAAAAGGCATATATAAGGTAAAGCTTGGACTCAAACTTGTGTAAAAAAAAAATCAGTCACAACCGCTTAGCAGTTTGGCAAACTTCAATGTTTTTACTCATTGGGACAGATCCTTAGCAAAATTACAGCTGTAAGCAGATTATATATATCAACCTGGACAAATACAGATGTATCTAACTAGATTTTGAACGGCAGCCTAGACTTTATATGCATTTGCTGTGATAACACTGGCTGCCTCTGGGGTCTGCCATGGGGAGGACTCTGCACTCCCTGCTAAAACTTATTTCTGCAGGAACTTCACCAGAAATTCCCCAGCCCTCCTGTAGCCCAGCGAACTCTGAGATGAGCGAAACAGGAAACAGAAATTCTAATGCTTCCTTCCTTAAAAAGAAGCCAGAGAAGGCTACGATGAGGGGAATAGTGTTCTTAACCTGACTTAGCACATTTCACTTCAATTTCAGGTAGAAATGTGACCAAATGGAGTGAAGTGTCATTCTGTCTATGCCACTGCACAAAAAATGGCTTGCAGAATTTATAAAATCAGCCTGTGGGGAGAGAGGGATGGGGTGGGGGGAGGGTTCCGTTGGGTGGGAGCATTGTGACAAGAGAAACTGTTGTTCCGTCTGAGGAAGTGACACCAGTGGCTTGAATACCATTAGTCTGTGATCTTAGAAACCACTGATACTCTCTATAACCGAGGGAACAAAACAGCAGACCACACCTGACAGGTACACGTGAACTTTTATTTAATTAGTTGCCAAAATATAAAAATTGGAAAGTTTCACACAAATATCCAAATTTTTGCCTTCTGTTGAAAAACTGGAAGATTTGGCAAGAAGGGGCCACAACTGTCAAGGCACAATAGGCAGGAGCTGAGGAGAGGATGCCTCCCCCTTTGGATGGGCTTGAACGCCCGACAGTCCAGTGTCCACTATGCCCAAACTGTCTCCCTGAAATTGAGGCCAAGTTGCTGTGTACCCTCAACACTCCAAGAGTCTTTGTTTGTTTGTTAGTTAGTTTTCATAATAGCATGACCAAGAAAGTAGGAAAGATGTGGAGATACTGGAACCCTCATTTATTGCTGATGAAAATGTAAAATAGTGCAGCCACTTTGGAAAACAATTTAACAGTTCCTCAAAAGGGTAAACATGGAGTTACCGTATGACCCAGCAATTTCACTCCTCCACGAGGAATGAGAACACGTGTCCATATGGAACTTCTACATGAATGTTCATAGCAACATTCTTCATAATAGCCCCAATTGGAAACAACCCAAATGCCTGTCAACTGATGACTGGATCAACAAAATGTGGTATATCCATACAATGGAATATTATTTGGCCATAAAAAGGAATGAGGCACTGATATGTGCTATAACATGGCTGAACCTTGAAAACATTAAGCAATGTGAAGGAAGCCAGTCACAAAAGACCACTTATTGTATGATGCTGTGTATGTGAAATGTCCAGAATAGGCAAATCTACAGAAATAGAAAGGAGATTACCGGTCACCTCAGGTTGAAGGAGAGAAAGAGAATGTGGGAAATGGAGAGTGACTCGTAAAACCTATGGGTTTGGGGGAGGGAGTGTTAAAAATGTTCTAAAAGTGATTGTGCTGATGGTTCCACAAATCTCTGAATATACTAAACACCATTGAATTGTACGCTTTGAATGGATGATGTATGGTGTATGAATTCTATCTCAATAAGCTGTTACCAAAAAAAAAAAAAAAAAAAAGCAAATGAACTATTACACCATGTGTGGCCTTTTTAAGTCATCTGAGTTTTGAGCTGCTTTTCAAAGGAAAATGCACATAAAGCTGACTCCTAAGAATCCAGAAGAGGAGAATCTGCTCTCTTTAGCATACACTAAGGTACTGATTTGCACTTTGCAGTGGTGGATGGGAAGAATAATCTTTTCATTTTTCCAAATCCTTCAAAAAGAGACAACTCTTTTGCATCACACAATCAATATACAAATACTTTTGAAGTATCCAGCATTGAGTTAGGGGACTCAGAACCCACAAACGAATAGAAGATGTGATCCTCGCTCTCAGGGAGTTTATGGTGTAGCTGCTGGAGATAAATACACATGAGGAGTTGAATTACAGCACAAAGATTGATTTTTTTAACTTAGTGGTGCTAAATTACTCATCGCAGAGCAGTGACTGACAGCTAGAGACAGCCATCGTGAAGGTCAGAAGACGAGGGAAGCACCAAGAACTGGACTTGCTGGGTCTGATATCAGGTCACAAAGGACTTGCAACTCGGAAGAGACAGAAAAAGGAAAGAGATGGAGGTGAGGGGACACTGGATTCCAGGTCAGGGGACTGCATCCCCAGAAGCAGAGGCAGAAAAACTCAAAGCATGGATAAGTTAAAGTAACTGTAGAGTAACAAAGAATAGGGATCCCAGAAATTGTTTTCCTAAGACCATGATGTAACAAACACATATTTTGCTTTACTCAATTACATTTCAGACTAATTAGGCACTTTAGCTTGTATGTTTCACATATCACAATTTGCAATAAAAGTAGTAGAGAAAGAGACAAGCATGTTATGGTAGGTCTGTAGAGAAGAAATGAGAAATAAAAGAGAAAAGAAAATGTCTTGGGTGTTTAATGTTCAAAGACAGAATATCAAACATCAAAATCAAGACGCGAACCATTTTATACACCTTAGTTCAATACGAAGACATGAGTTCAATGATGCTATTTCATGACAGCAGAAGTTAGTACATTATAAATTGCTGTAATGTATTTGCTCATTTCCTTTAGCAGTGAGTATGTGAGTGCACCGCCCACAAGCTTACCAGGCAAACACTATTAATCATGGCATGGCTAATATACATTTAATAATCTCATTCAGTTATCAAACTTTTTGAAGGATTAGGTGAGGTACATGAGATTGCTTTTTTAAGTAAATATCTCTGGGACGCAGTAACGTTCTTTCTAGAGAGGGTGATTTATTATCACTTTGAGGAAAGGATTGATTTTCCAGAATGTATAATTTTCAATAAATGTCCAGCTCTGACATAGTCACTGCAAGGTCAGTAAATGCACCTGGAAAAAAATCTGTGGTTTAATTAAGTTTGTGTGTCCCAATGGAGTATCAATTGATTCTATAATTCAATTTAGAAATCCCTCCATAGAATAAACGAAAACATAATTTGTTTCACCAGATTAATGCCTTTAATATTCAGCAGTTTAATATAGTTAGTTTATCACATTGCCCCGAGTTAGAAAATTCAAAGAAAGAACTATTGTATTTGGACCTGCAGACTTTTTTTTTTTTTTTTTTTGTGGCTGAAGAAGGTTTTTTCCCTGAGCTAATATCTGTACCAATTTTCCTCTGTTTTTTACATGGGTTGCTGCCACAGCATGGCTGACGAGTGGTGTAGGTCTGTGCCCAGGATCCAAACCTATGAATGTCAGCCGCCAAAGTGGAGCATACCAAACTCAACCACTATCCCCCAGGGTGGCCCCCTAGACCTGCAGAATTATTATTATTATTATTATTATTATTGGTGAGGAAGATTGGCCCTGAGCTAACATCTGTTGCCAATCTTCCTCTTTTTTTTCTTTCTACCCAAAGCCCCAGCACATAGTTGTATATCCTAGTTGTAAGTCCTTCTAGTTCTTCTATGTGGGATGCTGCCACATCATGGCTTGATGAAGGGTGTGTGGGTCCGCATCCAGGATCCCAACCAGCAAACCCTGGGCCACCAAAGCAGAGCATGTGAACTCAACCACTATGGCACTAGGCCGGCCCCTGGACATGCAGATGCCTAAGAGCCAGAACGACCTCTATCTTCCAGCCTCTTTGTTTGCTATACAAGGAAACTAAGGCTTTCATAAAACCATGCTTTAAGTTTCTCATTTATTTGTTTTCATCTATAAATCTAGATTCCTAGAATATGATGGATCATCAGAGACACAGTTTTCCCTTTATTCCATGCTCTTCATCCTCATTGCTTTTCTTGAAGGACTGACTATGTGGGAACCTCAAGTTTTGATGACACATCCACCAGAACAAACACAATCCATGATTGAGGAAAGTGATTTGCTTCAAGAAAGTAAATGTCAGTGATATTGTGGTTTTATGAACAATATCATTATAGAGCTTTTTCAGAATATCTTCCTCTGCTCTTCTAAAGGTAATATTTCCATATATCATTAGCATTTTAAACCTCATTGTTCCCCTTGAGATATTCCAAAAAGTTGTATTGTCTTGGGATACATTCAAGAGCAATCTTAAAATTTTTTAGAGTAGAGGAATTTATTGCGCCACCTTCTTTCCAAGTTAATCCATCCAAAAGAGGCAGAGCATCCTTGGCACTTTTCAATAAACTACAAGTGACGTTCCATGTGCTCAGTAGTTGGAGGTGTATCATCCTCATTATATGTTACTTTACCTTCCAGGGGGACAGCCTCTCCCTCCCCCGCTAGGACCTAATAGTAAGTGGGGATTGATCTGGATGCTGTTCCTTACCTCTCTAGCCGGGGGACAGTTAGCACATATCCCTTGACTTGAGAGGAATCCCTGCTCCCAACTTCCAACCTGTAAAACGTTCGCCATCGTATTCTCTTTCTCTGCATTCCCTTCAAGTAGCCTTTTGGGAAAGCTGAAATACTAGGTTATCAGTCAGGCTTAGGTTTTGCTTTGCTAACATATGTCCCCAAAATATCCATGATTTATGCCCACCAGACTTAGTGTCCCGCTCACATCACATGTCCATCTTGGGTTGGCTGTATCTCTGCTCTACAGCATGCTCACCGCACAACCTAGATAAGTAGACGCCTCTGTCTGGAATTTTGTGGGAGAAAAGAGAAAAATGGCTCTTACAGATGTTGCTTTGAAGTGACACAAGGCAATTCAATTCATATTTCATTGGCCAAAGCAAGCCACATGGCCAAGACTGCCATTCAGTGATCCAGGAAAATGTCAAGTCTCTCAGAAAAGGGCAGCAAATATTTGTGAATGGTAATACAGTAATCCCCACCAGGGAAACAAAAACAGTAGGAGGCAGTTTCAGATTCGCTAAGAAGCATGATGAAAGGTATTTATCTTTCTCAAGGTGGGAGTGAGGAAAGGACCTGGACACATGTTTAAGTGACCAGAGGAAGGCCACCAGAGGGTGGCAAGATAAATCTTTCTTTTTTTAAGCATAAAATTTACTAAGCACCCTTAGACTTACTGTAGATAAATAGAAAGACAGATGGATAAATGGGTTAGTAGAAAACATAGCTAGATAGATAGACAGATGGAAGATAGATAGATAGATAGATAGGTATATAGATAAATGTAGAAATACATATTAATTTAAGGGTAAAGTATAAAACTCACTCTACATATTATGTTAGATTCAACTTTTTCATTTCATTTTTAACCAAAAATTCACAGACATTATGTTCTTAGGTTTGTATTTTAAAAAACAGAAGTTTTTATATAAAAGTTTTGTTTCCAGGGCCTGGCCTGGTGGCACAGCGGTTAAGTGTGCACGTTCCGCTTTGGTGGCTCGGGGTTCGCCAGTTCAGATCCCAGGTGTGGACATGGCCCCGCTTGGCACGCCATGCTGTGGTAGGCGTCCCACATATAAAGTAGAGGAAGATGGGCACGGATGTTAGCTCAGGGCCAGTCTTCCTCAGCAAAAAGAGAAGGATTGGCAGCAGTTAGCTCAGGGCTAATCTTCCTCAAAAAAATAATAATAATAACTTAAAAAAAATTTTGTTTCCATTATCCTCTTGAGTTGAACATATAAATGTAGACAATTTCCTATCCTTTTGGAACTGCTTTTTCCATTTCTCTAGAATCTACTTGGCTGCACATTCACAGTAAGATTTTTATAATGCTATTTCTTTTCCAGTGGTCATCTTTCCACTTTGGATCTATTTTTTTTCTTATATCCTGAGTGATTTCCTTTAGTTACTTGATTTGACATGGGTACAGACTGTAAATTTTCAGAAATATAAATTAATTTCTCTGAATCTTTTGCCCAATTTGATCCTTTTGAAACTCTGGCTGGTTTCACACCTTTGGGAGAACATAGAATTAGATATTTTTGTAAGTATGTTTGTGAAGTATGCACAAAAATAACGGTGGGAATCATAATAATTAAGTTTCCTTCAGTGTAGCTTCTGAAGGCCCTGCGGGTCACTCCAGAGATAGGAAGGTGAGGTGATAGGAAGTCATTTGGCTCTTGTCCAAAGATTGCAGGAAACAGGGAGGACTTCTATTCTTCCATTCCTTTGGAAAAAGCACAGAACTATTTCAATGTGTTTAACCATAATGAGGCACAAATGTGAAACAAGATAATCAGGAAACCAGTCCTAATTTTTCTTTAAAGTAATAAATCTTTCCAAACATGAAAAGGTTTAGGGCTAATAAGTGAATTCAGCAAATTTGCAGGATGTGAGATCAATATACAAAATCAATTGTGTTTCTATACAGTGAAAGTAAATTAACCAAGGAAGTGCAAGACTTGTACATTGAAAACTATAAAACAGTGTTGAAAGAAATGAAAGATTACATAAATGGAAAGACATCCAATGGTCAAGGATTGGAAGATTTACTCTTAAGATGTAATACTCCCCAAAGTGATTGACAGATTTAATGCAATCCCTATCAAGCCTTCAACTGCCTATTTTGCAGAAACGAGCAAGCTGATCCTAAAATTCATATGGAAATTCAAGGGGCCTAGGATAGCCAAAATAATCTTAAAAAAGAAGACTTCCCAATTTCAAAACTTAATAAAAAGCTACAATAATTAAGACAGGCATAAGGATAGATGTCTAGACCAATGGAACAGAATTGAAAGTCCAGAAATCAACCCATATATCTATGATCACTTGATTTTTGACAAGGGTGCCAGATCATTCACTGGAGAAATGGTGCTTCAAGCAGTGCACTCAACAAGTGGTACTGGAACAACTGGATATTCACATGTGAAAGAATGAAGTTGGACGCCTACCTCACACCGTATGCAAAAACTGACTCAAAACAGATCAGAGATCTAAATGTAAGAGCTAAAACTATAAAACTCTTAGAAGGAAAATAGCTATAAATCTGCATGATCTTGGATTAGGCAATAGTTTCTTAGATATGACACCAAAAGCACAAGGAACAAAATTAAAAACAGGTAAATTGGACTTCATCAAAATTAAAAAGGGCACCATCAAGAAAGTGGAAAGGCAACTCATAGAATGGGAGAAAATATTTGCCAGTCACATATCTGATAAAGATCTAGTATCCAGAATATATAAAGGACTCTTAAAACTCAACAATAAAAAGACAAATAACTAATTAAGATATGGGCAAATGATTTGAATAGACATTTTTCCAAAAAGATATACAAATGGCCAATTAGCACATGAAAAGGTGTTGATCATCATTAGTCATTAGAAATATGTATATCAAAACCACATTTAGATACCATTTCATAGTCTCTAGAATGACTGATTTTTTTTGCTTGGAAAGATTTGCCCTGAGCTAACATCGGTTGCCAATCTTCCTCTCTCTTTTTTTCCTCCCCTCCCCAAAGCCCCAGTACGTACTGGTATATTTTAGATTTAAGTCCCTCTAGTTCTTCTATGTGAGCCACTGTCATAGCATGGCTGCTGACAGGGAAGCGGTGTGGTTCTGTGCCCAGGAACCAAACCCGGGCCACTGAAGCAGAGAGTGCCAAACTTTAACCACTAGGCCATCAGGGCTGGCTCATAGAATGGCTATGATTTTTAAAAAATGGACAATAGCAAGTGTTGGTGAGGATGTAGATAAATTGCTGGTGGGAATATAAAATAATGCCGCTGCTGTGGAAAGAGTTTGGAAGTTTCTCAAAAAGTTAAACATAGAATTACCATATGATCCAGCAATTCCACTGCTGTGTATATACCAAAAGAATTGAAAACAAATATTCCCACCTAAATCTGTATGTAAATGTTTATCATAGCCCAAAATTGAAACAACCCAAATGTCTGTCAATAATAAACGGATAAATAAAACATGGTATATGCATTGCAATGCAATGAAATATTATTTAGTCATAAAAAGAAATAAAGTATGCTACATGCTAAAACATGGATGAACCTTGAAAACATCATGATAAGCAACAGAAACCAGACACAACAGCCACATACTGTACGATTCGATTTGCATGACATTTCCAGAATAGGCAAATCCATAGAGACAGGAAGGTGAATAGGAGTTGCCAGAAGACAGAGGAAGAAGGAAATTGAGACTGACCATGAATATGCATGGGATTTCTTATTGGAGTGATGGAAATATTCTCAAATTAGATTTTTGTGATGGTTGCACAACATAATGAATATATTAAAAACCACTGAATTGTACACTTTAAAATTATGAATTTTATGTTGTTAGTTATATCTCAATAAAAAATAAAATAGTACATCTTTGTATGTATTTTTGATTATTCCCATCTGTCATTGACATAGCTATTTTATATAAAAGTTTCTACAAGTCGAAGCCTGCATCTGTTTAACTCACCGATTCTCAGTGTAGAGGGAAGAGACACAATTAGGTTAACTCAGCTAATGAGAGCTCCGTGAGAAACAGAGACAGCTACAGAGCCAGGGCTCGTGAAGAACTAAAACACTGTTTAAAATGTAATAGTTGCTCTATTAGATCTGAAAGTGGTTCTGGTGTCTCAAAAACAACCCTAATGATTGTCCTCTGGGAAGCTGTCAACCTTCGATCTCCACTCTGGTGTTGTGACATTAGTGAAACACCTATTCTTTCTTTCTGCTTGTACTGTTCTTGCTATGCTTAACTTTTTCTGGAATGTCTCTAATTCAGATTCCTGCATAACAAGCCTGTGATTGGCTCAGCTGTCGGAATCCAGCGAAATTATGCTTGGTCAACAGAGCTCTCGTTCCACGCTTCCTTATACAACATTAGCTATTCCACAGATAACCATCTATGGCCTGGGCAGGGGTGCAGGGTCATGTGATATAAAGTAAGGAGAACTTTATACAGTGCTTCTCCCCAAAGTGCATGATCTGAAGTTTTTCATGAGGAAGTATCAGACAAACCTAAATTGAGAGACCTCCAATTAACTAACCTATGCTTTTCAAAAACGTCAATACCACGAGAGACAAAAAAAAGGCTGAGGAACTCTTTCAGCTTAACAGAGACACAAAAGAGATAGATCACTAAATGAAATTCATGATCCTAGATTGGACCCTGGACCTGGGGAAAAAAAACGCCATGCAGGACATTATTGGGACTACTGGCCAAAATGGAAGGGGACTGTAGATAGATAACAGTATTGTACCAATGTTAATTTTCCTAATTTTGATGATTGCACAATGGTCATGTAAGAGAATGCCCTTTTTCTTTTTAGGAAATGCTCACTGAGATATTTGGGGTGAGGTATGATGTCTGCACTTATTCCCAAGTAGTTTTTTCAAAGATAACAAAATATATGTGTACATTATATATGTCATATATAATATGTATTTGTGATACTAATATAACATGTAAATCATATTTATATGATTTATCTCATATTCATATAGAATATATGAATATATATGTATATATTAGACATACTATGTGCATGTGTATATATGTATTTAATATCAGAACTATATCTTTAATATATATACATGAAAGAAAAAGAAAGATATTAAGAGGAAGAAAAGAATTGTACAGCCAATGTGCAAAGTGTTGATGGCTACGGACCTAGGTAAAGGGTGTACATAAGTTCTTTAAGTGATTCTTGCAACTTCTCTCTAAGTTTAAAATTATTTCAAATTTTAAAAAAATAAGAAACTAAAAAATAACACATGATGAGTTAAGTATAAGGAAGCTCAAAAAAAGGGGAGCATGGATATGACTAAATTGTGGTCCAATCTGTGTGTAATTGGAGTCCCAAAGGGAGAAGAGAGAAAGAATGGAATAGAAATAGTACATAAACATGGTCAAAACTTTTCCAAATTTTATGAAAGACAGAGACATGAGGGGCTCAACCAACACCATGCAGCATAAACACAAAGAAGCCCATGCTGAGTTGTACAGAGCCTGAGATGGCCTATTCTAAATCTGGAGCGTCCAGCAGAATACCACAAGTAGACATGCTTTTGACAACATCAATTGTATTAGTTTCCTAGGGCTTCCGTAATAAGGTACCGCAAACTGCATGACTTAAAACAATGGAAATTTTTCCTCTCTCAGTTCTGGAGGCTGCAAGTCCAAGATCAATTTTCAGCAGGGCCATGCTCCCTCTGAAGGCCCTGGGGAAGAATGCTTTCTTGCCTCTTTCTGCTTCCGGTGGCTCCTGGCAATCTTTGGCGTTCCTTGGCCTGTAGCTACATCACTCGGATCTCTGCCTCCATCCCTGCACATGGCCTTCCTCTCTTTACGTGTCTCTGTGTCTCCTATCCTTTTCTTAAAAGGACAACAGTCTTCACCTTGGGAGCCCACCCTAGGCCTGTATGACCTTATTTTAACTTGACTAATTTCATCTCCAAAGATCTATTTCCAAATAACATCACATTCTGAAGTCCTGGGTAAACATGAATTTCAAGGGACACCATGCAACCACTACACTAATAAAAATGCCAAACACAATTAATATTCATATTTATGTAAATATTTTATAATCACATGGCCGCTACACCATAGTCACATATCATTAATCCTTCTTTTACTTCTCTTACTCATTGTTCTTGAAAATTAGCAACCCAAATCAAATAGCATGCGTCATCAAAAATTTAATTTGACATTACTTGTCTAATACTTATATAACTTTAGATCATAAAATAAATATTTCAATGTATACCAGATTGTTCTATACATAGGTGTTCTAAGATTTATGTCTTAATTCTCTTCTGTTACTTAAGTCCTCTTATAAACTGAAAATAAAACTTTTCCCTGCCAGATGTTTTCTCCATTTGATACATATCGATTTTAGTAAGTTGGAAAACTACTAAAATTAACACATTTCATGAAATCTAAGATGCTATTCGTCATAAAATGAGCCATTGTTTTGTGTACCACTAATAAAGAAAAACACTGCCAATTAAACTATGGCATGATGATTTCCTGTCACTTAGACTTACTTTATACTTTTTGAACCACTTCTTTTAGACTTATTTTAACTTTTTTTTGTTACTACATGTCATGTATCCTTGAAATAAAAAGGAAAAATATGAGAACGGAATTGGTAAAGGAATTCTTACAAGTTTACGTTCAGAATTTAACCTAACTGAATCAATTTTTGGATTGATTACTCACAGTCATCAAAACCCTGTTTCCACACAATGTCGTCCTCTGGGCTGCCAAGAGCGCGGGCAATGCAGCATTTCTTAAATGTTCACTGCTGTTTCTGAAATGTCTTCACAGGCCACTGACATCCAGGCTACAAGCTTTGATGCTGGTACTTTCCTTTTTGACTAAACTTACAGTTGCCTTGTTTTCTCTCAGTTGAATCACATGCCACTTCCTGTTTAAAAGCAGCAGACGGTTTCTGAAAATTTGAAGTTTGATACCTTAGTGAGTTGTTCACATCAGCCTGTCATTCTTTTGGATATTGTGTAATTATTCTAAGAGCTATTGCTTTTTCTCCTGCCTTTATTTGCCTCACTCGGCATGTGATAAACGAGCCTTTTCCCCATACCTTAGTAACAAAACAACTCTGCTTCGTCTACATGTGGCAGTCTTTCTCAGGTCCCACAAAGCTCTTGGATATTGCTTTGCAAGACAGTACAGAACTGTGGTCTTTTCACCAATAAATATTTGCTTCCATAGTATAAAGTTACACTTTGTCAGTTCCTTGCCTTTCTTGCACACAGGAAGTTATCAGATTCAAGACTGGATCACGCTGTAATCTTTTTGAAAATGTTTTGGAGGACAAACTTAACACGTGTAGTAACGACCAAGCACGCGATTCAAATGAAGTGGCAATAATTTGAAGAGCTATGTCAAGTCGTGAAGTGATGGATCGAAGGCAGGGTCAGCAAATGTTTTCTGTAAAGGGCCAGAGAGTAAATATTTTAGGCTTTGTGAGCTACATTGTTTCTGTCGCAGGAACTCAACTCAGCCTTTGTAGCACAAATGCAGCCATGGACAATATGCAAGAGAATGAGCATGGTTGTGCTCTGAGAACACTTTACTACAAAGATAGGTGCAGGTTGTAGTTGACTGACCCTTGATCAAAGGGATGGGCACATGACCTAAGTCGGTCCAATAAGATTTGTTCCCCAACTGAAGAAGGGAAGTTCTTTGAACATCAGACTCTACTGAGAGCTACCTGCAGCCAAGGTGCCTGCCTCATGGGGATAGTTGGACTGAAAGAACGGAGCTGACACACTAAGACAAGCAAAGACAAGAGACAGAATCACGTCAGTATTCAAAGCTGTGAATTTATTTTTTCTTGAGGTCAACACTTCCCCTGCCTTTCTGTGCTTTGGTCACATGTACCTACATAGTCCCTTTTGGGGCATAAGCGGATGCTACCTGTGTTTCTGTTGCTTATGACCCTTGGCTATGGAATCTTGTTCAAGTTACTGAAACTTTCCGTGTCTCACTTTCTTCACTTGTAAAATGGGAACCAAAATGAACCCACTTCACTGGGTTGATGTGGAGATTAAATGAGATACCATATGGGAAACTGCTTAGAACAGTGCCTGGCAGATAATAAACACTATGCAAATATTATCTTCTTCACTGTCATCATCACCATTGTTAAGAATTTGGCTGCTTTCAAAAATATAAGATATATCTAGAAAGTTACATTTTCATTAACAGAGAGAACAGTTGGTTCACACAGGCAAACCTTCCTGGCAAATAGAGCTCATTAATTTTTCCCTTCATTATGAGAGTTCTGACGGTAATAGAAGGAAAGACCTGTCAATAATATGGATTGTAAGATAGCTATTTTCAGAATTCAAGAACAAATGTGCTAAATTAGACAGAGGCATGGCCATCAGAAGAAGCAGAGAAGGCTGTTTACAACACGAGGGCTTAAAAGTCAGATTCCTTTATTTCTTAGCTGAGTTGCCTAGAGTGCCTAGCTGGCATATGTTCATCAGTAAATTGGATATTCAAGATACGTTCCGTTAATCTTTAAAATATAACCAATGCTTCAATAGTTTGAGATGACAAGGTAAAAACTACTTGTGCAAACCCAGACTATTATTAGAGCTGGTTAAATAGTTCATACTATCTATTAAAGAACATTGAAAACACTCATTTTGTGGTAATCATGTCCTTACTCCTCCTTATAGTTTTATGTCCTACATGTACATCCATAATTCAGGTGGCAGAGGTTACTGGTGCCCTACCCATATCACTTTGTCCTTCCCACTTTAGTGCACACAAGCCGTCAGTGGCTAACTTCTTTACCTGAGAGGTTTCACTTCCTGTCAGAGCCCACTTTGCCGCACACAGTAGGCCAGAAGTGCTGGGGAAAATACCCCAGGAGCATCCTCAAACAGTTGCTGATGAGAATTGGTATCAATACACTCTCGCTCCATCATCCCTCCAGTGGGACAGCTTTGGGGAGGTGTTTTACACCGGCCCCCTGAATGTGTCTAGCGGGATTAAGGTCTGGTTATCCGGAGTGATATCTTGCTTCTTTATCTTCCTTATTCCCCTACCAGTGACTTGCCTTCACCTCCTAAATAAACTACATGTACTCAAGTCCTTATTTCATAGCCATTTTCTGGGGGAACCCTAACTAAACTGATTGATATCATAAGTTGTTCTAGGAAGCTGATCTTTAGCTTGGGATTCTGAAATTGGACAGCTCCCTGGGCAAGAGGCAACAAGAACCCCACTGCTGGTGGTACAGCATCAAATTTACAGAGTCTCACCTGTGGCAGTTTGGGTTCCCACACCAATGTAATAGCTCTATCAGTTGAAAGATATAGGGATAATAGTAATTATAAAATTATAAAGATAGAGGTATATATTAGCTTCCTAAGGCTTCCATTTTAGTACCACAAATTGGGTGGCTTAAATCAAGAGAAATTTATTCTCTTATAGTTCTGGAAGCTAGAAGGCCAAAATCAAAGTGTCAGTAGGTCCTTGCTCTGTCTGAAGGTTCTAGGGGAGGATCCTTCCTTGCCTCTTCCTAGCTTCTAGTGGTTGCCAGAAATCCCTAACTTGCATCCTTGGTTTGCGTCACTCCAATCTCTGCCTCCATTGTCACATGGGCTTCTTCCACTTTTATCTATCTGTGTCTCTAAATCTCCCTCTCCTTTCTCTCATAAAGATACTAGTCATTGAATTTAGGGACCACCTTAATCCAGTGTGACCTCATCTTTACTTGATTACATCTGCAAAGACTCTAATTCCAAATAAGGTCACATTCACGGATACTAGGGGTCAGCACTTGAACATATCATTATAGGACACAATTCAACCCATTAAACACAATTCAACCCATTACAGAGTGTGAAAGTCAGAAGATTTCTATAACTTGAAACAGACCTTCATTGCCTACAGCCAGAAGACACACTCTGCTGAAAATCAGACACAAGGTCCAATTCTGAAAATACTTGAATTTTAAAGAATGCTGAATTCACAGCCCCAGCAATTATCCTCTGCTAAATATAGAGTCCTGAGAAAGAAGGAGTGGGACCTGGACACCTGGGATGTGAACATCTGGTTTTCTGTGCTTGAAAATCTAGAACCTCTAGATTACCCTGAATTCTCCAGGCTGCATAAATGGCCCACTCTCTCATGCTAGAGCACAGCAATCTCTCCTTGCTTGGAGGTCATGCTGAGACCTCATTTGAGGAAGATCAACATATGGATACCAAAGCCAGAATGGCACCTAAGAGCTCCATTCTCACAGGGAACTGTGGTGATGCCTAATTGGTCACAGTGTGAAAACAGATAAGACTGATAGGCATCCAATGAGGCTATTGTTTGACCTGTATCACTTACAAGATCAAGATCAGGTCAGCAGAAGACAGTCATCAATCACCACAACAGAAAATCATGATTCCTTACCCAATCCTTCCACCAAAGGGATATATAACTATTTACTAAAATAATACATGGGGGAAAGGAGCATATCCATATCTTCAAAATCTGTCCCCATGGCTTGTAGAGTGATTACTAGGGGTATGCCTCAACACAGTCTGATTGGAGATGAACTAGTCTTCTATGAGAGGAAAACTATTTACCAGATGTGCTGCAGGGCTGGCTAATATGTACAAGCAGGAACTGAGAGGATATGCCTGAAAATAGGGGGTGAATATAAGCTGGATAAGGTATTAGCTTATTAACATGAAGGCATTTTCCTGTGACTCAAGATGTAACATCTCAGCAAGGACTCCTGAAGTCAGTCCTAATACATTGTTAGAATGGCTCCTTCAAATTTGGGGAAAAAGATGGCCTACGGTGAATGATGTGAGATGTTGAAATTGGCTTGGCAGAGTATTGAGAAAGGGATAAAGACTTAATGGGGTGAGCATGCTAGAACGTATTTAGAATATATGGTCAAAGAAGCCACCAGCTGACCAGGGGATGCTCTTTTTACTAAAGCAATAAGGAATGCACCACTCAGAGAGGCACAAGCATTTTTGAGAATTTCTGTGGCTGCTCTTCTTTGACACTGTGATGGAACTGAACTTCCCATTGTCATGGGAAAAGGAAGATTCTGGAAGAGAAGATGCCAGGTGGCTGGTCATTGGCATCAGAAGGAAAATGGATATATAATCAATTGAAGAGAAGGTATGTTCCCTCAAGGAAGAACTTTTCAATGCCACAGCAAGTACTTACATAATGATTTCTAAATTCTTCCACCAAAAGGACATACATGAGTGATTTTCCACTGCAGAAAGGAGAATATCTCTATCTTTTAAGGACTCCTAGACACAGGATCTGACTTGAAACAATCAGGAACCCAAAATATCATGGACAGACCGTCAGAAGAGGGGCATTCAGAGGTCAGTTGACCATTAGAGTCCTGGTCCGTGTGCATTTCACAAGGGATCCAATGGGTCTATCAAATGATCATTTCCTTAGTCCTTGAGTATATGATCAGAATGGATGTGCTTAGCAGCTAGTAGAACTGGTAAAACTTAAATTGGCTCCTTGACTTGTAGAGTGTGATAGTTAATTTTATGTGTCAACTTGACTGAGTACATGGAGCCCAGATTAAACATTATTTCTGGGTGTGTCCGTGAGGGTGTTTCCAGAGGAGATTAGCCTTTGAATGAGTGGACTCAGTAAAGTAGATGGTCCTCCCCAGTGTGGATGGCGTCATCCAATCCGTTGAGGGCCTGAATAGAACAAAAGGTAGAGGGAGGAGGACTGCTCTCCTTCCTGCTGATTGTTTGAGCTGGGGCATCCTGCCCTCGGTGCTCCTGGGTCTCCAGCTTGCAGATGGTAGATTGTGGGACTTAACCTCCATAACTGTGTGAGCCAACTCCTTATAAAAAATCTCTTCCTCTCTCTCTATATATATCCTTTTGGTTCTGTTTCTCTGCAGAACCCTAACTAATACACAAAGCAAACTCATAATGGTACAAAAGTTGGATGTCCTTTAATGCCTTCACTTCAGGCAAGACAGACTCTTAACTTGGATGGAATGGCAGAGATTAGTGTCTCCCTCGAAAGTTTAAAGGATGTGAGGACACATCTCTATCTTATCTTCATCTAATTCACAAATCTAGCCTTTGTAAAAACCGTACGGATCATGATGGATGATGCAGGCTACATCACGGTCTTCCCAGGACGATGTTAAGTCTCCTGATCTTGAGCACAACATAGCTCAAGGGAACCTCAGTCATCCGGACATTTCTCAGAACATCACACCAAGCCACTATACTTGATGGCATAATAATTGAAACTGAGGATCCAGAAGTTGCAATACTCCAGCTGCCTTGGTAAGGCAAATGCACACAAGAGGGTTGGAAACAATCCCTTCAAAGATTCAGGGGCCAGGGCAGCCTGGTGACATAATAGCTGGGTTTGTGCACTCTGCTTCAGAGGCCCATGGTTCACAGGTTTGGATCCCAGGCACGGACGGAGCACTACTCCTCCAACCATGCTGTGGCAGCATCCCGTGTAAAATGGAGGAAGATCGGCACAGATGTTAGCTCAGCGACAATCTTCCTCAAGCGAAAAGAGGAAGATTGGCAGCAGGTGTTAACTCAGGGCCAATCATCCTCAAAAAAAAAAAAAAAAAGATTCAGGAGCCTGCAACACCAATAGAGAGTTTAAAGTTTCAGTGGTCTAGGGTATGCCAGCATATCCTCTTGAGTAAAGGATTGTACCTTGCAATTCCTATAAAGAAGAAAGAGGCACGGACATTAGTAAGCATCGTTGGAATTTGCAGAACATGTACCACACTTGGAAATATTGCCTCAACCCTTTCATTGGGTAACTTGGAAGCTTATCAGTTGCAGTTGAGCCCAGAACAAAAAAGGGCTCAGTAGCAGTTCCAATCCGTGGTACAAGTGACAATGTCTTTGGGAACATATGTCCCAGCTGATCCTATTAAGCTAGAGATATTCAAGGAGATAGCAGAGCTGGGTGAAGTCTCTGCAAACCCTGAAGCAGCTTTCCAAAAAAAATTAACAGGACATGGTGTATAATAAACATCTCAACTTCTTTGCCCTTAAATACATTAATTCTGGTGCATGTTTTCCACTGGCTTCCTTGAGTTTACCTAATGGAATTAAGCTCGTCATCCACGGTGGTAACTGGCTTGGAAATGCACACTATCTCGTCTGCTTCCACTCCTTGTCTATTTCCTCACTTCTACTGCTATTTTTCTTTCCTTCCCAAATAAACTATTTGATTGAACCATATTTGCCATTTTTGTAGGTCAGAAATGATTGAGTATCGGTAGTTTCATATGTTTCAACTTGAACTTGAATCCCTCCTTTAGGATCATCTTCTTCTAGGGCACTCATACTAAGCAATTGTTTCACCTATTTTTTGAATTTTGTATAAATGAAACCACACAGCATCTATTCTTTTGTAACAAGTCTTTTGCTCAACATTATGTTTTTAAAATACGTTCATATTGTGGCATGAAACTATAGTTTGATTATTTTTGTTTATGAACAACATGTTTCACTGTTTGAGTATCCCATACTTTATACATTTTACTGTTAATGGATAGATGAGTTATTTTCAGTATGGTCCTATTGCAAACAGTGAAGGTATTAACAGCCTAGTACGTACATCCTGATGTACACTTCCACAAGTTTCTCTAGGGTATACAACTAGAGGGAGAATTGCTAAACCATAGAGTATGTTCTTATTCTATTTGTTCTTTAAAGAATGTTCAAAATAGAAAACAATAATCTTTACTGGGGGTGAAATTCAGTATGTCCCACATCTTTCTAACCTCTACTTTCTACACAACATTTCTCTGATGTGAGAATTTTAATTCTATGCTCTCCTGGGTGGGAAAAAAGGCACAGGCTTTTGATTCCTCTTAGAGCAACTCCTATATTTTCTGCTTGAAGTGTAATCTTCTGATTTTTTCTCTTCTTCAATGAATAAATAAATCCAACTTAGTCATTTCTTCATAGAGGCTATTTTCCATGCCTCTAATTATTTCCATTACTCTTTTGTGGACTGCCTCCAAATTTTTCAAATCTAGGGTAACCACGTAATTTATTGTCCAAAGCAGGTCAATTCTGAGAATGAAAAGAGGTGTTAAAATAATTAACAGCGTTAATTGATTCACGACAGATGTAAACTAGACCCACCCCAGGCAAACCAAAATGTACCTCATATCACACTTTAGGTGTGTGTTCTCAAAGCAAATAAGGAACGCTTCTGGAGGACTGGCTCATATGAAGGATTAAAGAGGGCTAGTTGGCTACATGACACATTCCTATTTAAATCTGAGTCTCAGAGTCTTTATTATGAATTTATTACGCATAAGTAACAGCACATAACGATATTCCTAAACAGGAATGGCAAAACATTGGTCTCTTGGTGGCAATGAGGTAACGTTAGCTAGGTTTCAACTACATCCTTTAGGGAAATTGTGACTGCGCGTTTGATCTTGAAGTTAGCCATAGACACAAATCTCAGTGGTAATTTAGCATTCGAAGGAGGTTTTTCAAAAGTATTAGCTGGTCGCTAAGTAACGATGGGAAAGAAGTGAACTGGGGAAAATTTTACCCCTTCCCTGGTATTTACTGGCTTCAGAAAACAGTTCTCTTTTACATAAGACCTGTTTGACAATTACTACTTGGAAAATTGAAAGTGTGACATTTTTCTACAAGCAGAAATATGCAAAACAAACTATTTTAGGCACAAAGACATTTCACAGGGTTGGAACTTGTTTATATGGAACAGTCTATAATTCATCTCATTGTTTAGATAAGAGAAATATCTGAATAAAAAAGCAAAATGTTTGGGAGGAAGTCTAATTGCCTCAGAAATACTTGGATTTTCTCAGATAGTTTGGTAATAACAATGGAAGTGATCATGTAATGGGGGCTACCTTGGGGCAGTCACTGAGCTTCAAACTTCGGTGACATTGTCTAATAAAATCCTCTTCAGGATTTCCTTAACTAGAAATTCGGATCCCATTTTGCTGGTTAAGATACTGAAGTTCAAGTGGTAGTGCAAATTCTTCCTCTGTCACAAGTTAATAAGTGGCTGAGCCAATATTTGAACCCAAGGCTTTTGGACTCCAAAGGCCTTATGCTTTTTATAAAATATTCAGAGGGTTTGATTTTATTTGCTGCCTCCCGAAAGATGCTACCTCAGTTTTTTTAAAAAAGATGCTACAGTTCAAATGACATTAAACTAATCAAAACAGAGGCCGGCCCAGTGGCATAGCAGTTAAGTTCATGCGCTCTGCTTCTGTGTCCTGGGGTTCGCCAGTTTGGATCCCAGACATGGACTTACGCACTGCTCATCAAGCCATGCTGTGGTAGGCGTCCCACATAAAAAGTAGAGGAAGATGGTCACGGATGTTAGCTCAGGGCCAGTCTTCCTCAGCAAAAACAGGAGGATTGGCAGCAGATGTTAGCTCAGAGCTAATCTTCCTCAAAAAAACAAAAAAAACTCAAACCAAAACAAAACAAATAATTGAAACAGCAAATATAGAACTGAGACTTAAGGATATTAGGTTATCAAAACAATTCAAAATGATGTAAGTAGAGATTTCAAGGCCCACTTTAAAAAACAGAAGTTATGCCTTCCTCAAAAATATATTTCTAAACTAAAAAAATTTTGAATTATTAATATTTAAACACTAAAGAGATTGACTTAATCTAAGAAGTAGAAAAAATAAATAAATATTATTTTAAAATAAACATTGAGTTCCACATTCTTGGGAAGTCAACTTAAACAATGTCAATTTATGAGAACATATGTATTAATTAGTACAATAATAGATAATTGAGTAGGAGGAATTTAACCCCCAAATCCACAGAGGTCAGGCATTTTTTCTGGTTGCCTCTCAAGTCTGTCCAATTTTTGTTATGACAAAAGTTTACTTTGGTGGATACATTTTTAGCTCAGCTTGTATGAGTTTGATATTACTCTGAAGCAGAAAACTTGAAATCACTGGAATAATGCTCCTGTGTAACCTAACATTTTCAAGACGCATTGAAAATAGAAGTTTTAAAAATTATTCATTTCAATTGTTCTTCTTCTCCTTGCCCATCATGTACAGGCATTTTTTTCTCTTCCATTTTATCCTTTCCTTCTAATTTCCATAAGTTAATCATCAGTCTTCTCTAATCTTTTTACCCTCTGGCCTACCTTCTTTTATTTATGTTAGCTTTTAACTCCTAGCAAATTCTTTTGAAATGCCTGAACCACATTAGCTTTCTTCTTCCACACTAGATTAAAAGTGATCCTTTATTAGAAAAAAAGGTCATACTTTAAAGATCTATATTTGTTATGAGCTTTAGCCTTACTGAAAATAAACACAAAATTAATTATATGGTATAAGGAAAAAAGTTTTCAATAGTCAAATTACATATAAGTTCCCAAATGTAATACAAGACACATCTTCAGTGGAAAATATTAAAAACGACAAGATAATTTTCCAATTCATTGTCCAGATATGATTCTTTTATTGTTAGCTAAGCTAAAGATAACATACAAAAAAAACTCTGAACAATATTATTATCTTAGTGTCTCAAAATTAAGAATAACAGATTTCTGAGAAACTTCTATGATTTTAAAAAGAGGTAAGTAGTATTTTTCTTGATTTCCGAAAATTTTAAAGTAATAAAGTAAATTTAATTGCATAGTCCTGCAAAAGGAATATCATTTCAATCCCTGATCGGTGAAGATTTGATTGTGAATGACTTACAGATTCCGTTAAATTATAATATCGTTAAGGTTCGGGACTGACAACTCCTAAAGAGACTTAGTGAGTCTTTTTTAACAAAATGGCAAAAACTTGCTCTGTTTAGTATGTGTGTGTGCTGATTAATAATATTAGAAGAAAAATAAACTATTAGAAGAGTAATGAGGTAGATAATAATGATCTTCAACGTAGTGTGGCTCTGTGTGTGTGTGTGTGTGTGTGTGTATTTAAGAGCACTAATGAACCTGGGGATGGAGGAGAGAGATCACGCTAATTGTGGGAATGAGCAGAGGTGAGGATCCCCAAATCACAAGGATGTGAACAGTGGCTTCTAGGAGATCACCTCAGGGAAAAAAGTGACAGGAAGATATTTAACATTTGAAATAAAAAGATAGATGACGTACTGACTTACAATTATTTAAGTCTGGGTTAAAAGTATTCACCAAGCACCAAGTAGGTACACAGCCAACATATCAAAGCACCAATATTCATCAGGAATGCCGAGGATTTAATCATGGTTAACACCTATGATTAGTCCAAACTACTTCTATTTCTTGGGTATTTGCAGAAAAAGTTTAAAGGACTCCTCTAGATCAGGGGTCAGCAAATGGATCGATGGGCCACCCACCTGCTTTTGTCGATGGAGTTGATCTGAACACAGGCAGATCCACTTATTTGTGCATTGTCTCTGGCTGCTTTCACACTACACTGGTGGAGTTGAGCAGATGCAACAGAAATCAAACGGCCTCCAGGCCTAAAATGGTTACCACCTTACCCTTTCAGAAAAGCTTCGCTCACCACTGCTGTAGATCAGGATTTCTCAGCCTCAGCACTATTGACATTTTGGGCCACATAATTCTTTACTTTGTGGGGCTTTCCTGTGCATTGGAGGATGTTTAGCAGCACCTGTGGGCTCTACTCACTAGATGCCAGTAACACTTCTGCAGCTGTGCCAACCAAAATGTCTCCAGATGTCATCAAATGTCTCCTGGTGGATAATATCACCCCTGATTGAGAACCACTGCTCTAGACAAGTATCACTTTTCTAAACTCCCTACAAATTTCTGACACACATTGCTATTTCATATTGATCTACATAGCAACATAGGAAGAAGTCAACTTAAAGAAATTTTTATTGAAAATATAGAAATAATCCAAAAAGAACTTCTCCAAGCTCTCACCTCTACCTCTACCCAAGAAACACGCCTGGACTCACACGCTCTGCCTTCCCTCTCTCATAGTACGTCAGTCCTGTCTAAGGCTAACTCTCCTTTCTCTGCTTGATCTCACCCACTCTCGTCTACTCAAGCTTCATGGCAGCGATTGTCCCCTCTCCCCACTGTGTCACCAATTTTTCTTTCTTTTCTGGATCAGACACATTAGTAACATTTATGTTACTATTTCTCTCATCTTAAACTAACTAAACCTCTCTCTTATTTCTTTCTATTTACCCTTCACATTTCTTTGATATCACTTACAGCATATCTTCCTGAAAGAGATGAATCTTCAGATTCAACAATTATGATGAATCCCAAACAAGATGAATAAGAAATTCAGATTTAGCATAATGAAAACAAAGAGCACCAATGACGAAGAGTTTACCTTCAGAGCAGGCAGAGAGAATACGAAGGTAATTTGCAAAGGAAAGATAACTAGACTGACAGCTGATTTCTCATAGCAAAAATGGAAGCCAGAAGATGGTTGAATATCTTTGAAGTACTTTGGGGACTACTGCCTCCTCACGAGGCCTCCTACTGACGAATTCTCACCTTCTGTGCTGTGGACTCAGTTGCATCATCTTTAAAATGGCGACAATGACTGTAGCACAGTCCTTCCCTGCTTACCTTACAGCACAATGAATAGACATTAATTCTCAGCATTCAACATCATAAGGCTAATTTTGTTCCGGATTGATCTTGACTTCCTAACCACATAACCACTTTTTGCATTATTATAAATATATTTGACATCAAATAAATGTGGTCATGTTACCAATCTTTTAATCTTTAACACTTTGATAGTTTAGTATCAAAGCAAAAAGCCAGTGAATAAACAAAAATGTTGTAATTAGTAAAATATTGTCAGACCAATGATATATTTGAACTAGTCAACGTACAAACCTATAATTTGCAAACAAATTGATTTTTTACTTAAACATGTAAGTGTAAAAGCTTTGGAAATATTAGTATTAAACCAGTGGCTATTTATAATCAGTATCTGGGGCAATTCTAGATGAGCAGACAGGCCAATGACACTCAGCTGAATATGTTTTAGAAAATAAAATTATTTAGCAGCTGTCAGTTGTCAGGAGCTAGCAATGTGATTGTAACATAAACTTATTACATTTGTGCTAGATAAGTTTTAAAATATTTTGATGCTCAGTCTCTACTGGTATCTCTAGATAAATAGAAAGATATTTTTAAAGGTACTTATTTTTGTGTTACATTTGTGGCAAAATGGAATTTTTTCTCTCCTCACTTCTTAATTTTTTCACTTAATGGTGCTCACAAACACACGCATACACACACACACACACACACACACACACACACACACACTCCTTTCCTATTGATCCCTTCGGGCTCTGGTCCATCCCAAGCTAGAACAGTCAAAGAGGAGACCTTAGGCTTTGGCAGAGCAGAGAAAGTATTCAGAGACCCATCAAGCTTATGTTATAAAAAGAATCAGTCTATTAGAAAGAAAAAGGTTTGTCTGTCTCATAAATGTTTCTCTTTGAGAACTAAAGGAACCCAAGCACCCCCACCCGGGGAGCAGCTACATGGGAGCAGAGGCAGTCTGGCCTCAGCATCTATGCAGCTAACAAGTGATCAATACTCTTGTAGATATAAAAGAGTACTTTTGAAAGGAAAGATGAGGAAAGCTTTGTCCATGCTAAACTGTGGTACTTGCAGGCCATCCAGGACATGTTAACTGGAAGACAATTGGGTCAATCACTAGAGTTTAGAGGAGGTTTAGATTTGTAAGTCACCAAATCTGGTGTGTCTGAAGGAGAAAAGCAAACGTGAGTATCCAGTTAAATGGTCAGATTGACTGAAGAAGAGGGCCAAGGATGAAGCTCTGGTATGCCCGGATGCTAAAGAAGAGCCCTAAGACTGAGAAGGAGCATTTATTCATTCACTTGGCAAATATTTGTGTGTCTGCTCTATGTTATGCACTGAATTTGGTAATGGGAAGACAAATAAGATGTGGTCCATGCCCTTGAGAAGTTCAGTTAAGAGCAGCCAAAATAAATTAAAGGAAAAGCAGGAGGAATTAGTATAGGGAAGACACGGGAAGCAAGTATTTCAAGTGTCACAAAGATTTGAGTAAGAGAAGGACAAAAATGGTGTTAATGGAACTGGCAATTCCAAAGGTCTGCTAAGAATGCTTTCTTTGCCATTGTTGCAGGGGAAATCAAATTGCTCAAGGTGGCTGCTGAAGGAGACAGGAACTAATACAGATGAGAGTAAATTACTCTTTGAAGAGGCTGGACGTGAAGAGCCAAGGAATACGATGGGATGGAAGGAAGCGGGGAGAGCAGTGAAGCACATATGGAGGTTTTGGTTTATTTTAAGATGGAGAAGATAATCATATTTACATGCTGAGAGAAAGTTAGTATGGAAACAGAATTTGACTGTACTGAGCAATAAATGCTGATTGATGGAGGATATTTCCCTGAAGGGGTAGGAGAGAAAGATGGTATCCAGAGCTTGGTACAAGGGATTAATTTTGCAATCAAGTAGAAATAAGTATTTTAAGGAGAAAAAAGGAAGAGGACTAAAGATGAGTACACACGCAGAAAAAGTTGGAATAAATATGGGTTAGGAAAATGCTGGGTTGCCTTACTGAGTCTTCAGTTTTCTGTGATGTTAGAAGCGAGTTTCCCTGCTGAGAATAAAGGGATGAAGATGCTGTAGACACTTAGGGAACACAGAGGGGTGGAGTAACTCTCCATCCCATTTAATGTTTTGTCCAGAAAATATGTTTTTGGCATTCAATCTTATCAGTGCCCTGACAGCACTCAAGGAAAACATTGAGCTAAAGGTTGCTGCATGGCCTTTGACACCAGGAATCCCTGGGGCCCACAGTATACATCCTTAAGGTGGCACCCGCAACTCCCAGAACGCGTTGATTAAAGGTGAAGGCAGAGCTGAGTAACAGCTGCGAGTGGCAATTTGAATGCAATGCTACAATAAGAAGGTACAACTGTTAGGAAGTTATTTCAGGAGGTAAAAATTTCAGTAACCTAAGCTGCACTGTCCTTAAGTTCTCGGCTCTCTTGTCTCTTATAACTAATTTGCTATTAGTGCCAAAGATCCAAAGTTTAACAATAATGCCCTGTTCAAAGTTCATCCTATACAAACATCATTTCCGCTCACTGGCTTTCCAGAAATGTTTGGTTGAGTGGCAAAGAAGGAATGGTAAAGCCAACATGAAAGGGATGGTAAATGACCCCCGTCCATTTCCGTGCCACATTCGTTAGTGGGTGACTATCACTGTTGAACCATTTACCATTGCAGGTTTATGAATTATTGAAAGTGCTTATGAGCTGCAATGTTGTAATCAGTTTTATTTTATTTTTAATTTTACATATAGATAAATTTTTAATGCAGAAGAAAGCAAAGATAAATGAGGAAATTACGAGTGGTAGATCTACTCTGCAGCACGCAAATGAGATCAATGCTCTGAACTTTTCTGTTTGTACCAACACACAGTATTAATGATCGAATTGAGAAGCAGACAAAAGAAAGCACAGGTGAAAATTTTGAAACCCTATTTAGGCTAATGATATTGAAAACTGTAAAGTTTACATATTGGATATTTTAAATTGATATATAAATTTTGCCATAAAACTCACCCTTTTAAAGTATAAAACTCACTGGTTTTTAGTATATTTGCAAAACATTTTCATCATCCCAAAAAGGAACCCCCATACATATAAGTAGTAACTCTCATAGCCCTCTACCTCAGCTGTTAGCAACCACTCATCGTCTTCTTTCTCTATAGATTTGCTTATTCTGGACACTTCATACAAATGGAATAATACACCACGGGGCCTTTTGTGTGTGGCTTCTTTCACACAGCACAATGTTTTCAAGGTTCATCCAAGTCACAGCATGTATCAGTACTTCTTTCCTTCTTATTGCCAAATAAGATTCCATCGTATGGCTATACCACATTTGTTTATCCTTTCGTCATTGACAGACATTTGTGCTGTTTCCAGTTTTTGGCAAATGTGAATTTAAGCTCCTATGAACATTTATGTACAAGTTTTTGCGTAACCATGTGTTTGCAATTCTCTCAGGTATACGTTTAGGAGTGACATTGCTGCATCATACAGTAATTCTATTTTTAACTGTTTAAAATTAAAAACTTTGAAAAATTAAAACAAATTTCCAAACTATTTCTGAAGTGGCTGCAGCATTTTACATTCTCATCAACAAGGTATGAGGGTTGCAATTTCACCACATCCTTGCTAACACTGATTTTTCTACTTTTTAATCATAGCTGTCCTAGTGGGTGTGAAGTGCTATCTCTTTGTGGTTTTGATTTGCATTCCTCTAATGACTAATGACGTTGAACATCTTTTCATGTGATAATTGGCCATTTGCATGCCATCTTTGGAGAAACGTCTATTCCAATTATTTGCTCAAATTTTCTTTGGGTTATTTGTCTTTTTATTGTTGAGTTTTGAGTTCTTTACATATTCTTTCCACTGCACATATCAGATATATCACTTGCAAATATTTTCTCCCATTCTGTAGGTTGTCTTTTTCCTCTCTTGCTAGTATACTTAGACATGCAAAGCTTTTAATTTTAATAGGGTCCAATTTATCTGTTTTTAATACTTTTGTTTGTGCTTTTGTCATATGTAAGAAAGCATTGTCTAATCCAAGATCACAAATATTTATGCCTATGTTATTTTTTCTTCTAAAAGTTTTATAGTTTAGCTCTTACATTTAGCTCTTACATCTATTTTGAGTGAATTTTTGTATATAATGTGAGGAAGGGATCTAACTCCCATCCTTTCTCTGTGGATATCCAATTGTCCCAACACCATTTGTCGAAAAGAATATCCTACCCCGACCCTTACTCTCTATTGAATTATCTCGTCTCCCTTGTTGAAAATCCATAAATGTAAGGATTGGTTTCTGGACTCTCAATTCTATTCCATTGGTCTATATGTCTAACCTTATGCCAGTACCATATTGTCATGATTACGGTAGCTTTGTACTAAGTTTTCAAAATTGGGAAGAATGAGTCCTCTAACTTTGTTCTTCTCTTTCAAGATCAATTTGGCTATTCTGGGCCTCTTGCATTCCCATATGAATTTTAGGATTAGCTTGTCCATTTCTGCAAAAAAGACATTTTGGAGATTTGATAGGACTTACATTGAATCTGTAGATCAATTTGGGGAGTATTGCCATCTTAATAATAGTAAGTCTTCATAGGATGTCTTTCTTATTTATTTAGATCTTCAATTTCTTTTAACAATGTTTTGCAGCTTTCAGCATGCAAGTCTTGAACTTCTTCAGTTAAATTTATTCCTACGTATTTTATTACTTTGATGCTACTGTAAATGAAGTTGATTTCTTAATTTTATTTTCAGATTGTTCATTGATGGCATATAGAAATGCAATTGATTTTTTTATCTTGATCTTGTATCCTGCAAAGTTGATGAACTCATTCATTAGTTCTAACAGTTCTGCAGTAGAGGCCTTATATGATACCATGTCATCAGCAGATAGAGAGAGTTTTACTTCTTCCTTTCAAATTGGGATGCTTTTTAAAAATTTCTTTTTGCCTAATTGCCCTAGTTAGAACCTCTAGTACAACGTTGAATAAAAATGGTGAGAAAGATCATCCTTGTCTTGTTCCTGAACCTAGGGGGAAAGCTTTCAGTCTTTACTATTGTTTGATGGTAGATGTGGATTTTTTGTATACACTCTCTATCAGGTTGAGAAATTTCCCTTCTATTCTTAGCTTGATGAGTGGTTTTATCACGCAAGAGTGTTGGATTTTGTCAAATGCTTTCTCTGTGACTATTGAGTTAATGTGATTTCTGTCCTTATTCTATTAATATACTGTATTACAAAAAATGATTTTCTTATGCTAAACCAACCTTGCATTCTTGAGATAAAATTCATATGGTTATGGTGTATAATTTTTTTAGATGTTGCTGGAATTGCTTAGCTAATACTTTCATAAGGATTTTTGCCTCTATATTCACAAGGCATATTGGTCTGTAGTTTTCTTTTCTTATGATGTCTTCATCTGTTTTTTGTGTTAGGGTAATGTGGTATTCATAGTGTTCTCCCTTCTATTTTTTGCAAGAGTTTGTGAAAGATTAGTGTCAATTCTTCTCCATACATTTAGAAGAATTTACCATAAAGCCATCTAGGACTGAGCTTTTCTTTGTGGGAAGTTTTAAAATAACTAATTCAATCTCTTTACTCACTATTGGTGTACTTCATTATCTTACTTCTTCTTGAGTCAGTTTTGTTAAGTTTTGTATTTTTAGGAATTTGTCCATTTCATTTGGGTTATCTAATTCATTGGCATAAAATTGTTCACAGTGTTCCCAATATAATTGCTTTTATTTCTGCAAGATAGGTAGCAATTTCCTCTCTTTCATTCCTTGTTTTGGTAATTTGAGTATTCTCTCTTATTTGCTTGCTCATTCTAGCTAAAGATTTGTCGGTTTTGTTGATCTTTTCAAAGAACTAATTTTTGGTTTGGTTGATATTTTCTTTTTCCTCCATTTCATATATTTCCCTCTAGTCTCTATTAGTTCCTCCTTTCTGTTTGCTTTGAGTTTAGTTTTCTCTTTTTTTCAAGTTGTGTAACATAGAAGATTAGGTTATTGATTTGAGATTTTGTTCTTTTTTAATGTAGGCATTTACAGCTATAAATCTCCTTGTAGCACTGCTTTAGCTGTATCCTATGTTTTGTGTTTTCATTTTCATTCATCTCGAAGCGTTTCTAATTTCTCTTGTGATTTCTTCTTTGATCCATTGATTATTTACTAGTGTGATGCTCGATTTCCACATATTTGTGATTTCCTCAAATTTCCTTCTATTATTGATTTCTGATTTCATTCCCCATTGTCAAAGAACATATTGTGTATGATTTCAATCCTTTGAAATGTATTGCTTTATGTGTAAAACATGATCTATGTTGGAGAATGCTCTATGTGCACTCAAGAAGAATAGGTATTCTGCTATTGTTAGATGGAACGTTCTATAGGTGTCTTAGGTCTAGTTGATTACTAGTGTTAATCAAATCTTCTATATCCTTGATGATTTTCTGGATACTTGTTCTATCCATTATTGAAAGTGGATTATAGAAGCTTTTAATGATTATTGTTGAATTGTCTATTTCTCCTTTTAGTTCTGACAGTTTTTGCTGCATGTATTTTGTGTTTCTCCTGTTAGATGCATATATGTTTATAACTGTTATATTTTCTTGATGGATTACCATTTTTATCATTAAAAGTATTCTTCTTTGTATCTAGTAACAATTTTTGATTAAAGTCCCTTTTGTCTGATAGTATAGCCACACAGCTCTCTTTTGGGTACTGTTTGCATGGTATTTTTTTGCATCTTTTTACCTTTTTTTTTGAGGAAGATTAGCCCTGAACTAACATCTGTTACCAATCTTCCTCTTTTTTTCTTTGCTTGAGGAAGATTAGCCCTGAGCTAGCATCTGTGCTAATCTTCCTCCACTTCCTCCACAGCATGACTACAAGTGGTGTAGGTCCACACCTGGGATTCGAACCCATGAACCTGGGCTGCCAAAGCAGAACATGATGAACTTAACCACTACACAATGCGGCCAGCCTCACATCTTTTTGCTTTTAATCTATGTGTGTCTTTGAATATAAAGGTGTCTCTTGTAAAGAGCATATCATTGTATCAATGTTTTCTTTTGTCAATTTCTTCTTTTTGATTGAAGTCTTTATGTCTGCTATTTATCCATTTTTTTCTAAATGTCTTTTATGTTCCTCTATTCCTCCATTACTGCCTTCATTTATGTTAAATACTCTCTACTATATTGTTTTTATTCCATTTTTGTCTCTTTTATTATTTTTTTAGTGACTTCTTTAATGGTTACTCTCCGGATTACAGTTAACATTGGGTTGAATAGTGTCCCCTCCAAATTCATGTCTACCCAGAAACTCAGAATGTCACCTTATTTGGAAATGAGATCTTTGCAGATATAATCAGATAAGATTATGTCATAGTAGATTAAGGTGGCCTCAAATTCCATGATTGGTATCTTTATAAGAAGAGGAAAGGACACACAGACATAGATACTAGGAAGAAGACCATGTATGTGATGACAGAGGTAGAGATTAAAGTGATGCAGCTACCAGTCAAGGAATTCCAAGGAATCTTGGAAGCCACCAGAAATTATGGAGAAGCAAGTAAAGATTCTTCCCTAGAGCCTTTAGAGGGAGCATGGTCCTCCTGACACGTTGATTCCAGACGTCTTGATGGCAGAACTGTGAAAGAATAAATTTTTAAGCCAATTCAGCTTGTGGTAATTTGATATGAAAGCCCTAGGAAACTAGTACACGTCTTATTGATAACAATCTAGTTCAAATTAATAGCAACTTACTATCAAGGGTATCCAAAAACTGCTCCTATATAGCTCCTTTCCTTCTGCCTCCATCGTGCTGTTATTATTATATAAATTACATCTGTATGCATTGTATGCCCATGGACACAGATTTATAATTATTGCTTTATACAGTTGTCACTTAGGAGGAAAAGAGCTCCAAACAAGAATTACATTTATACTGTCTTTTATACTTACCTATATAATTACCTTTACTGGTGATCTTTATTTCCTCATGTTGATTTGATTTACTGACTAGGTTCTCTCATTCCAGTCTGAAGGACTTCCTTTGAGATTTCTCCCCATGATTGCAGGTTGTTGGTTTTTAAGATTTCCCTGGAGCTTGGAAGAGGGAGATGAGTTTGTTTGGGGTAAATTAAGATGCCACAAAGATAGTTGTTTTTACTAAGACGCAAAAATTTTTCTTGAATAGACGTTCCCTGGATTGTTGCAAGTCTTTGATTAATTTCCTTAGTTCTGAAAAAGTGGATCTTGATGGTTTTTGCCAGTGTTCTTATTGCTTTTATGGAGGAGAGGATATTTGAAGTCCTTACTCTGACATTCTCAATAATGTCAACCCCATATTCTTGAAATTTTAAATAATGAAACAAGTGTATTTGTGCTTATTACTCTAATAGTACATATTACTTGGGGGCTGTAGCTAATTTGTGGATGACAAGGTCCCTTGCTTTTCTTCTCTCTTATTGATGCTCTTCAATTTTCCCATTTCATTGCTCATGTGCTCCTCTGCTAGAGAGAGGAAAAAGAAAAGCAAATGATATAAAACTCAAATTGACCTTTCACTTTTCCTGAGTTGCTGTGGTAAAAAGTTCATGAAGAATGAGCTACGTCTGATGACTAACTGAGAGCTTTGAATTATCTGGAAGTATAATTTTTCATGTTATTTTTATCTTCTGTCATAATATGTTTTTAAAAAGTATTAAAGGTATGGTAAGTACAATATCTGCTAAGATGTAATCTAGTCAAAAATGGTTAACTCGATTTAACTTTTAGGTTACAGGTAATACGAGGGTACAAGAAAAAGCTAATTCAGGAAATGGTTCTAACGGAAATCTGGCCTAGACTTTTCAATATAAGTCAGTGTCATAAGAAAGGATTAGATACTGGACTGGACAAACCATCTGTAAAGAACATTTTGCAGAATAATTGGAAAAAGTTGAATATGGCCTGGGCAATAGGTGGGATAAAAATTTACTGAAATGGAAAATAGAAATCATTGACTGAAAAAGTAACTCATAAAACAATACTTATAGTATGGTATCATTTTGGTAAACTACATATGTTTAGAAAAAAATCTAGAAATATAAAAACTAAAGTATTAAGCGGGATTACCATTGGGTGATAGAAATTTGATGCTAATATTTTTCATTTTATCTCTACTTTCAACTTTCCTATATTTAACATGTACTGTCTTTTTAAAACATTTTCAAGCTCCTGCTTCTTAGAACAGCATTCTTATCTCATGTTCCCGCTTAACAATACATCTTAGATGATGTTCACTTCCAAACCTTCCCACAAGGACATCCAGGTTACGCATGGTGGATCTTCTCTACAGCACGTCAGCGAGACCGACTCTTATAAATTCCATTATCCTTTTTGGTAGTATAATCTATATGAATTTTAAAACAATATTTCTAATAATATCAGACATCTTAGTTACTAACTAAAGCATTCACTTAATTTGTAAGCAATTCTGGCATCCTTCGCCCACCTCATAAAATGCTTTGTTTAAGGCGTGCCTCCCGTGCTTCTATCCCATTTGACCAAGGACTCACATAGTGTCCTTTCCTGGCTGAAAGCCACAGACACAGCCCTAGAAACAGCCATTCTCAACAGAGGCCTCACTAAATCTTAACTTGCCTGTTGCCCATTATCTGGGGAGCTGCTAATGAACTGAACTAGCTCTTAGCTTCCTATTTAAAAAATGAGGATAAAAGTTCTACTTATTCATTCCAAAAAAAACCCTGAAGACATCCTTGACTCCTCTTTTTTGATTATACTTCATCTTCGCTGCCAACACCCTGGCCCTAACCATTCTCTTCTTCTGCCTGGATTACTGCAATGGGCTGCAAAGAGGTCTCCTTGCTTCTAGCCCTCGTTCCACTATCTGTCATACTCAACACGGTAGCCAGACAATGCCTTTAGCATGCAAGTCACAGCACGGAGCAAGTCATACTCAAAGCCATGTAATGACTCCCCGTTTCATTAAAAGGAAAAGGCAAAGTCTTACAAAAGCCTTCAAGGCCCCACATGATCTGGCTCCCATTACCTCTCTCGTCGTCTCTCCTATTTTCCCCATTACTCACTTTTCTCCAGCCACACTGGCTTTCTTGCTATTCCTTAAAAATATTCAGCACACTGTCATCTGGGGCATCTGTACTTGCTGCTACCCCGTCGGGAGACCTCTTCCCCTACACTGGCCACTTTACTAACTTCTTCAAGTCTTTGCTCAAATGTTATCTTCTTAAGGAGGCTTATTCTGATGACTTTTAAAAATTGCAAGCTGCCTCTCATCCCCTCCTTCCTGATTCTCTTTTCTGCTAGTTTTTCTTTATTTCCCATAGCATTTCATTTCCATAGTTATATCTTTTACCAGAGATAAAGAAGAACATTTCATAAAGATACAGGGTCAACTCACCAGAAAGACATACTAATAAAGGGTATACACATAATACAAGCTTCAAAATACCTGAAGAAAAACTCACTGAAGCGAAAACAGAAATAAATCCACAATCACAGCCGGAGATTCAAACACTCCCCTCCCAACCATTGATAAAGCAAGGGCAAAAGAAATCAGTAAGGATACATAGCATCTAAATGGCATTCAGTAAATGCTATAGCCGCAACTGCAGGATACTCATTCTGTGCAGGTGCATGTGGATTTTTCATCAAGTTTGGCTACATGCTGGGCCATAAAATACAAGGCAGGATAAATTTCAAAAGTTTGAAATCATACAGAGTATATTATCTGGACACCATGGAATTAGAAATCAGTAATGATTACTATCTATAAAATTCCTCCAATTTGGAAATTTGATAACATACTTCTAATAAATAAAATAGGGAATCAGAGGAGGAATCAGAAAATTTTTTGAACTGAATGATAACAAAATATATCAAAATTTGTGGGATGCAACTGATGCAATGATTAGAGGGAAATTTATGTCTTTAAATACCAATATTATAAAAGAAGACAGGCTTAAAGTCAATGATGTAAGTTTCTACAATAAGATTCTGGTAAGCAAAGAGCAAATTAAACACAAGGTAGAAACAAAAGAAATAATAAAGAGAGGAGATAAAAATTAACAGGGAGAAAATTAACAGTGTCACAAGTTGGTTCTTTGAAAAAATTAATAAATTCATAAACCCTTATCAAACATAGTAAAGTAAAACAAAAAAGAATATATGAATTACTAATATTAGCAATGAAAGATGGGTCATAACTACAGATCCTGTAAACATCAAAAGCATAATAAGGGGGGCCGGGCCGGTGGTGTGGTGGTTAAGTTTGTATGCTCCTCTTCAGTGGCCCGGGGTTCATGGGTTTGGATCCTGGGAGCAGACCCACACATTGCTCATCAGGCCATGCTGTGGTGATGTCCCACATATAAAACATAGAGGAAGATTGGCACAGATATTAGATTAGGGACAATCTTCCTCAAGCAAAAAGAGAAAGATCGGCAACAGATGTTAGCTCAGGAACAATCTTCCTCAAGCAAAACGAGGAAGATTGGTACCAGATGTTAGCTCAGGGCCAATCTTCCTCACAGACACAAAAAAAGTATAATAAGGGAATATTGTTAGCAATATAAAAATAAATATAAAATCAATAAATTTGAAATCTTGGATGAAATGGATAAATTTATTGAAATATACAAAATACCAAAACTGATTCAAAACAAAGGATATCTAAACACCTTAATCTATCTACTAAAGAAATTGATTTCCTAATCAAAACCTTCTCATAGAGAAAACTCTAGGCCCAAGTGGTTTCTCTGGTAAATTATATCAAACACATTAAAATTAAATAATACCAATTCACAAAAACTTTTAGAAAATATGTGAGAAAAAAACACTTCCCATTTCTTTTTATGAGGTCAGCATAACCCTAGTACCAAAACCTGACAAAAACACAGTAAGAAAGGAAAATTATAGACCATTATCTTTCATAAACTTTGCAAAAGTCCTCCACAGTTATTAGTCAATTGAATCATGTAATATACAAAAATGTTAGTGCAGAATGATGAAGTGTGGTTTACCTCAGAAATGCAAGGCTACTTTAGGAAATCAATCAGTGTAATTCACTGCAATAACAGAAAAGTAGAAAAATCACACAATCATCTTACCAGACACAGAAAAAGCATTTGAAAAAATTTAACAGCCACTTATGATAAAAACAAAATCTCTCAGTAAATTAGGAATAGGAGTGAACTTCCTCAATTTGATCAAGAGTATGTAAAACCTACTGCTAACACCAAATTTAGTGATGAAATGTAGAATACTTTCCCCTTAAGATCAGGAAGAAGGTGTTTTTACTCCATATTGGACTAGAGGACTTATTCAATACAAAAAGGCCAGGAAAAGACAGACATAAAGTTTGGGAAGAAGGTAATAAAACTGTGAAGCTGAGCGCTGTGACTCACCCATCACCCAAAGGCTCCACGCGACATCCCTGTCCACCACGACCCTTCAAGCACCCTCAGATCTGCTGGTTCGTATGGCCCAACGGGTGCGGCATCTTACACGGCAGCTTGGACGATTGTAGGCCTTCTCCTGCTCTCAACTAAAACTGGTATTGTTTAGGTCACACAGTAAATACATTGGAATAGCATGCCCAAACGAGATTTATTTTGCTAAATCCAAAAAGACCCACCATGCATTATACATCTTTCTCAGTATTCAGAGGGCCTAGATACAGCTATTTGTCCCTCACCTTGGATGCAATATCCCGACATGTCCCACATCACTGGACTCCTAGGAATTTTATCAAAGTTACAGACCCCCAATTTTTGTGGACTTTCCTTTCTACACATTGGCAAGCAAGTGTCTCACCAGTGTGTCTAGCTAAGTCTCTCATTCTTGCTCACCAGTTCCAATCAGCATGTAATGGATCAAAGTATGTTCTCCCAAAATTCATATATTGAAGTTCTAACTTCCAGTGCCTCACAATATGACCTTATTTGGAAACAGAGTTCTTGCTGATATAATTAGTTAAGATGAGGTCATACTAGAGTAGGGTGGACTCAATCCAATATGACTGGTGTCCTTATAACATCATGTGAAGATGAAGGCAGAGGTCAGGGTGATGCAGCAGAAGCCAAGGAGTGCCAAAGATTGCCAGTAAACCACCAGAAACTAGGAGAAAGGCATGGAACAGATTCTTCCTCCCAACCGTCAGAAGGAACTAACCCTGCCAACACCTTCAGCACAGACTTGTAGCCTCTAGGATTGTCAGACAATAAATTTCTGCTGCTTAAGCCACCCAGTTTGTGGTCCTTTGTCACGCAGTTATAGCAAACTAATACATAGCAATAATATCATAAACGTAATGGACAAGTCTGGTGATTTGTGGAGTGGAAAGCCAATCAAGGCCTCTGCAGACTGGAGTAAAACATAAATGTAGAGAGTTGATATAGCCCCAAGGAAGGGCAGTGAAAGTGTATTTCTGTCATTTCCAAATGCAAACAAATTTATGCTGCTTCTGGTCAGAATTGTAGGTGTAGAGGAAAAAGCATTTTTCAGCTACACACGAAGTACTAGTGTTTAGGTTGATTTAGTCCAGCAGTGAAAACACACTTGAAACAGCATCTCCAATCGAATTCACCCCCTGATTTAGTTTAAAATAACCCACTGACATTCCTCAGGATCCCTCTGTCTTCAACACAGGCCAAATTAAGTGAAGTGAATGGGAATATAGAAGGAATCACCATCCCTTTGAAGTCCTTGATGGTGGCAGTAATTGCTGCAATCCCTCCAGGAATATGGTATTCTTTTGATTTAATACTTTCCTAGATAGAGGCAGCTCTAGGCTTCCATTTGGCCTTACCTACCATAACAGCCCTCATACCATCGGTCAAGTAATGGAAGTAGAAATTCTGCCAATTGTTGAAATACGTCTATTCCGATTATGCATTCCAGAACCAGGGGAACAACCAGAGGGTAAGTTCTGTCAAGGACCCACTGGGCCCCCTGTGAGATGGACCTGAGACAAATCTTCATTTATTCATCACCTCCTCATCTCCTTTAGCTCCCACACTGAATGGTGGGCCAGGGTGATATTTTGTACCTTCAGGTGTTAGTGGAAAAAGAAAAATGGCTGTTGCTTAACTTCTGTCCTCCAGATTGCTTGTAAAAGTACCTCTTGTGGCCCGTCCTAACCGGAAACATTCAGGGAAAAGAATTCCGGGAAATATAGTTCAGACTAGCCAAGTCGACACATTACAAAACTGCCACAAGCAGTATCTTAAAAAACCTCTCACTATGATGGTAGATTTGCAAATTCCCACTTGTAATTCTGTCAATGCTTGTTTTGTATATGTCAAAGCTATATTATTAGGTGAATTCAATTGTAAAATTGTGGAATTGTTATAACTTCCATGTAAATTGGATCTGCAATAATTTTTGTTTTAAAATCTATTTTGTCCAATATTAGTATTGTTAAATCAATTTCCTTCTAATTAGCATTTGTACAATGTATCTTCTCCCATCCCTTTATTTTCAATCTTTCTGTTTTCTATTTATTTATTTATTTATTTTTTGGTGAGGAAGACTGGCCCTGAGCTAACATCTGTGCTCATCTTTCCCTATTTTGTATGTGGGACACTGCCATACCATGGCTTGATGAGCAGTGTGTAGGTCCACACCTGGGATCCGAACCAGTGAGCCCTGGGCTACTGAAATGGAGCGCACAAACTTAACCACTATATCACCTGGCTGGCTCCTCTGTTGTATTTTTTAAACCAATTTTATTCAGGTTAAAACTTCAAAAAATAGCATGCACCTATCTTAAATACACGTTTCAATGAACTTTGAAAAATGTGTATTCCTCATGTAACTGCCATCACAGCAGAGATACAGAACATTCCGGTCACTCCCAAGATTTCACAGTCAACCCACAGCCACTCGCCCTTAGTCCTGGAAAACCACTGACCGCTTACTGTCACTATAGCTCTTTTGCTATTCTAAGATTTCATAAAAATGAAACAATGCAGCGTGTAGCATTTTGTGCCTGGCTCTTTCGCTCAGGCTGTTTCAGAGACATTGTTTTGTGTTTGCTCCATTTTATTGCCAAGCAGCATTTCACTGTCTGACTATATCACAGTTTGTTCATCCATTTGCTTATTAATAGACATTTGAGGTTTTTTTCAGTTTTATTAAGAATAAAGCTGCTATGAACATTTGTATAGTCTTTTTATGGACAAGTTTTCATTTCTCCTGGGCAAATACCTAGGATTAGAATTTCTGGGTTATATGGTACGTATACAATTATTTTGAGAGGAAGATTATGAAAATCGTAGACATTCATTAGAATTTGACTGACGTAATAACATTTATGTGTAAATATCCAGTCAGCAGTTTGAGAAAAATACCAAGTTACAGATTGTTTCTAGAGCTACAGACTGATATGTCTTCCTACTGAATAGGATCAATACTGGAAAACAGTACAAAGTAATAAGCTTGGATATTGACGGACGTTCATAAATGGGAGGGGGTCAGGAAAAGGAAATCAGAATAGGAATTCCAGGAAAATATGGAGTCATGGAAGTCAGGTAAATTAGGAAAAGAGCATAACCAAAGTTTCACAGATCAAGGGGAATGGGGCTTTATCTGCACAATTAGTGATATTTTCACCATTCTTATAAATTACTGTCTTTCATCCTGATGAAATTATCATATCTTGATATGGTGAATTACATTTACAGATTTCCAAAGGTTAAACTAACCTTGCATTCCTGGGATAATCCCACTGTTTTAAAACAGTATGTGTTGGATATGCTATTGTAAAATCAGTGTGGCCACAGAAGTATCAAGATTGAGACTTGGACAGAAAAAGTTTATATACTCACAGGTCCCAGAAAGGGGGTCAACATACGTGATGCAGGGTCATACGGGAACACACTAGGATGGTCAGCAGGCAGAAGACAGAAGCAAGGGGAGAGCTTAAGCCATGGCCTCTACTGGGGTTTCTTCGAGAAAGGCAAGGCAGAGCAGGGTAAACAGTTTAGGACTGGCAGTTTGAATAACCCCAGCAGGCTCTAAGCTATGCAGTTGGTCCCCAGCTGCCTAGTCCCTGGCCCTGGAATGATTAAGGCAGAAGAATATCGCCTCCTGGGGTGTACGGGCCAGAATGAGGAGGTGCGACTCTGGACGGGTTAGCTTGCATATCAGAGACATGTTCCCAGGGGGGCCCTCTGCTATCTCTAAGAATTGGCTAGCCCCTGGAGGAACAATCTCTTCTCTGACAGAAAGGTTGTTTGAAGATGTCAAAACATCATAATACATAGAAAATTTTAAAAATATATACAAAACATCCTCTTAGTCATGATGTAATCCACTTTTAATATATCGTTGGATTCGATTTGCTAAAATTGTGCTAAGAACGTTGCATCTGTTTCACGATGGCTATTGGTCTGTAGTTCTCTCCTCTTGTATTGGTCTTGTAGCTCTCCCTTTCTTGATTTGGTCTCAGAGTAATGTTGCCTCATACAGTGAGTTGGGAATTGTTTCCTAATTTTCCAACTTTTTGGGAAGACTTTATGTAGAATTGGCATCATTTCTTCCTTAAAAGTTTGGTAGATTTTCCCAGTGAAGTCATCTAAGCCTAAAGTTTTCTATGTGGTGAGCCAATTTTTTGTTTGTTTGTTTACCACAAATTCAATTTCTTTCAAAGATATAGGGATTTTCAGTGTATCTGTTTCTTTCTGAGTGAGCTTTGGTAGTTTGTGTTTCAAATGCTTTTATGATTTAATCTAAACTCTCAATTTTGTTAACCTAAAGTTGTTTATATTATTCCCTTATTTTCTTTTTAACATCTAGGATCTGTAGACAGGTTCCCTCTCTCATTTCTGATACTGGTAATTTGTGCTCTCTCTTTCCTGATCAGTCTGACTAAATGTTTGCCAATTTTATTGACCTTCTCAAAGAACCAGATTTTTGTCTCACTGATTTTCTTTTTAAAATTTCATTGTTTTCTGATCTTTATCACTTCATTCTTCTGCTTAGTTTGTGTTTATTTTTCTCTTTTACTCATTTCTTAAAGTAGAAGCTTAGGCCATTGATTTCAAACCTTTATTTTTTTTCTACTATAGAAATTTAATGCTATAAATTTACCTATAAGCAGTTTTATCTTTATCCCATATATTTTGACACGTGTTTTCAATTTTATTCATTTCAAAACACTTTCAAATTTTTCTTTTGATTTCTTCTTTGACCATGGATTATTTATAAGTATGTTATTAAGTTTCCAACATTTTTGTGTTTTCCAGAGTTCTTTCTGTTATTAATTTCTTATTCTGGAGAGAATATATTTTGTATGATATGAATACTTTTAAATTCATTAAGACTTGTTTTTATGGCACAGAATATAGTCTATCTTGGTTAACGTTTTCTGTGCACTTAAAAAATGTGTATTATTCTGTTGGGTGTAAATAACAATTAGATCCAGTTAGTTGACAGTGTTGTTCAAGCCCTCTGTCCTTACAGATTTCCTGTCTCACTGTTTTATCAATCATTGAGAGAGGGGTGCTGAATCTCTTGTAATAATTGTGGATTTCTACATTTCTCCCCTCAGTTCTGTTTTGTTTCACATATTTTGAAACTCTATCATTAGCCTCATAAATTTTGGTAAATTGATCCTGTTACCACTCCTTATTGCTGGTTGTATTCTTTGCCCTGAAATCTAATTTGTTTTATATTTATAAAGGTACTTCAGCTTTGTTTTTATCAGTCTTAACATAGTATAACTTTAGCATTCTTTCACTTTTCATCTATTTATGTCTGAATGTTTAAAGTTGGTTTCTTTCTGGCAATACATAGTTAGCTCTTCCTTTTTTATCTAATCTGAAAATCTCTGCTTTTGAATTGGGGTGTTTTGGGCAGTGAATTCCTGTAACTGTTGAATGGTTGTTCACATCTAAATCTCCCATCGTCTTATTTGGTATTTGCCCCCAGCTCTTCTTTCTTCCCTCTTTCCTTTTACGTCTTCTTATGGACTGAGCATCATTTAAGACTTTACTTTATCTGCTTTGTTGGCGACATCTATTTGTTCTCTTTTCTTTGTTTTTTTTCTCTAGTGGTTGAGGAAGTTTCAAACTTGTATTGGTTTTCTATTGCTCCATAACAAATGACCATAAACTCAGTGGCTTAAAAACAAAAACAAATTTATGATCTCACAGTTTCTTTAGTTAAAAATCCAGGCACTGTGTGGCTGAACTCTCTGCCGGAGGTTTTATCAGACTGAGCGCGAGATGTCAGCCAGGCTGCAGTACTCACCTGGGGCTCTGGGCCTTTTCCAAGCTCACTGGTTGTTGGCAGGATTCACAACAGCCAGTTGTAGGATGGAGATCCCAGTCTCCCTGCAGCTGTCAGTCAGGGACCACTCTCAGCAACTAGAGGCCACTAGCAATCCTTTCCCACATGGTCCCACGGATGTTTACTCTCCTTTCTGCCCAGTCAGAGTACATCTCTCTGACTTTCTCTTTTGTAACCAGCCAGAGAAATCTTTGCTTTTCAAGGCTCACATGATTAGGTCAGTTGCACCTAAAGAAACTCTCTATCTTAAGGTCACTTGGTTTGGGACTTTAATTACATTTATAAATTCGCTTCACAACGGAACCTAGATTAATGATTCACTGAATAACTGGTAGAAGAATTGTGTGTAGCAGGAACCAGAAATTTTACCAAAGCCACGTCAGAATTCCGCCTAGCATGGAATTTATCACAATTTACATTTAAGTAATATTATATCACTTCATGTGTACTGTAAGAATTACGCAAAAGTTATACTTAGATTTCCTCTCTGCAGCCTTTGTGCTCTTGTCATACATTCTACTTCTACATATATAATTTTGTTGTATACGTATCCTGCAATACATTATTATTATCTTTATTTTAAACAGAGTATTATCTTTAAAGAGATAAGAAAAAAATTTAATATTTATCTGGATGTTTACCATTTCTACTACTCTTCATTGCTTAATGCACATGTTATACAGATTATACACATTATACAAGATAGTATATATCCTATATATTATAGAATGTATAGGTGTAATAGAATTTTTATCCATATATGGATATAAAACATATATATAAAGGGATTTATTACGAGGAATTCGTTCACACAATTATGGAGGCTGTGCAGTCCCACAGTCTGCCGTCTGGAAGCCGGAGGCATAGTGAAGCCAGTGGTGTAATCCAGTTTGAGCCTAAGAGCCTGAGCATCAGCACAGTTGATGGTGTCAACCCCAGTCTAAGGGCAGAAGACTGATGTCCCAGCTAAGCCAGCAGGCGGGAAGCAGGAAGGGCAGATTGCTCCTTCCTCTGCCTTTTGTTCTGTTCGGGCCCTCATCAACTGGGTGAGACCCGCTCACACTGAGGAGGGCAATCTACTTTGCTGAGGCCACCAATTCAAACGCTCATGTCATCCAGAAACCCTCGCAGACAACCCAGAAATGTGTGTGATCTGGGCAATTCATGACCAATCAAGTGACACATAAAATTCACCACCACAGATTCTTTTATCCCTAGCTCTCCTATACATGATGACTAACATCCTTTTTTGTTCAAAAATAGAAATAAGAAAATTAACTGCCACTTTTCAGAATTTTCTTCAAAATAAGTTTTAATTCAATATTCAACCACAAGAAGGAAAGGAGCTTTGGTGTAGAGCTGGACAGAACTTAAAATTTGGCATCTAGAGCCCTAGTTTTCAGAGCTTCATTTTCTTATATGTAAAATGGAATCAATAATCTACCTCTGAAAGCTGTGTAGGTGTAATTGGGAATACCGTGAGAAAGCCTGGCCTGGACAATGGGACAAATGATGTACTTATTAAATGTTACTTTGTGTTCCCCCTCTATCTTTTACTAAATTAACCTTGATTAAAATTGTATTTAATACTTGTTGAGAAAAGTACCTGCTCATTGTACAAATTTTTTAAACTCTCAAAATAAATGATAAACTACTTTCCCCATAATCTTGATTTTGAGGGATCACCTCTATTAATGATTACTTGGAATATACTATTTTTTTTAATGATTTCCCCACATATTCTCATTACTCTTTAGTCTCAAAACTACTTGATCAACCTTGTTTTTCACCAAATCTCAATATTTTGGACTTCTTCACCTTGGAACTTTCCTCTCTGTGGGCTGCAGTGGCCTATTTCACTTTTGCAGGACTTCTATGCCACTGTAATTACAGAAAGAAAAAATTATTCTGTCTTCCCTATGTCACCTTCCTGCTGGGCTCCAGAAGGAACCATTTCTTCCAGTCTAGATCAGTTTTCTGATCACCCATATCTCCTGTAACTTTCACTTCAAACTCACAGAAGCAGAATGAAAAATAAAAGGAAAGTTCTGCCTATTTTTATACCGAACATTAGACACTAAAACTTGGCACACACCTATTCAAACAAAATTTTATGCTGAAGCTCAATCTACAAAGGCAGATCTGGTGAACGGTGAGTTTGGAGAAGCACCTGCCTGGAGCTCCTCCTCAGCAGCCCCCCATCTCCTTGTTCCTTGAAGCGGCCCCTGACGTGCCCCAGATATCACAGAGGAGCATCCTCGTACTGTCTTCTTCCAGTCGCGGGAAACGTTTTCTCTGCATGCTTACCTCTCAGTATTTGTTCTTTGGCTTCTTTGCATCACGTAGTGGATTCTTGCTTTCTATAATAGAGCCTTTCTGATGAAGGATCTGCAACCAGAAGAGTATTCTACACAATACAGTAACATCTAAAAACACATTTAAATAAAATATAAGGTGGCTTTTAAGCAAATTATAAAGTGATTTCTTCAGGCATATGTAATATGTATAATGTGGGGAAAGCCTTGTGTCCAGTACAATTTCTAGTTTCATGTTCAATGAAATAGGAGTTTGACAGAAATCCAAAACTTTACTTAATCTCTTGAGAAAATGGCAAACTGGAGACTACAGTTTGTGTACAAATCCTTAAAGATACACTTTGAACATCCCTCTTCTCTCAACCCCTCTCCCATGCCATCTGCTGCCTTCCAAACTCTCACCTCCCTATTTCTACTCCCGTCAAATCTTCTCCAACTTCCAACCAGACAAGATCCTTAGCTGTCTCCCTCATACAGTCTTCTACCCCAGTGCTCCCCTCTGCTGCTGCCTCTCTGCCCTACACAGCTCCTCCCCGCGGTCCTTACAATGCATCATGTTCCCCACCACGTGCGGCTGCCGAAGCAGCCCCCAGGGAAGAAGTCCTCTCCCCTCCACTCCTCTGCTACTGAGAAGTAGCCCCACACGTGAATTTTGGTTATAAAATTATCCACCTCATTACATACCTCCAAAGTCTTCTAATTTATCAATGTTATATCTTCAGAGCTACTATTCTAATTTTGTAAACTGAATGTAATTGGAATTCTATGTGACTCAGCGACTACACTGAGTTGCATTCAAGGAAGCATGGTTCATGAGCCAAAGCAGTTTTAGAACAATTCTAAGCTTGACTTGTCTCTCCCAAAGAACGCCAAAGGATTCCACATCATAAGCTACCTCAACATTTCTCAAAACAACCTTTTCTCTCCTCTCCAGTTCTCCTACCTTTCAGATATCCTGGACCCCAAACTTTTCTCCACTGTCCAGCTCTGATATCTTCTCTCCATGCCCTAGATTTGTACACTGTTCTACTCAATCAAGCAGGCTTGAGAGAAAACCTCACCACCATTTCTGCATCATACCATACAACTACAGGAAGAGTACAGGATCTGAGAACTTCCTGGTCCTCCCTTGAGCCTAAAGGAGTTAAACTTAGAGGTCTTTCAAGTGTAATTCTTTTATTCTGACTCCATTTCTCTCCAGAAATTCTTATGAGAATCTTTTGGAAAACAAAATTCATTACTTTCTTACTCTATTTCCAGTTTGAAAAAAAGAAAGAAAAAAGAAGATAATTCTGATTTTGAATTGTCCCTAGTTTTTAACATTCAGGGGTGTCTTTTAGAAAGATCTAAAAAGAGGAGGAGGGACTACCCAACTTGGAAATGTTCTAGGCATTTGTGGCAGATTTAAATGGAACGATTCTCCCCATTCCTATATACACTCTCATTTCATTTGCAACATGACTTTGCTGCTCCTCCCATCAAGAGATAGCATCTATTTCTCCACCCCTTGAATTAGGCTCAGCCACGTACCTGCTTTGGAAAATGGGACATTAAGAAATGTGATAAGCAGCGGCTTGCAAAGGGCTTGCACACTGGGGCTTCCTCTCAATGTTCTTGCTCCTGCTGTGTAAATAAGCCTGGGCTAGCCTGATGGATGATGAGAGACATGCGGCCTAAGCATCCCCATCACCCCAGCCAACAGCTGCCAACTGCTAGACATGTCAGGAGGGCTGTCTTAGATCACCTAACCTCCAGCTGACCCGTCAGCTGACCATGGTTGTGTGAGCCAACCAGACAGGGATCAGCCAAACCAGACCAGACCAGAACAGCCCAGCCAACTAATCATGAGCGAATTAAATTCGTTTCAAGCTACAAAGTTCTGGGGTGGCATGCTATGTAGCAAAAGCTAACTGAAACAGCATTAAAAATTATTCAATCATTTCTCATGATTAGTTCCACAGACATCTGCTGAATGCCTCTGTGTGTAAGGCTTTCTGCTAGGCACAGGGATCCAAAGCCGAGTAAGACACGGTTTCTACCTAGAGGGGTCCACAATGTAGAGCAGCAAATACATAATGGCAGTGCAGGGTGCTGAATAGTGAAAAAAGGAATTATCAAAAAAAAAAAAAATAGGGACATAGACAAGGGTGACTCATTGGCTTGGGGTGGTCTAGGAAAAAAATAGGTGGCAGCAGAACTGGATCCTCACCAATAAACTGAAATTTACAAGGCAAAGAAGTTGGAGGAGGGGATTCTAGGCAAAGGAAACACAGAGTTCAAGGCTCAGAGACATCAGAGAATACAAAGGGTTTGGGAAATGGTGCAGAAATGTAGCCTGCAAGGGGATGGAATAAGAAGAGATGATTAAAGAGATCCGGGTCAACTAACCTATGCGGTAAGAAGTCTCAACTATTAAAGAAATATCACAAAATTAACTAAATAAGAAATCACTAAAATGAAAAAATTACAACAGGCTTGTTAGAGTATGAATTACTATAATTGTTTTCCTTCCCCCCATTCTCTTTACTTTGGACCCTGTTGCACTGTGTGAGTAAAGCTATCATAGTGCAAGTCTCTTCTTGTCTACCTAATGTCCTGATAGCTTAGTCCACACTAACTAAAGTTATCAACCTCATTCTGTTAAGCTTATTTAATTTTACCTATTGTTGTTCAAGTTGAAGTATACACACATACCTTAATTGGCAGATATATACCCAATTATGAGAGGCATAGTTATTCATAGAGCAATTTAACTTTTTTTTTACACTGATTTAAATCAACAATTTTGTAAAGTCAGCTCCTTAGAATACAGAGGAAACAAACTGGTTTAAAGTAATTTGAAAACACCTCTTCTCCAAAGTCATGAAGGTAAACTTAATTGTTAATAAATGCATTCCTTGAGTAATAGACTATTTCTGATAATGGGTGTTTTACTTTACTAAAGAACATCTCTTTAAAGTGTTTGGAGAAGAGTTATAGCAAGAACCATTTAAAGTGAATCTCTGCCTAAAGCCTTTCTTTCTCTTGAACTTGTCCATTAGTCCAGGGATCTGGTAGAGTTACCAGAAATATAGAAGGAGGAGGAGATGGGGGAGGGGGGAGGGAAAGAGGAAGAAAAGGGAGTAGTAGCAGCAGTAATTCTGTGTGTAATTGTCGGCATGTCACAAGCTTCCAGAATCAAGCCTAGACAGTGTCTGGCATAAGTGCTTAATAAATGCTTGTGGAATGAACACACACTGACAAAACTCGGCTTTGATTTCCCCAAACACAAAATGAGAAACTAAACGATCATTAAAGGACCCACCAATCCCAAGATTCAAATATTTTGCCCATGAGACAATACAAAATACAAAATGTATACATCACTTCAATTTATTAATTTAGTTTTACCTAATACAGCATTGTATTTGCTCTTTAAAAGGAACACAAAGTATAAAACTATAAAAAATAATCCTGAAAATTATACAAATTTTTTTTCAAAGCATGATTTTAAATAGGACCTTTAAAAAGTATGATTCAGATGTGCCACAAGGAATCATAATAAAATGTAAAAGGTGAAAAATAAACATTGACAAGGAAGCCAATTACTCACTGTCACAGTTGTATTAAGTATAGGGAAATCGTGATGAGTAACAACTTTATTTCTGCTGCTGTCAGCAGTACTTATGGGACGGGGTTCATAAATTTCATTAGACCTTTAAACTGAATAAATCTGTCACATTACTAATGCTATAAATTACTTCTAAATCATAGCTTATTTCACAAACCTTGAGAACACTGTACTTTTTGGCTTTGATAATGACTGCAAATACCCCCTTTTTTTGTGGTAAAATACACATAACAAAATTTATCATGATAACCATTTTAAAGTGTATAATTCAGTGGCATTTAGTACATTCACAATGTTGTGCAATCATCACCACTATCTTCTTCTAGAACGTTTTCATCACTCCAAAAGGAAACCAGTACCCATTGAACAGCCACTTCCCACTCTCCCCTCCCCCCAGCACCTAGCAAGCATTAATCCGATTTGTCTCTGAATCTGTCTATTCTGGATATTTCATATAAATGGAATCATACAAGACATGGCCTGTTGTGTCTAGTTTCTTTCACTTAGTATGTTTTTCAAGAAATACCATATGCTTTTGCATTTAAGGAAAAGCCAACTATTAATGTAAATTGTGAGAAAAGGAAGCTACACTGGAAACTAAATGACATCTGAGGTAAGTGAACAAGTGTGTGCAATCACTTCCAGAGTGCAATTCAAGTGTTCAGGACTGACTGGTGCTTAAACACCAATCAAATGAACAATACAACTTTAACACTTTCAAGGCAGCATAAAAATCTTCAGAATTCATGTCCACCCAATTATTAACCATTCAACACAATTTATTTCATATGTCAGAGTTTTTATCATAAAGCTATTGGAATACTGTAGGGGATCAATACCATTCTCTACTTTATTTCAAATCTCTAATACAGGTAACGCTTTTTAAAGTTATCAATTGATATAAAAGACATCCAGTTGACGCAATTAAATATTCGCTGCATAATTTTCCTCTTGAACGATGTAGTACCCTGTTAGTATTTCCATTTCTATGGTTTGATTTCTTTTAATCATATAATGTGGTTAAAACTGAATACTGATACTTCAATTTTTCAATACTACAAATTATTTGTACCTGAGAGACTTTAAAAGAAGCTGAATAAGTTACTTAATCAAATCTAAACTTACTGACCAAAACTACTAAACATAGGCTAATTGGCAGAATCAGTGTTTTAAAACTCTATGTTCTATTATCTAGGTTTTTTGATTGCCTAGTCAGAAAAAGGAAGCCATGGGATTAAACAAGAAATAACAATTAATATGGAAAGGAGGACTTCCATGAAAAACAACGAGGAGGACAGCAAACGGCAGGATCTCTTTTTTTCACCTTCAATGTTGTGAGCAATAACAAATTATTGTTACTGTTCTTATATTATTAGACCCCTGAACAATAGCATAATTAATGCTACTCTTTGACAGGAAGGGGTATAGAAAGCTAACTAGCCAGTTCCTCTGCCAAAGAACGAATCAACACATATATCAATGTATTCATCTGTTTAAGAATCTTGTCTGAGAAAAAAGTCCTAGCAATTTATATTAGAAAAAAGTGAAAATTAAACCTGATGAATTTGCTTTTAATAGGAAAGGACAACTTGACCTGATCCGTTGATCGGTCTTTACGAGTTCAACAGAAATGCAGTTTTATTACTTTCAAACACATACACTATTACTACCACTAGAACCAGCTATGTGTTGAAGAATCATTTTCTATCATAATACTGGCATGCAAATAGGTTAATAAAAAGATATGGGGGATGCTAAAAATGTTATTGGTGTTAGTGAGAAAGAAACTGATTTCCCTTGTTTATGTCGTCAGTTTGCTTCAGAAATGCTTTTCTTCATAGTAAAGAATAGAAACTTCAGTCCAGCATGTCAAAAAGATAAAAAATTATAAAATAGATTTATATCAATGAGTTTTTACTGTATTTCCATAGAGCGTGTTTATGAATCATCCTTATAACCCATTTCTTTGTGGTTTATTAGATTAACGAAAAGTTACTCTCCACATAATACACTGGAACGTCAAACATTCTGAATACAAAATATCAATTTCAAAAAATTCTAAGGGAAAAAGGCACCTCAAGATGCATCTCCATTAATACATCTCAAGTGTATCAACATCTACTTGGCCAATTCATGGAGATTATACATGCAAATCTATGTATAAACAATGAATTTATAGAATTTTACCAATCACAGATGCAACAAAACACTTGTAAAAATCCAGCAAGACCCTAGTTTTTGCACAGGACTTTGAGAGCGACATACCATACTTAGTTAATTTCTACTTTGTTTCCTTTTGGTATTACCCAATAATTCTTTCCAAAACACTTATTAGGAATCAAACACTCTAGGCAACAATATTTTCCAAAGTAATTTCCTTAGATCTAAACGTCCGTTCTCTTTCTGCATTTATAAAGTAGAAGAGTGAGCGCGTCAGGACACACTCCTCTCAGATACCCCAAGACACTCATCAGTACCTCAACTTTGAGTATTTGTTTCTTCACCCATAAAATGGAAACTTGAAAGGTCTTATCTTTTGAACTTACTTTGATCTTTTAAATAAAAACAAATAATTGTGGAAAAGGCGACTAAAAAATCCCCCGTCTTCCCTTAGTTTATTTAGAAAGGAGTTTACTAGAGTCGGCCTTTATTTATACATCTCAAACTTTTTCATTTGGAAATCAAATTTAGATCAAATCCTAACAAAACCCATCACTGAATTATTTCAAACACAATGGACAAGTCACTGATAAGGCGATTGTCTTTAAAGGCATAAATAATATTCTCCTGCATCCCATGCCTCAAGAGCATGTTAAGAAGACTACTTACTTAGACAACCAGCCAAACACCTATCAGACATATTTTTTCCATCACAAGGCTTTTTCTGGCCTTTTGAGAGAATGAAGGCCAACTGCCCTCTTTCTACTGAAATTCCAACACCATCTCTGCAGGTTCCAATCACATCCCCTTCCAATGTGGTGAGCCATGCACGAAACAAATACATTTTTCAATGTGTGCACAGCTATTCCTTAGAACATTTTTCAAAATGAATAAACCCCATGTCTTTCCAGGTTGGGATGCAAAACACGAAGAAAACTGTTTTGCTTCTAAATGCCAAAAACTGCTTTCAAATAGCCAGAAGTAAAAATCTGTTGTCGATACACCATACACCATATCTTCTGGGGATATGGAAGTTGTGTTGAAAAGCCCATTATCTTCAATGTTACTAAGATCCCAATATCTAATGTTAAGGGACAGTTAATAATAACAACATTGATGGGATATGTAGCACAGGGTCAAAGACCAAAAAAGGTTCTATACTACTGGTAAAACAGAAACCCAATCTTTAATATCTCTTACTGATAGGGTTGACAGGATTTCTACAAATATTTTTGTAGGATTTAATCCAGTATTTGTCTACTTCTACTGTCTTCACTTATCCTAGAAATCTAAAACGTTCACATGACTCGGCAACTACTAAACAAGAGAATGAATAAAGACTAGGCTAAATGTTAGTGCTTAATGAACTAGAAGTTGCACTGCAATTTACCTTGAACAGAAGAAACACTAGTGAAATACTAGTAATAACAGTACATTTAAAATACCAGTAAATACTATTTTTTAAAAAAATGTCCACCAACCATGGCACCCAATGTATTTTGTCATATGTCTGCAAGATTGAGACAACACACATCATTTAACTATTAACTAATATTAATAAATTACCATTACTCTTAATTTTGGATTCTACCATGTACGTAAATACACACATATACCTGCTCCAAGAAGACATCATTCACGAGAAGAGCTAGCATATCTCAAGCTTTCCTCTAAATTCTCATACTTTACTGTGCACCAGAACCACCTGGAGACCTTTGTTAAAACAGATAGATGGTTCCCACCCCAGAGTTTCTAATTCATTAAGTCTACAAGAGAGACCTAAGAATTTGCATTTCTAACAAATTCCCAGATGATGCTGATGCTACTGGTCCAGGGACCACACTTTGGGAACCACTACTGTAAGGGATCTGTGAGTCTCAAAAGCCAATGGGGGGGCGGGGAGATTAAGCCAACAGGCAGTTCTAGGGAAGGAGGCAGAGGAGGGAAGGAGGAAGAAGATAAAAGCGAATCAGATATTTCCCTCCATCCTGATACTTGCCCTTTATCTTGCTGGTTAGCAAAGACTAAGGAATTAACAAAGACTTCTCAAATAATTTACTTGGCTTACATAGAAACCTTTTCATGCTTAAAAGGCTAGATTGTTCCCATTACAAGTTTTAGAAAAATAATATTGCCTGAAACCCTTCAGCCTTTCAATACCCTTAGGTGGGACTACTTTCAAGAAGATACTGAAAGGGCTCAAAAAACTACCTCATGAGTTTTCCACAATAAAAAAAAAATTTAACGCTCACCAGTAAAAGACAGGTGAGCAGTGATAATCAACAAGAAACTCCTAGAACATGCAGAAAATCCACACTATAGAAACAATATGATGGTCTGGAATTTGTCAAACAAGTATTAAAATTTTATTTACGTGAAAGCTTTTCTTTTTAAGTTACTGAGCCATATAAATGGAAAATATTAATTTTATTAGAATTTGAACAAATGTTGCACAAAGAAAACATTTTAACAAAATAGTATGGTGGCATAACAAACAAAAAAGAAAATAGCCAAAGATGTGTAAAAGAAATAGAATGTGGAAAAATGTTAAATATTGCATGATCCAGTGTGGAAACAAGTCTAAACTTAAACACCAAGGATTTTAAAAAGCACAACCATAAAACAGAAAGTTAATGTTTGTGCTATCCTAACCAGACACATTCTTCAGCAAAACTTTAAAAGGCAAAGTTACATTTTACAGTATTTGATATCTTATTTCTGACATTTTCAGAAATGGAGAACTGTTTATGGAACTCAATCTCACAGCTGAAAAAGAAACTTTAAGTACTGAGAAATAAATATTCTACCAGTTAAAGTATTCTACCACTAAAATGACAGGTGAGGCAAAACAACTGATTAGTCTTTAGTGCTACATTTTTCAATTGTAATAAGGACTTGATCCAAACAAAACAAGTCTTAAGCAATTCAGAATTCTCTTTTAATGCCCAAGGAACGCCTCTGCCCAGCCTGACTGCCATATATGGGAATCAAGAAGCTAGTAACAACAGAGCACTGTCAGGGACAAATGTAGGAAGAGAAGACACAACCGGGCTTTGATATTTTATAACAAGGTAACTTGTCACCATTTCAGACTACCAAATGCCAGAAGTTACTTAAACAAATTTAAATGCATGTCCCCATCTCTGCAATTGGTTTCTAAATACAGTATATTCAGTTTTTTTTACTGCCCACATCAGATTAATAATAATATAAACCGATTTGAAAACTACAATAAATATTTCAAGACTAGGTCTTTGAATATTTTGCTGTTATACCTTGATCTTTACGCAAAGATGCAATTCTTACTTTTTTGGTAGAGAAGTCTATGAGAAATTAACCTGGAAATGTTTTAAAGAGATTGTCAACCAAGACAGGTTTCCACATTTCATGATTGTCATCTTACAAAGATACCAAATTTCACATTTTTAAATGTCTTAAAACAACATAATTGTGATTTTTATAAACATCAAAAGGCAAAAATTTAAAATGCATATGAAAAAAGTTAAGCCCTTTGTATTCTATCTGAAATTTATTCATACAATACGTCCAATTCAAACTTAAAATGAGGTATATTTTCTTCTCTCCAAATACCAATGAAGTTTCAAATTAAAGTCAAGTCACAGGCTTTTTGTTCATTTTTTGCTTCAACCTGTCACAGAACGCACAGCTGTGGGTCTTTGGATGCGGCATCTAACAATAAAGAAGGCTGCACATGGTCACTGCCTGTAGAGTTGGAAATATCTAAGGTGAAAAGATTTTTGTGGATTATTTTTAAAACATGATAAATGGCATTACCAAACATTAGTCATGATTTTAAATATCGTGGAAGTACATACAGAGGTCCCTCGGTATCCATGGGGGCTTGGTTCCAGGCCCCCTCAGATACCAATATCCACAGATGTTCAAGTCCCTTATACTTGTATATAACCTATGCACATCTTCCTGTATATTTTAAATCACCTCCAGATTACTTATAATACCTAATACAATGTAAACGCAATGTCAGTAGTTTTATACTGTATTATTTAAGGAATAATGACAAGAAAAAAAGTCCGTACTTTTTTCAGTACTGTACTGTGTTCACTACAGACACAACCATCATAGGCCTTTCCATCCACAGTTGGTTGAATCTGCTTATGTGGAACCCATGGATACGGAGGGCCGACTATATTAGAGATCATCCATGTATCAACTGTATAAGGGGAGCAGTGGAAAATAAAAACCGTATAATGATCTTATGGAAGTATTTAAGTAAGTGAATGTTTTTATCTGAAAAACCTATGCCGCAAAAGTTTGAATCAAAGTTTTGCTTTTTGAATGCATGGGTTGCAACCCACAGAAAACATGAGGAATAAATTGTTTGGTCAGGATCTTGTTAGTTTAAGAAGCAAAAAATTTAAGAACCAAAATATGCACACCATTAAAAATACTACTTCTGAAAATTATGTAGCTAAAAATTAAATCACCCTGTCCAGCAAGTTCCAAAAATTTCACACATTTCAAACATTAAGGCAACTTTTTTCCAACTAAACAGTACTTTATAAAAATATATGTCACTTCAAAACATTATATACATAGTGACAATAAATTTAGCTAGTTGTAACTTTACTACATTAATAAAGTGTCACACATTACAAAGAAATTATACTAGGTGCTTGCATGTATGTGCAAGTGGAGTTACAGTTTTTAAAGGACAGGTTTTAAAACTGAGCGAAGTGAACGTCCTTCTTTAGTGAGCTCTCGTGTCACACACATACACGGCAATGGGATGGCTTCCTCTCGTTTCTCTACAATATTGTAACTGCATTTCTTCAAGTGGTCAGCCATGCTTAGGATGTCAGCAAATTTCCATTCATTAACAGAACAAAATGCAGTACTGAATCGCCATACCTAAAAGAAAATTCTACTTCAGATTTAAACAAGTCAATTTACAAGAATCAAAACACACTTCTCGCTCTAACTGCACACATTCTGAGTGTCAGAGAAACATCCAACATGTATAGAGTTCCAAGCAGTTAGCTACAAAACTGAAAAGTAGTAGCTCCATTTGGATACAAATCTGCTTATCAAATATTTACAGGACAATTCATTTCTATGACATTATGACTTCAAGAAATGTAATAATCAAAAAGAAAATATGCAGCATTAAAAAATCACATCCAACCTGGCTTAAGCAATTTTTTGAAACTCATAACCTCATGAATTCAGAGCTACTTCCTGAAATAATACATATTGCACACTCTTCCTTCATCCCATCCAACTGGCCAGAAGGAACTATCCATAGTCTGGAGATACTGACAGTGCAAGTGTAATTTTTTCTCCAAGTCTTTCTCTCGTTCCTGTTACACTAGATAATATAGCGTATTAGTGTATTAATATAGTATGGTACACTATGAAGCATAGTAAAAAATACACTATAGTACTGTGCCAAGGTACCTTATCTTTCCACAATTTTAAGTACTAAAGATACCTAGTAATATTCAGGAATACAACTGCATCAATTTGTTCAAAATGTTTCTGAATATTTATATAAAAAGAGCTTTTATAAAATGAATCTTACTTTACTCCATAACATCGTACATGCATTTCTAGGCAAAATATTCACTTGCCATCCCTGTTCATGTGTCTGCTGGTAAAAATATGGGCTACTTCCCCTTTTGCCCATACAGCAGCTCCCAGTCCTGAAGCACTGTCATCTTATTAGTCAAGCAACAACTGTTGTGGCCCCCTCTCATCTTTACAACTCAAAGTATAAAGCTACCTGGACACAGGTAACAAGCATGAATGGAGCAGGACAGGTCTAGGCACCCTACTGAAGCTCATCAACAGGCAGAGGTCTTGAGAAGACTAACGGTTAGAGAAGACTGAACACATGGTAAACAGCAGATGCTCTAGAAAGTGGAAGTGGATCTGAGTGCAGTACTCATCAGAGCTTCTGAGGCAAGGAGGGGAATGCCTTCCAGGGGGGCCGGATGCCTTCAAATTCTGTGGAAGCATGATTTCTCAGCTGACAATAGAAGTCACCACTGTTCAGCATGAACAGTATTTACTTGCTGTTCTGTCAATTTCCCTGCACGGAGTCAACCCCAAAAGTCAGTGAAGGCCTAGAGAGAGGCTACCAACAGACATCAGAGATGTCACTAGCCTCCCTTACAGTTCTCCATATTCACGAAACTACAAGAAGAATTGGGAGTTTTTGTTAAGCTTCAGTAGAACGAATTAGCTGAAAGATTCAATGGTGGCAGACAGCTTCCCTACTTCCCTTCTTTTTTTAAAGACTGGCACCTGAGCTAACATCTGTTGCCAATCTTCTTTTTTTCCCTTCTTCTCCCCAAAGCCCCCCAGTACATAGTTGTATATTCTAGTTGTGGGTCCTTCTGGTTATGCTATGTGCGATGCCACCTCAGCATGGCTTGATGAGTGGTACCATGTCCACGCCCAGGATCCGAACTGGCGAAACCCTGGGCTGCCAAAGTGGAGCACCCAAACTTAACCACTCAGCCATGGGGCCGGTCCCATCCTACTTCCCTTCTTAATCCCTACACAATTACGAGTCTAGTGGAACAACCTAAATGGATGGCTCCTACCTCCTGATAGTAACCATTTCTTAGTAATGGGCCAATTTTTCAATCAAAGGATCCATCAAGTACGTAATTAGTGTCTGCCATATGGCAGGTGCTGGGCTAGGCAGTACACATTTTGGTTCCCAGAGAGTCTCACTTCTCAAGGACTTAGTACAGTCTAATGAAAGAAACTGACAATTCATCAGTGAATTTCACAACAGCATGGTGAGCGCTTTAGCCGGAGTCTAGAGAAGGGGTATATAATGGGGCACCACACCAACACTGAGTAGTGCGCCTCCCTGAAGGCTTCAGGGTGGGGCTCCAGAAAGCTTTCCTGAGGAAGTAAGTCTGAAGAGTAAGCAGGATCTAGCAAAGAGGTGAAGATCACAAGCTCCAGAGATGGTTCCCTAGGTCTGAGCCATCAACTAGTTGGACAAGTTACTTAACCTCTCCAACTTCAGTTTCTTCATCCATAAAATAGTGACAGTACATTAGATAAGTTAACAAAAGTAAAATGCTTATTAGCACGCTGTCTAGCATGTTACAAGTGCTCAAATGTAGGTATTAGAGACAGCACACTAAAGGCCGTAAGGTAAGAAAAAAACATCAGGCAACTAAGTAAATTAGCATGGCTGGAATATAAAGTGACAAGAGGAAATTGAAGGGTGAGTAGGACAAAATTATAAAAAGTCTCCAATGTTCCTTAAGAAGTCTGTCTGTATCCCATGGCAATGGATAAACATTTAAAGTTTTTAACCACTGCAGTGTAAGAACTCTATTTAAGAAAATATTTACCACTCTAGCTCTTCTGCAGAGAACATGTGGAGAGGGACCCAACTGGAAACAGAAACCCAGTAAGGAGGAGGCTATGGTGGTGATCCAGGAGAGAATGCAACGTGGGACAAGCTAGGGACAGGGCAGAGGACACAGCAAAGCAAACCTGAGAGGTGGGAAGGAGGGAGACTCCAAAGGACTCTGTAATTGTCTAGATACGGAAATAAAGGGGGAAACGGGACAACTCTAACTCCCAAATTCCCAGTTTAGGCAATCTGACAGATGATAATGCCACTTTCAGAGATTAAGAGAGGTAGAGAAATAGAGTAGGTTGGACACGTCAAGTTTAATGACGCTGTGAAATAATCAAGTAGAGACGTCCAGTAGATGCTTGTATATAATGGTTTGGAGTTCAGAGGAGAAAATGGCCAGGATACAGATGTATGAGTAATTTGCACGAATGATGGCAACTTAAATTCCAAGAGTAGATGAAATTTCCTGCAGGAAAGAGAATCCCCAGAAAATATTTCACCTCATTGCTCAATATGAGTGGTCAAGGACAAAAGAGGCCACACTCAGTGTCCCATCCCAAATGGGAGAAAGACACCAAATCATCCAGAAAACAAAAATACACACATATATGCAGCAAGAAGCAAAGCTTCTGCCACTGGAATTCCCTTTTGGAAAAAAAAATCATAAATAATTTTAGTGTGTTCATTTATTGGTCAAAGCCTCAGAGAACACAGAAGTAGATGTAGAATTCTGAAAAACAATGAGTAAAAGAAAGGGAAAATCTAATGGTGGTAAGAACAAAGTAGCCAGAAACTTGAACCCTGTACAACCAATGTAAAGTGTATCACATTTTTTTACACTTTATAAAATGCAAAGTTTCATATTATAAATGTTCTAAGGTGAAAAACATCTTCAATCAAAGATATCTGTAATGCCCTCTAGTTTCTACTGGACGATGCCTCAACTAGAAGGTGGGCAAAAGTGGGTATCACAGGAGAAATGGTGGAGCCAGGATTTGTTCCCAGATCTGCCTAAATCTCCAGCTCAGCTTCCAGTATGCAGTGCCCCCTTGTACTGTACCAATGCCAGAGTCCCCCCGACAACATTAAATCCTACTGCCCTCCTATGTTTCACTTCAGCCCGATGCATTTCTACATCCACCATTTATGTTCTCTATCTCCCAAACACTCCACTGGTCACTTACTGGTAGTAGTAGTCACAACTTTTTCTCATCTCTCCCTACTTAAGTTCTACCTGAAACAACCAAGTTCTAAGAAAGAAAGTGCTAAAAATGGAGAGAAACTGCCAATTGTAAGCAGTAAAAAACCTTCTCCTGGCTTCCTCCATTGCCCTATGGTGGAAATGTTTCAGACGGAGCCCAAATTCAGTGGTTAACATGGACTTGGACAAAGGAGTTGTTACAGAAGAACTGAATGCATACAGGACTACTCAACTGAAGAAATAGCAGTGGCCTCTGCCATATTAAATTAGAATCCAGTTCTAGGATGTCTGCAGTAAATATGAAATTATGACAAACAATTCTAACTATCTTAGTTTTTCATTAATTATCATTATTTTAAAAAATGGGTCATATCAAGTTTTAAGGATGGTCGATTTTTCAACATATTAATTTCATTAACTCAGCAACATTATTAAGCGCCTATTATATGTCAAATAAGGGGTTGATACAGTTAAGATTCAACTAACCTTTTCTTTAATCTGCCATGATGAATTTCCTTCTGGATACTTCCTTTTCCCCCACTGCAGTATGACCATTCCACGAGACTGAAGCAGACTGCCACACACATCCCTCATTAACCTGGATACACACGAGAGCTGGCATAAACTGAAGCCATCGAGAAAGCTTGCAATATGTTGTAGGACCTCAAAAGGAAGACTACTTAGATGGTCACTATGTAATCCCAACACACAGTTTCTAGCAGGCTCTACTAACACTGTAGACACACATGGCTGAACTCCAAATGACCTCAAATGGTGGTCATGTATAATCTTTGCTCCTTGTGTTGATGGACAAAATCTACGCTGAGAGTAGGTACAACCATAGTATGCTAAAGGGCACCTCTGTTCCATCCAGCCATTGAGTCCAGCATGAATGTCACCATGCACGTTCTTAAAATGTGAAGAAAATTCTTTCCTTCTAAACAATTGTCCACAAACAAATGTAAACATCGAACGCTGTTTGGGTTGGTACCTAGCGACACATTCCAATACTAAATCCAGCCCAAGTGTCTGAAAAGGACTTGGATTTGAAAGCTGTGGGTTGGCATGATCACAAGCTGAAGCTGAAGCAATTTCCCCAACCATTGTATTTGTAGCTAATATTGCAGATGGAAGTGAAAAAGTCTGAGTCCCAAAGTCAATGTGATAAACATCAACCATGCGACTATCAGATATACCCCTCCCCCCTGGAGAATCTCCCAGACAAAACAGCAACGCTGCTGTGATCAGGTCTATTCCTTGGAGGCCCATTGGATCTTCTGCAACTTCCAAATCTGATGTATCTACTGCTTTATCTTCCTTTGGTTTAGCCCAACTTGAATTAGAAAGAAATTTGAATGAAGGAGGATGACTGAAAGATAAGACATCCGCATTCCTCAAGTCCCCCAAGTCTGCTTTTCTCCCACACAGCTCTCCTTCATGCTCATCATCTGGCACGAGGCTGTGCTGGACTGTGCCATTAGGCAAAGCATTAGACGGTATTACTTCCCTAAATTGTGCTGCTACTGAAAGTGAACTGGAAGGTTTTGAAGTGCCATCTGATGCTACACATTCTCCATTTGTTAAGTTACTTTGTTCTGAATCACCATGTAAATTCTGGTTCTGGTCTAAGACCTGTGTACATATATTTTCCAGAGGAAAGCCATTACAAAGAGCAGAAGTGCCATAAGAACTAGTATTCAAGTCACATAATAAATCACTTGAACCATTTTGTTCAGACTGGGCATTCTGACTGATGTCGTTATGGTCAATTCCACCTACTGCTCCTATCTCATCCTCATAAAGGTGGTCCTGGTCTTTCAAGTTTCTATTCTGTAAGCTTTCTCTGGCATTTTGTTCTTCATTCATGTCATTTGGGGAAGCACAAAGACTCGAACTTAACATGCCAATGTCTCTTGTGGCGGTATTCAGGATATCTAAAGCAGCAGCCAAACTTCTGGTTGTTTCTACAGTAGCTTGATAAAGTGCACCATAAGATTCTTCATCAACAGACACCAAACCATTAGCATGTGGTATTTCTGGGATACTTGATTTAACTGAGATTTGTTCTCTAGGTTCTGATACTTTATCAGTCGCTTTTGACATCATGGTGGCTACTTTGAGAGATTCTAAAAGCATCCTTTGGTCTTGAAGGGCCAAGGCCATATCTAATTGCGCCACTTCATCGACATCTCTGCTTAGATTTTCATACGACTTCCGGTCTGCATAACTAACTGGCCACCGGTTCCACTCCATAGTACAGCACACCACACTTGCAGGACACGTTTCCAGATGTTCAGCAACTTTATTTCGAGCCATTGTAAATGGACATCCAAAGTCACTATTTAAGCAAGGCACTCGTTCAAAAGGACATAAAAGTCGATGTTCATCAGCTTTACAAGAATGGAAAACTGCTCCACAAACCAGTGGACAACCAATCAAGTCACAGGAAACCCCAGGCTCTGGTCGGGTCATACACCGTCTACTGACACAATTCACACAGTGCGAATGCTGCAGCTCCTCCTCCATAATGACGAGTCTGGCTCTAGTTGTTGAGATGGAAAAAAGATAAGAAGTTAGGCAAAAAGTGGTCGATTTTTAAAAACTGTTTCACAACACATTTCACAAGTTTATTTTACATATAATCAATCCATCTTGAAACAACTTAAGCACTTTAATTCAAGTAACAATTCAAAAGTTCATTTTTACATACCATATAGCAAAACACCTAAAAGGCCAAATGCTTCAAAATATGATACTTAAATTCTAGTACGTTGTGTAGTATACAAATTAATGCCTAAACAAGTCAATGCATATTTAACTTTTAGATTTCAGAGAATGCTTTAGCTTTTACCTTTTTAATTTCAACTAAACTGATTTTTTTTTTTTTGGAGGAAGATTAGCCCTAAGCTAACACCTGCCGCCAACCCTCCTTTTTTGCTGAGGAAGACTGGCCCTGAGCTCACATCCATGCCCATCTTCCTCTACTTTATATGTGGGACACCTACCACAGCATGGTTTGCCAAGCAGTGCCATGTCCACACCCAGGATCCCAACCAGCGAACACCAGGCCACCGAAGCAGAACATGCAAACTTAATCGCTGTGCCACCAGGCTGGGGCTCAACTAAACTGATTTTGATGTACCCTACATTGCAGAGATCTCATCATATTCCTAAGAGAATATTCTGAATTTCATGAATATACTAAACTAAAACTTCATTAGTTTTCTTTTTATTCCCTCTAAATATATGAATTCATTAACAATTTTGTCTATTGATCTCTCCTTCTACATATTCCTTAATAAATTCTACAAAAAAATCAACAGAGTAAGCCTTAATTAAAACATATAGGGAATTCACCCTAAAAATATAAGTTCTAGCTCCATTTCTGTGGCTGTGGGCAAATCACTTATGTTGGGGGCCACAGTTTCCACTCACTAAATACCTATTTATTAACTGCTACATACGAGGCACTGCGTCTGGTGTGGCAACATAAAGATTAGTAAGACATGGTGCCCCTCCCTCAAGGAGCTACAGCAGGAGGTCAGAGACAACAGTAAAAATCACGTCACATTATGTGATCAATGACAGAAGTAAAATGCGAACACAGAGAAGATAATGATCAGTATGGGTAGGGGCTAGAGAAGAACTCACAGGAGTCTTGAAACACGAGAAGTCTTAAGTCTAGGAAGGTAGGGACTGGAAAGGAAAAGAGGCATTCAATGCTGAAGTAACAGCAAATGCAAATGCAGAGAAGGAAGAACTGGCAAAACATGCTCAGGGAACCTCAAGTTTCCTAATAATGCGGGATCACAGGGTGAAATGCAAGGGAGCTGTGAGAGATGAGGCCCGACAGGAATCAGGCAAATCATGAAGACTGTGCTATCTGCCCCTCTAAGGAGTTCAGACTTCAGTTGGAAGTCACTGAGGATTTTAAGTAGAGAAATAGCATCCACATAGCTACATACAAATTCCATGAGGGGATTACAGACATCTAATGGTCTTTCCTGCTTTGATCAAGAAAAGTTTTATACAAAAATAAGAGAAAGCATCACCACATGTTGGTTTAATTAGAATCACTTGAGCCTATTCAGTGTCTTTTTTCCGTAATGTTTAACTGCTCTACTAGCTTGCTCCTATTAGCAGGGGAAGCTGACAGGACTATTTCATCTTTAAAAACCTAGAGAATAGAACAATATCCCCTTTTTGGTACTGTTCTTTTTTCCTGTTCAGTCAAGCTTTCAGAAGAAAAACAAAAAGCCCCTCTAACCTCGCCTACTCTCCAGCCCTCTAATCTGGCTTGTTTTCACCATCCCTCACTAAATCTGCTCTCCCGAGACCCTCAGTGCTAAATCCAACGGCACTCTTCCCAGACCTCATCTTCCACAGCCGAAACATCATCATGTTGACTCCTCTTTGAACTATTCTCTTTCCTTACTTTTCATGATGTCACATTTCCCCGGGTGTCCCCCTAACTCTCCTGTTATTCCTTCATCTTTTCTTCTATAATATTGCTCTTCGGGGATCCACGTGATTTCTTGCTCATTCTATACATTCTCCCTGAGTGTTCTCAATTTCTCATAAGCTTCAACGAGACCCATAGGCTGAAAACTCATCCACACCTCCTGCCCAGATCTCTCTTCCAGATTTCAGATCTCTGCAGCTACTTACTTACCATATATATCTCTACCTGTATATGGCACAGGCAACTCACCTCAACATTTCCTCAATTAAATAACATTATAGCAGATAATCACTGTCTGGATAAGAAGCCAATTCTTAGCCTATTTTCTCCACTTCAGTGCATAAAAGATTGCCAGCTGACATATTTTTTCCATAAATTCTATCTTGGTTCCAAGCGGCTAACGTAACCTAATTACTCCCCAAATTACTATTTCTTTTTCTCCAGTCCAGGCTTGATTTCTCTCAAACTAGAATAACAAAAGTCTATCTATTACTGACAGAGCTTTCGTTGATTAGAGAGGTTCTGGGTTGGTATTACAGTGCTTAACGGGGGGGGGGGAAAACTCACACATTTAACAACAAAACTCTATTTTTAAATTATGTTTAAAAAATTATGAGTTAATACTTTTGAGTGTTTAATCCCACAAATTTTATAGGTAAGGACAGAACATATGAATTAAAAGTAAACATGTTAAACGAGTCATAAGAGAAGAAATGGCAGACTAATGATGACAAACATTTGTAAATTAAGTAGATATTCAAAGAGAAACTTTAATAAGAATAGAGACAAATTTCACTGAGTGATTAGATTGTACAAACAGCTGTAGCTTTCTTATTTTGCAACAACCAGACTCACATACTGAAGGTTATAAGCTTGACTGTTACTAAGAGAGAAACCTAAAAATACAAGCAGTCCGACAGCAGTGACCACTGCCCTCAGAACTTGTAGGGAGACTTTATGTTACGTGCACATCACATGACCACACAAGGCAGAACACATCTCAAAAACATTACTTAATTCAAAAGCGTTTAAAATAGCAACTGTGACAAACAACTGAGTTAAATGCAAAACAGCAACAACTTTGAAAGGTAGAAGCAGAGGGCTCTCAAGCTTCAAAATAAGTAGCTTCTTTCACTTTATTCTGCTCTGAATAAGAAAAATATTTAAAAAAATAAAAATAAAAGCATCCACAGCAATGAGTCCCCAATATTACTCATTGAAGTCGACTAGAGCTAAGGAAAAGGGAACACTAATCATGGGCCTATTTTACCCTTCTTTACCTATTTCACGCCACTTAATCCTCACAACCCAGAGGACCTAGGTTCAGAGAGGCTAAGTGACTTACCCAAGGTCAGGTACCTAGTAAGTGGCAGAGCCAGGATTTAAATGTGTATCTGATCAATGCACACGGACAATAACAAACATGTTTACTTATAAAAGTTTAAGAAAATAAGGCAGCACTTCAGTGCCCGGTGATCCAATTTTAAGATGTTATTTGAGGAATGGAGATTACACAACTTTGCTTGTAGTTTATTCCAACACTTAATCACCCCTGTGGTCAAGAAACATTTTTTGGTCCTTTCTAGTTATAACAGCACATTACTTTGCTTTGAATATAAGTGTTTTAAATTATTTCAAAAATAATTTACATCTATAATGCTCAGTATAAATGTATGGAACAATATAAATTTAGCAATTCTCAAAACAGCTACACAAGGAAGCTTAATTCCATTTTATAACTAAATATATTAAGAAATAAGTTAAGAGAATGCACTAGACAATACCCAACGAGTATTCTAGGGAGAGAATCCTCAGCTTCAGAATTTACAACTTCCAAGTTCTAATCAAGATCGCTACTATCAAATATGCCTCACAAAGCATTTCACAATTGCTCATAAATCCTGTGAAACGGGTTGAAAACATCAATCCCCGATTTATCAGTTGCACAGTGACACAGCAGGCCCAGCAGAAAACATGTCGCTAAAACTGAGGCTTCAAATTCAAGATGAGCTTAATTTAAAACTCCTTAATATTAAGTTTTTTAAAAACTCTCTTGAGAAAGAACCTTAACATTCCAAATAACATCTCTATTAATTTACACTTCAAGTTGAGTGCCTGGAAAAGTTTCACTAGACTAGAAAATACCTGTAAATGATTAAATGCTTTACAGTATTTACACATAAAAATACAGTTGCAATTTTCTCTAACAGAAATTTACAGCCAACACATACCCTGTGGCTGACTAGCAATCCATAAAAATAATTTTAAGACATGACATTTCCTGATACAATGAAATAAGGGTTGTCATTTAGGCTATGTCTAGACATAAAGATACTGCCCTCAGAAAAGCATTTATTTTTCCAAATTCATTGCAATACATAAGGAGATAAATAAACAAAGCATTGCAAATTAGCACAACTTTAAAATATGTTAAGTCAAGTCGCCCAAAGTACTCAACACAGCTTGCTACCCCTGGCTGTTCTTAACGTCTGCCTCAGCCTCTGAGACACATACATATACATATATACACACACACACACACACACGCACATGCATACAGGCATGCACGCGCACGTGTCCCTCTCTCTCCCTCCCCAACTGCTGCCTCAAATTTTTACGTCTCAGTTTAAGTGTTACTTCTCCACATACTCAAAGGCAAGGTGTGGATCCCATGTTATATTATGTGCTCATTACACACTGCATTTTTCCTTGGTAATACTAGTCACAAGTGTAAGTAAATTATCCTGTTTAATATCTACTTCCACAGGAAAATTATAAGCTCCATGAAGAAGGCAGGATGATCTTTGTTTCATTCATTCTCCTATTCTCTGTATTCAAAACTGTGCCTCAATTAGAGCCTCCTTTATTTTAAAAACATGAAGAAATGAAAGACTTATAATACAAGAAGCAACCCAATGAATCCCAAAGCAAGATTCTTGATTTCATAGAAAACTACATACTTCACAAAAAGATACCACCTTATAGATCTAGCAGGTACCAGACAATCAGATTGAGTCAAAATTACCTCACTGTACCAGCTATAAAAAGTCAATAATGCTCAAATATTTACTGAGCAGCTAGGTCTTAAGTTCTAGGTATTATATATGAAGTAAGACAAATAGTCTATCAAAAAGCAAATCAAAGAAAATTAATTTCAATCTTCTACTGCTTTAAAATCTTTTTCTTCTTTTTTGAGGAAGATTAGCCCTGAGCTAACATCCCCCACCAATCCTCCTCTTTTTGCTGAGGAAGACTGGCCCCGAGATAACATCTGTACCCATCCTCCTCTGCTTTATATGTGGGATGCCTGCCACAGCATGGCTTGATAAGTGGTGTGTAGGTCCACGCCCAGGATCCCAAGTGGCAAACCCCAGGCACTTGAAGCAGAGTGTACAACCACCCACTACACCACTGGGCCGGCCCTTTAAAATCTTTAAAGTCGGAGGTACATAAATACACACACCTGCTGGCTACTGTGCTGATCAGGTGCACCCAATTTTAAAGACCACAATAAATCGACCACCTCAGTTGTTCATCTTATTTCACTGGTTTAAAAAGTGAAATGGGGAGTGGAAATCCACTGTCATTAAACCCTCAAGTCAAAGCACATGCCCTCCTAATGAGTCCAAAATGGCCAAATGGGTTACACTGTATACAGGGTTTATTAAATTCTGGTTCTTTTTATTTATAGAATGATAACCTAATTATACCGAAAATTTTTTCAAGTTTTTACCCCTTCCAGTTATGATACAATGAATACATCTTCCATTTCTAAATATGGTCATGAATAGCTTCTTCAAAGTGAAAGTCTAATTACCTGCAGTGTTCTCCACTAAAGAAGCAAATGAAATTATTATAGACTTACATCCAAAATTGAAATAACTATTAATAAATATTTACGACTCAGACCAGAACCTATTTGAATTGATAACTTAGATAAAAATAATCCACCCAAATGGCGGAACTCAGCTTATTAAGATGCACAGCATGGCATGGGGTAACGGGCTTCCAAGAAATCTCAGCTTTGTGACCTTGAGGCAATTACTCTGCTGTGAAAATAACCCAGAACTCTACAAAGCTTGGTTATAATTACGTGTGTGCCCAATAGGATACAAACATGTACTCCTCAGGAAACAGATGTATTTCACTCTACATGACAGCCACATTTACAGACACAAAGCTTTACATATAATTATTTTAATACCAGGTTATTTATACTCATAAAGATTATTAAAAGCAATCATATGAGGAACTATCTAATGGTAATATTACCTACCCCCCATCCCCCAAAAAGACACACTTTTTATAAAAGATTTTCAGACTGGGTTTTAATTGAGGTATTTATCTAGATACAATATAAAACTAGTTCAAGTCCAATCTCACTTATTTCATCAAACTGAACTTGAAATTACATTTTTATTAGCCTTTTGATTGAAGAATTTAACATCAAAGAATTCTACTAACACAATGTCATTCCACAGCATGTACTAACTCCTTTTAATGAAACAGGCTGTCACAGGAATTCAGTTGAAAGACTTATCCAAAACTATACAGAATAGCATAGATAGGGCTTATCTCATTAAAAGTTACATTTTAGTAACACTATATCAAACAGTAAACACATATTAACCAATGCCTATTTTGGTGACCTTAAAGAACCTAACTATATACATTATCTCCAAGTAGTATATTTTATTAGGATATTTTGTATTTTTTTCTTAAAAGTCTCCAATGCTAGACATGGAGAAATACTGGACTGAAATTAAACATCTAGTACACTTGGAATGCATCAAAGTTTGCCTATATCGGAAAGTCCAGTTCTCTGATAACACTCACAAGGCTCCACCCACTAACATTTCCACAATCACAAAAAAAGCTATGTCACTGCATCAAAGTACCAGATAAAAACAAATCCATTTAAAGTTAGCAAAACACCACGTTATCCCCAATTAAACCTCGGTAGTAAGAAACAGTGACTAAGCGTAATGAACAGTGATTCAGCGAAAACTGCATAGTGAAGAGCCGAACCCTTAGAAAAATCCTAAACGTACATGTTACTCTTGTCCTTTTGCGGCGTCCACAATTGGGCTGCTGCGGAAGACCTTAACGAACATGAGCAAATGCAAAATTTGTTAATGTAAATTTACTAGGTCTCTAAAGGGCACAACGCAGCACTGAAATGTAGCAAACGGAAATTAACATTTAGAAAGTTTGGGGTTTTGCATTTAAAGAGTCTTAAGTTAATCTACACTGATATCAGAATGGTCATAAAAAACTTCATCTTGGATCTGACTCAACAAAGTAATTACGGAATAAAAGGTCAAGTGCTTCCCAGGCATCTTTTATCTGGGACTGACGACACGGCTCAGCAAGACAAACAGGGAGACGAGGGACCGGGAACGGGGTACGAGAGCCACGGCGAACGCACACCGTTCCGTCGTCTGTCTATTCTCCCAACACTGACGTTAAAAACAGACGCAAAGGAGGTTCCCCGGAATTCAACGTCCAGCCGCGGCCCCTTCCGAGCGATGCGCTTCCACGGGACAGGACACGGTAACTCGGAACCGGGCATGCCCCCCAGGTCCGGAAAATCCCGACGCACCCCTTGAACAGGCCCGAGGCGGCCACGAAGATCCCGACTTCCATGAATGGACAAGTCGCCAGCTCGCCCGTCCGAGGGGCCGGCTGAGGATGCCTCCAGCCCCACTCGACCCGTGGTGCCCAACAACGCCGGCTTCCAAAGGCAAAGGGAAGGGCGGCCGGGCTCTCGAGGCTCCCCCAAGTCCAACTCCTGCCTCGCCCTCCCCGCACACACCCGCCAGCCGGGGCGCCATTTGCTGACCGCCCGGCCGGAGCCCCGGCGCGGACGCCCTCCCGGCGCCGCAGGCCCGCGGGCCCGGTCCGCTGCGCCCCGGCCGCCGCCCCGCGGGCGCCCACACTCACCGGCCGGCGCGGCCGGACCGCGGCCCAGGCCCTGGCTGCCGTGGCCGCCGTGCCCGGCTGCCCGCGCTGTCCGCCGCCGGCGCCCCGCACCCCGCGCAGTCGGCCGCTGTCCGGCGCCGCCGCCTTTTCTCTCCTCCGCCTCCGCCTCCAGCTCTCCGGCCTCCGCCCCGGGCAGCCGCCCTCCTCGCGCCGCCCCGCCCCGCCCCGCTCGGCGCCGCCCCGCCCACCCGGCCCGCCTGGCCTCGCCTCGCCTCGCCTCTCCTCGCTGGCGGCGGTAAGCACGGCGGGGGCGCGCACGCCGAGCCCGACGGAGACGCGCACGCCGAGCCCGACGGAGACGCGCACGCCGAGTCCGGCGGGCACGCGCACGCCGCTCACGGGCCCCAGAAGTGACGTGGCTGAGAGTCCGGCGTGCGGTGCTCTGTGCTCCGTGCGTCCTGCGAGGTGGCTTCCCCTGGGCTCTCGGTGGCCGTCCCACGGCGGCGCCGCCGAATCCTGTTGGGTTTTAGAAGCGTGTATTCGGAGAGGAATCCGAGACCCGTAGCTTTGGCACTGAGGAAACAGGCCCAGGTCGAGCGACTTGTCTGCGCCCTGGATTGGAGGAGGCGCAGCGCTCGTCCCGTTCGGTCCTATTTAGGAGGAAGCCCGGTGACTCCCGCTGGGGCTTTGATGGGCGCCGCCGCCCCTCCGTCCCCGCTGACTCCGTGCGCCCGAGTCCCGCGATTGGCGCCCGCACCCGGTGGGTCCGCCTCGGGGGACCGAGCTCAGCCCGGGATGCGGGCGGCGGGGAGCCCCCGAGCTCCGCTCCTGGGAGGCGCTGGAGCCTTCACACAGCCCGCGCCAGCCCCTCAGTCTAGCCGAAAGGTGGCTTGAAGCCGCTTTTGCAGGATACTTTACATAGGACGAGGATTGAAGAAATGTCCCACGGCAATTTCAAAGAATTGGGACCCCGATGCTACCACCAAGCCTTGGTCTAAGGCCGAGGACAGAAGGGACAGATTCAAAGTGCTGGGTGGTGGGTGGCCCTCCTCTCACCCCACCCCAATGTCCATCCTGCGGGCTCCTGTCCAGTCCTAGCTCACAAGACAACTGTGATAATGAGAAGATACCTGTAATCCTGGCCTTGAGGGCGGAGACAGGAAAACACTGTTGTCATCTTTTTTTGTGGCTAAATTTTTGCCCTCAACTCGTGTCTTGGGAAAGACAAATCACATATAGCTTGCCATCCTGCAGAGAAATCACTCTCAGGCTTTAGATTTTTAAAGACCAGTTGAAAAAAAAAAAGCTGAAGAAGGAACTTACATTACTAGTTTTTTATTGTGCTAAGGCAGTAAAAATTTCATCACTCATATTAGTGCCTCATTTCGTAAATCAAAGGAGAGTTTAACACCAATTATTAGCAAGGACATAATCACAGAGTAAAGATCAGTTCTTTATTTTGGTGAGGAAGGGTGGTCCTGAGCTAACAGCTGTTGCCAATCTTCCTCTTTTAGCTGAGGAAGATTTTCGCTGAGCTAACATCTGTGCCGATCTTCCTCTCCCTTGTGTGGGATGCCGCCACAGCGAAGAGGTGCAGGATTCGAGCGTGTGAACTTAACCACCATGCCTCCGGGCCAACCCCAAAGGGTCAGTTCTTTAAATGAGTAAGTTAAGCTTTGAAAAATTCACTCTGTTTTTCTTATTTTGTTTAATTTGGCTGCAACTGGACCCTGGTCCTCAGTCCAGAGTTTGAAAGCCACTGTCCAGAAAACTAGTTAGAAGGGATAGTGAGGCAGGCAGGATGAGCTGGTGGGACGGAACGTGGCTGCTGCTGCACTCTTGTCCTACTCTGCTCACTGTCCTGGACTGTCACAGGTCTTCCCTTGCCTCAGTTGCCCTCCTGAAAAATGAAGGGGCTGGAAGAGATGCTCTCTGTAGCCCCTGCAGCTTTAAAATCTCATTATTCCACAGTTGGACTTATTGAAATCTGGGGCTTTCCTCTTCACTAAGTCACATAGCTGGCCCTAGGTCACTCCCACTCCCTCAAGCTGAGTCATTCAGGCTGTAAACCTCACAGTTGTCTTTGCCCTCTGCATCTCCATAATTTTCCATGCCCTGGCAATCAAAAAAAAAAAAAAAAAAAAGCCTTTCTTCCTGTCTTCCACATTCTTTCCATCCTAGCTACCATCCTAGGCAAATTTGGATTTCCGCGGTTGCCTTATCGGTCTTTTCTCCTTGAGTGCTTCCCACCTCAAACCCACCACCAACACAGCTCTTCCTAAGACATCCATTTCAGGTATCTTTTGACGGCTGTCTAATACCCATTAGGTCAAGTCTCAACTGTCTTCAATTGCTCCAAATAAATCTTTCACTCTGGCCTGATTAGTTTCCTTCTTTTCTCCACCAAATATTATACACGGTCCAATTGCAAGTCTCCTGTGCTCGTAAAATGATAATGCCTGAAGCTCCTCCCTCTTAACTGTGCAGCTCTAACTCCACGTCCACCGTGAGGGGCTCCTCTAGCACGTGCTGTCTGTTTTCAGCTCTTTGACGTCACCTTATGACATGTCACCTGTCTCACAAATCCACATCACCTTGCGGATTACCTCCAAGCCCACGGGAGCATGCTTTGCAGTGCGTTTGTGTCTTCCCCTTGGTACCTAGTACACCTCTGTGTATATTGTAGATGCTTAGTGAATATTTGTCACTTCAAAAATAGGGTGAATAATTCTCTCACTTCATCCCAGCCCCATTTTCATTTTCTGTCCTATATTCTAACTCCTCAGAGAACCTTCTCTTGGTGCCTTTTCAAGGAAATGTATCTAAAACTTCAGTGGCAAGCAGAGAGAATGCCAGGAATCATGTTTCCTCAAACATGATGTCCTCTCTAGTATACAAGTATTGGACACAAATTTCTAGAGCAAAGCTATCATCTGTGTGGCTTAACCACCCAGAGGAGTGACAGGGACCCTGGGAATTTAAAAGAAAAAGGGAAGAAAGGGCTGTTTGCCCTACCTACTGCCTTAAAAAAGAGGGCCTTGCATCTCCTCCAATGACACTTTGCAGGCCGCCTCACACAGGCGTAGACAGGACATAGCTCCTAGTGGCTTTTTCTAGAAGCCATTTTCAATTTGGGGAAGGTGTAAGAGCCCTATTACCACAAACAGAAGTACAAAGCGTAGACACAGGACTAGATTGTAGGAGAGAGAAATTGTCAGAGAAAGCAAATGCAGTTAATAAAGCTAATTCTACAACCAGACAAATTGCTCTTTCCTTTGTTCAATGTCAGGGCAAATAGCATCAGGGTACAAGCAGGTTTTCTTTCCCAATTAGATCAGCCTACACTCAGGTAGCCCAGGGACCCAGGCAACAGATAAGTTAGGACTAAAGTTTAAGTCATGGGCTAATTAAGGAAAGCATCATTGGCCAGAAACCAGTGTGAGAGAGTGGGGGCTGATTTGCAGCTGTGAAATCATGGGGCTATCGGAATTACCAGCTGGGATGCGGTGGGAAATACCATTCCTCTTTTATAATAGGCTCCTAAGGAATTACAAGAGAGAAAGCGTCAGTTTGAATCACCTAATTGCCTGGGTTTAGAATCTAATAGCTGTTATTATATTGCCTATATATGTTTATTTGAAGTATGAAGAATATGACAATTAACATACAATTATATGGTAATTTAGAAACAACCCGCCAAGGATAATGTTCATAACCCCAAATCAACCTTGCAATTTTATATAAATAATCAAGGGAATTTGAACCAAGGCAGCTTGGAATGTTGGGAAAAGTAGAAGACCTAGATTTGTTCCTGTACACCACAGACTTGCTCTAGGACATTGTTGAAATTATCTATCGTGTGCATTTCAGTGTTTCACAATTTGAGTTATTATAATTAGATGTATTAATATGGTTCTTAGCATACCAGATATATGTCCGTTGACCAAATAAAGGAACAAATGAATAATTTTATTCCCAAAAAGGCTGTTGAGAGCCGCCAAGGCATTGTATTTCTATTTCAGATAGCTACCATTAGGTGGAACTAGTGTGCGCGTGAGCAGATAAGCAGGCAGCTTCCCTCAGGTGGGAGCCATACAGATGTAGTCTTAATTGCCTACAAATGTGTATGTAACTTTGTTAAGCTAGCAGCCCTTTTGGGGAGTAATACTTAATTTCTATGTATAAATTTTACACTTTTCAAAGAAATTTGATATAGATTAGATACCTGGGAGAAACCACTTTTAGTTTATCCCATAAATGAGCTGACTGTTCAGTTCTCAGGCCTGCCGTACTCTCTGTTCAGTTGCGGTGATAGCAAAGTCGAATGCTTACAGCTGAATGCCACACTGGTAACAAGAAGTCGGCCCAAAGGGAGTTGCTGAAATCAGACAAGCACATTGTTACTAAATTGTCCCTTAGCTCTAGTCAATAGCTATTACCATCTTAAAATGGAGGGAATAGTGTTACCATACTTTCTGATTGTTTTTTTTAAAGCTCCTGGAAATCTAGATAACTGTGTTAAAGCCACATAACGTTGTTTTCAAATTTTTTGAAAACCTGTATGGGGAAAAAAATCAACAACCACAAAAAAGCCCACGTCTTCACCAACCCTTGTTTTAGTGTCTCATCCAAAAGGTAATAAAACAGACAGACATACTTGTTTCTATAGGTAGCCTGGTTTCCAAACCATTTGAGTCTCACTTTCCTCTTGAGCTAGATTTCCTGTGTTCACATGCCAGCTTAATTGTCTATGAGTTGTTAATCCTCAGTTAAATGCTATAGATTGAATGTTTGTGTCATCCCAAAATTCATATGTTGAAACCTAATCCCCAAGGTCATGGTATTAGGAGATGGGGCCCTTAGGAGATGGTTAAGTCGTGAAGACAGAGCCCTTGTGAATGGGATTAGTTGTTCTTATAAAGGAGACCCCACAGGGATCCCTTGCCTCTTCTCCCATGTGAGATTATAGAGAAGCAAGCTCTCACCAGATGCTGAATCTGCCAGCGCCATGATCTTGTACTTCCCAGCCTCCAGAACTGTGAGAAATAAATGTTTGCTATTGGGGGCCATCCCCGTGGCCGAGTGGTTAAGTTCACACACTCTGCTTTGGCAGCCCAGGGTTTCACCAATTCAAATCCTGGGTGTGGACCTGGCACTGCTCACCAAGCCATGCTGGTGGCCTCCCACATGCCACAACTAGAAGGACCCACAACTGAAAATATACAATTATGTACTGAGGGGCTTTGGGGAGAAGAAAAAAAAATGTTTGTTATTTATAAGCCACTCGGTCTCTGGTATTTTATTATAGCAGCCCAAAAGGGCTAAGACAGTGTCACTTAACCTCTCGCTATGTGGCGCACACACTCCAAGATAGCCCCTAAGGACCCATGTCTCCTAGTATGCACACATTTGTGTTTTCTCCTCTCCTTGTAACTTGCTTCTAGCAAATAGAATATGTCAAATGTGTTGGGCTATCTCTTCCACAATTAGGTTACAAAAGATTGTGACTTTTGTCTTGATGGCAGTTTCCCTTGCTGACCTTGATGAAACAAGTCATCATGTTGGGGAGGCCCATGGAGCATGAAACTGAGGGTGTCCACTGGACAACACCAGCTGGGCATCCTCAATTCAATGTCTCAAAAGAACTGAATCTTGCCAACAACCATGTACATGAGATTAGAAGTGGATCCTTTCCCAGTTGGGCCTCCAGATGTGACCTGAGCCCTAGCCTACACCTTGATTGCAGCCATGTGAGAGACTGAAACCGAGGCCCCACTAAGCCATGCCCCCACCCATAGAAAATGTGGCATAATAAATGTTAGTTGTTTTAAGCCACTCAATTTGTTGTCATTTGTTGCATAGCAATAGATAACTAATATACCACAGCTTACTTTTCTCATCTCTAAAATGGGAAAGATAATAGCACTGCCCACTCACCCCCCAACACAGGCTATTGTGAGGTTTAAATGAGTTCCTCGTGTAAAGTGCTCAGAACAATGCCAGGCACATGAGCACTTAGTAGTGTTGGGCGTCTTGTCCGCAGGCAGATCCCAGAAGTGAAGTCACACATCTTAGCAAGGAAGGTGCAGTAGGCAGCTGAGAGACCTGTTTCAGTGCTGCTTCAGGCCCAAGTGACAAATTGTGACATCGTGTTGGGCAGAGGGGAATTTGTTCCCATTTCTGTACTACCATGGGCAACTTTGCTGCAGAGCCTAACAGAGCTGAGGGGTACATATGGAAGCCAGGAGGAATGTCCTCACAGAGGGCAGAGGTTCAGCCTCTCCCTTGAGGCACTGGGCAATGAGGAAGACGCCAAAGCAGAAGATCATGAGTGGATTTATTCCTGAGCACATGTGACAAACTCCCTGGGAAAATCCAGAAACAGCTGAGTCAGCCTGTGAGACGAGGCTCTGAAGGGTAGTGGGTCCTGACACTAAGATTTGTAGCTGAATTCTTCCATTAAGCCTTGTAGTATCAACATGGTAACCCCAAATGGCCCAGAGGCAAGGTCTGTTGTCTATCTTGTTTATTCCTGTATCCTCAGGACCCAGGGGAGTAGGATATAGTTAAATGTTTGCTAAACGACATTTGTGTTACCGCAAGAATTGTGAGTTATTACTTCATACTTTGAGATGGCAGCACAGTTTTCTTCAACAGACCTTTCTCTTGCCTGACCTTACACTTTGATAATAAAGGAAAGAGGATGCTTAATGACATTGCGCTAGAACCTCACCTGCCCACAGCTACCTTGGCACATTTCACGGGCAAACTGGTCCTGAAAGTAATGGGTTATCTTTCACTCCAGTGAAATATCTGAGGCGACAAGCTAAGTTAATTTGTTGTGCTAAGACAGAATATTTCCTGAATAAATACATTAACCAGCATTACTTCCATTTCTCTTTAGTTATACAAACAATTCAGGTTGTGTTCAGAACATGGAAGATGGAGTTGGAGAAAAGAGATATGTGTCAGCAAAGCAATAATTATGAGTTGACATTAATGATCACTCGATGTAGGTCAATTCGTTGCATTCTGAAAGACTCTATCACATAAATCTCGAAAGTGAAAATGCAGACTGAGAGGAATTTTCCCATTAAAAGAAGAATTAGGTCTTATAGAGCATGGATGAGAGAATGGTAAGACCTAGAAAGCGAGAGTGGGCCTTTCTAATTCTCTCCTCCAGGATACAAAGGATTACAGGCTGAGAGTGCTCTCCATTCCCTATCAGCTTACAAAGCTGAAGCTAGTGTCTGGCAAATGGCCCCCTGGTTCCTCTCCGGACTGACTCTCCCTTGAAGAAAACAAAACTCTAGGAAAGATATGTGTCTTTCTGCCCTTTCCCTCAAGGTTGGGAGGTCTGAGCTCTAATCACCTGTGTGAAAGACAGGTCTTCTGGGTGGAACACAAAATTACCAGTGTGCTCCTCCTCTGATTATGAGGTCTTCTAGAATCACCTATTAAAAGACAGATCACCCTGGACTAGGCAGGACGTTATTTAGAAGGGTTATGGACAGTTGGTAGCAGAAGAAGATCTGAAGCATGAGAATGGGAGATTCTCAAGGCCTCAGGATGGCAAAAGGATTGCACGTGGAGGTAGAGACCTCCAAATTGAACTCTGGAAGTTCACCTCCTATCTGTTCCACCTGTGGACTCTGATGAGAAGCTAAATCTCCCACCCAGCCATCTAGGTCTAGCTCGGCGTCTGTTTCTTTTTCTCATAAGAATTGCGCATTAAGGGGTGGTACAGTCAGAACTGCACAGGATGCAATTCTGACATCAACATCCTCAATTTGCCTTGATGTTCTCGGGAAAATTTTTCTCCATGTAGAAGTTTTATTGAGTTTTTGGACACAAATGAAGAACAAAAGTCAATTGCCCTTGATATTTTCACAGAAATTCTGGAGCTGGCTTCCCTGACATTTTATGTTCCCCAAGGCATTATGACTTTTCATATCACCCATATTTTCTAAGTAGGAAGGACAAGTAAAATCAATTTCTGGGCCAGGACTCAAGTCTAGGATCTGACTCCCGCACACTTTGACTTAATTAACAAGATATTGAAAACAAACACACTCATACAAAAACTAAATTAATGCTAAATTGACTTGTAGTTCACTTATCAGATGCTTAATTTCATTTCCAGCTTGAAATGGAAAGATCTAAGGCAGGTCCACATTGGTCATTCTTTAAGGCCTATGTCACCACAACACAAAACCTTATCATCTCTTTCAGTTGCCTAATCTGTCCCCAAGTCTCTTTGAAACATTCCAGAGTTGATTGAACTGACCACACCCTGATTCTGCAATGACCGCTGCTCAGCGTATATTATGCAGAGAAATACGATGAACAACATATGTTTCTATTTCTTCCCTTCCTTAGTGAGGCCACACAATAATGTTCCTTGGAGAAATAGAACTGCCTGATGCCTCAGCCCTGGAATAACTTTCAGTTGCTTCCCACATTTGGTAAGATGCTTTTAATGTTTGTGAAATAGGGGAAAGCAGGCTTCAGAAAGAGACAGAACGCAAACGGAACTTTTCAGGGCTGGCCTTAATGAAAAGTACATCAGAGTAAATGTACCTGATCTAATTGTTGCAGGAGCTCATGGTCAGGAAGGCCCTGACTTGGCGTGATATGAACAGCAACACCAAAGCATCCTTTTGAGTTGACCTAAGATGTCTGAAAAAATATGGATCTCAGGATCAGGGATAAGGGGTGGATAATAAGTGAATTGACAGGGGGCTGGCCCAGTAGCACAGTGGTTAAGCTCGTGCACTCTACTTCAGTGGCCTGGGGTTTGTGGGTTTGGATCTCAGGCACAAACATACATACCACTCATTAAGCCATGCTTTGGCAGTATCCCCATACAAAAAAAAAAAAAAAAAATAGGCGAAGATTGGCACAGATGTTAGCTCAGTGAAAATCTTCCTTAAGCAAAAAAGGCAAGATTGGCAGCAGATATTAGCTCGGGGCCAATCTTCCTCACCAAAAAAATAAATAAATAAAAGAATTGATGGAGAGGGGAGCTGGTCAAGAAAATCCTTTTATTCCCTATGGGCCCCCAAGGCATAAGCAAACCTGTGAATACCCACAACTTCCTGCCTCAGCCAGACTTTGCTTCGGTAGGAGTATGTGCCCTGAGCCGGAAGGGATGGGACTGTCCCACACAACAGGTGAGGAAACATATTCTTACTTTCCATTCCTGTGCTCTGTCTTCCACCCTTGAAGTCCTGGCTTGGACACTGTGGTTTGCTGCCTTGTTTTCAATAGCAGAGGCAAGTCCTTCCCCTAAAACTCACAGGAGTCCATTTTGATAAGTACAATTGAACTGGCCTAATTTTTAAGTGAAGAGTACCTTACATTTGCATAAAACATTTAAAACTATTTAAAACCATTTTTAACCAATTATTGTAGCTTCACTGTCGATCTTTGAGTTACTCAAGTTACTTAGCATTTGAGGAAATAGGGACAAAGAGCATTTTTTTTTTAATGAACTTTTTAAAAAAAATCTTCTAGTATATATTTTTTTTAAGTTATGCTTTTTGGAGAAGAAGATTGGCCCTGAGCTAACATCTGTTGCCAATCTTCCTTTTTTGTTTTCTCCCTAAAGCCCCAGCACATAGTTGCATATCCTGGTCATTCTGGTTCTTGTATGTGGGATGCCAGCACAGCATGGCTTGATGAGCGCTGCATACGTCAGTGCCCAGGATCTGAACCAGTGAACCCTGGGCCGCCAAAGCAGAGTGTGCAAACTTAACCTCTAGACCATGGGGCCGGCCCCACAAAGAGCATTTAAGTGAGCCCTACTCTGGGCCGCACAACCAAGAACGGGAACTAGAGCTGGGATCTCCTGATTCTGCCTTGGCTCACTTTCAGGAAGAATATGAGCAAACAAGTTGCACCACAGAGATGATTAACCCATCATTTTACAAATGCAGACACCAAATGCCTGCCCAAGGCCCGGTGTTAATCATTGCAGGGTCAGAACAGCCAGGACTCAGCAAGCCTACTGTCTGGTACGCACACGACTTCAATGCAGCACCTTACATTAAAAAGAGCAACATACCCTGCAGAGCTGATACCTCCTGCTTTCAGAGCGTTTGGGATGCTTTCTTTCTGGAGCTGTACGGCTCCCAGCCAGCAATTCTGAATGAGGTGGCCCAGTACGGCCTACTTCTGCATAGTTGCTATACATGCTGTAAGGCTAATAAAAGATCCAGTTTCCTTGCCTGGAAGTGAAATGATAACTTCTCAGGATGGCAATGGGTGGAAATCGTTAAAAACTTTGAGTTTCCTTGTGCATGGAGAGAAGAGGAAAGGGGAGAGAGAATTATAGAGGATTTGCGGGATGAAAAGATTTGGAACTAGAGCCTGAACCCATGCAGGCCTCAAGGATTCATGGGTCAGGGACAAGAGGTTTGGTGAAAGGAGAGAGGTACCATGTTGATTGTGGGGATAAGGACATTCTAGAAGGGGAAACAAACAAAATGCTTCTTCATATTTTTACAGTGGTGCTCAGATCAAGGTGGGTAAAAAGATAATATAGTTTCTAATGTTAGATTGAATGGCACTGCAAAAAATCATCTATATTATAATAATATTTTGCTGTATTCGTGATTTAGAGAACAGTGGCGTCATGTATCTGATTTCATTCACAAATCCATTTAAATAATGAAGAATGCCATAAAAGAGTTCCACTATAAATCACACAGGAAGGAAGCATTACTTACTATTTTTTAATACAAGAAAAAAAATCTTTGAGATCATATTTGGAAATAAGGCATTTAAGCTTTAAGAACAAAATCCAACATCTCTCATAGAAGTCAGTCAGTCCAAATGGTTTACCAATAGTGCTTCTGCAATTTACCCCAAGTAATATTAGTTAAACATTTGGTTAGTATTAATATTAACTTTAGACTCAGAATGAGTTACCGAAAGGGCAAAAACTAAGGAATTTACTGTCATTCAGAAGCGCGGGAGGCCGGGAGGGAAAAGCAGTGCAGTTGGAGTCGGCACCTGAAATACAACCACTTTAAGAACGCCTGGGCTGAGCCTTCTGTGCCGTGAACTCTGGGAGGCCGCATTCTGCTTTGACCTCCCCAACCTCCTGGCCTCTGGCTGCGTGGCCAGCACTCGCATGCCAGCTCTTTCTGGCATGGCTATTGCCAGCTGCCTCCTGCTGTGGCCTGAGCCAGGCTGGCCCTGGTCCACTGGTTTGCTGGTGACTCGGCCTGGGGCCCTGGCTTTCTTGCTCAGCCTCTTGTCCTCCCCAACTCTCTTGGGAATGAAGAACAGAGGCATACTAAAAGCCTGAAGACTATGTACACTGGGAGGATTTTTTGTGTTAACTAATAAAAGAAACCCCTTTATAATAGTACCCTGTAGCATGAAATCATTAAGTACTGTGTAATAAGATCCTATGTATGTGTCTATTTTCTTCCCCATGAATACATTTGCATTTTCAAGAGTTTGAAGCAAGATTACATGAAATGAAATTCATGCAGTCAGTATAGTCATACTAAATAGAAGAGAGAGATCTAAAACCAGAAGGCAATGAGCATTTCTAATAGTCGAAGTGACAGAAATTTACAGAAGTCCATGGTTGGTACTGAACACCTTAAATTTTTTAGGTTAATGTAGGACTGTGTGGTGAATCCACGTTAATAACGGCTTGGGAGCTCAGGACTTCATGCTTTAATATCAAGCTAGAACTAGTTTAGTGGTGGAGCAAGTGTCTGGAAATGCGAACTGATGCCAGACAGGATGGATTTCCAATTAAGATGTCAGTAGGTGCCATCAAAACCTTCTGGGAATTTAAAAAGCAACTCAACTCATGCTATGAGTTTCCATATTGACCTTGGCTTCTCTGGCAAAGATTTTTTAAAAAAAATTTTTCCATAGGATGAAGGAGTTCTAGTTTTAAAAAATCTTTGTGCATTTAAAAAAAAGCTTTCACTGTTTTAGATACCTCACATAAGTAGAATCATGAGTATTTGTCCTGCAACTGGCTTATTTCACTGAGCAGAATGTCCTCCGGTTCATCCATGTTGTTGCAAATGGTAGGATTTCCCTCACATTTTCTTTATTCAGTCATCCATCAATGGACATTTAGGTTGTTTCCATATCTTGGCTATTACGAATACCACTGTGATGAACATGGGAATGTAGATATCTCTTTAAGATCTTGATTGCAATTCTTTTGGCTATATACCCAAAGTTGTTGCCAGGGGCTGTGGGAGGGGGAAACGGGAGCTGCAGTTTAATTGATATGAAGTTCCAGTTATATAGGTGAATAAATTCTAGAGATCTGCTGTACAATGTTGTACCTATAGTTAACAGTACTGTATTGTGTGCTTAAAATTTTGTTTAAAAGGTAGAGCTCATGTTAAATGTTCTTATCGCAATTTTAAAAAACCATCTTTATTTTTTTTTAAAGGTTTTTGCAAGTTACATCTATGCAAAGGAGTCAGTCCACAAGTTTTAAATCTCCTCACTGTGGAGAGCAGTATTCAGAGCCTGGGCAGAAAGATCATAGTGAGTATTACAAAAATGGTAGATTGCATTGTTACTCAATATTTAGTAAAAGTCTTTAATAAGAAAAGTAACGCAACTTAAATTTCTTTAAATTAGTGTATTTACTTACGTAAACAGTATATAATATACTTCTGCGTTTGTAAGAATTACAAACTGTTAGGTTAATTAGTATTAAAAAAACCCAAGATTTAAAATTTAAAAAAAAATAAATGTTACGTTAGGGAAAATCTCAAACACATTTAAAAGTATAGAGACTAGAATGTAAACCCTCGTATACCCATCACCCAGCTTCAATGACTATAACTTCGTGGACAACCTTGTATTATCAGTACCCCTGCTCTGTGCATCTAGATTATTTAGAAGCCAACTCCAGGCATCGTATCATTTCCTTATGTTTCTCTAAAAGATATGTACTATTTCTTTAAATACATCCACAATATCACTATCACAACACCTTCGAAATAATAACTCAATATTATCATGAAACATCAGGTCAGTGTTCAAATTACTCCCAATTGTCTTATAAAAATATTGTCTTATAAAAATATTTAAAGTTTTTTTTAATTAGAGGCAAAATTAAATCCATACATTGCCATTGGTTGATATGTCTCTAAATTTCTCCTTTTTGAAACGGTGCTGTAATTTTCCTATAGCACAATTTACACTTTTAAATGTATAGTTCTATGGGTTTCAACAAACACATACAGTCTTGTAATCACTATCACAATCAAGATATAAATATTTCCATTACCTCAAAAACTTTCCTTGTGCCCTTTTGTTGTCAACTCCTCCCCCATCCTCAGTCCGTGGCAATGACTCAACTGTTCTCTGTCCCTATAGGTTTGCCTTTTCCCAAATGACACACAAATAGAATCATACTGTGTAGCCTTTTGAGTCTGGATCCTTCCACTTAGTAGAATGCATTCGAGATTCACCCATATTGCTGTATGTATTAGTAATTTCTTCCTTTTTATTGCTGAGCAGCATTCCATTGTGTGGATGTACCACAGTTTGTTTAACCATCCACCTGTTGAAAATCTTTTGGGTTGTTTTCAGTTTTTGGCAATTATGACTAAACCCTCTATAAACTTCACATATAGGTTTTTGGTGTGAACATAAATTTTTAATTCATTTAGGTAAATACCTAAAAGTCGGATTGGTAAGTCACATGTTAAGTGCATGTTTAAGTTTGTAAGAAATCGCTGAACTGTCTTCCAAGGTATCGTCTGCGTTCTCAGCAGCAGTGTATGAGAGTTCCAGCTGCTCTGCGTCTTCACCAGTATTTGATATGGTCAGGGTTTTTTCCTTTTAACTTTAGCCATTCTAGTAGATACATAGCAGCAACTCATCACGGTTTTATTTCACATTTCCCTAGTGAGTAACGATGTTAAGCATCTTTTCATAGGCTTATTGGCCATCCATATCTGTTCTTTGATGAAGTATCTGTTCATTTGCCCATTTTTTAACTGTCATTTTAAAATAGTTTGTTTTCTTAATATTGAGTGCCAAGAATTCTTTTTATATTCTGAATAAAAGTCCTTTTTTAGATGTGTTTTGCAAATATTTACTTCCAGTCTATGGCTTGTCTTTTTATTCCCTTAAAATGTCTTTTGAGCAAGTAATTTTTTAAATTTTGATGAAGTTCATCTTAATCTCTGGGTTCTCTTTTCACTTTCACTTTTTTAATTCCTAAAATTATTTATTGAATAAACTAGGTTGTGTACCACACATTGCAGTTGGTTGATGAGTCTCTTAATCACCTTAAATTTCCAGGCGGCTCCTTCATCTTTTTTTCTCACTTTGGTTTTATTCTTTGAAATTTATTCATTAAAGAAACCAGGTCATTTGTCCAAGAGGGTTTTTCTTAGTCTGGAACTTATTGATTGCCAGCTACCCCCATATTTCCTGTAAACTGGTAATTAGATCTGGTTTGATGAGAATCAAGTTCAATTTTTTAGCAAGAATACTTCACAGGTACACTGCAGCCAGCAGAATCACAATGTCTGATGAGCTGACTTTTGGGAATATTAGCTGCCACTGAGAATTATAGCTGTTAATATTTTTTATCAAGCAACAGAACCTGTAAGAAAATATCAAGTTTGTTCTCAAGAATTTTATTCATCTGTTACTATAATTTGACAAAAAAATATTACCACAATACCCTATTGTTTAAGAAACACTCTCAATATAGCATTTCATTGACCTTCCTGGCAACTTATTTGGCAGGCTTTATTCTTACCTCCACTTTTCACACGAGGTAACTGGAGTTCTGAGATGTTAGGTGATTTGTCTAAAATCATGTGCAGTAGAGAGGTGAGGGAGCCTTCTGAATCTGGATCCCATGTCCTTCACATCAGAAAATATGGCCTCCCTCTCAATTGTATATAAAACGACTCCTTGATTGAGTCATTTGAAAATTTCTGTTGAGCACCTATTAAGTGTCAGATTCTGTTCAAACACTAAAGATAAAGTGGCTAGTAAAACTGACATTGTCTCTGCTGCCTTCGAGTTTACAGTCTAGTGAGAGAGATGGACGTTAAGTAATAAGATCAATAAATACATAATTAGTACCTCCTGTGATTAAATGCTCTCAGATTTTTTTTGTAAGTGTTTTATAACAGTTTTTAAAAAAATTACTCAAATTATTATTTAGCCTAATTCTCCATCTTGCTGCCACCATACCCCATGGAACTTAGACTAGCAACGAAGTGAATATATTTCCTGTCCTTTGAAATTGGAAGGAAGTATCTTCCTCAACACACATGTAACCTCTCTTCAACAGTGAGGAAATAGCAGAATGGATGAAACATATGTACTTGTTAGTCAACTAATGACTTGTCTTATGTATACATCCATACTACATTTCTGCTGAACCTGTCTTTAAAACTCACCTATCAGGAAAACAGCCAATATCCCAGAAGCCAAAAAAGACTAAAATAGATGTTCAGAGAGCAAATATGTCCAAATGCTCAGGAACAAAAATGCACACATTTTGTTCATAGAGGATACCATTTGAACCATTTAAAACCTAAATTCTCTTATTTTCCATACAGTACTTTTGAATGTGGCTTTTCATATCTTAACCTACAACAGAATAGAGGCCACAAATTGAAGTATGGTAATAAGATTGGAATAAGCACATACACGAAAAGCAGCAAGAAATAATTGCCTGCGATTCTGCTGAAAGGAGAGAAAGGAGAAAAATTCAGACAGAAACACTGAAAACACATATCTGCTCTGTGACTACACATTTGATTGGTGCTGAGAGCAGTGCTGTACCTGATGTTTATAATAACATTCTGTAGCATGTAAGAACAAGTGGGTGTGTTCAGTAAATTCTGTTTAAGAAAATAGAAGCATGCGTATTTATCAAAAGTTCTGTTTGACATAGTTAAAACAAAACAAAAAGTGCAGCCAAATCATTTTCAAGCTAAAAAGAGTAACCCTTAGTTACCTGTATTGTTTGGCTTTTTAGAATATTTAATTCCCAGAGGTTTCTGGATAGTCAAGTTTTCTTTGGAAATTTATAGTAGAATTATCCCTAAACAGAATCAGCCATACTTCTTAGAGCATTTGATTAATCAATTAAGTTGACACAGATCCCCAGGAGCACTCTCAATTTGAAGTCAAATTCACCTCTATTTCTGCAGCAAGGGCTCAAAAATAGTCTATGTATTTACAAGAGGGAAACTTTCCGTCTTCCTAAATTATAGTCACCTGCTCAGTGGAGTTCATTTAACGGACATTCACTGTTGCCTCCTGTACCCAGTGCCTCCATTTGCCGCGCTAGGACTGTTCCTTTAAGAGGAACAGACAAGCGTTAGGTAGAACTGGGCTGTGACTGAGCCACTCCTGTGTTCTCTTTCACATATCTGACCAAGAAAAAGATTAGAAACAAGTTCAGAATTTTTGCGTCATTTCTGATTTATTGTCTTTTGATTTAATAAGGCTACGTGAACCAAACTTTATAATTTTAATATAAATAACAGGCTTTCAATGTGGATTTATATAATTTATCACAAAACTACCTGTAAAAATAAGAGTAGATAGGAACTGATAGGTTAACTTCATTCCTAAATGGAGTTAGTAAATTGGCACAATGGTTGTATTAATTAGATGCATGTTCTTTGTTTTTTTTTTTAAAGATTGGCACCTAAGCTAACATCTGTTGCCAATCTTTTTTCTTTTCTTCTCCCCAAAGCCCCCCAGTACATAGTTGTATATTCTAGTTGTGAGTGCCTAGGGTTGTGCTATGTGGGACGCCGCCTCAGCATGGCTTGATGAGTGGTGCCATGTCCACGCCCAGGATCCGAACCAGCGAAGCCCTGAGCTGCAGAAGTGGAGCATGCGAACTTAAGCACTTGGCCATGGGGCTGGCCCAATACATGCTTTCTTGACAAAGCGAATAATAAGGGATGCATCCTTATAGAAAATACAGGAGTGGTTTCATAGATTGTTTAACCTATTGACTGGTGACAGTAAAATAAAAATAATAATAATATCCCCTGATCAATATCAATGATACCCAAAACCAAATTGTAATTTTGGTGTACACCCAATGCTATATAACCTCATTCTGATGAATGAACATTAGCCACCCGGTGAGTTCTCTGGGATACTTCCTTTGTGCCTCCTAATCCAGGCAGGCCCATCTGGATACACTCTGCTCAGAAAGGAACTGGTCCACAGGCCGCACTATGGATTCCTGGAAAGTGCTTTGATAGATATACCTGATACAATTTTGTAATCTTAATGTAGGACCTTTAACAGACAATTGATTTTGTTAACTATTGCCTCCCTCCAAAAGAAAAGAACAACTACTTCAAAATTGTTTTTTAGTTATTAACTCTCAGTCTTTAAACTATTATTAGGAATCAATGTAGCATGACATCTTGTCCACTGACCTAGATTGTACATTTGACAAATAGCCCCTTTTGGAGGCTATCAGAGAGTAGTTCAAAACTTGGTGTTCTTGAGCGTTTTATGTTGAGATTTTATGAGGGAACGTTTACTATGTTGAGACTGGCGTTCAGATATACTGCCTTATAATGTTTTGTCAATTAAAATCATTGTCAAATTACCTGGAAGAAAAACTTGGGGCCCTTTGACATTCCTTATTTTCTAGGGATGATCTTGGTTCTGCCTGTGGAAACTCCCTCACTCACCTCCAAGACGAAGTGGAATGGCTTCAGGAAAATGTCGTTGCTAAATTCTGTATTTTTCACAAGTTATCTGTTCTAATCCCACCTCTTCCCTGCAGGAGCCGTATGATTGTGTCCTTAATTGGCAACGTAGAAGAGTCACTAGCTACTTGTTAAGGAGTACATTCTTGAATTCTTTGTTACTCAAGAATCTATTAAAAGCTCAGCTAAGAGAAACAATGTCCGTGGATGATTTAGGAAAGATCATTCCTTCCTATTTTGTTCCCACTGTATTCCCAGCATCTCTGTCTGGCAAGTTGTAGGTAATCCACAATATTTGTTACTTGAATGAATGCATGAAATTTATCACTGGATTAAGTCTTTCAAATGCTAAGAGATGTATTTCCAGAATATTGTTTTATCCCCTACAGAATTGTTGCCTCTGAATTGTATTTGATATGAAACCCTAGGATTGTATTGAGAATTTCTTTATTAATCCTACTATAAAACTTGTGTTATTAGAATATACACTCTTTCCTTTATGAAGCACCTCAATAATGTTTCCTTTTTGGTCCAAGTATGAGAAATAGTCTTGCTCATCTCGAGACATTGATTTGTGTTATTTTATGGATACCAGGAATTGTGTTATCAATCAGATTTCCCTTTTCCCATTCCCTATCAGAGAGCAAAATTTGTAGCTCAAAATGACAGTATAATTGCATTTTACAATTAATTCATTTCTACTTTTATTTTTGCCCCCATATTTGTTTTTTTCTTTTTCACTCTCATATAATTTGTAGTTTATGATTTATTGGTCTATTTTATTGGTAGTTTATTAGTATATTTTATGTGTCCCTTTAAGTGATCTTAAATCTCTTTTGCAATAAGAGTATTAACAAGTAAAAAATTTAATCCTTCAATTAAGTATAATATGATTATATAGAAGAAATTGATAGTTGGTGATCTCTGCTTTTCAAAGCCACTGAGACCAGAGAATCTTATGGAACATATTTACTGTTTGTTCTACCAACCACCTCCTGCCTTGTTCTGGAAAAAACAGCTCTTTCTTCTGGAAACTGCTCTTCTTTCCACTGCAATCATGCGGTTCTCTGACCAACTCTCCTTCCTAGAAAGTGTTGAGAGTTCCAGGGATGGGCACCAAACCAAGCTCTTCTACTCATTTCTTGGGTTGTTTATTGGGGAGGGGGGTGTGGTACATGTGAGAGAGTCCTATCCTATGATGGAACTGACATATAAAACTTGGAAACCGTGAGTGATCATATGTCCTGCCACATCGAGAAAGCCTAGCCTAGTGTGAGAAAAAGTTGGCACAGAGCAAAGAGACAGCAAGGGAGAGAGAAGAGAGACTTGGCAGCATTCAAGTTCCCAGTTCTCTTGGCTGGTGGGCCCCGACTGAGTCTTTGCCTTTCATGTAGTTTGGTTATTCACTCCTTCTTTAGATTTTGTAGGACAGCTAATTCTTTTCCTTTTTTCCATGTTGGTTTGAATTGGGTTTCTGTCACTTTCAAGCAAGAGTGCTTACTGGTGTTTTTTGCTTTCCAGCTTTGTTGTGTAAAATCTGGAGCATCAACCTGCTTACAAAGAAAAGCTTTGGCCCTAATCCTAGTCAGTCCCACAGCCTACCTTTGCACAAAGATACGATTTACCCCTCATCTTGGAAAGTATATATCTGACTCTAATTTTCATTGAAAAGACATTCAGTTACACCTGTTATGAATCTGGTGCATAAAACATTTGAATTTTATTTTGCAAAATACCAGTATGGCAGGTTTTTGTCAACAACCTCAAACTCAGATTATTTGCCCTCCTGATGGCATCAAAAGTTGGACTCATACGAGCCCTGATGGCCTAGTGGTTAATGTTTGGCACTGTCACTGCTTCAGTGGCCTGGGTTCATTTCCCAGTCATGGAACCATACTACCTGTCTGTCAGTAGCCATGCTGTGGCCATGGCTCACATCGAAGAATTAGAAGGACTTACAACTAGGATATACGACCATGTACTGGGGCTTTGGGGAAGAAAAAAAAGATAAAGAAGAAGAAGATTGGCAACAGATGTTAGCTCAGGGTGAATCTTTCCCTGAAAAAAAAAAAAGTTGGACTCATACAATAGTAATTGGAGATATGGGGGCATGATAATTAGCATTTTCCAGATTGTTCTCCTATCTCTGTATCAAATCAGCAAAATTCTACATGCATAGGTGGGTACAGTGGAAAGAACACAGACTTTAGATCAGGCAGACCTGGAGCTATGTCTTAGCTCTCCATCTTGGCCAAGTGCCTCAGTCTCTCTCGGTTCCTTCCTAGCTAACTTGTGGAAGAATAGTAGCATACACCTGTGACACTGTGAGAAAAGATGCGTAAAGCCCGTGTACAGTGTCAACACGTAACAAGTAGGAGCTGTTATCACCGTGTTGGCTCCTATAGGAAGACCTTCAGAGGGGCCGGCTCCATGGCCGAGTGGTTAAGTACGTGCGCTCTGCTTTGGTGGCCCGGGATTTCACTGGTTCGGATCCTGGGCGCGGACATGGCACCGCTCATCAGGCCATGCTGAGGCGGCATCCCACATACCACAACTGGAAGGACCCACAACTGAAAACGTACAACTATGTACCGGGGAGCTATGGGGAGAAAAAGGAAAAATAAAATCTTTTTAAAAAGAAAGACCTGTAAAGAGCTTTAGTAATTTGCCTTCAGCTATCTTAACACACACAAGCACACACACACACAAAGCTGTAAGTATGTGTCTACATCCTTTGTACAACTATTACTTACATAATTCCCTTTGTAGAAATATCCTTATAATATATCCCTCTTAAGATTTTACCCTAAAGGAAGAATAAAGACACTTCTGAATTGCTGCTTTTCTTTTTTATTCAATGATAAAAGCTATGTGAACTCATCTTGTTCACCATCACTCATCTTCCTTCTTTCTTATCTTTTTTCTCCCCTTAACTTGTGAGAATAGAGCTAAATTTAATGCTCAATTGCATAAAACTAGGTTAAACTATTCACTACCTCCTGAATTACTTAACATTTGTTATTTTATAATTTCAAGGATCATATTGTACGAGTATCTTTGACTTAAGTAAGCATTCTCAAGTTCTTTCTGGAAGTGGGCAGCAGGGTATGAACAATAAACGCAGTAAAGGCCCATGCTATTTTGGCAACCCTCAAATGGAGAATGGCCGAGCCAGGAGTACGCGGGTAGTAGTCCTCACGTTTGACGGTTGTTGGACGCTGTGCTCCTGGCTCCCTGAAGGTCACCCTTTAGGCCGTGACTCTGCATTGGAGCTTCTGTTCTCACTTCTGGAAAAGCTTCATGAAAGGCGCCCCTGTCTTGCAGTCCCTGTATTCCATGCAACCCATCACCTGCCATCCATGAGGAAGAAACACGGGGTCAATCCTTCAACTTGATTCAGGGTGTCCACTGATGAAGGCAAGAGCAGACAAAGGAAGGCAGATAGACACATAGTAGACATTGAGAAAACTTACACCTTCCTTATTGACTGAGATCGCCGTTAACCTCTTCTCTCTGAAGAAGGCTTGACGTTCCTTTGTGTATTTGTTCGTCCATTTTCATGACACCCACACCTGTTTGCCTGCCTGCTCCCCCTACTAGAATGAGAGCTCCTTGAGGTTAGAAGCTGTGTCGTACTCCTCTCCCAATCCCCAGCACATCTCACCATACTAGTACATGGTTTTCAAAGTATGTTGAAGGAATAAATGAATGAGCAATAATGGTTATTAAGCATATCCTCAGCATAGCAAGAAGAAAAGATCATTGAGTGACTATTTCACGTATTTCATTGATCTAAAATTCAAGAGGTAAAAACATAGAAATAATTATTTACTACCAGGAATAAAATGTAAATAGAAATTATTCACCACAAATGGTATTTTGTTTTCATTTCCAAGAAGCAGGTTTACTTCGTTTGTCAAGAGCACTTAGTCTCAGGGGGATGTCTTGCATTTAGAGGGAAATAGCTTACACAAGAATTAAGTTCACTTTGTAAATGTCTGGCTATATCTCTTTTTTTTTTTTTTTTAAATCCTTTTTCTACCTATTTTTCTCTGAAAGAAAAATAAAAGCCAGGAAAGTTTTCTGGGATGGTAGGTTTCAAGTTTCTTCTTCAAGTGTCTTGTGTCATTGTCAGCCCATGTGCCAGCCCAGGAGGCTCTGTTTGGGGTTCAGATTTTCTGGCCCCTAGAGAGCCCCTTGGGACAGTCAGTGTCTGGGCTCCATTCTGCTGCAAGATTGCCCCTGGGCTGCGCACAGTAGTGGCTACTGAGCACTAAGGATCTATCCTTGATCAAAAAGAGAAAGTACGTTCTAGTGGTGAAACATATTGCCATATCCTTTCAAGTAAGGTTTACAAAAAATACTTCACATTTCCAAGTTCCAAAAACTGTTTCCTGACAATTTTCTGATTTCCTGACCATAAATCAACCACACACTCTCTTATTTAGGTCAGAAGCAGCAGGTCTGAATGAGTCAATGTAACCTTTACCTACCGTATTTATCTACATCTCTGGTCCAAGGAATGAATTGGTGTGATTATTTTCCTAGAAGTGGCATCATCCAAAATGTAGGTCAGGACACCTGGGCAAAAGCTTGAGAGAATTAATTTCTCTATCTTTTTTACTATTTTAGGAAAGAATTCTGCTCTGTGTAACTAATTTCAAATAATGCTCCATGGGTGTTTTCTTTTTCTTTACATTACAATATACTCTCTCAGGTACAGATGCTTTCCGGCCTCTGACTGTTGTTAATTGGGCTTTAAAGGCACAAACAAGACCAAAGTAGCATTACAAAGGGACAGCGATCGTGAGAGACAATACCATGTGTCCACTGGGCTGGGCCACGGTACCCAGAGAATCAGCCAAACATTATTCTAGATGTTTCTGTGCAGGCATTTTTTTTAGATGAGATTGACATTTAAATCTGTAAACTTTGAGGAAAGCAGATTAACTCTCCTTAGTGTGGGTGGGCCTCACCCAATCAGTGGAAGGCCTTGGTAGAAAAAGACTGACTTCTCTGGAAGAAAAGGGAATTCTGCCAGCAAATAGCCTTTGGACCTGAACTTCAGCTCCTTCCTGAGTCTCCAGCCTGCTGGCCTACTGTTCAGGTTTTGGACTTGCCAGCCTCCACAGTTACGTGAGCCATTCCTTAAAATAAATCTCTCTCTCTCTCTGAGATATATATATATATATATCAGAAGAGATTTTATATATACATAAAACTTTATATATTACATATATTTATAATAAAAGTTATCTATCTATCTATCTATCTCCTGTTGGTTCTGCTTCCCTGGAGAAGCCTGAGTAATACAGTGGCCTTTTATTCTATTTGGTCGATGGAATCTGAACAACCTCAAGGGGTGATGCCAGGTGGGCCTCTTTGTTTTATTTATCTGCTTTCACAATGAGTTACAGTGTATTAAACACCAGGGGAAGTAGTTTATTTAAAGCCAGGAATAATTTTTAATCTACTTATTCAAAAAATTGCACATTTCTGCTACGGAGCCGGTAACTGCATGTATACTGACCACTGTTCTTTCTTTTAGGTTCACAAGTGTTTATTAATTGCATGCTTTTCTTTCCGCACTGCAATTCAAGTGATGATTATGGTTTTAAAAGTTCTCAGGTTTGAGTGTGACTATTCGTGTCCAAGTGCAATTTAGACAACAGACCAGATGCGCTGACGTAGCCATCATTCTAGCAGGACTGTGTCCCAGCATTCTCACCTACACACTGCACTCCAGGTCCCTCTACTCTTGGAAGTAAACAAATGGAGGGAGCAAGCTGGGGGACGTGAGGGGAGGTTTGTCCTAAGCAGTTGGTGTGATGGTGGGCAGCTTCTATTCCGAGCCTGGCTGAGGCAATGCAAGCCCCTCACCACAGGGCATGACAAAAGGGCAGGAGCACAGCCGGGCAAAGGCGACTTTTGATTTCTTATCACCCCTTCCCCGCCCCTCCCCACTTATTACTTTTCTAATGACCTCCGTGTTCCAGAACATGTGAGCTCCTTCCGGGGGCTGATATTCTCCCTGTTCCTCTGGTTGGTGCAAGCTTTCCCCCTGGTTCCCAAGCAGAACTGGCATGCCCGAGGTCCCTTGTAGGGGCTCCAGGGAGCAAACATGCAGGTTAAGTGGAAAATCTAGAACTGGACAAGATAATGGGTCTAATTATTTCATATTAAGTTTTCATACTCCCGATTCATTGCAAGTCCGCTACTCGTATCATCAAGGAGCTTTTGCTATGTCATGGTATCTAACCATGTCTGCATACTGCAACAGTGCCTTTAGAAGTATAGGCTCTTTATAGGGTGACTATCTATTTTATCACCCACACTGGAACTCCTTTGAGAGTTAAAAGGGGCACTATTGATAATTATTTAAGGCAAACCAGCACATGCAGACATCCAGTTATTAGATTCTTAATTTGCCTGCTTTCTCCACAGTTGGCCAAATTTCTGTTGGTAATACCATTAGCTGCTCTGTGATTGAGAAGGTATTATGGTTCTTTTATATCTAAGCAGCCAACTGCCTTTTGCTCAGAACTGTTCAAATAAAAGACAAAATGTCATCATCAAAGCCTGTATGTGCCAAACATCACCCAGAGGACGAGTGGTCCACACAGGCCATGTTTCTGACGAGAGAAGCTCAGGTGGAGGGAAACAGCACTGGAACTTGCTGAGGTCTCCCCAGCGGAGATGCTGCTGGCAGACGGGAAAGCCACCTTGCCCGAGTGGGCTCCTCCCTGCCTGCTCTCGTCTCCCAGCTGGAGGAAACTCACTGTCTGTTTGGGGAGAGTCCACAGTGTAGCCCAATTTAATCAAACAATGGAAGAAAATGTGTTAAGAATAAAATTCCCTTTAATTTCATAAGAAATAAATTTTAATCACAGTGCTTGAAGGAATGGGGGTTGGAGAGGATGCCACAGGATCAAACTCATGATGAGATTGAGATCCAGCTTCAAAGATATGGGAATCTCTGCCTTATCCGATACTCAAAGAAGAAAGACCGCTTTCCTTTTTAGTCTCTGTCTCTTTCGCAACCTTGACGGTCGGGAGAATGTTTAACTTATGAAAAGCCTTGTATACAATCAGCTCTGGAAGGTATTTCGTTTACAGTCTGATACTGAGCCAGCTTTTACAAATGCCATTTCTTTTTCTTTCTTTTGCTGGTCTAACATGAAATACTGACTGCTCTCCATCTTTGCAGTCTTTTCTCCCTCCTCCCACCACCCCTGCTTCTCCCCTGCCTCCATTCTCAGAGTTGACTACAAGAACAATCGATTAAGTTAACATCTCTTTCTTTTCTTTTTTGGTGAGGAAGATTGGCCTTGAGCTAACATCCGTTGCCAATCTTCCTCTTTTTGCTTGAGGACGATTGTCCCTGAACTAACATCTATGCCAATCTTCCTCTATTTTGTATGTGGGACACTGCCACAGCATGGCTTGATGAGCAGTGTGTAGGTCCGCATCTGGGATCTGAACAGGCGAACCCCGGGCCACTAAAGCAGAGTGTTCAAACTTAACCATTATGCTACTGGGCCAGCACTTATTTATTTTTTAACAGTAAGGGAATAAAAGCTTTCTTTCCTAAGTTAGGTATAAAGATATATTTGTCAATATTTTATTAAAAGTATTTTATGTAAAGAAAGTTCTGAATGATCCTAAGAATTTTCAGCAGTAAGCTAGGGGATTTTGGTCATACAGCACAATGTGTAAGTTTCAGAAACAGAGACTAGTCGGTTCCCCAAATGTCATTCTGATTCTTCCTTGCTTTGTTTTCTTTGCGTGCTATGTCAGCCAATTAACTTCCATTAAGATATATTCTGAGCAAAGTTTTGTTTTTGTTTTCACTGCAAATAAAATGTCAACTGATATTTTAAATTTAAATTAACTAAGTCAATTTTAAAATGTTTTAATACTTATAGTGTCCTGGGAAATTCTCTTGTGTCATTTAAACAGTCTTTGTGGGTAAAAGGGAGACAAAAATAATCTTTTTCCTTCTAACAGCATTATAACATATTCTTCAAATATATGGCAAGTATTATGGAAGATTATTTTCTTTTTTTTTTTGAGGAAGATTAGCCCTGAGCTAACTACTGCCAATCCTCCTCTTTTTGCTGAGGAAGACTGGCCCTGAGCTAACATCCATGCCCATCTTCCTCTACTTTATATGTGGGACGCCTACCACAGCATGGCGTTTGCCAAGCGTTGCCATGTCCGCACCTAGGATCCAAACCTGCGAACACCGGGTTGCCAAAAAGCAGAACGTGGGAACTTAACCACTGCGCCAACGGGCTGGCCCAGGAAGATCATTTTCTAAAGATACTTATATATTTTAGCTGTCAATAAAGAAAGTTTTTTTCAGTTTGGGTTGCCTGTGTAGAGGACATTTGCATTTATTTTTTTCTCACTCTGTACTTTTCCCTTCTGGAGAACCAACCCATTTCCCACTCCCTGTCTATCCAAGTCCAAGGTGGTGTGTACCTAGGCCAGATCAGTCAAGGGTCCTTCACTGCTCTGTACACTGCCATCAGTTCAGGGAGGGGCAGGCAATTCAGGCTGGGTTATTGATTGTAATTCTAATTGTCAGGGAGAGAGGTGCTCCCTTTTACTGACATCTGTAGCCATAAGGATAATGGAGCCTAGAGTGGCCAGGTGCCATCTTTGCTAGCACTTGGAAGGAGCCTAAGAATGAGGACAACACAAAGGAAAGCACAGCTAGAAATGAAGAAAAGAGCCTGATGACAATGCATGGTCTCCTGAATCTGTTTACAACTGACCTATGAAGGACTGTCCAGTTACTTAAGACAATAAATAAATCCCTTCCTTTTGGTTTTTCGCTTAAAATGGTTTAAGATAGATTTCTAGCCTAACTTTGAGAAAGTTCCAATATGTCCATTAATTTTTTTGTGTGTGTGTGAGGAAAATTGGCCCTGAGCTAACATCTGCTGCCAATCTTCCTCTTTCTGCTTGAGGAAGATTGGCCCTGAGCTAATATCTGTCCCAGTCTTCCTCTATTTTGTATGTAGGATGCCACCACAGCATGGCTTGAGCAGTGGTGTGTAGGTCTGTGCCCAGGACCTAAACCTGCAAACCCCAGGCCTCCGAAGCACTGCAAGTGAAATTAACCACTATGCCGCCAGGTCAGCCCCATGCTCATTAATTTCTGATTGAAATGCAGTGTCACAGAGCCATATTAGTTCTAAGACAGAATGTGATTTTTATTTCTTTTTGCACGCCCAACCCTAAACCTTTTCTAGACGGGAAGCTTAGCAGTTTGCTAATAGCAGAAGTGTGGTATGTTTGAACTGTGACGTGGAGAACAGGTCACCATCAGAAATCTCAACAAGACTGAACATCTGGATTTGTTTTCTAGAGTTTTTTATTCATTATTTTCAGTAGTGTTTTATCCTTCCCAACTTAAGGGAGGCTAGAAAGGATTGAGAGGACATAAAGCCATGGATTACGCTTGATCGAAGATCAAGAAGCCTGCTGCTGTCACATACTAACTTACAGTGTCGTAAGCATTGTTTCATAAGGTTGAAGCAAGGACCCTTGAACAAATGAACAATAAATGCAAAGACCCAGAGTCCATATTAAGTTTATATTACTTAAAAGCCTCTTTTGACTGGCTTTAGCTTAGCATATGTCACACCTGGTGACCAGTCACTCATGTGGAGAGGACACCCGGGTCACCACATTACTCAACCATTGTACAAGCTTTCTCCTTACCTTGCCAAGTCGTTGTGACTGTGCAATTTACACTCCAGGGAAAATCTGGTTTGTCATTCTCACTCGGTTAACTTACCCACGAAGTCTGTCGTTATAACGTGAATTCTCTGGATCTAATACCTTTAAAAATAGAAGCAAGAATCCCAGGATCCTAATTCTGTCCAATGAGTCACTTTTTATTTCTGCCAACGACCCCCTAGGGAATCAGTCTAAGGTCTAAATCCCACAAGAGTCATGGATGAACTTCCTAATGGGTTATGCAGAAGGGCGTGGAAATCTGTGGCTTAGGAACAACTTGTGAGTTGCAGAATGAAAAGCAAAAAACACCTGCTATCCACATTCCTCCCACCACCACCTGACATTGTGGCATCAAGAAGACAGTCCATGAACAGAATATAGAGCACGTTTATTAAACACATGTTAGCAAAATATTTTACTCTGAGCCTTAATTTCTCCTTTATAAAAATGACAATACATTTTCTAAGCATGTTTGTTGTGGAGGATAAATGAAGATCCAGTAGATATGTGGAAAGTGTTTAGAAATTAAGGCTCAACACACCGGTCCTTCCTTCATGATTTGGTCCCACTTCCCTCTCTAGTCTTATCATTCACCATTATCTGCCCGCATCCCTTCAAACTTTATGCTTAATCCTAAATACTATCTGATCTCTTTTTGCCTCTGGAAGCTGTTTATTCTGACTGAGGATTCTCTCCTTTCTCCCAGTCTCTGCCAAAACCTAATTCCCACTCGTCATTTAGGTTTCAATTCATATCCTACTTTCTTAATCTCCCCAAACTGGATTTAGGTATTGCTTCTATTACAGAGCTTCATGAAGTATGTGGTACTTGTCTGTTTTCTCATTTGTTTTCTTCACTAACAGGGTTTTGCATATGATATCAAACCTGGCATTATGTGAAGGATACTCCAGCAGTTTTCACATTGAATAATTATAGACCTAAAATTTGACTAAAAGAAAGAAAGAAATATGACATGAAAGTTAGATGTTGAATTCTTCATAAATAATATTTCATATCCTCAACTCTTTCTTGTGTAGTGATCTGAACCCAGAAGAAGAATTTAACTTGAAAATAAGGAATGTACCTGAGTAGATGCCATATCAACTAAGATAGTAATGTGTCTTCCAGATTAGGTAAGGAATGCTATTGATATGGTCTTAAAAACTGAAAATTTCCACCTCATGTGTTTAAAATAATGGCTCAGAAGACAATAGCTCCATTTAGTCAAATGGGCTAAATTTCTTTGATCATCATGTACATAAAAGTGTGTTGTGGAGGAAAAACCAGTTTTCTGTTGTAATCCCCAAGCACCTGGTGTGTTAAAGGGCAGATCAAAGATTGGAAATGGCCCAAAGAACCCCATTTTTTTGTTTGGCCTCTTGCCTCCAGGGACTCCAGCATTTAACCACACTTGCAGATCTTATGCCTAGTTAAATATCTTTTGGGTTGCCCTTGACAATTTTCTCTAAATCAACCTTCCATGTGAATGTGGAAAAAAACTGGTTAGATTTTCTTTGTGCTCCAACTTTACACATTGGCCATTTTTATTGTCACCTCTGGCGCCTCTTGTAGAAGGGAAGAAGGGAAGTGGCCTTGCTAATCCCAGAGTGGACCTTAGACATCCTTGAGAGCTGCCTACTCACAAGACAGGTAATGAAAACTGAGGCCCAGAGAGGTCAAGGGGCTCCTCCAAGATGGCCGAGTCAGGGTTAGTATCCAGGTGTCCTGGGATCTTTCCCCAGACCCCCACTTTGGGTCTTAGTCTTTCACCACTTGATCTGGTCAGCCTGTGGAACAGCATGTCATCCAGGTCTGTCTTTGAGTTACATGTACCTAACGCATCATTCCCAAGGCTATCTAACCCGACAGTATTTATTTACAGCCTCTCCAGGGCAATAAGGACGTGACTGATATTTGTTCTTTGAGGAGGGATTTTACTTTAAAAAATAAACTAGGAGTAATTTGGAGTTAATTTGTGAGCAATCCAGGTAACCCCGTTTTTCACTTTTTCCATAAAATGCTAAGAAATAGCTATAAACCAGTGAAGTCAGTGTGGATGGTGTTTTAAAAAACAATCTTGAAAAGCGCTATCAAAAGAGAAGTTGTAACCAGTTTAGACCAACATATTATTTATTTCAATAAGTGAGGAGAATCTCATCTAGCTTTATAAATTTTGTAATATGTCCAAAGCATTATGGTTTATCACCAAATATAATCTAAATTTCCACAAGATGGTCTGACTTAATAGAGGTATAGTCATTCTAAGAAGTCAAACTTTGAATATCACAATGTTCCAGCTGTGTCTACAACAGGCAAAGGAATCAGGAGAATTCTGCATTAGACAGTGAATTTAAGATTAAATCAGTCTAAGTATAAATAGATCGTAAATCCTTCCACTAAAGGATCAATTCCAGAATACTTTTTTCCCCTCCACATTTGTGTTTGGGCAAATGGAAAGCATATATTCTAAGAGACAGAATCATAGATCTGTTTCAGGCAGTAGAGAAATCCCCATACATGTTTGTATAAATTTCTGTTTGTGTGTTCTCCTATGAAAAAAAAAATTAGCCTAATCTGTTCTGGTTGGCTAACGTGGTAATCCCACTTTGTCATTTGCAGTGACAAATAGTGACCTATCCCTTATTTTACTTTATGGATCTGGTGGGAAAAATGTTCTTGGCAGTAACTGAACCTATTTCTATTTCAGGAAAACAGTTCCGTGAAAGACCGACTTTTCTAGTAAAAACAAGTGAGAAATAGTAGACAACAGAGGCTGGCCAGCTGGTATAGTGGTTAAGTTCGCATGCTCCATGGCTTTGGCCATCCCGGACTCGTGTGTTCGGATCCCAGGCGTGGAGCTACACAGTGCTCATCAAGCCATACTGTGGCGGTGTCCCACATACAAAACAGAAGAAGATTGGCACAAATGTTAGCTCAGCAAAAATCTTCCTCAAGCAAAAAGAGGATGTTTGGCAACAGAGGTTGGCTCAGGGCCAATCTTCCTCGCCCCGCCTCCACCCAAAAACAGCGGAGAAAATATTTCTGTTTCTCTTGTTATTTTAATGTAGTTGTGGATGGGGAGGCCATGGAGGCACATCCTATGCTTAAATGGGCCTGATTCCTGTTTCTACATTTGGAAGTGACTTATCTAATGGTATTAGTTCAGGTCTCCTGGGAAGAGGCACCAAGATGTAGTTGTAAGTGCAAGAAATTCATCAGGGGTAATGTTAGTGAAAGATAAAGGGAAAGGGAGCCTCAGGTCTGACATTTGGTGTGTCTGACCCATGTGAAAGGAGAGTAGGAAGGAAAGAGGGTTGGGCAGGAACAGCTCAAACAACTTACAGCTCTGGGAAAATCTTGGCCAGCCCAAAAGGGAGCTCTGGAGCAAAGACTGACCGAAATGCAGTCTGGCATTGGGGAGAGATGGCGAGGCCCTAGTGTGGCATCCCGAGTAGTGGCTGGGAGCTGTCCAGGCTCCTGAAGGCACTAGGCTGTCGGCCAACTGCACTCCTCCAGCTGGAGGGCAAATTCTTTGTGTGAGTGGCACATCTTGGCTGTCCTATTAGGAATGAGATATAGCTTAAGTTTTATGTTTAAAGTCCTTCAAAAATGTCCTTAAAGACGTCTCTTGTAGTCTGCACTATCCTTACCAACTACGGAGCACCCTGGGCTTATTGAATAGTAAAAGAGTACGTGCAGTTAGGCTCCTGAACTCAACCCACTCATGGATGTCATATCTGAGTACTCTGTGGGTCCTAGTTGTCTAGCGAAAAGCTTCAAACTGGCATTTCTGTGCTCTATGCAAGATAATGAGGTACATTTATGACACAATTTCTTATTGCTCAACTGAAGGAAATATAGCAACGCTGTCCAAAACAATAACATGTACTAAACCATCTTATGGATAGCTGGGGCAAAAGCTAAGATTGTTACGAAAAAAAAATGTTTGATGTAATACCAGGGGCCTTCCATGCCCCCCTGCAGTTATGTGACATCAGTTTGGATTCTGGCCTTCCTGACGCCGGTCTCTCTCTCTTCGTCTTCCTTCCCCATCCATCCAGTCTCTGTGCACGACTTGATAGATAGATACTCCATGTTACATCACAGAGGTGGTCTATACCTAGGGACACAGGAACAATCAGTTCTGTCCAGGGGAACCAGGGGAGCAAGAAAGCAACATGACATGTTGAGAAGGAGGGAGACATTTGCAAGACAAGAGGGGAGGGGCACTTCAGGCAGATAAAACAATAACGACAACATGGTCTGGGTACGGGCAACGTGGAAGTGCGGGATATACTCAGGAAACAGCTATTTGTCTAGTGTGATAGCTAAAGAGAGATTGAGTGTGTGTGTGTTTTATCCGAAGGGGAAGAGGGACGAGATAGAGTGGGTGGAAGGAAACCACAGAGCGTGGCTGGAAGAGCTTTAATTAGTTCTCGTAGATTTGAATTAATATCTTACAAAGATTTGTTATGCTACCTCATGTGATAAATGAAACTTCTCCATGATAGATCTGCACTGCCCAATACAGTAGCCTGTAGCCACATGTGGTCGTTTAATTTAAATTTAAATTAACTAAAATTAAAATAAATTTAAACCCTTGTTTCTTAGTGATATTAGCCACATTTCAAGCATTAATAGCCACATTGAGCTGGTGGTTAGTGTATTGGATGGTGCAGACATAAAACATTTAGGTCACTGCAGAACGTTCTATTGGATAGCACTGAATGGAAAATGTACAACTCAGCTTTCACTATATTACTTCTGCCCTGAAGAAGACAAAGAACCTTGGCAAGGAACTTAATCAGAAAATATTGGCCTACGCTCAGTAACTGGACGTGGGCACTGCTGCAAAATAAGACAGAGACTGGCTTTGTGTCTTCCGAATAAAATCAAACTCCTGCCATGCGGGGAGCTGTGACAGTGCCTGGCTTTCACTTTGAAAACAAATGTAAAGGCTAATTGAAAGACGTTATAAGAGAAAGACTCCGGAGTCACACTCCTGGGCTCAGATTTGGCCTCGCCACTTATGAGGTGGGATGGCTTGGAAAAATAACTGAACCTCCTAATGCCTTAATTATTCTATCTGTAACAGGAATATTTTCAAGGAAAAATTTTTCATGATACTTGTTAAAACAGTAGCGCAGACTTTATTCAGGATTATCGTGACAGGTATAGGGGCTATTGAGATGGGGTTTTGCAGTAGGGGAGAGAAATTGGGTTCAACTCTAAATACAAGAAAAAAGTGGGGATTTATAGCCAAGGATAGGGGGGCGGGGAGACGGATGGTGTTGGTGGATGGAAATTTCCTAAGAGGAAACATGAAGGTAAGAGGGGATTCTGGCTAAACCAACCTAACAGGATTCTTGCTGAAGGCAGGCAGGTTAATCGGATGTTGCCTTGTAGTGGACGATGAGGAACCCGATCAGATATCGAGGGTGATTAGCGATTGAGGGTGGGGGATTCTGGCTAATGCAACTTAGCAGAATTCTTGCTAAAACTGGGGGATGCAAAGATGAACATGGAAGTCTTAAAGTTGAAGGCTAGTTGGGAAGAGGATTCAGAGGAGCCTGACAAAAGTTTGGTCAAGGAGAGAGTCAACAGTCCCTTCCCATAAGGCTGTTAAAAAGTTCATATAAATAAATATATATGAGGAATTACAACAGTGCCTGGTGGATAATACAAGATTTTGGTACTAGTTAATAATATTACTAATCAGCTTGCCTTTTTTGTTGAATTGGCACTATGCAGCACTGGCTCAGAATCGTTTCTGAGCCTGGTCTGAGCTGGTATCCTGTTACATAGGAAGCCTTTAGTACCCATTTATCATTATTATTGTTGTTGTTATTTTTCAAATGGCAGTATTACCAGAGGCAATTAATAGTATTTGCAAAAGATTGGTAAGTCAATTTATGAAATGCAATTTTTTATACAGAGACGGGTGGTGCTGGAAACTTCCAGCCCCACAAATTGCCTTATTCCTCAATATATACAGCACCAAACTGTAGAATATCCTTTGACTTTTTGTCTTTTTTGAAACTTTTAGTACACAGATTCTACAAGGAAAGGCAACTATGTGCCAGCATCCTCTTAAGGACAAGTTTGGCCAGGCAGAGGTCATGAGTAGTTACTTTCTTGTGTCCCCTGAGAGTGAACTGATGCTGCCTGACGTCATCCACTTTTTTGGTCATGGTAGAACACGTTATGTACAAGAATAATTTGTTAGGTAGAAATGTTTAAAAAATCTAGAAAGGGATAAATAGGCCTTCAACAACAATCCTTTTCTGCTGCAAAACTCGGTGACAAAGACTTCTGCTTTCTGGCAAGTTAAGAAAATAAGGATTAGATTTATGCTCCTATATGAAACAAATTAAAAAATAAAATAAAATATATGAAACAATTGCTTTTTAGACAGGAGACATCAGGCTGTGTAGGAGAGTGATCCCGCAGAGATGGGAAACAAAGTGAACCCTATGACTGCCTCAGTTTACTACCTTGAGAGCATCGACAGGTCATGGCGCAAAGATGGGGATCATTGGTGGGGTCCCGGAAGACACCCTGAGTTGATGGCAGGGAATTAAGGGTCTGGGAGGACCAAGGTGGCTAGAGTTCACAGGACAGAGTACCAAAGAGAGGAGCACTGCTCCAAGAAAAACCCCCAGAGATAAGCAGAGTACTCCTTGGGTATTAAGCAGAGTACAGATCAGTGCTTACATGTAGCAAACTACCTTAGGCCAGGAGAAAAGTCTGGAAGAATTAGTGAGAACAGTTCCTGATACTCACAAGGGCTGAGAGTGGTGCACATTCCAACCAGCCGGAGTAGAAATTCTTATAATTCATGAGGCCTTGGGTAGGATACTCAGGAAAGTCTTGCCTCAGTGGTGAGAAATAATTAGCCCTCAGCCTAGCACCGCTTCAGATCTGCTTAACAAATCTTAAAGGCAAGACCCAAAAGGATCAAATGATTTCAAAGTAATTTATCTGCATCTCAGAACAAAGCTCAAGAACATTTGTAGGAATAAAACTCTATATTCAGAATGTGTGAGGTGCTGCATTTCTCTCTGAAACAGTGTTTTCATGTCTGTAGAAAAGTGATGAAGTAGCATAGAACATTTTGCCTTTATTTTCCTATTTTTTCCATCAAACCATTTCTATGTCTTAGGAAACCCTCTCTCACTTGCAGCCCAGGTGTGAGATTGTTCCTTTCTCCTGGATTAGAGTGCTGAGCAGGGACCATGTTGTGTTTGTTTCTGTATTTCCGTGTGTGGCCCATACTAGATGCTCAGTTAATTTTGGTTGAATGAATGGACATGAGAATAAGACCAAACTCCGTGTCATGTTAAATCTCATTAGACTGGTGTCTGACCCTAAGGATAGCAGGTGTTGAGCATCAAGTATACGTCTGACTCTGTATTAGTGCTGAGGATAGAAAGGTGCATATGGCAGACCCACTCAGCCAGAAGGAGGCAAATATGCAAATAGATCAATTATAATACCACAGTGTAAGTGCAACAGCTAAAGTGTGAAGTAAGATCTATGGCAGCACCGGTAAAGGGGTGAAGCTTTTCGAGATGAAGTGCTCTTGTGTTGGGACTTAAAAATAAGAGAAATTATTGCAGAAGTTCTAATTAAAGTTAACCAGGGAAGAAGTCTTAAGAATACGTGTTTGAAATAACTGAACCAAGACTAGCTATACAAAAGTAGACACAGATAAGACCAAATTTCCAAAGAAATGCATGGATAAATGCAAATATATTGTAATGGATCTCCTGAGTTTAAATTGTGTAGCTCCTCCATGAGCAACGAATATTTTAAGGCACCTGGATGAAAATGACAGTAGGGAGTTTCATTTTGCAACAGTTGCCTGCTGTTACACAGACAGGGAAGGCAAAGGAGAGCATTCTAGCAAAGACAGCAGTATATGCAAAGGCACTCATGGGTTGAGTGAATAGGAGCTTAGTGTGACTAGAGTTTTGTCAGGAGAAAGTGGCTGTCTGGGTTGACTTGGGCTGCCATAACAACATGCCATAGACCGGTGGCTGGAACAACAGAAATTTATTTCTCAAAGTTCTGGAAGCTGGGAACTGCCTGATCAAGATGGCAGCTGATTCGAGTTGTGGTGAGAGCTCTCTTCCTGGTTTGTGGGTGGCAGCCTTCTCACTATGTCCTCACCTGGCCTTTCCTCAGTGCAGGCTTTAGTGGGGTGGGGGCGGGTAGCAAGCCCCCTGGTGTCTCTTCTTATAAGGAAACTAATCCCATCATGAGAGCCTCAACCTTCTGACCTCATCTAACTCTACCTGCCTCCCAAAGGCTCCGTCTCCAAATGCCCTCGCACTGGAGGGGTTAGGGCTTCAATATATGTGAATTTGGGAGGGGGGCACAATTCCGTTCATAGCAGTGGCTAACATGGGACTAGACATGTAGAGCTGGGCCAGCTAGTAAAGGACAAATTTTGTCTTGTTCAGGACATCTCCAATGTCACAAGGAGCCAGTAAAGGTCTTTAAGTATCGAAGTGACATGATCAAAGTATTTTTAGAAAGGTTACTGACAAGCAGCATCTTCTGGCTGTTGCTGTCTGCTGCCTTTAGTGACTCATAAGTGGCTGGTTGTCAGGAAGCAGGACCCACACTCAGCAGGATGCAGGGTATTGAGGACTTACAGTTATTTGTGATGTATTATTGGAAAATTGTTGCTGAATGGATTGTGTTAAAATCTTCTGTGATCATCTTTTTTACCTGGTATTTATCCACATGAGTCATTTGAATCATAAGAGTGTCGGGCAGTGGTTCCACGAGTTACAAAGCATTGTTTACATGAGTGGTTTATCCTTTCATCTTGTGGACAAATAGATTGCTTCTCCTCTCCTTGTTGTGTGACTATAGTTTAAGACAAGCCCCTCTGGGCTATCTCCTCTAGTCTCATCTCCTTGTTTCATTACTCTCTTCATTTTTCATCTTTCCTTGCTTTGGACCTTAACTTGGGGGTCTTCACATTTATTCCTTAAGGATATTTATTACTGAATAACCTCCACTATTTTTACTCATGCCAAACATCGTAAGGCTGAAAAAAATCCTTGAAAAAGAAATGGAAGATTTTTTTTAAGTAAAACCAACAGCAATAACACAAACAAAACAAAAACCAGAACAAACAACAAAGCCTCTTGCAAAGAGGTAGTATTTTGCTATCTGGTGCAAAGATAGGCGTGGGTTTTTAAAAATCATTTAGCTTATAAACAAGATTTTAAAAGGCTTGGAGCATAAAGGCAAGTATAAAAGAAAAAAGCACAGCTTTCTTTCCAAGTGAAAAGCCCAAAAGGAGCAAGGTTTGATGTGATGTCCTAGATTTTGGGGACAGTCTGCACTGAAATGATTGTTTGTTTCTTTTTGAGTTGCCACATTTTTTTAGGTCATTAGTGGTAGGCAAAGTTGTTAATGCCACTATCTTTTTTTGTTAATGCCCCTTTGTTTAGCCTCATGAATCTAAAGAATCAAATAAAACTTAAAACACCATCACATATTTTGAGACTGTGGTGCCTTTCTATTTATTTCTAGGATGGAACGTTCAGAACAAGCTGTCGCATTTTCCTAAACTGCGATAGTTTTACTACCCTGGGCTGAATATTTTCTTCCCTGTGGTTCTGACCATCCCAGGCTTCCACGTAAGTCCCTGTTTGAGTTCACACGTTGAGGCTTTTGATCCCTCATGCTCTTCCCACCTGACTTTGGAAGGAAGCAGATGCTTATTTTTTATTCCAATTCAAGCTGCTGTTCCACCTGCAGTGAGAAGCAATACACACTAGAGCAAATCTCAAAGCTGGCTTCGTGTCAGGGGTTGCGCCTGGTACGAGGAGAGGTCTGGGCACTGTCCCCAAGAGCTGGGTTTGGCTGCATCTTGGTTTCTGGGCTGCTTCAATGAGCATTTCAAGACAAAGTGGAACTGACTGTGGAGAGCAGGCAGTCTTTAACTGGTTTACCTTTTATGATTTAATTTGCAATTTTTGGGGGGTATCTTTATTTCACCAAATCAAGGCGACAAAGGAGTACCTTGCCCAGAAGCTGGGACCACGCAGTAGAATAGAACAAACTCTGAATTTGGTGCCAGTGAGTCTAAGATTTCCCTTCAGGCCCTAAGTGGGAAGCGCTCTGTGTTGCCTCTGCATCTTCCCTTGAGTTCTTTGATTTTGATTCCATCAAGCCATTTTACAACTCTGTGCGCTGCAAGTAACAGGCACACAAATTGGGTCCTGCTTGGTATGAGTTTTATTGACAACCCTCTACCCCAACCTCCCTACCCCCCTGTGCCCAGTTTTGCTTCTATTTTCAATTCACTTCCTCCCTGAGTTTTGGGCATTGAATGAGTTATAATTAACTGGGTTGAAATGATGCCTAAGGGCTGAAAATGTATCTTATCTACTTTTGTATTCCTGTATCTGGGAAAGAGTCCTCTTTATTAGAAAATACTAGACTAATAGGAAGTATTGTTATTATTATGTATCAGGTATTATTATTATTGTCAGACATTACTGGGAGCACAGGAGCCGGCAACCTCTGACCTCATTCTGAAAGTGGCCAGCTGGTTCATCTTAGGTAGCATTCAAAGCGCCGAAAGCAAAACGGGGACATGGACACACCCAGTGGTTTCTGATTCCGGTGAAGAGGCCCCTGGTGGCAGGAAGGGGTTAAAGGAGACTTTAAGAGTTGCCTCTTCCTCTCTGGGCCCCCTGCCACCAGGGATTCAGAGGTCAAAAGTGCTTTCTCTAGACAAACATCAGCTGCTCTAGCACTCAATTACTTGTCACTTCTCCTGGCCTGTGCTTGTCCTGACTGAGGTGGGAGGATAGACAGAGAAGGGGTAGAGAGCAAGATTTCTGGTATGCAGAATCTTGCAGTGAATGTAACTGTTTGTTAAAACACTTAATGGTTGAATCCAAATCCTTCTTTTTACATTTAATTTACTTATTTCAGTTCCAAAATATAAAATCTAAAAGTTTAAAATAGGAAGCTAAAGCTCACAATAGAAGTCACTGGAGAAATAGGATTTTTAACAGTCTCTGCATTCTTAGCCTCACTTTTCCTCTCTTTGTCTCTCCCTGATCTCAAAGTAAATCGGTGCACTGAAAATCTGGTTCATTAAACATTACTAACTCAAGGTGCACAGGAAGGCAACTTGTGTTCATGAGGTGAGTGTTCGAATGCACGGAATGCGTCCGATACTGGAGTAGGCTGAAGGACAGCTCCCAAAGCCGTCAGGTCCAGATCCCTGGAATCTGTAAATGCTACCTTATATGGAAAAAGGGTCCTTATGAAAGTGATTAAGCGAAGGCTCATGACAAAGGGAGATTATCTGGATTAATCTGGTGGGCCTCGAATGCAATCACAGCATCATCGTAGAAGAGGCAGAGGGAGGTCTGACACAGAGAGAAGAGGAGAAGGCACTCTATCCACGTAGACCGGGCGTGATATAGGCTTAGCCAGGAATGCTGGCAGCCCCAGAAGCTATAAGAGACAGGAAAGGATTTTCCCCTGAGCTTCCAGAGAGAGTGCAGCCCTGCTAGCACCTGACTTCCCCCAGTGAAACTGACTTTGACCTTCTGGCCTCCAGACCGGAGAGAGTCAATTTCTTTTGTTTTAAGCCAATGAGTTTGTGGTCAGACTGGGTCACTTAACACAAATTTATTTTCTTACAGGTTTAGAGGTTACAAATTCAAGATTGAGATGCTAACAGGGCTGATTTCTTCTGAGCCCTCTCTCCTTAGCTTATGGATGACTGTCTCTTCCCCACATCTTCATTTGGTCTTCCCTCTGTGTACACTCATGTCTCCGTCCTTTTTTGTTTTTTGAAGAAGAAGATTGTCTCTGAGCTAAAATCCATTGCCAGTCTTCCTCTTTTTTCTTGAGGAAGATTAGCCCTGAGCTAACATCTGTGCCAATCTTCCTCTATTTTGTATGTGGGATGCCACCACAGCATAGCTTGATGAGTGGTCTAGGTCCACGTCCTGGCTCCGAACCTGCAAAACCCGGGTCGCTGAAGCAGAGCATGCAGGACTTAACTATTTATGCCGCGGGGCTGGCCCCTCATGTCTGTGTCCTAATCTCCTCTTCTTATAAGGATGCCAGGCACATTGAATTAGGACCAACCCATATAACCTCACTGTACCTTAATTACCTCTTTAAAGATCCTGTCTCCAAATACAGTCACATTCTGAGATACTAGGGGTTAGCACTTTAACATAGGAATTTTGAGGGGAAGACAATTCAGCCCAAAACACCAAGTAACACCATCGTTTCCATTTCTACTCATGAGGAAAGACTAAAGCCCAAAACTTTGCTTAATATAACACAACTGATAGGCTTGGACTTGAAATCAAGCCGCTTGATTTCATTACTGAGTTCTTAACAAGAAAAGAAAAACAGGAATAAATTATTTCAAGAAGAATTAACTTTTGCTGAATATTATTTCTTGTTAGAAAGTTTTGATAAGGTCACCCATTTTCAGTCAGGCTGAGATAAGGTCATCAGAGTTAAGTTAGGACACAGAGACAGTCAATGGAAATGAGAGAGCCCCCTGGTGTGTGTTATGAAATTAAAGGCAGACTGACATATCTGAACTTCTAATATTTGTACTTGAGAATATAAAAAGTAAATGAGAAGTAAAGAATCCGAAGGTAGGTGCCATAGCTGTCATAGAAGAGTCTTGCTTTTTATCCCTTGTCCTAATTGTATGTAGATATGTGTGTCTAATTGGTTGACCATAACTGTTTGGAACCTCTTAGAGATTGCTCTGGTTACACCTGTTAAAGAGGTGGTATCTACACAGGAGAAAAATCTGCACATTTATGTATTTCAAATATGTCCATATTAATAAGACTGAGGAGTTTGTAAAAAACAAAAACAACAACAAACACTTCTTGGAATTTCTCCCTGAATCAAATCTTTGGTTCAGATGACGATTTCATGATTTCTGGGTGAGAGTTAACGTTGAAGGTCAGAATATGACCCACTAGTAAGTAGCATGTGTTATTTTGCTGCTAATGTTAACATAAATCTTTATACAAAATTATTAGGGCATAGCTAATTTTCTATCTTTCAACCATGTTTAAAGATTCAGTGTCATCCTGTTTCTTCTTACCCGGCTGTAAAGGAATTTGCATTAGGGCTCTCTGACATAAGTAGACTAACAGCCACACTCAGTGTTTCTCCAGGCATGCCTTCACTTAAATTGCAAATGTATTTGCCCCAAGGCCTATGACAGTTATGTCACCCTTCCTTTCACACCCTGTTTAAAGAGGGTTCCTCAGACCCTTTGAAGTTATACTTACTTCATTTGGTGGCAAGGGAAGATCAAAGCATTGATCCTTTTAAGTGGATGGTACACAAATGCAGCTTGTCTTTCTATTTCAATATCATTTAACATCATAGAGTATTAGAATGTTGACAAATCACAGTTCTGACCAACCTAAGGTCTTCACAATTAAAAAGGAGACACACCTTTGGAAGGTTTCTCTGCAGGCACTGTACTCACAGAGCAGGGGCTCTCCAAGCGTGATCCCTGGACCAGCAGGTTCAGCATCACCTGGGGACTTGTTAGAAATTATCAGGCCCCACCCAGAACTACTTAATCAGAAACTCTGGGGTGGGGCCCAGCAATCTGTGTGTTTTTTTTTTTAAGGAGGATTAGCCCTGAGCTAACATCTGCTGCCAATCCTCCTCTTTTTGCTGAGGAAGACTGGCCCTGAGCTAACAATCCAAGCCCATCTTCCTCTACTTCATATGTGGGATGCCTGCCACGGCATGGCTTGCCAAGCGGTGCCACGTCTGAACCTGCGAACCCCGGTGATTCATTTTGAGTTAATTTTTGTTAAGGGTATAAAGTCTGTGTTTAGATTTATTTTTTTGCATGTGAATGTCCAGTTGTTTTAGTATTGTTTTGTTGAAAAGACTATCTTTCCTCTGTTGTATTGCTTTTGCTCCTTTGTCGAAGAGCAGTTGACTATATTATTTTTTAAATTTTAATTTACTTTAATTATTTTTATTTTGGTAACACTGGTTTATAACATTACATAAATTTCAGGTGTACATCATTATATTTTGATTTCGGTGTAGATTACATCATGTTCACCACCCAAAGACTAATTATAATCTGTCACCACACACATATGCCTAATCACCCCTTTTGCCCTTTGACTATATTATTTGAGTCTATTTCTGGGCTGTATTCTGTTCCATTGATCTGTTTGTCTATTCTTTCACCAATACCACACTATCTTGATTGCTGTAGCTTTAGAGTAAGTTTTTTTTTTTATTGCAGTAACATTGGATTATAACATATAGCTTTCAGATGTATATCGCAATATATTTCAAATTCTGTGTAGATTACATCATGTTCACCACCCAAAAACTAATTATAGTGCATCCCCTCACATGTGAGCCTAATCACCCCTTTTGTCCTCCCCCCTCCCCCCTTCCCCCATGGTAACCACCAATCCAATCTCTGTTGCTATGTGTTTGTTTGTCATTGTTTTTATCTTCTACTTATGAGTGAGATCATACGGTATTTGACTTTCTCCCTCTGACTTATTTCACTTCGCATAACACCCTCAAGGTCCATCCAGGTTGTCACAAATGGCCGGATTTCATCATTTCTTATGGCTGAGTAGTAGTCCATTGTGTATATATACCACATATTCTGTATCCATTTGTCCCTTGATGGGCACCTAGGTTGCTTCCAAGTCTTGGCTATTGTGAATAATGCTGCAATGAACATAGGGGTGCATGTACCCTTATGCCTTTGTGTTTTCAAGTTCTTTGGATAAATACCCAGCAGTGGGATAGCTGGATCATATGGTAGATCTATCCTTAATTTTCTGAGGATACTCCATACTGCTTTCCATAGTGGCTGCACCAGTTTGCACTCCTACCAGCAATGTACCAGGGTTCCCTTCTCTCCACATCCTCTCCAACACTTGTTGTTTCCTGTCTTGTTAATTATAGCCATTCTGACCGGAGTGAGGTGATACCTCATTGTAGTTTTGATTTGCATTTCCCTGATAGCTAATGATGTTGAGCGTCTTTTCATATGCCTGTTGGCCATCCGTATATCTTCTTTGGAGAAATCTCTGTTCAGACCTTTTGCCTACTTTTTGATTGGGTTGTTGGATTTTTTGTTATTGAGATGTGTGTTCTTTGTATAGTTTGGATATTAACCCCTTATCTGATATATGGTTTGCAAATATCTCCTCCCAATTGTTAGGTTGTCTTTTCATTTTGTTGATGGTTTCCTTTGCTGTGCAGAAGCTTTTTAGTTTGATGTAGTCCCATTTGTTCATTTTTTCTTTTGTTTCCCTTGCCTGGTCAGACATGGTACTTGAAAATATGCTGCTCAGACCCATGTCAAAGAGCGTACTGCCTATGTTTTCTTCTAGAAGTTTCATGGTTTCGGGTCTTACATTCAAGTCTTTAATCCACTTTGAGTCGATTTTTGTGCATGGTGTAAGGGAATGGTCTACTTTCACTCTTTTGCGTGTGGCTGTTAGAGTATGCTTTGAAATTGAGTAACGTCAGTCCTCCAACTTTGTTCTCCTTCAACGTTCTGTTGGCCGTTCTAGGCCCTTTACTTCTCCATTTAAACTTTAGAATTACTTTGTCAATATCCACAAAATAGCTTTCTGAAATTTTGATTGGGATTGCATTGAATCTACAGATCAAGTTGGAAAGAACTGAGATCTTGACAATATTGTGTCTTCCTATCTATGGACGTGGAATATATTGCTACTTATTTAGTAGTTCTTCAATTTCATTCATCAGAGTTTTACAGTTTTCTTTATACATATAGATCTTTATTTCTATATATAGATCTTTAACATATTTTTTTTGGATTTCTACCTAAATATGTATACATTTTTAACAAATTTTCTTGTCTTATTGCATTATCTAGGACTTCCAGTACGATGTTGAAAAGCAGTGGTGAGAGGGTATATCCTTGCCCTTGTTCCTGATCTTAGCAGCAAAGCTTTGAATTTCTCACTATTAAGTATGATGTTATCTTTAGGTTTTTTGTAGCTATTCTTTATCAAGTTGAAGAAGTTCCCTTCTGGTCCTAGTGTACTGAGAGTTTTTATCATGAGCGAGAGTTGTAATTTGTCAAATGCTTTTTATGCATCTCTTTATACAATCATGTGATTTTTCTTTAGCTTGTTGATGTGTTGGATTACATTAATTGATTTTTGAATGTTGAACCAGCCTTGCATACCTAGGATAATTCCCACTTGGTCATGGGCATAAGGATATTTTTATTCCATCTTAGGGAATGAACAGGGGCAAAGGTGCAAAGGCAGAGAGTGTCGCTTAGAGCTTGTTCCAGAAGAGCAAGTCAGTTAAGCACCTAGAATGATCATTGTAGTTAAAATATAAGATGACAGAAAAGAACAGATAGGCGGATGCATCCCAGGGGCCCTGTAGGCACACTCAGACTGGGTAATCTGAGGAAGAATTAATAAAGGAGTGATTTAAAAATGGTTGGGCACAGTCGAGAGAAAGCAAAGGAATAATGAGCATTCTGATTCTAGTAAGAGCTGGGCAAGCTTACTACCTGAGGGGAGAGAAGAAGGAGCAGTTATAGGAAACTAGATAGAGCCATTGGATGAGAGATGTGATCGTTGGTAGAGGAAAGCAGCTAGTCCTTGTGGACTCTGCAGAGAGGCAGGTGGAGAAGAAATGTCTTGACCTCACTTCCTTCCTCCATCCAATCTCTTGTTCAGGCTCCCCATGGGCCAAGCCCAAAGTGAAATTAGAAGACCAGTGAGCTCTGATGAGAGTGGAGCTGGAGAATTAGATGGGATGTATTCAACACCACGGATTAACTGGTTGGAAGGGTAGCTTGGGAGCGTATCACTGAGGACTTTGAACTCTAAACTGAGGAATTTTAACTTTATTCTACAGGCAAAGAGGAACTATTGATCATGTTTGGAGCTAAAATTCAGAAGGAGTCTGGTCATGGGAAGTTGAGATGAGAAGGAATGAAGATGTGTATTTGAATAATGATGATGATTTGAGAGACATCTTTTGTATACGAAATTAACAGAACTTATGTAGGAAGTGAGGAATAAAAAAGTTCATAAAGAGCCTTGGAGGCTTGATAAATGGTGAGAGAGGAAGAGAACTCTGAAAGCAAGCAGGATGAAGATTTTGTTTGGAAAGGAGGAGTCATGGAATGTTTGTGCTAGAATGGTTAGAGATGATCTACTCCGGTTACTTTTTTCCACTTGTGACTAATATTTGCACTCATATGCAGCTTTAGACTGTCCAACTGGAGTACAGAAAATAAAGGCTTTGGTTAAGCATGATTCTCATCCCATCCCAGATCTCTCTCAAGTGATCAAAATACGCCAATGTATTGTTCAGAGCTGCTGAGCTAACCCAATTCTCTATTTTACCCGTGAGGAAGCTGAGAGAATATATGTTTTGTTTGAGGAGACCCAGCTTGTTAGTGACAAATCAGATCAAGTCAAGAGCTCAGATGGCCTTACTCCAAACTTAGGTGCTGCTGGGTATATTCAAAGGTAAGTTAGAATGAAGGATCTGTGGCTGAAAAAAAGAGTTAAGGAGTGGAAATAAAAATTAGGGGATCATTTATAAATGTCATAGGTGACGTTGAAGCCATGATTATGAGGCAAAGCCTCAAGTAGCAGCAACTAGTCCAAAAAACTGAAATCCATAGGTATCTAAAATATAGCCCACAGTCTACTTTATGGAAAATGAGAGAAATTATAAGCTTTTAATATTATTTTTTTTAAAGAAAAAACAATTTCTTTGGGAGGTTTTTAGAATAGTACTAGTTTTTACTCCATCTTATTCATTTATCCTTTCAACAGATATCTATTGAGCTCCTACTGTGTACCAGGTGTGGGGCTATAGCAGTAAAGAAAATAAAATTTCAGCTCTTATGGAGTTTGTTTTCATTGACAAAGACAGAGAGAATTTTTTTTTTTTTTTTGAGGAAGATTAGCCCTGAGCTAACTGCTGCCAATCTTCCTCTTTTTGCTGAGGAAGACTGGCCCTGAGCTAACATCCGTGACCATCTTCCTCTACTGTATATGTGGGACGCCTATCACAGCTTGGCTTGACAAGCGGTGCCATGTCCACACCCGGGATCCGCACTGGCAAATCCTGGGCCGCCAAAGCGGAATGTGCGACCTTAACCGCTGTGCCCCCAGGCCGGCCCCAGAGAGAATTTTTTAAATGAATATACATCAAATGGCGATAAGAGCTTCGAGGAAATAATCAGGGGGATAGAACAACAGTGGTGGGAGGGAAGGGTGCAATCTTGAATAGATGCTCAAGAAGGCATCACTGATAAGTTGACATTGGAGCAGAGGCTCAAAAGAAGCAGGGCAGTGGGCCACATGAGTATCTGGGGGATCCTGGAGCATACAGGCAGAGGGAACAGCCATTGCAAAGGCCCTGCAGAAGCATGCTTGGCATCTTCTAGTTACAGGAAGCTCCCTGAGAGTGGAACGGAGGGATAGTGGGGAGTGTGGATGATGAGGACACAGAAGCCACAGAGGCCCAGAATGGCTGGGGCCTTCTACCTTCTTGAGGATTTAGATTCAATTGTTCAATTCAATGTTTGAGTGCCTAAGGAAGATTGGCACTACAACACATTTCTAGGATGGAAAGAACATACTACTTTGAGGTTACATGTTATAGCTAGTCAATACTTGAGTTGGAAGACCCTTTGATTCTTTGTTAGAACCTGGGAAGTGTGCCTGATTAGGGCTTTGTGTAAGAATATCATGATTAATAAGTTTTTGAAAGAAAATTAGTCTCTTTTGTTTCACGACTAAGAACTTCATACATTATTTAGTACCCCTGTTGCATGGCTGTCTGTTCAACTGAGTGTCAATTACAGCCAGCAATTCCAGAAGCTACAACATTTTAACTGTGGATGCCAGATATCAATGAGATTCACAGGCCCCAAGTACAATATTCTTTACAATGTATGTCTCATATTTTGAAGACCATCTGTCTCATTTTAATCTAGAATAGGCTCTGCCAAAGCTTTGCATGCCAAATGACAAAAAAAATCTTTGTGCTATGTTAAAAATGTTTAAGAATATTTTTATTGATATAATTCACATACCACAAAATCTAGCCATTTAAAGTGTATGATTTAATGTTTTTTTTTTAGCATGCTCACAGAACTGTGCAGCTATCACTACCATCTAAGTTTAGAACATTTTCATCATCCTATAAAGAAACCTCATACCCACTAGCAGTCACTCCACATACCCCAGCACCTCCCATAGGCCTAGGCAACTGTGAATGTACTGTTTGACTCTATAGATTTTACTATTCTTGTGTAACACTTAATTACTGATATCAAAATCAACAAATAAGTACTTCTTACTATTAAATATGAAACATAGACATAGTGCAGTTAGAGGAGAAACGTTAAATGATTTCTTGGTGTTTATTAGCTGGGTCTCTACTGGGCGGGATGCTTGCAAATGTTTTAGTAACTCACAAAACTCTGATGTGAACCAAGTTTATCAGTTATGCCAACCAATCAAATTCAATGACTATTTACTGCACACCCAATGGAAGTGAATGCCTTTTCTACTGAACTCATTGAATTCCTTGATAATTTAAAAATAAATACTTGCATTTTCTATGTTTACTAACTTTGTAGAAAAGGAAATCTTTTTTTTTGTATTTATTATTCTTTTGGCTAAGGAGATTGTGGAATCTAACACCACACATTTTGGGAGAAAGAAAAAAACCCTAAAATGGGAAATACCATAGTTATTTCACTACAGACTTAGCCTTAAAGTTCACTTGCACTTAAAAAAAATCCTGGCCTTTTCTTAAGATCTTTCAGAAACAATTTCACTATCTCCTTTGAGAACTCACTTTGCATTCTAAAATTGTTTTCTCATGGATAATTAAAATCGTACTGGATGCTTTAGGCCTCTTCTGCTCTGCATTCAGTAGAAAAGGTGACTAGCTCCTCCCCACTGATGTCTTGATACAAGGATGAAATTCTTCAGCACGCCTTCTTTGCCTGATCCTACGAGTAGCTCCCAAATTCACTTATGAGTCACTGACATGTGACTGCCCTACAAAGTGGATGGGAATAAGGGTGTTAGTGTTGATCTGCATATGAAATAAGGGGAAGCTTAATTTCTCTCTTATAAATAATCCCCCACTCAATACAAGTTCCACTATCTTCTTTCCACACCTCAATGATCTCCTTGCATTTCCTGGAATGTGTATATGCCAAACTGGAGGCCATAATGGACACCAGTGATATTTATTCCAAACACTCTCTCTCTTTTTGTTGTTGTTGTTGCAACGTTTAGCCCACCCGGGTTATCTAGAATAATCTCCCTTAAAGGCAGCTCATGGACTTTAATCATATCTACAAAACACTTCCACAAAGCACACAGGCTAGTGTTTGATTGAGTAACTGGCACTACAGCCTAGCCAAGGTGACTCATAAAACTATCACAGGTGACAATTCTGTGGTCACAGAGCAGTCACAGACTATCACCATCTATTTTACATTCATATGGAGTGAGTGGTGGTTTAAAAAGTCAGCTGCTATATGCAACGTCAACCATTTAATTTCTTTTTTAAACAAAGTGTAAGATGCAAAATGAAAAGGAACTTGTTATACAAAGTCCACCACGCCCGCAGATACTGTCGCTGCCGTGTGGGTAGATTCTCTCTAAACCAGGCCTTTGACAGTGGTCAATAAAAATGCACATACAGCAACTCACTAGGGCATGGCTAGGAAAAGTCTGCCCATTCCCTGCCTTGTTCTTGATGAGGAGACACTGAAGATAATTTACAAACAGGCTACTGTTGTTCTCAAAAATCTGGCCTCAGGACCTTTTTATGCATCAAAATTACTGAAGACCCTAAAGACCTTTTGTTTACAAGTTATGTCTTTGTCAGTTTGGGCTGCTAGAGACAGGCGGACCCTCTCCCGGGAGCGGCAGACTGTCCGCAATCTGGGCGTTCACCTTCCGAGGCTCATCTGAGGAGCTGCGTCCTCCAGGGCCCACTGCCTCCAGGTTAGGAACATCTGTGCCCCTGCTGGCGCGGGGGTCTGAGACAACACTCCTTCGTGGAAAGGTGGATAAACTGCTTTTCCAATATCTAGACATACAGTTTAAAAAGCGAGGAGGAAAAGAACAGATAGGAAGAGAGAGAGAATTGAGAAGTGATTTACTGGGCCCGCCCGGTGGCACAGCAAAATTTGCACGTTCTGCTTCTCAGCCACCCAGGGTTCGCCAGTTTGGATCCCTGCTGCGGACATGGCACTGCTTGGCACGCCATGCTGTGGTAGGCGTCCCACATATAAAGTAGAGGAAGACGGGCATGGATGTTAGCTCAGGGCCAGTCTTCCTCAGCAAAAAGAGGAGGATTGGCGGCAGATGTTAGCTCAGGGCTAATCTTCCTCAAAAAAAAAAAAAAAAAGTGATTTAATCAGTAAAGATTTTTACCTTGATGCTTGAAAGGCCAAAGCCATCAAAGAAGGAAATGTGTTAATCTTTGCTGTGTGCATGGAGATTATGAGTAGAATAATCATCCCCTGGAAACTACTCGCTGCATTAATAGGCGTCTGCTCAACTGAGTTGTCCTTAACAACTTAAGAGGAAGACAGAAATGCCATGTGATGTCTTTACTTGAACCATCTCACGCGGGAGGCAATGCTCTGGGAAACTGAGCCTGAGTGCAGGGTAGAAATGGTCACCTGCAGATATAAGTAGTAACGTGATTATCAATTAAGGATTTAAAAAGTGAAAAGCGTTGAGGATGTGTAAAGGAAATACAATATTCTACAATGATGCTTTACCAGTTTAATAGCCAATCATTGATAAACATTCTGATACAATAAAGCAAGATCAGGAACTAAAATACATTCCCTTTTAAAACATAGGTTTGCATTTACCGAGAAAACATCATTCTGTGACAGTAAAGGGAAAAGCTATTCAACATGACCAAGAGGCAGCAATGCCCTCATCTTAGTCAATGGAAATTTTTATGAAGAGTCTGGAAAAACAACTGGATGTAGCACTGTGATTATGGGAAGCTGGGAAACAGAAGGGGCTTAGGGTGCCTTTACAGTTCTGAGTACAGAATTAGAGATGTGGTAAATACAAACTAAATTTAGGTCTTGAAAACAGCACAGGTAATCTCAGTAGATACACCCTAAATAATTTATTAATGAAGTGAGGAGAAACTAGATTCCTAAGGAAATCTGGGTACAAATGTCAGCTCCTTAAGGCACTGGAGGGGTCAGGGGTCAGGGGTCAGAACTGTGAGGCACACAATTCACAGATCTGGAAGGATCCACACGTTGAAAACACATCCTTGGACACAAGTGTTCCTTGAAGAGGCTCTGTCGGGGCGTGGAGCATCAGGGCAGGTTTACAAAGACACCAAAGCGGTTTGGACAGGAAGACTTTTAAGAAAAGGCTGAAGCAATGGAATATCTGATAGGCAGAAAGAAAGTTAGTGAACAATTTCATAACAATAGCTACCTGTACAAAGGATTATGACAGAGAACGAAAGTTAAAGCTGATTTCTCTTTTGCAACAAAAAAGCATAAGCTGCAGCACAAAGGGTTTGGTTTGAATATAACAAAGTCAGTTTTCACAAACAAAATCAGTCTCGCGAGTCACTGATATTAAACAATGGACTAGGATCCCAGGGATGGTGTGGGCCCTTCAAAGACTAGATATGCGTGGCTCTGAAAGGCTCACTGAAGGCCAGGGAAGGCTGGGGACGCCACCTTCGGTCCCTGCCAAGTTCTCATGCTGTTTTCTCTATGTGACATTATCTGTTCTATAACTCGGAGGCAACACCACAAACCTATTTATTGTGAGACCTGAATTCCCTTTGGGGTGATCAATTACTCACCCAGCCCTCCTCTAAAGGGAGGCTTGCAAGTGGGTCACATTCAACCCTATATGTGACAGCACTCATGTGGGCCTCACAATGTGACAGAGGTACACGGAGATTCTTGCAAATTTTATAAAACACAGAGTTAATTCATCTCGCTTTGAAGAAATATTATTGAAGATTTCCTTTATCAGAGTACATAGGCTTAAAATGCATTGCTTGTACTGTACTGTTTTAATGACTTCATTTTCACAGTGGTATGCCAGTTAAACCTTATGAAATGGCATATTATTGTGGAATTTTGTTTTAAATTCTAGAAAAATTGAAAGATTTTTTAGTCAGTTTAACGAAGCTTGAGGTCCTTTAGCATAGGTGGTTTTGCATTTTCAAAGGTTATCCTGTAGTTTAATAAACATCAAGAACTCTACCACACTAAATCTTGGGAGAACCAGCAAATGAGAGCAAGAGAAGTTTGTCCACTTGAAAGAGTAGCTTGAGTTGATGATGAACCTTGCATCGCTAAATTCAATTCCTAAGTATTTTGATAAGTATTAACTTTCATAATTATTTGTAAAGAATTTGTGGTTACATGTCAAATCATTTTGTCGAGAGTTTTTAGTTTGTTGTTATTAAGGTGATATGAAAGGGACTAAGGCTTGAAACTAAACGCATGGATCATTCTGTCTAGAGCACATCAAAGAGAAAAGCTGAAGCTGCAATTAGCATAGTAAAACTATCTGGGTTTGAGGCAAAAGACCATGGAGTTAGGTACATGTATTTTACGTCGTCTATGAGTCAGTTCTCAGGCCAAGTAAGCTCACCTGGATTCATCAGCAGAGAGTGCGTCCCCAGGTCCAGACGAGCTCAAGCTCTCTAAGGACTGGGATTACGTCATTTTCCCTCGCTGGTTCGTCAGTCCAGCACCCACTGAAGAACAACTACTTGTGAGCACAGTGATATTTCAGAGAATATAAAGTGATGGAGGAAGAAAACAGAAAAGTTTTCTGTTTGCAGCCAAGGACATGTGGGGATTAGATCTGTATTTGTTTCCAACAATTATTTGGAAGAATAGTCACAACTGTTTTGAAGAAATAACAGAAGTCTGTGAAATATAAAATTCTGTAGTAGAAACAATTTTTACATCTTTTGTTGAGAGACCAAAACAAAAAAACCCACGCTGCACGTTCTACAGCTCAGAAATTAAATAAATCCCCAAATTTCAATTTCCACTAAAATATTTATTTAATTGATATCTTACAGAAATAAATAAGAACAGTTTTTCTCTAATACAGATAGCTATATTTTCATATTTATATATATACTTTTTTTTTTTACAAAATTGAAACATATCAAATTGTTTTCCCTAAAACTTGAGCTTAAAAAGGAATCCTAGGAAAAAAACAAAAAGAAATATTGAAATGTTCTCATCAATATTGAAATATGCTCATCATTAAATTATAACCATGGACCTTCTGAGTCTCAGCACGACATACGAATGAGAAAAGAACATGAGAGCTGGAGTCGGGGACCTGGGCTCCACCATTTACTTGCTACGTGTCAGAGGCACGTCTCTCAGTATTTCCGAACCTTAGTTCTCTACCTTTAAAACAGGAATGATATTAACTATACCAACTTCACAGGATTGTTGGGCAAATTAAACATGTGAATGTATAGGAAAGCTCTTTATAATATGTCAAGAGCTACAAAAATAATAGTTCTGTTTAATTTCCTATAAAAGAATCAATGCATATCTCCCTTTAACTGAAGAATAAGCACCAAAAACATGTGTTTTCTTCAGTTGAATTATGTCACCCCATAAACCTAGATTAAGAAAATGCACCTTAACTGAGCACCAGAGCCTCTTGGACAGTGTGACCCAGGGATATTTCTACTACAGTTTTCTGGGCAGCTAAGTAGGAGCTAATGAGTCCTGAGGGCCATTTAAAACTCGGAAGCTCAAAGAGAACAAAACAAGCACATTTGTATTGCATCAAAGGGCTAGAACACAAGCTATTCCTTATTTAGCAATTTCAAAGTCCATTCATTCTTCACAGAAGAAGAAAACCTAGGTTATTATCATTTGCAATTATTTGCTTATGTGAATATGACATCTTCTGTTCCACACATCAAATACTAGGCCTTGAGGGAAGTCCTAGTGGAATAACATAACAAACCTCATCATCAACTTAGATGTTAGTAGTTTAAAGTCTAGTCACACAGGAATGTGGGAAAGGAAAAGAATCCAACACATCAGTATAATGATGACTAAAAACCCCCCGCCATATTTCCATGTTATAACGATAAGAACTAAAATTACAAAAATTGCAATATTTACAGATACGTCAATCTTAAGACATGTAAAAACTTAACAGAAGGAAAAATCAAAAGTAGAGGAAGCAGTTTAGATAATTTTAAGGTAAACATTAATACCCTTAAAAAAGCTACTTAAACTGCTTACATCAACACTCTTTACCATGTAATAAGAATAGGAAACTATTCAGTGGTTTGATTTTTAGTAGCAAGGTACAGAGAAAAGAACAAATTGCCTAATATGAACTTATTGTGAAGAGTTCTATTACTGTAAAGTTACTATGCATGGAGTTACGGTCTAAACCTACTCAAATAACTAGGAGTTCATATAATTCACCATTTACTTAAAATATGACTAACGAAACATTGGTGAATCATGTGCTAAAGACACTGAAGGCCCTCCCCAAAATGAGATCTATGTTGGTTAAATATATCAGGTCATATAAAACTAGACTAGTTTACTTTCTCTCTTAGTCCAACCGTTTTAAAGACTGATCTTAGCAAAAGAAAAGTACACATTACCTCTCTTAATTCCCTCAGATATAGATATTCTTTGGAACAAAAATAAATGTTTTATTAGGAGAGTAAAATTAAAAATCGTTATAGATCTTTTGGAAACAGTATATTGAAAAGGACTCAACTACTAGAACATTATACAACTAAAAAAGAGAAATCCATTCAAATGAGAACAGCATTGACTCACATCTACTGGATTTTTTTCTTATAACTTTGCTCTAGAAGCTATGAATGTTTTGAGATACATAAACGTCTGTGGATTGAATCAAGGGGACTTCATTCAAGTTCTTCAGTTTCTTTGGTAAACAGGTCTGCCAGATCAGCCACGGTCAAGACGGAGGCCTCCGAATGCTTCGCCGACGAGTTCGTGTGACTGCAGGATTTCCCAGGTGAGCAGAGTCAGAAAGAAACCCCAGGGAATAAATTACTATATTTGCCTTATCTATTGTTCTAGTTATATACCAATATAAAAATACTATATTCTTATAAGAATGTAAGAACACATTTGTTCCTAAGTGGTGTGAGTGAGCCAGGAGAGACTCGCAGAAGAGAGGAGGGGATGGGATCATGATGCCAGCCAGTTAAATTAGTGAAGACTTCTATGTATTATTTTTAGACTTTGTCATAAAATGTTTTTTCTCTGCGCCATTAATGAAACAAAGAAACAAAACCCCTGCCAACTGCTACAAAGGCTCTCACCTTACAATTTACCTTCTTACTATCCAAAGTTAATTTGTTTCGAGAGAATTTTAACAGCTCTTCTAACTGCTATTTTATCGAGGCAGTTTAAATATAATCACTGAATTCCGTTACATATGGAAACATCAATAACAAAAAGCCTTCACGTTTGAGGCAAAAAGTTCTGTGGTAGCCTCCTTCCTTCCCAGACGCCACCCACGGAAGACAATTTCTGAATTCAAACTGCTTCTTGGCTGCGCGCAGTAGCTCTGCGGCAGCAGTCCCTTCTAAGGCCATGGTCCCCTGTGTGCATTTCCCAGCGCATCCATCTCACAAGGAGGGAGTAAGACATTTGTTTATGTTTTCAATATGACTTTAAAGAAAAATTATGGAATAAATACTAGGAAGTCTTATGATTCCAAAGTTAAGTTTTTAAAATAAATGCTGTTCTGGTCTCTCTGCTGTTCTTCTGCCTTTGGAATTAACACCAGGATGACCAGCCGAGTTTTACAGCCAGACCTTCCCATCCACGCGTGACTAAAAGAGTGATGTATAGAGCAGTGTAAGTTTGGTTTTATAGATATCAGACTAAGGCTTTTAGGTGGAGCATAAAGACAGACCTCATTTAAAAAGTAATTCAATGTGGCAAAAAAATGTAGGATAGTCTGGATACTTTTAAACATTACAAAACCTATTGATAAATTAACTCAAAAATTAAAATGTCCCGAGCACTGACTGGGAAGCACTGAATGGGTAAAATGTCATACCCTGCTTTCAGAAAGTACTGGTACTTATATCTATTGGTTTACTAAGTGGTGATGTGAACGGAGAAGTTCCAAACGCTGACAGCATCTTACACACACTGAAAATCCCCCATGGACGTGCAGTCCCCTGCCACCTACCTCCACTCAGCAGTTTTCAGCATGGCCTGCATTCTTTCTTCTATCGTTGCTTTAATTAAGAATCTGTGTACAATAGTAGGTCTAGAAGGTATGTAACAATGAGAAGTTTAAAAACATCGAGTTAGAACAAACAGACTTCATCTATTACATGCTGTATTTGTCAGTCAGGTGGTGCTCTGCAGCAGGTACTAATCAAGGTGCTGGGGGGCGATCAGCAGTGAATAAAACAAACTATTTAATCTCAATGAACTAACAGTCCAATGAGGGAGACACACAATGAACACATAAACAACTGAGACAGTCTCAGGTCCAGATAATGCCATGAGGAGGCTGACATGAGTTGAAACATGACTGATGGGAATGAGGACGCTAAGCAAGGTAGGAGTGGGAAGAGCACTGAAACAGAAGAAACAGTAAATACATGCCAAGTCCTGGGAAGGACTTGAAGAGAATATGCTGGGCACAAGCTGAAAATGGTCCGGGGACAGAAAGAAGGTGAGCATGGCAGCAGCCTATTGTAAATGAGGGGTAGAGAGGTGCCAATGAGAGTGGAGAGGGGGCAGAGGTCAGATTATGAGGATCTCGTAGGACACGGCAGGAATCTGGATTTTACTGTGGTTATAAGGGGAAGCCATCAGTGGGTTTTATGCATGACTGGAGCTGCACTTGGTTATACTTTCGAAATCCCTTTGGCTGCTGTGGGATGATGGACTGTGGGGCAGCAGGGGTGGAGGCAGAGAAGCCAGTTAGAAAGTTTCGTAGTCGTCCAGGCAAGAGGGTGGACTGCACCACAGCTGTCCCTGTGGAGACAGCAGGCAGTCAGCAGGTCTGGAATACCTTTTGGAGGTACAGCCGACAAGACTTAAATGATGGTTTGGATGTGACGTAAGAGAGAAACATGGAAGAGTCCTGGATTTCCGGTCTGAGAAACTATAGATGACAGTGCCACATTATAAGATGAGGAAGACTTGGGGTGGGTGGGAGTGCAGTAGGAACACGGTTTTGTTCTGCTCTTGTTAATCTCGAGTTTTCTATTAGATAGGTATGGAAGGGGAGGTGTAGAGTTCATAGATTCATGTGCAGAGACAGAACTGGATATATGAATCTGGGACAGGAGCTAAATGGGCATGTCTGGGCTGGGGGACATCCATTAGAGAAGCATCCACATATAAATGCTACTTAAAGCTCTGGATGTGGAGGAGTTCACCTAAAGAGTGTACAGAGGGAAAAAGAACCCTCAGGAACCACTGGCAAGAAGTAGGACATTAATAACACTGGGAGCCTCATTTTAGTGGCATGGTGGGGACAAAAACCCAACCAGAAAGGGTGAGAGAGAATGAGAGGTAAGGAAGTGGAGGTGGAGGCGGAATGGAGGGGAGTGACTTTATTTTAAAGATAGATATTAAGGCATATGAATATGGTAATGTATTACAAAAGGAACATCCTTGAGAAGATGAGAAGGGATGGGATCCAGGACAAGTGGAATGGCTGGCTTTTGAAAGAAAAGGGACACTTCTTCCACCACAATAAAAGGGAAGGAATACAGCGTGCCTTGCTGCCTATTACTACAGAAGGAAGATCCACGCTCCTGCCCAAAGCCAATCCCCAGCCCTGAGTTTCAGACCTCTCGCCTGCTCAAGGACACTGCGCCCGCATTCTCCCTCCTCTCTTGCTTCACTAGTTTCTCTGCCTCTAATGAATCATTCTCTTATTATTTCTCCCACATGAGAGGAAAAAAAGCCCCTCTCTTGATCCCACTCTCTTCCTTTCCTCTGTACTTTGCAGCAAAACTCCTCAAAATACTAGTCCTATAGTGACACAGAGGCAGCAGTGCATTGTGGGTAAAAGCATGGACTGTGGAGGCAGAATGGCTGTGTGTGAAGCCTGCCACGTTTACCAGCTATGTGACCTGGGGCAAGTTACTCTCTCTGTTACATAAGTGTCTGTTAATAAAGAAATAAAATCCTATTCTCTCTCACACTCAAATCAGGCTATCACCCCCAGCACTCCACCAAAACTGGCTTTGACCCTCATGCTGCTAAATCTAATGATCACTTCTCAATCCTCACTTACTTGACATTTCGACAGGATGACACAGTGGATCACATCCTCCTCCTGAGTTACAGCCTTTACTTGGCTCCCGGGACACCTCTCTCTTCTGGTTTTCTTCCCAACTCACCGTATGATCTTTATCTGTCTCTTTTGCTGGTTCCTCCTCTTCTCCCAGAGCCTTTACCTTTGGTGGGCTCGGGAGTTTAGTCCTCTCTATCTACTCTCACTCTGCAGGAAATCTCATTCAGTCTCATGACTTAAAAATACCATTACTTGCTGGTGACTTCCAAATGTATCTCTCTAGTCCAGATTTCTCTCCTGAACTCTGGACTTATGTGTCCAATTACAGAAGAGAAATTTCCACTTGGACGTCTAATAAACATCTCAAACTTTTATCTAAAATAAACTCTGTTCTTCTCTCACCAAACCTGCTCCACCTTGCAGTCTTTCCTAGCTCACCTGAAAGCTACTTTATCCTCTAGTTGTCCAGGCCAAAAACCATGGTGTTAACCTTGACTCACACCCATGTCCAGCCTGTCAACAAATACTATTGGTTGTGCACCTTCAAACTCTATCCGGAACCTGACCACTTCTCACTCCGTCCGCTGCTTCTAGCGTGGTCCAGGTCACCTTCACCTCTCACCAGGACTACCGCAACAGCCTCCTAACCATTCTCCCTGCTTCTCCTCTTCCCTGCTGCCCTTCCCCCAGGCCTCAACCTCGCACTCAGGTTAGATCACAGTCACCCCTCTGCTCCGAGCCTTCCGGGGACTCGCCATCTCACACGCAGCGAAAGCCTCCTGGGCCCATATAACACCCCCATTCCAAGCCCTCTGACTTCACCTCCTACTTCTCCCCGCTTCGCTCACTCTCCTCCAGCGAGTCGGCGCTGTGCCAGGCCTCAGACACACCAGGCACACTCCTGCCTCAGGGCCTTTGGGCCGAGCGTGCTGTCGACTTGAACGCTCTTCCCTAAGACCTCTGCATGACTTCCTCTCTTTTCTTTATCTCATTTCTCATCTCCTTGTTCAGATGTCACCTTCCCCATACGACCTTCCATGCCTTCCTGCCCAGCCACCTGTGCTCTTAATCCCCTCACCTGCTCTACTTCTCCAACTCCTAACATGGCCTGTGTTTACTTATTATGTTTATTGTTTACCATCTGTCCGTCTTCCAACCCCTTACAACTAGAATTTGAGCTCCATGAAGGCATCTCAAGTACCTAGACCAGTGCCTGGCACACAGAAGCGCTCAACAAAAACGTACTGGATGAAGTACGTGAGCATTAATGCAGGCAGACTGTGCAAGGGGGTGACGAAAGATGAGGGCCCTCTAATCTGACGGCATGTTTCCCCGTATGAGGCAAGATCACCGTCAACGGGGAGGAGGAAGATACGAAGACTTCAGACAGTCTCCTCAGAAGGCAGAACAATCCACTGACTAGGGATGCACAGCGGTGCTGGGGGGCCGTGTGGGACGGCCTGTTTAGACTGTGGCCTCACAGCTGAGATTAGTCCAGTACATGCTTTAGAAACACTGATAAGACAAGAAGTCAATGTTTAAAAATATAAGACAAAACAAACACACAAAAAACACAACCAGCTAAGACGAGACTGCATTTTCCATGACACTTGGCAATACTTTAGAACAAGCCTGCATTTACTACAATTATATTACTTTGCCATATGTGCTAAGGGTTTGTTTGAAGAACAGGTCTCTTTCCTGCTTAAAATGAAAACTCATCATTTGCTCTCCCGGCTATGGCTTACAGAGCAGTCTATATTGCTGATTAGGGCACACAAGACCTCATCTCCTGCCACTCCTCTCCTCATACTTTATACTCCAGCAGCTCCAAACTCCTCACAGCCCCTAGAAATACCACATTGCTCTCCCCGCTGTGTTTGTGCACATGCAACTCTCTTTGGCTGCATGAACCCCCTTCTCTAGCCCAACTTTGAAATAATTATTCCCTCAAGACTGAACCTAATGAAGCCCTTCTTGTTTCTCTGGCACACAACCCATCACTCCCTCCTTTTGTGACCACAGTACTTCTAGCCACATGTCTGAACACTCTGCAGTAACATGGTAAGTCATCTGTTTCCCATACTACACACTAACCTCCTTGGGGCAACACATTACGTCTTATTCAGTTGAATGTTATCTAACATAATGCCTGTCATATAGGAGGTGCTCAGTCAATATTTATTTAATGAGTGCTCAGTAGGATGTATTTCTTTTTTAAACACTCAAAGTATCGCACATCCAGGAGGTAATACATCTGAAATGACTTATGAAAGATAATTGTCCATTCTGATACTTTAATAAAAGTAACATATACTATAAATACTCACCTTAGGTTTGCTCTGGGGCTTAAACTAAATCTAATTCTCTCTCAGAGTGGACCTGGGGGGCTGTCTTTTCCTAAAGGGTAGAATTTAAAACGGAGCTATTTGTTTCCAGTCGTGCCTGACATATGCCTTCTTGCAAATACGGGCTACGTTAGGTATTCAGACATCAACACTTCTCAGAGTCATCATGGACGCCTTCCACCACACAGTTGTCTTAAGCCTTTTAAGAACTGTTTTGATGAAGTGATCAGGGTAGTTTTTGAAGGAGGGAAGACAAAAATCTGGGAGAATGTGGGGTGTTTGCTGCTTGGAGGAGGGAGGGGTGGAGATCTCAAGATGTCTTTTGGTTATATAATACTTGAAAATTAAATAAGGAGGTAAGCAAAATGATTAGGTTATGATGAACATAAATGAAGAGTTTAAATGCTGATTCGTATCAGAGAAACGTGAAGCAAACGTGACTGACGTTAATTATAGTCCTTACTTTGTTTGTCCAATTCGGTGCACCCTTCCTATGGCCTGAAGCTCATGGGCAGGGTTCAGTATGGGCTCCACCAAGAGAACGTGAGTTGCTTCGATGATGGTTAATCCATTAGAACCTGTGTGCAGGGGCAGCAGCAAAATATTGATTTGGGGATCATATTTAAATGCTGAAAGGTTCTCCTAAAAAAGAAAGGTACATTTAAATTTTAGCTGGATCAGTTAAAAATAAGAGCAGTATATTATAGCTCATATTAAATATGCCTAATGGTATCCAGGTCATTGTGAAATGTAATAACTAAGAAAATAAAAAGTAAAATACCAATTTTAGAAAATGTAAACTTGCTGCTGGACTTTATGAGGAGAAGTGTCACATAAGCTCTCTTGTCCTTTAGAATATATAGTGGCATCACAAGATATGTGTATGGGATGTATAAACATTAAACTATACAAGCTTAGAGAACAAAGAGAGCCAGAAAGCGAAAGAATGTGTTAGAATGAGTATGAGATAAAGACGTGAATCTGCTAAATTGTCACTTGGTCTTTCTGTGTTTGTCTCTTAGGGTGTGCACCTGTCACTGTGCTGGTGTCACGTAAGGACAACCTGAACTTAGGCAGTCTTGCCTGATACAGTGTCTTTAGAACCCAATCCCAGGGGCATGAGGCCCCTGTCCATTCAAAAGGCAGATCAGAGGCCATCTTTTCCTCTATTAAAGAAAAGCACCTCAAGTCAGGAGATCTTTAACAAATGGTCTTGCTGCTGGGTATAACCGAATAGAAGAAAATAACTACAGTTTCCCTACTTTGCTTTTGAATGTTAATTTTATAGTTACTCAAGAACTCAAATCCTGGAGTTTATGTCTATATATGACACAATACAATAAATTCAAGTAAGCTAGTTAACAGCAGCTTTAATCTGCAACTGAATCCACTCCGAAAATATGAGTAAAATCTCTGGACGTACCTGAAATGTCTTTACACGACTGATCTGTGCGAATTCCATGCTGTTGTCAGTGAGAGCTTTTGAAATAATATCTAATACATCTTGCCACTAAAAGCACATAAAACAATAAGAAAACAAATATTTACACACAGCTTTCATGTGAAGCGGATATGAAAAGGGATTAAATCAAAATGATTTTGTATCTCAGAACTAAACAAACACAAAAACAAAACCTTCAAATGAAGCACCATCAATATTATTTAGTTCAACCTTGAAACGGTTGTGGGTTTTTTTTTTGTTTTAAATTAAATGCTGGTTAAAGATAGAGTAAAAAACAGGACTGTCTTCAAGAAATGAATTAAGATAAACAAAAGTAGTAGAAAATAAATAATGAAGTGCTTAATGGATGTAGTTACTTATCTTTCAAAAATGAAAACTAGAATTTTTACTCAATACTTCATTCAGTAGATTAATTTTCTTTATTTTAAACAATCATGTTCATTTGTGAAATGAGACTTCCAAGGTTACAATTTTCAATTTTAAAAATATTAATATAAGAAAATCCCTAAGTAAAATTAATATAAAAACATGAGATGCAGCTGTAGGAATTGCCTTGTGAAGCAGCATCAAATTTCTGTACAGATAATTCTGACCTATGAACATAGAAAAAAAGGTAACGTGGAAAAACCTATTAGTAATTCTGCATCTCAAGTGTATTCTGGCAAACAGTAACAATTAGTTCTCAGATATAAACTGGTCAGAGACAGAAAGCCAGTCTGAGTTAAGACTGAGAATGCAAATGATTATACCGTTGAGAAAACGAGCGCCTTAGCCCCTGGATCTCTACGCTGGATTCTCTTCAGAGTTCTGACCACAGCTTCCACCTTGGTAGAATGGCTGCCCTTTGAACACAAGGGAGAAGACACATTACTATAAAATAAAATGTAGATAACAATGGAATGGAAAACCAACATAAAACACTTTATTATCAAAAGTATAGGGCAGGTGCATATGTGTTTATCCTTTTTTATTTTGTATTTGCTGGAAATTTTCTTTTGTCTGAAATTGCAGAAGTTCCAAAATTTATACCCTGAGAGAATCAACTATAAAAGTACACCAGAAAGGCACACAGTGCTATGACCCTGAAGATATAATTTTTTAGTGAAGCGGTTAGGTTTTGTAGTTACAAAATTTCATTACTTTAGATAAGAAGATCTGATATTCAAAAACACTCTGTTCTTCAGCTATTATGGTGGTGGAAATGGTAAGAATACAATGAATCAAAACTCCTACATAAGCAAACAGCGCAGGATCTGATGCACAAAGAATCCTTTCTCACAGTGGCATGACAAAGGACAATGACAGAGGGACAAATGATGTCCCCGTGGACTGAAGCAGATGTATACAAAGCTAGATAAATATTTAAAGAGTGCTCTTTGCACTTTCAATAATCCATTTCCACTATGAGTGTGAAAATAAGAAAATGAATATAGCTTTTTTTTTTTTAAAGATTGGCACTTGAGCTAACATCTGTTGCCAATCTTTTTTGTTTTTCCCTTCTTCTTCCCCCTTAAAGGCCCCCAGTACACAGCTGTATATTCTAGTTGTAGGTCCTTCTGGTTGTGCTATGTGGGATGCCGCCTCAGCATGGCCTGACGAGTGGTGCCATGTCCGCTCCCAGGATCTGAACCGGCAAAACCCTGGGCCACAGAAGCAGAGCGCGTGAACTGAACCACTCGGCCACGGGCCGGCCCCAAGGCAAGCGTTTCTGTAGGCTTCACTGAGAAAGTGTCCCTCCTGGAAAGCTCTGGGAGATGGTATGACACGGAGATTAAGGCACGGACTTCTGAGTGAGACAAATCTGAATTCAACTGCCAGTTCTGCATCTCAAAGTCTTACAAATTCCAACTTTTTTAAGCCTTAGTTTCCACAGCTGCCAAGCAGCATGATAATTATATTCATTTCCAACAGGTTGTTGTGATGGTTAAATGAGAAAATGCATACAAACGCTGAGCCAAACACCCGGCAAACAGTAGAGAGCAACTTACAATCTTTCTGAGACCTTAAACATGAGCACTATAATGACACAGACTACTCACAAGGGGGCAGATCTAACCAGAAAGAAGCAGAAATATTCTCACAGCAGCACTACTCTTCTCCTCAAGCCCCAGCCCCATTACAGGAAGAGATACTCAAAGGTAAAAAGAGAAACAAACCAAGGAAGAGAGCTATACTAATTTTAAGTTCGCAAGATAGCATTATGGAAAAATTTAAAAATTCTCATACTAAAATCCTGAGTCTACACTTATTTCTCTGGATATGTAGACTTTCAACTATACTTGAAAAGTTAAAAAATATAAGGGACCTATTTCAGTCTAAAAATTACTTTAAATAAGAGCAAAACTGGGGCTGGCCCAGTGGTGCAGCGGTTAACTTTGCACGTTCCACTTCTTGGCAGCCCGGGGTTCGCCGGTTGGGATCCTGGTTGCGGACATGGCACCACTTGGCAAAAGCCATGCTGTGGTGGGCGTCCCACATATAAAGTAGAGGAAGACGGGCATAGATGTTAGCTCAGGGCCAGTCTTCCTCAGCAAAAAGAGGAGGATTGCCAGTAGTTAGCTCAGGGCTAACCTTCCTCAAAAAAAAAAGAGCAAAACTATCTCAAGAGAAAACAGGAAATCATGGATAAAGTGATCATTTAGGAGTTTAGACAGAAACATCCATGTTCTTTGCAAGGTCTCATTTTCAAAAATATTTTCAAGTGAAATACCAGGATAACTATGAACCCTTCCATCTATTAAGCTACTTCTTACAAAAGTTGAAAAGAAAACAGAATAATCTTTTGTGGGGAAAATTCCCAGCTGGAATGCTAACTCTACAAAGAAAAAGACCAAAACATTCCCCTTTATCAAAGTCTGACCAGTTCAGTGGAAGTTCCCAATGATCTCATTTGGGCCCAGTCCAGTTACTTTCCACGATCACAGAAGAATAAGGAAGCCGAGGCACGGACAACTCTGCTTGGCAGGAGCTGTGTAAGGCAGTGAGCCGAGCTTAATACCCTTTTCTTCCAGATGGACAGAAAGTGGCTACTGAGAATGAGAACAATGGAGAAAGTGGGTGGCCTATATATGTCCGTGGCTCTTGGTTTAAGCATGCATGCCCCGTACAATTTTTGAAAACAAAGCCAACAAATGCATAATCCTTATGTTAGACCAATGTGTTAAAGCAGTTTCTCCACAACAAAAGATTTCATGTTTTAGACTGTTTGAAGACATTTAAATTATCATAAATTATCATTAAAAATTGCTTCAAGTTACAAGATGCTATGTTGAAAATCCACTGCCTCTACGAGTCTATTTTAACAAGAATTCATAATTTGTTTCAAATGAAAAGAAAATGCTATAGACAACGAAGGATTATTGATCTAAAAAGGTAACACAGAAAGGTAGTAAACAGTAGGAAAAAAACTGAATAGAAGTTAGGTAAAGATCTGGTTTCTGTCCTATTTCCTAGATATATCACAAGAACTTTTTTGATAACTCTAAAAAAATTACAAAAAAAGCAACATGTTTATTCGACAACGAAGCTAACAGAAGTATATAGGATTAAAAAATTTATATCTATTTTTTATGCCTTTCCTTATCTGAAAACCACTAAGAATTTGGCATTTATCCTTAGACCTTCTTATATATTTTAGAAGCCTACTACATAAAAATGCACACACACCCCACAAACATTCTTAAACATATTTTGTAACATGGCCTTTTCATTTAACCCTGTCTTTTAGCAATCTTTTCATGTAGGACCTTTTTATTTACCTCAGTTCAATGGTTGCACAATATTTAGGGTTCAACAATTTCATTAAATATTTGCTTATTAAAATATATCTAGATTGATTTCACTTTTTTTTTCTGAGGAAGATTTGCCCTCAGCTAACGTCTGTGCCAATCTTCCTGTATTTTGTATGTGGATCGCTTCCACAGCATGGCTGACAAGCAGTGTCGGTCCATACCAAGGATTTGAACCAGTGAACCTGGACCACCAAAGCAGAGTGCGTGGAACTTTAACCACTAGGCCACAGGTCTGGCCCCTGATTTCATTCTTTCTTGTGTACAAACAATACTTCAGTGACTATGGTTGTCCCTACAGCTTTGGGTACAAGTTGCAAATAGTTTTGTCGGATAGGCACATCAAAATGGAATTGTTGGTCAAAGGTTAAAGGAACTTTTTAGATATTTGGATTTTGGTAGATTCCTTATCAAACTGCCCTCTAAAAATGCTAGAACTTTTAACTATCAACAGTTAAATGTGCCTGCTTCTTTGCACACTTGTTGAAATTTAATTTTTTGCCAATCTGATAGGCAAAATGAGGAACCAAATTCTCTTTTAGTCTGCATTTTCCTGACAGTGAGTTTGAACATCATTTGTTGGCCATTTTCTATTCCTCTTCTGTGAACTGTCTATCCATATCCTTTGCCAATTAAAAAAAAAGGGGTTATTCTTTCTATTGATTTGTAGGACTTCTCATATACTGTTACATGTTAAATTTATGTTGTAAATATTTTCCTACCTCTCTGTATGTAGTTCACATTTAATTATACTAAATGCAATAACGTAAGGAAAAGCGTTCTATTAATACATTATATTAGTTACAGAAATTCTCAACTGCTTAACAAATGACATCTGGATTTAAAAGTAAGTATTTTTTGACTTTACTATTTTATTAGATTTTTCTGTGCTTGAGATTTAACTTTGTCTTTCATAAGGGGAAAATCAAAGATTTTATTTGGAGAAGAACAGCTCTTTCCTCAATCAACTGCCCGGCCATAGTCCTGTCTAGTATGATTTCACATAATATCATACCTCAGAGTATAGTATACTTCTGTCACTCATCTGTCAATATAATGTTTGAAAACAAGGAGAAAATGCCATTTACTTTTATATCACCTAGAGCTTAGCATGGTCCTCTGTAAATAGTACACACTCACTCAGTTTATTTAATGCAAAAAAATTTAATATTTACATTTAGGCTTCTCAGTCCCAAACACACCTGAGTAAAACAAATGAATAAACAAAATAAAAATCAAAGGGGGTTAAAAGACAGTTTAAAATTCTCAACATATTTTTCATTCATTCAGAATGGGTAACAATAGATAAATCAAATCTTGTGATTAATCTCTAGCTTTCCCACTTATAAAAGCTGGAGAGACTCAGACAAGAGCAGCCATGAAAGACAACGGATGCAATCTAACACGAAGCAGGCTCCTGGTGGATTCTGTGCTGGGTAGTGTGTAAGGAAATCACTGGAACTGCTCTTAAAGGAAGCTGTCAGATGGAGTGCGGTGCCACCTCATTCATGCTGATCAACCATTTTGTCACCTACCCATCAGCAGCCATAGGACAGGTGAATAAAGTCAGCAGACTTGGTGGGCTTTTATTCTCCATCTTCAGAATCATAGATTCCTACCACGTAGGCCCTTATTCACGAAGTTTTTTTCTCTTTCCTGCTTGTGCTTTCTCACTTGCAAGTGAAAAGTGAGAGTCCCAAAATAATACTGAAAAGACCATGATTGGTCTAAGGGCAGAGTCAATGAAAGTGAAGAGACGTAGGCAGACTTTCTTCCGCATTTCCCCCATCACTCAAGTCCCTCCAACATCTCAGGAAGTTCATGTTTGATTATTCAAATCATTCATTTATCACTCAACAAAAACTTACTGTCCACCTAAATAACAAGAACTACATCAGGCACTGGACATCCAAAGATGAAAAGACACACCCCCTTGCTCCCAAACAGGTACAGCCGAATGCATGTTAGAGTAGAGAAGAAAGCAAAGGATGGTTTACACTGCTGGTTTGGCTTGGAAGCAATTTAAGTGAATGCTTTACTATACCATCTTAATGAGCACTATACACATTCTACAGCTTTTTAAACTATTTCTCTCTATCTCAAATACATAAATGAACTTGGGCTCAAATCTGCCTGCTTCTGAGAAGACTATTCAATGTGGTTACTGCTACAGGAAAAAAATATTCACTTCATTAAAAAAGATTAAAACAGGAAGAAAGAGATGGGTTATATATAGACAGGCCTGGAGGGGATCACAGAAAAGGCAAACGAGAGAAGGATGAGGACATGTAGACATCAATTTATCCCTATGCAAGGTGTTAGAGTAAGAATATTCTCAAGACAGGTAAATTGGTAGCCTCAGTCTAACTTAGCTTACTTTTTAGCTGTACCAGTAAAAACACAGATGCAAAGTTAAGCTGGAATGACATGTATCAGGAAGGAGGGTGCATGGGAATAGAAATCCCACAAAACTGCCAGATAATTTCACAATATATTAGGTTAATGAAGTTGCATTTAATTCTAAGAACCTCTGTTCTCTTCTGAAGTTCTTGTCCCTTTCCTCATTCCCATCCTTTCTTGCGAATCTTATCAGTTCTTCCAGATATACATCCATCAACCATGACTTCATGATCAACGCTTGGTTTTTCTTCATGTTTCTGAAACATCCATGACCAAGGCTCAGCTTTGCAGTGAAGACACATCGTCTGTCCTCTGCCCTGCCTTGACCATATCTTCGTGGATGTTCTCTCTGAGGCACTAGTGCTCTCTAAGGTCAACAAGGGAATCAGGAAGGGAGATACAGTGTGACCACTCAGATCAAGTCAGTGCCTCTCCTGGTTTTCCACTCATGAGGTGAGCAGCCAAGAGCCCTATTATAGTCAACAAGGAAGAAAAAGGATGGAATGCTCCTTCCTTACAACAAAAGAATCACATAAAATTGTTCTTTATGAAGATCTTTGCTCCCTTGCTTTTAATTTAATCAACAAAAAACCAAACAAGGTTGCAAAGCTACACAAACCAGAGGTCTTTCACTTTCTGGAAAATTAAGTACAAAGTTAAAAGCTCCAGACTTTTGGGTAGGAAGTCAAGACAATGAGAAAACAATTAAGAGCCATTAGCAACAAAGGCCAACAAAGAATATTACTCGTGAAGCTGGCCTAGAGGTTGTCCAGTAGCACAGCTAAAGATGAGAAATGTCATGTAAGCTCTTGTCTACTCTAAATAGGTAAACAAACTTATTTTCATCACCAAGTTAACCCTGATTGGAACAAGGCAGCTCTATAGTCTCAGGTTCCTGTTGTAAAATTCTCAGAACCTAAACTTTGAGTGAAAAGTTGTTAAACATGTTAAAAGGATGGAAAACTCAGTTTTGTTTCCTTGACATATATTTAGTAGATTGGAAGAATTATAATAAAAAGCTATCAAGTAGTATCTAATTTAGACTTTATTCAACCCCTGCCCTCCAAATTGGGCCTAAACATTTTACCAATGCATTTTTAGAGTGAGGTACTGTTTTTCATTCCCTGAAGTCTTATTGGAGAAAGAGGAGAGAATAATATTGATAGGAAAAATCCTTGAGTAAGGCGTAGAGGATACACCGCAGTTGACTTCACTCTATTCCTTTCCCTCCACCTCCTGTCTGCTGAGATTCCTCACTTAGGGAAGGAAGGAGAGCAGATGTGAGATCTCCCTACTGCAAGAGCAAAGGCTACTTACACTTGATTTACACAAATAAAAGAAAAATGGTTCTCTACGACGGAAAAGCTATCGTTGCTTTGCATTTTTCTTTAATAACTTCTACAATAAAAGTGGAAACTAGGGCGGCTGGAAGGAGGGCGTGGCAGCCCATGAGCCTGAACCGTGAGCTTGCTGCCGTATTTCCCTCATTCCCTGGTCTAGTCCTTCGTCCTCCTTCCACCCCTTTTACTTTCCCTCTTTACCTAATGTGTCCACGCTCCCCTCCCAGCCCTTCCGCTTTGTAAAATCTGTGGATTCTGAGGGTCGTGCTTATTGAGCTCCACTGGTAGAATTAAGGGCGAAGGTGGCTGCTGTGTCCTGAGGAACAGCAGAAAAAAGTCAACACAATGGAGTCCGTGGTGTTCTCAGTCACATTCTTCATCAAACATTGGAGAGACAGACGATTCATGCTCACAGACTCTCTTATGTCAAGAGGCAGGCCATATCTTTAGAGAGTTTATGTATATTCCATACATATGAAATACACACACACTAATACACATACTCAACATGTCAAATAATGTCTTACATTAAGGGGGTTGTCAGTCACTTATGACTCCAAAATGAAGGCAGAAGGAAGTCATTTTCAGAAGTGTAAAAACTCTGAAATTTGCCATTTACATACTCAGCATGCTAAAATTTCTTGAAGCAGTATAACGTAGTGAAAAAAGAACTGTAGAATGAGGATTACATGGATAACGGTGCCAGACGAAGCTGACACAGAAATGAGGGAAGCTGGCTAAAAAAATAACAAATTCTGTTAGACTGGGGGGCGTGGAAGAGTCTTCTTTGAAAAGCAAAGTTTAAATGACACAGGGTTAGGGTGACAGTCCCGTCTGCACGACTTCAATCACTTTACTTGGTTCTACAGTGAACAGTGTTTATATTATAATGCTGTACACACCATTTACTGATGTTCTCTAGTCTGGAAGACATGTCTATAATTAGATAACCAAATGTGAATGTTATAAACATTATAATATAAAAATGATACTACAACACAGGTTAGGATGTGGAGGGGAGAAGAAAGAGTGAAGAAGGAACAGATGCATTAATTTCCTCATATTTTAAAGTGAGGCATCAGAAGATACTGTCGAAAGCTAGTATTTCAAGAAACAAAATTTACATATATTACTGAAAGTCATACACGATGTCTATAACTAAAAATAGAAATTGGTCACAGTGGCAAGGCAAAGAAGGGAGAACGGAGCAGAGCATTACTTTTGTGTGTTCTGTTTTATTTTGAATGAATTATTTCTACTAAAAAATAAACAATATGCTTTTTGTCTACCCTCATTTCTTATGGATAAACGAGGGTTTTAGGGGAATGGGTGGGAGGCCTGTAATTCTGGCCCCTTTTAAACTTATTATTTCAATGATACAATCGGAATTGTTCAGCACAAGTGAGCTAGTCTTCGGATTACGTCACTACCCTTGTGCTGCAAGCCATTGTACCTGCAGAGTCTCTCACTGCTCTAGGGTCAAATGGGTGCCTAATCTGTGCTACCTGCCACAGACGCCGAGTCTCAGCTTTGTCAGAGGTGGGGCAATCACATCTGAAACAGAGCACAAAGAATATTTGCATCTTTCCAGTTATTACTTGAGTAGATTTTTACAGTTTTTTAAACATACTATAAGAATCAAAGGTTTTGAAGGGCCAGCCTGGTAGCATGAGCAGTTAAGTTCATGCGCTCCACCTTGGCAGCCTGGGGTTTGTTGGTTTGGATCCCGGGTGCGGACCTATGCACTGCTTGTCAAGCCACACTGTGGCGGGCGTCCCACATGTAAAATGGAGGAAGATGGGTGTGGATGTTAGCTCAGGGCCAGTCTTCCTCAGCAAAAAGAGGAGGATTGGCAGCAGATGTTAGCTCAGGGCTAATCTTCCTTAAAAAAAGAATTAATTAAAAAAAAAAGAATCAAAGGTCTTGAGACTAGAGATTTTTTTGAAGATTCAGCTCACTGAGGACCAACACTTTAAAGAAGACAAAATTACACAACTTAGCTTTTCCCCGCCCCTCCCCCCAAAACAGACCCACGTTCTGTAATCAGTAATATGACCAACTGGGATTATAACTCGGTGATAGGTAGTAGATCTTTCTTTAGTTTTCCTTGGTGGTTTGTAACTTGCAAATAACTTGAATGTTTCCTATTATTGTTCGCCATAGAGGAAGTCATTTCCTGTCTTGGTATTTTCCCACTTTCACTACTTTTATTCTGGACATTTCTTTTTGAAGTAGAGCTAACTCTTTCAATGTGCCTGTGCTGTCCATAGTAGTTCCAGCTGAGTAAGATCAGTTAACATTGTTTTATTTCGGTCTGCACCTGTTCATCATGCTAAAAACCCATGTTGGTAGTGACAGATACAATTTAGCGCAGTGATGCAGCTTGTGTGATTGGTCTCACAAAGTAGGAATAATTTCCAAGCGTACTCCTGGGGCAAGTGCTGGGTTTTTCAAGCATTCACATGTTACCTGAATAAAGTTCAATGGAAACTCTGCCTAGGGTGTGGGAAATCTTACGAGTGTGCTAGGCCACAAAATATTACCCTATTCTTTTAAACATTTTGCATAATGATTTCAAAGAGATAAGCTAGCAATTACAAAAAGGTTAAAAATTTTATTTGGACACAAAGCCCTTTAGGGATATTATATGGAAATACTATTCAATTATTTATGCATCCATCCATCATGCATCCACTTACTGAGTACCTGTTACATGCTACGCATTGTTCTAGATGCTGAGGATACAGTAGTGAATAAAACAAAGGCCCCATCTCATGAGTAATGTCCTTTCCACATTTTAATGGAATTTACACTCTACAAAGTATAAGTTTTCCACAAAGGTAATTTCATAAAGATAATTTATAGTTTTCATTTTAGAAGTCTCTATTGCAAGTTCAATTTATTGCAAGCTATTGCTAACTTCAACACAAGACTCACTAAGTTCAGAATTACAAGTTTTGGCCAGTGAGTAGAAACTGTTTTCTACAATTATAATATTTACTCATGACATTTTCTGATAAAAACAATTGCATTCTAAATGTAGCAATGTTCACGTGCAAGCATCTTATATAAAAACATTTAGTTAAGCGTATTTAAATATAATTACTTGTGGGTTATATTTACCAAATTATTTTATGCCAACTTTAAACTCAGAATTTTGTAATCATTCTTTTTCCACCTAGAAGTTTATTTTAATTATATTTAGAAAGTACAAGACAGACTTCACAAGTCACCTTTGAATCAACTGAATAAAAACTTAAAAAAAAGAAAAGGAAGGAAACGATAGGATTCTATACATTGTAGAATTTGACACATGGCATTCCTAGGCTTCTCTGGGAACTTATAGAAATAAATATAGAAATACAGTATTTTTTTTCTCTACAAAAGGACTGTATAAAACATCTCTATTATCAACAGATTTGCTCGTTAAAAATGCAGATTCCTGGACCAGATCCTAGATCTAATAAGTTAAAATTTATAGGAATGGGGCTTGAAAAAACTCTTTATTTTAAAAAGCATGCCAGTTATTAGTCACTCAAAAGTTTGAGAAGATGAAGCATTGCACTTGTGTGTGGCTGCTGTTTTGCTGTGGCTATAAATCCATATAGTATATCTTCTCTTGGACAGAAACTTCTTATGACGTAACAATCTTGTCCATTATAGGGTCAGGGTTTCCAGTGACAAAAATGCTTTATATGAAACCCAGCCAACTTAGGACACAGAGAACATGCCACGTGGGGCCTATGTCCTGCCAGAAGGCCTACTTCACCATCCCAAATGCCTGGCAGTTGTCAGAACTTGCAAGGGGAATTTTGTTTACTTTGTGAAATGCCCAGTAGGTTCCAAGGGTCATTCAGGAATACTGTCACACTGCCGCTAGGCAGATACAGTCTGTAACGCAAATGTATCCACTGAAGGGCACACTGTGATCTCAGCATTCGGTTTATTTCTACGGTCAATCAGTAGGATTCCTCACATTGTGAAACACTAGCAGAAAAAAATGCCATATTATTTAATGCTATTTTTATGTTCTCCAAATAGCTTTTCTCCGAGATCAGCCATATGATGAAGCACTACGTATGATATTATATTATGCTGGTTGCTACGTCTGAGAGTCGACGTGACTGCTTAGAGTGAAATAAACATTTCAGATAACACAAAAACTTTAATAAAATAAAAAATTACTTCTCAGGATTGTTTAAGAAAGATCAGGGATTTGATAGTCAACCACAAAAGGAAAAACACCCTAAGTTTAGGAACAGTTTGAACTAATACATAAAAATTTCAAAGCTTTCATTATTCACACAGAGCTATCTTTATCTTACATATGATTACTCCCTCAGTTCTGAGATACATGAGCTGACCATTTAGTGCGACAGTTTCAGAGAGTCAGAAGGGCGCCATGAGTCTCTGAGAAAACAACAAGCAGATGCTTCAAGGAGAAGGTGGCAGGTAGGGCAGAAATTTGACAGAAGTCAGAAAATAGAACAGGAGGCAGAAAGTAGAAGTGGCAGACACAAACAGTGACAGAAAAGGCAGTGAGAAGCAAAAGTAACGTGGCAAGAAGCACCATGAGAATGTGGAAGACGGATCAAACTTACTTGCATAACAGGTGTAATATTCAGTCACATATTTAATAAAAAGGAAATGCAAGTATATATGCATCTATAACAAAAGGGAAATTAACTTTAGTAATTCTGTACCTTACAAAATTTTTACAAGACGCTTCAATTAATTCATGTGTTCATCTGTACCCATGAAAGACAGAAAGAAAGAGCATAATAAACAGATGACTGGTAATCCTGTCCCCACAGGACAACAAACGTAACTGTCCTGATCTCTCTCCTGGTGTCTAGGAAAGCTGCCATAAAATGAGCAGGTGTTTGGGTTGGATGGGCCCAGTGACTCAGTTTCACAGAGGCTGTGCTGTTTACCAGTAGCCAGAGCAATCGCTTCCTAAACCTCACTGCATCAACTGCATGAGCTGCATGGAGCCTGACACAGCAGTTCTTTCTTCTGCTCCGTCCCTGTGCGGGGATGAATGCTTTCACCTAAGGGTCAGCAGCCCTTCCTAGCCAAGAATGCCATCTGTGGTCCTTGGGATGCCTGAGGACAGAGGAAGAGATAGAAGAGAAGGAAGAAAGGGCGAAGAAAGACTATTTTTGTGGGAAGGAAAGAGAGAAACTACAGAAGCGGGAAGAAAGGGGAGGGGGCACTGAGAAGGAAGGCAGTTCTTCGTGGGGGGAGTAGCATAAAGTATAACTAACTCTGCAGGTTACGCACTTGTCCACCTGGACAACCCATTCAACACGCAGGTCTCACCGCTGCATCTGCCAGCATCTTTCCTCCTCCACCTTCACTGGACCACCCATTCCCACAGTCACATCTGGAGTCCTGAATACCTGTCCTCTCTGAAAAGGACTAATTAAGGTCTCCTGTTCTCTGGTACGGACGCCTACCCTTACAGTCTGTTTGCTCAACAGCCCAATCTGCACCTGCTCCTTGATTTCAATGAGATCTCGACTTTCTCTCTGTCCACCGACACCCTTCCCGTTTTCTCAAGAAAACTTTATTACAGATTATCTCTTCTCTCTCCTATATCTTCAGTCCATTCTTCTTTCCTGGAGATTAAACATACTCAAGAATTTTTTATTTTAAACAAAATCAAAAAGAAAAAACAACATAGGGACTTTTTGCACTTCCTATCTCCTCTGGCTACAATTCTCACTTTTCTACTTTACAGCTAAATTTCTACAATAGTTGGGCATTTCTTCTCTCTGCTTATTCACTTTCTGGTCACTCCTCATTCCTTCCCAATCTGCTTTTTGCCCGTACATTTCCACTGAGAGAGGTCCTTCTGAAGTCACCAGTGACCCTCATTAGCCAAACCAGTCCACACTGTAGTGACGCCACCTTCAGCCTCACTGGTCACAGCTGGTAAGTGGCCCCTGGCTGAAGCAGAGTTTTCTTGGGGCCTCTGTGGACAGCATGCCCTCCTGGACTGCCTATGTCTCCAGCTGCACTTTCTTGGTCTGCTTTTGCAGCTCCTCTCCCTTTATTCCACCTTTAAAAACTGTGGACTTCAGCAGGGCCTCATCTGAGCTAACTGCTATGTTTCTCTCCTTAAGTAATCTCATTCACTCTTATGGCTTCACAGACCACTTATGCAATGACTCTGAATTTTCTACCTCCAGCTCCACATATTAACACTTTGCTGGATTGTTCTACCGGGATGTTTGAGGCTCTTCAAATATAGTATGTCTAAATGTACCCTTCTTCCAAATACCTTATATCAGTAACTGCACCATGATCCATCCGGTTCTTCACGTCAGAAACCATGGGGTCATTCACGAAATCTCCTTCTTCCTCAAGCCCTCTAACCTTCTATCTTACTAATCAACTTTACTCCAAATATCTCTTGACTGCATCCACTTCTTTATATCTCCACCGCCACCAACCTAATCCAAGCCACCACTGCTACTGCTGTAGCCTCCTACACTGAGCTCTCCAATTTCTTCTACTCTATTCTTTTCTGTCCCTGCTAATCTCATTTCCACACTGCAGCAAGAGGGATCTTTTAAAAATCCCAATCTGATCACGAAGCTTCTCTGCTTCTAACATGTAACGGCTTTCTGTTTATCTGAAACAAAAATTCTCAAATCTCCAGGTGGCCCTTTACCACGTGGCCCCTCTTCAGGTTCCAGGCTCATTTCATTCCTTTCTCCTCTGTGTTTTCTACACCACAGCCATTCAGTTCCATTTGAGTTCCTTCTTGTCTCAGACCTTTGCACATACTGAGCTCTTGTTTGTTTTTTTCTGCCTGGCAGCCTCCTCTCCATAAGATCACTTCTACCCTCTCCCTAGGTGGGATCATCCATTCATCCTTTGGACACCTGCTTAACTGTCATTCTCTCAGAGAGGCTAGGTCTGATTTTCTTTTGTAGTGCTTACAAACATCATACCACATTAATTATTTGTTTAATGTCTGTGCTTTCTGCCTCAACTCAAACTCTTTCCCTCCACTGCCAATCTGTAAAATCCATGAGAGCAGCAGTCATGTCTGTTTTATTCATGACTGTATGTTGCAGCCATGAGGCCTGAACACTGCCTGGCACACAGTGTGTGTCCAATAAACATGTATGCAAAGAATGCATGAATGAAAGTTCATTTCAACTTTGAGATTCTGTTTGTCTCAACACACTAAAGAGCAACGTGACTGAGATTTTCAGGTTTTATTAAAATAACAGTGAGAATAAACAGCAATTAGATATTCTTTAGTTCAACTGTAGTTTTCTTGGGAGAGGGGCATCCTAATAACTGCCTAACTCTTGGCAGTTTCAACTTGTAGTTAATTCTACTCATCAAATACAATCCTCAAAAATAAGTGAGAAGAGGGGCCAGCCCTATGGCCTAGTGGTTGAGTTCAGTGCACTCTGCTTCAGCAGCCTGAGTTTGTGGGTTTGGATCCAGGGCATGGCCCTACACCACTCGTCGGTGGCCATGCTGTGGCGGTGACCCACACACAAAATAGAGGAAGACTGGCACAGATGTTAGCTCAGGGCCAATCTTCCTCAAGCCAAAAAAAAAAGAGGAAGACTGGCAACAGATGTTAGCTCAGGGTGATTCTTCCTCACCAAGGAAAAAATAAATAACTAAGTGAGAAGAGAGCATCAAGAACCCAGAAGGAGAAGAAATTAATGAAAAAGATTCTACTACCTATTGCTTAAGAGCCAGCTCCACCATTCTCTCAACTGCTCCTTACATTCCCTATGTTCCCTCTACATTCATATATCGATTTGTCCTTTGTCTAAGTTTGCTTAGAAAAAAGAGCATGTTTAAGGAAAACAAAGAACAAAAAACGTCTAGTAAAGGCTTTTCATTAAATAAATGGCCCTTAGACAGAAAGTCCAGTTATGGATCCTGTTTTGATTTCAAATTATAGTCACTTTCTTAACATTGTGAATGAAGCAGGGGAAAAAATTAGGAAAATCAAGCCAGGTTTGGGCTGTACCCTGAAACGTCCATCCACGCCATTGCGAAGCGCACTACACCTTTCTTGTGTTCTTGAGGCCACCTTCACTAATTCAGGAACCCATCTGGCTGTGCACACCCTTTTCCCTTTATATCCAGGGCTGAATGAAAGAATGAGGAAGAAGCTTTCTTTACATACATCTCTAATTCAACCAGAGCTCTATGTATTTGTAGCGGACAGAGATGCTACAGAATGTGACAGGGAACTGGAATTCTAGGACGGCGCTTTTTACCACAGTGGGCCTGACTAGTGCTACCTATGTCTGAGAGAGTGCCCTTGGGCTCCTCCCAGCGGAAAGGCAGATGGTGAAGCCAAGGCTTTCGGCTCAGATCTATGGACCGACCAGAGAGGTCTCTACACGTTCACCGTGCCAGCCTGTTCTGATGCCGATGCTCTCATTGCCAGATACCGACTCCTGTTACACTGCCCTGACTAGGTGTCTACACGTTCTTAACCTACTTTACCTTCACAGGGATGTCCTCTTCCTGGTTGGCTTTCTCTGAGGTGAAGACGTACGAGATTTCCTTGTGAGACGTGTTCTGGCGGCAGATGGCACACTTAATGGAGCTTCTGTGAGACCCCACGCTGTACTGCTCGATAATAATTGAGACACACTCATTGCAGAAACAGTGCCCACATGTCAGGACTGCCCACTAAAAAAAAAAACACAGAGAACATGCCTCAGTGAGATGCGCTCAAAGATGCCTTCCAGTCTAGAAATATGCTAAAAGGAGAAGAGTGTCATAATTCCACTTCCCAAATATTTCATGACATTAATATTCTTTAAGTCATAAAAGCTTAAAAAGTCATAAGTTGTACTTTTAAATTAACTGTTTTTTAGACCAATCAGAGTAAGCTCTCTTAGTCTTTAGCCCTGCTCACCCTCATAGTCAGTCAGTCACCATTATTTTGTAAGAAGCTGGTGTTCTCACTTCAGTATTTAGGAAAAATGCAAATTACTCCTCAGCACTCTAACAGCAAATACAACAGAGAGACTGAGAACAATATTAATTTGGAGATAATATCATATTCAATATATTCTATACAATTTATTAAACAGATTTACATTTTCACATGTTAAAGCATTTATGATATACAAAATGAGATGGGCTAATATCTCAGGTTTATTTTAAAAGTGGTTCTGAATACATTAAAAAACTCCCAAATAAACTGATAAAAATATATTTTAAAACCTCCTTGTCTTATTTCAAGAAAAGTCCAATAATCTTCTGAATCTCTGGAGCATATGACGGAGATGTCTCCCCTTTTTGGCAACAGAGGGGTGTAGAAGCATATTAGATTTAGTCTCCATGTCAGTTCTAAAAGCTATGGCATCTTATGCTCATAATTTAACCTTTTTTACGTGGTAAAAACCACCACCACCAACAAGAACTGAGTGGTGCTGTGAGTGACAAGTCTCCTAAGCTGTGAGCTATTGTTTTTTCTAGGATTTGGACATGCATGGACTTGCATGGAAAGAAGGTGTGCGGCTGGGCCTACCCGAGGTACTTCGCAGGACAGACTAAGAAGCCCCTTGGAAAAGAATTCACACTAAGGGAAGAGAAAGATGTGGTTTTAGAACAATTATTGGGAAGGGGGAGGGTTATTTGGGGTTCTACTGGCTGATGTCGGTCAGGCTGTTCTCTAGCTGCATCTCTGCTCTCAAGGATTTGTGCCGGAGTCCTCAGGAGTTGCAGCTGCAAGAGAAGTACCTCTGGCATTTTCGTAGCAGCACTGATCTGTACTCAGTGTACCTCTAGTGCTCCGGGGGAGGAGAGCACTTCCTCTACTTGAGAGGACTTGTGCAGCTCTCGAAAGCTCAGAATGGACAAGCTGAACAGCAAGATGGGTCCATCTACATCTGTGATGGAGGAGAAACCAAAGAGAAATTGGGCACCAGAGCGCACTAGAGTGACAGGAAGTTGAATAAAATGGCCTAAATAGAAGAAGAGACAAAAGGCAATGCCTCCCAGGGCATTAGCCAGGATATGTGAGTTAACTCCGAGACAGTCTCTAAATTAGGAACAGAGGAGGAGAATTGGGAAGCTAAAAGGAAAGGATCTAGAGTTCCTACAGACTATAGTTATGAAGAGTTAGGGGCCAGGCCCGTGGCCGAGTGGTTAAGTTCGCACGTTTCGCTTCCCGCGGCCCAGGGTTTCGCTGGTTTGGATCCTGGGCGAGGACATGGCACCGCTCGTCAAGCCACGCTGAGGCAGCATCCCACATGCCACAACTAGAAGGACCTACAACTAAAAACACACAACTATGTGCTGGGGGTATACGGGGAGAAAAAAGCAGGGAAAAACAAAAAGAAAAGATTGGCAACAGTTGTTAGCTCAGGTGCCAATCTTTAAAAAAAAAAGAAAAAAAAGAGTTAGAAAAGTAAAATTTTGTTACTCTTATTATAATCCAACATGTTCCCCTAAGCGTGGGAGACTTGGGTTATGCTAGAATTACATGAAATAATGTATATGAAAGAAATTTAAAAACTTAAAGTGTTTAAGACAAAAATTAGATAAAATTTCTGAGACAATCAATCCAGTTGCAGGCATCTCATCAAAACAAAAAGCAAATTAGAAACTACCTATATCATGATCTTTTCCACTTTTTCATAACTTTTCTCACAAAATTTTTATCACTTTTATCAGAAATCACCAGTATCTGTACATTACTATTCTTCTGCTCGGTTTCCAATTTAATACCTATCCTTTTAATATTTATTACCAATAAAGTGTCCTTTAAAATCTCACCTTTTTCATAAACTGTGGAAACTAAAAGGTACTTTCTTTTTGATTATGAGAGGACAGAATGTGGAATTCATCTATTTAATTTTCTGTACTTGGTTCCATACAAAAAAAACAGCTGAGAAGATTCTTATTCATTTAACAGTAATAGGCTTATTTTTCAAATTTTGAAAAGCAATCAATATTCTGATATTGTATATATTTATCATATAAAGTAGGAATTTATAGTTTCATAAATCAGCTAGCAGGATAAAAATAAGAATCTCTTTGAGGAGAACTAATACCATCAAGCTCATAGACATTTGTATACTAATATTCACAAAGAAATATACGCAATTGATAAAATGGTCTTCTAAAAATCGCATTTAAATTCCCTCAGAATTGCTGTTATTTGTACTTTACAGGCTGGTATTATTATTATTATTTTTTTTTTTTGAGGAAGATTAGCCCTGAGCTAACTCCTGCCAATCCTCCTCTTTTTGCTGAGGAAGACTAGCCCTGAGCTAACATCCATGCCCATCTTCCTCTACTTTATATGTGGGACGCCTACCACAGCATGGCTTTTTGCCAAGCAGTGCCATGTCCGCACCCGGGATCTGAACTGGTGAACCCCGGGCCGCCAAGAAGCGAAACATGCATACTTAACCGCTGTGCCACCGGGCCGGCCCCTACAGCCTGGTATTATTAGATATTAATAATGCTAAGTAAGAGCTATGTTACTGTACCTTTGTAATACTTTCTTAAGTAAATCCATGTGTACTGTATTATATTTCTGTACAATTACCAAATAAGCATGTTAAACCAACAAAGTTAAATTACTTAAGACTCAATCTTACAACTACAAACAATATTCAAAACCATGCATCTTTAACGAAAAAAATACGATTATTCTAGAAATATGTTTCACCTATCACTTAAGGAAAAACACTGCTCAAACATATGTGGCACTAAGCATGTCAGCTAACCTTTGGCCCATCTTTAGGATGGAGATAATATTTGCCTTGCATACAAAGTTGTCGAGAGAGAGAGAGAGAAGGAAATATTGATTGATTGTCTATAGAAGCCTTTGAAAACTGTAAAGCGTTTTATAAATGCATGTGATGTTTACTCCAATCTCACCTGTTTTCCCAGCTGCCGAGCACAGATTGGACAAGGTTCTGGATTAACACCTCCTGACGTTTTGTCTTGAGACTATCCAAAAAAGAATTCAAGCGTACATTAGTTACATTTTAAAACCTGATGCATGTTTTATAACTCATTTATAGAAGTAAATGCTGACAATTGCAATTTAAATAACCTAATAATTGAGATGATCGAATAATTTATCTATTATCTAATACTATCATTCCTGGGATTTAGAAATAACATTTATTCAAGAAGAGAACAAAAAAGTGGAAACAATTTTTATTACAGTTTGTTAAAGTTATCATATTACTGCATTTGTGATTATCACAAAAGGCAAAATGAAAAGCAAAATGTGATATAACTTAGCTAAATTTTACTTTCAAGCTAGATTTTGTTACAAAGAAATACATATTCTGCATGTCCCCTTGGCATGGGATTACGGACATGAGAAGAAGCAGCGTTTATCTACCAAACTCCTTATTAATACTGGTTTCTTCTCAGTATCCTTGGTCTAATCTCATTAAAGCAAAGCAAATAACTTGAAAGCAGAAATATTATTGATCTGAGACCTATCTATGCCCGGAAATTACAGTGAAGTATAACAGCTTTTCAAAATCTCTTTAAAACTATTTTAAAAATTGAAACAGCTTCAAAAAAGTCATCAAATAGGTTTTAAAACTGAAGAAAACATAAAGAAAAGTAAATTAGACTTGTAGATCACTAAAGATTTTAAGCCTGTGGTTTCACTAACCAAACAGTTAAACATTAAAAAAAAATGGTTCTTGATTATCCTTTGAAGTTTTTAAGTAGGAAAAAAAAAAAAGCTAAATTGTACATGGATGCAGCAACTCTAAGGGTTCAAAAACAATTCCATTAACTAAAATGTAAGTATGCAGGCATTTTAAAAAATTGCGGGCCAGCCCCATGGCCGAGTGGCTGAGTGTGTGCTCTCTGCTTTGGCGGCCCAGGGTTTCACAGGTTCGGATCCTGGGCGTGGACCTATTGTCCACTTGTTCCTCTTTAATTATTGGTCACATTTTCCTGCCCTTCACATTTCTTATAATTTTTAAATTATATGCCAGATTTGCTAGTTTGTTTATACAAACAACTGCAGAGACAAAATTAGATGTTATTTTCCTCCCGAGAGGATTATCCTTACCCTTCACAGGCAGTTAGGTTAAGGTATGAGTGGCTGATCACCTCGTTCCAGTAAAAAATTGAGCTGGTTTTGGGGACTGTTGCAAATTTAGTTCAAAATTAGTCTACCTGTGCTTTCAAATGTCTTAAGGGTAAGACCTGTTATGTGTTTGTTGAGGTCCCTTGCTCTTGTGGGGAGAAACTGTCTCCTAAACGCTGCGCGAGACTGAGAAAAATTTCACTCTGTATTCCCAGTTCAGGCCCAGCTGTCACGCAACCCTATCACTTAGCAACTGAGTAAAATTTGTTGTGCATTGAAGCTCCTCTAGGTCTCAAAATGTAACACCAACTCACCTGGCCATTAAAAGTTCTACTGATTTCTCTTTCCCCTATTTGAGTCCCTCTGCAAAGCCAGCCTTAATCTCAGCCCGCAATCACTCAGCAAATGCTTTCAGGCAGGACAATGGCCAGCAATCTCAGCTCACCTGGAAAGGGCTCTTCCTTCTCTGGAATGTCATTTCATCTCAACCTTTTGCTTGCACAAGTCTCCACTGTCTTTAAAAATAGGAGGCTTTTATAATCATTTTCCCTCCCTAGTTATTGGAGCAGTGATGGCTTGCCATTGCCTGCTGTTCCTATAAAGAAGCGGCAGTCCCCAGTAAGTGGTAGACTCTTTATGAAAGATGCTCTTGGTTGCCTAGTATTATTCAGAACATTTCTTCTGCAGACGTTCTTTGTGCTTTGGACTCTCACTGGAAATTTATCAGCTTCTTGGCGCCTGACACTGAAAAATGCTGATCGACAATAGAACACGTTCATCTTTGAATTTCTGCAGCATTCTCAAATGCGTGCCATTCTGCACTAAGTGATTAATTTACATTTAATCTGTCAAGTCTGGTTGAATCACTAACATCTTATTAATCACTATTTGATCTAGTGCCTATGATATGTCCACATCAAATTACTCAAAGTTGCTTGAAGCCAGGGACCAAGTCTGCCTATTTCAAACTCCCAGTATAATGAGTGCACATAGGTGGTGCCCAATAAACATTTGTTGACTGTCAGAAAAATTAATTATTTAAAGAAGTTTAATTCATTATCTTTTATTTATTTTGAATAAACATAATCACAAAAAATTGGGATAATATTCCACTTATAATTTTAGTTATTTCTTTCTCTGAACTTTCTAACATGAGCATTTTCTTAGCTCAATTTATTCACTGAAAACACCATTTAAAGTATTTATATCATAATCTCATTGTAATAACCCATAATTTATATAAACATTGTACTTTTTGTTGGACCTTTAGTATTTCCAGTTTATTATCAATATTATTATAAATACGACTGCAATAAATATCCTTAATACCTAATTCACTTCCCAAATCTGTATCTATTTAGAATATTTAGGAAAACTTCCAAGAATTACTGAGTCAAAGGATACAAAGTATATAAAATTGTTAATACATCGTTAAAGTGATTTCAGGGAAAGGCCATATAAATTTCTATTTTCTTCTTCTTTTTTGTCACTGAAGAAGATTTGCCCTGAGCTAACATCTGCTGCCCATCTTCCTCTCTTTGTAGGTGAGCCGTCACCACAGCATGGCCACTGATGGATGAGCGGTGTAGGTCCACACTCAGGAACCGAACCTGGGCCGCCGAAGTGGAACACACCAAACTTAACCACTAGGCCACTAGGGCTGGCCCATATATTTTCATCATAATGCATAAAATACCTTTCACTGCCCCTTCACCACTGTGGAGTGTTTTTAAAAAATCCTTGCCTACTTGTTGGCAGAAAATGACACCTGCTTAATTTGATTTTCCTTCATTTACAGATTAAACATTTTTTCTTATATTATTGGCCAAATTGGGTTTTCCTAGGCAGATATTTAGATCCTTAAAATTTTAATTTTTTAAAAAACAATTCAACATATAAAGAATATCAACTTCTGTCCTATAACTAAGACATGATTAACTATCTTAATTTTGACTCACATTTAAAGTATAAGAATCTTACATTTAAAAGCTCATGTTCAGGAATGTCAAGACTTTTTGTTTCCCAACTATTATTTTTCTTTATTTTTTTATTGAGGAACATTGGCCCTGACCTAACATCCATTGCCAATTTTTCCTCTTTTTTTTTTCTCCCCAATGCCCCAGTACATAGCTGTATCTCCTGGCTGCAAGTCATTCTAGTTCCTCCATGTGGGATGCTGCCACAGCATGGCTTGATGAGCGGTGTGTAGGTCCACACCCAGGATCCAAACCTGTGAACCCTGGCCCGCCAAAGTGGAGCACGTGAACTTATCTACTCAGCCATGGGGCTGGCTCCTCAAATATTTTTCCAGTGCGAGCATTTTGCATGATACTGACTTCTAAAAAGTTTTTATTCTGCCAGAATAACAGTAGTAGTCATCATAGTAATAATACGATAATAATATTAATAGCGAACATCTAGAAAATGCTGAATAAGCCAGGAATTACTTCAGCACTTTACATATATTAATTCATATAAACCTCAAGAGAGCCTTGCCAAGACAGTGTTATTATTCTCATTTTACAGATAGGGCAAGAGGTAAATAACTTGAATAAAGTCCTCTATCTAGAAAATAGTGGCATCACGATTCAAACTTGAACTGTCTGGGTCCAAAGTCGATCTTCTTAACCACCATGCTATTTTACCTATGATGAACTGTAAACTTCGCATTTTGTCATCATTGGGATTTAATGATTCACTTCACTGTATTTTGGACCAGTGCCCAGGACAAACGCTAGTCTACTGCTCTCCTCTGTTTGCCCCATCCAAAGATCTACTATTACCTCTCGTTCTAATAAGGCATTCTGCCAACTGCCTCTTATTCTCACCATAAAATGGCACTAGATTCATCAATGTCCAATATAATACTTTGCTCACAACTCAGAAAATGTGTTGTGAATTACATTAAATAATTTATTACCATGTCCTGTGATTTAGTAACTTTCCGAATACCTCTTACGGTTTCAAGTAACAAATTAAAAAAAATCTATGTATGCATTAACGAATGCATGTATGTACATTAAATACTGCAGTCTTTGCCCAGAGGTAAGCTGTGATACTTCCACTATTCAAGGCTTTGAACTTTAGTCTATTGACACTGTTCTGTACTATATAGGGCACACCCTTTATATTATCTATGTAATATTTTCTAAAGATATCATCTTCTTTTGTGATTTGTGTAGCTATCGCAGACGTAGCTAGTGTTCTGACTCATATAACTAACACATACAAATATAAGATTGATTAAAAAAAAAAACCCCTGTAGCATTAATTATAGGACTAATAGATTAAATGGAAGGAGTCGCCAAAGTGGTTTACTGATAATATGGCATGGGAAAAAGTAGTATCTTTTAAAAATATTACCTTCTCTAGGTTAGTTAGGTAGAGAAGCTGCCCAAGCTTTTTCTGAAGCTGTGATGTGGCAACGGCTTTATCGTTCAGTAGTTTTATACGATTTTGTTCTACCTAAAAAACAAAACAAAATAATTTCTTTACTCTCTCAGAAAGATAAAATTATATTAAATATGCATAATTCTTCCTCAATAATATAAATGTGTCCTATTTTAAAAAAAAACCCATCTACGTGTGAAAACTTAAATTTTCAAAATGGATACTAGAAAATATACTTCAAAAGGAAATATATATATTTTTGCTTTATAAAAGATAAAATTCAACACAGAGTTCTCAAATAGGAAGCTTCTCTATACAGCTGAAGTCAAATAAAAATCAACCCACATTCTACTTGTGTACCATTTTTAGTAATATATCCAAGGGCTAAAGAAAAACAAAATGATATGCTACTTTGGTCAAAGTGATTTTAAGAAATGCAGTAAACAATTTCCCTGCCCACCTCCTCTCCATGGTCCCCATTAGTAGAATATAGTAGACAGAAAGGAGTATAAAAATAAGAGGAATTTGTTTCCAAAGAAAAAAATTATTGAGAATTCTATTTTAAAAGTGAAATAGTATATAATAAATATTTGTACGTTTTTCTAAGTTACAGTCTCCAAGCTTTATAGGAAGAAAAAGATTTAAAAATTAGACATACACAGGAATAAAAATAAATTATAAAAGAAATAATATTTTTAATGTGAAAGAGAAAAAGTTGGTGGAGTTATTTTTTAATCCTGAGATACAAAAAGGGATTTATTAGAAGATAAGTCATCAATATCTGTTCATTATTAGCAAAGGAAACACTGGAAAAAAAGTTTTTGGTTGTTCTTAGGGAAAGCTTTTCTGGTTATGAAAAAGCTGAGGTAATAGGATATACATCTAAAAACTAACCAAGAATATCTTTAGGTTTTGGCACATAGAGGGTGCTCAAAAATAAATGAATATGCAATCGGGAGAGAAACAAACAAATGCACCAAGATAGTGAATGCTAAGCATGTAGTAGATATGAAATTGCTCATCTTTGACCATGTTTTGACCTATAAAAGCAAACTTCTTATGGCTCAAACTAAGAATAAAGATTAAATACATGCTTATTGAAGAGACCACTGCCCTGACTCTCTCTCTTCTGTGGATCTAGGATTTCTGTGACATCTACTTGCTGGGCTCTTTTCTGAGATCTACTTGCAAATTAATTACCTCGTGCGGTTCAATGATGTGAAGCACAGGCGGGCTGGGTTTTGGCTCCCTAGGATGACGTACTCTAAATCGTTCTGTGGCCATTGCGAGTTCATCCACAGCAGACACACGATTCCTCAGAGCCATCCAATACTCATGAAGCAACTGGAGGAACAGCAAAGACAAAGACAGTGGTGAAACATCTAATTAAAATTGCTTAAAACTACCAAGATGTACCTTGGTCAAAAGTCTTCAGTGACAACTTACGACATAGACATTTTCTTCACTAACTGTCTAAGGTATCAGCAATTCTTGGGCCATTTTTAGGATGAGGAAGTGCGACTGAATAATCTCCACAGGACACTGCAGAGGACTGCCTCTTCAGACTCTTAGGAACCGAATACCCCAAGATTTCTTGGTGGGCTAAAGATATTTTATATATTAATACTAGGCTGGTGGAATCTCTGCTTTCATTTTTAAAGAAATATTTTTTATTATAAAATATTTCAAATATTCAAAATAATAGGTATATATGATAATGAGGATACTAAAATACATAACTGAGTCCCCATCATCCAATTTAAGAAAGAGAACAATACCAACTCCTTATAACGCCTCAGTGTTCTGTCTCACCTGACTCACCCTCCTTGCTCATGCATTCTTCCTTCAGCTCCCAATAATGGGGCAACTGCTCTTCTGAATTGGACTTATTATTTCATACTTTTCCTTGGAGTTATACTAATCTATACATCCTTAATAACCTGGTTGTATCTATTTCTAAAATTTACTGAAATGGTATTAATTGGTATAAATTTTTTGTGTGTGAGGAAGATTCACCCTGAGCTAACTTCCATTGCCAATCTTCCTCTTTTTTGGCTTGAGGAAGGTTAGCCCTGAGCTAACATCTGTGCCCATCTTCCTCTACTTCCATGTGGGATGCCTCCACAACATGGCTGATGAGTGGAACAGGTCTGCGCCTGGGATCTGAACCCAGGAACCCAGACCGCTGAAGCAGAGTGCGTGGAACTTTAACTGCTAGGCCACGGGGCTGCCCCCAGTATACAAGTTTTGATATGCTTTCTTCACTAACATTATGCTTTGAGGCGGATCCTGATTCTTGTGTGTAGCAGTAGCTCATTCATTTGCTTTGCTGTAAAAGGGGACAGTCTACCACGTTATAGAGAACAGACGCACAAAGACCTGGGAGAACTGACGATGAGCACTCCTCTGACACACAACACGTGGCCAAACTGAGCCCAAAGGAAGAATGCAGGGGCAAATGGACCACGTATATAGTGCTGTCTTCCTATATGGCTTGCTGTAACTAACTGTGGTAATGTGCTTTTGCATTTAGAATAGCAATGTGAAAAGAAAAAAAATTATCAACAAATGATTTTGAATCTATAAAAGTATCATTTCCCAATTTATCAAATGTGTGAGCTGATATTACAGATAGCATATCTTCTTTCTGGATAGAAACTTTTACCCTGCTCTAAAAGGCAAGAACTTCAGATTAAAAAAAAAAAAAAGACATAAAATGTAATTATAACATGATAAATAAAACACTTCTTTCATTCCCTTACTCATCTCACTTGCAAAGGAGGATAATGGACTAACAAATCTAAATATAAAGAATAATTCAAAATTAAGGAATTCTGGAATCTTATCTCAAGTGCAGAGTTATAATTTGATGAAATTATTAAAGTATAAGTATGAAAGGTTATTTTGTGCACTATTGATTTCAATGGTTTCCAGTCTTGTATGTTGAGAAATATTTACCGTATTCTCCAATCTTCAAAGCTGTTGATGTTTGGTTGTTATTCACAGAGCACAAGCAAAACAAAACCAAACTCGAAACAAAATGGTACTCTAATTTCACAAAATAACAGTGTACGATCAAGCTAAGAATAGAATGACACAATTTCACAGCTAAATAAAAGGTTTCATGTAAACTTCATTTTAATGATTTTCTTCTAGCAATTTAATAAATAGAAGTTCCTTATTTGTTCAGTATTATTGTACTTATTATTCATCATTACAATCATTATATTTTAGGGAAAGAAATTATGATACCTGAAGTCTCTTAAGTAGATTTTTAAAAACTAAAGAGAGAAAAAGGAAAGTAGCAATTAAAATTAATGTAGTGGAGGAGAATTTTTAATACTGGAAGGAAGTTTTAAAATACTGTACCTTATATTCCTTCTTCCAAGCTTCAAAGAGATCCATGGAAGTACTTCCTTCATCAATGAATTCAACATCAAGTCGATGGGATTTCGCAAACGACAGCAGAGCTTTCATGGCTCGCTCTGTCTCACTTACGGCCCACAGACCCCGGCTGGTGGTCGGTATCCGGTCATCCACCAGTCCTTCTTCATCTTCTATCATCTCCTCAAATATTGCAGTCTGGCCTTTGACTCTGAAGACACACGAGAACAAAACAGGAACTACTGTGAGTGGCTAACAAGCACTATGAAAGTCACACTGGCAGAGCCAACAGGGAAGCAAGGTCAGTGACAAAAATTTCATCAACAACTTTCAACGTCACGTCTCTAAGATCACGCCTACAAGTCTTTGGAAAAACCACAGCAACTCTGAAAATGTTTGAGGCACCATAAATTTGACCAGTGTTTCTTGAGCGCACTCTACTATAATGAAAAATGGCTATAAATTCCACACTATAAATTTATTTATAAAAATAAATTCTCACTGTGAGAATTAAAACAATACAAAACACAAACCACCATCATCAATCATACAAAAACAAAACAAAACAAAACACCACCAGATGATCTTTAAGTATACTGTCAATCTCTTTTTTTTGGAGACAATCAGAACTTAGCCCTTTCTCAATTTCCACTTTGTAAATTAGGGATAATCTTGCTAATGCCATGGCTATACGCACTCACTAAGTAGCTTAATCTCCAACACAGGGATGAAGACCTCAAATTTCTGTTGGAGAAAGTGCATCCATAATGAGAGCTAACATTTTATAGGACACTTACCATGTATCATACACTAAACTAAGCAATTATGTGCATTTTCTTATTTACTATTCATAAAGAACTCAATGAGGGCATGTTGTTATCTCCATTTCACGAATGAGGACTCTGAGGCTTAGAGAGGCCATCTGCCTGCCAGTGGGGCAGAGATTTGAGTTCAAACGTGGTGGACTGGAGAGTGTTACTCCCCTCGACAGTCTCTCAATGACACAGAACTACGTGACATGAGCATTTGGGGGGAACTTCCGCACAGGTGAAACTGAGCATGCTGAACGACCAAACGCCGAAGTTGACCGAATTGATTTAGTAAGAGAAAAAATATGAGAAAGGTTACTATGAGGAACACACAGTCTTATAAATTAAAACACCAAGTCTTGTAAAATGTTTCATTTTCTTGATGAGAAATAATCAGAGAACTTACGTCTGAGAAAACAGCTTCGATTCATACTCTGTGAACAACTCATCAGCCTTACAAAAGACACAGCTGGAAAAAGAAGAAATTATCAGAGAAATATTCACAAACATAACCAGCAATTAGGATTTCCTAAGAGAGGCTTAGCATTTTATACTTCACTTTTTCTTTACAAAAATATGCCATTTTAGAAAAAAAGTTACATGGTTTTCAGTATGTGGTCCTTGAGAGTTTCTTTTTTCTAAGTTAGATTAATAACACATGTCTACTTCTGTCTGAATTCAGATGAAAAAAGTTTCTTATATGAGCCACTGTCTCTTCTCTCTGCAGAACTCTCGCAGAGTGGAACAATGCCCTCTCACTGTGATGTCTCCCACTACCTACCAGTTGAGAGGAAGTCTGGCTGGTCGCAGGTGGCAGATTGTTGCAGACTCAATAACATTTCGAGATGGAGGTCCCTCCAGTTTTTTCACAGACTCTCTTACCAGCTTCTGGAATTTACTGAGCTCTTCCATTTGCGTTGTAAGTAAGAACTGAAGACCTCTGCAGTCATGGAACCTGATGCCCATCACCAGCACCACGCACAACGCAAAGAAAAGGACAGTAGGTCAACTTCCTCAAACTCAGAAAATAGCTGCAAATAAAGTGTTAAAGAAACTGCAACATTTTACCTATTCACACTTGAGTGAGTTTACCTTAGGAGTGTACTCAATTGGTTTCTAGTAGTAGACAAGGAATAATAACTTTGGGTTGTCTACTATAAAAGACAACGAAAAGTCTGATAGCTCCCGGGGACTGAAAAACAGGATGCAAAATCTCTGTCTCAGATGTCTTTGAAAGACCAGGAGTGCCACATTCTTTCTTCTTAATGCTGACTAACTACAGATGTCCCTCTTGATATCCTTGTTCTATGTGGAGAAGTGACAGCAGGATGAAAAATAAAGAATATTGGGAAGAAAGAAGAAAAATAGCCAAGAATTATATTCCTTGTTACAAGGAGATTATATATATGTGAGAAATATACATAAACATGTATATATATATTTCTTTTTTTTATTAAGCATTTACTATATGCCAGGAATTTTGTCAAGTAGTTCTCCTGTATAATCTCAATAGATATTACTGTGCTCACATTATGCATAAAGCTTAATGAATTGAAGTAATTTAACTAAAGTTACAAAGTTATTTTGTGGCAGTGTTAGGAGTTAAACTCAAACACAATGCTCTTAATCAATTTTTTTGTTTTGTTTTGCTGAGGAAGATTAGCCCTGAGCTCACATCTGTTGTCAATCTTCCTCTTTTTTAACTTGAGGAAGATTAGCCCTATGCTAACATCTGTGCCAATCTTCCTCCAGTTTGTATGTGGGTTGCTGCTACAGCATGGCCAATGAGTGGTGGGTCTGCACCTGGAATCTGAACTCGTAAACCCAGGCCACCAAAGTCAAGCATGCCGAACTTAACCACTATGCCACGGGGCCAGACCCCCCTTAACCATTTTGATAAACTGTGAATGAAATGAGCTAAGAAAAAAATGTATGAATGTGTGTTATGAGTTTATGAAAGGAAAATGAAAGTCTAGAATAATAAGAAATTAAAAAAGGGAAAATACAAACAGGATTTGTTTGCTTTTTAAGTTGAGCATATTCCTCTCCTTCCTAAAATGCCACACGCCTTTCTCTCCAAAGTGTTCCAGAGCCCACGCTCCTTCCTGAAGGCTTCCCCAATGCTTCACAACACCCATCTCTGTTTCTTTCTGTACATGGAGTTTATTAAAAATATCATTCGAGTCCTTTGTGTTCAGTTTTTGCACACATTCCTATTTCTCAAATCACTCATGGGTCTCGTCTTCTCATTGGGCTAACTTTCAGAAGCTAAGAATTAGATCAGGTCCTTTTTGAGAACCTATGTAACAGACACAGAGTAGCTACTCAGTAACTTCTAAAGCAATCTGCACAGATGCTTGCACAAAATTAGGGTAGGTATCAAATATTACCCAGGAAAACAAAAAGTTTTTTACTTCTAACTTATTAGAAATTTAAATTGCTCTTCAAAAGTTAAGTTGTGAACCACAGGGAAGAAGTGGCTTTGGGAAAATTTTCTCCACTAACTCAAGTCTGAGTCACGTGACGAGGGGCTGAAAAATATTGTCACAGACAAGCATCTAACAAGTCTTAGCAATGGTCTCTCTTGCAGGTCGTATAAATGAAAGGGAAGAAAACATACTAACAGAAGGTAATTCTTAAACATCATACTAAATGGTAGCACCACTTTAAGTAAGCACTGTACAAATATTAATCCATTAACCCTCACAAGGCTGTGTGGTTTTATAGATGAAGAAACTAAGGCAGAGAGCTTATCTAACTGTCCCATGGTCCAGAGCTGGCGAGTGGTGGAGCTGGGACACAGCGTAGGCGGTCTGACTGCAGAACCTGCCCGTGCTCTTAACCACTGAGCTACACAGCCTTTCCCAAGAATCAATAACAAGCCCATGCGAGCAATTTGCCTTTAGAAATGGCAATCTCATTAAAAACATGGCAGCACTGTGTCCAAATGATCTCTGAATATATATGTAATACAAAAAAACATTAACTCACCTATAGTTAAGTTACACATTTTAAAATGCGTTTTGTTACCTTCTATTTATTCCTGATGTTTTTAAAAGAACACGTGTGTAATGAATGGACGTTTTACATTTCCTATTGGTCGTTTTACAGCCCTGGGACCTCAAAACATTTAATAAGGGATATGTCCTAATATGGGGATGTACAACTTTTAAGTAGTTTGTGCATGACTTAAGAAAAACAAGCTCAAGATATTGTAAATATTTTATCAACTGATTCCACGAGATGACACAACACATTAGGATACCCCTTCAAACTGGATAAAATGAATCACGACTTAAATGACAACTTCTTCTGGAACGGTGACTCCTGGGCTTACCAGGGACAAAGGAAGTGCACTCAAGAGCAGAATATACCGCATACATATCAGAAATGAGAAGCTCATCAGGTATTATATGGTGAAAAAGATGATGATTGTAATAAGCTACCTCCAAGATAACAATGACACATGGAAATTTAGCATATCTCTTTAGGGTCTTCACAGACATTTAGAAAAGTTTTTAGAAGGGTAAATGAAAATATTCTGCAACATTTCAAAAATATTCTTATGCTGAATATTCACTGAAAACTAACACTAATCCAAGGCTGACTGTAGAGTGAGATATGATCTGAGAAGCAATAAAAGATCCTCTTTCTGTTCCCCTTCCTAGAACCAACAGTTCTGCCACAACATCTAAAATTCCCATACTAGACAGACATTCCTTTGGGTTAAATCACCGAGGACACTTTTGATAAAGAGTAAACTTGTTCTTTGGGACGAATTATTCACCATTTATACAAAAAGAGTAATAATCCAACTTACCTATGAAGACACTGAAGAACGGGTGGTGTTGAAGAGAAGAAAGATGGGGAAGAGAGAGCAGGTAACTCTACAGTATAACACCGGGCCACCAGGGCACTATGCTCAGCTCTTAGGGAACATCCCACAGGAAGTATGAATGCCTTACCCCAAGGACGAACTTCTCCAAAACAAAGTCTACCTCAAAACTGTGCTTACAAAAATCAACTTAAAATGGATTAAAGACTTGAATGTAAGACCTGACACCATGAAACAGCTAGAAGAAAACATAGGCAGTACACTCTTTGACATTGGTCTGAGCAGCATATTTTCAAATACCATGTCTGACCAGGCAAGGGAAACAAAAGAAAAAATGAACAAATGGGACTACATCAAACTAAAAAGCTTCTGCACAGCAAAGGAAACCAACAACAAAACGAAAAGACAACCTAACAATTGGGAGAAGATATTTACAAACCATATATCAGATAAGGGGTTAATATCCAAAATATACAAAGAACTCATACATCTCAACAACAAAAAAATCAACAACCCAATTAAAAAATGGGCAAAAGATCTGAACAGAGATTTCTCCAAAAAAGATATACAGATGGCCAACAGGCATATGAAAAGACGCTCAACATCATTAGCTATCAGGGAAATGCAAATCAAAACTACAATGAGGTATCACCTCACTCCGGTCAGAATGGCTATAATTAACAAGACAGGAAACAACAAATGTTGGAGAGGATGTGGAGAGAAGGGAACCCTCGTACACTGCTGGTGGGAGTGCAAACTGGTGCAACCACTATGGAAAGCAGTATGGAGTATCCTCAGAAAATTAAGAACAGATCTACCATACGATCCAGCTATCCCATTGCTGGGTATTTATGCAAAGAACTTGAAAACACAAAGGCATAAAGATACATGCACCCCTATGTTTATTGCAGCATTATACACAATAGCCAGGACAACCTAGATGCCCGTCAAGGGACGAATGGATAAAGAAGATGTGGTATATATACACAATGGACTACTATTTAGCCATAAGAAGTGATGAAATCCGGCCATTTGTGACAACATGGATGAACCTTGAGGGTATTATGTGAAGTGAAATAAGTTACAGGGAGAAAGTCAAAAACCGTATGATCTGACTCATAAGTAGAAGATAAAAACAATGACAAACAAACACATAACAATGGAGATTGGATTGGTGGTTACCATGGGGGAGGGGGAAGGGGGGAAGGCAAAAGGGGTGATTAGGCTCACGTGTGAGGGGATGGACTATAATTAGATTAGTTTTTGGGTGGTGAACATGATGTAATCTACACAGAATTCAAAATATATTACGATGTACATCTGAAAGCTATATAATGTTATAATCCAATGTTACTGCAATAAAATAAAAAAATAAACTAAAAGCCCCCCTGAGGAAAAAAAAACAAACAAAAAACTGTGCTTAAAGTTGGCTTTAAGCAACTTAGTCCAACAAAAGTAAAAGAAAATACTTAAAGCAGACAAAAAACCAACAATAAAAAGAGAACATTTAAAAATGACTAAGACATAGAAAAACAGATTTTTCTTTTAGATTTATACTTAATGTTTTGGTTTGAAATGTACTCTTAACAATATGTAAAATCCAGATGGTCATAACCACAACGAGTTCTTATATTTAATTGCACCTCTTAATGCCAAACGACCTAAATATTTGGGGTGACTACTCATATAATTATTCTATTTTGTAGAATTTTCTTACTTTTCTGACATAGAAAGCTTGCCCGTTTGGTGCTTGTAGTTGCTGGTTATTTCATTTCGCACTCGTTGAACCAGTTCCTCATCAATAGCAAATTCTATTGCTCTGTGGATCACATTCAGCCACCAAGGAGAATTAGAATGTATCTGTAAAAAACACAACCGCTGATGAATTAATTTTTTTCAGTACTCACTATGTCTCTATCACTGGGAAAGATGCTGTGAAAACTTCAAAGGAAGTAATAAATGCAACTCTCAAGGGAATTAGAATAGTGAGGAGACAAATATACATACTCTACATACATGAGTGAGTAACTTTTGCATGTATAATTAAAGAGAACACCTGTTTTCTGACTACTCTGGATGAATCTGAATTTACTGTATACACTTGTATAACAAAGCTCTTTTAAGTACTTTACCAAAATGAAAATTCAGTACTCACTCTATATATTTGAAAAGATAATAGTTTTCTTTCTCAGAATAAAGACAGACCTCATACTAATGTTCAACTGACTGAACTAGATTCTACTCAATGAATAACCTATGATAACTAACAAAATTATATGCCTGAATATTAAGTAATTAATGGATTAGGAAGAATAAAATGTGGAGTAACTCACTAAAATGAAAAAGCAAAAGACAGCATACTGTGTAGCCTCCTCTTTAGCTTTTGCTATTGATTTCATAAAAGAGAAATTTTAGAAATGACAAACGGCATGCATTCCAGAAGAAAAATACCTGTGTTCTAACGTTTTGACATCTTAAGAGCAAAGATTTTGGAAATATGTACATCTAAGATCAAACGGAGGTTATGGAAGTCTTTACTTTCTTCAAAGGACAATTTGTTATATAACCAAAGTAAGGAAACCCATTATAGCTTACAAGAGATGAAAGAGAATAACCTCAAAATAGGTGATTTGTCTGTGCATCTGTTCATTCAATCAATACCACTGCTAATGGCAAATAAATTTTTCTTGTGGGCCTGGTATTGTACCAGGTGCTAAGAATTCCAAGATGAATAAGAAAGTTCAATTTTCTCCCCAAACTAAAATGTTACGTGGAAACAAACACAAGAAAAGTCATTTTGGGGCCATACCTTTCTTTGGAGCTCACGTATGGTCTGCTGTACAGGTAGCAAAGCCTGCTGGGCTTCAGCAACTTCCGTATTACACTTGCTCATATAATGCTCTCGCAGTTGCTTGGCCTGTGTTGAAACAGGAAACAAGTATAAACCTTCACTCCAGGTCTAGAAAATAATTTAGTATGCTTCAAGAAAGTGATTATTTTATAAATTTAAAGTTACTTAATTCGATGTAAGCATAAAACTCTACAAGTACACTGTAGAGAATATAAAAGCCATGCAAGAAATTCCTAAGACATACATTGAAGAGAATATAGTTGCCTGTAAGTCACAAAATTTAAGAAATCCCAAGGGTTTCCTCTCCAAATTTCTATCATTTTTAAATTTAAAAAAAAGGGAGAGGGAAGAATACTAATATTTTAAATTATGAGGCAAAGCAAGGATATCTTTTAGAATTTCTCGTTTATTACGATTTCTTGGAATTACTTTAGTTTAGAAATAATACTTGAGAATTTACAGTAACACCAACATTATGGACTAAACTGTGTTCCCCCAAAACCCATGTGGTAAAGCCCTAACCCCCAATGTGACCATATTTGGAGACAGAGCTTTAAGGAGGTACAGTCACGCTGCATAAGATTTTGGCCAATGACAGACTGCATATACGACAGAGGTCCCATAAGATTAGTACCATAGAGCCCAGGTGTGTAGTGGGCTGTACCATCTAGGTTTGTGTAAGTGCACTCCATGATGTTTGCACAACGACCAAATAGCCTAAGGATGCATTTCTTAGAACATATCCCTGTCATTAAGCAACACATGACTGTAATTAAATGAGTAAATCCAGTTAAATGAGATCATAAGGGCAGAGCCCTAATCCAGTATGACTGGTGTCCTTAAAGGAAAAGAGAGACACCAGGAATTCAAGTGCATAGAGAAAACGCCATGTGAAGACAGAGAGAGAAGGCAGCCATCTACAAGCCAAAGAGAGGAGAAACCAAACCTGCCCACACCCTGATCTTGGACTTCCAGCCTCCAGAACTGTGAGAAATAAACGTCTGTCGTTTAAGCCACCCAGTCTGTGGAATTTGCTATGGCAGCCCTAGCAGATTAGTACAAGGATTTAAAAATTCTTCCCCTTTCAATTTTTCAAGACAAGAAGGATCGCATTTGCAAGCAACAGAAATACTGAAAAATTTTATTCTTATAAATTCCCATTAGGGAGCTTATGAAAATTCTTCACTTTCTTCCATTTAACTGAAATACTTAACTGGCTCTTGAAACTATTTTATGAATGAAGAGAGGGGATCCGAGGCTGTATGGCTTAGTGGAAGAAAACGTGGAAAGACTACTGAACTGGAAATCCTAACGCTTCCACTTAGCAGCGGGTTGAGTCGTATGAAATTGCCAATACTAGACCACTTTGACCTACAAAAATGGCACTGTCACGATGTTCAACGGAACAGCTACAACTCTTTAGACCAGCCAGTCCACTTCTCTGGGATTCCACTACTTCATTTGCAAAAGGAGGGGTTGAAATAGATGATTTCTCAGATCTTGTCCAGCTTTGAAATACTGTGGCTTCATATTCTATGAGACCTGGGAAAAAGTGCTACTGAGGCCTCCTCAGAAATACATCTATATAGTACGAACCCTCCTCTCTACGATGCATTTTTCCTTTTCCTGTCACAACCTTCCAATTAATTTCTATTAAAATTCCTTGGCTATAATTGTTTGGTTATTAGAGCTGCCTACTAACAGATCGGACTGTCTCCTAGAGAGTTCCTATCACTGAAGGTATTTAAACAAAGAGTAACTAATTATCCAAGGATGAGACGCCTACCCTGGGAATAAAATTTCACTCAAAAGTTTCCAACACTTAGACTGTCATCTAACATCAAGAAAGGGCTGGACATATGTATGCAATCTCATTTATTTTAAAGATTGGCACCTGAGCTAACAACTGTTGCCAATTTTCTTTTTTGCTTTTTTTTTTCTGCTTTTTCTCCCCAAATATCCCCAGTACATAGTTGTATATTTTAGTTGTGGCTCCTTCTAGTTGTGGCATGTGGGACGCCGCCTCAACATGGCCTGATGATCGGTGCCACATCTGCGCCCAGGATCTGAACCAGTGAAACCCTGGGCTGAGGAAGCAGAGCACGCGAACTTAACCACTCGGCCACAGGGCTGGGCCCTACAATCTCATTTTTTATCTTGTTGATTCAAACAAAGGCTCCATTTGTAGGTTCAACACATGTCAAACACAACTACTACTTTTGCTATCTCTCTTTGATCTTTAAAAAGGCAAAAATCCATGGGGGAATTAGCATAATAAACATTAACAATTTATAATGAAATATTTAAATATCACTCTTTCCTTCCAATGAGAGTCAATACTCATTGCAGAGGGAACTTCTTTGGGAGGACATAAGAAACACCACTGAAAATTTGAGTTTATTTACTGCCTTAAATAATACACAGAAAGATGGAGAAAGTACAAAACTTTTTATTTTTACTAAACTACACCCTTTGCAGATCTGTCTCATGAGATCAGCAAGGTCTCCTTTTTTCATTTGTTGCTTATTTACATTCTGTGCTGTCGGCTACCAACAGCCATATCTACAACAAGCAGTTACCATATAACACAAGCAGATCACCAGAGAATCAAAATAATACGGAGCATTGCCATTCTCTGCCACCCAAAATCACCAAAGTCTGGAAGGTCAAAGCAGGAGGAAAACACGGTTATCTTTAAATGTTGTAGGCCCTAGGAAACATCAATTCGATGGAGCATGAAGTCTGAAAAAAATATTCTTTTACAGACAGAATGAAAAAATAATAATTACCTCTTCCTCAAGTCTGCCATCTCGCAAGGTAGGAGGTATCCCTGGGTGCTTGGCTACCAACAACTCCATCAAGTTATGGGTAGCATGAAGTCTCTACAAACACACAGAAGGCAATAATTATGACAGCCAATGCAGGGGACACTAAAGGGAGAAACTACTATTAATCTGCCATACACAGCACTAACACTACATTTAAGATCAGATCACTGAATACTTTTCCTCTAAACCAATCTGAGTACCAACTTTCTCAGAGAAAACCAAAGTCAGTTTTAGAGTAAAGGTCTTAATTCATGACATAAATTTTCTTCACTTAAAAATATACAGTCTCATGAAATATGTCTATTTTGCAGAACATATGATATAGGTATACTTCTAATATGCATGCATTTGTCTAGATGAGGAACTCTAAGTATGCTAGGTAAGTGCAGTACAGTAGAAAGGTTGACTGCACAGCCTTGAGTCCTCTTCTCCTGGGAAATGAGTCCGGATGAGCCGAGCAACTACCTTATGATAAAAATAAGGATGAGGAAATACGTAAGAAATCAGGGCTATGACCTGAATCTGTTGAACTTAGGGCTGAAAAGGGGAGGAGCTAGAGGTGAAGATGATGTAGGAAGAAAGACAAAACTCCATCTTCTATCTCTGCATTCAACGTAAGGGAGGCTTCTCACTGTGATACTGAGTCTGTGGCTGGTTAGAGGCTCCCTCTGGAGTCAAGGGCTATGAGAAGACATAAACTGAAAGTATTTTCTATCTAACTTGAGTCTTTCCTTGGGAAGATAGTTAGGGCTAAAGGCTGATCAGGAGAGTCCTGGTAAGATCTGATTTGCTGCCAGTGACTTGAGAGCATAAAGGTTTACTCTGTTTGGCGACTGTACGGATCTTTGTGGAGTCAACCTTTGAAGAGCTACCTCAACTGTCTTAGGTCTCTCCAACACGGCTTCATAGATAATATAATCAGCAAGACTACCAGATTCAACAGCAACAAGAGAAAGAAGTATGAATACAACTGGAGAAACAACGCAGCAGAACCGTGTTCCTCTGCTCGATGTGCACTCTTGGGCAAGAGAACTTCTGCCTCTTTATGCACAAGAGGGAGGAATACACTGTGAGGAATACTTGCCTCCCTCCACCCCCTCACACACTTCATCCAGAGGGAAGAGAGCGGCTCATCTGACTGGACAAGGCAAGACGTTCAGGAGGCTATGCTTGACCAGTAGGTGTGACTCCAAAGCCAGAACCAGGCTGACTGCTTACTCCTCACTCTTGAGCTCAGGCATAGTGGACCTATCTGTCTTCTTGCCAACACCTCTATTTGTGTTTGCTTTATTCAGGGGCATGGCATCTTTGCGCTTCCTGCTTCTCCCACAAGGTAAGCACACTTGCCTAAGGTCCAGGGCCCGCCTTCTGTAATCCTTACCCATGCAGAATATAAGTAGACTCGTGTTTAATTTTCTCTCCTCTCCTCTTTCGCAGACACATCTCCTCACACTCGATGAAGCACACGTGAACTCGGAGGTCCCAAGGTCTAGATTCTCAATGGTAAAAAAGCCTCCCCTGGGACTCAGGCCTAACCTCACCAAGATCAATAAAAGTGGTCCTTATTTGCCACTTAGCAAGAAAGCCTTATCTAAATGATCCACTGGACAGAGCCAAGGAGGGGAAGATATTTCACACTTAGGTAAGCGTTATAATTCAAACATCCAAATCTCCCTAAAAGACCTCCAGAAGTTCAACAGAAGATCACTGGATAAGTTTTATTACTATTCCATTGCTGAGTTTGACGCATTTTCTTTTCTTTTTGGTGAATATCATTGAATAAATATGTTGATATGCAAAAGTGATAAAACTGACCTCAATCTTCAAAGTACAAATACCTTGAGCCATTTTTCCAGTGTAGGTGAGACATATCTAGCCCGTCTCGTGGCCAATACTGGCCTGAGCAGATGGAACAGCAGTGATTCTCAAACTCTTGTGTACACACAGATCACCTTGGGTGCTTTTTAACAGAACTGAATCCCAAGCTTTATCCTCAGAGATTACGACTCAGTCCATTTGTTATCCTTTATCCTCTTAAATATTCAGAAAAGTTATTTTGTAAAAAACAAATAGAACATATACCTGAAAGTGTTTACTTTTTACTCACTTGCAGTGAATCGGTTTTGAGTTTTCCCTTATGTTCCTCAGATGAACGCAGCACTTCTCTGTACAGTTCTGCGGCCAAGGCATACTCACCTGAGGAATTAAAATGTATTTAAAGCCTAAGAAACTCATGTGTTTAGCTCCCCATGTCCTCTAGTAATCTATTACCTAAAAACATCTATCTTAAAAACGTCACAATGATTACAACTCACTATTTTTTTTAAGAAAAGGAATTTAACTCAGTATTAATAAGACTGCTCTAGTAAAAAAGCTGATAGCTCCTTTTGTTTCCCTAATTCCACAGAATAGAACACCAAACAAATAAATTTATAATGTTTAAAAATTATAATGAAAAATTCTGGATTAATTTTTAATTTAGATAAATGATTTCCTCTTACTGAAGTTAAAGGGCACCAACTAGGAATCATTATGATATTTGAAATTAAGGACAAATTTGGGGTAATTATAGATATTTATAAACAAATATGCAAAACATTATGACCAACCTACACATAATTCTCAGAAAAATAATTTACTCTTCTTGACAGGTTCTATTCTTCTTGGTATTAGGCCAACTTGATTTACAATTAAAAACTGCATTTCAAAAACTTAGAGACTCTAGGGGTCGGCCTGGTGGCATAGTGGTTAACTTCACACACACTGCTTCAGTGGCTGGGGGTTCACAGGTTTGGATCCTGGGTGCAGACCTACACACCGCTCATCAAGCCATGCTGTAGCGGCGTCCCACATAAAATAGAGGAGGACTGGCACAGATGTTGGCTCAGCGAGAGTCTTCCTCACCTCCCCCCCCCAAAAAAAACTTAGGGATTCTTCTTTCTATTTCTGGTCACACGAATCACAATTAGTCTGAGATTTATGCTGTTTTTTATTGTTCACAATTAATAGTTCATTCAAATAAAATAGTTCAAAAAGTATCAACTGAAACACAGGTTGGCAAACTATGGTCCATGGATCATATCTGACCCTCTGCATTCTGTAGGGTCTAGAAGCTAAGAATAGCTGTTAGATTTTTTTTTTTTTTGAGGAAGATCAGACATTAGCTAATATCTGCTGCTGAGGAAGATTGGCCCTGAGCTAACATCTGCCAATCGTCCTCTTTTTTGCTGAGGAAGACTGACCCTGAGCTAACATCCATGCCCATATTTCTCTACTTTATATGTGGGATGCCTTCCACAGCAGGGCTTCCTAAGTGGTGCGTAGGTCCATGCCTGGGATCTGAAGCGGTGAACCCCAGGCCGCTGAAGCAGAACGTGCAAACCTAACCGCTTGCACCACCGGGCCAGCCCCTAGATTTTTAATAGCTGAAAAAAAATTCAAAAGAATAATAATAATCTGTGACATGTGAAAATTATACAAGATTAAATTTCAGGGTCCATGAATAAGTTTTACTGAAACTCAGCTACGTTCCTTTGTTTATGTACTGTCTGTGGCTGCTCTGGCATTAGAATAAGAGCCGAGCAGTTGCAACGGATCTTATGGCTTTCAAAGACTAAAATATTAATTATCTTGTTCTTTTGGAAAAAGTCTGATGACACTGCAATAAAAGGAGAGGTGAAACATTTTTAATAAGGGAAGCTATCTTATTTGCCACCTGGGGAAAAACTCAAAACTGGTAATTTATAAATACAACTAACATAAAAATCTAACAGTGGCAAAATCATGAAATACAAAAAAAGAAATGGTACAGAGATGTTCTAGTTTCAGTTTACTAAGAAAGCTTTTGTCCTGATCCTCACACACTTGGTTTTCTTTTTAAATTTCATACTGGTTTTATTAATATCATGGATTTAGGACTTTGTTCATAGCCATATGAGTTTTCTATATATACTTTTGTAAATTTTGTTATTGGTTCTCTCTCTTCCTTTTGTTAAAGCCAATTACATATATTTTATTGTGGTAAAATATACATAAAATTTACCATTTCAATCGTTTTTATGTGTAGTTCAGTGGCATTAACATTCACATTCTTGTGCAAATACTTGCTTTTATACCACTGCTTTATATATAGCTTCTAAAGCACACATTTTCACATACTTTATAGTTAGCCAAATTCTATTCACATTGATAAGGGAGAAGACTATTTTCATGAGAATAAAGTTACATGATAATGTAGGAGTAACACAATTATCTTCACACAATGAGCTCTTTTATTAGTTTTGAAGATTCTTGTAAAGCTTTTCAAAAGACATGGATTCTATTATTTATTTCTAGTATTTATACTATCATTTATAGAGAATAATTCATTTAACAATTCTCCCTTCATAATTCCTTTACCTTTTGAAGGAAGTCCAATGACTAGACTATAATATAAGCAGTTGAATCTGAACTATTCATTATAATATGTTTTTTTATGCTCATTAAAAAAAGACATGCTTGGGGCGAGCCCCATGGCTGAGTGGTTAAGTTCACGCTCTCTGCTTCGGCAGCCTGGGGTTCACAGGTTTGCATCCCACGCGCAGACCTACAAACTGCTCACCAAGCCACACTAAGGCAGCGTCCCACATAGAGGAAGTAGAATGACCTACAACTAGGACATACCACCATGTATGGGCTTTGGGGAGGAAAAAAAAGAGGAAGATGGGCAACAGATGTTAGCTCAGGGCCAATCTTCCTCACCACAAAGCATACTTGAAAAAAAACAAACAAAAAAAGACACGCTTTCTGAGAAAGACAAAAATAGGCATATTGAATAAAGTTATGCAAGTTTCAGCCAAATTTGGAAATACTCATTCTTTGCCACTTGAGGGCACTAACATCTCCAAATAAACAAATCATACTGGATTTGATACTGCCAGGCAAATCTTCACCAAACAATATGTACCAAAAACATTGTACAAAATTGGAATAATACCACGTTTTAACACCATAATCAGTGAGGACCTTAGAGTGTATATTGTCTATCATATATATACATTTGCACATAATATAAGCAAATTCTTCTAGAGTTTAAAATTAATCTTAGATTTCTTTCAGAAGTTAGATCTTCACTGCCTGATCTCACTTTGGGAGAGTTTGAACTATGTAAGTTAAATATGCAATGTTACTTTAAAAATTGTTTATTGTTTAACATACCACTATGAAATTAAGCAATGGAAACTAAAAGCAGTAAATCCGTCACAATTAAGTTTATAATTACAGTTAAACTAAGAATGGACATATCCCTTATTAGGACTTGCTGACAAGGATTTCTTTTAACAAACAGCAGTAGTTTCCAAGCACAGAAAGACAAAGAACTACAGTGGGAATGCTGTGACAGACATGCCAAACACGGGGTTTTGCCACGCAGAAGCCACCTACACACTGAGCCTGCTACAGCGCTCCGGTGTTTGGAAATGACCAGATGAATAACCTTTTCTCCCCAATCCCCACATCATGCATAACTTCACAGCAGGGAAAAGGGGTCAAGAAATCCAAAAAGGAGAGTAGAAAACAGGGCAAGTGAAGAAATTCCTTCACTGTCTAAGCTTCTGAGTGATAACAACATAGAATAAATGAGGGATGCATGTTTAGAAGATGGAAAATCTGAAATTTGTTTTTATTAATGTGACAATCTACAAGTAATATAGTACTCTATTTTAGAAATTTTTTTTCTTTTGAGGAAGATTAGCCCTGACCTAACATGTGCTGCCAATCCTCCTCTTTTTGCTGAGGAAGATTTGCCCTCAGCTAACATCTGTGCTCCATTTTCTACGCAGGATGCTGCCATAGAATGGCTTGCTAAGTGGTGCGTAGGCCCACACCCAGGATCTGAACCAGCAAACCCGGGCTGCTGAAGCAGAGCGTGCCAACTTAACTGCTACGCCACTGCGCCAGCCCCTATTTTAGGAATTTTTGATGGAGGGTTTCAACTTACTAAAGACAGCATAATATTGAGGTTTATAAATGTCTATTTGATAAAGAAGCATAGTATAATAAAAAAAGATTGATTTGAAATTAAAAGGCCCAATGCAAATTCTGTCACTTATTAGCTATAATCTTGAGAAAACAACTAAGCCTTCTCAGCTCTAGTTTTCTTATGTATAATGAGGATGATAATACCTCAATCATTGGGTAATTATGAGGATAAAACAATATATACGTGAAAGTGTTATGTATAATATAAAACGCTTGTAGAAAAATGATCATTTCTCAGATACGATGCTAGATTTTACTGACCTGAAAATATTTTAATTAGTATATTCATTATTCAAGTATTTTAAAGACCAAGCACACATTCTTTCTTATCTGTATTAGCCAAGTATTCTGTAGATTTTAATCACAATTATTCCACTCAATTAATTTGGGACTGTGAGAAACTGGTATCAGATATGACACATAATTTCCTACTTTTTGCCTCATTATTTCTAAGTTGAAATAAAGGAAAGTGTAATTTTAAAAAAATTTTCTATTGAAAAGTTGCCTTACTTAGTCTTTCACTGTGGATTGTAAAGCACAGATCATTTCAGATTGTAGATTGATGCCTGGAATACTAGTGTCACAGGCGCACTTAGCAACTGAGATTAAGAATTATTAGAGAATCCAAACTTGCAAACACTGCTAGCTAAATTGCAGAATTCCTAGGGAATGCCCCAGGGGGGAGATTTGCTCACAAAGTTGCACGTGCCATATTTGAACAATTTATCAGGAATATTATGTAATAATATGCCCTTTCTCCTCTTATTGGGTACTGATAATAAAATTTGTGTTGGCTGCAGGTTGAAAAGTGGTAAGACTCTAAGGTCACTTCATATTACCATAATCAATAACATCCTTCCTCATCTATATGTTTCTATAGGGTTTTTTCAATGTGCATACACATTCACATTAAGAGCAATACTTCAAGGGAGGCTAAGCATGCAGTATTATCTGCATTTTATTGATAAAGAAACTGAGATTCAGAAATGCTGAAAAATGCACTCAAGTTCACAGGGCTACAACGACAGCAAGTAAGAAGCCGCATCTTTTCCAGTTCTTGTCTAGAGTGACTTCTACGTGGCCTCTGTGAGTCAAACTCTATCCACTTATCCAGGACAGGAAGACACTTTCTAGTTCTGGTTCTGTTATGCTGAAGAGCTAATAACTAAAGACAGGCCACTCAGTTCCAAGAGGCTTAGAACACCTCCTCATATTCTACAAAAGCACACATTTTCCTGGGCAACTGATTTCTTTTAGGTCTTAGGTAAATGAGAATAATGCTAAATTCTCTCCATGATCGTGTACCCAAGTAGACTAATGGATCAGTAATCTTTGTGGGAAGGTGAAAGGAAGTGGAATTTATCATGAAATGCCTTTCCAGCTGTAACACTGTAACGATGAGCTCATTCCACAGATTTTGTGAGGAAAGTAGAAATAGAGCAGCCCTTGTATACCCTAGGTTATCAAAGTGCAGGAAAATGTACATTATTTCACCATTAAGAAATACATAATGATTTCAAGGACTATATTCTACTTAGTTTTGGAGAGCTAAGATCAAATTATCTAAACCAAAGCTATTAGACAAGGTTTTAAAGTAGCTTTATAAAAAGGTACATTTACATCAGTAATTTCCTCATTACTATAAGAAAGCACCTAAGAGTTTCTATGGTATAAAAACTACAAAACTCTTATTATATTACAAATGCAATAAGAGATTGAAACAGTTATTGAAAAGAGTACTAATGATTCATTCAAGTTGCAAAAAAGTAACACGAGTTCAGATAGCCAGGAAAGTTATCAGGAAGAAAATCTAGAATAAGTTTCTGCAAAGAATGAACGATTCTAACACAAAGGTAGAGGCAGTGAGTTAATTCCAAGTTACAAAAGTAAATTGAGTCATAGAAATGAAGCTAATGAGCAAATGAAATAATAGAAAGCTGGCTGTACAATTTTATATTCTCATCATCAGTGCATGAATGAGAATTCCTATTGTTTCCACATCCTTGCCAACATCTGATCTGTTTATTCTGAGCTATTCTAACAGGGCATAGTAGCATCCTTATGGTTTGAATTTGCATAAACCTAATGACTAATGATGTTGAATATCTATCTTTTCATGTGCTTTTTGCTATCTCTATATATTCACCGAAGTCTCTGTTCAAATATTTTGCCTATTCTCATTGGGTTGTTTTCTTATTGGTTTTTAATAGCTCTTTTTATATTCTAGATACAAGTCCTTTCTCAGATATGTGATTTGCAAATATTTTCTCTATTCCATGCTTTATCTTTTTCTTTTTCTCGTGCTTTTTGCAGGGAAAGATTTGCCCTAAGCTAACATCTGTTGCCAAACTTCCTGCTTTTTTCCTTCCTCAAAGCTCCAGTACATAGTTGTGGATAGCTCTGAGTTCTTCTGGTTCTTCTATGTGAGCCGCTGCCACAGCAGGGCTGCTGACAGATGAGTGGTGTGGTTCTGTGCCCGGAATTAAACCTGGGCTGCCAAAGCAGAGTGCATCAAACTTTAACTGTTAGGTCATCAGGGCTGGCTCTATCTTTTTATTTTCTTAAGAGTGGCTTTTGAACAGCAGAGGTTAATAATTTAGCTGGAATCAAATTTATCACTTTTTCTTTTATGGGTTGTACTTGTGGTGTCATATCTAAGAAGTCTTTACCTAATCCAAAATCCCAAATATTTATCTTCTGTTTTCTTCTAGAAATTTCATCGTTTTAATTTCAGTTTAATATTCTCTTTATCTTGAGATTTTTATGTAGTACAAGGTTGAAATTTACTTTTTGAACTTGGATAACTAATTATTCCAGCACCATTTACTGAAAACATTAACCTCTCCACTGAAATGCCTTTACATCTTTGTTAAACAATAAACTGATCATGGGGCTGGCCCCGTGGCCGAGTGGTTAAGTTTGAACGCTCCGCTGCAGGTGGCCCAGTGTTTCATTAGTTCGAATCCTGGGCGCGGACATGGCACTGCTCATCAGACCACGCTGAGGCAGCATCCCATATGCCACAACTAGAAGAACCCACAACGAAGAATACACAACTATGTACCGGGGGGCTTTGGGGAGAAAAAGGAAAAAATAAAATCTTAAAATAAATAAATAAATAAATAAACTGATCATAAATAAGTGGGACTATTTCTGGACTCCAGTTTGTCCCACCGGTCTTCTTGCCTATCTTTACGGCTATGTCTCACACTGTCTTAATTACTGTAGCTTTAAAGTAAGTCTTGATTCAGGTAGTATAAATCTTTCAACTGTTTTGTTCTTTTCCAAAGTTGTTTTGGCTGTTCTAGGTGAATTTTAGAATCAGCTTGTCAACTTCCAGGAAACAGCTGCAGAAATTTTGACTGGGAGATTTTGACTGCATTGACTCTATTTATCAATTTGGGATGAATCAGCACCTTAATTACACTAAGTCTTCTGATCCATGAACATGAAACAATTAGGTATTCTTTAATTTCTTTCAACAATGTAATTTTCAATGCTTTTGTGATTTTTGTATAGGTATTATACATCTCTTTTTCAAGTTGATGCCTGTTATTCATATTTTTTGATACTACTGTGAATGATATTCTTGCTAGAATTTCTAATTGTTCATTCCTAACATACAGAAATTAACTAGATTTTTATATATTTACCTTGTATCATGCAACCTTGCAAAACTCACTTATTAGTTCTAGTAGTTTTCCTACATAGACAATCATATTGCAGCTAATAAAGATAGTTTTATTTTTTTTCCCATTCAATCTGATAACTCTTATTTTTTTAGCTGTCTTACAGCACTGGAGAGAACTCTGGTACAATGTTGAATAGAGGTGGTAACAGAAGATTCTTGACTTGTTCATGATCTTAGAGGGAAAACATTCAGTTTTCAACTATTAAGTGTAACATTAGCTGTAGGTTTTTTATAGACACCTTTTATAGAGTGAGAAAATTCTTTTTGATACCTAGATTGCTGAAAGTGTTTATCAGGAATGAATGTTGGATTCTGCCAAACACTTTTCCTACATTTATTGAGTAGATCACAAAGTTTTCCTTTTTAGTTGTTAGTTTGGTGAATCATATTAATTGATTTTTGAATATGAAGCCAATCTTGCAATCCCCAGATAAACTTCACTCAGTCATAAGGTATTATCCCTTTTATATGTTGTTGGATTAATTTTGTTTAACATTTTTAAAGAATTTTGCATTTATGTTCTTGAGTGTTACTGGTCTGTAGTTTTGTTTTCTTGAAATGTCTCTGGTTTTGGAATCAGGATAATGTTGCCATAATATAAGTTGGGAAGTATTCCTTCCTTTCCTGTTTTCTGGATGTTTATAGAGATTTAATATTATTTCTTCCTTAAATGTGTGGTAGAATCCACCAATGAAGTCATCTGGGCCTAGAATTTTCTTTGGGGTAAGCTTTTTAATTATAAAATTAACTTCTTGACTAGACAGAGGGCTATGCAGGTTATCTATTTCCTCCTGAGTCAGTTTTGGTGGTTTGACTTCCTGAGTGAGTTTTAGTAGCTTCTGTCTTCCAAAGCATTTGTCCATTTATCTAAGTTGTCAAATTTTTGGCATAAAGTTGCTCATAATATTCCTTTATGATACTTTTAAACATCTGTAGAATCTGTAGTGATGTCACCTCTCTTATTCTTGATTCCTGATAACGGTAATCTGTGTCTTCTTTTTTTCTGAACAGTTTGACTGGAGGTTTATAAATTTTTATTGATCTTCTCCAGGAATATCAGCTGTTCATTTCATTGTTTTTCTCCTCTGTTTTTCTGTTTTCCTTTTAATTGACTCCTGTACTGATCTTTACTATTTCCTGTCTTTTGCTGACTTGGTATTTTTTTGCTCTTCTTTTGACCCGAATCCATTTAAATTTAGTGACTGGTTTTACAGGTTAGAATATGCCGTCTTGGTAAACATTCCATGTGCATTTGAAAAGAACGTGTATTCTTCATTGGTTGGCTAAAATGTTCTTTAACTATTGATCATGTCACTTAGTTGACAGTGTTGAGTTTTCTACATCCTTACTTATTTTCTGCTTTCCTGTTCTATCAATAACTGAGAGGGGGATATTGAAATTCTAACGACAATTACGGATTTGCCTATTTCTCATTGCAGTTCTGTCACTTTTTGTTTTATTTATTCTGGAGCCCTGATTTTAAGTGCATAAACATTTAGGATTGCTATTTTCCAGTGATGAAATAACACTCTCTATCCTTGGCAATATTCTTTGCCTAACAGTAACATAGTCGTTCCACTTTCTTTTGATTAGAGTTAACATGGTATTATCTTCTTTCATTCTCTTATATCCGCATCTTTAAATATAAAGTAGGTTTCTTGTAGACAGTATATTATTGGATATTGCTTTTTGTTTTTTTATCCATTCTAAAAATCTCTGCTTTCTAATTAGGATATTTAGACCATTACATCTAATGTGATCACTGATATGCCTGGGTTTAAATCTACTGTCTTGCTATTTGTTTTATATTTGCCTCATCTGTCTTTTGTTCTCTTTTCTTTTTTCTGCCTGTTGTCTTAGATTGAGGATTTTTTATTATTCCTCTTTATCTCCTCTTTTAGATTATTACCTCTAACTCTTTCCTGTGTTGCTTTAGGATGTAGAGCACATATTTTGACTTGTCACAGTCTATTGTCATGTGATATTATGCCACTTCATATACAGTATAAACACTTTACATTACATATCCATTTGTCCCCTCCCAGACTTTGTGCCACTGTTACTGTACGTTTTACATTTACATGTTATAAATTCCACAATACACATTTCTTCACATATTTTTCTTCTTCAGAGACTCCAATTCATTTATATTACACCACGTCAAGTTGTCCACAATCTCACTGATGCTCTTTTCAAATTTTTCAGTCTTTATTCTATTTCTTTTTCATGTTGGATAGTTTCTACTCTATTCTTCAACTTTACTAATTTTTTTTCCGCAGTGTCTAAACTGTTATTTATTAAGCATAATTTCCATATCAGGCTCTGAAATGTGCATCTCTAGAAGTCTGAATTTGTGTTTCAATGTCTCTACTTAACATGTTCAATCTTCATTCTTGAACCTATGTAATACAGTTATAATGATTCTCATATTTCTATGAAAGGTGTCTACTAAATGGTGCTCATTGGAAAAGCCAGTTATATAACTTCTGCTTCTGGCCAATAACACACAATGGATTTACCCTCCTTCCTGAAACAACTAAAATAGCAGACAAAATATATATGAAACAACAGTCTGTAAGATCCTGGACATCAGGCCACGAAAAACAGTGATCAATAAGAGATGGGAAACACCAAGTAAACATCTTTCCATGAAACATAAGGTTATCTTTCCAACCAGCTTAAATTTTGTGCATTGTATATAACACTATATCTATACCCATACACATTATGTGTGTATGTGTATTTGTCTGTCTTCCTCTGTTAAGAATCTCAAGTTCACAAATGAGAGACTTGACTTTGTTTTACTGTATCATCTTCACTACCGAGATCATGCCCAGCACACAGCAGACACTCTTAATATTAGTTGAAAGAATGAATTTACAAACAATACTATTTTGTAAATCAATGACCAACATATTCCCCTGAATGTCAAAATTTAACCATTCTTCTACTTCTAGACATTTTGGTTGTTTTCAGTTGTTCACTGTTACAGACTAAGATTAATAATTTATAGCCAAATCTTTGTTCAAATCCCAATTTCTCTAAAAAAATAAGTTCTAAAAGTGGAAGTTGATGAAGGCATATATAAACTTGGAAGGTTTGAAATGGTCTGCATAACTGCTCTCCATTAAGTGGAAGCCATCTAAATTACGCTCAGTAGTGAGCGTGTCTTTCTTGGGGGGGGGTTTTGATTTCTGTTATAACTAATCTTCCTCATTAAGTATTTAGAAGAATCAGAGCTAACAAAGCAATCACCTTCTACCTTTAATGATGTGGATGCCTGCTAAGCCATTGAGAGCACAAACTAGTTGCCGATGGGCTTCTTCACACTCAGTTCCACACTTCTTCTGCAGAGATGTCAGCAGCTCTTCCATTGTCATGGTGCTAAAAGAAAAGGCAGACTGTTTAGAACTAGAAAGAAAACTCTAAGTGTTATTTCAGTGAGAGTATTATATCACATAAGATCAAGACTATCATGGGCTGGCCTGGTGGCATAGTGGTTAAGTTCACATGCTCAGCTTCAGCAGTCAGGGGTTCGTGGGTTTGGATCCCAGGCATGGATCTACACACTGCTCATCAAGCCATGCTGTGGTGGTGTCCCACATACAAAACAGAGGAAGACTGGAATAGATGTTAGCTCAGTGACAATCTTCCTCAAGCAAAAAGAGGAAGATTGGCAACAGATGTTAGCTCAGGGCCAATCTTCCTGATCAGAAAAAAAAAAAAAAAAGAGTGCCAGACTCTTACAGACTCTGTGATATCTTCAACATCTTTCTCTTCACCTCCATTTTACCACTATCAATTTTAACTGAATTATCTCTTACTATTCTAGCAAGAATCTTCTGTCTGATCCCATCATTCTTTAACTTTTTCCCATTTCAGTCAATGGAGAATGGAACTAGAAAAATCTTCCTAAAGCACAAAGTACAACATATTTGAAGCAGTATGCATGTTAGAATGTAAGACTGAGTCTGAATCTCAGCATCAAAACTTAATTAACCTTCACAAGCCTGAATTTTTTTATCTTTAAAAATGAAGATTCTCCAAAGATCTGAACAAATGACATTTCTACAGGAGGCTAACATTAGCCATTTATATAGAAATTGTTTCCATACTCTAATTGTCCACAGCAATTTATATGTACCTCTTGTGAAATATATCATGTTTGCCTTATATTATAGAAATCTATAATCTTTGTTATCTCCTTTATTTGTCTATGAACTGCTTAAAGGCAAGGACAAAAATATAATTTCTCTTACAGCACCTGAAAGGGTATCTTTTTAATATCAGGTGCTAAAAAAAATGGTTAGTTCCTGAGTCACAATCTGATGAACCAAAAAAAGTTTCTGGGACAATAGAGTATTGTGGACATAAATACCTTAACACATTAGGAAGAAATAATCGAAGAGACAAAGTTAGCACATTATAAAGAAAATATTCAATGAATATCTAATTCATCTAATTACCTGATGTGGGAACAAAAAAATACGATAAGAAAAGAACAAAAGCCTTTCATATCTGGAGTGCAGCAAAAACATAAAGCAAAACAACAAATCCCATAATACTCTTAATTTTAAAACCAACGTTCAAAACCAAAAAGATAATTTTGATGATGTGATTCTCTTTCACAAATGGGGTTCCATACCAAAGAAAAACCACCACGTTGCTAAAAATGACAACTCAGTTATAAGACTCTGAATCCAACTGTGGGCTAGGAAGCTAATTGCTCAAATATTGTTTATTACCACCATATGATCAATCGCAGCATAAGGAAATTATAAGAAAACCTTTTTTGGAGTGGCAAGAACTCCCCACGAACGGCCTGTGGGTGGCAGCAGGCCTGCCGGAGCCTCAGCAATGGGTACAGGATGGAAGTGACAGTCCTTCTGTCCAGGCTGCTGAGCTTCAGAGCCCAGTCGGAAATCTTCCTGAGTTTTACTACTGCATCCTGGCAGCACACCTCATGCTGACGGTGATAGAAATGTCTTTCCACTGGAGAAAAGTGGAGCCAGTGTATTTCTTCTGTCTGAGGGGGTATCTGGATCTGTAAGAAGAGAAAAAAAAAATGATTTCACCTGGAAATGTAACTTCCCATCCCAACGCTGCTTCTCTTTTTCTTATAGTACCCTTAATCAATAATAACTTATCCTACTGACTTGGTCAATCACATCTTTCTTTGCGGACCTCCAGAGTATCTTGGCAATAAAGCTGTAGAGGTGCTGAGGGTTCTTCTTGCAGTAAGGGCGATAGAGAAGTCGAACCCACCAGTGTTTGACACAGTAAGGTTCAATACCAAGAAAGACCACCAACCCAAAAAGATCTGAAAAGAAAAAAAGAAAAAAGCACACTGAGAATAACTGTTTCTATATGTCTTTATCACTATTTTGAATAACCACTTTCATAGACATTACACAGCACACAGAACTTTCCATGAATTAAAATGCAGATTGTATAGGCTCTTACTTACATCCTTTGAGTATTTATTTTGTTGTATGTTTTGTGCTATGACCCTATCTACAACATTTATTCTGAAGACAATTAACAAATATTTAGGTTGAATTAAATGACTTTGATGGTTCCTGAGAGTTATTAACATCTGAAAGGACCATTGCCTATACGCAGATATCCACAGATTTATATTTTCTGTTCAAATCAATCCAATTGCCTATGTGCTACCTCTTCTTTGAGGTTCAAAGCTGCTTCAAACTCAACTTGCAAAAATCAAATTCATAATCTTTCTGCCACACCTGCTTCTCTTCTAGTGCTACTCACTGGTGAATTCTGTAACCATCCATGAAGCCACGAAGTCAGAAGTCCTGGACATCTACTGATCATTCTACAAGCCTTGTTAATTTTTCCTTAACCACTTTCCCATTTCCTCAGGACAATCCTAGTCCAACAAAAGTGCTGGCATGGGCCTAGATAACTTACTGTAGCCAACCAACTGATGTCCTAGGATCCACTCTGCCCACTTAAACCATCCTCCACACTGCCAGAGAGTGATCTTTGAAATATAACTCTAACCACAAGATGATTCCCAACCATTTAAAATCCTTTCGATAACTCCTAATATTCTTAAGAAAATAAATAAAATTCTCTATCATGGCCTACAACGTGTCCACGGTCTGGTCTACATGCACCTGTTCAGGCTCTCAGTCCACCATGCTTTCCCCAGCAGTCTGAACTCTAGCCACCCTGACATTCTTTGGGTCTCCTCCTGCCGCATGATCTTCACATTTTCTGTTTCCTCTATAATAGAGAATTCTTCCCCTCCTCTTTACCTAGCTCATGTTAATGTTTCAGATCTTGGTTCAGTTGTCACTTCCTTCTGCATCCCTCTTATGTGACATCACAGAACTAGACCTCTTTCTTTGAAACCTGTTATAGTTAGAATTTTATATTTATCTCATACATGAAAGTTATCTTCATTGCAATCTCGTATTTGTTTAAGTATTTAATAAATAGATCTTCCCCTCTAAGCTGTAAGCTCAACGAGGTCAGGGACCTTGTCTATTTTTCGCTCGCTATTATACGTCACAAAGAATAAATGAACCAATAAAGGCACCACAAAGTACTTAAGTTTTTTAAAGTCAACGCTTTCAAAGAAACAAAACATATGAATACGTAAATAGAAAATAAGAACAGCAGCAGCAGCAGTGGAAGCAGCTATCACTCAGTGAATATTTAACATCTGCCAGGTACTATGCTAAACACTTTGCACACTTTGTTATAATTAATCTTTAAAACATCTTATTTTACAAATAAGGAAATTAAGGATTTGAATGTTTAAATAATTTGTTTATGGATATATAGCTAATAAGTCAGAATGTGAATCCAGGTTCATATAGCCCCCGAAGCCAATGCTCTGTATACTATACAAACAAGTATATTATACAGACATCGGGTATGGAGGGTGAGAGGAGCAGTGTCCTTGCCTATTTGACTTTCCAAGTGGATGGACATTATTTCAGCCTGACGGGAGAAACATACTAAGGCCTGGCAAACTATGGAATGAAAACATCCTAGCCTCACTTCCTTGCTCAATATGTGGCCAACCTGGGATTCACCAGATCTCTACGTTGTTGCTAATTAATAAATCATCAAATCTGATTTATCTCTATCAGTCTAGCACAGTGGTTCTCAACTGAGGTGGGGGTGCAGGGCTGTGACTTTGCCCCCCAGGGGCCATTTGCAACGTCTGCAGACATTTGTGGGTGTCACAATTGCGGGAGTGCTGCTAGCACCTAGTGGGTAGAAGCCAATATGCAACATTTACAGGACAACTCCCAGCAAAAAAGATTTCTCTGGCTCTAAATGTCAATGAGGCTAAGAAACCCTGGTCTAACACAAAAGGAAAACAAATGAGACTTGCACTTCCAAATACAACATAGTAAGTCCCGGCAGGCTAACTTCGCACTGCAGCAACTACACAAAGAACAGATACATCGCAAGAATCAGAGTGTTAAAGACATCAGAAAGGAAAGAGAAACCCAAATTCCAGAAAGTTTGGCAAGCTCTTTTGTAAGTAACTAAGGCGTGAGGAAACTTTTTTTTTTCCTTCCTTTTTTTTGTTTTTGAGGAGGATTAGCCCTGAGCTAACATCTGCTGCCAATCCTCCTCTTTTTGCTGAGGAAGACTGGCCCTGAGCTAACATCCATGCCCATCTTCCTCTACTTTATACGTGGGACGCCTGCCACAGCATGGTTTGCCAAGCGGTGCCATGTCCACACCTGGGATCTGAACCAGTGAACCCCGGGCCGCTGAAGCGGAAGGTGCGCACTTAACTACTGTGCCACCGGGCCAGACCCGGGCATGAGGAAACTTTGGAGGGTCATTGTCTTGATTGTGGAAATAGATTCATGGGTATACAAATATGCCCAAAGTTTGTAGATTTTACACTTTAAATATTTACAGTTTTATTACACGTCATTTATACCTCAATAAAGCTATTTTAAAAAAAATTACTCAAGAATTTGTTGAATGATTATAAGTGCTCCAAACATCTGCCAACATCCTATATATCCAAAATAACCTACCCAGGGAACTGAGGAATTATTGCTCATATTCTTTCAACATTAAAACTAGGTAAAAGTAACTCTGATAGGCATTTTCCTTTTTTCTGTACCCTCTCAGCTAACTTTTGAGCTGAATGAGATCTTATTAACACCTAAATATTTACAAACTGCCCAAATTTGGCAGTTTCCAAATGTAACAGCAGATCACTAAATGTGGCTTTTTAATTAGCCTGGTATTATTCTATAAATATGTATCAATGTAACTTACTAACATTATGCAAATATTTAAATATATACTTAAAATCTTCTTAGAAAACCGTTTTTCCCCTAAAAATAATCATCAAAAAATGTACTGTTTTTCAGGTCACAGTAATGGATGTTGATATTTTTATTTTAGCAGAATAAGTCACCCCGCTGAAAACAATATATGAAAACTTAAATTTTCAGAAAAATAAGTTTTGAGGATGAATGCTTGCCAGAGGACTCCAAGAATATTTATAATTTAACTACATTTTAATGACAGCTTTTCAGGGAATTTATCATACAAAACAACATTTACTTAAACTTTTAGTTTTGAATATTCAAAGCTTGAATAAAAGTTTTAAAAATGCAGTGTCTGCTCTACAGAAAAAGTAGGTTATATGAGTGAGATAATGTGGAAGCAGGAGTCGAATGTGTGCGTGGGAGCAAGGGGGCACTAGACACGATCTAAATGCTTAAGAGGAATGGGTGAAGGAGTAACGGCTTACGCGTAAGGTATGACATTGTAAAGCTGTTAATATTTTATAACTTTCACAATAAGAAAAATTATGGTCTCACTATTTATGGATTCAGCCAATGAAAACTATGGTCCTTATTTTTGTAGACATAGCCAATTCAGACTCATTCTGTTTTCCTCTCTCATTGTCTCTCTCTTTGTTTTCTCCCTACCACTTTGGAACTCTGAGTTCGGTCCAGACGTGTATGTACACTGCTTGGGCAGGCACAAGAACCCTTCAACTTAGGAGAATGAGACTACTCACTACACAGCTGTCCTCAGACATACAAACAAAAATCATCGGAATCCATTTAAAAAGACAAATGCTTAAAATCATTAGGAGTCAAATATAAATTTTTACATGTATCAACACTTAAGCATTTCAGCAAACGTTAAACATAACAATACATTTTCTTCAAAAAAATTAAGCTTTTCAAACATATGCAATATGGGAGGAAACCATCGATTACCCTCCAATCCTCTCTGTACTGGAGTGCCACTGATGCACCAGCGATTAATCCCACTCAAGCGCTGAGCCATTTCTGCAGCCTGATGAGAGAGAAACATGAAATAAAACAAAAAGGAGAAAAAGACAGAAAAAAGGAGAAGTCAGGAATATGTTTACTCATGAAAATAGCCTACAAAAAGCCCTACTTCAGGTCAGATGCACTTGCTCTTATTTCAGTGTTATCGCACTCAGTGTTGAATGCCATATTCAATGGGCCATCTTCTAGTACAGTGGTTCTCATGAGAAGGGGGCTGCCACGTCTCTCCCCAAAGAGAAAAGGTAGTTCAGTATGAGTAGAACGAAAAGGCTCCCTGAATGACTGCTACATCCTCTCAACAGCCCATCCTCCGATATCAACCACTGTGACAATAGATACGATTCATAAATTCAGTTCAGGTTACAGACTGGCCTATGACAGACAAAGACTGAATAAAAATTCTATGCTCTAAAGGAGTATTTTCCTGTCACCATTTGGTCTCTGATAAAAAAACTGCTAAAGTCAACTCTGGCCCAAAGCTATCAGAGCCTATATGATGAGCTTTCAATTTGGCAGAAATGCTTAGAAAAGTCCCTAAATAGAGTTTACTTTGATCTGCATCACACACAAACTGCCATCTTATTCATATGTACGTGAGCATTGCATATACAGCAACAATTCACAGAGTACCAAGATAATTCCTGAGGGTATGTAGTTTATCTACAAGAGAAAAGTGAATGTGGAGTGTTTAATAGCCATCTTCTGGCCAATATCAATACTATGGATTAACTACCCCATAACTATTAAATTCTCCATGGACAGCTTCCCTCGACCCCTTTCCCCCGTGTCTTCTCCAGCCCACAAAGCTTCTGCGGAAGTGCTCACTTTGACAGCAGGGCACTCAACCCCTTTCCCCCGTGTCTCCTCCAGCCCACGAAAGCTTCTGTGGAAGTGCTCACTTTGACAGCAGGGCACTCCACCCCTTCCCCCGTGTCTCCTCCAGCCCACAGAAGATTCTGCGGAAGCGCTCACTTTGACAGCAGGGCACTCCACCCCTTCCCCCCGTGTCTTCTCCGGCCCACAGAAGATTCTGCGGAAGCGCTCACTTTGACAGCAGGGCACTCCACCCCTTTCCCCCGTGTCTCCTCCAGCCCACGAAGCTTCTGCGGAAGTGCTCACTTTGACAGCAGGGCACTCCACCATCTGGGCCTCGTCGAGGCAGATCCTCCACCACTCCACAGCGACCAGGGGGCTGGGAACGGCCATGTAGCGCTTCTGCTTCCGAAGGCGACGCCCATCCTCACTGTTGCTGTGTGGGATATCCACGTAGTTTAGTTCTGAACGAAGGACATCATAGGTAATGATAACTATATCCTGTTCTGCCAAAAAATGAGGCTGTAAAAAGCCATCTTTCTTCACTCCTTGATATACCTAGGAAACAGTCAGCACAGACATAGTCACTGCGGAAAGGCTCACCAAAGATCACTGAAGCATTTATCCATCTATACCCTGACTGGGCCCTTTCTATTTGGTTAGGACCAAACATGCTATGAGATACATCCTACACCTGTCTAGAGAAAGACACATTTTAGCGTGGAGACTAGTAACATAAGCAATGTGAAAAGAGCGGTAACAGAAGTAACTGTGACAGCATCACAGGGAGAGACCAATTCTATGGTTGAGAAGGTACATCAGAGAGGAGTTAACATTTGAGGTGGACCTCGAAAAATATTTAGGAGTTCTTGCAGGTGGAGAAAAGGCGAAAAGGACTTGCAGGCAGGTAAGAAGCTGGAAGAAACAGCATGTGCAAAAGCACAATGGTATGAAAAAGAACAGTGAGAACTAGTATTTACTGAATGCCTTTCACGTTTCAGACACTGGGCTACGCTTTATCTCCTTCAACAACAACCCTGTGAGTAGCTATTATTCCTATCCCACACATGAGAAACATGAAGGGACTTGCTCAAAACTGGTAGAGTTAAGAGTCAAACCAAGGTTTGCCTGCCCCACAGAACAGAGTTCCCCAACAGCAAAAAAGGTGTTTTGCTTATTACTATATTCTCCAGGCCTATTATAGTGGCTGAAATACAGAAAACCCCCAACGACGTATGTGTGGAAAGAACTGAGGGAGTGAAGAGTACTATTAGTAAACAGTAACATCAAATGACCATTAATAAGTGCCAGCATTTTACCACATCATTTAATCTTCACAGTTAAGTCTGTGAGAGGTACTATTTTTAGAACTTAGCAACGTTGCTGGCACATAACAGGTGCTCAATAAATACTTGGTGAATGACTAAATTATTTTATAGATGAGGTAGTTGATGCTTCAGAGGATGATTCTGGAGCTAAGAGGTGGCAAATCAGACAAGCAGCTACCGTTACACAACGCTGCCTTTGGATTGTATTCCTCTCTAAGCGTATAAATGCTTATACAAAGTTTTTCAAAAGCTTTCACATCTTTCCACTTAAAATGCTTTAACTTCTGATGTCAGAAAAGAATAAACAGTCTACTGTTCTATTTCTTATTCTCAATTTCCTCTTCAAGTTCTCATTTACTATTATTATCTCATTGAGTTAATTAGGGGATAAACAACAAAGCAATGAAGAGTATAAAAACTATCATAAAGAAGTAAAAATTTACATTTACATTTTCCTATCCTCTTAAAGAGCCCAAACCGCCTTACCAAGACTCGAAGAGATGACGACCTCACATGCCTGTTGATTTCATCCACCCACTGATGACAGATGGAACTGGGGGAGATGATCAGAGTTGCTCTTGTTGATACTGGCTCCATTGCAACAAGGCAGTGGGGGCAATAAAACGGCTTAATCTTCAGATTCTTCTCTTCATAATTCACACACTTTGCATGTTGCCACAGGTGGCATTTCAGGCACTGAACACGAGGTTTCTGGTCTATCTGGTCAAGTTCACCACATATGCACTCAAAGCGATAATCTGAGGAATTATAGGGACTCATGATATTAGTAAATGGGACATCACCACCCGCTGGGTTTAGAGATTCAGTTTGGTCCTTTGCTTCATGTTCTTGCTTGACGTCAAATACACATGTACTATTAGCTGTGGTAACATCGATAATTCCACAGTCACTGGTAGCTGGACAGTGATCTTGTGAGTTAAGATTGATGTCATGCTGACTTTTTCCCTTTTTTGTGGGTGGAACAGGCTTTTTCCTCAATTTACTACGATTTCTCCTGGCCTTATAGTAATAATAGTAAGGATCATCATCATCATCAGAGGTGTTTGATGGCAAGTATTCAGAATCTGTGTCCTTGCTCCCCGATTTTCTTGACTCTCTCTGAATTTTCCTTGGACTCCCTATTGCCTATGAAAAATATTATTTATTGAGTTTATTTCAACAAAGTTAGATTTCTGAAATTAAATTCCCAACTTTATGCGCTTTACATAAAAATCCAGTAGCCAGTGTTTGCTACCCTCTTCCCTGAGGAGGATCACTCCTGATCGGTGGCTTTCATTCTCATCTCTGTAAGAACCCTCCCTGCAGTCTGCAGGTCCAAAAGAAAAAGGAGGCTCTACTACTGTATACTTAAAATTTGGAGAGAATAAAAATTAGAAAGATAAAAGGAGCTACTAATATTTTGCTACCAACTTCTTATAATTTATTGTCTGCCTAAATCAATAAAAGACTAGCAGTTTATAGTACACAAATACACAAAGTAGGGCAATTACAAAAATACCAAGTACTAAAATATAGCATTAAAAAAAGTGAAAGTTAATCTACTAGTTACTGCAATTAGCAAACAAATTTCTTCTTTCTTTCTTCTTTCTACCTGTGCCCACTCTTGCAAATTATTTATTGAATGCTATTTCTGTGCCAGGCACAGTATTAGGTGCTGGGGATACAAATATGAGGAATATTTAGCTCCTGGTCTCAAAGGGGTCTGTTGGAAAAGAGAAAACAATAAAAAATAAAATGACACTATAGATGCATGAGAGGGGTATATAAGAGAGAGAGGTAGGTACCAGCATAACTTCCCAGAAGTGATGTCAGAGCCAAGGTGGAACAGAGGAGTTGGGACACTGAGCATGGAATGAATAGCATCAACTGAAGGAGATTTTCTTTTCTTGGTGGCAAAAGGATTACGGAGAGCACAGAAGTTCGCTGCAGTCTTCCACCCCGGCCGGGGACAAAATCTTAGACCCCCTACTCTAGGAAATGAACTTTCTTGTCTGCCATCTCTTTCACAGCAGCCAAGCCAGTAGCTCCACACTTTGACTTGTTGTCATTAGTCTTTTCTAGATTTATGTTTACAAATTTATAACTATATTCTTAAAAGCAAATTGAAATTACTAGCCCAAAAAAAGCCGTTTCATAACAAAATGTAAAAATTTTATAAGATGATGACATGAGAAAAATGAGAGTTTATAGATAAAAGATTCAAAATGTATATAAAGAGCTAGGCAAATATAAGGTATCATTAACATTTTTAAGTATGGACCAAACTTTTTAACTGCTGACAACAAACAGCATGATGAGGATAGAAAAGTTGTTTTAAATTATAATATGCTTAACTAATTTTCTAATTCACTCAATAAGTATTTATTGAGTACGTGCTATGTACCAAGCCCTCTTCTCTGGGATGGAACTTAGATTCAGGAAGTAGAAAACCAAAGTCACAGCCACAAGTGCTTTTCCTAACTAGTTTGTTTTTATCTTCGGACTGTGAGAGCTTCAGGGTCAAGGTGGGAACTGTCAACTCATTCTGTAAGGTATCAGATATAGCTACTTAATAAATGCTCTGTTACCTGCTTTTTTGTTTTATCATATATATCCTCTTCCTTGTAATTCTTCCCCAATGTAAAAGTCCCAGAAAAACCATGGCCTTTGATTTGTTTCACAAGACCTTCAAAGATTAAACACTTCAGCATCCGTTTCAGAAGACTCCTGTTCCGCTGAACATCATATCTATATATAGAACTGACATACTTATAGATGGAAAGGATAGAAACTCCTTTTTTTCCATTCATTTCTTTCACAGCTGTCAGGATCATCACACGTGTAGCTAAATGCAAAAACGATACACTAACTCAGTCAAAATAATTAAAATTCAAAGAAAATAAAACGCAGTTAATCTTAATGTGCATTCAGGACCAAGTTAAGAAAAAAATAAATCAAAGATTTATTGAAGATACATTGTCTGTATATTGTCATTTAGAAGACAATGAAATAAAAATTTATCTCAACACATTAAGAAATAAATTATTGTAATGGAAACAACTTAAGGAAGAATTACACCTTGTTATTCTTACAAAGCAACTACCATTTAAAATTATTTAAAAAAAAGCTCTCACAATTATCTATGTATATGCTACCATTAGCAAGGGTAATATACATTTGCTAGCAGACATTGAAGTAGCAACACTCAAGAATAAACAAAGCCTGCTTTAAACTGTAAGTTAAAGAAACTTAAATATAATGGATTGAGCAAGAACTACCTGGACCAAGTCAAATGAAAGAATAAATCTTTACTTTTGTTAAGATAATATGGCTTGCAATGGAATCAATTTATGCAAAGTATAAACAACTGTAAAAACAATTATTCATAATAATTACAAGATTTCTCCATACAAAGATCACAAGAACTGTAACAAAGATCACTGTAAAAAGGTATTTTCTTTAAGAGCTTTCATACTTACGGGGGCACTGAACTTTTTCTTTTGGTTCAAATTCCATATTCTGGGTTTCTGTGTTTTTCACTTTTCCTCCAGAAGGATGTGATGGAATGAAGTAATTCACCACTTTTCCCTGACATAAACAACATTCAGCGGTCACACAGTGTTTTGCTTTCAGTATTCTGAGTTGCTTATTAAAATGAATCCTCCTTCTATTAAGGAGATGCAAAAGAGTTGTAAAAAATCACGAACAAAAGGGCTAAATATGCTATCGTACACACAAAACTTATTTTTCATTTCAGGGGTTATAGCTAGCCATCACTTTTCAAAATTGTGCATATTATCTGGAATTACCTAAATGTTAAGTGTGGAACTTCTGAAGTTAACTTCTTAAGGTTTGTTTAAATACTGAATTAACCTAGTGAACTTATAATAATATTGAAAATAACTTAGAGTTAAAATATCTAATGAGCAGAAAATCCCAAAAGAAGTTAATGAGAGTTAAAACTGCATACTCCAACTCATCTTTCTGCAAAGGAAATAGCTATTTTCTATTCCCTACTCAAATTGGAAAGGCTACTTCTGCAAACTTGACCCTATCAAAAGATCACAGGTCACATAATTACTAAGGTTGCGAGGATGGTAGGCACTACAGGTAACTAGTTATACCCTTAACTAGTGGCCTCATTTCAGCAGGATTTAATGTGCTGATTTTAGATTTTATTATTGGAAAATATGTGCTATGAGCTATCCTTGCTTCAGTGGAGTTTTTTTTTTTTTGTAAACTCTACAATTTATATTTTTAAACACAATTATACATATTTTGGAACAAGGACCTAGAGTTTGTTTCCTCTAGCAATCTAATTACTAACAACGTTCTAATTATTAGATTCTAGGATTTATGTATCTGAGATATGTACAATTTTTTTAAAACTAGCTCTCAAAAATATTTAGTGGTAATACGGAGACTTGCAGTAGTGACAAAATATTTGAGGAAATAATAGTACTTTCCTAAGGGAGTTTCTCTGCCAGCCAGAAGGAAGCTTGGTGACAGCATATCTTCTTCCTAGTTGGCCAACATCACTTAAAAAACCCTGCCGGGTCACAAACATCCCATTCTCTGTGCCCACTTGAAGTTAACTAATGACTAATATAAATCATTAGCTGCAGAGTAAACGGAAAGTGTTGGCTTAACTGCCAAGCAAATGTTCGACATATGATGCTTTTTGAGAACATATGTCTCCTGCTTTCCCAACCCTACAGTACTCCTCCTACCTCCGGAAGAGCGAGAGCATCTTGTTTGACATCTTGTCGAGTATGTGTCAGGATCAGAGCCAACACCTCTACTGTCTTTCCAAGACCCATCTCATCTGCTAAGATTCCTCCAAGCAGCTGGGGCCCAGCACTTGGGTACTCGCGGATGATGCTAAAGGAATAAACAAGAAAAACACATCATAGGAATGCAAATCAAAATGATACTGTTCCAAAGAGATCTGGAAGAAATGCATAAAAGTTTAAGTTTTTTGAGACTACATTTTAAACAATTCATATCCCTCAGTCATGAGTATTAAGAACTGTGATAATCAAAAAACTGCCCAAACTGGGGGCTGGCCTGGTGGCACAGCGGTTAAGTTCGCACGTTCTGCTTCAGTGGCCCGGGGTTCGCCGGTTCGGATCCCGGGTGTGGACATGGCACTGCTTGGTAAGCCATGCTGTGGTAGGCGTCCCACATATAAAGTAGAGGAAGATGGGCACGGATGTTAGCTCAGGGCCAGGCTTCCTCAGCAAAATGAGGAGGATTGGAAGTAGTTAGCTCAGGGCTAATCTTCCTCAAAACAAAAAATTAAAAAACAATTGCCCGAGTTGACAACTAAGTCTGCGGAAAGAGGAGTGGTATTGGTAAACACCCATCATTTTTTTCTCTTCTATAAATCAAAGGAAACATGTCTGCCTTCTTTCTGTGACCTTTATGAATCTGTGAATAAAAAAATAAGAAGGGCAATACCTACTGACTCACTAATTACGGTTAATGATCCAAAAACTTTGTTAGAATAGAAGTTGACAAACTTAATGAAAAATACAAACACTGGCCCATAGTAATATCACGACATTTTTACAAAGACCCATAATCTCTTTAAATATCAATAACTAAGCATCTGAAGTCTACTATATTGCATTCATTTACTGAAAAATGACAAGTGCTATTAATCCTATATCTATGCTATCTATAAAAAAGGCGAAAGAGACTTTAACTTAGTATTCCTTCTCGAGGGACTGCCAAGGCTAAAGACCCGTCACCAATCTCATACAGGTTTTCGTAACATTTATTTTTACTATCAAGCACATAAATAAAGTTTCGTCTTACCAGCCTGTATATGGATTGTAGTAGAGTTTCACACCCTCAGATGTAACAATCTCTTGCCACAAGAAGTGCAGGGCATTTTCTAAAGAAGAATATAACTGTAAGCACAAGTTTTTGTTTGTTTCCCTTTCTGCCAGATAATCACATTAAAACAAAAATAAGTTAACAGTCAGGATACCCTGCAAAGCCACATACACGTGGGAAAAAGGCTAGGATTCTTCTCATTCTTTTCTTCAGATAGTATTCTTTAGCATCCTTTGCTTTGGGCACAAATATTTTCCATATAAGCAAGTGATAAGACAGAAAACAAAGCAGAGTGAACTATAGAGGATTAAGAAGAAAACTAACACATATCACAAACTCTTAACGGTAAAGCAAAGTAGCTTCTCTTTTACAAATCCTTCAGAAAGTTACGTGAGGTCTTTAGATAACTCAAGAGACCTATGCTAGTGGGCTAAGACATTAACTCAGATCAGACCTAACATTTTGCATGAGTCTGAGAGTAAGAGGGAAGGCTTACTTAACCGAGGAAAAAATAGGTAAAACTCTAACACTCAAGAACTAAGTTTGTTTCAGTCAGAATTTTCCACTGTCCTTTCTCTTAACATTTCACGTTGTTTAAAGCAACTGCCAAATGGGAAGTATGTCTCCACCCGTCAGTGAAACAGCAAGTAATTTCTTGTTGCCTTCTTTAGGGATTAACAGATGAAGTAGGAACACAGATACATAGGATTCATAAAATGAAAAAATTAAAGAGAAAAAGCTTCAATTTATGGGAACTATAGGAGACAGAAGAACTACCACACGACACACGGGATTTCATCAAAAAATCCAGTCTGTGGAAAAACAGATGAATTACTGATCCACGCAGCATGGATCGGATTTCAAAACATTATGTTTTGACACGAAAAATCAGTTCAAACTTTTATGGACAAGGAACTCACAAATGAATTTCTCCAGATTTCAATTATGAAGGATTTCTTAGAAAATAATTTTATTCATAGTAACACCCATTCTAAATCAATCTTTTCAATATGATTTGTTTAATAATCAATCCCCCCCACCCTTTCTCTCATATAATCCCTCTGATCAATTTGCCTTTCTTTAAGCATCTTATACTTGCCACTAGCAGGAGTGCTTTTGAAACGCTCTTGTTGTAGCATCCAATTGACAGCCTCTCTTTGGTATGGTCTCAACACAGGAGTCAATGCAGGATGCTGGACATCCACTTGGATGGACTGTGTTTCTTCCTGATGTGTTTGCTTCACAAAGTGATAGAGCTCATCGATGTCCTGTCCCTCTGGTTCACTCTCTGAATCTTCCTCATCCTCTTCCAACACATCTGTACACCCAACAACAAATGTACTCAAAATAACCCAATCCACCTTTTATAACTACAAGTCATTCTTATTCCTACAAGTCATTCTTATTCCAAGAGCATACATGCACTCTCCCACCTCTGGGGTCTTGCTGAGTGGGTTTCGTGTCTGGAAGGCCCTACCCTTAATTCTTCCCTGATTAATCTACCCATCCATCCAGCAAGATAGTTCAACTGCTACTTTTTCCATGGCATTTTCTTTTGTTTTCCTCGGTTAGAATTAATGTTCTCCTGTGTTCGTGTAATACTCACACGTTGGATACAGCAATAAGTCACAGTCTGTCTGGCAGCGCAATCATTTACGTGTATTCATCCCTTCTGCACTGAACTGTAATGCTCTGAAAGCAAACGGCGTCTTCTGTTTTTATAGCTCCTCAGAGCAACTGGCACACGCTCTGCCCATTGTACATATTTAATAAACATTTGAGGAACTTAATGTGAATATCCTTTGCCAGTTTATAAAAGCATAATTTATTTCACTTTTACATCTTAACATAAAAAAATCCCTATGCAGACATAATTTTTCTATGTCTAATAAGACGAGGATTCCCATTCTATTTCCTGTGCTAAAAAAGAATAGGGGATAGCAGCATCAGCCAATTAGCAGATAAGTGTTCTGCCATTAATACAAATTTGTAAGAATATCAGATTCATTTGTTGGACACAATTGCCCTGTGGAAGATTTGTGCCTATATAACATGAAAAAACTCAGAATCTTGTATTTACAAACCCTCTTTAGCTAATGATTTACTCCTGAATTGTTTCAAGAAGGCCTATACACTTTTATAGGACATACCTCATAGGCCCTAGAATGAAAAGATTATTCCATATAAAAGATTATGCACAGCCACAAAATACATAACTTACTTTTTCAATAAAAAATATGCCATGTTAAGATTCTTAAAACTTTACAATTGATGTGTAAATGCTTGGTTATTTCAAACTGTTACTGTAGTTGCATAATCTAGCATTGATAACTAAATTTGAAGTTTTCCTTCAAAATTCTTTGAAGTTTTCCTTTGAAAAGTTCAAACTGTTTCATTTTTAAAAGGCAGAATAATGGAGTTCTTACCATAACTTTAAAAGCTCTAGACGTACTTAAAAGCATTCCATCCAATTCTGAAACCAGAGATGTTCCTCCTTTTAAGTCTTTATGCACGCAAAAACACGCACAAATGACTTACTATTATTAGTATATTATGAAGCTTTGCAAAGAACGTACTGCAGAAACAATTCGACAAGCAAGCTTAGAAGCTCATTTCCCGAATATTCCAGTATGAAATGTTCTATAATTTGCACCTGAAATAATGCTGACTGACCATAAGCAGGACCTGGATAATTTAAACCATTTCCCAGCAGTGTTGATGAGCTGCGCCAAGCCATCCACACTCTCCCTTGGGAAGCAATGGCAGACAACTCTGAACCTGCAGTCATGAGCAAGGATGCAACTTCTTGCCAAGGAACAGTAGCAAAATGAACTGGTCTTTATGGGAAGCACACTCTTGAGATGAGTTGTCAGAATGCAAAGGAGAGGTGGAATAAAGGCCAGCCAAGAATCTCTGGCCATGGCCAAATAAAAGCACAGGAATAATGCAAAAATTCCAACCACTCAGATTCCTTTAGACTCTGCCTACTGACTCTGCAAATATTTCTTGACTACTTACTATAAGCTAAGCACAATATTAAGCAAATAAAGACACAATATATTAGTGGGAACATTTCAGATAAACATAATTTTGTCATATAGTGATTTTACAGAGGTTTTTTTTTTTTTCAATTTTTGCTGAGGAAGATTCGCCCTGAACTAACATCTGTGCCCATCTTCCTCTATTTTTTAGTATGTGGGCCACCAGCACAGCATGGCTGCTAACAGAGCAGTAGAGGTCTGCACCCAGGCCACCGAAGTGGAGTATGCTGAACTCAACCACGTGGCCACTGGGGCTGGCCCCGGTTGTTTAATTTTTATTATGGTTTTATTAGCTGTTTCTCTGTTTGTTATCTATAGGAGTTAGGGAAAAACCCACAACTCTTAAGTAATAGTAGTTTCAAAGTTTACTTTAAAAATTACCTGGAATAATGAAATCGTATAACTTTTCCATCACTCTCTTCATGAGTTGATTGAACTTTTTCATTCTCGAATTTGCATCACTCAAGAAGTCTAGTTTTGCTAGGCCATCTTCCAAAAGATAAATTCCAACCTAGAAAGAATTAATCAACATAAAAATAGTTTTAATGGTATTATACCATTCTTTATGAGGACATAAGAAAAACATTTTTTACCATCACCATTTTTAAAAGTATTCAGAGTACTTGCCCCACAAACACTAAATATATACCTACCAAATCTCCCTCACACATTTTCACTTGCAATAACAAATTCAGTCTACAAATGTAGGGTCTGCTAGGGTCGATGCACCATTCAAGTTGCCAGAAAAAAATACTTCCCTAACTGGAACCGAACCTGGGAGAACGTGATGAGAACACCAATTCTATCTAGCAAGTCAATGATTTCCAAACTTGATGAGGATCAGAATAATCAGTGAAGTTGGTTAAAAATGCAGATTCTCCCAGGAGGTTTTGACATATGCTAGGATTCTTAAGCACAATTAGGCTTGGGAATCCCTATTATCAGATCAAACACTAAAATGGTTAGGAAAACAGACCTTGATTAATGTTATATATCTTGATTCTGGTGAAGCAATGCAGTATGAAGTATTTCAGTTAAAACATTTGAATTTGAATACTGGCATTGATATTTAGGAGCTAAATAAACAGGAAACATAACATTTACTTCGACCCTAGAGAGAAGTTCTCATTTGCAAAATGGAGAGAAGCCTATATGAGACGCCTAGATAATACAATTTTAACATTTCCTAATTGCAGATACTCAATAAACAGAGTTCCCTTCATTTCTCTGTATTATCAGGGACCTAAAGCCCTAATCACTGAGATGCTCATTCTTTCCCTAAAGAACAAGAATCGAACAGCTTCCTATAGGAGTGAGCAGTACAGATTATATTCCATTATTATCTGTACTCTACTTTGCGTTCACCTAGAGAGGCCTTACTACAGCAGCAATAAATGTTGCAATATTTATAAAAATCAAGATCAGAGAAGACAGAAGAGATCACGACGTGGTGTGTGTGTGTTCTATCCACCTGCCGTGGTGTGTGGGGCAGGTGGATAGAACACACGCACGCAAGCCATTACAGACTTGTTATCTTTGGGCCACAATTTTGGCACTCACAATCAGCAAAGTGAGGGAATATTTGGCTGCACAGTTTCATTATCCAGGGAAGAATTAATCACAATCTAATACTTCTAAAATTTCTCCTTTCCTCCTGTCAATTCTGAAACTATAAACATGGCTATTGATCTAATTATTTTTAATGTGAGAAACGTATAGGACAGTTTTCAATTGAACAAAGGTGAATTTAACATTTTAGAATTTCTTTTCAAGTTTTAGCATGAAAGCATATTAACCTGCTTCATAGTTTATAAGGTACATTTACTTACATTCTCTTACCTGATTCTCAACACAATTGTATGAGGCAAAAATAATGGGTATGATTTACATCTCATACAGAAAGAAGCTGAAATTAGAGCATTTAAATGATTTACATAAAGTTACTTGGCTACTACACAGCAGAGCCTGAAATGAATTATAAATCTATTCATACATTTACTGAAAATCTTTTCAGTATCAAGCACTTTACTAGGCTGTGAAGACAAAAGACTTCACAGTGTAGTGAGGGAGAAAGATCTAAAATCTAAGTATGCTACAAGTGACCACGGCAAAAATCAACATGCGCATCAGGTATGACGGGGGAAGGGCATGTAACAGCATCCAGAGTTTAAGAAAAGCCCTCCCTAGATGAGGCAAACTCTGAGCTGAATATTACAGAATGAGCAGGCGTCAGCAGGGAAGAGGAGGGGACAACCCAGGCAGAGAGAACTGTGAGAGCAAAAGAACAAAGATGCAGAAAGATGGCAGGGAACGTGCAGGAAACATATCAATCTGGAATTTCTGGGACAGAAAACAAAGCAGAATGATCTAAGATGAGGCTGGAGAAGCTGACAAGCGCTACTTGTCTACTACTAAAGGAGGGATTTATGTGCCAGACTATACTCAATTCTGCAGGCAGTAAAGAAGAGAATTCCATTTGCATTCATATGCCATTCCAGAGACAAAGTAGAGGGAGGAACTGAAAAGGCAAACAGGGAAATGGTTAAAGGACTGCCACAGGAAGAGGAGGAGATAATGAAGACCAAAATAAGTCACTGAGGGCAGAGCTGGAAAGGAGGAATCAGGAAGACCTCCTTGAAGGAGTACAGCCTGGAAGTGATTAGCTATAAAAAAATATTTTTTACTGGTTACTGAAAGCCCAAAATAAAGTGTACTTTGAAACTTGATAATGAGAGACTTATTTCTGGCTTTTTAGACCTTCCTTCTAAGTTAACTTCAAAATGGACTGCCCAACGCAGAAGAGCCTTAAAAGACATCACAGAAATCGAGTACCTTGATTATGCGATTTCCTTCTGGTTTTTGGTAAAGTTTTATTCTTTTCTTCTTTTGCAGCCAGCCCAAATCTTCTAACATTTCTCCACTGAAGGATGCTTCCACTCGAATACCTTTGTCATAAACACTGACTGGCTCATTGAGGCCTTTTTCCTGTTTCTCTACATCTTTGCATTCTGAATGAACACAGATCAGGAACTGATTGCTGGACTCGGAACTCATCAAGGTAAAACTCCTTTCAGAAAAATTTTCAACTAAATTCTGTTCAGGAAGAAGCTGAAGAGTTAATTCTCCTAGAAATGCTTTCCAAGAATTATCAAAGTGATAGGGAGAAATCACAATATTCAGCTTTACAGAGAGAGGGGAAAAAGTGCCACCAGTCTCTTCTCTGTCGATTGATTTTGAGACGCTCACCACTTCCGAACACCTCTTCTTATCTCTGGGAGCCACTTCTTCCTTCAGACTATCATCTAGGATGATGCAATGAGCAGAAGAGGAATCTGAACCAGGGCAGGAGTGCTCGTCATCAGTTAAGAGGAGGGGTTCATTTCTTCTGTCCTCATGCATATTCCAACGGAGCTGCTGTTGCTTTTCTTCATCTATCCTCACCGGAGGAGCACGTTTCCGTCGGCTGCTCATTTTCAAGTTTTCTTGGTTGGTAAACGTGAATTCTAGAAGGTAAAAAACAGTAGGCATTCCAAGAGAGGATTTTAGTATCAAAATGTTCCTGACAAATTTCCCAAGGAGAAAATCAGCATAAACTTATAGTCCATACCCATAGTATGAAATCTTCAGAGAGATACACAAAACAATGGATAGTATTTTTTAATAAGTCAAATATAGCTAAAGAACATACTGACCTTAATCTCAGGCATGATATAAATTCTAATGGTCTTACTGCTGTTCAATGGATAAATTTAATAAAAACAATTTATCTAAAATAAATTCTAAAAATACATTTAATGAGCAGCATGACAGTAAGGTGAATCTCTCAAATATCCCGGAAATGCATATTTGAAGAGTTTTAGTACCATTTAAACTCATGTCTGCATCACTGCAGAATTTCAATTTTATTTTATAATCCCAAAGAGTTAACAAAACTTCACTTGACCCTTACATAGTTTAAAAAATCCCTACAAATGTATCTTTTCTTTCAAAAAAGGATGATGAAAATACCAAAATGTATTTCTTTTTGTGGATTAGCAGATAAAAAAGATGAGAGGGCTAGCTGGGCCAAGAATAAGGTAATGATGGCAACCAGAAGAAATGGGGCAGAGATAATAAAAGAAAAAGAAAAGAAAAAGTGCAGGAAAAAAAGAAAAGAAAGATTTGTGATCTCAAAAGAGAAAATCAGGCTGAAAGAAGCCTATATAAAGTAGGGCCCAAACTACACCCTTGCTAAAATAATAGCCAATTCCTATATGAAATCTAGAACAATTCAAAGAGATTAAATCATAAAGTCATAATGATGGTTGCTGCCTATTCCTACCATGTAGCTGAAAAAAAATGAATGTGTAGACAATTAAAATTTGACTTCAACTAGAGTTTAAGAAATATTCTCAATAATCCCATTTTTCAGTAGAATCCAATCAGGTATTTGCTGAGTCCCCATTAAGTACTCAGTACTGTGCTGTATTTTAGGGGAGGATACAAAAGACGTATAGATCAAATCGCTATCTCTAATTGAGTACAGACTGATGTACTGAGCACAGTACATGATGTACTGATGTCTGATGACAAACTGAGCACACAGAGCAGCTGACACCCCTCTACCCCTACAGACTCCCCCCATCCTGAACCACTCTGCTGCAAATCTAGGAGAGAACGGGAAATGTGCTGCAAAGAAACAATTCAGAAATATACAGCCCTGTTTAAAACAGAACAAAACCACTAGGAGAAATCTCAGTTGAGGAGAAACTTTGAGGAATTCCTAAACAACAATACAGAGGGAATCAATCTGAAAAGCGAAGTGACAGGTGAATGTATTAGCACAAAAGATGGGAGCACCATCAAGAGGGCTTCCAAGCTCAATGGTGGCGGACCTGGTAGAGGAAACCAAAGTGGGTCCAGGGCTACAAACACAGATAATATTGGAGCAATAAAGTGAGAACTGGCAGGTCCCTGCCTGTCCTACCTCTCCTAAAGGCAAGGTAGCTGTGATGCGAGTATCTATTTCCTGGGGAGAGCAGTCCCTAAACTGGAAAGATGCCCTTTCTTACTGACTACAGAAGAAAAAAAGCAGATGACAATGAATTCTGCCTATAGAGAGTTCTCACCAATTCCCCATTCTCACTCAACACAATGGAAAACAAGTCCCAGCAGCTGCTTCTGACCCTCTCCTTCAGCAAACCGTACAAGCAGAGACAATGGAAGGTGAAGCAGGGAAACTCAACTACAAAGATGAGCTCACAAGCAACAATCAAACATTAAGGGATCTCCAACAGGAGAATAAATCAACAAAGACAAACTTTCACCCAAGGAAACAGGTAGAGTAATCTGAATAGGACTTTATATCACATACAATTGACATCACCACATTCTCAAGAAGATAAAATACTGTTTTCATGAAATAGAAGCAGGAAGTCAGAATGCAAAAAAGATGGTTATTAAAAAAAATTAGCAATTTTAGAAAAGTAATCTATTACTGAAATTTAAAAGAAAAAATAACTTGGCCAATGACTCAATAGCAGAATGGGTATAACTACAGAGCAGTTGCTACAGTGATCCCTCAAAGAAATGAAACAAATGAAGGAAGTTCTACCACAGCCCCAGTTAGGGTAACCAACTCTTCCCAGTCTGCCTGGGACTTTCTTGGTTTTAGCAATGAAAGTCCCAAATCCAGGGAAACCCCTTACTTCCAGGCAAACCAGAATGGTTGGTCTTCCCCACCCTAGCTTACCCCTAGCAGACACTTTCCAGGCACAGCACAGGGAGAAGAAACTCAAACAGGGTCCAGTGGTCTCTCTTGAGTTAAGGGGACAGAACTTAGAATTTGTGGGGCAAAAATACCAGAGAGGCAGGAGCTGCTCATAGAGGAGGCTCTGGAGATACGCAGAGGAGTCCCTTGAGTCTCTGAGAGGGCGATGACCTGGATCTTTGTGTGAGGGCAATATTCAAAGCTGGAGGAAGAATCACTAGCAGAAGTAGGTGGAGCAATCCCTGGAACTCGTACATGGCTAGAACTGCTTGTGGAAAGACTCCTAATAAACAAAGCATCATGTAGAGTTCTCAAACAGCCATCGTACACAATTTGAATATGTTCAAGAAGGTAGAGGAAAACATGAAGATGATGAAGAAATATGGAAGGTATACAAGAGACCCAAATGGAATTTATGCAGATGGAAAACACAATATCTGAAATGAAAAATATCCTGTATGAGATTAACAGCAGATGAGACATGGCAGAAAAAACGCAGATGAGTTTAAACACAGTAACAACAGAACTATCAAAAATGCAGTAGAGGGGGCTGGCCCAGTGGTGAAGTGGTTAAGTTTGGACGCTCTGCTTCAACAGCCAGGGGTTCGTGGGTTTGGATCCTGGATGTGGACCTACAAATCACTCATCAAGCCATGCTGTGGCAGCGACCCACATACAAAATGGAGGAAGACTGGAACAGATGTTAGCTCAGGGACAATCTTCCTCACCAAAAAGAAGCAGGGAAAGAAACTAAGACTGGAAAAACAAAAACAGAAAATCAGAGACCTACTGGACAACATCAAACAGTCCAGCATGCATGGAACCGGAATCTCAGGAGGAAATGGGAAAGGAGAAGAAAAAAATGAAGCAAAAATTTTTTCCAAATTTGCTAAAACCTATCAACCTGGAGAACCAAGAAGCTTAAAGAAACCTAATCAGGGTAAACACAAGGACAACCACAAAAAGGTATACAATTTAATTAAATTGCTGAAAAGCAAGACCATCTCTTCAGGTTAGCCCCATCTTCCTGCTTTAGGCATTTCTCTCAACATAAACTTCTAAATCTAGCAATATATCTTTAAAAAATTCAGGCAAAAAAAATGACACACAAAAGCCAAGAGAATTTATCACCTATAGACCTACACTACAAGAAATGTTAAAAGTAGTTCTCAAGCAGAAGAAAAATGATATTAGATGGAAACATGGATCTACACAAAGGAATAAAAACATCATAAATGAAAAATATGTGTATAAATATATATGTTTTCTCGTTTTTACATTTCTTTATAATTAATTTTTTTAAATTTTTAAAAGTTTTTATTCTGAAAATTGTCAAGCCTATGTAAAAAGAGAGAAAACAGTATGGTAATATAATCATAGAGACATCCTATGTACTATGTTTATGGGCTGGAAGACTCCAGATACCAAGTCCTGGATATTGATCTAGAGTCAAAGAAATCTCATTCAAAATCCCAACAGGATTTTTTTTTTAGAAACTGACAAGCTGATTCTAAAATTTATATTGAAATGCCTAAGTTCTAGAAAAGTCAAACAACTTTGAAAAATAAGAATAGGTTGAAAGACTTACACTGACTCCAGCACTTAGATTGACAGTAATCAAAGCAGTGTGGTCACAGTATAGAGACAGACATGTAAATCAATGGAACACAATAGTGTGTCCTGAAATAGACCCACCTAAGTATGGTCAATTGATTTTTGAAAGAAGTTGAAAGGTAATCAATGGGGAAAGAATATTCTTTTCAATAAACAGATATCCATATGCAAAAAAAAAAAGAACTTTGACCTTTACCTCACACCACATATAAAAATTAACTTGAAATGGATCATAAACTGAAACATAAAAGTTAAAACTATAAAACTGGGAGAAAACAGAGGAGAAAATCTAAGTAACAGTGGATTAGGCAAAAAAAGTAATTAAATAGGACACAAAAAGCAGAGACTATAAGAAAATGATAAATTAAGCTTCATCAAAATTAAACACTTTGGTTCTTCAAAAGATACTGTTATGGAAATGAGAGGGGAAGTCACAGATGGGAGACACTATTAGTAAAACAAATATTTGATGAAAGATTTGTATGTGGAATATATAAAGAACTCTCAGAAATCAACAGTGAGACAAATAACCTTATTAAAAAAATGGACAAAAATTTTGAACAGATTTCACCAAAGATGATCTATAAGTGGCAAATAAGCACATGAAAATATCTTCACCATCATCAGTCATTAAGTCAAGGCAAATACAACCCACAAACTGCAGTGAGAAACTACATATCCACTAGAATGGTTAAAATTCACAAACCTGAGACTATAGAGCAACTGGAACCGAACTCTCCAACACGCCAACAGGAAATGTTTGTCAGTTTCTTATAAAAGTAAATACATACCTTCTGCGAAGCCTAGTAATCCCATTCCCAGGTATTACCAAAGAGAAATAAAAACACGGATTCACAAAAAAAGACAAACTTGAATGTTAACAGCAGTTTTACTAATAAAAGCCTCAAACTGGAAACAACCCAAATGTCCATCTCCTGGTGAACGGATAAACAAATGGAACACTACTCCATGATAAACTGCTGATATATACAACAAGGATGAATTATTAAGGCATTACACTAAGTGAAGGAAGCCAGATGTGCAAGGCTACATACTGTGATTCCATTTACACGAAACTCTAGAAAAGGCAAAAACCTAGTGAGAGAAAGCAGATTCGTGGTTACCAGGCGCCAGGAAGTGGTAAGAGGTAACTGACAGTAAAGGACCTGGAGGGAGAGCTGTGGGGTGACAGAAACGTTCTAAGCATCGTAACGAAAGTGTCATAAAGCCTGTATTGTATACATTTGTCAAATGGTGATTCCATGATTGCACACATTTGTCAAAACTCATCAAACTGGACATTTAAAATTGTTGGATTTTATTATATGTAAATTATACCTTGATAAAGCTGATTTAAAAAGCAAAAACAAAAAGTAGATACAGGAGGGATTTAAAAATTATAAGGGAATATTAAGAACAGCTTTATTCTAATAAACTTGAAATATCTAGATAAAATGGGTAATTTACTAACAAAATATAAATGAATGACATTGGCCCAAGAAATAGAAAATCTGAATAGAACGATAACCATAAAAGAAAGCGAAGTAACATTACTTATCTAGCTAAGATCTACCCTGCTTCCTTGCTGATAGAACTTCCCTTTTATTGAGGAACACGGTGGCCTTGTGACTTATAAGGAGGGTGGTTTTCTCAGCAGCCCCAAGGAAGTTGTTTGTCTCTGCTGTCCAGTAAGGTTGCCACAAGCTGCATGTAGTTATTTAACTTTAAATAAGATTAAACAATAATATAAACTCAGCTCCTGAGCTCACCACACTTGAAGGTCTCAAAAACCGTATGTGACTAGTGGCTAGTGTACTGGACAGTGCAGACAGAGAACATTCTCATAATTGCAAAACGTCTATGAAACAGTGCTGGTCTAGACAGAGAGACAAACACCGTATGATTTCACTTACATGTGGAATGTAAACAAACCTGCGGACAGAGATAAATTAGTGGTTACCGGGGGAAGGGATGCAGAGGGTGGCACAAGGGGTGAAGGGGCATACTTACATGGTGTCTGACAAACAATAATGTACAACTGAAATCTCACTATGTTATACGCTGTTATGACCACAATAAAAAAAATTAATGAGGAAAAAACAAACAAACAAACACACACACACACCAGGGCTGGTCTACGCCAATCATGAGAATTCCATTCCCTTAGCCAGCGCTTGGTTACCAATGTGCAGGTGATGGTCTATAATCCATCTGACTACGGTTAATCACTTTTCAAGCATCTTACCTCCTCTCTTATCTTGATAAGAGATCAGAATAGCATAGGAAGCCCCTAATAACCTAAGTGTTTATCTTTGTCCAGTTCTCCTCAAAGCACAGGGTGGAATACTGGAATTAGGTCACTCAGCTGGAATGTTGAGAAGTTAGGCTCTACCAGCTTATCGGTTAACTACTGCCACAAATATGCTCTGTAACACACCACCCTAGAGCTCAATGCCTTGAGACAGCTACCATTTATTTTCACAGATGAGCAGGTTAGCTGACGACTGGCTGATCTAGGCTAGGTTTCTGGAGAGGCAGTTTGGCTCTGTTTAACGTAGTTCTCATCCTCCTCCGGGGACCAGCAAAGTAACCCAGGCATGTTCTTCCGGCAATGGCTCAGGTGTGAAAGTGCAAATCCAATTACACAAGTACTTTTCAAAGTGCTTGGTCATGGCAAAACCACTAAGGTTCCATGAGCCAAAGGAAAAGTGACACAGATGGACTTCAGTCAAGAGGTGAGGAAATATACTACACTTCTTTACTGGGTACAACTGGTCATGGCAAAGAGTGTGGATATGAGGTAGGGGGTGGGGAGGGAATTGGGCCAGTTACACAATCCATCACACCAACCACAGTAGTATTAATCACATGGTAATTATGGAATCATTAACTCTTAACGCCCCCCAAAGCAACCAGCTATAGAGTCTCACATCTGCAGAGTGATGCGGCGGACAGGTGAGAATGTGGGCTTTGAAGCCCTAGGTTCTAATTCTAGCTTTGGCATTTACTAACTGTGTGGCACTGGACTAGTTATCTAGCCTCTCTCTGACAGTTTTCTCTTCTCTAAAATAGGAATGATAGTGGGACTATGGTTAGAGACAATGAAATACAACAGCACAGTAACAGAAATTTAGCACATATTCAGTAAGTGGCAGTTGCTATCATCACCAACCTGAGAACAATATAAACTCCAGTTTACAATATCCAAACTTTAATGTAGTGGGATGGGGGATCCTAGATCAGTGTGTTTCAAATTTAACTGCACCTTAGAATCACCGAAGGGGGACTTTTAAAAATCCTGAGGCCCAGGTACCTCACGGCCAATTAAGCCAGAATCTCTGGGGATAGGACCCAGGCATTAGCCCCATGAGTTTTTAGGCTCCCTAGGTGATTCCTTTGTGTAGCCAAGTTTGGATAACCTGCTGCCTACTAAAATCCATTTCTTTCCTTCCAAAGTATATTATGGAGGGATATGTCTGCCCAACTGGCACTGCATAGTCCCATGACCAGTTCTAGCCAATGAATTGTAAGTGGAGGTAACGTGTGACATTTCTCTTACAACAATCTTGTAATAGACATATTGAACCAGAACACATTTCTTTAACTGTTTATTCTGTGCTCTGGTAACACTCATCCAGTCTCTTTTAGAATTACCTATATCACTATAATTTGCACACTCCTGATGTTTGCCTCCAACCTGATTCTTTCAACATTACAGGCTGAAAGTGCTTATCAATTATAATGATAAGCTGAGAAACATAAATACCAGGATTTCCAGCAAGGCTCTCCTTTTGTTCAGTTCTCAACTGAGCAAACATTCATGATCCCCCCTGCCCCTCTCTCCAATCTTGTTTTGGTTAACTCTTTTTCTAAGAGATCTCTATCTAGGAATAACTTCATGAACCAAAGAAGATATCATTTAATCAACTCTACTTATCACCATAATGTTAACTGGCAGCTAGTAAGTCAAGTACTAATAAAATTCTATATATCTCTAATCATATTCCAATTCCAAATCATTCTCCTGGTTTTCTTCATACCACATGAATCACACCTTTGATGGTTCCACTTCTTCTTCCTCCCCCTTAAGTATCAGTGTTTGGGTAAAACACAATTATATGCAGTTTTCTATATGGACCACACTTTTACTGTCCCACATTTAAATGTAAAAAGCTTTATACTTGAAAAGCCCTTTCACATTTTTCTGCCTATCACTGTCCCAATCTCCCCATGAAACCTTCCATGACCAGGTATGCTGAATTACAGGCCTCTTCCCCTTGATCTCAACTGCTACAGTGCTCTTAACTGTTTGATATATAGAATTTTATTAGTACTTGACTTACTAGCTGCCAGTTAACATTATGGTGATAAGTAGAGTTGATTAAATGATATCTTCTTTGGTTCATGAAGTTATTCCTAGATAGAGATCTCTTAGAAAAAGAGTTAACCAAAACAAGATTGGAGAGAGGGGCAGGGGGGATCATGAATGTTTGCTCAGTTGTTTGAGCTGTTTGAAAGCTGGGCAGGAATAGTACCCTATTAAGCATTGTACCCCCAATACCAGGTTAGTGCCAGGATGAAAAAGATATACAAAATAAGGCGAAACAAAGATCTCTAACTCCCTGAATATTCTCTCTCTTTCTAAGGACCTAACAGTACTTTACTCACATTTCTTTTTGAACAAGTGTCTCTCAATCACATTCTAGAAGACTATTGGTAATATGAAACTATTCCTTACTATTTCTGGCACAGAATCAGACAGAGAAAACTGACTTCTATCAGATTGCTAGAAACATAAACACAAAATGTTAAGCTACTAAGACAATACAACAAATAAATTGATTTTTTTCCTCCAAATTATTCTCTCTTCATTAAAAGACACAAACCAATCCTGAATTACAGCAAATGCATGACAGATCTGGTTTTAGGCTATCAAAGGCAACAAGGAGTATGCATTTGCCACATTGCTGTCCAGGGTGAACATTATGCAAATGAAGCCTAATCATTACTGATGACTGAAAAGCTCCTGACGACCTGGCATGCCCACAATCTTTTTCTGTAGTGATAACTCCAGTAGGGTGAGAGTATTTACATCTGTTGAACTCTAAAATATGTGTTAACTGCATGAGCTTGAAAAATGCCCTCATAAGAGGCATTTTCACCAGTAGATTCTGTTTCCCCCAAATTGTTCTAGCCTGAACTCTTCACAAAAGATTTAATAATTCTATAAGTACAATTCTTTTAGGCTGGGTAAAAAGAGGATATATACAACAGCATCTTTCAAAAGTAAACTATTCTATTCTCAATCTGCCAGCCTGTTGGCTAACTGGTCCTTCCAGGCTCTAGGAAGACCAACTACTGCCCACTACTACTCTGCTTCCTGCACGGTTAATGATCATAAACCAACCAGTCTTTTCGGTGACAGTACAGATCTCATGGATCACTTCTATCCATGGGAGTTTCATCATTTTTTCTATCAAAAGATAGGTATAATGACTTTAAAATTATTTTATTTTGTTCAGTTAAAGCCTCAAGTTAATTTAAATACAAGCAAGAAAACATCAAACACCGAGGACTTCTACCTCGTGGCTAATGTCAAGTTACCTAGAAAAAAGGCACAAGCCTAATGGTCATTATTTAGTAATACTGTATATCAGACAGTGACTGTCAATCATCAGCTAACACAGCTTCGTTCATAAACCTAGCAACTACGTTGGAGTCAAAAAGTACAAAGTGCAAGGGTGGCTTTGAATGCGAATGTAATGAACCAGACCCCGAAGGTAATTGAGAACTTTCGGACTAACTTAGAAGCCTCGGCCTCCCCTCTTGCTGCGTTGCGATCCCGCGCACCCAGAAGCTCGGCGGCTGCCCAGCTGCGGCCTCTAGAGGCATCTCTGCAGCGAACGGTGATCCCCACTCCGTTTTCTTCCGAAAGGCTGCAGAGCGGTTCGGGACTCGGAGCAGGGTGCTGGCGCCGGGTCGCTGCAGCAAGCCGGGCAAACAAGCCACCGCGAGCCCAAGGGGCGCGACGACAGGCCCTCGGACCCCCGAACAAAACTCCGCAGGCCCCGGCCCCTGGGAGAAGTACAGCCCGCTTTCCCACGGCCTCACCTTCTCCCGGGGGAGCCTGGCCGTCCCGAGGCCCGCACGTCCGGGATGGGGAAGGGTCGGGGAGACTCGCGCTGCGGCTGCCTCTCAGCCCTTCAACTTCCCGGGCTCCACAGCAACTGAGTCCTCCCTCCCTCCCTCCCTGTCTCCGTCCAGAGACCTTTCCCGTCCCCGACCTCTGACCCCTGACCCTCTATCACCCAAGCGCCTACCAAGACTGGCTCTCCAAGCCTCTTCAGCCTCTCTGCAGCACGGCCCGGGGCCCTCTAATGCCCCCGCAGATCACGGGCCACCCACCGAACATCCGCCTGAGGTGGGCGCGCGCTTTATGCTGGTTTATGTTGGGGTTCCGTGGGGACCCAGAAACCACAGCTCCTAGCTGCCGGGCGCGCGCTGGAGCGTGGGGTCAAGGTGAACGCGCACGTCGGGGCGCCCCGCCCCTTTCCTCCCGCAATAGCTTCATGAGTCTTTTCTGCGCAAGTCCACACGGTTAAAGCCTATCAAAGGCTACAGCTAAAGTCTCGCGATAGCTCTGCCCGACGCTATTAAAGAATTTGTACAGGATTGGCTGGACCCTCTAAGGAGGAGGCGGGGCTCTAAGCCTGTATGGGCGGGGCTCCCTGCTGAAGGGGCGGGGCTCGCCTTGAAGCAAGTGACGGGTGTAAATGATTTATAGCTTTGGTAAAAAGGCAGACAAGAATTGTGCAAACGCATCTTTTTTATTGATTCTAGAAAGCAACCACTAATTAGGTACCGATGAGGCTTATCTCCCTCAAAAAAGTTTTTTGAAAAAGACTTTCCAGGGAAATGTGAGTAAATATTTTAAGGTGAGTGAAAAACTACATGTATTGTGCTGAAGTTGGCCTTCCAATATCTTAGCCTTTTTTTCCTTCTCTTCACTGAGAGAAAGCCTCTTTCTCACGAAGGTGGACATGCTGAAAGCTATGCCACCAGTATTTCAAATAGCAGGGTCACCCATGGTGGACGGGTTTCAGTGGAGCTTCTAGACTCAGACATTCCAGTCAGCAAGAAGGACCTGGCACCCACTTCTGAAAAAATTGGCCATGAAAATCCTGTGAATAGCAGCTGATTCAAAAAGACTGGGCATCTTGGCATGTGTGATCACAGAAACATGAAAGTAAGCTCTTGCCTGAGAGAACATCTGTTGTAGTTGCAGAGACGATCCAGAGTGGCCCCTATATGACCTAGTAAAGAACTTCATCACAAACCTCTCAGATAGCCAGAAAGAAGCCATCTACATAAACAAAACCCTGTAAAATTTGATGGAAATCAGAGACCTTATCCAAGGTTTCATGAGTCAAGTTGAAGAAATAGTGCTAATGCGGGGGCATTGGGCAAGCAGGGTCTCTCTTTATTGGCGAACTGATCGTTTTACTAAGTACAAGACATAGTGGAACCTTTCTTTTGGAAGTGTAATTTGCAATTCAGTATTTAAATGTATATTGTGCTGCAAAAGTTTATCTTTGATAATTTTATGTCACTTCTCACCATCGGAGCAGGGAATTAAGTTCATAGTTTGATTGAGTCCAGCTGGTGCCAGGCGGAAATATTTTAAAATAAACACAGCATCATTTCATCTTTGTTCACCTTGATTGGGGTAATTAATCTCTATAGACATAATTATTGTTATGTTGTGCAATATATTAAACTACAGATCCAGTTGTAATTGTGGAGAGAGGTGATTTCAGCTACAGAGATGGAATTCTATACACTATCGTTTAGTGATGACAATTAAACAAAGTTTTTTCTCTTCAATTTTCCAGTGGTATGTTCAATTCTGTATTTGCAAGGTGTCCTGTATTATCTTTGAAAAACCTCCATGGGATAATGTTGTCAAATTAGAATCACTCGAGCTAATTTCAGAAAACTTGGTTTATTTTTGCACCTTAGCTCTCTGGAAGCTCCCAGCTGTGAAACACCTGTTCACCCCTGACAACACTGTCCACTTATTAGATGCTAGTGACCTAACAGCATTCTACAAGTGGGAATAAATTGATTGAACATAAACCAATCAGTGAATCAGTGCTCATAGAGTTCAACTGCTTCTTCCTGAAACCATCAATGTGATAGCAGTCAGACCACTTGCTTCCTAGTGTGAGGCCAAAGCTTTAGCTCCAGTTCCTTTTGGGGACAGTAGCTTTATTCCAGCCATAGCCCTAACCCAAGTCATCTGTATTAGAAACGAATGCTATAGGTTGTTCTCAAGGAGGAGGACTGGTTGAGAGAGAGTAGTTGAGTTAATGCAAATTTAACTCCCTTTGGGGGAAGAAACAGGATAATTGATGATTTGTGAGTAGAACATTATGTTTTGCAAAGCTCTTTCATGTTCATTTTTCCATTTGATTCTTAGAATGATAATATGAGATTTAAAATTTTTATTTCACAGAAGAAGGATCTGAGACTCAGAGAAATTTGGTGATTTGCCACAGTTTAGCTCTAAGGGAACAAGAAGACCGAGAATTCCTCTTGACTTCTCCGTCTAGGCTGTTGCTTCTTATTCCTAAGTCATATTTTCTATCAAATAAAAATAAACAATTTATCACCAATCTTCCTAGGTTGGCGTGGGAAAAATAAAAATAAAGGCAAGAGGTGTGTAATTATTTGATGACACAGGGCTGTGTATATCAACAATAGGGATCCTTTGGGCCCAGCACTGTTTTCTCCTTAATAAAATTTCTTGAGAAATTTACTCCATGTTCTACATATCTTTGCCTGCTGTCTGGAAGCAAAGTTGATGGCCACTCAGTATGGTTGCCAAAGATGACTCTCTGTTGCCATTTCCTCTACTACCAACCTCTCTTGGGATTGCTTTCCCTCTTCCAGACAAATTGAAAACATCAGGGTCAAAGTCACTATTCTGGAATGAATTACAATGTCCAAAGCCATTGTCAAAATATGTGTGGTACTAACAGAGAGTGGGACAAAGAAACATGGTCTTGGAAAATTGGTGCTGGCAGGGGTGATCAGCTGTCCTGAAGGGAGTGTTGCCAAGTCAAACAAGCAAGCAATGGCATCAGAGGACTGGGCACACTTTGCTGTAGCATGAGTAGGATATGTGGAGGGCAGGAGGTATGTGACCTGAAAACAAATTGTCATGTTTAGAGCTGCACAGCTTTTCCTCAGGCCAGCCATGGATAGGTTTAATTGTTAAATTTCAATTAAATTTTTCCGTGGTAATTTGCAGATTGGATTTATTTCAAAGTCCAAAGTTTGTTCTATCTCCCCTGCTGCCAGCTCAACCTGCAAACTAAAAACTCAAGCTGTGTCCCTTCTGCCTCTTATAATTTGTAAAGTAACATTTGTAATCTGTACATAAAATGCTACATTGGACATGAACTTATGACATAAAGATAAGGAAATTCATCATTTCTTTTTAAGTGTTTGTCTTGGGTGTTAATAAAGCAATGCTTGTAAGTTAGGTAACAGCAACGGCAAGGTTGAAGGTGAGTCTGTTGGGTAACGAAAGATGTGAGATTACATTCAGTGTTTATCAATGAAGATAAAAATCTGTATCATTGGTCTGCTTCCCAGTCCGTCCCTGCCTTCTTTCCCAACTATTACTTTTTCAATGGCTTATTTTTTTCCAGCTAATTTTGTCAGTGTGGCCTCTGGGCATTAAGATACAGGAAAATTGTAGATGAGTCTATTAACGCTTATGACTTAGGTAATATTTATTACGCAGTTTTGAGAAAAAAACAAGTAAAACATTTTTTGAATATTTCAAGAGTCACCATCATATATCATTTTAAAGTACAAAAATAGTGTCGTAACACTTTCAGAATGAATCGAAAATCTCATGGAAGCTTAGTCATAGTAGTGTTAGCATAAAATGACACTTGTCCAAAAATAAAGAACCTTTCCAAAGCTTCCATCCACTAGAAGGGCAGTGTTATGCTTAGACTTCAGCATCGGTGTATTTTTTGTTTGTTTGTTTATTGAAGTAACATTGGTTTATAACGTTATATCAGTTTTGGGTGTACATCATTGTATTTCGATTTCTTTTTTTTTTAAAGATTGGCACCTGAGCTAACAACTGTTGCCAATCTTTTTTTTTTTTCTGCTTTATCTCCCCCAAATCCCCCCCAGTACATAGTTGTATATCTTAGTTGCAGGTCCTTCTAGTTGTGGCCTGTGGGATGCCACCTCAACGTGGCCTGACGAGTGGTGCCATGTCCGCGCCCAGGATCCGAACTGGTGAAACCCTGGGCCGCCACAGGGGAGCATGGGAACTTAACCACTTGGCCACGGGGGCAGGCCCTATATTTCGATTTCTGTGTAGATTACATCATGTTCATCACCTAAAGACTGACTAAAATCCACCACCATACACATGTGCCTAATCATCTCTTTCACCCTCCTCCCTCCCCTCGTCCCCTCTGGTAACCACTAATCCAATCTCTGTCTCTCTGTGTTTGTTGGTTGTAGTCTTTATCTTCTATTTATGAGTGAGATCATATGATATCTGACTTTCTCCTTCTAATTTATTTTGCTTAGCCTAATACCCTCAAGTTCCATCTCTGTTGTCACAAATGGACAGATTTTGTTGTTTTTTTATGACTGAGTAGTATTGCATTGTGTATATATACCACATCTTCATTATCCATTCTCCCCTTGATGGGCACCCAGGTTCCTTCCAAGTCTTGGCTATTGTGAATAATGCTGTAATGAACATAGGGGTACATATATCTTTATGCATTTGTGTTTTCATGTTTTTTGAATAAATACCCAGCAGTAGAATAGCTGGATTATATGATAGCTCTATTTTTTTTTTTGAGGAATCTCCATACTGTTTTGTATAATGGTTGCATCAGTTCATACCCCCACCAGCACAGTGTATGAGATTTCCCTTTTCTCCACATCCTCTCCAACACTTGTTATTTCCTATCTTGTTAATTATAATCATTCTGACAGGCATGAGGTGATATCTCATGGTACTTTTGATTTGCATGTCCTTGATAATTGGTGATGTTGAATTTATTTTCATGTGCCTGTTGGCCATCTATGTATCTTCTTTAGAGAAATCTGTTCAGATCTTTTGCCCATTTTTTAATTGGGTTGTTGGTTTTCTTGTTGTTGAGATGTATGAGTCCTTTCGATAGTTTAGATATTAACCGCTTATCGGATATATGGTTTGCAAATATCTTCTCCCAATTGTTAGGTTGTCTTTTCATTTTGTTGATGGTTTCCTTTGCTGTTCAGAAGTTTTTTAGTTTGATGTAGTCCCATTTGTTTATCTTTTCTGTTGTTTTCCTTGCCCAGTCAGACATGGTACTTGAAAATGTGCTGCTAAGACGACTGTCAAACAGCATACTATCTATGTCTTCTTCTAGAATTTTCATGGTTTCAGGTCTTACATTCAAGTCTTTAATCCATTTTGAATTAATTTTTGTTCATGGTGTAAGTAATGGTCTACTTTCATTCTTTCGCACGTGGCTGTCCAGTTTTCCCAACACTATTTATTGACGAGACTTTTCTTTCTCCATTGTATGTTCTTTGCTCCCTTGTCTAAAATTAGCTGTCCATAGATGTGTGGGTTTATTTCTGGGCTCTCGATTCTGTTCCATTGATCTGTTTGTCGTTTTTGTGCCAGTATGATGCTGTTTTGATGACTATAGCTTTGTAGTATATTTTGAAATCAGGGAGTGTGATATCTCCAGCTTAGTTCTTTTTCTCAGGATTCCTTTGGCTATTCAAGGTCTTTTGTTGTTCCACATAAATTTTAGGTTTCTTTGTTCTGTTTCTGTGAAAAATGCTGTTGGAACTTTGATAGGGATTGCATTGAATCTGTAGATAGCTTTGAGATATATGGACATTTTAACTATGTTAATTATTCCAGTTCAAGAGGATGGAATAGCTTTTCATTTCTTTGTGTTTTCTTCAATTTCTTTCAACAAGGTTTTATCGTTTTCAATGTACAGATCTTTCACCTTTGGTTAAGTTTATTCCTAGGTATTTTATTCTTTTTCTTGCAATTGTAAATGAGACTGTATTCTTAATTTCTCTTTCTGCTACTTTATTGTTAGTGTTTAGAAACCCAACTGATTTGTATATTGATTTTGTATCCTGCAACTTTACTGTGGTCATGTACTATTTCTAAGAGTTTTTTGGTGGATTCTTTAGAGTTTTCTATATATAAAATCATGTCATCCTCAAATAGTGACCATTTCACTTCTTCCTTTCCAATTTGGTTCCCTTTTATTTCTTTTTCTTGCCTGATTGCTCTGGCTAGGACTTCCAATACTATGTTCAATAACAATGGTGAAAGTGGGCATCCTTGTCTGATTCCTGTGCTTAGAGGGATAGCTTCCAGTTTTTCTCCATTGAGAATGATATTAGCTGTGGGTTTTTAATATGTGGCCTTTGTGATGTTGACGTACTTCTCTTCTATACCCATTTTATTCAGAGTTTTAATCATAAATGGATGCTCTATCTTGTCAAATGCTTTCTCTGCATCTGTTGGGATGATCATGTGATTTTTATTCTTCATTCTGTTAATGTGGTGTATTACATTGATTGATTTACAGATTTTGAACCATCCCTGCATCCCTTGAATAAATTTCACTTCATCATAGTATATGATCATTTTAATGTATTGTCGTATTTGATTTGCTAGAATTTTGTTGAAGATTTTTGCATCAATCTTCATCAGTGACATTGGCCTGTAATTTTCTTTTTTTGTATTGTCCTTGTCTGGTTTGGGTATCAGCATAATATTGGCCTCATAGAATCAGTTAGGAAGCTTCCCCTCCTCTTCAATTTTTTGGAAGACTTCGAAAAGGATAAGTGTTAAGTCTTCTTTGAATGTTTGGTAGAATTCACCAGGAAAGCCATCTGGTCCTGGACTTTTATTTTTCGGGAGGTTTTTGATTACTGTTTTGATATCCTTACTGGTGATTGGTCTATTTGAATTCTCTACTTCTTCTTGATTCAATTTTGGGAGGTTGTGTGAGTCTCAGAATTTATCCATTTCTTCTAGATTATCCAATTTGGTTGGGGGATAGCTTTTCATGGAATTGTCTTATAATCTTTTGCTTTTCTGAGGTGTCTTTGTAATTTCTCCTCTTTCATTTCTGATTTTATTTGAGCCTTCTATCTTTTTTCTTGGTGCATCTAGCTGAAAGTTTGTCCATTTTGTTTATCTTCCAAAGAACTAGCTCTTCATTGCATTGATTTTTTTCATCTTTTTTTCTTTTTTGGTCTCTGTTTCATTTCTTTTTGCTCTGCTTTTTATTATTTCCTTCCTTCTACTGATTTTTGGGCTTTGTTTGTTCTTCTTATTCCCATTCCTTTGGGGGCACTCTAAGATTGTTTATCTGAGATTTTTCTTGTTTGTTGAGGTAGGCCTGTATTGCTATCAACTTTCCTCTTAGAACCACTTTTGCTGTATCCCATAAATTTTGGCATGTTGTATTTTCATTTGTCTTCCAGTATTTTTTGATTTCTCCATTGATTTCTTCATTGACCCAGTTGTTGTTTAGTAGCATTTTGTTTAATTTTCACATATTTGTGACTTTTTCGATTTTATTCCTGTAATTGATGTCTGGTTTCATACCATTGTGGTCAGGAAAGATGCTTGGTATCATTTAAATCTTCTTAAATATATTGACACCTGATTTGTGGGCTAATAATTGATCTATCCTGGAGAATGTTCTTTGTGGTTTTTAAAAAAATGTGCTTTCCGTTGTTTTTGGATGGGATGTTCTACAAAATCTACTAAGCCCATCTGGTCTAATGTGTCATTTAAGGCCAATGTTTCTTTATTGATCTTCTGTTTGTGTGATCTATCCATTGGTGTAAGTGAGTGTTAAAGTCCCCTACTATTAATGTGTTACTGTCTATTTCTCCTTTTATGTCTGTTAATAATTACTTTATATATTTAGATGCTCTTATGTTGGGTGCATAGATATTTACTAGTGTTATATCCTCTTGTTGGATTGTTCCCTTTATCATTATGCAGTGTCCTTTTTTGTATTTTGTTACCATTTTGGTTTTAAGTCTATTTTGTATGATATAAGTATTGCTACCCCAGCTATCTTTTCATTGCAATTTGAATGGAGCATCTTTTTTTTTTTTTAAAGATTTTATTTTTTTTTCCTTTTTCTCCCCAAAGCCCCCTGGTACATAGTTGTATATTCTTCGTTGTGGGTCCTTCCAGTTGTGGCATGTGGGACACTGCCTCAGCGTGGTCTGACGAGCAGTGCCATGTCCGCGCCCAGGATTCGAACCAACGAAACACTGGGCCGCCTGCAGCGGAGCACGCAAACTCAACCACTCGGCCATGGGGCCAGCCCCAATGGAATATCTTTTTTCATCCCTTCAGTTTCAGTTTGTGAGTGTCTTCAGGTCTGAAGTGTGTCTCTCATGTATGCAGCACATATATGGGTCTCGTTTTTCTCTCCAATTGACCACTTTAGTGAAGCCAATTAGAAGACAACTGTTTGGGAACTTCTTGAGCAGATGATATAAAACTTATGACCTAACTGATTCCTGGATGGTTAAAAAGCCAGCTCATATAAATCAAACCCTTATTTCCTATAGCCACAATGTTATTAACTGGGGCTCCAATACCAGAAACCCATTTCATACCTTAAAAATATTAAACTTATCTTTACAAAAATTAGCTAAAAATGGATTACAGACCTAAATGTAAAATGTAAAACTGTTAAACTCATAGGATATAACATAGGAGAAAACCTAGATGACCTTGCGGATGGTGATGACTTTTTAGATACAGCACCAAAGGCATGATCCATGAAAGAAACAATTGATAAGTGAGACTTCATTAAATTTGAAATTTTATGCTCTGCAAAAGACAACATCAAGAGGGTTAGAAGGCAATTCACAGACTGGAAGAAAATATTTGCAAAAGACACATCTAGTAAAGGACTCTAACTACAATGATTACTTAAGGGATATTCAAATAAAATGACTTAAGATGTCACATCCAAAACATAAAATGTAGGGAGGGGAAAGTAAAAATGTAGAGCTTTAGAATGTGATCAAAATTAAGTTCTTATCAACTTAAAATATACGTTATAGATATAAGTTGTTATATGCAAGCTTCATGGTAGCCACAAAGCAAAAACTTATCATAGGTACACAAAAGATAAAGAGAAAGGAATATAAGCATACTACTAAAGAAAGTCATCAAAACACAAAGGAAGAAAGTGAGAGAAGAAGAAAGGAATAGAGAAAAACTATAAAACAACTAGAAAACAATGAATGAAATGGCACTAATTAAATACCTATCAATAATGAATTTAAACATAAATGGACTAAATTTTCCAATAAAAAACATACAGTGACTGAATGAATAAAAAAACAAAATCCCATCTATATGCTACCTACCAGAGACTCACTTCAGATATAAGGAAACACACAAAGTGAAGGGATGGAAAAAGATATTCTATGCACATGGGAACCAAAAGAAAGTTGGGGTAGCTATATTTCTATCAGGCAAAATAGACTTTAAAACAAAAAACTGTAATAAAAGACAAAGATGGGCACTCTATAACAATAAAGGGGTCATTCCAACAGAGAGATATAGCATTTATAAATATTTATGCACCCAATATAGGACCCCCTAAATATATAAAACAAATATTAGCAGACCTAAAGGGAGAATTAGACAGCAATATAATAATAAAAGGGGACTTTAACATCCTATATACATCAATGGATAGACCATCCTGAGATAAAATCAATAAGGAAACATTGGCCTTAAATGACCCATTAGACCAGATGGACTTGACAGATATATACAGAACATTCCATCCAAAAGAAACAGAATACACGTTTTTCTCAAATGCACCTGGAACATTCTCTAGGATAGATCATATAAACTTAAGAAGATTGAGGATTAAGAAGGTTGAAGCTGTATGAAGCATTTTTCTGATCACTAGGGTATGAAATTAGAGATAAATTACAAGAAGAAAACTGGAACATTCAAATATATGTGAAGATTACACAACATGCTACTGAACAACAAATGGGTCAAAGTACAAATCCAAAGAGAAAAAAAATCTTGAGATAAATGAAAATGTAAATACAATATATCAAAATGTATGGGATGCAGCAAAAGTAGTTCTAAGAGAGAATTTCATAGTGATAAATGCCCACATCAAGAAACAAGAAACAGGCCTGCCCTGTGACCAACTGGGTAAGTTCACGTGCTCTGCTTTGGCAGCCTGGGGTTTGCCAGTTCAGATCCTGGGTGTGGAACTACACACCACTCATCAAGCCATGCTGTGGTGGCATCTTACGTAGAAGAACTAGAATGACTTACAACTAGGATACACAGCTATGTACTGGGGCTTTGGGAAGGAAAAAAAAAGAGGGAGATTGGCAACAGATTTTAGCTCAGGGCCAATCTTCTAAAAAAAATAAAGAGAAAGAAACAAGAAAAATCTCAAATAAACAACCTAATAATAATATATAATAAGAATATAATAAATATATAGTGTAATTATATAATAATCTCAATAGATGCAAAGTATTTGACAAAGTTCAACACCCATTCATGATGCAACTCTCAAGGAAACAGGTACAGAAGGAACTTACCTCAACATAATAAATGCCATATATTAAAAGCTCACTGCTAACATCATATTTGATGGGGGAAGACTGAAAGCTTTCCTTCAAAAATCTGCTACAAGGCAAGAGCGCCTACTCTCACCACTTCTATTCAATGTTGTACTGGAAGTTCTAGCCAGAGCAATGAGACACGAAAAGAGAAATAAAAGGCATTCAATATGGAAAGGAAGTAGTAAAATTACCTCTGTTTCCTGATGACATGATCATATATGTAGAAAACTCTAAAAACTCAACAACAATGAAACTGTTAGAAATAATAAATGAATTCAATAAAGTTGAAGGAAACAAAATCAACATACAAAAATCAGTCACGTGTCTATACAAAAACAGCTATCCAAAAAGGAAATTAAGGAAATAATTCTAGTCACAATAGCAACAAAAAGAATAAAATACTTAGAAATAAACTTAACCAAAGAGGTGAAAGACTTGTACACTGAAAATTATAAAACATTGGTGAAGGAAATTAAGGAAGACACAGATAAATGGAAAGACATGCTGTGTTCATGCTTTGAAAGAAGTAACATTGTCAAAATGTCCATACCACCCAAAGCCATCCAGAGATTCAACACAATCCCTAACAAAATCACAATGGCATTATTTACAGAAACTATAAAAACAATTCCAAAATTCATATGGAACCTCAAAAGGCACCAAATAGCCAAAGCAATCTTGAACAAGAAAAACGAAGCTGGAGGCATCACATTTCCTGATTTCAAAATATATTCCAAGGGTATATCAAAATACTATGGTATTGACATAAAAAAGACATATAGACCAAAGTAACAGAAAAGAGAGCCCAGAAATAAATCCATGCATCTATAGTCAACTGATCTTTGACAAGGGTGCTAAGAACACATGAGGAAAGAATAGTCTCTTCAATTAATGGTGTTTGGAAAACTGGATATCCACATGGAGAAGAATGAAATTGGATCCTTCTCTTGCAACATATAGAAAAATCAACTGAAAACAGATTAAAGAATTAAACATAAGACCTAAAACTAAAACTACTAGATGAAAACTTAGGGAAAAACTTCTTGACATTGGTCTGGGCAATGATTTTTTGGATATGACCTGAAAAGCACAGGCAACAAAAGCAAAAATAGACGATGTGATTTGTCTACTTTTTGATGGGATTGCATAAAACTATAAAGTTTTTTCACAGTGAAGGAAACAATCAAAAGAGTGAAAAAGAAACCCAAATGGGAGAAAATATTTGCAAACCATATATCTGATAAAGGGATAATTTCCAAAATATTTAAGGAATTCAAACAACTGAACCAAAAGACCCCACATAACTTGATTTAAAAATGAGCTAAGGGCCAGAACAGATATTTCTCAAAGAAGCCCATACAAATGGCCAACAGGTATGTGGAAAGGTGCTCAACAACACTAATCATCAGAAAAATCCAAATCACCCCCCCAATGAGATTTCACCTTACACTTTAGAATAGCGATTATCTAAAAGACAAAAGATAACAAGTGATGGTGAGGATGTGGCAGAAAAGGACCTTGGCACACTGCTGCTGGGAATGTAAGTTAGTACAGCCATTATGGAAAGCAGTATGGAGGCTCCTCAAAAATTAAAAATAGAACTACCATGTAATACCGCAATCCCATTTCTGGGTATATACTCAAAAGAAATGAAATCAGTATCTTGAAGCGATGCCTGCAGCCCTACATTCATTCCTTCATTATGCATGGTATCTAATATAGAGAAATAACCTAAATGTTCACTGATGGAAGAACGGGTAAAGAAAATGTAGTATATATAAAATAGAATCTTATTCAACCTTAAAACAGAAGAAAATCCTGCCATTTGCAATGGATGAACCTGGAGGACATTGTGCTAAGTGAAATATGCCAGGCACAGAAAGACAAATACTGCGGTATCTCACTCATTTATGGAATCTATGACATTTGAACTGATAAAATCAGAGAGTAGAATGGTATTTGCCAGGGGCTGGGGCATGAAATAAATGAGGAGATGTTTTTCAAAGGGTAGACAGATTCAATTATTCTGGGTGAATAAGTTCTGGAAATCCAATGTCCAGCATGGTGAGTATGTTTGATAATATTGTGTTGTATACTTGAAATTTGCTAAGAGAGTTTATCTTAAGTGTTCTCACTGCAAAAAATATAACTATGTGAGATGATGGATATGTTAATTAACTTGATTGTAGTAATCATTTCACAATGTATTTGTAAATTAATCCATCAGGTTGTACATCTTAGATATATTCAAGTTATATTTGTCAATACTTCAATGAAGCTGAAAAAAAAGAGTGATAATTGAGAAATTTTAACAATTTTAACTGCCCTCATCAAAAAGTGATTATTTGTAATCAAATGGGTATTACGTTATATTTTTCATGGTATTTCAATCATTTGAAGGGTAATTATCTACGTAGAAGAAATTCTTAGCCAAACAACATAATAGCTAGAAAGCTTTACCTGCTCCAAATATTTTTAATACATGAGAGTTTTCTAGATTTTGTTTGGCAAAGGGTCATGAGACAATATTTTCTCTGTTCTACCAGAAAACAATGACAGAGTCCTGTTGCTTTAATGCCTTTCTCCTATGCAGAATATTTGTTCAATTTCTTTGTAGTTAAATGTAATATATTAAAATCAACCTGAAAAGCATAAATTTGTATCATTAAGGAGGATAATTCATAGTGGATGTGTTGGCAGAAGTGAAATATTTAATCAAGTATTTAAAATAAATCCAAATCATTAGTGATTATTACCCTGATTACAAAAGAGGCATATTCTTATGTAAAATAGAATATTTATGAATGTGTGTTTTTAGTAGCTTTGAATACAGATATGCACTTAGAAAATTCTTCAGATTTATTGAAGTTCCTTTGCCCTAAAGGACTGGTTTTAGTTAAGTTTTTCATCATTCACATCCTTTTTATGGTGCAAGCTTAAAGGAGGTGTAATGGAATATTTTATAGTGACTGCTGGCTACACAGTCATTAGAAAATTCAAAATATTGAAATGAGTGATAAAAAAACTGTGCAGATGTAAATAAATCTTGCTTTTAGATTCTCTGTGCCATATGCTTTATTTTCTAATTAGAGATAAACATAACTATGTGGAAGCAACGAATAATGTTTCACTACTGTTATCTCTTATGGGTCCCTTTTCTGTTTCAGAGTGTTTTTTTTTAAACCAGATATATTAAAATAATTTGTGGCAGGCTTCAAAATATCAATCTAGACAGGTTTTCTAACTTAGTCTGAACTTCTCCTTTTAATTTAATATCCTTCCATTTCTTGGAGAAACATAAGTACCTTGCTACTGTGGGATCAATTCTCATAGGAAAATGGTCGTTACCCACAATTTGAAGGAAAATGCTGTGGCTTGGTGGAGACCCTGCCTGAAAGTTATAGGAAGTTTTGCTAGTTTGAATGAGGTATTAAGTAATGCACAGAAGAGGTAAAAGTAGAGAACAATTTCTGCACAAAGTTGACTTCTCTGCTACCTTATTGCTAATATAATGTGAAGGAAAATTTATGAAGTCCACGAGGCAGATATACCCAAGGCAGGCAAAGTAGAAGCACTAGCAATGTAAGAATAACGTAAAAATGAAGAAATCAACTCCACTCCTCCATCTCTAGAATATCCACGCACAGATGCCTTGGTACTTGAAAGTATATAGTTAGATGTTTATTTCTTTGAATGAAGATATCACATATGCAGGAATCCTTTTTTTTTTTTTTACCTTACATATGATAAATTCTACTCAGTAAATATTTTACAGAATTGTGTGTCAAACGCTTTACAAATTGTTGAGAGTATAACATTGAATGAGGTAGAGTCCAAGTCAATTTTCTCACTAGTAAGAAAAGATAGACGTTAAAAATAGTGTAATGAATTTCTGTATGTGCTGTGATAGAAGTGCAGATTATTTTGAGGGCAAAAATGAGTGAATGACAAACTCTGTTGGGATGATTAGAAATTGCTTCATAGAGGAAAGGATGATTGAATGTTCAAGGAGTTATGGGTATGTTCCAAGTAAACAAACAGTTAAGGTATCCTCAATAAAAAGAGCCTCTTCATGGAGATGTAACACAGACTGGATTATTTAAAGACATTTCAGACTGTTGGACATACGTGGAATGAAGAGTGAAAGTGAAGGAGTGGTGAGGGAAGAGCAAAAAGTGAAATAAAATGGGAGAGTGGCCAAGAATTTGATTATGGGGAACATTTTATAACTTGACGAGGAATTTGGGATTCATTCCATTATCAATATGGGGGGCAGAGAATGATTTTAATAAGGGAAATGATATGGTCAGATTTGTGGATTTGTGTCTTAGATAATTCCAGTTATGCTATGGAGGGAAGAATGGATCAGGAGACTCTGGAGACAAGGACCATTAGAACACCATTGCAGCTGATGAGCTCAGATATGATAAGGACTTGGACTAAGGCAGTATTGGGAGGAATGGAGAGGAGGGGAGCAATCTATGAGTCAGGAAGTGCCTTTCACAGAGGTAAGGAGTCCATCAGCAGGCACAATTTGGAGAGAAAGATGATTTCAATTTGGGTCTTGTTGAGGTTCAGATACCTGTAGATAGATATGCACAGAAGGGGCACTTGGTTTAGATGAGTTGAATGATTAAATGAATGACTACTTGAGAATGTCAGGCCTGGAGATAGAGATGTGCACATAGGTGTTAGTTGAAATCAAGGGAAAGGATTAAGTCACTCAGAGACAGCTTGTAAAGCAGGGAGAGATGAGGACCAAGTATAGGACCCTGGGAACACCACCACTTAAAGAGCAAATATAGGAGGAAGAGCTGAAAAGGACACTGAGAATATGTGGGCTGAGTGGTAAGACGGGAAACCCACAAAACATAAAGTCACAGAAACCAAATAAGGAGAGAGCTATAATGTCAGGGGAAGCAGTTAGCACTTAAACGCTGGAGTGAAATCAAGTATGCAGAGAAGTAGAAAGATCCCATGGATCTCTTAGAAGGTCATTAGTGACTTTTGCTTGAGGAGTTTAAGTAGTGTTGAAAGGGCAACTTGCTTGCAGTAGGTTGAAGAGTGAGTAAGGAGAAGAGAAGTGGTCATCCAGCGTAGAGTTTCTTTCTCGGAGTTGGTTGTGAATGGGGAGAGATGCAGTAGGAAGTGAAGAAGAATCTAGGGTCAACGGAGGAATTTTTATTTACTTTTGTATTGTTTGTTTATTTTATTTCTTTTTAAACAGCTTTATTGAGGTATAGTTGACATGTAAACGTTGTATGTGTTCAAGGTGTACAACTTAGAATAATTCTTGCTTGTGTTTGATGTTCGTTTCAGTCTTCAGCACCACTGTCTTCCCAAAATAGGATCCATTTTGCACTACACATTCGGTGCCTCCTGCAAATCTACCCCAAATGAGCACTGTGCTAGGATTGAGGAGACTTGGATTCTAGTCTCATGTCTTGTCCCAACGAGTTTTATGACCCTGGGCAAGTCACTTAATTTCTATGACTTTCAAGTTACTTATTTTTAAACTATAACAGTTGAGAAGGCCCTTTCTAGTTCCATCTTTTTGTTTCTTTTTTTCAATTTTTTTTTAAAGATTGGCACCTGAGCTAACATCTGTTGCCAATCCTTATTTTTCCTTCTTCTCCCTGATGCCCCCAGTACACAGCTGCAGGTCCTTCTGGTTGTGCTATGTGGGGCATCGCTTCAGCCAGGCCTGATGAGCAGTGCCATGTCTGTGTCCAGGATCTGAACTGGCAAAACCCTCAGCCACCGAAGGTGGAGTGCACAAACTTAACCACTTGGCCACAAGGCCGGCCTCCCTTTCTATGCTTCTTTGACCACTCTTGCATACAAAGGTGTCAACATATTTGTTAGTTAATAACAACTTAAATGGCATCTGTCTTAGGTTTATTTGTGTTGTAAAAGTATTCAAAACCTTTAAAAAAAGTTCTAACAATTTAGATTCCAGATACAAATAAGAGATGGGGGATTTTGGAGGGTGTTGTACCTTCCTGGTACCTGGAAATCATGCCACATAGACCACCCTTTCCATGTACAGAATTGACCCTTCCTGGGTATGTTGTTTAAGATGAGAAGCTAGCTAAGAAACGATAGCCAAAATTTGTTTGAGACGCTGGTAATGGGGTAACTTTTAAGCCTACTGGTAGTAACAGTTGATGACATCTCCATCCTTTCAAAAACTCCTTGTCAAGCCAAAAATCTTGGAGTCATCTTTAATTCATTAAAAAAAAATTCCATCCCACATTCATTCCTTCAGAAAATCCTATTCGCTCTACTGGTAATTCTGTTGGCTCTATCCAGAAGCTGACCATTTCTCACTATCTGTTCTGTTACCTCCCAGTCTAATTCAGCCACCATTATCTTTTGTCTGTATTATTGCAATAATCTCCTAACTAGTCTCAGTGTTTCCACTCTTGCCTCCTCACAGTATAGTCTTCTCCAAGTAGCCGGAGTAATCTTATTAAATTATAAGTCAGATCATGTCCCTTCTCTGCTCATAAGTGTTCAATGACTCCTTATTTCCTGCAGAATAAAAACCAAATTCCTCACAGTACCTACAAGGATCTATATAAACCCATCCCCACTTGTTCTCTGACCTCATCCCCTACCGCTCTCTCCCTCATTCACTTTGTTCCAGCCAGAATGATGCCGTGGTGTGTTTTCAGTCCCACCAAGACCCCTCAAACCTTAGGACCTTTTTCTGGATGTTTCCTCTGCTTGGGACATTCCTGCGTCTCTTCAAGGCTCACTCTCTCACCTCCTTCCAATCTTTGTTCAAATGTCACCTCAATAATGCCCAACTATCCCATTTGAAACTAAATCTCACTCTCTAGTCTCCAGTTTACACTTCTGTTTCCTAATCTGCAGTTCTTCTTCTTGCCAGGGCACTTGTGACATGTTGAATTTACTTGTTTATTATGCTTCATGTTTCTCTTGTTTCTTCCTGGTAGAAGGATATCAGAGTTTTTTTGGGTAGTTCGTTCACTGACGCGTCCCAATCACTTAGAAAGGTACCTGGCAATAGTAGGTACTCCATAAGCATTGACTGTTGTTGAATTAATAACAACAACAACGGTGAATCTGTGTGTAACACCCACCCCAAAATTTACATATTGAAACCTAACCCCCAAGGTGATGGTATTAGGAGGTGGGGCTTTGGGAGGTGATTAAATTATGAGCGTAGAGCCCTTATGATGAGATTAGTGCTCATATAAAAGAGATTCTGGATAAATCTTTCATCCCTCCTGCCCTGTGAGGACATGTTTGTGACCCGGAAGAGGGCCCTCACCCTACTGTGCTGGCACCGTGATTTTGGACTTCCAGCCTCCAGAACTGTGAGAGAAAAAAATTTATGTTGTTTATAAGCTACTCAGTCTCTGGCATTTTGTTATAGCAGCCAGAAGGGACTAAGACAATGATTGCTTGTATTTACATGACAATTTAGAGTTTTTAAAATGCATTTGCTTTATTTTTAAGAGACTCTATTAAATACGGAAGTGGCTTGGGGGAGGAACAATCCAATAAAACCAGTGTCAGCCACAGTAGTATGAGATTCACCAGGGAAACCTGAGTCCTAAGGGAGTGGGAGGGAGGGCATATACATATGATGAGTGATAACCCTGCAAAGCCCATTACACTCAGGGCTTTTGTGAGAGTGGCCACTTGGATTAACGATTTGTTGGCAAGGCTCTAGAAAATAGAAAGAATGGTTCCAGAGATGAGGTAAAGAAGGCATTAAAAAATGAGCATTGCCTAAGTCAAAATTTCACCTATAGCTGTCCCTTTTTGAACATCGTAATCAGAAGATATTGTGTTTAGTTGGTTAAGATCCCAGTTCAGGAAAAGAAAAATTGGTTTACTTTTCAAGTCATGCCCAGATCTGTGTATGTGTGGTTTATGCATTGAGTATATAATAGGGAAAATACCATGCAAGCAATTTGAGTATAACAATAAATGGGATTATGTTTGATACACATCCTAATAATTCTTTAGTGAGAACAGAAGAAAATCCCAAACCAATTTTGTTTTTGAAATATTAGCAAATTTAGCCTGGGAATAATAGCATCAAAAATATCTGTCTTATATATCTTGTGGGAAACAAAGCTGCTTGAACCTGCGTAAGCAAACAAATATTTTATTTCTTTCTAAGATCAAATCTCCAACTGGAGAATAACCATTTACTTCAGCCGCAATAACTAGACTAGACTATGAAACAATTGAAGTACTATGTACTTTCCAGCAGAAAGAGGAGGCTGTGTTTTGTAAATTCTACATATGGTTATCTATCACATTTAATCAGTTCAATAAAATTAAATAAATCTGCTTTTGTAACTGAAATGTATTGTGAATGGTAGATTAAATATAAAAGAATTAGATTTCAAGAAAAAGGAATATACTCCTCTGTCTGTAAAGTAAATTTGGATATAGAAGTTGTTAGTTGGCTAGAATGATATTAATTATATACTTAAAATAAAAATAAGCTGAAAATATATTATTAATATAATGAGTTAACAACTCTATTTTTCTCTTCACACACATGATAAATTTAATTTTTAAAAAGCTTTTACTTGCAAAAATATACATAACATAAAACCATTCTTGTAAACTATCCTAAAAGACAGTTGAATTTACCTGTTCAGCAAATAATAGTAGGAATTAAAGCCATGTAGCAGTTTCTCCCAAGTTTAACCATCTATATCTTTGCCAAGACAGATGTTTAAATTATAGGATTATTTTTATGTGATATATTTACTTCAAGTCTAACTCTAAAAATTAGTCTAACTTTTCCATTTGTAACACCCTTTAGAACTTTATTCCATTTTTTCACTGAATTATCTAGCTCTAACTACAAGAACTAGATGTTCAATAAGTTGATAATGAACTCTTTAGTTATTTTTAAAGAAAAAAAGTTCTTTATGCCCAATCTCTTGAAATCACATCTGTTGAAGATAATGAGACCAATGAGTAATTACTTCAGAAAGCAATATTTGCCTCTCACACTGTTAGAAAGAGTGTCATCAAGACAGAATGTGTTTGCAAGTACTAATATCTGGAAGGAAATTATCTGGAGGTCAATATAATTTTTTAATGAAAAATGCATGGTCATTAATAATTTAACTGTGCATTTTTTAAAGAATTAATTTTATAAGGAAGGATTTTATATGCAGTGAACAGAATTCCTGATGGATTGTGGCTTAAATAATACAGACAAGAAATCTGGAAGAAGGTGATTAGTAAGTTGGTCATAGCAACTAAAGGATAAAAATTCTCTTTCTTGTCATCTCTGTGCTTTCATTGGTCTTCCTTTCATGGTTTCAAAATGGTTGCAGCAGCTCTAGGCAGCAAGACTGCACAACCAGCATCCTGAGTATGGAGGAAGGGGCAGGGGCACAAAAATTTCTTCTTGCAAGATCTTTTTATCCGGGAGCAAAATTTTTCCCTAAATCTTCTTAACAGACTTTCTCCTATGTCTCATTGAACATAACTGTTCCCACATGGCCACCTCTAACTCCAAGGAACATGGGAAGGAGTGTCTAATGAAGGAGAATGGGATAATTGGGTTTCTACAACTTCTATATAAATCATGAGTCATTTTCTAGAGCTGACAAAAAAACCTACCTTCCCTGAGTTCAACAAATCTTAGCCGCCCACCTGAATACAACCAAGATTCTGTTAGGGAAGACCTGACAAGATATAGAGTAAGATTTTTCCTGCTATTCTGGAATTATGGCTAAGACTCAAAGGTGGCAATAAAAACAAAAACATATTCCATCTATTACAATCCTTACCCACCAGTAATTGGGACCAGCTACTGTCCTTTAGGGCTTCTGAGATCTGCCGGTTCAGAGAAGAGGCTCTGATGCCATCTGTCTGTCCTGTCACTAGCAGTCACTATAAGGGGTAAGGAACGGCATTTGGAGAAATGCAGTGTTTGTGAAGAAGGTCTGTTCTCTCCTCTCCTCTCCCTAAGCTTAAGGGAAGGGGCGCTCCCAAGAGAATAACTTGAATTTTGTGGGTTTCTTAAAAAATATCCACTCACATCTGCCTGTTTGAATTCTTTAATCATTTTGTAGAATAGACGTAAGTGCCCAAGTGAACTCACAGAAACTACTTTTCTCATTGTGTACTTATTTGCTTTCTTAGCATAGATGCTTATTATGTAGGACGTTTTGTTGACTCCTATGCCCAATGGTTCTGAATAGTTATATGAGGCATAGTTGTTAGAGGTTAGTGGTGATGTATTTTGGTACTATTTTGATGGTATTTCAGCCAGGGACCCGAGAATATCCAGATTATCTCTTCTCCCTTTTCCCCCCTTGGTTTCTGTCAAACCACACATCTAAGAAACAGTAGCAGAAGAGGCATCCAAGCACCACATTATCAATGATCTTGCAGTCTTCCAATAACCCCCTGGTGAAGTAGATTTGAGACATGCATCTTAGACTCAAGCCTTAAGCAGTCATCCTATTCTATTTGGTCCCACTCCTCAGCTGGTTCAGGTATGCTCAATAATGGGAGAATCAGCACCGTGAAGAGGCCAAGAGAAGTGAGAGGTGTGTGAAAGGCAGATATCACTGCCCCAGATGTAGGCTTCTAGAGTCACAGTTCTATCTTGGATTAGGATGATGGTTTAAAAAGGTCTTGAGTCAGACATAAAATTAAAACTTTAAAATGAACACGACTAAGTCTAAGCTACTGGGGTTCAGACTGTTCTAATAACTAAAATAGCTAAAAAATTATATAATCTGGATATGATAGTGAGAGAATAGCTCCTCAGAAAGAAAAGGAAGTCCACTGGGAGAGATTTGGTATAGCTCTTTGGAAAAAAATCAAAAACAATTATTTCATCTTTATAATTCAATGTACTCTCCAATAAACCAGTCTCATAGATGTGTTTATTGTGTTTGTATGTCAAGTACACGGTTGTCACATCTGTGCTGAAGTGTGTGTGCGTGTACACACGTGTGATTGTGTAAGGATAAAGATATGTGCGAACAAATTTATTTTTAGCTATGACTCAAAATAGAAAAAATATTAAAGAACAACAAGTTATTTAAAACGAGCAAAGTTTAATGATAAAAGCAAACCACCAAAGAATACAACTTAGGAAGAATTGGTGCAGTTAGTAGGATGTCAGTGTTTATGTAAACACTCCAGAAAGATTAATCATGGAGTAAGCATTATTCTTACGGAGCATGTATTCTCCTTATATATTTGCTATGAGTCAATCATAGATTTAACTTTGAGTTTTCTAGAAGCCAATGCAAAGCAGAAGCATATTTTTATATGGGATTCAAGGCAATATAATACAGAAGTTATGTAGTTGCTTAAAAATATGGTCCTCACTAAGACCAGAAAAAGATGTCCCTTGAGTGTCTCAAAAGAAAACGTGTACTATAACAATAATATCCTCAGCATCATCCTTGCTGAAGAGCCAATGATGTGTTTCCTAAGATTGTGTTGAAAAAATGAAAATTTGAATGAAATAAAGTAACAATAACCATTTTGGTTACAAAAATGTCTATCACTTAAGACAAACATTGTACTATTTTATAGGAGGAGCCCTTAGGATTTTTCTCATGGCTCCTAATTTTGTGTTTGAATGTCAGGGTTATCTGAGACTAATGAAATCACAAGTAAGCTGACATTTCCATTGTAGTTTCTTCTCTTGAAAGAGAACAATGTGTCTGTTAATATAACGTGTAATCTAATTTTGAAAGGAATGAAGACCCACTGTTTTTTATTCAGAGTTAAATACCCACTTATTTGCTATTTCTAGTCTCCCAGCTCAGCATATTAGAACTGAAAACGTGGTTCAATAGTTGTTGATCATTGCAAAAGAGTATGGAATATATGTGTGTATGTGTGCATATATGTGTGTGTGTGTGTATGCATGTGTGTATATGTTTACAGGCCTTTAACAAATATTTGTTGAATGAATGAATGGATGAATATATTGTTTTTAGTCATTCAATGGACTGACTCCTGGACTTTCTGGTATTGTGCCTTATTATATCTGAGACAAAATTTGAGCGCTTCCTATTAAAACAGAGGCACTTAGCAATATTATTAAAATTCTTTAAAACGCGGCTTATAAAATAACACAATTTTTAATAACTTGGATACAGGGTGGATATGTGAGTGCACAGTAACCCCTTCATTTTTAAGCTTCAAAGTGAAATTAGCAACTACAGTAAGGACCTGACCCCAAATTAAGATCTGAAAATACTTAGTAACCCATCATTAAGAACAACGTATATCCAGGAGCTATTTTCTTTAGTAGGCTGTTTCTATGTTGAAATCTGTAATTGGCGAAAACAAAGCAGAACAAAATTAACATGCACAGGGGAATATAGTCAGCCAATTGCAACTCCTTTGTACCTTAGAGACTTCACTCCCTTTTTATTACATACCCTGGAGCAGGCTACCAGGACTTGGTGAAATTCCTGACATGGAAATCCTAAAAAACAAACAGGCGAACAATAAACAAACAAACAAAAGCAGATCATGATCGTGTAGCTATAAACTTTCTGGTAAGCAGTAGACGGTACAGATAACCTTACGCAGTCACACCAACACTTAACTGGATTTTATTCCCAAATATATGTCTTCGTTTTCATCCGAGCTAATCTTGTTCCTCACTCATGTAATGCTTCTTCTCCCTCAAACCTACTATGTCGCATCTGGAAGGCTCTTCTCCTTATATCGTTTTACTAATTCACATTCCTTTTCCTCTTTAAAACCGAATTCAAATTTAACTCCTTTGTGAAATAGTCTCTGACTCTTTGACTGCGATCCATTGCTAAGTGTCATCTCATTTCTATGTGTTTAAGGAAACATTGTCATTCAATGTGATGTTTCTTCACATTGTTCTTATCCCTTTCTTGTATTCTTAAATTTGAATCTTTGCCTATTTTTGAATAGAAAACCTCAAAAGTCAAGAAAACAAAACGATGTATCACTTAGGTAATTTGGTTTTCTAGGATTATCTATTACTTGGTTAGCACTAAAATGATTTGATTTTGCAAGGCATATTCCTTAGGGTTGGTCAGAGCGGTGTTTCCTGACCAGAGATACTGGGAACACTAGAGATTTCTCAAAGATCACTCTGTGGTCTACTAGAAAATGTAATATTGTTAAAGAACTCTAATGAAAGTTTTGTTTCTTCAAGGTGAGGCCACTTAGGCTAACTAAACCATTAGTTTTTTAGGTTCTGCCTGGGTTATATCAGTTCAACAGCATAATTTTTGCATTGTTGTAAATAAAGCATTGAAATTCTTTGCATCCGTGAAGAGAATATGAAAGGATGGGTAACCCTTCTTCGTGATAAAAGGATTAATTACCATTTAGATAGGCCCTCTTTAGGACTTTTTAAAGATAGCATATACTCTACAGCTTAGATATTCCATGAATGATAACTTAAAAAAGACACTTCAACCTAATTATTGCTTTCGATAAATATAACCATAAGAATAACTATATGATTTTAAACTTTTTTAAATCTAATAATGACGATCACGTCTTTAGTGTCTTCCACGTGATAGGCAGTCTTAGGCACTGCTCATTCTCAGTCTCATTAATCTTGAAAATGATCCCATTCTGTCGTTATTTGTATTTTAATATTAAAGAAATGGAGGCATAAGTAACTTGCTCAAGTTACCTAGTAAGTAAATAGAAAATCTAGGACTCGAAAACAGATCTGCCTGAATCCAGAATGTGTAGTCATTCATCTGTTCTACGTTGCCTTTCTATGAAAAATGATTGGAGATACAAGCTATTATGAGATTTAGAAGAAATGTAACATGCAGGCAAGGGTATAGTCCCCTCGTAGCATTAAATTCTGGGGTTTTTCCAAGTCTAGTTAATTAAATATTGCTTTTCTATCAAGAAACTTGATTTAAATTTTTTTTATGTACTCTCTGTCTTTTAAAAGCATTTCTTTATCTCTGCTTTTTCTTGGCTGCAGAGTTCTTTAGTTCATGAGAGATTATTTTAGCCTCATACTTCTAATTAGTGATTCCTTATATCTAGGCCCGTTTCTCAGTGATGTCTATAAACTGTTTTTATTCTTTTCTAAGTGAAAACTGAATGAACAAAGAGAAAAAAAATGTATACCTGATCTGCTACTCTCTATTGGAGCAAGCTTTCACTCCTGCGATTATGTCCTCCAACAAGTTCATAGCTGCCCGTGGCAGAATCTGTCCACTATCAAAAGCTAGGACAATCTTATTCTGCTAATGTGCTTCTTTTTCTCCCACTAAGTCATTATTTCTAAGAAATGAGGCTCTATTTTAAAATGAAACTTTTCAGCCCATTTCAAGTTCAACTGTTCTTAGTGTTTTATCATCTGCTTTTTTCTGAGATTAATTATTTTTTTGACTTTTCATGATCCCATTTTACTTTGGCATGTTAGTTCCTCCACTTTTAAAATTTTTTAATGGTTCTTCTAAGGTTTCTAATATACATCTTTGACTTGTCGCACTCTACCTTCAAATAATATTGTAGCACTTCACATAGAATGTAAGACTCTTTCGAGAATACGTAACAGTATATTTCCATTTTCTCCCTGCCATCCTTTGCATAGCTGTCATGTATTTTACTTTGCATTTGTTTTAAGCCATGTAATACATTACCCCTATTTTTATGTTAGATGATTATTTCTTAAAGAGATTAGAGTGAGAATAAAATTGCTTTTATATTTGTCTTCCTTCTCCCCGCATATCCTTTGAGTATATCCCAATTTCCATCTGGTATCATTTCTTCTGTCTGAAGAGTTTTCTTAAACATTACTTGTCATGAAGGTTGGCTGAGATGAATTCTCTCAGCTTTTGTCTATGTGAAAAAGTCTTTATTTTGCCTTCATTTTGAAAGATATTTTCCCTAGGTGTAGAATTTTAAGTTGACAATGTTTTATTGTTTTGTTTTGTACTTCTTTGAGTTTAGGCTTGCATCTTTTTTGATGAAAAGACTGCTGTCATCTTTTATTTATTCCTCTCAATTAATGCTGCAGTTTTTTCTGGCTGCCTTCAAGATTTTTTCTTTACCTCTGGTTTCAATGTTCTAAGATACGCTTTTCTTTGCTTATCCTTCTTTGGATTCCCTGAGCTTCTTGGAACTGCTATTTGTTGATTTTCACTAATTTTCGGTTCTTGGCCAGTATCTCCTCAGGCATATCTTCTGTGCCATTCTCCTTCTCCTTCTTTACTTACCCATGTGCTGGACCTTTTGATATTGTGTCAGAGCACTTCGATATTATGTTATGTTTTTTCTCAACTTTTTTTCTCTTTGTGTTTCAGTCTGTACTCTGGCAACTTTCGACTGACCTGTCTTCAAGTCCACTGATTTTTTTAACTTTACTTTGTCCAGTCTGCTGACAAGCACATTGAAGGAATTCTTCATCTCTGATTTTTTTCCTGGCTTTTCCATTTGGTTTTATGTTTTCCATCTCTCTGCTGAAATTTCCCATCTCTCCATGCATATTATCCACCCTTTTGACTAGATCCTTTAATATATGACCATAGTTGTATTAAATTATTTGCATAATAGTTCCACCATATGGGACATCCCTGATTCTGTTTCTATTTACTGTTTTATCTCTAGACTTTGAGTAATTTTTTCTTGTTTTTTTTTTAAAATTTTATTGAATACTTGACATTATATGTAAAAGAACAGTAGAGACCAAGGTAAATAATATTTTTACCCAGAGTAGGCACACTTATGTTTTTGTCAACAGAAGATTGAATTAATATAGTCAGGAGTTGAACCAGATTTGGGTTTTGTTTTCATTCCACTTCCCTTTAGTGCATCACAGTTTTCATATTACTTGGTGGGGACTGCTGTTTTCTTATGACTAGTGTGAGGACTGGCACGAGGGGGCATTTTTCTCTGTATTCCTGCTTCACTCTCAGCTTTCAGCAGGCCCGGAACTCCTGTGCCTCTGTGGAGGTCTCTCTCCGTGCTCCCTCCCTCAGCAGTAGACTGCTGTTTCTTATGACTTGGTGCAAAGCTCGTGGTCACAACTGTTGTTTTCAGTTCCCCTAGGTCAGTCTCAGTCTCAGTCAGGTCCTATGTGCCTAAGCTTCAGGAGTGGGGCTCTCTTCCACATATAACTTGCTTTTAACAGAGTTGATTTCTTGACAAGTTCCTGTCCCCTCTTTTGAAGCTTTTTAGTGCAGAAATGATCATACTGAATAATCATTTATATGTGCTTAATCTTATCATCCTTATCAAAGATTTGAAACTATATTTCAGTCTTTTATCTTTATATCATGTCTCAACCATCCTGGGTGGCTACAGGTACCAAATAAACCTATTCCTGCACCTTTTTTATTTCTCATTTTTCTCCATCTGCCTCTCCCACTATTTTCCTTTTCAGCACCTTAACTTGAATTTTTGGCCAATGATAGAGGAAAACATACGGAATAGTGTCACAAATTTCCTAAATTTTACCCTCAGCTGAACTTGCATTATGTCTTTAAATTTCCCTATCGAGCTCCCTTTCTGTTTATCTCAGTGATATTTCAACTTTACTTATGTTCTGCTTTACCAACATCTCCCAGCCATTTTGCTGGGAACTAAGGATGTGATCAGACATAGGCATTGATCTCAGAGAAATTTCAGACTAGTGCTGGGTATTAATTGATAAGATTTAACAATTGCACATTATATCTACCATCCTTCATTTCAGAATAGCACCTCATAGTCAGTATGTCTCTTTGTGTTTATCTTTCTTGAAGTTTATTCAGCTTCTTGCATGTGTAGATTAGTGTCTTTTATCAATCTTGGGAAGTTTTTGACCACTTTTTCTTCAAATATTTGTTCTGTTCCTTTCTCTCTCTCCTCTTCTTCTGGGACTCTCGTTCATATCCTTCTCTCCTTGGTGCTGTCCCACAGGTCTCTGAGGCTCTGTTAATTTTTCTTCATTGTTTTTCCTTTGTGCTCTGCACACTAAATTGTTTTAATTGACCTAACTTCAAGTTTGCTGATTCTTTCTTATGCCTGCTTAAATCTGCTGTGGAAACCCTCTTATGAATTTTTATTTGTTATGATACTTTTTAGCTCCAGAATTACTTTGGTTCTTTTTTATAATTTCTATCTTAATTAGTATTCTCTATTTGTTGTTATTATGGTTTCCTTAGCTCCCTTTCAATTTTTTTCTTTAGTTCTATAAACATATTTAAGACAGCTGATTTAAAGTGTTTGTCCAGTAAGTTCAATGTCTGTGCTTCTCAGGGACACTTTTGGTTGATTCTCCTTGTGATTAAGCCACACTTTATTGTTTTTTTTTTATATTTTGCAATTTTTGTTGCAAATGAGACATTTAAAATATTATAATGTGGTACCTCTGGAAATCAGACTCTTTCCCTTCCTCAGCATTTGCTTTCATAGTTCGTTGTACATTCTAGTTGTTTGCTTATTTAATGGCCTTTCTAAACTATTTGTATTTACATCTGTATTCTTTGTTGTGCGTGGTCCCTGAACTGTTTAGCTTGTGTTCAGGTAGTGTTTTGAATGCCTGGAGCCAAAAAAAAGAGAACAAAACAAATTAAAAAAAAGAGAGGAAGGAAGCAAAAATAAAAAGAAAGAAAGAAAGAGAGAGAGAGAGGGAAAGAAAGAAAGAAAGAAGGAAGGAAGGAAGGAGGGAGGGAGGGAGGGAGGAAGGAAGGAAAGAAAGAAAGAAAGAAAGAAAGAAAGAAAGAAAGAAAGAAAGAAAGAAAGAAAGAAAGAAAGAGAAGGAAAGAAAGAAGGAAAGAAAGAGAAAAGAAAAAGTCTCCAAGTCTTTGCAGATTTGCTCTGTGTTGGGGGTGCCCCTTCAGCTCAGCCAGACTGTTTACAACTCTGCCTTAGCCTTCACTTCTTGCTTGTGCTGGGCCTATAGATCAGCCAGAGGTGAAAGCCTAGAGTCTTAGATGTTTTCTAAGCATGCATCTTGCTCTGGTCATGACGATGACTTTCTATATTCCCCTGTTTACATGGGTGTTTTTCAATGCCCGAATTTTCCAAAGAAACTCCCCTGCTTTTCCTCCCAGACTTTCAGCACGTCTATTGTTTGCCTCAACTGCAATCTCTTGCTTTAGGTGACTATGGGTTGTTCATTTGCCTTACAGCGTTTTCAAGGAATGCCCTCTGGCTAGCTCCTTCTCCACCTGAGAATGTTCTGAGTTAAGCCAAATAAAGGCAAGCAGCTTGTATCACAACCTTCCAGGGGGTCACACACTTTCCCCAGGGGGTCAAAACAGACACAGACAATTGTTTGAGAACAAGGTCTTCTCTGCTCTTTCACAAACCAGGGATCACAGTCTTACAGTGGGAACATAGACTACTGTCTACAATATCACTGCCAAGTTGTGTGTGGGGAGGAAAGGGATGTGGCAAGAGCACGTATAAATGCCATAAAGCTTTCCTACCATTTTAAAGTTGATTTTTTTCTTGATTCAGTATTTACTTGATGACTATAAATCTTTGATTATTTTTCAGCGTTCCGACAAAATTGATTTTGGCAATTTTTGCATTTTTTGGTCTTTCTTTGGAGGATGGGCCTTTGGAGTTACTTATTCCACCACTTTTGCTGACATCATCTCTACAGATGGTTTTATATTTTAAAATGTTTTACAAAATCTAAAGAGTACTATTTCATCACCTGTGAAAATTATATTAAGTTCAAACGTTAGTACCCTCAAATATTTGTTGGAGCACATCCATACTCATTCATTTACCTAGTGTCCATGTCTGCTTTTATGCTACAATGGCAGAGTCGGGCAGTTGGGGAAGAGACAGTGTGTTCTGCAACCTAAAATATTTATAATTTGGCCCTCTGCAAAAAAACTTGCCTACTAACCCCTATTTTAAAGTCTGTCAGTCTCCTGTCTTCTCTCTATCTCTTCTAGCCTCCAAATTGTTGTTATAGAAATCTCACCCCAAATTGTTTTGATTCATTTAAAATCTTCTTAGTTTGGTTTACAAGGTGCTTCTCAATCTGACCTCAACCTGCTGCTTAAGTCTTACTTCCCATCCCTTCCTCAGGTTCATCCTAATTATTTTACACTGCTCACTCTTTTCCTTAAATGGCATGCCCTGTCATGGTTTTTATGCACTGGCATATGCTATTGTTTCTTAGAATGCGCTTTCAAACTTTTCTCACCTGTGAAATCCCAACTGTCTCTGGAACGGGTTGAATAGTGGCACCAAAGAGATATATCCATCTGGAACCTGTGACGGTGATCTTATCTGGAGAAGGGTCATTGCAGATGTAATTAATGTAGAGATCTTGAGGTGAGATCACCCTGGATTAGAGTAGACCCTAAATCCAATGACAAGTTTCCTTATAAGAAAAGTGAAGGGGAAAGGATGCACAGAGGAGAAGGTGATGTGAGGACTGAGGCAGGGATTGGAGTGATATATCTACAAGCCAACAGCCATAAGAAACTAGGAGTGAAGCATAGAATAGATTCTCCCTCAGAAACTCCAGAAGGAAGTAAGCCTACTCACACCTTGATTTCAGACTTCTGGCCTTTGGAACTGTGAGAAAACAAATTTCTGTTGTTTTCAGCCACCAAATTTGAAGTAATTTGTTATGGCAGCCTTCGCCCTCTGAAGACTCAGATCAACTGTCACTTTATGAAGGGTTACATGATTCCCCTAGACCTGGACAAGGTTATTCACTCGTTGCTCTTTTGTATTATAGCATTTACCACATTATACTGCAGTTTATGTGTTTAAATATTTCTGTTCTCTAAAGGCTCTGAACTTATCCAGTGGAAGAACTTATACTTTTGTTCTTCACACATGGCATGTCGTCTGGGGTACAGTAGTACTCAGTGTTTATTGAAGTAATGAATCATAGTAGATTATCAGGTGACATAGCAAGCATCGCTTGGAGTCAGGTTATTAACATTCAACATTTGGTTTTGCCACTTAAAAGCTCGGTCACATGCCCCTTTGGTCCTCAGTTTGTTCATCAATATATGAGAGGAGTACTAAGTCCTTTCTCAGCTCTAAAATTTTAAGATGCATTGTTTCTTTTGATTTCTTTCATGTCCTTCTGTTTTTGTGATTAAATCTGGAGAATAATATCTTTTAGATTCTTTAAAGAAAACTACTACACTATTAACACTGGGGATGTTTAAAAGGGCTTTAAAGATTTACCTTCTTTCTTTCATTTGTGGAACAAAACTGGAAATAATCTGGTAGGGATATGTGAAATGATTTCTGTTAATACTTCCATAGTATGCAAATTTTGTATTTTTAAGAGTTGAATTTTTAGGCTTTGATAATGAATCTAGCTTTGGAACTAAATTTTTTTCCAGAAAATATTAATCATTTGAGGTGTACATATTGGCATTTTAAAAATAAATACATATAAAATCCATAAAATTTATTATATAAAAGATAAACTCAAGTATAATATGAATAATTTATTGTTTGTAATCAGTTCTGAAATTAGTTTTCTTTATATATATAGCTCAAAGTGTGTACTTTTTACCCCATAGTCTATTTTCAGTATTTCTGTTATGGTAAAATGCTAATACCTCAGTGAAATGATGATATGTACACTTGTGTATCCACATGTTAGGAAAGCAAGTGAAAACCCAACAAAACATGTTATTTGTACATTATTTGCATCAATGGAGATGCACCTTTATATAGGCTTTCTTTAAAGTGCTATTAAAACTTTGACTCATCAAATCACTCACAAGGTAATTATCCCCACAGAGAGATAAGAAAATAGAAATGTCAGTATAGTTACAGAATTAAGGCTAAAAGTGAAATCACCAGCTGAGTTGGAGTCAGATATTGAGAACGCAACTTCACGGAGAAGCCAAGTGTTGTTTTGAAAAGGAATTCAGAATCCTTATAAAAATTCCCTAATTTGGGGAGCATTTAAAAACCACTCCACTTACTTAAGTTGGAAGGAAACCTAGAAATCCCCTGCATCCCAGATTTCAGGTCCTTTCTCCCATGCTCTTCCCAGAATTCTCTCCTTCACTATTTTTCAATACAACACATTTTTACTGAGAATCTATTATATGCATGGATCTGTATTATAGGTTCCAAGTGCACAATTTGGTCTGATTTTTAAATTCAAGAATTACGTAGTCTTTCTTCTTGATCATGTAAGACGTGTAAAGAAAGATATTTTCTTGGTGTAAATTTAAGTGACACAGTTGATAAGATATCAGAAAAGTCAGCAATCAATGCAGATGAATGTTTTTCTGAAGGCCTCCAAGCAGGAGAGGAGATCAGAGCTGGGCCTTCTGCATGGATGAGATTAGCACAGCAGGGAGAAGACAACCCTGAGACGAAGAGGCGGGAATAAGAGTAACATTCATGAGGACAGTGGAGAGATGCATTGATCAGTGCGTATTAACCATGAGGTGTGGTTCAGGCTGGAGAGATCTGCGTGTAAGTCATCCTAGAAATCCAGTGTCATGTCTTTAAAGTCTCTGGAAGATTGAACTCTTTACCAATTGAAGAAACCTCATGGTTCTTTGAAGTAAAAATCCCTTTATGAAATCCATTCCCCAGATTTATAGAATCTTGGGGACAAATTATTAGGTCTACTTAGATTTGCACACGTGCTACCTACATCACAAGTCTCCCTCTACAGGCATTAAGAGATCTCATACTGATTCGGAACTGGTAACTTCATTTGTGAAGTTCCAACGTACTCCAGTTCATTCAATCTCACTCTTCTACAATATTTACATTACTCACTTACTTGATTAATTAATTGTGGTGTTTACTTATGTACCTATACTGGCATTTATATTTTCCTGTTTCTTTCTTTGTAAGAATGTCAATTGATAGATGAATCTATTGATTAACTAATTAATTCATTCCCTGCACACTGATCCTCCACAATCTCCAAAAGATAACTGAAGACGTTCTTGGATGTTGCAGGACTTGGATGGGGAAACATGGCTTACAAAATTTCCGTATCCCCATTAATGGCCCTGTTACATTCGCTTCTATTGTTTCCTGCTCCAAGAGAATAATTTTCATCTAAAGCTTGAATTGCTTCAGGAACATGAGAAGAATTAATCTTTTTCACAGAAATTGTCGGGGAAGAATGAGGGGAAACTATCATGGATTTTTTTTTTAAAAAAAGAAAGGTCACTTTAGATTTTAACCTAATCCCAATCAAAATTTAAAGTGTGAAAATTCTATGACATTTGAGGTTTCCTAAAATTGAGCCAGCAGAAATGAAAATTTGTCAGAGGGCATGGGCCCTGTTTTCTTAAGATGGTTAGTCCTCTGTAAAGATGAATTATGCTTGCTCGCAGTCCCAGTCACAGCTATGCATACTGAATTTGACAACATCCACTAGCCAGGAGGGAAGGGAAGTCTGGTTTTACCTGGCAATCCCTGGGCCACAGAACAACACTGTCAGACCTATCTGTTACTCCTTTTTCAACTGTTGTGGACTAAATACTCCTCTTCCTTATCTGTGAGAACTTTCGTTATTGATAGGTTGACCATGTACTTTATCCTCCAAATTAGGATACTTTTGAAAGTGAAAGGGGGTGCTAAAAAAACCCAGACATTAATTAATCTATAAGATGCATAAACTGGGTCTGTCCTGGGCAAACCAGACATATAGTCACCTTCTGCTCAAAGGGCAAGCTTCATCTATCATCAATTGTTTCCCCAATTCTTACCTTCTTACTCCTATAAATATCATCTACACTGACCCAAAATCCACCCTGACCCTCCCGAACTATTCTAATACACATTTTAAAACTCTGAATCCATGGTCAACAAACTCTCTCCATACTTAATCTCTTGAGAGCAGCATAGAATAGTAGCTAAGAGCATGGATTAAGGAGTTAAACAGCCTTGAGTTAAACTCTAGCTGCGACACTTATTAGTTGTATGACCTGGGTGAATTTCTTCACCTCCCTCTTCCTCAGTCTCCTCATCTATAAAATGGAGATACCAAGAATGGTCTCAGTGTTACAGGATTATTGTGAGGAGTAAATAGGTGAATATATATAACATGCTTAGAATGCTTAGAGTAGTGCCTGGTGTTTTCTCATCCACTTGGCCAGAGCTCAAGCCTGGTTAAACCCATGAAACCATTTTCTATATGTTTGTTTCACATACTTGGGCATCATTGGAGAAAAGTTCTTAACCAGTCTGTGTGACACTCAACTAACAGGTAAGTTGCCTATTAAGCCAGTACTCTTTTTAGTGCTCTCTTCCACTAAAAAAAACTGATCAGAAACATAAGCATGGGGAAAGAGGCAAAATGAGGAGAAAAAAGAATACATTCCAAGTAAGGGGACAGGACAAAAATCCCAGAAAACTACTAAACAAAACAGAGATAAAAAAATCTCTCTGACAAAGATTACAAACTAAAAGCCATATGGATGCTTACTGATCTTGGGAGAAGAATGGATGAACTCAGTGAGAAATTCAACACAGAATTGGAATATATAAAAAAGAAGCAATCAGAAATCAAGAATACAATATCGAGGGCCTCAATAGTAGAGTAGATGGTACGGAAGAATGGGCTAGTGAGATGGACTAAAGACAAGATGAAATCACCCAAGCTGAACAGATAAAATAAAAAAGAATTAAAAAGAATGAGGATAGTCTAAACGAACTCTGGGACAACATTAAGTGCACTAACATCACATTATAGGTACCCCAGAAGGAGAAGAGAGAGACAAAGAAGCAGAGAATCTACTTGAAGAAATAATAGCTGAAAACTTTCCTAGCCTAAGGAAGGAAACAGACATCCAGGTATAGGAAGCATAGAGGGCACCAAACATGATAAACCCAAAGAGGTCCACACCAAGAAATATTATAATTAAAATGCCAAAAATTAAAGATAAAGAGAGAATCCTAAAAGGCACAGGAGGAAGGCAACAAGTGACATACAAAGGAAACCCCATAAGGTTATCAGCTGTCCTCTCAGCAAGAACCTTATAGGCTAGAAGGGAGTGGCATGATATATGTAAGTGCTAGAAGAGCCTACAACCAAGAATACTCTATCTGGCAAATTTATCATTCAGTATGGAAGGAGAGATAAAGAGTTTCCAAGATAAGCAATAATTAAAGGAGTTGGTCACTAGAAACCAGGCTTACAAGAAATGCTAAAGGGACTTATTTAAGTGGAAAAGAGAAGATCACAAATAGGAATAAGGAAATTATCAAAAAAAAAAAAAACCCCTACAAACAATAAAATCACTGGTAAAGGCAAATATACAGTAAAGGTAGCAGATCAACCACCTATGAAGCTAATATGAAGGTCAAATTACAAAGGTACTAAAATTACCTATTTGCATGATAAGAGGGTAACACATACACATGCACCAAAAAAGAGGTTAGATGTGATATCAAAAACAAAATGTGGGAGGATAGGAGTAAAAGGGTAGAGCTTTTAGCAAAAGATCAAACTAAAGAGACCATTAACTTAATATAGATTGCTTCATACATAGGTTACTATATATGAGCCTCATAGTAACCACAAACCAGAAACCTATAATAAATACACAAAAAATTAAGAGAAAGGAACTCAACATAATACTAAAGAAAACCATCAAACCACAAGGGAAGAGAACAAGAGAAGAAGAAAGGAACAGAGAAGAACTACTAAAACAGCCAGAAAAAAGTAACAAAATGGCAATAAGTACAGTCTTATCAATAGCTACTTTAAATGTCAATGGTCTAAATGCTCCAATCAAAAAGCATAGGGTGGCCAATTGGATAAAAAACAAGACCCACATATATGCTGCATACAAGAGACACACCTCAGACCTGAAAACACTCACAAATTTAAAGTGAAATGATGGGAAAACACACTCCATGCAAATGGCAATGAAAAGAAAGCTGGGATAGCAATACTTATATCAGAAAAAATAGGCTTTAAAACAAAAACTGTAACAAGAGACAAAGAAGGGTAACACATGATAAGGGCAACAATCCAACAAGGATCGAACAACAATCCGATAATCCAACACTTGTAAATATCTAGGCACCCAACATAGGAGCACCTAAATATCTAAAGTAATTATTAACAGACATAATGGGGAAATAGACAGTAACACAATAGTAGGGGACTTTAATACTCCACTTAAGTCAATGAGTAGATTATCCAAACAGAAGATCAATAAGAAAACATTGGCCTTAAATGGCACATTAGACCAGATGAACTTAGTACATACGGAGAACATTCCATCCCAAACCACAGAATACACATTCTTTTCAAATCCACATGGAACATTCTCCAGGATAGGTCACATATTAAGCCACAAAACAACTCTAAATAAATTTAAGAAGATTGAAATAATACCAAGCATCTTCTCTGACCACAATGGTATGACACTAGAAATTAACTACAGGAAGAAAAATCAGAAAAACCACAAATATGTGGAGATTAATCAAAATGCTACTGAACAATGATTGGGTCAACAAAGAAATAAAAAAGTACCTGGAGACAAATGAAAATGAAAATATGACATGCCAAATTTTATGGTATACAGCAAAAGCAGTTATAAGAGGAAAGTTTATAACAATACAGGCCTACCTCACCAAACAAGAAAAATCTTGAATAAACAATCTAATAGCTCACCTAAAGAAACTTGGAAAAGAAGAACAAACAAAGCCACAAATCTGTAGGAGGAAGGAAATAATAAATATCAGAGCAAAAATAAATGAAATAGAGACAAAAAGAAGAAGAAGAAGAAGAAATCAATGAAATGAAGAGCTGGTTCTTTGAAAGGATAAACAAAATGGACAAACCTTTAGCTAGATTCACCAAGAAAAAAAGAGGGAAGGCTCAAGTAAATAAAATTAGAAATGAAATAAAGGAAATTACAACAGATACTTCGAAATACAAAAGATTATAAGACAATTCTACAAAAAGCTATACGCCAACAAATTGGATAATCTAAAAGAAATGGATAAATTCTTAGAATCACACAACCTTCAAAAATTGAATCTAGAAAAAATAGAGAATTTGGATAGACCAACCACCAGTAAGGAGATAAAAACAGTAATCAAAACCTCCCAAAAAATAAAAGTCTAGCACCAGACAGATTTCCTGGTGAATTCTTCCAAACATTCAAAGAAGACTTAATACCTATCCTTCTCAAACTCTTCCAAAAAATTGAAGAGGAGTGGAAGCTTCCTAACACATTCTATGAAGCCAACATTACTCTGATACCAAAACCAGACAAGGACAACACACAAAACAAGAAAATTACAAGCCAATATCACTGATCAACATTGATGCAAAAATCCTCAATACTAGCAAATCGAACATAAGAATACATTAAAAAGATCATATAACATGATCAAGTGGGATATATTCCAGGGATGCAGGGATGGCTCAACATCCACAAATCAATTAACATGATACACCACATTAACAAAATAAAGAATAAAAATCACATGATCATCTCAATAGATGCAGAGGAAACATTTGATAAGATACAGCATCCATTTATGATAAAAACTCTGAATAAAATGGACATAGAAGGAAAGTACCTCAATATCATAAAGGCTATGTATGACAAACCCACAGCTATTATCATTCTCAATGATCTTAATGACATTAACTGAAAACTATCCCTCTAAGAACAGAAAACAGAGAAGTATGCTTACTTTCACCAATCTTGTTGAACATAGTATTGGAAGTCCTATCTAGAGCAATCAGGCAAGAAAAAGAAATAAAGAAGATCCAAATTGTAAAGGAAGAAGTGAAACTGTCACTATTTGCAGATGACATGATTTAATATAGAGAGAATGCTAAAGAATTCATCCCAAAACTTTTAGAAATAATAAATGAACATGATAAAGTTGCAGGATATGAAGTCAACATACAAATGAGTTGTGTTTCTGTACACTAACAACAAAGTAGCAGAAAGAGAAATTAAGAATACAAGTCCCGTTTACAGTTGCAAGATAAAGAATAAAATACCTAGGAATAAACTTAAACAAAAAGGTGAAAAATCTGTACATTGAAACTATAAAACATTGTTGAAAGAAACTGAAGACACAAAGAAATGGAAAGATACTCCATGCTCTTGAATTGGAAGAATTAACATAGTTAAAATGTCCATACTTCCTAAAGCAATCTACAGACTCAGTGCAATCCTTATCAAAGTTGCAATGATACTTTTCACAGAAATAGAACAAAGAATCCTAAAATTTATATGGAACAACAAAAGAGACCGAATAAACAAAAGAATCCTGAGGAAAAGAACTAGGTTGGAAGTATCACACTCCTTGATTTCAAAATATACTACAAGCTATAGTCATCAAAACAGCATGATACTGGCACAAGAACAGAAACACAGATCAGTGGAACAGAATCGAGAGCCCTGAAATAAACCCACACATCTATGGACAGCTAATTCTAGACAAGGGAGCCAAGAACATAAAATGGAGAAAGGAAAGTCTCTTCAATAAATGGTGTTGGGAAAACTGGACAGCCACATGCAAAAGAATGAAAGTAGACCATTATCTTACACCGTCCATAGATATTAACTCAAAATGGATTAAAGAGTTGAAAGTAAGACCTGAAACAATGAAACTTCTAGAAGAAAACAGGCAGTATGCTCTTCAAAATCGGTCTTAGCAGTATATTTTCAAGTACCATTTCTGACCTGGCAAGGGAAAAAAAATAAAAAATAAACAAATGGGACTACATTAAACTAAAAATCTTCTGCACAGTGAAAGAAACCACCAATAAAACGAAAAGAGAAGATATTTGCAAGCTGTATATCTGATAAGAGGTTAATATCCAAAATATATAAAGAACTCATACATCTCAACAACAAAAAACTAACAAACCAATTAAAAACTGGGTAAAAGATTTGAACAGACATCTCTCCAAAGATGATATATAGATGGCCAACAGGCACATGAAAAGATGTTCAACATCACTAATTATCAGGGAAATGCAAATCAAAACTACAATGAGATACCACTCACACCCATCATAATGGCTATAATTAACAAGACAGGAAATAACAAGTGTTGGAGAGGATGTGGAAAAAGGAAACTCTCATGCATTGCTGGTGGGAATGCAAACTGGTGCAGCCACTATGGAAAACAGCATGGAGAATTCTCAAAAAATTAACAATAGAACTACTATACAATCCAGCTATTCCACTGTTGGGTATTTATCCAAAGAACATGAAAACACAAATGCATAAAGATACATGCACCCCTGTGTTCATTGCAGCATTATTCACAATAGTCAAGACTTGGAAGGAACCCAGGTGCCCATCAAGGGATGAAAGGATAAAGAAGACATATATACACAATGGAACACCACTCAGCCATAAGGAAGGATGAAATCTGTCCATTTGTGATAACATGGATGGATCTTGAGGTTATTATGCTAAGTGAAATAAGTCAGAGGGAGAAGGTCAAATACCATATTATCTTACTCATAAATAGAAGATAAAAACAACAACAAACAAACACATTGAGACTGAGATTGGATCGATGGTTAGTAGAGGGAACATGGGGAGGCAGGCGGGCAAAAGGGGTGAGCAGGCACATGTATATGGTGATGGATTCTAGTTAGTCTTTGGGTGCTGGACTTGATATAATCTATACAGAAATCTAAATATAATGATGTACACTCAAAATTTATATAATGTTATAAACCAATGTTATGGCAATCAAAGATTAAAAAAATAAAAAGTAAGGAAAAGGACATTACTGGCGCAATTGATGGAATTTGAATATGAATTTTGGATTAGAGAATAGTATTGTACCAACATTAAATATTCCTGTTTTGAAAAGATAAAGAAAATAAAAGAAGACAGATATATTTTTTCCCCATAGGTAATTTCTTTTATAGTTAAAGTTTATATTATGGGACCTATTTTCTTGTTTTTTTCTTTCTGAATTTACATCTGTAATTTGGCCTTAATTTTGTGTTTAGAAAACGTTCTATATTTCTTGGTAATCTTAGAGGCACATGTTATAACTGATACTGGCACAAGTTTTTTTCTTATAATGAAAGTCTTTATCTTTGGGCATTCATAGAAGTATAATTCTAAATCTCAAACAATAGCTGTCATTTGGGTGCAGAATTCTGTGTGTATGTGTATGTGTGTGTATGCAGTTATTCCTGTTGTCCTACAGCTGTTTGTAAATAAATGTAGAGGTATTGGGACATTTGAAAAAAGTTATGATTCATTTTCTGTTTCCTCACTCTCGGTCCCTGCGATCTGATGCCATTCCTTCTCATAAAACTGCTTCGATAATATCACCATTGAGCTATTTTTTGATAAATCCAATGAACTCTTTATGTTCCTTTGCTGTCTTACCTCTCTTCAGTCCTTACTAATCTTGGCTACTCCCTCCTTCCTGAAGGACACTTCTTCATTGGTTCTTTGACTTTCCACTTGTTATTTTTTCTTCTATTTCTGCTGCTCCTTCCAATCAACTTTGTGGGCTCTGATTTCTCTACTTTTACCGTACTGGGATTTTTTTCCTACTCTGGATATTCTGTGGGTCATTTTTACCAAATCCTGTAATTTAATTTATGCTGATACTCCATAGATATTTCTTTGATACATATCTCATTTTTTACTCCTAAACTTGTGTTCATAATTGATTATGGGCGCATTTTCTTTGGGATGTCTCAAATGCACTTTAGTGGGTCTTAAACGAAGCTCATCACCTCCCCTACTCCACAACTTTTCCTTCTATGTTTTCTGTTTCGGTAAATGGCACCACTATCTACTAAAGTGCACTGAATCCCAAAGTGGGGAACAATTTTGACTTCTTTTTCATGCTCAATCTCCACTGCACCTTGTTTCTATTGTTATCCCTTTAATTTTTGCCCTTTTATCCATCTTCCCTGCCAATGCCTTAGTTTGGTTCTTCACCATCTCTCACTTTCAACAATTTCTTTTTTTTTTAAAATTAATTAATCTTATTGAGATGTAATTTACATACAGCAAAATACACAGATCTTAAGTGTACAATTCCCAGAATTTTAACAAATGCATATACCTGCGTAAGTAGCATTTCAGTCAAAATATGAAACATTTCTATCACTCCAGAAAATTCCCTGCTTCTTTCCTATTAGTTTTCCCTCTCACTCAAAGATAATCACTCTTCTGATTTCTGTTTGTGTAGATGAGTGTGACTGTACTTGAATTTTATATAAGTAGAATCAAACAGTGTGTATTCTGGTGTCTTTTACTTAAAATAATGTTTCTGAGATTCATCCATGTTGTTGCATGTATCTGTAATGTGTTCTTTTCTATTGTTTAGTAGTGTTCTACTGTATGAAGACACTATAATTTGTTTATCCATTTCCTGATTGATAATATTTGAGTTGTTTCCAGTTTTTGTCTATTATGAATAAAGCTACTATGAGCATTCTTACAAAGGCCTTTTTGTGGACATATGTTTTTCTTTCTTTTGGGTAAATATCAAGGGGTGAAATTGCTCCTTCACAGGACAAATGTATGTTTAAATTTACAAGAAATTCTCAAACGTTTTCCCAAATTTGTTGGATATTTTAATCCTTCCCTCAACAGTTTATGACATCCCTGTTTGCTTCATATCCTTACCACCATTTGGTGGCTTCAGTCTTTATAATCTTTGTAATTTTTACTATTTTATGTGTGGGAGATGGTATCTTATTGAGTTTTTAATGTGTATTTTCCTGAAGACTCATCAGTCATGTTGAGCACCTTTTCATGTACCTACTGACCACTCATATATCATTTTTTGTGTGAAGCAGCTCTTTAAGCCTTTGCTGATTTTATTTTATTTATTTGTTTATTTAAAAGATTTTATTTTTCCTTTTTCGCCCCAAAGCCCCCCGGTACATAGATGTGTATATATATATATATTTCTAGTTGTGGCATGTGGGTTGCCACCTCAGCATGGCTTCATGAGCAGTGCCATGTCCACGCCCAGGATTCAAACCAGCGAAACTCTGGGCCGCCAAAGCGGAACACACAAACTTAACCACTCAGCCACAGGGCTGGCCCCTGTTCATTTTAAGTAATTGGGTTATTAGTCATTTTATTATAGATTTGTAGGAGTTCTGCACATAGTCCAGATATGACTTTTGTTATATTCATCTTTATCTTTATACTCATCATGTTTTTCCCATCTGTTGCTTGCATTTTTATTTTCTTAGTAATGTCTTTTGAGGAATAGAAGTTTTTAATTTTGGTGATGTCCAATTTCTCAGTTTTTTTTTCTTTTATGGTTAGTGCATTTTGTGTCCAGTCTATGATATCTTTCATACTTCAAAGTTACAAAGATACTCTTCTCTGTTTTATCCTGGGAACTTTGTAGTCCAGCAGCTTTTAAACTGTTCTCCTTGCTTCTCACATTGTTCAGGTCCATAACTTCTCTTCGATTTAGTCAGAGTCACTTTTGAAAATCTTAAATATAATTGTGTTACTTACTTTTCCCCACCAATTTCAGCCTTGTTAGTGCTGTTTGCTGCCATCTCTTCACACTCCTTCACCTTGTTTATAAAGCCCTACATCATGTCTTTCTCTCTCAAAGGGCCTGCCTATCCCATACCTCCACCCCATACCATTCTCTGCATTAACTGTGCCAAACTCTTTATATTTCCCTCAAAGCACCACACTCTCTTTTACTTCTGGACTATTACAGTTTCTCTGCCTGGACTATCTTTTTGCCTACTCATTCACCTAGGTAACTCCTATTTGTCTCTCAGTCTTCATTTCTCTGTCACTCTCCCTGGGAAGCCTTTCTTGACCTTTGAAGATTGGTGCCCCTCTCACATGGATTCAGAGTACTTTGGGCTTCCTCTTATTAAAGTAGTTTCCACACGATTCTCTACTGATTACGTACCAGCTGTGTTTCTCACTAGACTCCAAGTTCCTGGAGGAACTTGAGGCCAGAGCAGTATTTTGTTCACTGTGGTGTCTGCAGTACTCAACAGAGTTCTTACCATGTAAAAGGAGTGGCAGAATATCTTAGATGGTGCATAAGGCAGGTGAAGACAGCAGCTGTGACCCAGAAAACTTTGATTCCTTGAATCCATCCTCATTTATAGAAGATACTTGGTAACTATTTGATTTATTTTCCATCTTAGTGTAACATTTTAATACATTAACACATTTATTATATAAATTTTAGGAAAGAATATAGAAAAAATAAATTATCCGTTATACTACATTCTATAGCTAATAACTGTTAATATTTTGATGTAGTTTCCTTCCAGTATTTCTTAACTGTTTATGCTATTTAAAAATAAAAGTTAAATAGTATGTGTAATTTTAAATTTTAATAACTTAAATAGCATTTCTTAAATAACCACCAAAATAAATGCATACACCAGATGTGACCAAAAATAATAGTGATTTACAAAAATGAAGTCATATTTTTGTATCCAAGAGATCGTTGTTCCCTTCAGAAAGCCAATGATTTTGCAGTTGCCCAAACATTTTTGGAGCCACTCTTCAGGATTGCCTTTAGAGCCAAATAAATATAATTTCTTCAGAATCACATATGATTTTTTTATCCAAAATGTATCCATTTATTCAACAAATACTTAATGAGTTATAGGTACTACTTTAGGTTCTGGAGATTCAATTGTGAGCTAGACACAGTTCTCCGCCTTCAAAGATCCTGATTACTTTTATTATTTAAGAATTTTCATGACAATTGTCCATTCCCAGAAAATTAAATCTTCACTCAAAGGAAAATTATTGGCTATGACTAATGATATTAGAAATAATACATTTCTATTTATTAAGGAAGTTTCATAACTATTCTAAAAATGTTTTTATTAATGGCATTTATAGTTGGAATAAGTCATTATTTTGAAAATGATCACAGCAATTGTGGATGAGACCAGGTAAAGTACTAATTAAAAAAAATTAGTAAAATTATTTCACAGGGTTATCTCATATAAAAGTGGCAAAGAAGAACCTTTTCATGATTCCTTTCAGAACTGAAAGTTTTCATGAATAAGTTGAATTTGAAATGAATTTTAAGGAAGGGAAAATACAGGGGCTGGCTCAGTTGTGTAGTGGTTAAATTCATGCACTCCACTTCAGTGGCCTGGGGTTAACTGGTTTGGATGCTGGGTGTGGACCTACACACCACTCCTCAAGCCATGCTGTGGTGGTGTCCTACATATAAAAAAGAGGAAGATGTGCACAGATGTTAGCTCAGGGACACTCTTCCTCACCAAAAAAATCCCCCAAAACAAACAAACAAACAAAACAAACAAGGAGGGCAAATGCAAATAAAAGAAATGAAAGACGGGTGAATATTTTTTTGTGGAGTAAGAGGTATGAGCTGAGGTGTGGCAACATGCAAGGCTTGTTTTGTTAGAAAAAGTTTGAGTAGGAGAATGGGATGAAATTTTATCAATGCCTTTCAATAAAGGTCATATCAGAATTACCTAGAAACTTTCAAAAATATGCCTTCACTCTTTTAAAAATCCCTGGGGTATATTTAGAATTCTCTTTCTCTGGTCTGCTCCTTACCTTGGACTTTCTCCACCTTAGGGAAGGGAAAGGGAGGATGGGATATGAATAGTTACCATGTTTTTCTTCCGAGAACCCCTCCCCCTGTCGATGGTCTTTGGGTGCCAGTTTAAGGAATTTAGACATTATTCTTTTGGCAACTGGGGTATATTGAAGGTTTTGAGCTATGAAATTGAAAGGATAAGGGCTGCGTTTTAGGTAGATCAATGTTTTGGTGGTGTGCTGGATGGATAACAACTGTGTTGTAGATTTTCTGTTACAGTTAAGCAGGAATACAATATATTGCTGATTAAACAGAAATAATCATTTAATGTATCGTGCAGGTGAAACCGTAGTACGATAAAGCCTTTTCTAATGAAGGCTTTTATTGGATCTGAAAATTTAGATACTTTTCTTGCTTAATTGTTCAAAAGTTGACTGTGAGACTGTGCAGCTAGGTTACTGCTGTTATTAGAACTGTTATAAAAGATGACTATTTTAAGCAAGTAGAACAATCACCTGTAATGCTTATGCCCTCAACAGATGAAAGGCCCAAAGGAAAGGAATTAAAATTCATTTTCTTTATTACTTAAGCATTTTCTAAGAAGAGAGCATCAGTGCAAAGCTGAGGGAAAAATGAAATTAACACTTAGTTCATTTTGTATGGTTATTCTTTATGAACTCATGAATTTGGAATAAAGATAGTGTGATGTGGCACTGCCCCTAATTTGCTGACTAAACTCAGACAAGGAAAAGGTTTCTTGGTGCCTCAATTTTCCCATCTATCGGACTAGGGTAATATGCCTATTTTACGTATCTCTAGGATGTTTCTGAGAACCTTTTCAAATGGTTGTTTTCGAATCATACAGCCACAACGTTGAATAAAGATTAGCTTCCATTTATGTATTATCTTCTTTTGACCTTTAAAAGATATCTAAGTTTCATATGTTTTTGGTTGACACACGCAGTAGAGTAATGAAAATAATTTCTTCACATCTGGAACAAATTTCAGTATTTCAAATCTAATAAAGTTTGTAGTATAAACATGTTTCTAAATGGTTTAATACTAATTAGGCTAGTTACTTGGACTCGCGAAATAGTTGCGAAATAATTACTCCCTCTACATTAGATGAAGAAGAAATTAGAAACATGTGTAAACCAGCTGGCTTTGATCTTCTTAAAGAAAGGCATTAAAATAAGATGCTACTTTTAGTGTTCAAGAACAACGTATCCATTCATTTTTTCAACAAATATTTTAGCACCTATCATGAAATAGACATTGTTTTAGACACTGGTAATACAGCAGGGAATAAAACAGATAATAATCGTGGTCCTCATTGTGCTTCCAGAATAATTGTGTTTGGCTTATTCTCCTCAATTGTATTTTAATACTTTAAAAATAAATGTTTGGACAGTTGTGGCAGAACAGTATGTAGCCAAATGTATATTTTCCAGTCCAACTACATGAGCCCCCATAGTTATTGATGAGTTCTAATTGCTCATGTAAGCTGATGCTTTTGGTCCTATCTCTTCATATATGGTTATAGCCTAATTAATCAGCCAATGAAACACTTGAATATATATTAAATTTGGCTTATTTTAGTTCTTTTAAAATATTTTGTTTACTTTGTTAATCAACTATGTTTTATGAAAATGTTTTGAGTTTCTGAAAGGAAGAGGTTTTATTTTACAATTTTAATTGCCTTTGCTTCAGAGCATAAAGTCCAGCGAAGATGCGTCAATCTCCTTCTTGATTTAAGCAATGCAGATAGCCAAATTGGATAAATAAACTGAAAATTCTCACTGGGGCTTGAATTATCAGGCTGAACCCATGAATTAAATATAAGAATGTAAGAAATGTCATACTAGATTAAATCAATTGTCCAGGGAGCATGGTATTTTATGGAGGAGCATGGTATTCACTCTCACAACACTGATCTACCTTGAACATCATTATACTCCCTTAGCAATACATTACATATCAATTTTCCACAAATCAATTTTCTACAAAGACCTTCTTTGATCTCATTTGTATTTTCAGTCAATACTACATCTTCAGTAATGAGTTTATTACCTCTTGTGTATATTTCACTTTCATATTTCAATGACTGTGTAAACTTTATCTTTCAAAACACGCACTAGAGTACACTATGATTTGGAAGGTGTGCTTACCTTATCCATTTCTTTCTTTTTGTAAAATCTTATTCTCACTCACTTCTTACCTTTCTCATTTGAAGAATACGAGTTTTCAAATGATTTTATGTGGAAACCTTTCAATCCTTTTGCTCATTTATAATCTAGACCAGTTCCTCTATCATGTCTTTTATGATTGGAGAACAATGAAAATTGTGTGCACATTCCAAAGGAGAATGTTCACAATTTTGTTTGTTGGTAATATTTGTTTTATTGCCAAATACGGATGATGAGCATTTTGTTGACCTTATTGTTACAGCAGCACATTAAATCACTGTCTTGAGATAATATGTTGGATATTCTTTTGCTTGATCTCCACTGCATTTTGCATTAAATAGATTTCCCCAATCAAAATACTCAACACTTTCTAGCCTGCTACACATTTTATACTGAATGTAATATACTACCTTACCAGTACTGAATAAATATTCATACTGACAAGCATTTCTGAATTTATGTACCTTTAACATTCTTTAAACTCTTATAGATTAGTATGTTCATCTATATTTGTTAATTTTTATGTAACTCATACTTGTAGTAATTTTCTTCAGTCCTACTAATAGAACCTTCCTTTAGTTTTCTGCACATATATTAATTCCTGCCTGCCTTGGTAAAGTCTTAATTTCCAGAAAGGGAAAGCATATTTGGATGACCTTGTCTTCTTTTTTCTCAATGCCTTCTTCTTACCTTATTTTTGCCCTTTTAAAGTTTAGTCTTAAATAATTACCAGTAAATTTAATTGATAATTTCAAATCAATACATTTGAAATTAAATTTTTCCTTAACACCTCTAATATATGATATGCATATACATAAATCTTCTATGTTTTGATCTTCAAGTTCTTCCTCTTTAAAATGATTTGTTTCAACCAGCCAGAATGGGTAGTTTTTAGTTGGACTGTATTGAGAACAAAGAAATCTGGATATTAATTATTCCTTCTGTAGCAGAATCTTTTCTAAACTACATCAATGCAATATATTAAAAATACTCAACTTTGAGGAATGCATATTGAAACTAAATGTGGACTTCAGAGACGTTACTTTCTATAATCCTGCAAATCATATTTAATGGTTTGAATATGCACAGAAATCTTTGTATATTCACTATATCTATGAAATATTCCAGGGAAACCATGTTTAGGACTTATTTTACCGGAATAGCATTATCTCAAATGGAACTTAAATTGCTGTTAGAGGAAGTGAGATACTATGGGACACTGTGAATGCCTTTGGACTGCTCTCCTTAGAGCAGACATTCTCTTAGGGGTGCAGGCAGAGAATCATTTTACCTATGCTTGAAGACAGAAACTTACCTCTTCCTGTTTTCCTTGAGTAAACATCTGATTACTTCCAGAACTGAGATCTTTTAGGTCTAAAGAGTGTGTACCTGGTTCAGTGCATTATTTGTGAAAAAAAAAAATCCTGTCTTCTTTACGTTGTCTAAGAAAAATACAGAAAAATTTGATACTTGTGGAAAAAGATCAGAACTAGAATGAGAAAGAGCTTCTGTCCTTGACTGAAAGCATCACTTCCTTTCCTAAGTTACATGGAACACACTAAAGAGTATTTAAAATTGCCTCATGGGGTTTGTCCCCTCCAGCTGGACATGGCAACATTCCATAGAATAACGAGCAAGGTGATTATAAAGGGACCCACATAAGCTGATCTTTCTTCTCTGCACATGACACAAATAGAAAGCTTTGAGCAAGAGTGGAAAGGCACACTGTCACTTGTCTTTCCCCTCTGAAGAAGCTGGGACACATTCTGCTCAGCCAACATGTTCCCAGAGGAGTGTGATTTAACTTCCACTTTTCACACAGTGAGAAGCAACACTGTGGACCTGTCGGGAGGGTGATGGCACCCTGGGAGGAATTTGGATAAGTGTTTTTCACTCCAGTGTTTTCATGTGACCTGACTCTCATTCTCAATTTAGTTACATCTTGACCTGGAAAATGCAGCCAAGATTTGCCTCTCTTCGTTTGGCTTACATTGATTCATGATGTGCATCCCTGGCCTTCCCCTACTGCCACCCCAGGCAGCCTCTTCCTCTTTCTCTTGCAACCTACTAATAGAGCCTCTCTGGATGTATACACATGTATTTCCCTCAGTAGGTGTTTTACTTCCAGAAAGAGTAAATGTGCTTGAGTCCACGGAATATACACAAAGAATACCCACCTAAAGCAGCCTAAGCCATTCCTCACGCCTTTCACCAAATCTGACTATTCATATATCTGGCAGCCTCCGATAGTAAAGGAATGAATATTCCTCACTTCTCCCTAGTTTTTCTTCCCTCCCCCCTCCATTAAACGACTGGTTTTTATGCATGAGATAATAGACAAGCCTTGGGTGACCTGTTTTTAAATTTTTTTCCCTCCCCCCCGCCTCTTTTTTCCTTGCGGTAAAACAGTGCTGAAGAAAGAGGGCACCAGTGTACAGCCCAGATCGCATCCTTGCACCGTCTGGATTAGAGCTGAGGCGTCTGCGAACCCAGCGTGGCCGCGGTGCTCTGGCCCGGGGACCACAGCGCTGTCTACCCGGACACAGGTACGTCTCAAGTCCAAATTCTCCAGGCAGACCCAGGTGAGCAGACACTTTCCGGCGGTGAAACCCACCCATAGTGGCAGACACAGTCTCAATCTATGGGATTTTCTTTCTAGTCCCAGGGGCATCCCCGTTTATTTATTTCTTTTAGTCGTGCATCCCCGGGAAGCGTCGGGACCCATGGATGCCTGGGTTGTCTTCCTCCTTTTGCTTGCCTTACCTCCTCTGCTCTTGCTCCGTGCCTGCTCCCTTAGCTCCTTTCTCCTCCGACTCTCACCTTGAGAAACGAAGCCGGGGAGGGATGAGAGAGGGAGCCAACTTCAGCCCCGCAGGCGGCTGAGATTTGGCGCCTCTGCCCCCAAAGCGGTCAGGTTTGAATGTACTTGCAGGAGCACTGGTTGCAAGGCGAAGAGAATGAGGATGGAGGGCTGGTGGGAAGGTGAGGGGAGGTGTGTGTGTGCGTGTGTGTGTGTGTGTGTGGTGTGGGGGATAAAGAATGCAGGAAAGGGGGTTGAAAGAACGAAGTTGGGGGTGGGGGAGTGGGGTCAAAGAATTGCTACTCGCTGGTCAACGCGTCTGCTCCAGGCCCTGCGGGGAAATGTGTCTGCAGCTGGACCGAGCGCTGTCCAGGGTTCTGAAGGCGGCTGGGCTGAGCTGCCGCCGCGAGAGCAACCCGGAAGCTCCCCTCCGTTCCCTTTCTAGCAACTATGCAAAGCCAAAGGGCTCGATTTCGGCGAGTGCAGGAGCCCCTCCACCCACTCCCTCCATCCTCCATCGCGGGAACAAGTTACCTTATCTGCACCCTTTCTCCCTGAACATCTACAGTAAGCTGGCTTCTTGGGGTGGGGAGGGGGACGAACCAAAATCCGACATGCGGCGACTTTACCAGGCGTTGCCTTAGTAACTAATATGGATTTCCTCAAGCTGGCAAATTTATATTTACTACTTGTGTTGTATATTAGGGTCTCCTCAACCCCTCAAAGTTAAAAGGTGCGCTCCTTGTTCGCCTTCATTTTGAACTAGCGCTTCTACCTTCATGACGAGTTTCCAAATTTCTTCTGGGAAAAAGTTGATCTTTTCCAATCCGGAAAGTTCTCTTGGGTTGCAAGACCTAACTCCTCCTTCCCTCTTTCCCCCTCCCCGTCAAGTCGGTAAGCGTAATGGGTATTTGGGAACTGGGATGAGACTTGGAGCTGGAGGAGGGGAGGAGACGGGAGTGTCGGCGGGGCTCTGCGCCTCCCGGGACCGAGGAAGGCACTGGGGCCAAGATGCACCCCCTTCTGCCTTGACCAGGGCTGCTTCTCAAGCTGTTCCTTCAGCCAATATCGTGATGTGCCGAAATGAAATGGACCGGCAACTGTTAACATCACTAACCCCAGAGTTTTGACACAGGTCCTGTGATAACGGAGCTTTGATTTTCTTCCTCTTTTGTCGGCAGCGTCCAGCTCACCGCTGCCACCACGACTCCCATTGTACCTTTCATCAGTTTACCTTGACGCACCGGTGAAGAAGGGGACTCAAATTCCCCTAGAAACGCCTCCAGGGCGTGGAGGTGGTCGTGGAGGACCAGGAGGAGGAGGCGGAGGGGAAGGAGGCGGGAGCGCAGGAGGCGAAGGCGTTGAACGCGCGGCGTTGGCGAGCGGGACCCAGCCGGGAGAGGCAGGCTTCGGGCGTTTCCGCAGCACGCGCCCAGAGCCGGCTGGCGCGGCCAGCGTGGGAACGAGGCTGGCCGCCGTGGACCGCGTCCTCAGCACAATGGTCCGGCTCCTCTTGGTTTTCTTCCCAGCGATCTTTTTGGAGACGTCCCTTTTCCCCAGAGGCACCAGCAGAAAAGTGTTGCTGGCAGGAGCCTCGTCTCAGCGCTCGGTGGCCAGAATGGACGGAGATGTCATCATTGGGGCCCTCTTCTCAGTCCACCACCAGCCTCCGGCCGAGAAGGTGCCCGAGAGGAAGTGTGGGGAGATCAGGGAGCAGTATGGCATCCAGAGGGTGGAAGCCATGTTCCACACGTTGGATAAGATTAACGCGGACCCGGTGCTCCTGCCCAACATCACCCTGGGCAGTGAGATCCGGGACTCCTGCTGGCACTCCTCCGTGGCTCTGGAGCAGAGTATTGAGTTCATCAGGGACTCTCTGATTTCCATTCGAGACGAGAGGGATGGGGTCAACCGGTGCTTGCCTGACGGCCAGTCCCTCCCCCCAGGCAGGACTAAGAAGCCCATTGCGGGCGTGATCGGCCCGGGCTCCAGCTCCGTAGCCATTCAAGTGCAGAACCTGCTCCAGCTCTTCGACATCCCCCAGATCGCATATTCTGCCACGAGCATCGACCTGAGTGACAAAACTTTGTACAAATACTTCCTGAGGGTTGTGCCTTCTGACACTTTGCAGGCAAGGGCGATGCTTGACATAGTCAAGCGTTACAATTGGACCTATGTCTCTGCAGTCCACACAGAAGGTAGGCCTTGCATTTGGGAAAGACAGGTACTGAGGAAGCCAGGGCATTGCATGATGTGCGCTTGGGATCACAACATGGTTCTTATCTATTTCTAGCAGTGTGGCAACCGACTTTACCTTTCTCAGTACGTGCCCACCCAGGCATTGCATTTTATCCTCATTCTCTTATAATTATAATTATAGCACCTGTGTCCTAGGGTGTTTCTTGGGAGAGTAGGAGCCAAAAGGATGCCAAACTCTCCATGAATAGTGTCCAACTGTAGTTTTTGGATTTACCTGTTTGCTTGCCCTTGTAGGTGTAATACGACCCTTAAGAGACTGGCTATAATTTTCCAACCTTAGTAGGCTAATCCAATGTGATTAGTATTTCAAGTCTTAAATTGGACTTGAAAGCTTTATCTTATTTTAAACAGCTGAAGGTGCTTCTTTGTCCTGGTGTGCCCCTTCCTACACGTCCAAAACTTAGCTGTGAATGTTGGATTAATGCAGTCCTCTCCCTCAGTATATCAGAAACTTATATTTTAAATTCTGGGGTGCTTTAGATATAAAGGAAGAGTAAATCATTTAAATCACCTCTTTATTTTTTTTCTACTATATGTGTTACAATTGTCCAGAAGCCCTTCCACCCCCCAAGAATTATCTTATTTTCTGAGAAATAGCACCAATGACCTCTTGGATTTCAGTTTGGGTTTCTAGTCTTTTTCTTCTAACACAATGTCTTTGCTCATTAGAATTTAAATTTAGGCCAATTATGAAGTACTCCTAAAACAGTAGTAGATATCAGGTTTAAAACAGCTTTTAAAAATGAAATAGATTTACCTGAGATTGAAAAGCTTGAGTTTTACAGAGTCTTACAGACGTGAATTCTCAACGAATTCCTTGTATAAAGATTTTCTTTACTCTCATCTGCTTATATAGATTTTTGGATAAAATGAGACTTTTAAGCCATCTACTCTTAACTCCCTTTTTAGGTTTATGAAGAAACTGAGACTTTGGTTATAAATGAATGTCTGGGACAATTCACATGTATATTCTGGTGTATGGAAGAGCATTTTGAGAGTATTGCTGCATTTATATTTCTTCATATCAAACTATGATGGAAGGTCATGAGCACAACTTCATGTTCTTTTAACAGTTGCACAATATTCAGTAACTGGTGTTAAGTCCGATTATAGAAATTAAGAAGCATTCTTACTGAAGTGGTTATATGGTTATTGCTAATGAAAATTGATGCTTTAATTTATAAAAGGAGCAGAGTTTTCAGGACAAACAAAAATAATGTAGAAGTAAACACAATTTCAGAGTTTGCTTTTGGAAAAAAACTTTCTACTGCAATATCATGACTCATGTTTCTGAATCCTGAGTTTTACTAGTGAACTGCATATCTCTTTTTCAACAAAATCTCATATCACAAATTTAAGTTCCAATGTGAATCCCTTAATGTTTAATGTTAATTTCCTCCATTTTATTGTTTAATATAATTTCTTGTGGTGCTTAGATGGAACATCTTGAAAGCACAAGTTAAAAATCTGTTCATTATCAGCATCAGAGAGATCTCTCTAAAAGAGAATGGCAAAATCTAGATTGAAGATGATTTAGTTAACTATTTAATAATTCTCCCTTGATTATAGATATTAGAAGAGTAAATTCCTCCTTTAAGAAGAAGTAATACTCATCATTTTTATATGTGGTTTTATTTTCCATATTTTATTAAAATATTTTATTTTGGGGGTGGAGAGGACTGGAGAAAAGACCCCCCCTGCCCTTTTCAATCTGTTTTCCAGTTGCATCACTTTGCTAAAAATAATTGCTACTAGTGGGTTGCTTTCTGACAACTAGAATTATGTTTTTGGAAAATTAATTGGACTTATGTTTGCCAATTTTATTGAGGAAGGGCACGTGTTAAAATTTCACCCTTGTGTTGGTTTGGACTCCTTTTTTCCTTTCTGCCTTCTGACTGGCGTTATATGGCAGAGGTGATGTCTCCACACTATTGTGGTTGATTGCAGACTAGACTGTGTTCCTAGAACAGGGTCAGAGCTAACTTTGTTGTCTAGTTTATAACCAGGAGATCATGCCATTTGCCTTCCTTTTATATATGATACCTTACTTCTTCTCAAGGAGAATTTGTTTCTTCTCTTATTAGACATAATATTTGTGGAAACTAATTTGCTTTTATTTTCTTCTATCTGCAGATAAATATAGTAGCCTCCTCTGGATAGTCACCAACTGAAAATCCATTTTTCCTGAGGCTCTGCCCTCTTGCTTCTCAGGGACCCAGGGTGTACTGGTCTGCAGGCACTCTCTTGCATCATTTAGTAATTTTCCTGCCTTCAGACTGATGGGGTCACCAGCTGGTGACAGTCCTCTGTCAAAAAGCAGCTAAGACTACATATCAGTGTTGTCTCTGCCATCTGGGCACTATTCAGGAAGGAAGCCAGTTTGTCTAGTTATTAGCAATTTGGAGCTTAAAAATTCTGAGACTTCCATGACCTTCACCTCTTCTTTCCACATTAGCCATTTTCTAGTCAATCTATCATCACAATTTCTTTTATTAGAAGCTAGCCTAGGATAGTTAACATCAAAAGTACTAAGTGACTAGACTAGTGTAACCTTCATTTCTATGGTTAATTTTGACGGACTTTAAAATCATAGATGGAGCATCCTATTCTTTGAATTCCCCAACTGTTTTTGTATCCCTTTATTATTTCATTTTATACTGAAGTTAAGCATGGAAGTTTTATTTTTCAACAGTAGAATTCAATTTTATATTCTTTCACCTACTTTTAATCTTCTCCCACGTCATTTGTGTCACACATGTCCTCTACATGACAACTGTCAGTTTACCTGGCATAAAAGAGAATCGGTGCACACGTTACCTGCAATACGCTCTCCAAAAATTTTTCAGGATTGCTTCCTGCGGGGAATATTGAAATAGGATTTGTCAAAACGTGGGTGCTGAAACAATGGAGCCTTATCCACAAATAAAAATTGAGTGCACCTTGGAGCAAGCTGCTCACCTGGAATGTGTGTCTTTAAATATGCTAAGCATAGAATACAAAAATAGCCTATTTCTGTGAAGAATATCTCGGTCAAGGACACCTTATTCCATCCTTCTGATAAAATGCAGATTCCTCATCAAAATCCGAACTTATCATTTCACAAGTTTTTAGAAAACAGTACTTAAAAATAATTCTAGTTGATTAAATTCAAAGCATTGAGTGAGTCCAATAAAGAATATTCTTTGAGTTAGTAGCTTCAAAAAGGTTTTTTTTGGATTAGATATGTTGTTGTTGGTTTTAAGCCTTTCTCTCAGTATTTTGTCTCAGTGTCAGATGATAAGGGGTTTAGTGATGCTGCTCTAAGGTGCCCTTCACTCTAAGGTGCCCTTTTGTTTACAGTTACATTTTCATTGCAGTGCACTTTTTTTTGGACACTTGCTTACGTTTTATATGAAACTGGCCTTTTTTGGCTTTTTGCCCCCAAAACCTGGTCTTTTTCTTTTTACAAGCTTTTTTTCTATTTGATATAAAACTTACTTTAAGAGTCTAATAGCATCAGAACAAAATCCTCCTAAATCATAGATACATCAGTTAGCTATTACTTTAGCTAATGAAATTACACTTAAGAATTTGGTGTCTACTAAATAGCTTATTTCCTATCCATGCACAGCAGCTTTCTCTCTATCTTCCTCATCTTGATTTCAAACTATTTCATAATAAGTCAACTAAATAAATTGCTCTATTTTATCACAAAATAAGGAATAGGAGTGTCTTGAAAGATTATTTAGGTCAACCAATTAAAGATCCTAAAAACACCACTATTACATCTATGACAAGATGTAGTTCTCATACGCTCCAAGTTTCCTAATTGTGATTCGGGTTCTTAATGAGAGTAGGAGAATATAGGACTTAAGTTCAGAAGCAGAATTTCACCTGTTAGTCAGTTTTCCTATATAGTGACCTGACTCCCTGAAATTTCTACCACTTCTCCATTGCCTACTGGAAGTCATCCAAAATGATTTAAATTCCTCTTCCATGTGATATTTGTCATCAGTGAGTCTTCTCTTGTGTATGCCATACCTTACTGGTTTCTTCACCCATACATTCTGGTTTTTAGTTCTCTCATCTTCATAGATAACTCAAGCAGATCTTAGATAAATTATTATCCAAAAGTCTTATAAAAATATATGCTGCTACCAGGTCATATCTCTTTCTTTTTATGTTAGAGCAGTTATTAATATTGTTATTATTATCATATTTAAGACTAGGACTTTGTTTTATGTCACATTTTAATTGTAAAATCATTAACTTAAATCTACCTTGTCAGTAAGTTCTGGGATTTTGATTATTTAATTCATCTGAGCATCACCTTAGGACCAGCTTTATGTCCTCAGGATTTAATTATACACGTTAAAACTGAGTGAGGGGGCCTGCCTGGTGGTGCAGCAGTTAAGTTCGCATGTTCCGCTTCAGCGGCCCGGGGTTCGCTGGTTTGGATCTGGGGTGCGGATATGGCACCGCTTGGCAAGCCATGCTGTGGCAGGCATCCCACATATAAAGTAGAGGAAGATGGGCATGGATGTTAGCTCAGGGCCAGTCTTCCTCGGAAAAAAGAGGAGGATTGGCAGCAGATGTTAGCTCAGGGCTAATCTTCTTAAAAACAAAAACAAAAACTGAGTGAGACAGGGTCAAGTGTAAGGTCCCACAGCCCATCATCGGTAAACTACTTCCTGGCTAATTCTGCTGGTCACTAAGCCTGGTATGAATTCCCTTGACAGTATGCTTTTCCACTACATACTGTACCACTTTACAAATAAATCAATAAAGTAGTTTAAATAAACAGGCATCACAACAGATATTCAACTCTAACTGAAGTTTTACTGTATCAAAAACTGCATTTGAAGACTGGTCTCCTTTACTACGTCCTTTATACTGTAAAGGGAGTACAGTTTAAACACATGTAAAACAAAAACAAGTAAAAATAAATCATTACAGTATAGACATTTAGAAACAGGAGTTTCTACATCTTAAGGGAACAGTGAAAGAAAACATTGGTGAGTGTGACTAGCTAGAAAAATGCTAGAGAAAAGGAAATTTTGATTAGTGTTTTTCTTTTTTTGAATATGACAGTTGTAAAAGCTAGAAGCAGTAGTAAGAATGTCCCCATGGGGGATAAAATAAGCAAATATGCTTGGCTGGAGTGGAGAATGTAGGCCAGAAACTAATAATAAAGTTAGCAAGGAAAATGTAGTTTCTTATATTCTGTGATTCTGTGACCCGTTATCAATACAAAGGACAAATAATGGAGAATCTTGAAGCATGTGCTTTGAACTCTTTTTTTCATGGCACGAAGCCAAAGAGTTTTGTTGTCAAGAAAAATATGTCCAAGCAGAGTTTAATGTGACTTAAAGATAATTAAAAGAAAGTGAATTCTTACTGAAAAGTGTAGAGGAGATCCATTGGCTGGGGAGGGGGAAAACCAACTCTGAAAATGTTAGTTATTGTAGAATTCTAGGTACTAGGCTGTTAAAATAATTGGGAAGAACAGAAGGTGCTCCAAAGCAATGCTTTATGGGAGAATTTGATGTATCCAAGAGTTAGGAGCAAAAAGGCACATTGAAACTACTTTCAGCAATGCAAGAGGACCAGGAGAATTTTGATGTAATTAAAAGGCCTGTAATGAGTAGGCTTCAAAACCATGATTCTTTAGGTTTAAACAGCATGGACTCAGATTTAATATGTTCAATCTGATGTGAACTTTGCCTACCAACACATACATTATTAGCAAGAGTGGGTGTGTGGACAAAAGAAAAGCCAGGTATAGTTGTAAGGGACTCTATTTGTGATTTTAAAAAAAGTGTTCACATCCAAGCAAAACCTTATTTACCCAGAACCTTCCTTTCCCAGATGACTCACCTGGGTGCTTGAGAGCTGGCCTCTTTAAATTCCAACCATGTACATTTTAAACATTTTACAAGGAGATCTTTGCAAACTATATTATATAGTTCTCTGACTTCTTTTAAAGAGAGTTCTGACTTTAACAGACACTTTTCTTGAATATACAATGTAATCATTATGAACATCAAATGTTACATGTGCTAGGATATGGTGGAATTTTAAAGCCTGTTGAAAAACATGAAGCCATTTACTCCTGCTAGAAATGGCTTCAGATTGCCATACTTTTGAGGTTCTATCTTTATTTCTTCCTATATTGGCTAGACTTATTGAACCATTTTCTAAGTTACTTAATCAGTATTTAGTTAACAGGTACTATGTGCAAAGGGTTAAGATGAAAAACAAAGGTGAAAAAAGAGACGCCTTTATTGTTTTGAGAAAGCTTGAACTCTTCTTGATTCTTCTGCAGTACCATCAATCACCCTGTGACTTCATTTGCTTTGGAACATATTTTATAAGTAGCTGGCCTGCACAGGGCAGATGGTGGTGGCAACTTCTATTTTATGTTTCTATCAGGTGGCTTGGCAGTTGCTATTCCTCTCGAGGCACTAAATTTTTCTCTTAGTGATCTATGGAGCTAATATACAATGACTGTTTTATGAATTTTTAGTAACTTTCTGGGCACTTGCTGGAGTGGTGTCATCAGAAAAAGATTTGTCAGAAGCCATGTTTTCAGCATACCTTGTAAGTAAGACCACAGACGGCTTGGAAGCCACAGTCGAGGACACAATAGTTTAGTGAACACCCACAGCCACTGGAAAAACAGCTCATAGCGCGTGCTTTTCTGATATTAGATTGAGGTGACATCTCCGTAGAAGATGGTTGTCAGTTTTCAGAGAAGCTGTAGTTGAAGCCTGGCATCGAGCTGAAACATAAAACCTTGCCAAAATGACGTGGCTACCTTACCCATCAAAGAGTTGTCATTAGATTTTAAATGTATGTAGAAATATTTACGTAATTTATGTGTGCAACTTCTACTTATTTTTCATGCCTAATTTTTCTCTATGCATGTCTCCAACATTTTAAATCTTAATTCACATGAAAAATTAGAATTTTAATTTTCTTCAGTCTCATGGGAAGTTCTGCTTTCTAAAACTTAAGGCATTGTGGTACCAAATATAGCATTAACGTTTTTATGAAGAGAATTTATTGGCTCAAGCAGAAACTTGGTGATCGGAAATCCTCATTTACCAACTTTAGGATTATCTATGTTGCTCACTTCGTGGCCAACAAATTGAAGATTCAAGGCAGTTATCTAAATGATTTCGATAAAAGCCTTAATCGGCAATTGAAGCACAAGAAGGTTTGGGGGAGCTGCTCTTCAGTTACCAAGTAACTTAATTTGCTTTCTAATGAAGACATGACCATTTGTTTACTGATAAACGCATACGCCTATTATGTGTCAGGCATTAGTCATGGTGCTGAGAACACATAAATTAAAAGAATAAGAACTACTATTACCATTATTAATACTTCAAGGGTCCCATAGTCTGTTGGAGGAGACGTAGAAATACATAGGTAGCTATAGGCTCATGGGTTACAAAAAAAGTACATTTAATCACTTTTTAAAAAAATAAATGGACAAAAAACTATGGGAAATACTATACTGAAAACATATATTATCTAAGTTTTATTTGTAAAGTGGGAATGATAATCGCCACCGTATTATTTACCTTATAGCAGTGTTTCAGAGAACAAGTAGATGGTGTGAATAACTAGCTTTCACCTGCTTTTGTCAATCTACCACCAAAGAGATGGATTCTTAAGGTATTAGCCCTTCTTAGCTGATGAAGACAGAGCAAGTGTATGAAATCAGTTAATCAGGTGTAGATTTTTGACCCTAACATCCAGTAACGTAAGACAAAAATGAAATTCATGATTAAGATAAAAGTACAGCATGTGCTATAGATTTTAGGAAGCTTCCTCATGCTATAGGTGAGGAAAAAAAAAGGCCCAGGGAAATACAATGACTCACTCAAGACCTTAAAATTCATTAGTGACAAAATCAGAACTAATTCAACTTTGTGTTAGATACTTTCTTAAATCAAGGTTGGTTGGTTTGTTTTTAAATCACACGGTCCATCCTCTTTACTTTGGAGCATTTCTCTTTCCTGTGAGGTGTGTATCATCCAGCCCAGCTACATTCTTCCCAATTTTGCTGCTGTCACTTCCTAGCTTCCAGGAGACTCTTCTGTCACTGAAAACTCGTTCTCACTGCTAGTAGTCTTTCTTTCAATGTCAACTCTTGCCATACTTTTGAGTGACTCCAACATTCCCATGTGTGACCCATTGATACATATCCTTTCAGTCATTGGTCTCAACTCTATGTCCTTCGCCTTCACTTCAGCAATCCACCCACTCTGACCACAGTCTGCACCTTGATGTCAGCAAGAACTGTTCTATCTCTGAACCCTTAAGCACAGAAAGCCTCTGAACAATAGAAGCCTCTTCTCTCTAACTTCTGTTGCTCCCAATTCATCTGCTCTCCACATTTGCCTGCAAAGTCTAGATTAAGCCATTTTCTTACTTGATCTGATTCTCCCCTTGATCTCAGCAACTCTACCTTCATATTTGTGTTTATCATCATCTTGTAATAAAGCTCCTTTCCTAGAGAAAATGAACTTCCAACGTCAAGTGTCTACCCCACGTCACACTCTAGTTGAGAAGATTATGAGTTAGTCATTTTTTCCAGCTGCCTCAGTGCAGGAAAATGAAGATGAGAAAGGAGCACCTCTTTTGTAATGAAAAAAGAAAAGATTCCATCTCTGTGAGGGCTGTGGGCAAGAGTGGGAGATCACATTTGCTCAGACAACTCTGTGGTGCTGTCTCTACAAGTAACCAGGTGTGGTGTGTAGTGGATAAGGATGAGAAAATTAGGAAAAGATGGCTAGCATTGGATTCCAGGGGTGACGGATAGGATTGACACAAAGAGTTCACGGAATTAGCTATGCTTAGAGAGCTATCAGGATAAAATGTGCAAAAACAATCTCTTAAGCTTCTTGTACAGATGAGATGAGACAGTGTTGTATATAGAGCTAGATAAATAGAAGATGTCATTATTGTCGTTGGGCTATTCTAACCTTAAACAAGAAGATGTCCTTAGTCTAGGTGAGCCTGCGTGAAGTAAATACAGCAATGTTCTGGGGTGAGGGTATGCAAATAAAGAGAGAAGAGGTAGATCTTGCTGATTTGCTAACTTTGAGCAGCACATTCAACTTCTCATTCTATTCCTTCATAACAATTGCATCCACCGCCTGTGGCCCTATGTGGAAGCCTTTGGTTGAGTAGATTATTCTGCAGCTATTGCTTGAGGTTCTGAGGCAGTTTCCTTTGTTCTCTGGTGCTCTACAAATTTTATAATTTGTACATTATAAAAGGTAGAACAAAAAAGATCAATAAACAAATTGCTGACAGTATTTTCAAGAGGAAAAACTATAGTGGAATTTAAAAGGTGATGTGAGGGTATTGAAATAGGGAAACAACTTATAATAAACAAATAATATCCCCTTTTCCTGGATAATAAGTGTGTTATATCATTTTCACTTTGTGGTCAACGGCTATTCCTCTGTTGGTAAAGAAGATGTTCAGGTCTCTGTCTTAACTAAATACATGTTTAGTAAGCACTTTCTCCGGGCCGGGCCCTCTGCTATAATCATCGATGGCCAGAGATAGAAGAACTATAATCCCTCTGTTAAGAAGCTTACCGTATAGTGATTACCATTCAGGTTGATAAATGCAACCATCGGAGTAGGTATGAATTAGAGAGGTAACAGAGAGAAGTGTGACTAGCTTTCTCTGGGCCAGGGAAAGGAGAGAGGGAAACCTCACAGAAGTCTCCAAAGGAGGTGACATTTGAAGTTCACTCTGTTAGAGGAGTAAGAGCGGGAGACAGAGGAACGAGTGTGAGTAAAAGTATTGACGTCGAAAACGAAATATGGTCAGGAACCCAATATGCATCACTAATTCTGGAATATACATTCAGGGAACAAGAGTGGGGAAGGATCAAGCTGAAAAAGAATGGACGAGGTCCTGAAGGGACAGACTTGTCAAGCCAAGAATTTAGATTCTATTTTGTAAGCATAGTGGGCCAGCAAAGGATTTTAAACAGGGAGGAAACATGATCAGATTTATATTTTGGAAGGGGCACCCTAAAATCTTTGGAAATGACAGATTAGAAAGGGAGTAAAATTGGAAATTAGGACACAAGTTGGCAGGTGATTGATAGTTGGGGAAGTGGTGGGGAAAAAGCCAATTTAGTTAATTTAATCAAGAAATGATAAGACCTTTACTAAAGCAGATGTCAATGGGGAGGGAAAGCAGAGAATGGGTTTGACAGCCATTTAGCAGGGAGACTAGGATTTAGTGACTGATTGGTTATGAGGACCAAGAAGAAAGAGAAGTCTAGAATAACTCCCAGCTTTCCACTTTGCACAATTGAATAAGGACTAAAAGAGGAAGCACAGATTGGGAAAACATGAGTTTCAAACTCCTTGAATTTGAGATATCTATGGGACAATAAAGTCAAGAGATTCCATAGGCCAAAAATCTGGAAAGGGAGGTAGATTTGAGATTTGTCAGCAAACAGCTGGCAGCTGATGGGTTAAAACCGCAAGAGTGGTTGAGATTGCCAAGGGAGAATGAAAAATGAAAAGAGAAGAGAGTTAAAAAGAGGATTCAGAAAAGGGATGGAGAAGAAACAGTTAGAAAGCTAGAAGGAGAAAAAGGAAGAATCAGGAAAGAACCAGACATTATGGAAAGCAAGGGAACAGAGACAATCAAGAAGGGAACAGTGACAAATATCACAGAGCTGAGAAGAAAGGGAGGGTTATAGAAACAACGCTCTGTACCAGTAGACTCCACTTCCTCCTGGCTTCTGCCCTTTCAAGAATCTGTTAATTTCTAAGCCCATCAGAAGGGCAGAGGCTAGGAGGAAGCGGAGGCTGCAGGTATACAGCACTGCTCCTAGAGACTGAGAAGGGGAGGTGAGAGAGAGGATGGTAAGCTAGACGGAGATACACTTCTAAATAAAAACATTCTCTAGGATGAGAAAGACAAGCAGTTTTAAAGGATCATGGAAAAGAGTGGTAGAAAAGGAAAGCATGAAGATCATTGATGAGGCAGAGTTGCTGAGGAGGCAAGAAGAAACCATGGCTGGGCAGTGCTTAAATAGAGAGCTTTCCTCTGGGTAGTGATGCAGTTAAGTTTGTGGAAGAGGAGAAAAGAAGATTTGAAAATAACATTTGGCAGCCTTTGTTTTCTCAATTGTTCAATGAGAGGGATGGTAAAGGAAAGGGAGAAGGTCAAATACAAACAGAGCAAGTTTTCGGGGGACCCAGCTGAGATCGGAATCCATGTATTTCTAGCAGTGTCAGTTCACCCAGTTCTGATGTTCTCTCCTGTAGGGTACAGCCCCCAAATACAAGCCAGGAGTCTGAGCTTTCATAACAGATCATTAGCTTGGCCACCTGCTGGTCCTATGTCCAAAGCAGCAGAATGTTTCTTTAGTAAATTATATAGGATAGCGAGTGCTCATCAGAGATCGTAGCCTAGAATTATCCTTTATCCAGCTCCTGTCACAAGGCCAGATGAGGAAACTGATATTTAAGAGCATCATCTAAGAGATCATTATCAATATTTTGCATAAAATTAGGTTTCCAGAATGCTACAGACCTGACTTTGTTTATTCTTCCTGAAAAACTGCTTTTTTTAAAATTGCATTTTGACACGGTCCCTTTTCATTTCTTAAAGGTCAGGACAAGAATTGGAAATGTAAATAAGGCTTATAATTTTTATCTTTTTTAAAGATATTGCTTATTGTGGTGTTCAATGCCTCTTGTATAAAGTCTAGTTTAACAATTATTTTCAGATTTTAATACCATGAAGTCATATATCTCTCTTGAGGAACTGACATGTTGCATCTTAGTTGGTAATGATAATATTGCGTTTTCCATTTTTCGCTTTGCCTACCGGGGAGCTTGAAGCTAAATTTAATGCTCAATCACAGAAAATGTTTAGTTTACATGTATAGATATTGATTTCTTCCATCTTACTTCAACAGCAAAAAGCCTCAACTCCATTTTAAGAGGAGTGAGGATATTAATATATATGTAAAGGGAAGTGACTCCACAGTAGGTACAGATCCCTACTGAAATTTCTGGGTATTATGAAGCAGACAGTAATGACGGGCTGAGAGGTATTTGCAACTGTGGAAGGGGAAAAGGTTATGTTACACACATAGCTGAATATACCAAAGAGGGAAGAAAAATTTCCTATGTATTTAGTGTGACAGAAGAATCCTTGAGCATTGATCACGCACCAGAGGAGAATCAAGCTCCTTCAGATTAGTGAAAGAGGCCTCCCCCTAGACGCTCTGCCTGTTGCTTTCTTTTCCTTCTTCAGCACATTCTGGTGTCTGCTACGTGGACGTGCGGGGATATTTTGCCAGGCTTTGGCGGGATGGACCTTTGAGTGAAACTGTCTGTCTCTCTTCTGTGGTCAACACTGAGCAGAGCTGCGTTGCCTCTGTGATTTGACAGTAGCCTGCTTTCATGTTCTCCCCTTTTCTTATCCTGGGGAAAAATAAATATGTTTGTAAAGTGACTGTTCAGTGGCAAATGGACAGGGAGCTTGCTGTTTTACCAACTTTCTAACTTCCTAGTTAGAAAAACCTAGTTAAAAAACCTGGTGTTTTTATCCTGTGCCTTCCAGGCCATAATTGCTTGAGGTAGATGAAACGTCAAAAAGACACCCTCTGTCTCTTACTCCTGCTCGTAAAGATAGCCGTTAAATCACAGAGTAGGGGGAGGCTCTGTGCATTGATACATGTGAAGGATGAATTATCCTTTATTTTTTGGCTAGAAATGCCAGATTTGAAACCGTGAAAAGGCAAATTTCATTTTTTCTTTTACGTTGGTATGTGACGAAGAAAGCTCTGTATGTGATATCCTTGATCTGTCATTTTAAAAGTAAAATGGTACTGGCAAAGAGTCAACTTCTTAAAATGAAAAAATATTGAGTGAGTGATTAATTTTTGAAGTGCTTATATTCTCCTGTTCAGTGGACTATTTTTAGGCTCTCCTAGGTGCAGAGGAATGCACTAGAACAGCGCCTCTCAAACTTTAGTATGCATACAAGTCACCTGCGGCTCAATCAGTTGCAGATTCTGATTCAGAGGCCTGAGATGGACCTGAGAGTCTGCATTTCTACTGGGCTCTTAGGTGGTATTGACGCTGCTGGTCCATGGGCCACAATTTGGGTAAAACCTCTGGAAGCCCCTTCTTATAATGTACTTCTTATCATGGTCCATTGTATACACTTTCTCACACATTTGTGAATTATTTCCTTCAGAGTCATTTGTACATGTTTCAAGGCAATGTTCTAAGCTCCTGAAATAGGCAAAAAATGGCCTTTAAATGCGCATATTTATAAAATTATACTAAAGATATTTATCTATCCATTACTCACACTGTGTTTTTTAAAAATATGCATTATCTGGCCTGAATAATTGCCGAATGTAGCAATGTAGTGAATCAAATTCCTGCTTCCATGTATGCCTTGTCCTGCTAGAACACTCTGCCCCAATAGACTAGCTCCCCTGATGAAATGGAAACTACGGGGGGTGGGGGTGGGGTGGGAATCTTTGTTTTGTTTTGTTCCTCAGCAATTAGAACAGTGCCTTGCACATAGTAGACACTCAATAAATATTTGTTTAATTGCATTAAGGAAGGAGGACTTTTGTTTCAACCTCTTTTTCTGCCTTAGTAAGGAGTCTGATGATTTAAGAGCTTGCTGGGTTTCACATCAATTCTCATTGCCTAGCACAATACATGTAAATGGAACAAGATAGGAGACTAATTATTCAATTTCCAAGAAGCAGCAACTTTGAAAATGTTTGGTCTTTTACTAAATTCTTTATAAATAATTTTTATTTTTTTGCTTCTTTCTTAGACTAGTGGAATAAAGCAAGAAAAATATCCAATTAAATGCATGCTTCGTGGGTAGACTCAATTAATATTCCTCTTCCCCTTTTGCCTTTCTAATAATTGAGAAAAAGTCACTACATTGACTGTCAATCAAAACTCTCAAATTGTTATATGTTTTCTCCCTTTTTGTGAATACTGGTGTCTGGTAGTCTGGTACCAATATTCCCCTTGGACTTTAGAGCCCACGTGCAGTGGGAAGTGTGCTGAGTGGGAGGACCTGGGTTTGGTCTCATTCTCCCCATCAGCTGCCCCTATAACTCTGGACAAGTCAATGAACCGCCTTAAGTCCATCTGCTCATCTGTACAGGATCTATCATGCCTTCCTTCCAGGCTTCCTATGAGGACTATCTGAATTGATGTGGAAGTGCTTTTGAAACTATAAAATTTTATATAAATATAGTTGCATTATATTCTACCATAGCATATATTATTATTGTCTCATTTTAATTATTAATAACGGCCTCTTGGCCTCTATTTTTCCCAGAAAGTTATAAGCAATTACTTCTACTTAGCATTTATTTAAAATGACAGATTTTGTGTTGGAGGAAACATTTATCTAAGTCTCCGACTTGAGAAGAAAAATTAGAGGTTAGGTGACTTACTTGAGATTGCATACAGCTAGTTACTACAAGAGAAAAGACTCCCTGTAGCCCGGCTTTTTGCTTTCTCTAACCTCTGAAGCATCTCCAGATCATTTATCTTCATCTCTCCATGTGCTCTGCCTACTGTCTGATTTTCTTCCACCCTTAGTCCTTCTATTTGACTTAAAGGGCAAGCCTCAGCTTTGTATCAATGCCCAGCCAGTTAATTCATTTATTCAACAAATACAGATTCTACTAATCATCCAGCAGTGTGCTGGGCATCAGGAACCAAAAATGAATTCAGATTGCAGATGTCAATCAATTTTGGTGACATAGGGAAATATCCATAAGAAATTATACAGATATAATATTTATAGTAGAAAAATGTGCTATATATGTGAAAATATATATGATAATATGATATTATTATACATGCTTACAGACTTTATGGCTACCCTGTAGTTCCTACCATTGCTTATAGTCCAGAAGGAGAAATAAATAATTATTGCCGCATCAACTTGGGGATGAGTGTGAATGAGGAGAGGGTGGAAGTTCAAGGGAGGGTGAGATAACTCCTAGGGGGGGACATTAGGTAGGTATCTTGGAATAAGTGTCATTAGAACTGGGTCTTGGATGCTAGCTTGCCTTGCAAATGAAGAGCTAGATGGAAAAGTAATTTTCCATGAAGGAAATCATGTGAATAAGAGTTCTGAGTAAAATGCTAACAGATATACAGGGAATGGCGAGCTGCTTAATTTATCTGGAGTGGAAGTTACCTAAAAGGGAGTTGTGGAAGAATTGATTGGCAAAGTAGACCTAGATGTCAAAGTGCCGAGAATGTCAGAGTTTGAATTTGTCTTCCATCTGCTAATTTAGTCAAAATAGAGTAGACCCTCTTTTGCAAATTTCTACCCCAAACTGATAAATAGGGACTTATTTTTAACTATTCCTGCCCACTCATTTTTCTGGTCTTTTTTTCCTCTTGTAGCATCTGTGCTAAAAAGTGACACCTTTGCAGGGAAGCCATCTTCTTTGTTTGTCTGGCAAAATGTCATTAATCATACAGTCCATTTACATTTCCTCAGCAATATAAATATTTGATCGTAAGAAGGATACAAGGAATGAATTGCAATGCTTTGCAGCTAGAGTTGCAGCCTCTGAGGACATGTGGCCCGCCTCTCAGTGAAGCAAACGGCATATTACAAGCTGGTTTTTCAGCTGTGAAATGCCACTACTTAGGTCACATGCCTCAGTTGAAAAAACTGCTGGGAGCAACGCCTTCTTGGCGGAGAGGCGTGCCACCTGTCACCCAAAGCTGCCGTGCCCTCTGGCATCATGCATGGATAACTTTGATTCACTTCTGCTTATGGAGGGGTTGTGTTCTCTGCCTTTTGCAGCACAGTTCTCCAGAGTATTTATCTAGGGTAGAATTCACTCTAGTATTCACTGAATTGGGGATTATTGCCCATACTTCTTGGGGCAAATCTTAATCTGAAAGAGTAATTGTAATCTTGGGGATAGCACTTGAGTGAAAATGTGAATTATTTCACATGTGAAAGATGGATGTGACAGGCATATTTCCATTGAACACCTAGTCAAGAAGCCACCCTTGGAGACAAGACAAGATCACACCTTACATCACTCCTTAACAGCATGCAAGGATTCCTGGAAATCAGCCTTAGAGAACACACATTCTGGGTCCACCAGAGACCATGTCTCATGAACTCTTAAGGAATACAAAACAAGAAACATAATTTGTACCTTCTCAAGCAGGTACCTTATTTTAGATTTCCCCCATGTCTTCGTAAGGTCTAACAGAGTGGTAAGCATCAAGTAAGTGCTTGATTAATACATGTTGAATGAGTAACCAAATGGTGGTTCTGATAAAAGTAATCTAACGGGCTAGCCATGACATGGGAATCCTTTGGCTTCCTATTTCCCTAAAAAGGATATATTCAAAAACCAACAATGCCCTATCTTTATGAAAAGATACAGGTTCCTTCTGCCATAATAATGCCATCTTGGCAGACATGTCATGTTTAAGAGCTTACAACAGATTTTTTCTTGCATTACTGAGTGATTCAGGAAAAAAACAATATTAAAATGCATACTTTCCAAATTTTTAAAAAATATGATTCCCATTTTGGTCATCTGTTCTTGTCTGCGTTGAACTGTGTCTGCCAAGAAAAGTTTGAATCTTAATGCCCACTACCTCAGAATGTGACCTTACTTGGAGATAGGGTCTTTAGAGAGATAATCAAGTTAAAATGAGGTCATTAGGGTGGACCCTGATCCAATTTGACTAATGTCCTTGACAAAGGGGAAATTTGGACATAGAGAGAGAGATTAAATCAGGGAAAACACCATGTGAAGATGAAGATAGAGAGTGGATGATGTATCTACAGGTCAAGAAATGCCAAAGATCGCCAGTGAAAGCTAGGAGAGAGGCATGGAACAGATTCTCCCTCATGGCCCTCAGAAGGAACCAACCCTGTTGACATCTTGATCTTGGACTTCTGGCCTCCAGAGCTTGGAGACAAGAAATTTCTGTTGTTTAAGCTCTAGTTTGTGCTTTGTTACAGCAGCTCTAGGAAGTGAATTACAGTTCTTCTCAGGTTATTATATTGTGAAACCTGGTTTGGGTTTAGGTACTTACTGAATGTGCTGAGAAAAATTGGTCTTTACAATGCAACTGATTCTCATCTTTTTATGAACTATTAATTGCTTAACCTTTAACTTGCCTCCACCATCTGACCTATAACCTTCCTCTCATAAACCGTAATATAACTTAGGTGTCTGCTATTATTATTGAAATATGATAACAATGACAGCACCATTGATTGAGCACTTGTGGTGTACCAGGCAGTGTGCTGAGTATTTTATGTACATTACTTCACCTGGTCCTCCCAATAACCCTATGAAGTAAGTACTATTATTATTCTAGAAAGAAGAAAAATGTTTTCCTGAGCCACATGGGTAAAACATGGCAGACACAGGGTCAGAATGAGTTAGTCTCATTCCAAAGCCCAAGTGTCTGACCGCTATATATTCCGTATTAGGAGGCACTACAATACTTGACAGACATGACTTTTGAGCTAGATATTGCCAGCGTTTGAATGCCTACTTAAATGAGTAAAGAAAGCGTAAATAACCAGGACAAAGACTGTACTACCATGAGTCAGACAATTTCTTAAAAAGAATCGGGTCCTTGAGTCATATTGTATCCACGCACTTGTCCTAGTCAACCAGGAGGACCATAAAGCCCCGCCCATTACTTCAGAAAAGGATAAAATAAATGCGTACTGGGTCTTCCTTTACAGTTCTCTTCATGTCCTAAAATGTTTGGCTCCCTCCTGTTTGGCTGAAGAAGGACAGACAGAGAGAGACATTATCAGAGCGTGAACATGGCTACCTATTGATTTGTTCTAAAGCACACCTATACTTCTTGAAAAACCTTCAAACTTGTAACTCCTGGAAATGATGATAAAAAGACATGCCTTTTTTTTTTCTGTGTCCAGAAAAATCCTGCAATTAAAAAAAAGAAACAAACACATCTATATTTCTAAAAACAAGAGATGCTTTTTCAGTGGGCAAAGGGGAAGAAATTCTTTATCCTCTCATTGGAAATTCCTAGAGCTTTAGTACTGAGGAGTTTATTACATTTTTTGATTTGACAATGGTCTGAACCTACTCATTCTCGAGAGCAGAATGTACACACTGCCAATTGATTTTCCAGTGGAGTGTTAGTTCATGTGGAAATCGGCCTCTTTCGTTCAGTCCCTAGTGTGATTACTGGCACACGTTTGTGAGATTCTTGGCTTCTTGTAGGAGGAATTTAGCTGTTAGGTGGGGTTGGGTTGAATGAGCCCAAAGACCTGAGAAGCTGTGATTCTATGAGTAGGAGTTCACAGAGTCTATGGCTTTGTAACAGAGCAGTGTGGCCATCCTTTCTTGGTAGTCGTCTACACATGACTTTAGTTTACCAGTGGAGCCAGCAGCCTTTTAAATTTTAGCTCCTCCATTGGTAGTTAGTGTTTAAGCAGATGCTTCTATTGGGAGTGACTTTTTCTCCCTTTGTAAATACTTTACCTTCCAGAGCCAGCAAAGAATTTAATGGTAGAAGGGAAAAGGAGGCTCCATATACAGAATATTGAAGGAGGCCTGTATATATGAATGTATGTGTTTGTATATATTTATTTATATTATATATAAATATAAACATATATATATATACATATATTTCTCCTCCCTTAACTGCTTTTCTTATTTTCATCTGGGGAATTTTGAGTATCTAATAAGCTCCTATTAAAAGGTAGTACCTTTGGAAAGTGTAGCACTTAGAGCTATTTTCACTTATTGTCTCGGGGTTATCAGACTAGCATTTAGGGTGAGCATGGCAGAGTGGCCAAGAGCAGAGAGCTGGTCCTGCACAGGCCAGACGGAGGACATCAAAGCTTAGTTCTATTTCATAACTTTTATTTGGTTCTAATATGAACATATGTATAGCACGTGTTTCCTGAAGGTCCCTGATGATCACTTTTAATCATCATCACGATCATTTCCTAAGCACCGTTATATAATCTTGGTTATGTAAAGTAATGGTTTCTCTCTACAAGGTTGAAACCTGAAATGGATGGTACTAGAAAGGAAATAGCAGCTACACAGGTTGGGGTTCAAGTCACGTCAGTAAGATCACAAGGTGAAAGTAGATATTTGTAGTCCTGGTTAAAACTTTCTTGAGGGTAGGGCCCATTTTACCTTTTTTCGTGATTCTTGTAACATCTGTCAAAACTCCTTGCACCTAGATTTCAAATGTTAGTTGAAATAAATTGACCTTTGTAAAGTAGGAATAGTTTCTCACAGTTGTGGGGCTGTGAGGAAAAGATATCCTTACTTGTCTTAGGGAAGGAGTTAAAGATTTGGGGGCATTTTCTGTACCCAAACTTCCCTAACATTATATTTACTTTATTACATTTCCCTTTCTTAATCTTTTCTGGGCCATAAACTCAGCCCCTCTTCTGTTTATATCTTGTCTTCACGTTTTGCTTAGGGCAATGGTTCTCACTGCTGGCTAAACGTTAGATGGAGCTTTCAAACCCATTGATGCCTGATCTCACCTGCAGAGACTCTGAGGGAGCCTGGAAAGCAGACAGTGGTGTCTGGCCCTGCAAATGCAAAGGGTGAGCCTGTTCTATTATCACCCAGCATCACCCATCCTCTCCTTCCCTCCGCTCTAGCCATGGGCCTCCTTGCCGTCCATGAGCACACGAAGGATGCCCCCTCATCTCGGCTTTGGTGTTAGCTCTTTCCTCTGGCTGGAATCCACTTCCCTCAGGTCTCTCGGTGGCTGGCTGCTTCTTTTCACTGGTGCCTTACTTAGTTCAAATGTCATTTCTTCAGGAAGGCCTTCTCTCTCTAACTTACTGCTCTTTTCCTCTCACTTTCTATCCTATTGCTATATTTTATTTACTTTAATTCATTTACAACTATCAGCAATTATCGCATTTATGCAATCGTTTACATATTTATTGTTAGTCTCACATACTAACTGGACACTGTTGTATTTCCAGAGCCTAGAATAGTGCCTGGCACTCAAAAGGCTTATGCAATGGATATTTCTTTCGAATGAATAAACTCAAGGCTTTATGCTTACAGTAGGAATGACAACTGTATGTCTAGACATTGCTAACTGATTATGATACCTTTTCTCCTGGATTTAGTAGCGTAGTTCTTCTCAACAGAGTTCTCAATCATCCACAGTTAGCCTCAAGATAAAAATATTTTCATATCCCTGATTTAAAAACTAATTTTTGGTCGATAGCTTTTTAGTTGAGGAAATGAGGCTCAAATAGTTAAGCAGTTACTATTGGCCCATTCAGTCTTTCATTCATTCACTCAAAAATATTTATTGAGAACTTAGAATACAAGAAGCAAGATTCAGGATTTTCCCAAAATGTGTCCAGCACTTGGATCTTGTGCTATGCTTGGTTATATGTTTTTCAATATATATTTGCTGAATTTAATTCAATAGGGACTTTAAAACAGATACACAATTACTTTATATAAGGCTATATTTGACAAGGGCAAGTGGAATGATTATAGTATAGATTATATGAGTGGTACTCAAGGTCAAGCAATTACTTTGTGGCACAGCAGATATCAGAACTGGGCTCTTTTATCCCCCCAGGGATCTCCAAGTATATATAATTATAACTATCTGGGGATATTGCTGAACATGCAAGAGATGGTCTCATGAACTTGAATTTTTACCGTCTGCCCCCCCAGGTAATTCTGTTGCACAGCCAAATTTGGGGACCTCTGTGTACACCATAGCATTAATACATGAATTTGGCTCACCTATAACTGCAGAGATGAGAAGGTTCCATATAATGTACAGAGAGCACCATGTATAGGACTTTCAAAATAACTCCTCTAATTTTTGCTTAGCTGCACAGTATCAGTTGCTGAGCTAAATCTCAATAAACTAAAGATTTTCTTCTGACATTTAATTAAATTCAATAGTTACTGAGTGTGAGGGATATAAAACGAGTAAGACATGCTTCTCAATAGAGACTTTTAAAATCCTGCTTAACTACAAGGAAATAAGTGAAAGAATCCTGAGATTCCCTTGAATTTTTGATAATCACGATTTGTCTGCCTGCCGGCAACACGTCTTGTACCTTGTAAGGTACGTAGGGGTGCTTAATTTGTTCTGATTTACTGTTAAATAAAAGTATCAGCTTTTTACTTACTCAAACTACTGTAGAATTATCTAGTATCACCTAAAGTGGTCTTTCATTCTTTATATTCTGTGGATGATTGGGGGAGGAAATGGAAGGAAGCACCATATTTTGTCCCTCCTGTATTATCAGATCAAACAGTCATATAATAGAATTAACCGTATAATAGATATAATAATTATATAACAGATGTAATTTTCCTATGGAGGAAAAACCTCCATAGCAAGTGCTGCCTTTCCTAACCAGTTTTCACTTTCTATGCCTTATATTTTATTCTAAGATATCTGTCAGCTGTAAAGTATCCTACCCATAAGCAGTTCTCTACACACGCTCCGCAGAATGTTGGGCCTGACGAGTTTTGTGTCAGGAGACATAGAAATTCATTTCTCACCTTTATGGAAAAGAGAAAGAGAAAGAAAGACTTGAGAGACAGTCATTAGACTCAAAGAGGCATTGGGAAACTCAATGTGCACTCAAGCACAATATATGTTTTTATATGCGTTTCCTAATGATCAGCCAGAAATGTTTCATAGCAAGAGTAGGATAAGGGTTCAACTACCAGGATAGTGGATCTGTGCATAATTTTTTTCCCCCAGAGACCTACTGGGATGAGGGAGCTGAAAGAGAGGGATGTGTGTGTCATTATTAGTGTCACCAATGGCCCTCTCCTCTCCCTTATCTGCTGTGGTAGGGAAGACGTGTGGGTCGACGTGGAAAGCAAGTGACAGGCAGGGGTGATCATGGCAGGTGGGTCAGAGGGGAGAGGTGAGTGCTAAGGGAAGAGATAGGAATGGGAAGCGACATATTTGTCTTGGGTCTGGGCTAAGCTTCCAAAACAGATAGGAACCTGCCTGTCTTGTTTATACTGTTTTCCCGGAGACCAATACAGGACCTGGCACATATCAGGTATTTTTTAAAAACACGTTAAGAGAATGTATATATGAACAACATATGTTTGAAAAATTATCGGAACTATTTGGAAGAAGTTGAGATTTAACAAATAGGATTGGTCACGTTTAGATGAGTTTCTTGGTTCTAGCCTAATACCTTGCACATGACTGACACGTAAGGAAGTTTGTGGTCAAGCTTCTATCGTTGACGTTGAGATAAGCATTATAGATTTTAATACTTTATATACATTAGAAACGGCTGAGAACACTGATTTTTTTTTAATTTTTAGGAAAGCATGCTTCTGTTTTCAATTTTGATTTTTTAAAAAGTAATTTTTTCTAAGAAAGAGAACTTATTTCATTCAAAATTGAAGTTACTATAAAATCACGATTCCCAGCTCCCAATATATTAACTTGCTTATTCCTTCTTTTGTAAACATCAACTTTTGGATTGAAACTCTAAGTACACGGAGTGGTACGTGTTTCTGTTCGTGGGAACAGAATCTAAGGGCTGGGCAGGTGTGCTTATTTTCTGACAGCATGTAGGCAGTGTGTAGAGCAATAAATAATTCCCTCAGCAGCTGTAAAGATGGATAATCTTTGGTTTTGCGTTTGTAAATAAAATGAAATAAAAATGATTGCCAACAAAAATGGGAACAACTTTAATGAAATAACTTGGGGAAATGAAAGCAGGATTGCCAGCAGTGAAAGTAATGCCTGTTTACTCTATTTAGTGAATTTTAGTGATTTTTATTTAAACACACAAGCTCATTAAATAAAAGCAAAACAATTGAATTTAGTCAGTCACTAAATTCATTTGAAGAGAAGCAGTTAGAGACTGATCAGTGAGAAAAAGCTTCCCACTGATTCATTAGTTATTAACATATTTACCGTTTAGATGAATTCAGTCTCCCTCAAAACCATACAAAGAACGCTTTCTAACAATAGGCTGTTGTAATTTGTCCATTTCCCCTACAAAGTAGCTTTTGTGAGCATAACCACTCTCAGGTTAGAACTCATACTTCTCGTCTTCATGACGTAATGGAAAGGTTGATCCGTTTGGAAGTAGAGTCTTTCTATAAAATTAGTTACTTTTGAATTTGTTTTTCTAAAACCGTCTTGCACAGCAGCAGGGACCACAAAGCCGATGTCCACAGGGGACAGGCAGGTGAGGATGAAGGAGTGAGGCTGGCCATGTGGGCACCTGAGGGAACAGGAGAGCAGGAGCCACGCCATCTCCAGCCAGCTGCAGCCACTGGAGAAGGTGCGCCTGCTGTTGTCAGATCTCTTATTTCAAGAAAGACTAGAAACTGGAACTCCTATGTGAAATGTCTCTATCTTTAAATGTCAGCAACTAATTAATTTTTTAAAACACCATGTAGACCAAACAAAGCGTGGGTGTGCCCTGGCTGCCAGTTTGTGATCACTGCTTTAGGTAACCAGGTACAGTGGGAGAGCACTACCCTGAGGCTGGATACCCAGCCTTCTAACCAAGCAAGAACAAATGTGGGGCATTGGGAAAGTCACTTTCATTTTTAAAACTAGGTATTTGGACCAAATGTTATGTAATTTAGTGTCTTTTCAAGTTTCACAATATCTATGTTTTTATAAGGAGCAATAACTTTTCTTCACATTCATTACCATTCTTATTTTCACTGTGACTTCCATGATTTCCTCAAATATTTGGAATCTGCCTACTATTGGCCTCTCTGAGAGCTGTTTATGAACATTTGTTGAAACTGACCAGAGAAAATACTGTCAACTTGTCTCTGAGTCTAAGCAAATTGTTCACAGAGTTGGAGAACTTGGCGATCGCCGGCTGCAGTAAACATGTTAATAAGCTCTCCCCACAAGAACTGGGAACAGATGCAGTTCTTGAAAACACAGTGTCCTTGTCACACTTACTTGTCTGTCTCTCCCAGTGAGGCAAGACTTGCTGGTGGTATCCTAGTAAGTGCTCTCCTTTTTGTCATAACCAGACTTTAGTAGAAACATCATTGTAACCAGTATCTTTAATACACTGATCCAAACCCTAAGGGAAGATACACAGTGACCTAAAATGACAGGTGTTTTTCTTTTTCCTTCTGTCACGCAATTTCTTTTATTCTATTACACAATTCCTTGGAGCCAAAAATACAAATAGTATGTTGCCTTTATAGCCACTTTTCAATGTGGAACTTTAGATGCTTTAAATGCAAAAAGGGATCCACACGACATTTTCTGTGGTCAATTGGGAACCATCCCCAGTGTAGTGGAACAACGTAAGCACCTCTGTCTTTGCTGATAACTAGCTGGGTGACCTTGAAAATGGCATACCTTTCTGAATTTCCATTTCCTCATCTATAAAAATGCTGTTTAAAAAATCTGCATCTCATAGGGTTGTGAGAATCACAAGAAAGCAGTTAGATGTGAAAGTGCTTTGCAAAGCATGAAGTGCTGTACGTCAGCGAGATAACACGCTAATCACTCACCCCATTCAAACATGAGGAATGGAAGTGCGAATTGAACAAAGCATGCTGTTGGCTAGTGCACAGGGCAGCTGTAATTCTTTGGGGTTTGGAATTGGCCTCTCAATTTCTCTCCTCCCATTCCTGCTCCCCTCCATTTAAAACCATCTCTCATATCTCAATAGCTTAATTAACCTGTGCCACTCGATCTATGGAATCAAACTTGGAATCTCAGAGAAAAAAGATTTTGTTTCTTTCTTGAAAGACCTTAAAAATATTGCTTTGGATTTATCCTTTTGAAAGCATTATATGTTTAATCTCCTTTTTTCCCCTTCTATTTGGACTTCTTGCAGTTTTTCCACATTAGTGTTAGAATTGAGGACCTTGGGTAGTTGTAATGTCATACACAGAATTATTTAGAGAACACATTATCTTCTTTACACTTAATCTTCATACTAAACAGTTTTCTAAGTTTCTACCTAATATCAATATCTACGATTAAAAATGGCGGCATGATACTGTAGAGCTGGATGTACTAAAAGTGCCTCCATTGTAAGCATTCAGGACGTTTCCGGTATGTTTTGTTATTCCTCCAATATATCCACTGGTGTGCTGCTCTCCAGAAAACTGCTCAAAAAGCCCTTAATTGTAACATTTGCTGATTTCCGTGGTGTAAATATTCCCATCATAGACGATTTCAAGCTAATGATTTTATGTCACTGAACACGGAGTTGGGAAGAGAGACACCTAATTGGATATCGTGAGCAGTGTGAGCAGTTCCGGTCCCTACCTACATCGTACTATGATGAACATATTAGTAAGCATAGAAAAGAAAAAACTCTAAGTATTGTTTCATTGTGGACTTCTCATTATTTTTAAACTATATTTAATGGATAGGATATATATCCATTATGTACACAGTCATGCGTTGCTTAATGACAGTGATACGTTATGAGAAATGTGTCTTTTGGTGATTTTGTCGTTGTGTAAACATCATAGAGTGTACTAATACAAACCTAGGGGGTATAGCCTACTACACACCTGGGCTATATGGTACTAATCTTATGGGACCTCTGTTGTATGTGTGATTTGTCATTTACCGAAACGTCGTTATGCGGTGCATGACTGTATATCTATATGACAATTCCATATTGTTTCTTACAAAACAATAAAATAAATATATCACTAGGTTTTAAGATTTATTTTTTCATTTGATTTTGTCTTCAATTACAAAAATTGCTTATACTCATGGGCCTCAACCTTTTTCTAATTTAACTTATTCTTCTGTCTTTAAAATATGTCACAGCTTACTTCGGTCATGTTCTATCATCTATTTCCTCATAATGTGGTTCTTACTTCATCTCATAATTTACATCATTTCTTGCACAAAAGGTATTTTGTCATCATAGTTTCTGAGATGTCACATGTCAGAGAGTGCCCCAAACCTCTGGATGTTGCTTCATTGTCCTTTGGTAGACATTGTTACAGGAGAAAAGTCTACGGAAATCTCTATTTGATTTCTTTTTAAAGTGAGTTTTTTTTTTTCCAACCTGGATGTTGGCAGCATTCTTTCTCTTTGAGACAACAATAAAACTTACCAGTATGTATTTAGGTTGTCAAGGTCCAACACCCCCCTCCCCATTTTGTGCATGAGCTTGGAAGTGCTGTTTCAAGGCTCCAGCTAGTTCTGCTTTGCTCTTCGATTTGTGATCATTTCTGCTGCCTCGTTATCTTCTTTGCTGGCGGAGATTGCTATTCTGTGTCTTGTTCTGCATATATCTTTTAACATTTTCATGTTGTATTTTTTCATCTTCTCCAATTTATTTTTGTTCTATATTTAGATTTGTCCAATGCATCACCAATTTAGTTTTCTACCATGCCTGTTTTGCTATTTTTTCCTCCTATGTAATTTTTTTATCTGTTAATCTATTTTTTATATGACTATAATCTATTCTTATCTTGTTCTTAGACCTCAGACTATTCTCATTTAATAGAAATGATATCCTTTTAAAAATCTCAGTTTTAAACAGGTAGATATTTTTCTAAAATCACCTTACACTTCCTCAAAAATCCATTTTTGAGGCTCCTCACCCCCTGCCATGCCTTTAGAGAGCTGTTCCTTTTTTTTCTGTGCTTAAAATTTTCTTTCGTGGACTCATGCTGATTGTTTTTCCTGTTGCCGTCTTTGAGTGAGGCTAGGTCTCACCAGGTCTGACGTGCGCAGGCAACCAACGGGCACGACTTTCCTCAGAGCCGCCATCGTCTGCTCCTCTGCCAGCAGCCTCCCTGTGCAGACCTGAGACTGGATGGCAGGCTGAATTCAGGGTACCTGCCACAGCCTCCAGTGCAAAGTGTCAACAGAGCAGGCATTCAACAAATGCTAGTTTCTCCTCCCAGCTGGAGAGGATGCGCCAGAATTGAAGTTGAGGGGAAGATTCTTTGAAATACTTGAGCAAATCTGGGATCGCGACTTATGCTGTTTCCTAATTCAGTGCTATCAATTTGGGAGTTTGTAGAAACATTGAATAGGTTCTAGAAGGTCATTTTCTTTGTGTTAATTGATTTCCAAACTGTTAAGAATATATTTCCCCCTCAATTTGGACATTTTCTTGAACGTTTTAATGGGAAATTTGAGAAGGGAGCCTTTTGTTACTTTTATTTTCTCATCTATATAAACTGTACTTAAGTTTCTCCTTGGGAAAAAAAATCACTGAATTTTATTTGTTTTGTTTTCCAACTCATAATATTTTACTTATTCAGCTCCACATACACAGTGAAGCTAGATAATTTTTCAGAACCGTATTTTACACTTTTATTTCAGAACAGCAGGCATTTATAGGCTATGTGATACATTACACCCTAGATCAACATTATGGATCCTTATTGTAGACCTTATGTTGCACACCGAGGTCAAGGACAGTCACACATACTATGCTGGAATCACTGCAAGTCTTATATTAATAAGATGGGAGTTAATATTTAAATACATTGCATACTCAAGTACAGTCAGCCTATTATCTATGCCAATTAAGAGGTGCAATGTCACAGAAATATAAAGCAATCCAGAAACCATTTATGCATTATTTCGAATTCATATGCATTGCAACTTTTCCCTGTTTCATTTTTACATAATTACAATTTCACCTAAACGTACACGCAAATTAGCTTGGATTCTCTGAGAACATATCAATTGCCTAGATTAGCATGCTGGTTCATAACCAAAAAGCAAAAAAAACAGGATATGAAATTTGAAGTGGATAATTCTCAAAATAGATAATCTGCAAGCAGTTAAGAATTGACAAGTCTTTGCTAGGAATCTGTAAGAGTCCTGGAGTGATACACCTGTGTGCACATGTGTATGTGTGTGTGTTTATTGGTCCGTATTGAAGGTGCAATTAACATTAGAATTAATTGTATTAATTAATTGCTATTAATCAATACAATGAGAATTGTAACTATATTTTTCCCACAGTGTCAAATTGAGTGATAGAATTGTTTCATGATTTTCATCTAAATTCATTGTCTATTTTTGTTACTTTAGTTTAATTTAGAACCCTTTGATTAAGAAATATATAAAACAATATGAGATTTAACACTAAACTGCAATTCTGTGCTAATGTTCTATCCATGCTTTCTCTATTTTCAGATAATATTCTAACACATGACAACATTTGTGTTCAAATCCATTTGAATTATTTTTTACTAAAATGTTACAGTTTTCCTGATTCTTATTGTATAATATCCGTTTGACTTCCTTGATCCACTAATTTTTAATTTTTCACACAAAAACATTAAAAAGAGGGGTCAGATTTGTCCTCTTTAAATTTTTTCTTTTTAATGATGAGTATTCAATGATCCTAATCTTTTTAGAATTTTTCCCTTAGTATTACTCTTATACAAGATGCCAATTACCACATTGTTTTACCTTGTTAAAGATGGTTGCCAAATTTACTAGATAGTTTTTAAGCTCTGAAATTTTTATTTTAATTAATACTTTTAAAACATTTTATTTTAAAACAGTTTCAATATAAAAAAATACACTAAATCACTCTTTAAGCTTGTGTCATCTATGAGAAGCGCCTTTCACTTCTCAACTCGTCTTTGATCTCCAAACAACTAGTTTAAATTCAGGACAGAGCCTTCTTAATGTGAGCCCTGTAAAAATATGTTCAAAATTTTCTTTATTAATTTTCAGAGTTCATTCAAGAGCAAAATGAAATAATGATCTTGTGCTGGTATGGGTGCAGGCTGTGTGTGACCCACATTCAGATCCCGCTGCTCTCAGTGTCCCCAAGCTAAGTGATGAGGCAGCCTTGCACAGTGGTAAAAAGCACAGTTTCTGGAGCCAAGCTGCCTTTGGTCTAAATCCTGACTCTGCCACTTACTGGATAAGTCTTTAACCTCTCTGTGCTTCCACTTCCTTATCTATAAAGTGAAGATAATAATCATCTTACCTTTTAATTAACTGACAATTGAATGAGGTAGTGCCAAGCACAGTATACTGTTGTAGAATTTGTTCCCATTGTTATTACGCATTCAGTAATAACGAGATACCGTACCATGTAAGTTACGTAGTACAAAAGGACTTTTATTGACCTGTGCTGCTGGCCTGGCCGCCCCAGTCCTGTAAGCACGAAAGGCAGCGTTTCCACTCCTGATCTACATGGAATGAGTTTCCCAAAGTCAAGAAGTGTAGCAGTCTGGGCAGGAGAAGGCAGAAAGGAATGCTGAGCAAGTGGAAGCAACAGGGGTCCACTCCAAATGGGGGAGTGTTATAGAAGTCATAAAGGAAAAGACGCAAGAATAGTCCTCCTCACTATCAGAAGCACTGTTTCGTGAAAGAGAAATTAGTCTTGTTTCATGTGGATTTCTTGTTGTTGTTGTTATTAGTGCCCTGGAGTGGATTCTGATTCCTAGCGACCCTGGGGATAGCAGTGGAACTCTGCCCGATCTTTTTGCACCATCCTCTCACCTTCTGGCCCTGTATCAGACAACGCTCCTCTCTAACCACAGGGTTTTCATGGCCAATTTTTTCAGAAGTGGGGGTGGCCAGGTCCCTCTTCCTAGTCTGTCTTAGTCTGGAACTCCACTGAAACCTGTCTACCCTGGGTGATCCTGCTGGTATTTGAAATCTTGGTGACATAGCTTTCAGCATCACGCAGCCACCACGGTATGAAAACTGACAGATGGATGGTGTGCTTCCCTGAACAGGAAAGGAACCCAGGCTGTGGCAGTGAGAGCACCTGATCTTAACCACTAGACCCCCAGGGCCAGCTCTATGTGGCTTTAGAGGTCAAGAATAGGACATATGGATAGGAGTGACAGGACATCAAATTCCTCTAATTCAAGGGGGGAAAAACAAACCAGAATTCTGAAACGGAATAAACTGTATTGTAAGCCTGTGAGATGCCTGTTACTGGTAAAGACTTTTAAATAGAGGTCTAATATCACTTGCTAATGAAATGATTAGATGTAATAATAGACAGGGAGGGAGAGATAAGAGCAAATATGTCTAATTCTATGACTCCTACAAATGTGGAACATTTGGGGGACAATCTCAGGTCTTTGAGACCTTGCTCTGTTAATCATGGCTGTATGACACTCACTCCTCCAAGTTTCTAATGAGAATGTTGGCACTTTTATTCAAAACGATTTCTCCAAGCTATAGTTTGGATGCAATATTGTTTTTGTCTTTCATATTTAACTACATACCGTCTCATCCTTGTTAATCCATACTTACTGGAGAGAGGGAGAGTCCAGAAACATTGCTAATTCTCAACGCCCATTTTGCCTAATAATGGCAACTGGACTAGTGAATTAGTGAATTTCTGACATGACACTCCTGACTCTGGCATTAATAAATTTCACTGGGAGAACAATATGATTTGTGAACTGACCTCATGTTAGTGAAATAATTAAGTTTGCTCATCAGCAATGAGAATGAATTCCTTACAGAGAGTAACACATGAATTAGAAACATGGTTGTCTATTTCTTGCTCAATATGTATTCAATATGATACGTGTTAGATCTTCTGTGGAAGTAGGCAATGTACAAATTAACTTGTGTTACCTTTTAGAAATATTTCAGCCACTGTTATTGTAAAGAGGTCTTTGACATATATTTTGTTTCTATCTTGGTAATACTTTGATTGTAATTTTGAGAGTCAATTACCAAACAGACAAATATTTGGCATGTTTAGAATTTCTTTGAATGGGATAGGACAAATTAATAAAATGACTATTATGACTATCCAAGTAGGAAAGAGTTAAATAAGTAATCAAACATGATTCTCAGTAAAGTTATTGAAAATCATCTTAAACCATTTAAATGGTTTCAAAATAGGTTACAAATAACCTATCTACCACAAGTTCTTTTCTTTTCTCTTTTCTTTTCTTTTCTTTTTTTTAGTGAGAAAGATTGTCCCTGAGCTAACATCTGTGCCAGTCTTCCTCCATTTTGCAAATGGGATGCTGCCACAGCGTGACTTGATGAGTGGTGTGTAGGTCTGTGCCCGGGATCCAAACCCGTGAGCCCTGGGCCGACGAAGTGGAGCACGAAAACTTAACCACTACACCACTGGGCCAGCCCCAGCAAGCTCTTCTTATTAAAAACAAAAGCGTAGGATAAGGACTAGGCTTAGATTTTCCTTATTTATAAAAAGCCCTGTTCAATTCTTAAGACAAAACAAACAAAACAAGATTCCAAAGAAGAAGGACTTGGAAAGGAAATACCATAAGTGACTCTGCAAATAATTTTTAAAGGGCTGTTAAAACAGTCGACTCTTTCAAACCTTATATGTTTATATTTTAACCTGATAAAATGAAAAGGAAGCATGGCTTTTAAAAATCTAATAATAGGGAAAATGATCTAAGTTTATCTCCTATTTTCACTGATTTAATTTTGCTCAACTCTAATCACGTTGTTTCAGTGTTTGAAGCGAAGAAACAGGAAAGCTCTTTGCATTTTAAAAGGTGGCATATAGCTTCCTTGCAAAACAACTCTTGATTATTGGCAATAACTGGCAGGATTCGTGGAATATGTAATTTAAATTCCATTGAATGTCCAAATAACTTTTTTTAGACTTTGTGATATGATAAATGATGTCATTGCATCCAATTTTTCTACTTTTTTTCTCCCTCTTCCTGAGGTTAACCTTAGAATCTGTTTGCAAGATAGGGAAAGAAGACCGAGGAACGTGGCAAGACGTGAGGACGGTCTGTTAGGAATCAAAATTTAGGCCACAGCTAATCTAAAAAAATGGATAATCAGGTAATTATTAAATTATCCGTCTTAGAAAATATAATTGCTGTGAACCGTGGTACTGCCTACCCAGTTGAGAATATATCAAAAGAGGATCATCTATATTATGACTCACAGAATATGAAATGTGAAGTAGTAAAGGCAAATAATTACCTTGAATATCTCGAGATTCTAATTCTACTTTGTGATTATAATTACTTACCTGTACAAAATATGATTTTTATCCAATAGCACTTTCTTATTTAAAAAAAGAGCTGCTTATTTAATCTAACAATCCTTGAACATCAACTGATAATTACATATTTTTAAAAATTTTACTTTGAGAATGTAGGCTACACTTTCTTTTAAAATTTTAATATGAAATTCATGTTTCAGGTTGGCTGTGTGAACTTCTCTGCTCTTTGACCTACGTGTTTCTTATGAGGCTTCTAAATTCCTAACAGTCTTTGAACCATCAAATTTATGATCTTCTGTATCAGTGGGCCCCAAACATCAAAATCACAAGTGGAATTTTGAAATATAGAGACTATCAGACTTCTTTGGAGACCTACTGAAGGAGGATATCCAGAGGGAGAATCCAAAATTGCATTGTTTTTTAAACTTTCCTGGTGAATATTATAACTTCTTATGTTTGAGAACCCTTGATCCCATACAACTTTTAGGACACTTACCATCTTAACTGAGTGGTTATTTTTGGACATTTTGTTAAATTTCCTTTACTAGATTGTAAGCTTCTGAAAGACCATGCTCATGTTACATTACATTAGTGCTGAATTTTAAAAAAATTTCCTAAAATAACTTTCACATGTGAAACTAAAAATATTTTTATCACTGATTCTAGATTGTGTTTTGAGTGATAGGAATGAGAAAGTGTTTTTTAAAATATGCAGGTAAGATTCTAAATATTAAAATGTCTCTTATTCCATTTACAATTGTTAACACAAATTATTCAGATTCCCTAGAGGCCAGTTTCTAGTTTTACCCACTGGGCTTCCTTGTATCTAGGGGTATTTAATCCATAGAATTCTTTTAATAAAGCCCATAAGTTAGAGTTCTTTCTACCTTTAGCCGTGTTTAATAGCAACTATGATTCCAACTTGAATTTAAAATATGGACTCATGAGCCAGCCCTGATGGTGTAGTGGTTAAAGTTTGGCACTCACCACTTTGGCAGCCCAGCTTCACGTCCCAGGTGCGAAACCACACCACCTGTCTGTCAGTTGCCATGCTGTGGTGTTGGCTCACACAGAAGAACTAGAACGACTTACAACTTTGATATACAACCATGCACTGGGGCTTTGGGGAGGTGGAAAAAAGGAAGATTGGCAACAGGTGTTAGCTCAGGGCAACTCTTTCCCTGCAAATAAATAAAATGAAATATGGACTCAACATTTTCATATGATGAAAGATTTTTAATGTTGTCTGGAAAGTTATGTAAACTTCTAGAAAGCCCCTGAAGCAATCAACATTGAGATTTAGTGGATTTATTTTTTTGTTTTTGGTATCACCGTCACCGTTACCACCACTACCTCTCCTACTGCCACTGTTTATTGTATGCTGAATGCTCTGCAAAGTGCTTTAAATATATAAGCTCATTTAACAACTTTGCTAGGGAGGAGGAAATTGTGGATTAGAGAGTCCGAACCGCTTGCCCAAGGTCATGTGGCTACAAAGCAGGGGAGCTGGGATTTGAACCGTCAGCTCTGAAACTCGTCTTCACCTACTGTGCTCTGCCATAATTAACACCCCCCAGATCTAGTGACAGTGTTTATCTGCTATATTCCAGTTTCTATGTTTGGCCTCAGGGAAACAAAGATAAATAGGACCTGGTCCAAAAAAATTCCCATAAAGTTTAAAGCATAAAAAATATGGGTGACAAAATACACTAGGAAGAAAATGAGCACATTCCGAGCATTTAATACACATGATTTCACTTAATGCTTACAACAGTCTTGTGGTGTGCATTTTATATAAGATTAATGAAGGGAAAAAGCGAGACGCATAGAGGTTAGCAGATATGGCGAAGGTCATCTAACTTGTAAAGAGAGATGCCAGGACTTTAATCTTGTCTGACAGCATTCCAAGCCTTTGCATTTCCTTTGGAATCATGCCATCTCTCTCCATCTCCCACGTGGTTTTGGTGCCTGATTTCTAGTCTAGCAACTGTGACAAAGGGAGGGTTCCCCAGGGAATCAGAGATTTAGACAGCAGCAGCAGCAAATTTTGCTGTTGTACCAGGTAGATTAGTAGAATCTATGTTAAAACACTTTTAAGACATAAAACAGGTAGCAAAACAAGACTCAAATGAACTTGGTTCTGACGTCCATCCAATGAGAAATGCTGCTGAGCCTGTTTGCGGATCCTTGGCAGCAGAATCCCGACCTTACTAGTCATTCACAAACCCACCTGGTTCAAATATCTCTCTAAATGATTATCAGGAAGGATTTATCAGCTTGAGACTTTATAATGAAAATACTAGTTGAAAATGGCTGAATCTACACCATGTAATGAGAACTATAAACACTTAACTGAAGCATAATTATATGCAGCAAATGTAAGTATTATAAGGCAGGGTTTGACATAAATTTCTGGTTCTGATTCACTAAGGAACTATTGAAGTATTTGGTCTTATGCATCTAAGGTATCGCCTGCTTTCCATCTATTGGAATTTCTCCCCCAAATTTGCGAGTCATTCTCTTTGTTCATGCTGTTCCTGCCTCACCCAGGTCTGCTTCTTTGCACTACAGTTATTATCACATTGACAGGAAATTCTTGAGCTCTGTCCATGTGATTATTATTGAAAGGTCACTTTAAGTACAGAGCCTTTCTCTATTGTCTTTAAAGGGGATTACTTCTTGTAGTATACTTTCTGTTAAATAACTTCCATTAATTTTTCTCTTTGGTATTGCACTCTAGCACTGCCCTGGACCGTTACCCACTGCCCTCATGTTCTTGGTGGCAGAAGGAAGAGATTTTACCCAGCTTTTTTTCTGGCAAAAGAAATTCCAAGTAGAAATCTCAGTTAGAAATGGATCTCATCTTATGCAAAACTGTGGATGTCACATCACTTCATGCTTAATGTTGTTACATATCTTCATTCACTTAGGCAGCTATGGAATTTTGCTCTTTAATCATACTTCTCCTAAAAACACGTGGGCTCGAAAAGCAAGACATTTGGAAAAGGTAGCATAGTTTCTTTAAGAGGAATGAAGCATTATTAAGATCTGTGTCTTTTTCGTTGTCTCGTGTTAGGTCCCCAGGAAACAGACTCTGACATGGAGATTAGCCTGCCGGAAGTTTATTAGGAACGTTTTTGGCATCCACACCTATAGGGAAGGTGAAGGAAGGAAACAGAATTGGGCAGAGGGCCGTGGTGCAGTCACAACAAAGCCTTGTTCAACCAGACAGAAAGCTGCAGCTGGGCTATTGTGCCCATCAGGAGTGTATTCAGTTAGGGGGAGGGCCTGGACCCTCACACTTCTGTGTTATCATCAGCTGCAGGCTGCCTCTGAAGTTGACCTTGGGTGAGAGAACTCTTTCAATGGAGGCAATTCTGGAAAAAGCTTGACAGCTGAAAGCTGTCTCAGTAACTGAGGAATAAATCCATCATAGCTAAAGACAGGATCTTGGCAGCACAATGCAGCATCCGTGACACTAGTATTTCATGGAGAGGAAACGGTGACATAGGTTAAACCAACCTTCCTCAGCCTTTTCAAAACCATTCCTCCTTTGATAAACATGGAATGTGATTCTGGTGTATTTACCTGAGGGAGGGGTAGTGTGGCTCCTGGCTGATAATCTGCACATTGCATATTCCCACTGGACAAGAGTATATCCTGTTCATTGGGAGATACCTCTTTTCTTTTACTTTCCTCTCCTCCTAACTTCCTTTCCCAGCCCCCACCATGCAGAGCCTGAACTGTCACATTTCTCGATACTTTCTGCAAAATATCAGGATAAAATCTACACAGCAGTGTTTAAATATCCCTCCCTCCTTTCATGCATTTTTCTATAATATCCTGCACAGTGCCAGGACCACAAAAGATCAAGCAATTGATGTGAAAAGGAAGAACCAATGTATAGTATTTGTTTTTATTTTCAAAAGTTTTTAGCAAGGGTTCACACCAAAGGCAAAGTGAATGAATGAACAGAATCTAAATTGGATTTTTTTTGGTCCTAAAAAAATTAAATCGGTACTAATTCTGAGATCAAATGGCATATACAGCTATCAAATACATATCATATAAGAATCCATGTTGAAATATGGGGATTACTAATTTATGCCAGATAGAGGAAGGAAGAGATTGTGTAGGTGAAAGAAAACGAGTTCTAAAGCAAAAGAGAATGACTGTTGAGAGATTAAAGGAGGAATTGGTGATATAATCAGAAACTCTATAAATTTCTGAAGGCCCTTGATGTATTCACTAGCAAGCATTCATTAAGCGTTTATGAAATGCTAGGTAGTACGCTAGGTGCCTGGGTTACAAAGGTGTATAAGGGATGGTGTCTACTGTCAACTAAATTGCTGTCTGGTGGTGATACACAGGGAAGATGTGCACAGGGTCTCAGCGGCCACTTGAATATGTACATCCAGATGCTTGCTTGGTAATACTCCTCTGACCGCCCCCCCCCCCCCCCATCGTCTACTCTGTCCCTCCTTGAGATGATTATTATTCTAGGTTAGCTAAATACTTATAGAGTCAATGCAATTATTTATTATGTAATAGGTATATTTACATATCTCGGGGTGTGTTTATTAAGACTGGGGATATTTGTTATCGTGATCGGAGGGACTGGGAAGAAACTGATGGATCTGTGAGGGAGAAGATTAACTAACTGATTAGCCCGCCAAACTCTGTTAATTTGTTGACCTTGGTGGCTAGGATGGGGTGTCTGGCACTAAAGCTTACACGGTCAAAGCATTTTCAGTGTGGGGTAAAACATTTTAAAGGTTTAGAGGAGAACACGTTGCAGTGTCCTTTCATACAAAAGAGACTCTTGCACTTTTGAGTAAGGCATGGTGTAGTAAACGTGGAACTGGAATAAAGGTCAAAAGGTCCCACCACTTACTAGCTATGTGAATGGGCAAGTTGTTAAAACTTTACTTTTCATTTGTATTTTGGGGCTAATAGTTGGCCTATTTCTATAACAGGATCAAAGGACACCACATATATGAATATGCTTTGAAAACTGTAAAGCACAATAAAAATGCACTAGATTATTATAAAATTATAAGCTTATGCTACCAAATGTGAACTGAAAAGGAAATCCAGGAGTCACTGCAGGTTGTTGCCTGCAAAATTGGTCATGACGGGGAAAATGTAACTGAAAATCCTTACAATATTATAAATAATAATTTTAAAAAGGCCACAAGAATATTAAGCATCATCTAGAAAGGCATTGGGAAAATTAACTACAACTGAACAAAACTTATATACCCACATCTGGACCAATGAAATTCTAACACTGAATTTAGAGAAAAAAATAAACACATGGAATCACAAAAGTAAACAACCATGAAGACTATCAAGTGTATAGAGAGACATCCATATACGGAGTGAGTAGAAATATACCATTTAGTGTTGAAACGTTCATGGTTAATATAACCTATGGATTAGACTCTGTAAAAATCACCAAGATTAAGGATTGTATGGCTGTTTCACCATTAGAGGAATGCTAGATTTGGGATCAGCTATTCCTTGAGACTTGGAAGAGGTGCTGAGATAAAAAGATGGAAATTCCACTTTACCCAGGAGGTCATTTCCTCGAGAGGGTTTATGTACGAAGATGGATGGGGTGAGAGGTGTCAAGGCCACATCCTTCTTATCCTCTCTAGGGTGGAGATGAAGTGGGAGTGACAAGATGGTGCAACCTTCATCTTCTAAAGCTGAGGGGTGCTGCATGTCTGTGTTTTTGCCGGTAGCCTTCCTAGTTACCTGTTTTTTCTTAGGAAGGGTTTAAGAAAGAGTAATAAGGCTGACAATGTGTGGCTCCTGAGCTCACTTACCTCTCAGCCTTTGGGCATCACCCATGACTGAGACCCCGAAGGGCTATTGGGAATCCCTTGAATTCAGGGCATTAGTCTTGCCTGGATTAAACTCCACCCAGAGACCTGGATGGCTTTTAAGGAATGAATCAATCATAGGACATTTCGAGGCCCTCTCTTCTGTGCCCAGGGTGCTGCTCACCTTTGGCCTGAGTGAAGTTAGCCATTTCCTGGCAGGTTTCTTCGTTAGTGAATTGTTTGCTTTTAGATGTTGGGTTCAAAGTCATATTGCCCAACAAGCCTTATTTTAAATTGCTTTGGCCCCTTTTGCTTCTGATTGTAATTAGTTGGACTTCTCTCTTTTATAAGCAACAAAAATGTTTTACTGAGTAGCTATGAGTAATAAATTTAACAAATATTCCAGAGGCAATGCCTCTTTACTTTCATCTAACAGTTTAATGACCTTAAACCTTGATTCTGTGACAAGTAGAGAGGTCCAAAATACCTCCCCAAATGACACATAATCAAGGGCTTCAGCTTAGGGAAATACAGTTATGCTACCACATAAGAGCATTTTAACTCATAGAAACTATAATTTGCTTTTCTTCCTATGTCTACTCTGTATCATTTGCCTTGTATCTATGAATAAGTATCTCTTCTTCCAGAGTTCATATACTATGAAACAATGTAATCATATTTCCTTAAACTGGATTCCATTTGTCCCAGTACTTTGATGTCTTTCTGACAGTGCTCTTTAGGGAAGACTTAGTCGATGTTAACTCTTTGCAAATAACAAGGAGATATTCGATACACTGCAAAAAAAAAAAAAGATATATTATTACCTTGCTTAACAAAGCATTTCCACAGCACATTTTAATGTTAGAAAGCCCAGTGTCAGACTCTAAAATAAAGGAGGCACCAACTATTTCTCCTCATTTAATTAACAAATATTAATGGATCACCTACTATGTGCCAGGTATTGTGCCAGATTCCAGGAATACATCCGTGGACAGAATTTTCTATCCTTAGAGAGCTGATATCCTACTGGAAAAAGATAATAAAAATAATAAGTAACTAATTCATGTAATATGTTAAAAGCTAAATGCTGTGAAACTACAGAGTAGGGTGCTGGTGATGCAGAGAACTAGAGTGAGTTACATCCTAAATAAAGTGATCAAGGTAGGCCACGTTGAGGAGATAACAGCTGCACAGAGAACGGAAGATGAATGTGTTTGTTTCCTGTGGCTGCTGTAACAAAATACTGCAAACCTAATGGCTGAAAACTGCAGAAATGCGTTGTCTCATGGCTCTGGAGGCTAGAAGTTCCAAAGCACAGTATTGGCAGGGCCACACTCTCTCTGAAACCCACAGGGGCGCATCCTCCCTTGCCTCTTCCTGCCTTCTGGTGGCTCCCGGCAATCCTTGGCTTGTAACTGCATCATTCCAGTCTCTGCCTCCATCTCTTCACATGGCCTTCTCTCTGCGTGTCTCTGTGTGTCTTCTCCTCTATTTATAAGGACACCAGCCATGTTGGATTATGACCCACTCCGATGACCTCATTTTAACTTGATTACTTTGATTCTGCAAAGACCTTATTTCCAAAGAAGGTCACATTCACAGGAACTGGGGATTAGGACTTCAACATCTCTTTTTAGGGGACATAATTCAACCCCTAACAATGAGATAGTCAACCATGCAGAGATATGTGTTTTGAGTTTAGGGAAAGAACAAAAGCCCTGAGGAGCGAGCATGAGTGGTATATTTAGGAAAATGAAGGACGCCATTTTTCTGTGACAGAGTGAGTGAGAGGGAGTGTAAAAGGGGAGGAGATCAGAGGAGGACCAGGGGACAACTCACACAGGGCCTTGTGGTTCATTAGTGGGACTTGGCTGTTTAATGCAGGTGAAATAGAGAACTTTTGGGATTTGATTCTTGTCTTAAAAGGTTTGCTCCAGTAGCTTTGTTGAGACTAAATTGTGGAGGCAGATGGGGATGCATGGAATATGATTATAAGCCTACTGCAACATTCCAGGTAAAATTGGCTGGTGGCTTGGATCAGGGCGGTAGCAGTGGAAGTGGTGAAAAGTTGCTGGATTCTGAGTATATTTGAAAGGTATAGCCCAAGGTTTTCCTGATAGTTTGGATGTGGGTATGAGAAAGAAGACTCGAGGATGACTCCAAGGATGTGGGCATGAACAACTGGAAGGATGCAGTTAGGTTGTGTGACGTTTGAGGTTCTCTTTCAACATTGGAGTGGAGATGTTGAATAGTTAGTTGTGTCTAAAAGTCTGGAGCTCATGGGAGAGATCCAACAGCAGAGCTACCTCCTGCCAGATGGTATCTGTGCAAATTGGGAAGAGGCACCTCTTCTGGACCAGCAAAGCTCTGGATCAGGCATTTCCACCCTCACCTTCTCGTCTGCCTGGGAGCCTCCATGCAGTGTTAACCCAGCGTACACCATTGTGAGAATGGTGACTGACAGGCCATATCTTCCTTCTCTTCTGCGCAGGAGACCTAGAGTCTGATTTTTCATTCCTCTCAGTCAGAATGACCTTGGACAAGGGGTGGGGAAAATAAGAGTATAAAGGCAGGGAAAGAAAGACACTGATACTAGGACATTCTTTCTAGGGATGCAGCGGTCTGTTCTTCATTGACCTCGCCCGGTGGTGAGAGGTTTCTGGTGGGAAACCTCCCTGTGGCTTAAGACTGGTTCAAACATGCACGTTTTTCCTTTGTTTGTACCTGCCAACGACACACACAGTCTATATACTCTCATTTTTAAATTTATGACTGAAAGGAAGTTATTTATGAGCTGTTAAAATTACTAAGTTTTGATGACAAAAATGAAACAAGTGCATTTCAAGGCTTGTTGAGAACCCTAACTCAATATTCTGCTAAGAAGTGCGGTGACCCACTCACTGCTTGGCCTGCTGGCAAAGCCTCTTCTGTGCAGGTCCTCACACAAATTGTTGGACTTCCTGCAAATTTCAAAAAGGAACCTTTGCTCTGAGTATATTATTTGTGTTGTCCTAAGTTGGTCATGCTTGTCAATTGCTGTTCTTTTGGCATTCTGGTTAAGAATGACCTTAATTTACCTTCCTCATTTTCAATTAAATTTGTGATGAGTTTTGTAATTGAAGCCACCGTATGGAGTGAGTGATGCATATTTAAAACAGAAATATTTGGGGCCCAATTTTCCAATAACCAAACTTGAGGACCACTGAGCATTGTGGTTCAAATAGAAATATTAATTATCCATATTGCCATTGCTAAGGCGTGCACAGAGAGGTACACGCATACAACTACTCCTTCCGTGTTTTATTTGTTTTTTTTTCGGACAGTGGCATTTCAGGGGGGAACAGGAGGTGGAGGAGGGCAGCAGGATATTTTGCTTTCACCCAAGTGGGCTGCAGTCAGCTGATGCTCTGTTCCAGAGGCTGCTCCTCTCCTCTCCTCTTCCTGCGTGTCCTTCTTGCCTTCTCTGTTCCATCTCCTCAATCACTGCTGCTCCAGTTCAGCACTGAGGAGACAGGAATTTTCCAGAACACAAAGGCAACTTTAAGAGGCAGGGGGGTGCAGTAGAACAAGTACAGTCTGGATTGAAGGTCAGAGATGTCCAGAGATATCTGTTGAATTTCAGAAGGAATAAGAATAATAGCCAAGTAGCTACTGCTTACCATAATTAGAACATTAATTTAATATTTAGGTAGTGAAGGGGGCAGTCTTACTTCACCTACATTTTTACCAGACAATTGAGAAGAACTCCTCTCACCTTCCAAATTATCTAGCCCATTTTTTATTTCTGCAAGTGTTTACTGAGTGCCTTCAAGTACCAGGCACTGGTCTGGGCACAGAGCTCATTCTCTCCTTCACTTTGGCACAGGAACTTGATCTGAGAGGTCACGGCCAGACAGAAAGACTCATGCTTGCTGTGCTGCTCGGAGGAGCCAGAAGGGCAGCTGATGAAGACGGCTGGGAACAGGAGGAGATACCAAGTTGAGAAGGGGGAGGAAAATGCAGATAGCCTGACAAAGGTGTTTCGTGTTAAAATGAGACACTGAGTTTTACTTTAATTCCTTTGACAAAGCAGATGCTAGTTTAGTTGACACATTCAACAAAATACAGGCAAATGAACGTTATTAGGAAAAAGATTTCCTTTTTTGTTCTGTGTTATGAGAGGAGTAGGCATTGTCAGCAAAAATTTTACACAGGCTGGAAATGTTTGCTGGTGTTTAGTGTAACATCACATCTAAAGCATCTTCATTATTATTCAGGTTGAGCTCTGCGAGTGTGATGGGAGATGATAGACAGGATTTTTGTTGCTAAATTCTTTTCCTGTGCTGTGTCTGAACTGGCTTCTTTATGTGTTGTTTCTAACGGCAGTCTGAAAGACCTCCAGATGAATCACTCACTTGAGATAGCAGCTGTGGAAATACATTGTTTAAAAAAAAAGAAAGATTCTGGCTGTTCAGCACAAGTGCTAACTAAGCCTGGTATTTGGATATGTGTCGGTTCGAGCAATGTCTGCCGGGAGTCATCGATAGCCCTAGAATGGTGGGACAGAGATGCAAAAGAAAATGAAGGAAATGTGTTTATCACCACTCCTCTGGCATGAATTGTGAACGCAGAGGTAAAAAAGGATTTGTGTTATCACTATATTTAATATATGTGGATGAACTCTGGGGCAAAATTTTCTTATTTATAGCATATTTTATAGTATTTAAAACTCAATATTTCAGCAGGAGCTTAGAAAACCAATGTGGTTGGAGCACTTTAATAATGCCATCTTGTATTTTCTTCCATAGAGTTATTCTTATGATTCTAAGAACATGATGCCATAACCATTATCATAGATGTTGTGTGGAAGCTCTTGTTGCAAAGCCCACGGGCTGGAAATCAGAATGAGTGGTACAGATTCAGAGGTGATTTTTAGTTTGAAATTAGCACCTCATTCTCAGTGTTTGGATATGAGATTTGTGCAACTTTGAGGTGAGAGGTGAGATAGGAAGGCCATCTGTGAGTAAAATGGGAGGGGAAGAAAAGGAGAAGAAAAAAACCAGGCAACCTCCTCTGAAGAAAAGACCCCAAATTAAGCTTCCTCACTGAAGCAGGTTGTTGGAGGCCACCTGTGGTGTTTGTTTGAAATGTTATAAGAAACATTTTCATTATTTTGTTTGTTTGTTTTTTTGAGGAAGATTAGACCTGAGCTAACATCTGCTGCCAATCCTCCTCTTTTTGCTGAAGAAGACTGGCCCTGAGCTAGCATCCATGCCCATCTTCCTCTACTTTATACGTGGGATGCCTACCATAGCATGGCTTTTGCCAAGCGGTGCCATGTCCACACCCGGGATACAAACTGGCCAACCCTGGGCCTCCGAGAAGCGGAACGTGGGAACTTAACTGCTGCGCCACCGGGCCGGCCCCCGATGCTCAGTATTAAAAACTTATTATCTTGTTCCAGCTGTCAGAAACATAATACCTTTTTTTAACTCTATGAGAGAAAATTAAAGGCACAGATAGGAAGCCTGTCCAGCCCCCAGCCCCCTCCCTTCCTTGTGCTACGTGGAAACGTACAGCAAGCACTCTTGAATGTAAAAGGCATTAAAATGTCTTTTTCTTCCCAAGCAATAAATAAAAGAACTGGGTGTTCTCTGAGGATATATAACACTGATAACTCACGGATCATCAAAAATGGAAACCAAACTGATGTCATCTTTCAAAGCCAAGAGTTGTAGAGGACCTGTCAGGTGGAATTTTCGTTTTCATTGCCGGTTGGTGCACATCCATCTCAACTCTTTAGAGCTATGGAAGGTTAGGAGGTGGTTAAAGGTAGTGAAAGAGATCCCTGGATTTCACTTTGTTCTCATTCTCTTCAGTGGAAACAGGGCTTGAAAGACTCTCAGAATTCTTCTTTAGAGGTGTGCCACAGTGACAATACATAATTGTAAAGTGAGCATGGCACTGGCTGCCAGTCACCAATAAAGTAGGTAAATACACAATTTTGCTGGCCCAACGAATCATACTACCTTCAAGAGACTATTTGTCAGAGACAGAGTTATAGCTTCCACTGGGTTTGGTGATTTGCCTCTGTTAGTATGTACAAGAAGCCAACGCTGAGGTCGATGTAGCAATGAAGTTGAATCACCATTGTATACATTTTGCTAATACAAGAATTTTATGTGTACTGTCATATGAGTGGTGTGATAATGCTTTGAACTGTTAACCAATTGCTTTCCTCTCTTTTCCCCTTCTGAGTATACAAGCTTCTGCCTTCACTGCTTCAAGGAAAGGAAGGTGCAAAACAGGAAAGCAAAGAAATCAGATCTTAACTTTTGTGTCTCCCAAGCCTAGGTCTTGGGGAGACACAGAGTATAGAATTACACATGATCCAGGGAGAGCCATTTCTTCACTCTTGAAACTAGAAAAGTGTCCTTACGTTATGAGAGAAGGGAGAGAATAAGCTGAAGAGTTGGATGCTGAGGATTCCTGAGATAGGACCCTCTACCATGCTCCCCCGGGCCAAACCTGTGGCCCTTAGCTAGTTTTGGGGCGTCTGAGAGCAGAGAGGATCTAGATCTTGATGGAGTTTGAAAGAACAGGGTGGGGCACAAGGATGGGAGGAATGGGGGCAGTGCCGGCAGCGAGACTCTCTTCTAGTATTCTCAGCTGTGGTTTGGAAGCAATAGAATAGAGTGGCTGCGTGGTGTCCAGGCACAGAGGGCTGAAGCAATTTCGTACTTCTTTGTACCACAATGAAGGTGAGGACAACACACTGTGGTCCATGTGCTCTAACATAGCATGGAACTGCCTTACACATTCCCATAATCCTCTGTGGAGGGGGAACAGCTGAACGCTTGCCAATTGCCCAGGAGGGATGTGGGAATGGCTGAGAGCAGCTGGTAGTGAAAGGTCATGCAGTAGCATCCCGTGGGAAGAGATGACACAGTGCCAGGTAGAACAATGCCCATCTCAGCAAAGCATCGTTTAAGACACAACAACGTCCATCCCAGCAAAGCTTCATTTAAAACACATGTAGTTGCTAAAGTACTTTGAGATAAAGAGGCATCATGGCTGCAACTTGCTGACAAATGTTTGGGGGTAGGGATGGGAAAATGATAAAGCAATTCTGATAAAACACTAGTATTTGGGGAATCTGGGGAAGGGTACACAGCAATTCTTTGTATATTCCCTACTGTCTGAAACTATTTCAAAAGAAAAAGCTAAAAAACTAATCAAGAGAGAAAAGCCAAGAAATAAAAATTAAAGCTTGTAGAGAGGTCTGGGTCGTGTTGAATGTCTGCAGCATATCATTTATTCAAAAATAGTAGCCCTGTAGTACTTAGTTAGCCCGCCTCTTTACATCTGAAAAGAGAAAAGGAAAAACAGATTTATAGAAGCTTGAGGACACATAGCGGCAAGAGTCAAAGAAGAGTGTTAATTTCTTTTAAGTAGAAGTTAATATAAAGTGAATTGAATGTGACCTGAGGCAGCCCATGGTTTACAGAAAGACAAGGTTTAGAAAATTTGAACTTTTGGCGAGTCAGTTAAGTGGTAAATGTCGGATTTTACCTAGAAGCACTTACTCAAAATTAAATGAATGCCTTTATTATTAATAAAAGTAAATTATTAATTTATAATGCCTTTATTTATTATTGAATTCATTGATGAAACGTATACAGTTTTACGTCATCCTAAGCGCTATTTGCTAGATATTGTGGGGGCTATAATGACTTATAATTATAAGTATAATTACTTATACTTCATATAAGTAAAATGCTACGGCAGTAAAATAAATTTATTTTTATCGGAGAGCCAGGAAAGGCTTTGTGGAGGAGGCGGCACTTCAGCTGGTGTTTGAATGATCAGTGGGGTGTTAGTGGAGAGAGATGGGAAGTTAAGGGTGGCCCTTATGAAAAGATGAATATGAGCTAAAATATAGGCATAGGTAAGGGTGTTGAGTGCTCAGTGGTTGGGTGTTCTACACAATGCTACCTTGGGACTGGGAGACAGGGATGGTGGAGTTGGTAGGTACGTGGGCAGATTGGAACACCTTCCAGACATCCTTGATTTCTCAAAGGAATTCAGTGGTTTCATCTTTTTAAAATTCAGTTTCTTTTCTCATCTAAAGGTTATTTTGCTATCTGCTTTGAAATAAGGATCCAATATAATACTCTATCTCCCCCTGACCATAGCTAGTCTATCTTGCTAAATACCACTTATTAAATAATTATCTTTGACTCCTTCCTTTCTCTATCCTCTTATGCATCAAATAAGTCAACAAATCCTATCAACTCTACTTCTAAATATTTCTCAAATATTTCCGTTTTCTCCGTTCTCATTGTCAACACTTCAAGCCGCTATCGTCTCTTGCCTGACTTATTTGAGCAATTAGTACAACAGCGTTCTAGCTAGTCTTGGCATCTACCTCTTCCCCCTCTGATCCACTTTAAAAAGATAAATATGATCAAGTCATTTGCCTGCTTAAAATTCTTCAGTGGCTTCCCACTGTCCTTAGATAAAGTTCAAAATTTCTAATATATCACATAGAGTCTTGCATGATCTGGCTCCCATCTACTTCTGCAGATTCATTTCTTGCCACATTCTCATTATTCTCTGCTTTGCAGGCACAGGGAACTTCTTTCTGTTCACTATGCCTTTCTCTACGCCAGGATGACTCTTCACCTAGCTTCTGCTTCATGTCTCAGCTTGTAAGTCACTTTCTTGCAGTAGCTTTCCCAGACTCCTGAATATGTTAGTTCATCTTTAAAATACTCCCCTAAGGCCCCACACATCTCCTTTACCGTGTGTGTAATTACTTATTTTACAGGACTGTCCTCCCCACTAGACAATAGACTCCACAAGGGCAGGACCTTGCCTGTCTTCTTTCCCAGCACCCAGCATGGCTTCTGGTACATAAAGATCTATTTACTGACTGATCAAATCCATCCCTTTATCTGTTGATTTGTGATGTATTCTTTGTCGTATATTAACATCTTTATTTTAAGGTCTGTTTCTGGACCATCTATTCTATTCCAGTCATCTTTATCCCTCTCATCTATCATCTATCTATCTATCTATCTATCTGTCTGTCTGTCTTTCTGTCTATCATCCATTTATCATCATTCATCTGTTTTCTTGACATTACTACCTTATCATTACCATGACATTATTACCTTATTATTTCAACTGCTGCAACTTTTAAATATGTTTTGATGTCATCTTAAAAAATAAACATCTATTGCACCTATTCTTTCCTCTTTATTTTTCTAGATTAGCCTACAAGTCCTTATGATTTCAACTAGGATTATGTAAAATTGTGTTTTGGAAAGAACTGACACCTTTACCACAGTGTCAATACTTTCCCCATACAGAAGCATGTTAAGTTTATCCATTTAATCATGTCTTTCTTTAAGTCTCCAAGGAATGTTTGCAATTTTTCATAACTGTAAAAATCCTGGAAGAAAAAGCAAGAGCATATTTATTTAATATCTGGACAGAAAATGATTTTCTAAATATTAAAGCAATCAAAGAGCTAACAGTGGAAAAGGCTGATTGATATACTATATAACAATGAAAACAATAGTGTATGTTTAAACACATTATAAATGAAATTAAATAGACAAGAGAGAAACTAGGAGAGTAATTGCAACAGAGATCCCAAATGGCTTCTATTCTTACCAAATAAAGAAATGACACAAACTGATAAGAAAAACACTACTGTTTCAAAGAAAAATGGGCAAAGAACCTGAGTAGTTTTCAGAAAAGGAATTAAAAATGGCATAGACTATTCTTTTTAGGTACCTCTGATTCTGACACGTCACTGTTTGCCTCAGCTGTTTTTAGATCACACGTAAAGCCCTTTGGTTGAATGATACCTACCAGGTATTTAAAGTAACTAGACCCTTTGTTAATATAGGTTACAAGCTTTAAAACTTTATTTCAATATCTTCTCAGTGCCTTTCTATTTATATAACTAGATAAAAAGAAATAGAGGAAGGTGCTATTTTCTATATTTCATAAAGAGAGGAGAAACATCTTGGTATTTAATTGACCGTAGACATATATAAACCAGTGTTCTTTTCAATTGGATGTTGATTTTAATATCCTAATTGTTTACTAACATTTTCTTTATTTCCTACGCCTAATTTTATTTATTTATTTTATTATTTTTGTATTGAAGTATAATTGACATGTAACACTGTATTAGTTTCAAGTGTGCAACATAATGATTCAGTATTTGTATATATCGCAAAGCGATCACCACGAGAAGTCTAGTTAACATCGGTCAACATATAGAGTTACAATTTCTTTTCCTGTGATGAGGACTTTTAAGATCTACTTTCTTAGCAACTTTCAAATATGCAACACAGTATTATTAACTATAGTCACCATGCTGTACATTATATTCTCATGACTCAGTTATTTTATAACTGGAAGTTTGTATCTTTTGACCTTTCACTTATATGTGGAATTCAACAGCAACAACAAAACCAAGCTCATAGATACAGACAACGGATTGGTGGTTGCCAGAGGTGGACGTTGGGGGTGGGAGAAATGGGTAAAGGGAGTCAAAAGCACTTTCTTGTATTGTCATTGATCCAAGTATTATGCATTTAGTCACTTTGAGAAATTAGGATCTGAGTTTTCTCGGATAATTTCTCTTGTTATGTACTTTTCAAAATTGAGAATGATACTTTGATGTATCTGCTGAAAGTTCATCATGGAACTGGTGAATTTATTTAACAAAAATTGACAAAGTTATTACTTTGTGCTGGCGTAGTCCACGTCCTGGGAATACAGAAGTAGAAGATTGTTCCAGCTGCCAAGACACTACTGGAGTGCGTGAGTAGCATAGCTTGCATTGTCATGGTAGGTGACATGGATTAGATTTGAAGGGAGCCAGCACATAATACCCCTCTTCTCTTTCTGGTTCAGGAATGATTAGGAAGGAATCAGAGAGATAGTCATCAAAGTTATCAGTTTTCTTTTTCTCTTAAGCCTAAGTTAGAGTATTTGGCTTGACCTATGATGATAATGAGTGACACAAATTCTGATTTGACATTCCTCTCCTCAGTGTCCCACTGAGTTGAATGCATCCATCTAAAACTCCAGCTCTGTCCCTGAAGGAAGAAATCTGTCCCAATTAGCTTGCAACATAGGTTAGCAGAAACACGTTATGTCCCCAGGTCAGACTACTCTCTGAGAGAAAGGGACTGAGCGGCACATGCTCAGCTGCTTCTTCCCCAAACTGCCAGTCATCCTCCCTTGCAGAGGCCTGAGAGAGCAGCCAGATACTATTTTCACACAGGGAGTGGAGTTTTCTTTCCTGTATAGAAATGTAAAATGGAGGAGGTAAACACTATCTTGAACACTTCCCCAGCTTTTTGTTGGCTCAGTGTATTGAGTTTAATACCTAAGCTTGTGGCCATCCTAGGTGTGACTGCCCCCTCAGGGGGAGGAGATCTTGAATTTATCCTGCTCTTACCTTCACGAACATCTACCCCTAATACCACCCACTGTTCCTTAGTCTGTTTTCCTGAGACCAGTGGTGGGTGGTGTAGATACGCAGTGGGTCAGGACCAGAAATCAGTTAAATCAGTGCTAAGACCTTGCTTTTATCGAGGACTAGTCGTCATTCCCTATTCTAATCCTCATCCCAAATTCTGTCTGGCCATGTGATCAACCTAACTCTCTGAAACTTATTCAGGGAGATCGAATGGCAGCTGAAGGGTATTCCAATAATATTACAATGGCAATATAAAAATGTCCCCTAATGTGCATTTTCCCCCTTTATAAAATTTTCATGTCAAAGAAATATCAAAAACACCTTGCTTTTGTCCGAAACATTAAGGTCCACAATTAAGCAAAAATTTGAAGGAATTAGTTTTCAAAAATTGTTTCCTGGTGTCTCAGTCTCAGGCAAAGGCACCTACTCCACAGTATAAATAGAACTGGATTCCTTTCATCAGCTGCAGTTTGAGCTGCCTAGTATTGGAACGAGTAAGATTCTTTCAACCTGAACCCTTTCCTGTGCCTCAAATTTTTAATCTTCTTATTTGACGTGATTGTAGATTCGTATGCAGTTGTAAGAATCATGCAGAGGTCCTATGTACCCTTCACATGGTCCCCAGGGATAACATCTTACATGACAACAGCACCATATCAAAACCAGGAAACTGACATCGGTACAATCCATAGATGTTACTCAGATTCACAAGTTTTACATGCACTTGTGTATGGTGTGTGCGCATGTGTATAGTTCTGTGAAATTTTGTCACATGTGTAAATTTGTGCAACTACCACCACAATCAAAATATAGGACAATTCTATTATCATGAAGATCCCTTGTGCTACCCCTTTATATTTATACCCAACTCTCCAATTGCATCATCTCTAACCCCTGACAACCACTAATCTGTTACATCTCTAAATTTTTGTCATTCTAAGAATGTTATGTCAATGGAATCATGTTACATCTCTAAATTTTTGTCATTCTAAGAATGTTATGTCAATGGAATCATACAGCATGTGACCTTTTGAGATTGGAGTTCTTCAACTAGCATGATGCTCTTGAGATCCATCCAACTCATTGCATGTATCAGAGTTCATTTCTTTTTATCGTTGAGTGGTGTTCTGTGGTGTGGATGTACCTGGTTTGTTTAACCATTCCCCATTGAAGGACACGTGAGTAGTTTCTCATTTTTGGATATTACAGATAAAGCTGCTATGAAGTTTTGTGTGCATGTTTTTGAGTGGACAAACTTTTCACTGTTTTAGGATAAATACTCAGAAGTGCCATTGCTGGGTCACATAGTAAACATACATTTAGAGATTTTTAGAAACTGTTTAACTATTTCCAGAGTGGCTGAACCACTTTACATTCCCATTAGAAAGGTATGAGGTATACATTTTCTCTACATTGTCACCAGCATTTGGTGTTGTCACCATTTTTTCTTTTAATTATTAAGATATATATAGTAATAACTCATTGAAGTTTTGATTTGTGTTTCCTTAAAGGCTAATGATTTTGAACATTTTTTCACATGCTTATTTTTCATGTGTATATCCTCTTCAGTAAAATGCTCTTCAAGTATTTTGCCCGTTTTCCAGTTGGATTGTTTGTTTTTTAGTGGTTGAGATTTGTTATGTACTCTAGGTACAAGTCCTTTGTCAGATATGTGGTCATCCGCCTCGTTTTTAAACTTCAAAAAAATGAACACTTTACATTATAAGACCAAACCCACAGCAATGACATTTAAAAATACAAACATTTGAGCTACTAGAACTGTAATCCCAAACGAAATGATGTTTCCAGAACCCAGTGTTTAGTCTAATGCAGATCCCCGCTCCTGTTGCCAAAGGTCATAACTTGGTCACAGTTAAATTACAGACTAAACCCCTTTATATTTCTATGGCATATCAGTGTCAATTCCATGATGTTGGAGTAAGGGGGGGTAGACAGAGGCAATCTTGTTTTAAGTCTTACTAGGATGTCAGTGTATGTCAGTGGTCTGGACACCACGGTATATAAATTTAAACTCAACTAGGATAAACTGTTCACCAAGATGTTGCTTTGACAACATGCATTTATCATAAACGGGAAGAAAAATCCACTCGTCTATGCGGTCTCCTTTTACAGTGGCTGCCACCTATGCCTCTGCTATGAAAGAGGCCTGTGAATCCTGCTTCCTAGGAGCAATTTTCCCCTGTCCCCAGGTCTGTTTCCCCCTTAGCTGACATCTTAAGAAAAGTTGCTCTTGTTTCTTCTAAAGGCTGAGCCCTTGAGAGTCCACTGAGGGGGATTAATTGTTTTATAAATTTAGGATAATATTATTCAACTTTTCTGCATTTGCTTCTCTCATTCAATAATACCTATGGAAATCCTGTCAAATCAAGTGATGTAAATTTATTCTTTGTACTGACTGCAGCTAACCTCCCTGAACGTTTGTGAAGGTACACACTCTGAGGTAGCCACCCATGATGGCCATTCTTGGTGTTCACACTTTTGTGAACCCTCTCCCCTTGAATGTGTGCAAGACTTGTGACTTGTGTCTAACCAACAGAATATGGCAAAGGTGATGGGATGTCACTCCAGTGATTATGGCACATTATATAAGACTGTCTCAATAGCAGATTCACTCTTGAGATTTTGCTGGCTTGATGAAATAAGTGGCCATGTTGAGGAAGCCCATCTGGCAAGGAACTATGGGCTTACTACAGGTGACCAGATGACCTTTCAGAGATGAGGGCAGTGTCTAGGCAAGGAATCAACAAGAAGCCGGAGACCTCAGCCTTCAGTCACAAGGAAGTATAAATTCTGCCAACAAATTCAGTGAGACTGCAAGCAGATTTTTCCTCAGTCAAGCCACCAGATGAGAATGCAGCCTGGGTGACACCCTGGTTGCAACCTCATAAGACCCTAAATAGAGGACCCATTTAAGCAGCACCTCAAGTTCTGACCCACAGAAACTGAGATAATAAATGTGTTGTTTCAAGTCACTAAATTTGTGGTAGGCTGTTACCTGGCAATAGAAAACTAATACAACCTTTTCCCCTTAGATATTATTTATTTATTTATTTTTACCACTGGTAACAATGCTCAATAAATATTTTTGTTTACATATCCTTATATATTGATGCCTTTATTTTATAGGATAGATTTTTCAGGAGTGTGATTGCTGTTTATGTTCATTTTAATTTTAATAGTTGATGGCGGATTGTTTTCTAAAGAAACTCTAATGATTCATGTTTTACCAGCAATGCGTGGGAGTAAACTTTTTCCTGTAACCTTGCTAGTAATGGGCCCTAACCGAGGTTTATAATTCTTTCCAGTCTGATAGGTATAAGGAGATATCTCATTGTTACCTTAATTTACATTTCATTGCCTACCAGTGAGTGTGAGCATATTTTCATGTTTCTTCATCGCAGGGGTTAGCTCTTTGGTAAATTTCTTTCATATTCTTTGTCAATTTTTCCCCTCTATGTTTTTTTTGTTGGTCTCCTTTTCATTTTGTAATAGGTCTTTGTGTATTATAGATACTAACCTTCAGTCCTGTATGTTGCAGGTATTTTTTTTAACCCTAATCTGTTTTCTGTTGACGTTGCTTATTAGGGAATCTTCATGGTAAAAATTAAAATTTTTGCTAGAACCGATATTTTTCTTTTCATTAATAACTGCTGAGTTTCCGGTTTTGCTTAAGGAGGTTGTCTGTTCCTCTTCCCACAAAGGTTTTTATACTTTTAGGCCTTTATTCTATCTGGAATTTCTTTCTGCACCTGGAGTAATTAAGGTTGAGATTTATTTTCTTCAAGGTGTGTAGCCAGTTTTAATATAAGCAGAATAAAATTGCCAAATTAACCCAAGAAAAGGTAGAAAACTTGAATAAACCAATTACCATAAAAGACATTAAAAACATTTTAAAAATCTACTTTTGAAAAGGATGCCAGCCCCAGTAGATTTATAGCTCCATTTTAATTAGCCTGTAAATAACAGATAATTCCAATGTGACTTAGACCTTTGTTAGTCAAAATGTAGTCCTAGGACCAGCGTCATCAACATCACCTAGGAGTTTATTAAAAATTAATGCAGAGTCTCGGCTACCACCTGGATGTAATGAATCAGGACCTGCATTTTAACAAGACCTCAGGTGATACATATATACAGCAGTGTTTGAGAAGTGCTGACTTGTGCAGGTGGTTGAAGATTTGGAAAGCTCTCTCTAAGTTTTCAGAGTTGCTGCTGTGGAGTTCCGTGCAGTGTTCACTTAGTTTTGATTGCCCTTGCATTTACGGTACGTTTCCTTTCTCTTTCCACACTTTTGACTATTTTTGTTTATCATTTTACCTTAATTATGCTTATAATAGATAGATCTATTTTACTGGTCTTTTTAAAAGAATCATCTTTTTGATTCTGCTGCTCTGTTCTCTCACGAATTTCATCTTAGCTAATTCTTCTAGTTTCTTTTGGTTTAATTTTTGTCTAATTTCTACATAAATGTTAAGTTGTTCTCTTTCACAATCAAAGCATATAATTTTGTGCTTTTCTCTGAGGACAGCTTTTGCTGTGATCCTTAGGTTTTGGTGGAAACTTTCTTTTTCATTTCCCTTTGATTTTCTCTTTTGTCTAAGTATAATCTAGAATTATGATTTTTAATTTCTAAGTAAATAAAATATTTTTTATATTACATGCTTGTTTTACAATTAGACTGCATTTTGTTTACTTTAAAATAGTTTGAGATTTTGTTTATGTTCAGTTATATGTTTGAATTTTATAAATGTTGCATGGACATACAAAAGTTGTATATTCTTTATCCTTATTGAATTGATAAGTATTCAATTCCTCTGTGCCTTTACTTTTTAATTTTATTTTTGTCTCAGATCTGGATAGAAAGAGGTCCTTATTTAGTACTCTGGTTATAGATAAAGACATAGATCAAAGATTGCTGATTACTACCCTTTATTCATCTTCTATGCTGATCTCTCTGTCTTGTTTATTATTTGATTAAAATTTTTTTTTCAGATGGTACACTTGTTGGCAAAGGCTTTGAATCTTTTATATTCATAAAACGTTTTCTAGATGTGAATATCTTCTTTTTTCCCCTATTTTCTGTGTTTTCAGGCCCAGATATTTGTGTTTATAGCATATCATGCCTCTGCCTGTCGCTTGAATTTCTGTATATAAGATCAGGATGTATTCTCCCATCAGAACCATGTCTGAATGCAAGTTACTATTGTCCTGCCTACCCTCCCTTTACTATGGTGCATCTTCCCTTGGTCACTGTTAATTGTCCGCATTTCATACATTTCTTGGGCATGTGACTTCAGAGCTTAGACAATGACTGCATTCCTATTATGACAGCTGTGCGTCCTTAAAACCCATCTGTCTAATTTCCCGTAACCACTTGAGATTGTTCAGCTCTTCCAGAGGGGTTCCTCATCTGCTTTTACTGTGGACTCTCTACAGACAACTTTAAGGGCGTACTTCTCACTGTTTTCCTGGATCATAGCTCCTTCTGGGGAAGCCCTCCAAATTGCTCCCTCGGATCTTGTTTCTCCTGCTCTGTTGGATTTCGTTGAGCTTTTATGCTCTCTGATCTAGGAAAGGCTAAAATACCTCTTCCTCTTGAAGCACCCTCTTTATGAGCAGTCAGACCCAAATTCATTTTTTTATTTCATATCTTTCTAGCCTGGCCTTCAAGATCTCATTTTTTTCCTTTGATAACTGTGCAGCCTGTACTGTCAGATCTCAACATTCCATCTAAGGAAAACACTTTCCCTTCAGCTTATGCAGCATCGTTTTTGTTTACTATCCCATTACTTCTGTTCTGACACTAAGGCTGATGTACAATAAGCCAATGCGGCCCCACCTTAGCTTTCTCAGTAAATATGATTCTTAAAAACAGTGGTTTTCAGGCTCAGGTATTTTTTTTTTCAGTTATTTTATTGAGGTCATAATGCTTTATAAAATTGTGTAATTTCAGGTGTACACTATTATTTATCAGTTTCTGTATAGACTACGTGGTGCTTACCACCAGTAGTCTAAATTTTATCCATCACTGTACATATGTGCCTCTTTGCCTCTTTCTCCCACTCCCTGATCCTCTTCCCCTCTGGTAACCACTAATCTGTTCTCTTTATCCATGTATTTGTTTATCCTCTACATATGAGTGAAACTATACAGTGTTTGTCTTTCTCTGTCTGGCTTATTTCACTTAACATAATACCCTCAAGATCCATCCATACTGTTGCAAATGGGACATTTTTATCTTTTTTCATAGCTGAGTAGTATTCCATTGTATGTATATACATCTCTTCTTTAGTTGATGAGCATCAGTTGATGAGCATTTGGGTTGCTTCCACATCTTGGCTGTAGTGAATAATACTGCAATGAACATAGGGGTGCATAAGTCTCTTTGTATTGTTGATTTCAAGTTCTTTGGCTAAATATCCAGTAGTGGGATAGCTGGATCATAGGTTATTTCTATTTTTAATTTTTTGAGAAATATCCATACTCTTTTTTCCATAGTGGCTGCACCAGTTTGCATTCCCACAGCAGTGTATGAGGGTTCATTTTTCTCCACATCTGCTCCAACATTTGTTATTTTTTGTCTTGGTAGTTATAGCCATTCTGACAGGTGTAAGGTGACATCTCATTGTATTTTTGATTTGCATTTCCATAATAGTTAGTGATGTTCAATATCTTTTCATGGGCCTATTTTCCATCTGTATATCTTCTTTGGAAAAATGTCTTCATATTCTCTGCCTGTTGTTTGGTTGAATTGTTTGTTTTTGTTTTTTTTGTTGTTGAGTTGCATGGGTTCTTTATATATTTTGGAAATTAACCCCTTGTTGGATATATGATTTGCAAATATTTTCTCCCAGTTGTGGGTTGTCTTTTCATTTTGTTCGTGGTTTCCTTTGCCTTGCAGAAGCTTTTTAGTCTGATGTAGTCCCATTTGTTTATTTTTTCTTTTGTTTCGCTTGCCTGAGGAGACATGATATTGAAAAGATGTTGCTAAGACCGATGTCAAAGAGTATACTGCTTATATTTTCTTCTAGGAGTTTTATGGTTTCAGGTCTTACATTCAAGTCTTTAATCCATTTTGAGTTAATTTTTGTGTCTACTTTCATTTGTTGGCATGTGGTGATCCAGTTTTCCCAGCACCATTTACTGAAGAGACTTTCCTTTCTCTATTGTATGTCCCTGGCTCCTTCATCAAAGGTTAGCTGCTCATAGATGTGTGGTTTTATTTCCGGGCTTTCATTTCTGTCCCATTGATCTGTGTATCTGTTTATTTGCCAGTACCTTACTGTTTTAATTACTAAAGCTTTGTAGTATATTTTGAAGTCAGGGATTGTGATGATTCCAACTTAGTTCTTTTTTCTTGGGATTGTTTTGTTTAATTGGGATCTTTTCTTGTTCTGTATAAATTTTAGGATTCTTTGTTTTATTTCCATGAAGAATGTCATTGGAATTCTGATTGGGATTGTATTGAATCTGTAGATTGCTTTAGGTAATATGGACATTTTAACTGTGTTTCTTCTTCCGATCCATGAGCATGGAATATTTTTCCATTTCTTTATGTCTTCAGTTTCTTTCAATAGTGTCTTATAATTTTCAATGTATAGGTCTTTCACCTCCTTGGGTAAATTTATTCCTGGATACTTTATTGTTTTTGTTGAGATTGTAAATGGGATTGTATTCTTGATTTCTCTTTCTGCAAGTTTATAATTAATATATAGAAATGAACTGATTTTTGTGCTGATTTTGTGCCCTGCAACTTTTCTGGAGTTGTTGTTTACTTCTAATGGTTTTCTGGTGGATTCTTTATGGTTTCCTATATATAGAGCCACGTTGTCTGCAAACAGTGAGAGTTTCACTTCTTCCTTGCCAATTTGGATACCTTTTATTTATTTTTTCTTGCCTAATTGCTCTAGCCAAAACCTCCAGTATTATGTTGAATAGGAGTGGTGAGAGTGGTCACTCTTATCCCATTCCTGTTCTCAGAGGGATGGCTTTCAGTTTTCACTGAAAGTGTGATGTTGACTGTGGGTTTGTTATATATGATGTTTATTATGTTGAGGTACTTTCCTTCTATACCCATTTTATTGAGAGGTTTTATTATAAATGGATATTGAATCTTGTCAAATTCTCTCTCTGCATCTATCTAGATGATCATGTGGTTTTTATTCCTTATTTTGTTAATGTGGTGTATCACATTGATTGATTTGCAGATGTTGAACCATATGTGCATTGCTGGTATAAATCCCACTTGGTTGTGATGTATGATCCTTTTAATGTATTGCAGTATTACATTTGCCAATATTTTGTTGAGGATTTTTGCGTACCTGTTCATCAGCGATATTGGCCTGTAATTTTTCTTCTGTGTGTTTCCCTTGCATGGTTTTGGTATCATGGTGATGTTGACCTCATAGGATGAGTTAGGAAGCATTCCATCTTCTTCACTTTTTTGGAAGAATTTGAGAAGGACACCTATTAAGTCTTCTTTGAATGTTTGGTAGAATTCTCCAGAGAAGCCATCTGGTCCTAGACTTTCATTTTTTGGGAGGTTTTTGATTACTGTTTGAATTTCTTTACTTGTGATCGATCTATTCAGATTCTCTATTTCTTCTTGATTCAGTTTTGGGAGTTTGTATGAGTCCAATAATTAGTCCACTTTTTCTAGGTTATCCAATTTTTTGGCATATAGTTTTTCATAGTATTCTCTTATAATCCTTCATATTTCTGTGGTATCCATTGTAATTTCTCCTCTTTCATTTCTAATTTTATTTATTTAAGGCTTCTCTCTTTTTTTCTTAGTGAGTCTGGCTAAGGGTTTGTTAATTTTGTTTATCTTTTCAAAGAACCAGCTTTAGTTTCATTAATCCTTTCTGCTGTTTTTTAGTCTTTATTTCATTTATTTCTGCTCTAGTTTTTATTATTCCCCTCCTTCTGCTGACTTTGGGCTTTGCTTTTCTTTTCTTTTTCTAGTCCTGTTAGGTGTAGTTTAAAATTACTTACTTGAGATTTTTCTTGTTTTCTGGTAGGCCTGAATTGCTATGAATTCCCTCTTATAACCACTGCTGCATCCCATAACAGTTGGTATGTTGTATTTTCATTTTCATTTGTCCCGAGGTATTTTTTCGTTTCTTCTTTGATTTCTTCATTGATCCATTGGTTGTTCAGTAATATGTTGTTTAGTCTCCACATATTTGTCGTTTTCCCAGCTTTTTTCTTGTAGGTAATTTCTAGCTTCATAGTATTGTGGTCAGAAGAGATGCTTGATATGATTTCAATCTTCTTAAATTTATTGAGGCTTGCCTTCTTTCCCAATGTATGGTCTATCTTTGAGACTGTTCCATGTGCACTTGAGAAGAATGTGTATTCTGCTGTTGTTGGATGGAATATTCTATATATCCATTAAATCCATCTGGTCTACTGTTTCATTTAAAGCCACTGTTTCTTGTTGACTTTCTGTCTGGATGATCCATCCGTTGATGTAAGTGGGGTGTTGAGGTTCCCTACTTTTATTATGTTGCTGTCAATTTCTCCCTTTAGGTCTATTAGTAGTTGCTTTATATACTTTGATGCTCCTGTGTTAGGTGCATATATATTCATAAGTGCTATTTCCTCTTGGTAGAATGTCCCTTTTATCATTATATACTGCACCTTTTTGTCTCTCATTGTTTGTTTTGTCTTGGAGTCTGCTTTGTCTGATATAAATATGGCTACACCTGCTTTCTTTTGCTTTTTGTTTACTTGGAGCATCATCTTCCATCCCTTCACTCTGAGCCTGTGTTTGTCTTTAGAGCTGAGATATGTCTCCTGGAGGCAGCATATTTTTGGGTCTTTGTTTTTAATCCATCCAGCTACTCTGTGTCTTTTGATTGGAGAATTCAATCCATTTACATTTAGAGTAATTATTGATATATGAGGGCTTAATACTGTCATTTGATCTCTTGTTTTCCAGTTGTTCTATATTTCTAATGTTTCTCTTCCCTGATATTTCTGACTGCCATTTCAGTTTGGTGGTTTTCTGTGATGATTTTCTCAGTTTTCTCTTTATTTATGATTTGCAGCTCTATTCTGATTCTTTGTTTAGTTGTTATAATGATGTTTGCATAAAAGATCTCATAGATGAGATAATCCATTCTCTGAAAGCCTCTTATCTCCATTAACCTAAGCAGTTTCCATCCTTTTACTCTTCCCCTTCTGAGATATTGTTGTCACAAATTCCTCTTTTTAGTGTTCTAAGTCTGTGACTAAATTGAAGTGTTTATTTTTGATGCTTTACTTCCCTTTCTCTTTTATGTTATAATTAAGTGTTTGCTAACTTGTTCTGATAGCTGCAATTTTCTGACATTGTCTGTCTATTTATCTCCTTGCTCAAAGCTTTGTAAACCTTTGCCTTTATTTGCAGGTAGGAGGGCTTCCTTCATCATTTCTTGTTAAAGAGGTCTAGTGGTGATGAACTCCCTCAGCTTTGTTTATCTGGGAAAGCCTTTATTTCTCCATGGCATCTGAAGGATATTTTCACTGGATAGACTATTCTTGGCTAAAAGTTTTTGTCTTGCAGTATTTTGAATATATCATCCCATTCTCTCCTAGCCTGTAAGGTTTCTGCTGAGAAATCTGCTGAAAACCTGAGAGCAGTTCCTTTGTAGGTTATTTTCTTCTGCCTTGCTGCCCTTAATATTTTTTCTTTGTCATTGACTTTTGCCAGTTTTAGTATTATATGCCTTGGAGAAGATCTTTTTGCACTGATGTAATTAGGAGTTCTATTGGATTAGTGTACTTGTAAGTCCAGTTTCTTCCCCAGGTTTGGGAAGTTCTCAGCTATTATCCCTTTGAACAGACTCTCTGCTCCTTTCTCTCTCTCTCCTTCCTCTGGAATACGTATAATCATTATGTTGCTTTTCCTAATTGAGTCAGATATTTCTCTAATTTTTTCATTTTTTTTAAAAAAAATCTTAGTTCTCTCTCCCCTTCTACCTGAAATATTTCTGGATTTCTTTTCCCTGATTTGCTAATTCTGTCCTCTATAGCATCAGCTCTATTTTTTATGGTTTCTAGATTTTTGTGTGTGTGTGAGGAAGATTGGCCCTGAGCTAATATCTGTTGCCAATATTCCTCTTTTGTTTGAGGAATGTTGTTGATGAGCTAACGTCTGTGCCAATCTTCTTCCATTTTGTATGTGGGATGCCGCCACAGCATGGCTTGATGAGTGGTATGTAGGTCCATGCCTGGGATCCAAACCAGCAAACCCCAGACCACTGAAGTGGCTCATGTGAACTTAACCACTATGCTACCAGGCCAACCCCTCTATATAATTTTTGTCTCATTAATTGTGTTCTTCATATCCAGAATTTCTGTTTGTTTTTTTTTTAGAGTTTCAATCTCTTTGGTGAAGTATTCCATCTGCTCATTAATTTTATTCCTGAGCTCGTTGAACTGCCTCTCTGAGTTTCCTTGTAACTCGCTGAATTTCCTTAGGACAATTATTTGAATTGTCTGTCATTTAGATCATAAATTTCTGTGATTTAAGATTGGTTTCTGGAGGCTTGTCATTTTCCTTCTGCTCTAAAGTGTTACTGTAGTTTCTCATGGTGCTTGATGAGTTGATCCTTTGCTGGTGCATTTATGGCAGTTTCAGCTCAGAAATTCCCCCTGCCACTGCTATGGGGGAGTAGGAGCCATGTTTTCTGATCTTGCCCCATCTGCTGGACGTTGTGAGGGTAGGGCTACTCTGCATTTGCCCAGGCTGGCCACAGCCTCTCTGTAGGTTGCACTCATGTAGGCAGGGCCTCTGTGCTGGGCAAGTAGGTTGGGCACTGTAGGCGGGGCCTCTGTGCTTGTCAGGGGACTGGCTGAGCTCCTGTGTGCTAGGGGTGAGGGTCGCCCATGTGGAGGCTGAGCCACCACACAGTGGGTCCTTCAGTTTTCTGTGCTCTGTGAGCAGGGGCACTTTCTGAGTAGGTGGGGTGCCTTATTGCCTTCACTGTGTTCAGTGGGCAGGCAGCTTCACAGGGGCTGAGCTGCTGCCACAGGGTGTAGAGCGTTCCCACTGGCCAGGCTGCCACAGCATATCGGGTGCTCCCATATGTCAGGCAGCAACTCCTAGAATGTTTGTTTATCCTGAGCTGTCCCTGCATCCTCTTACAGTGGTGCCAGCTGCTATGTGAGGATCTGTGACCTGGCTCACTGCCACCAGGGAGGAGGTAGGATGCACTCACCTAATTCCACTGCCTCCTGGGGATCCAGCCCACCTACCTTCAGATGCATGGCTGTGTGGATCTCTCAGGTGTCCTGTTGTGCTGTGCGGTGAATCCTCTGCTGGTTAATGAATGTCCGTTTAGTTGTAACTTAAAGGGGAGAGACTAAGGGAACAACTCACTTGGCTATGATGCTGATGTCACTCCTGGCCCCAGGTATTTTAAATTGCCTCTTAGTCTCTGAGTTTGCAATTATTTCATTTGTGGTTTATTTTTATTCATTCATGAAGCACTGGTTCATTTTTAGTTTTTGTTGACAGCATCCCTGTTCCTCCTGTGTGTGAGGCCGTAGTAAATCTCTGAAATGCAAAGACAGCATCCTGGTCATTTTGACAGTAAATCACAGGTTTCTTGAGGCAATGGGTTTGGAGGACAACTCTGAAAAACTTGTGAAAAGGCTGCAATGAAGCCAATAGATTAGTTTCACCATAGTTTTGTTTTTAACTCATTGTATTTTGAAACAACATACAGAAATGCAGTCCAGACCAGCGTATGTAGTACTATTTACCCATGCCTGCTGTGAGACCTACTTTAGTAGACCCGTGTGGCCTGTGAGTAACTTGGCTGCTTCTGTACTTTAGAACCCACCTGTAGATTTGACTGAGAAACACAATAAAGCAAGTTAAATTTGATCTCCTCCCAAGTGCCTAGAAAGCCAGTGCACTACAGCTCTCCCTGCTTTCAGGTTAGCCTTTGTTGGAATAGAAGAGACTCTTTTACCTGTAATGTAATCCCTGTTCCCTTATAGCTGTGCCATAAAAGTCGGGTCAAGTTTAGCTACAGAGAAACACACAGATCATGATTACTAAGCCCCACGTTCCTTCAATAATTAAAATCCAGCCACATTGTGACAACAAAGCTGCAGAAAACCACCAAGGTCAAAACTCAGGTGGCTTAGGGTTCCTAAGGCGTCCAAGGTTTCAAACCTCCTTCCCTGTCTTTGTATGCATGACCGCATTCTGACCCAGGGTTCATTGCTTTGTATTTCTAGCCCTTTACCTGGTAAGTTAGGGCTGGAGAGAGGCAATCAATAACGTTCCTCTTTACCTCCTGAGTTTGGAAAAAACCGGAAAAGAACATACAGGAATTCAAACAGATGATGGGAAAAATATCTGCATTTTTATTGATTGTGTTGAATTAGAGAATGTTGCTTGACCTATAGCTACATTCTGTCTCTCTTTTGTGCTCCCCCAACCTGTGAATTGAACTTATCTCTTCATAACTTCAGGCCTTGTAAAGATGAGCCTTACTGAGTAAAGTTTCTAATGGATAACAAGAAAAGATGTGTGTCCTGAAGACTTTGCATTCTAAAACAGAGAAAGGAGCTGAACTATTTGTTGCAGTTCTTTCTTCCTATTGTCAGGATGAGAGAAGTCTCTCTTCCTTTGGGAAAGTATAGATGACAGGGAAGAAAGTACACTCCTGAGAAGTGGAGCTCCCTTTCTGCCATGCAAACTTGAGGAGTGGGGCCAGGTAAGTGTCCCTCATAACTTTATGATAGTGTACGTATAAAAGTCTCTTCGTAGCTAACGAGGTACTTAGCTCGGGTTGGGATTTGGGTTGCAAAACAGGAGTGTGACATGGAAGCTGAGCTGTAACAGAAGAGTAGAAGTGTGCTAGATTTTTGGTAGCTGGAAAGGTATTTTCGACAGAGGAACAGCATAAATAAGGAGTAGAGCCATGAAATTGCAGGGTGTGTTCAGGGAGCAGTGAGGGGTCTAGTTTGGCTAGAACACTGGGGGAGGTGGTGAGAGATGAGGCTGGAAAGTCATGCTGGAGCTAGGCTTTGAAGTCCAGTTCATTCCATGCTAACAATTTTGGAGTTTATCCTACAGAGACTCACTCAAGGTCTTCAGAAGGGAGATGATTTTGATATTTACATTTTTGAAGACTAATTCAATCAATAGCTAGAATGATGAATGAGTAGCTTTGAAATGTAGACATGAATCTCAGCAGATAAACAGTGGTTGTAGTTAAGAATTATGAACAAGTCTATGCCTGTAATTTTAATAAAATTAAGAAACAAAAACTCAGACTAATTTAGGGAGTTAAAAACACTTTAATTCATATCATATGTGATTGGAGGAACTTTGTAAACTCAGACAAAGGTCAGACTAAAGAGATTCAAACATGGTGGCGTCTTTGACATGTCGAGAGTCCATGCCACCACCCTTCATTTACCCCACATCTAATCAGTCACACAGGTTATGAGTTTTTTCCTTGAAATAATTCCAAAGCCTGTGATTCACTTTTCCATTCCCCAACCATCTTCACCTTTTCCAGGCCCTTATTACCTCACACCTTGGTGATTTTGGCCTGCACTAACCATTTCATGATCTTAATGGATTAATATAGTTTTGATTCTGTATTATTTTTAGGGATTAAATTCATGATATAATCTCTTCTCGCTTGCGTGGATCTGGTTGAGAGTTTACACATACAGAGCCACATGGGCATGGAGTATTGGCTTTATTCTGGTGTGTGTATAGATAGAAGACACAGGCAGGCCTTCTGATGCTCTTGCAGATTTAATTTATCCATCTTATCATAGGTAAGATATTATGATGCACATCTGAAGGTGCTTACTTCATGGAAATTGGCAGCCCAATGCCTAATGCATCTGAAGAAGCAGAATAAGAGGAGAAACAAAGGAAGAGCTTAAACTTTCCTTCCAACTTTTGAGCCAAAGTGACTCCCACTGGCAGCATTGCCCAATGAAAGTTAGGTTCTTACCAATTTAACCAAATTGATTTATTTTTCTCTCTCCAAAAGGAGGAATGGCTTATGGCGCAGAGTCTGAAACATTTCTAGTAACACCATCCGTCCCCTTCCCAGAGATTGGAATAAAAGGTTCTTAACTTTTGGTTGGAGAAAGAATGTGGTGTATGCAGGAGTAGGATCTTACATCTCATTATTCATTTAATGTATTATTTTCTAATGTTTTAGGGTATATGCCTTTTATTTCTAGTCTGGAATCTCTCTGAGACCAGAGCCCAAGTATATTGCTTCAATTTCTTCTCACATCAATGAATATTCTGAGCAGAAATATTTAGATTTAGTTGGAGATATGCAAAATGGGTGTCATTTGGGAATGGCTTGCTGCCACTCAAGATCTAGGTAAGAGTGGTTTGAACTTAGTAATTCTGTGCCTTTGGAAGATTTCTGTAAGTTTCCAGGGCTTTGTGTTTTCATGGTCTTGTCTGACTGCTGGTGTTCTGCTTCCACATGTGTTGTCTTGGTTGTGCGTGCAATTGATTCAGAGGTGGCCCTCAGAATATTTGTGGGTTTAACCACACTCAAAGCATTTATGAGTTCACTAGATTTGACTGGTAAGCTGATAGTCAAGGAGAGGAGTCCCTTAATGCATAACTCAGTCAAAAACATATACCTCTATATTATGCAGAGGTAGATTGGCAACAGATGTTAGCTCAGAGTGAATTCTCCCCAGAGGGGAAAAAAAAAGAAATCTCAATATTCATATTATATCAGTCCTCCGAAAATATAGAATAAAAATGAGTCTGAGAACAAGTAAAATTTTGTAGAATTTTATTTAGGGACCCAGAATTGAAGTATTTGCCTCTGCAGATGATGCTTATAAAAAACAAACCAAAAACCCCTGAAGTTTTCCAATTTTGACTGGTCACATGCCTTTTTTGGGTGCAGACACATCTTGGATATGTAAAGATACAACTGAAGACAAAGGAATCTCTAACAGAAAAGATCCACTGTAAACCTTATTAAGTTAGGATTAAATACAATGAACACTAGGTCTCTACAAACTGGAGGAAACGAGGAATGCCTGAACTACTGAGGCAGCGTGAATGCTGGGAATAGTAAATCTGTGATGGCTGTGGCTTTTCTTGATCTGGGTAACCTCCAGGTAACAACCAGCCAGTAGTCCTGGTTAGGCGCATAGCCTTTTCTGGCAGTTATTACATTAAAATAGACCTGAGCCTTACAATTCTATCTTTTCTTTCATGCTTGTATATTATTAGCATTTCTATGCCATAAGTTCCTGGAATCAATCACAATGCTATCTTTGCATGACTATGACAGGACATATTACTATATTTTACGTACTATATTAATCATTCCGTAAGTTCAGTCACACCAGGAGGTCTGCGTTTCAAACAAGATACTTAGGCTACCCCATGTAAGCATAATAAATCATTTCATTATTAATGGTATGATGTCAAATATTGAAAAGAAAAGTTATTCTAAATGGCATGTACTCAAGCGTAGCAAAGACTTGGAGACTCATTTTAAACTATAATTACTTGCACTGGAATAGGAAAATAATCTCATTGAGATATGTCATTGAAGAGCTACTGTAGACTCATGCCTGAATTCTCAAATCTCAGAAGATGTGCTAAGAATCATGTACTAGTCTAACAAGGGGGCCCAGAGCCATGGTTATGTAAAAGAAGGCTGAAATCTCATATAAGCTGGCATTGGACAATTCTTCCAGAGAGCCAAAGGTAAAGTTTCATTGATAATCAAAATTAAATTAAAAGCTGGTACTGAATTCTGATGTTCAGACAGTAGCACATTGTCCAACTAAATGATTTGCTTGACCAAGGGGATAGAAATGCACATAAGGTCAGCACTATATTGCATGTATATTTATCATTGGAATCAAGCTTTCAAGCCAATGTCTTTAGAGCAAAAACTCTATAATATCTTTTTTAAACTTGGTCTTGCCATTAAAATTGCATGTGATAGCTTCAGTTTGCTGGCATCACCTGAAGATAACCACAACGTGATCCTGATTCTACATCCAGTGTGAACCCCTGTTCTGGTCTAAGTTCTCCTGATGGCAGGGTGTACCCCCTTGGCCCGTGCCTGATTAGCTGAATGGGTTGAGAAAGTGAACAGAATTAGTACTTTGAGGTAGAGGAACTAATACATCTGCTCATTTTCATGGCATTCTCAGCTATTTAGTGAAGCATCTGGAATGTCAGGAATGGAAGGGTCTTAGAATTCATTTATTTTCGCTCTGCACATTTTGCCTTTCTTCAGGGCACTGCTCCACCCTCATCTCTTCTATAAACTCTTCATTAACACTCCATCTTTGCTCTGCAAACTTAGAAGTCACCCCTTCCTCCTCTGATCTTTCTTGGAACTTTATCTGTGTTTCTTCTATGTCAGCTACCACTACCTACCTCGTAGACCACATTCCTGTCTTATCCCTCAGCAGTCCAGTGTATTCTCTGAAGCATCTTTGCAGGCCCTATAGGACTCACACAGGGCCTGGCCCAGGGTAAGCCTCAGTAAATACATTGAATGAATGATGAGATGCTATTCTACTGTGGAACCCATGACAACCAAGAACACTGGATCCTGGCATAGCAGCTTATGGTGACATTTTATACTCTCAAGTTGGAGGGGATCTCGGACCTCGATTCACAAGCTTCTCAACCTCCCTGCCAACTGATCTCCTAGCCTCTTCTTGAACACCTGCAGTGATGGTGAACTCATCTCTTCCCAAGGCAATCTATTCCATTTCAGACAGCTCTAAGTGTGCATCTTTTCTCGTCTCTCTTGAGGTGGTATTCTGACCCCAAGACTCAGATTTATCATCAGCCCAGTTAAGGCTATTTTAACTTAACTAGGCTAAAAATATTCTCTTGTTTTAATCAGTCTGAAGCCTAGAGCTGTCACATTCTACCTGATTTTGCTGGAATTTTTTTGCAGCAACTTCCTTTCAAATTGTTATTTTTGTCATGGGTTCAGAGGGCTGGAAAAGACCTAGAGGCTGGCTAGTTCACCTACCAATTTTCAGTGGATTAAACTGAGCCTCAAGAGAGCAGGGGAATTGCTGAAGGTCATAAGGCTTTAGTGGCCTCAGTGCAGTCATCATCTGCACAAGGAGGGAGGTACATTCTCAGCTGCTGGCCTGCTTAAAGGAGCCAGGAGCTATTTATTCCCACATATTTCACATCGCAGTCATACCATATGCCACGACAGAAGCTTTTCACTTTTGGGATACAGTATTAATGGCATGAACTTAATCACAAGCATAAAATACTGTCTCCCTTCTCTCAATCCCTTACTTGTTCACTTGCTGGCATATCACCCATGACCAGGCAGACAACTGTTTATCTTCTGTCAACCGATTGAGAAACGATGTTGGGTGGGTGTTAATTCTTATGAAGAGGAGAGAATCGGAAATTCACCATAGGAACATGCTTGAGTAATGTATTTTATGATGTAATTTTTAGCTATGAGACAGCTTCGTTCTCAGAAAGGGATAATTTGTTATAACGTTAAGTAGCATTTAATGTTATCCACTAAAATGCATTTGGGTTTAGCACAGGAAACAGATGATATTTGGTCTGAAAACACTCTGTGAATTTACTTTTTTTCACACATTGTTGCTTACTTTTAAGAAATTTCATGTTCTGCTGTGCCAGGGAATGACCGTTAGATTAGATTATGTAACTGACAATGGTAAATTGGGGAAATAAATGGTTTAAGTTGAAATGTGGTTCTGTTTATGGGGAACATACTCAAAAAATTGATATTGTACATGTTTTACCTTTGTTCTGGAACTAAAATATAGATGATCTGTGGGACAACCTGCTAGATTTTAGGGAGATTTTTGCCTAATGGGGAGTTTCAAAGAGAATTCTGATTTTACTTCTTTCCTCATCTCTCTGACGTGCCACTGCAGAAAAACTCTTTATATCTGTGTTTTAAAATATTGTATTATTATATACTCATGTTCTGACTAAATTAGTTGATTTTTGATAATTCCAAAATTTTTAGTGGAAAACAGTTTTAATTCTGTACCACTGGACAAACGTATGAAGATGTAAGACAGGTATTTGCTGGTACAGGATGGAAAGTACCTCAGGTAACAAGTAAATATGGGTAAGGGAAATTTTTAAATAGAATTTCATAAAGATGTATAATTATGGAATATATTTGCAATACTGTGTGATGGATCATATTTTTCTGTCTTATGTTAAGAGAGTAAGTTTAACCCAGTTACCTATAGAAGCTAAAGCCGTTTCTGTGTTCTCGAAGATGGGTTCCAAATTGCCTATCCAGTATCTTCTTCCCCCACATCCCTCCACAAGATGAATGTTCCAACTTTATCAGTCTCCTTTACAATCTTTGAACATGTCTAGAACTTTTATCCTCTGCTTCTGTAGTTTCCTCATTCTGGAATGCCCAAGATGCTTGTTCAAATTCATGCACTGGTAAGGGCCAGACCTGGATTATCTGACAGTCTCCTTCAAATGACAATCTGTCCTGATTTACCCAGACTGAGTGAAATATTCCTACAGCATATCACTTACATCTCTATTTAGAGTTTATAGCAATTTCATTTTATACTTAGTTTATTTCATATTGACCTATTGAACTTCATTTTTGTGACTGCCTTATTAGCCATGCGTTATTCTCCTATTTAGCATCCCTTACCCCGACCCTTGATACAATGCCTTTCACAGTGCACGCAAGCTCCGTAAGTATTTGTGGGAGTTATACTGCTTAAAAGAATAAAATATTGCTTCTAAGTCTTACAATCAGTAGTTCTTGGATCAACCAGAGTGGTTAACTTAGTTGACTGAACCACTCCAGTCTCTAAAATTGGATACTAACAAATAGGGAAAGAAAATGAAATATCCAACATGTGATCATTTTTAATGTACTGGTTGCTCAACTTTAGAATATATGGGTCAAATCACTTATTTCAATAGGATAACATGCAACTAATGCCATGGTAAGTTGCTTATCCATTTAAAAAGGAAATTAATATTATTGCTCTTCTGTAGGAAATCTACAAGGCTAGGATTAGTGGTAACCACAAATAATCCTAAGTAATTAAAATATATCTTAAATATTTAAATTGAGATATTTAATTGAAATATTTAAATTCAAAATTTCATTTAAATTTAAATTCAATATTAAAATTCAATATTTAAATTGAAAGAAAGAATCTAGCTTTTAACAGCATTTTTCTTTTTTCATATGGCTCTTGTTTATAGCTACTCTAATACTATAATCATCATAGTTGAGCATGTGGTTCATCTTAGGTGTCTAGCTAAGCATGTTATATAGATCATGTTCAATTCTCACAATAAGTTATTAGGTAAATGATATATTTTCCCACTATTGTCTAAAGTTAATTTCACCTCCTCTACATTTTTCCCACACATTTTTAATTGAGAAATATAACTTGAACACAGAAAAGTGCATAAAACCCGTTAGACAGTTTTGCAAATAAATATAAAGCAAATACCCATGTAAACATTGCCCGGACCAAGAAATAGAACATTTTATACAGAAGATTTAGAATAGCTACTGAAAGCAGAGTAACAGGGAACCAGCTAGGAAAACTCATGCCAGTTGCAAACTCATTCTTTCCCCCTACTGTTTACACTACCCTGATTTTATAGTAATGCTGTCTTTGTTTGTCTTTATAATTTTTGCCACTTATGTATGCATCCCTAAATAAAAGGTTAGTTTTTCTATTTTTGAACTTTACATAAATGGAATCATATTTTATGTATTCTTTTGTGTCTTGTTTTTGTTTAACCTTATGTTGGTAAGCTCCATTCACACTGTTGCATGCGACTTTAGTTTGTCCATTCATTTTTAATACTGTACAGTGTGAAGTTCAGAAGCAACTCCACATACAAAAGGACACTTGATTTATAACAATTAGCACTCCAGAGCAATAGAGAAAGGACAGTCTTTTCACTCAATGGAACTATAATAATAAGTATCCATACATGCAGATCACTTCCAGGTAAATAAAAAATCTAAGTGAAAAAGGCAAAATTTTAAAACTTTTAGAAGAGAATAAAGGTGGTATCTTCATATTTTGGAGATAAAGTTTTTTAATAAGACAAATATTTACTATAAAGGAAAAGATAGATAATTTTGACTACATTAAAATTAAGAACTTCTTTTTATAAGAATCCATGCAAATCATAAATAAACAAACCACAGAGTGGAAGAAGATATTTGAGAACTGATAATGTGTGATCTCAACACACAGCCAACTCAACGAAAAGCACAAATAAATGAAGAAAAGAAAGACAAGCAATCCAGTAAAAAAAAAAAAAGGCATAGATCTAAAAAGAAGTTTCACAAAAGTGAAAATTCAAATCACCAACAAACTTATTTTTAAAAAGAAAAGGCACTCAAGCTCGGTGGTAATGGAGTAAAAGGAAACTAAAACAATAATGAGTTAACACTAAACATGCCTAAGATTAGAAAAAAAGTAAGAGTCTCATATCAAGTGTTGGCCAGGATTTGGAGCATCAGGAAATGTCAGACACTGCTGGTGGGAATATAAACTCAGACACTGCTTTTGGAAAACAGCATGGTATTATGCAGCATAGTTGAAGCAAACATACTCTTTGATCCAGCAATCCCACTGCTAGGTATGCACTTTAAAGAAATGTATGTGCAGAGAAACATCGTTCATAATAGCCCCAAACCAGAAACATCCCAAATTGCCCTTATCAATAGAAGGGAGTTGTTTCTGAACTTCAATTATACTCAATTGGCCTAAATGTCTATCCTTGCAATAAAAGTTCACCATCTTGATTACTACAGCTTTATATAAGTCTTGATATCTGGGCAAGTCCTTTCTAGCTAATTTTTCTTCTTCAAGTGTGTCTTGCTATTTGTGGCTTTTTTAATGTACATGCAAATTTACTAGTTAAGTTCCACACACACTTAAATAACTTATTGGTGATATGGAATTACTTGAATCTATACATTAATTTCAGGAGAAATATTTATACTAGTGAGCTTTCCAATCTGTAAATTTGGCATATATTTCGGCATTTAAAAAATGCTTATGTACTTTTCCAGGTAAATTTTATTTTTTTTTCTCTACTTTCCTTTTTTCTCCAGCTTTATTGAGGTATGATTAACAAATAAAAATTGTGTACATTTAGGTTGCACAATGTGTTTTTTTAAAGGTGTACAAAGTGATGACAATATATTTATACATTATAAAATGATTATTTCAATTTTTGAGGTCGTCTTTAATATAATTCAATAATATTTTGTGTCTCTTTGTTAGACTTTTTCTAAGGCAGTTGGTATTTTTTGATATTGTTATATATCCACCCTGCTCTTGATCATAGTCCATCTGAATCTTCCGAGACCTTGTGTCTTTTTTCTTCTCTCCAACTTGTATCTTCACTATTTCTTCCTCAATTGAACTAATCCCTTTATTTTGTGAATATACTCTCTACTCACTTTAAAAAATCCTCTAGTAGCTCCCTGTCTACTCTTCTCTCTCTTTCCTTTTATGGCCAACAATTTGGACTTGCTAGTCCGCATTTCTGTCTCTTCCTTCTTCCTCCCAGTCAGTCACTTCCCCAACTGCTGTAATCTGGTTCACCACCACCACCACATTGCATCTACTCTCTCAGAGGATCTCCTGAGGATTCAAGCTAGGGGTCATTTTTCCAAAGTCCTTGCGTTGACATTTTTGGATTATAAAACATTGTTGATAATAAAAATACTCTTAGTAATAGCCATAATAATTATAATATAGTAATAATAATAATATCATTGATAAGATTTACCATTGAGTGTTCTTGTGTGGCAGCACTCTATATCTATTATTTTTGTAAACCAGATATTGCTATCACAGATGAGATGGCATGTTGCATTGTTCAAGGTCATGATGAGTACAGAAAAGTCTGCCTAATGTAATAGTCTAAGCTCTGTCCAATACTTGTCTCTCCCTCAAATTCTGGGCTTTTACTCCCCTCTGGTTCTCCTTTTGCCCATGTAGCCTCTTTTTCTTCATCTTTCTCTCAGGTTTCTCTTCCACTGCCCCTATGCTCAATCTGGCTTCTCCCCTGGGCCCTCACTTTGGTCCTCTTCTCACTCTTCCTATCCCTCCTTGTGTGATTTCATCCCCTCCCACAGCATTAGCTATCACTAACCACACTAACTTCTTTATATATAGAACCTAGCACTGTACCTGGCTCATAGCTAGTTGAATGATAAATGAATGAATGAGATTGTAAAATTGTGTCTGCCAAATTCATATTCCTAGCCCAGCCCTCAGCAGACTGACAGATCTAAAACTATCTTATATCTTTACTGGATGATGTCCAGGTCTCTGAGCTCAAGACATACAAAGTTGAGCTCCTAATCTTTTCCTCCCAACCTGCTCCTCCTCCTATCTCCTCCTGTATCTTGGTAAAAAGCGCCACCCTTCCTCTATTTGCTCATTCCAGAAAACTGGCAGTCACAGAACTCTTTTTATCATGCCAGCCTCAGAAATCAGTAATGGAAATCCACCAATGCAAATTTCTTGCATTCTGGTCTTTAACTCCCTATCTCCCCGATGCTGCCATTTTTGGCTCACGTATATGCTTCATATTTGGTGACTTGATGGGTTATTCTAGAAGGAATAGAATAACTCAAGATTTTACCATTTCTTGTGTAAATAAAGTTACCATTTTTCCATGTGAAAAAAAAGAATCCTTCTAGTTAGGCAGCTTATATTTTGGGATTGCCCAAGAGAGAGTCATATAAGTATCCACTCCTGCTTTTTTTTTTTCACACTTTTAGGTGTATAAAATAATGGAACTTGTGAAGAAACTGAAATAATTCAGTAGGAAGTTAGATATTCAGATGCTTTGACACTTAGTTGAGATTTTCAAGATTTTAGTTGCCAATGTTCTCAGAAATGTGGCTGAGAATATTGAACTATGCCTTTCGCTAAAGTTAACCAGTCAGCAGCCAAATATCTCATTTTCTGTCACTTCAGTATTTTCAGGTGGAATCCGTTAAATTCTTACTGCAAGGGTCTCTGTGTGTAGCTTCTGTGATGTCCTTCTGGGGGTGTCGTGTGTGTGGTGACTGTCCTTTTGGAGTATGGGCACAAAGCCAGAGGGAGGAAAACAAAAGTTGCAAAATTAGAATAAAAATTTTCATGCCAAGCATGGTGAAGCTGGCAATTACCATTTTTTCGTAATGATAAAGGTACATCTACAGCCACTGGCAATCCTGCCTACTAGACTTATCCAGAATTTAGGAGATTGATTTATGAAATTGTTTTTAACAGCATTTTATACTGTGATGGATGCTGTGATGCTAGGACAGTGGTTGGCAGGGTCACTTTTAGCTGTCAGAGCCCTTCAGGGATTAGCCAGGCTAAAATGGTCATGCCCCCATCTGATGCAGATAAGGGAATACAAAGGCCCAGCTCTCCATAGCCACCTTGGGACATTCCATCTTTAGAATTCCATGTAGTGTCAGCTAAGGCTTCCATTGAGACACGATCACAGTTTGACATCTTCCTCTGCCCAGTCTTGCTTCTTTCTATTTCGTTTCATTTCCTTCCACAGGTGTTGATCCCAAGAGCATTCTGTAATAAACCCCTGCCTGTTAATCTCCATCTCGGAGCCTGCTTCTGGGGGATCCCAACCTTCAACAACCCCCACATAAAATTCTGATGCAGTGTTGGCAGAGGAGCATAGCATGAATGCGATTGCTGTGAGGCTTTCCCTAGCATAGGAAACTCATAAAGGTTACCAAGTAAACAGATTCCTTCATTCTGGCAGCACGCTTCATTCACGTCAAGCACGCTCAGGGACACAGAGATGAATAAGATGTGATTCCTCGTCCTCCAGTGAAGGAGAAGGACCCACACAAATGGTCACAATGCAACATAATAAGTGCTGTAGCAGAGGATTGCATAACATGCTCAGGGAGCACAGATGAGGGAACAATTAAAACTGCCGGAGTGTTCACAGGAGGAAACATTTGATCTGGAAATTAAAGGATGAAGAGGGCAAAGAGAATTCCAGGCTGGAGGAGCAACATACGAAAAGACACAAAGGCCCAAAGGGAAAGGTTTGGGGGGCAGCTTTGTTTGGCAGCTGCGCAAGATGTCTGGGGAGAACAGCGCAGCCAGGCTGGGATGAGGGTGCAGGAAGGCAGGAAGTCATGAAAAATCGCCCTAGAAAAGTAGTTTGGAGCCAGAGCTAGAGAGAAAGTGGTTCCCTAGTGTAATGCGTACAATGAGGAGATAAAGAAATATACCTAAAGAAGGCTGATATTTCATACGGGAGCATCGAGGAAGAGCAGTTCGTGAAAAACACTGAAGAACTGTTAAAGCGACAGAAGAGAGACTAGGAGAGTGTTGCTGTTAAAGGCAGGAGAGAAGAGAATTTCAAAGTGGTGATGGTGAAGACTGTTACATTCTCTGGAGGTATTCACTGGGTTGAGGACTTCAAAATAAGCCATTGAGCTCATAGCAGGATGAGCAAATAAACGGTGGTATACTCATAGAATTCATGCAAGCAAAAAGGATAAATCTTGCAAACTTGATGTTGAGTGAGAAAAGTCAGGTTAACTACAAAGACAGGTTTAATGAAACCTGTAGTGCTTAGAAATATTTGCTTAGGTGGTAAGAATATAAAAGAAAGTGAGAAGAACGGGTACTCTAAATTAGGATCGTGGTTGCTTGAAAGGAGAGAGGAGTGATGACCTGGAGTGGGCATGAGGGGAACTGCTGGGCCCTGGGGTCCGGTGCTGTTCTCTTTCTTGATCTGAGTGATGTTTTTATGGGTGTTTCCTTTGGGAGAAATCTTTGGGCTGTATCTTTCTTTTTTGTGATGTTTTCTTTGATGTAGTTTATATTTCACAAGAGGTAGGGTTAAAAAATAGGCAACTGGAATGATGAATTTCAGAGTCCTGGCAGCTTTTGGTGAGTGGTCTCAGGAGAAAGTGGGTGGTGGAGATCGGATTGTGTTGGGTTGAGGAACTAAAAGAACAAAATCCGGAAATGAGGATTATCTCTTTCTATGTGTTTCTGTATGTTGATGGGGAATAGATAGAGATAATCTGGGATAAGCAACCTTTAAATTAGTAATGCTTCTAAACTAAATGCCTATAGTTAAAATTTCTTACTTACACAAGTAGACAGGAGTAAGTTATAAATAACCAAAGTAGTTAAAAGCTCATAGTGACAAGCAAATAAACTTTTTTTAAAAACTAGGGTTTTGAAAGACTTATTCATAGTTGTTATTTAGTGTGAATCTAATGAATGATTCTTAGAAATTTTGAGTTGTAAAAGGGACTACTTAAAAAAAGATGAATAAAGTCTTTAAAAGGACACGCAACTCACAAATATATGTCATTAATAATTTGCCTTTAAAGGACTGGAATCTTTGGTATATTAGTAGTTTTTAGTTTTGGTATAATATTTGTATTTTGTAATATTTTAGATACAGCAAAATTATAATATATTTAATTTCATGAAAACCAGCATTTTGAGGTCCACACTAATGTGTCTCCCTTTAGAGTCAAGAAACATTTAAAATAGAAGGAGACTTTGAAGGTAACTCATTCAGTTGGCTTATTTGCCAGACTGGGACTCTGAGGCCTTGGGAACTGAATGTTAGCACCCAGGTCGCGCAGTGATTGGAAAGCTAGCTAGAGGCTGGGTCTCGCACCTCTCAGTCCAATGGTAATTTCCCTCGAACACCCTTGGGCAATAGCTCATAGATCAAATCTTCATGTGACAAAAGATTCCAAACAGGCGCCAGGGTTTTGTTATAATGGAATTTGGTCTGTATCAATAACCGAATGTTCTGTATTAGGAAAAGGTTTTCTTTCAAGTCATAGTTTTAAAAGATTTAATACATGGTTAAGTGTTACTTGGATTTGGTCTCGGGGTGGTATCATTTACTTAGGGAGAACTCATCACCTTCATAGGATGTGATTGGAAAATAGCTTGACTAATGGAAAGTCTGTTAACGTAATGTAATAGGCGGCTCCTAATGTAAGCCTAAGTTCTGAGACAGAAGGGCAGCTGTGTAATCTTGTTAGCTTCCGTTACAACGTGAGCACCGTTACGTTCCCTAGTTACAGGACCTTGGATGTCTCTGTGTGTGGCCAGGGCTTCTGTTCTCATGGCAGAGGGAGGAATGAAACCCCTGGCTGATTAAGTGGTGGGTCTGGGCTGTATTGTCCTACAAACCCTGGCCTTCAGGAAGCTTTTTCTTAGTCTGCCCTTATTCTTCTTACAGGAAAACTACCCTCCTTGGACGGAAGTGTGTCTTGTGACACACCATAGGATGCAGGGAAAAAATTTCAATTTGGTTCTCATCAGGATTTTTCTTGTTCTTTTCTTTGTTTTTTTGCCATTGATCTGTCAGAAAGGCCACATCTCCCAAAGTGAGGAGGAGAACTTTGTATCCAGGCAGCCTGCCGATCTTCACAGCCATTGACCTTCTCAGTGACTGTCAATGAAATCTGCCAGTTTATCACCTCACTGAGCCACTTTCATCATCTGTAACTTTCAACTCGCTTAAATCTAGCCAGCCTTGTAACTAGCTTCTCTACCAGACTGTAGGTGCCTTGAAGACAGATCACGAGGTTGGGTAATTTTTGTGCACCCCAAAGGCACCTAGAATGGTGATCTGTGCAGAGTAAGTTCTCAATAATTGTTAGTTGAGCAAAGATTAATGCTTTCTAGTCTTACCACTTTTTTGATTCTACGCTTCCAAGGGTGGCTAACTTGCTTTTGATCTCTGGGCAGCATCTGACAATATGACTGTAAGTGCTTTCTGCTCTCCTGGCCTCAGCAGCCCCCTAATGTGCCTTTACTCCAGTAAGTCGAATTTGCAAGGTTTCCCTGGGCACCGTTCCTGCAATGTTCTGTCTCTGTCACGGGGAACATGGCCTTCTATAACTCCTTCTACTCCCCCTCTTCTAGGATTAACAAGCATTTATTAGCACATCCTTCAGAATTTTTTTGTATCTATTTATTGTAAATAGTGTTATTACTTTATATAAGACAAAATACAGAAATATGTAACAATTAATGTGTAAAATAAATAGGAACATCTAGGCAAAGCATAGTCGTACACTAGCTTAAACATCTATTTTGCTGTTGTCAGTTTCTACATAGTTTTTATCTGGCTTTAATATTCATTTACTTACCTACACTGCTTCAGGCACTGATAATGAGCCCCAGGGCTTGGCTGCGCTGAGACCCCTTGCTGGCTTCCTGCAGGCAATGGCAGCTTTGCCTCCTGCTGTCCTGAGTGACTGTTCTTACTGAAGCTGTCACCTTTCAAGTCTGAAATGGAATTGAAGTTGTCCCAGACATTCTGGGCACTTCTGGGAACTCACTAAGCCCATTTCAATGGTTGTAGATTTTCTTCCTTTGATTACCTCTCATTACATTTGTCTCACTAGACAATAGATATTTGTACATTTGACAGGTAGGTTTTGGGAAAATGGATAAAGTATATCTGTGGAATCCAGGAGGCACGTGTCCCATCCCTGTTACCTGAGAACCTAATTTCCAAATAGGACTTGGTTATCTGGGTGACTGCTTTACTCATATACGAGGATGCTTTCTTCTCTCTATAAGTCTCTCTCCTTGATTTTCCATTACCAGGTCATAATCACAAAAGTTTCTTATTTATGTAATTGTTTACTTATATTGCCTGACACTAGTTAAGTTTTCTGCAATTTAACTCTAATTTGATTTTTACATTTTTGAAGTGCTTTCAAATATATATTTACACACATATATGTTTATATATGAATACATTTTGTTATATAATTATGTATCATATAGTATATTATATAAAGAATATATACGTATGAATATTTCCATTAACATATTAACACTGTGCAATGGGTAGAGCAAATTTTATAAATGTGGAAATTAAGAGCTAGAGAAATTATATAATTGCTAAGTCACCTAGCTGATAAATGGCAGTGTCCATACTGAAACGTGGGTGTAATGATTCAAAACTCAGTGTACTTTCCTCACTTTCGACCACAATGTCCTCCCTACCCTCCCAGAGCTGGCATGTGCCTCCCCTCTGTCTGCGCTCACCCAGTTCCTTCTCTCTGCCAATCATGAAATGACCCATTTTCCAAGGTTCAGTTCAAGTCCTCCGCCTTCCTGAGAGCTGCCTAGACAAAGCCAGTCTGGAATTTTTCTGTAAATTCTTGCTATTTATGTTATTTATTTTGTATTCACTCATATGTTATTTTGTGTTGTTATTTGACTATGCCAAAGCAGACATTTAGAGATAAGGAAAAAAACATGGGCTTTGGAGCCCCCTGGACCTGGGTTCAAATCTTGATGCTACTTACCAACTTTATGACCTTAAGTCCGTGTTAATTTATCTGTAAAGTGAGAATGTATTAATTCATTTAAAACTATTTGTTGAATTTCTACTATGTTCTAAATGTTCACAGTGGTGAACAAGACACAACAAAGAACGTGAGAGAGATAGACAAGTAAACAGTCAAGAGAATGTAAGCAAGTGTTGACTGATTCAAAAAATAAAACCAGATGATGAATCAGTGACTGTGGGGAAGTCACATTAGACAGGGTGGTCGTGGAAATTCACTCTGAGGAAGTTGGTACTTTTCCCTGAGACCTGAGTGACTGGTAGAATCAGCCTTGCAAAGACCTAATGAGGAGTTCTCCAGGCTGGAAGATTAGGAAGTGCAAAGTCCCCGTGGTGCAAGATAGCTTGGCTTATTAGAGGAACGGAAGGAAGGCCAGTGTGGTGGGGCGTGGTGAGGATGCTCTGTGATGCTACTGGTGGGGGTGAGGTTGCTGAGGAAGGGAGGGATCAAATCACATGGGGCCTTCAGTGGTGGTAAGGAGTTTGGCTTTTATTCTAATTGTTATAAGAAGTCAATGGAGAGAACAACCAGACCCCCCGCAGTTGGGGGTGCTGAATAGGTTGACCCAGAAAAGCACTTAGTATAATGCCTGATAGTTGAGTATTCAGCGTATTTTTATCCCACCTTCATATATGCATTTTATTATTATAACTACACGGTAAGCTCCTTAAATGTAGGGGCTATATGCTGTTCTATTGCACTCCCTACACAGTGTGGCACACTGTGATGCAGAAAACCTGATAGAGTTTGTTAGATATGCGTGTGAGCCTCACGTGCCACTTGGCAACAGCCTTCCACATAGAGACTTGCACTGTTCTGAGTAATTCAGCCAAGCTGCCTGATTCTGCCTGTGCAACCTCACTGCACACACCTGAGGCTATCCGATGAGTTCTGTAATAACAATTTGTGTATAGCGGAGTATGCGTGTGCAGAATTCTCACCTCTATCTATATCTCATTGCCATTCTGGAAAAACACTGACTTTTATATGATTATACCCCCACCCCAAAAAAGGGAGAACAACACAAGTATAAGGGATGAAGAATCCATTTAGCATTTTGGAAGGGGAATATCGTCAGAAAAGTCTTTTTCTTTTTATTTGCCGCACCATCTGCTTTTGAGATAAGCAGAACAAGTGAGTTCTTTATGGAGATATATACTGTTACTTAGACCTTGAAAGTTTATTTCTTTTTTGAAATGCCAAAGTGTTTGAATTTTTCTGTGCTTCAGAGCATGTATTCTTTTTCCTTTTGACAGAAGAGAGATCAAGATAGAAAACGCGCTCTCCAGGCTTCCCTGGTCAAGCTTCCTTTCTGAAGGACAGCTTCCCAGGAGCCATTCGACACTGTTTCTATGCTTAAGAAATGGGACGATTCTTGTATTTTCCCTTTGTATGTTGACATTCAGATCACTCACTTGGGGACATGAGCTGGTTTTTAAACTGTCTGCTGTTTGGAATTAGAGATGCCTCTTGGGTTTTATGCAGCTCCAAAACTGAACCAAATTAGCTCTCCCCTGAATTGGTGGCCCTTTTTGTTGGTTCTCCTCAATTTCTTCATAGAAAGTCACCTTCAGATGATTAATAGGTGCACTGGCTGCAGCTTCAATATACATTTAAAAACATTTGTTTGATTTTTAGTCATCCAGCCAGCTTTAGAAATAATCAATAGACAGGATAAAACTTTGATAAAAAGGCAAACCATTATTTGATGAAATTCTCTCTTCATCTCTGTAAGTCTTCAAGCTCCATCATTCTTTTTGACAAAAACATCTAATAAAATCCAACAGCAAGACAGGGGCAAAACCATGAGATCAAAAGTATTTTCGTTCCTTTGATTTGCTCAGTCTTTAATTGTTTTAAGTGGGGTTTAACTTTTGTTTCCCAACCCACATTGAAACTTCTTCAAGGCATAGATCACGCCAGTGCCTAGACCTTCTTAGATACTCGACATCCATGGTAAACTGGATAGAATATTTCGAACCACTAGACTTGTATTGTTGTTTGATGCCTCCCTCCTGCAGCTTAAAATCTTAGACTATCCCGCTTGACACTAATAAAATTATATTTAACTTCCAAGCCCTTGCATTTGACACAGTGCAAGAAAAGATAGAGTACTAACAGGGCCTTATCTTAAGTACGCTACTGCATTTGTGCTGTTAATGCAGGAAGAAAGTGTATGTACTCTTTTTTAAAAAAGTGAGAGACTTCGAAAGGGAGAATTCAAATGAAGATAGCTTAATTTCCTTCTCTGTCTTAAATCTGTGAAGTGCAGAACAGCATTCTTTGCAGCTTGTTACTGAGGGTCAAGGGTGAGATGGCAGCAATGTTCTGATGTCTAGAACATCCGCCATTTTTCTCTCCAAGTTTTTGCAACAAAGCTTATGAATAACAGTGGAAGAAATGATGCTTTACAGAGTAAGTTCGTATGAAAACAGAAATAGATGATTCATTTTTGTCAGGTGTATTGTCAAAGATTTGACAACAAACCATTAGGGCGTGACCATTTTTCATAAGAATGGGAGAGAGCTGGTGGGGGGAAGATGCTTTGAGCCGTCAATCCTGAATCCTCTCTCTGGACTGAGAAATGCTCTGTATAGGACACGGTTTCTTGCCATGAGTCTCAAAAATTAAGCTATGTACTCCTCCCAAATCTTAGCTACCCTTAGTAAATGTTTGGATCTATATGTATGAACTCCTCTTAGATAATTATTATATTTGTTGACAACATATTGAAACTGAAAGGAGAGAGGTAGAGAGGAAGTAGTTAACACTGTGAACTATGGACTCTGCTGCTTAATTTTACTACCTCGGGAATTTGGAAAGGAAGATTTCATTTATTAAAAATAGCTATGCTGTTAGGAACATTGCTTTAAGGGTTCAGTATAATAATGATTGTTTAGAGCCTATGAAACTGGCAAAAGTCACTTTAGATGATAAATACTCAACTTTGCAAAGAGTTTGAAACTGGTCTTCTTGTCCACTGGGTGGTAGATTGCTTTTCCAACCAAATTGAAAAGTAATCTGGCCTATGCATTGAAAATAAAAATATTTATAATCATTTCCAAGGTATTCCATTTTCTGTGGAAATAATTGGAAGTATGGAGGAAATTACGTGCGTGAAGAGCTCATTAAGGTGTTATGCATAGTTACAAAAGCAAAATAAAACAAACTCGAATAATGAGTAATAGCAGTGGAACACATATAAATTAGGATACTCTGTGGGATATTATGTGGCCTTCAAACTCATGATTAAATGTCAACACAAATGTGGTAAAATATATATTATACAATAGTAAGTTAAAGCAGGCTCACTCCTAAATTGTATTATTCTAGCATTACAACTATCAAACTGGTTAGAAAGTAATGTATTAAAATTACAATATTTGTTATGTTTGTGTGATGGGGTTATTCATTCATTCATCTGACACATACACTATGTAAATCACATATATTCTCATGTAATCCTTGAAGAAACTCTGAAAATTTTGCATTGCTATTCCCACTTTAAAGGTGAGGAAAATACATAAATAATAATTTGTTTTAGACCAGAAACTTAGTGTTTAAGTTCGTGGTTTAGTCATCATTCCAATACTTTGGGTACTGACGATAATACTACAGTCTTTGTTTTTCCTTAAAAACATGTGAGTTTTATTAATTGCATTATTAAGGACTAAAGCACAAAGATTCTTTCAACAATCCAGAAAATCTGCACTTCAGATGCTAAGATTATATTTCCTGTCAAAACCTGATTGAGACAATTGCTACTTGAGAGAGAAAACTGAGCAACTTCTCTCAATCCTATAGATTTTTAAAGTACTACCTGTGTGCCTTTAGGTATGTTACTTAACTTCTCTGTGGTTCAATTTGCTCATCTTAAAATGGTGATAATAATTATAGGTTGTTTTGAGGATTAAATGGGTATATATAGGTGTGTGTGTGTGTGTGTGTGTGTGTGTATCTTACACTTAGAGCAGTGCTTGGCACATAGAAGTTCTCAATATGTGGCAGCCAGGACTGCAGCTCTGTTGATCTGGTGGTGGCTTTACGTATAGTATGCTATCCTCTCCAACTATTCATTCTCCATATTTCTTGATTGCATTGTCTGCTTATTCCTCAAATTAATTTCAGCATTAACTGCTGAATTTCAGTAAAACAAAAGTATTGACAATTAAGTTATAATTTTGTAATACTTTCTTCCCATTTTTACATGTCTGGCACATTTGTTCAGTTTATTCCTAGTAATTTTAGATTTGCTACTTCAATTGTGAATTAGAGTTTTTTCATAATATTTCTTAATTGTTTATTAGAAAGTCTATTGATTTTGATTTGTTGGTGTTATATCTGTTCACCATTATGTGCTGTCATTTTACTTCCAACTGATTTTCTCATTTACTTCTGGTATTAACTAGGAGATAAACATGTAGTCTATAAAAGACTTTTGTTGTTTTCTAGCTAATATTTAAAGATTCATGTCTTTTCTTGTCTTATTGCATTGGCTATGAATAATTTATTTTCTTGTCTTTTGCACTGACTACGGAAATGCTACAGAATTCCACTGATAACAGATATCTTTATTTTATTTAAAATCTTTTCAGTGCTTACATCTTAATATATTTTGTATCTTATAAATACCATTCATCAAGTTAAGAGAGATTTCATCTATCTTTAACTCAGTAGAATTTTTAAAACTCAGCAATGTCTTATCAAAGACTTTTCCCTCATGTTAGAATGATCATGTGATTAAATAGTTAACACATTGACTGATATTAATAAATTTTTAAATGTTGAATGATTCTTTTACTTCTAGAATAAACCCAGGTTGGAAATTGAATAATATATTCTTTTAATATCCTTCTACATTTTTTCACTCATATATTGTATTTATAAATTTTACATCCGTTTTCCATAAGAGCTAAGCATCCATTGTATATTGTGTGTGTGTGTGCGTGCATGTGTGTGTTACATTTTTCCAGGTTTTTGATCAGTTTTGAATGCTTTTCTAGAATCATATAGAAGTGTACCAAGTTTCATTTCTCACTATTGTTTGAAGCTTATAGGTTTGATAAAATTTACCTGGAAAATCATCTGAGCGTAGTACATTTTGGGTGAGATAAATCTTTGAATTTTCTTCAATTCCTCCTGATGTTATTGATCTATTAGAAAATTTCAACTTTTGTTACATCAATGTGAAAATTTATATTATTTTCCATTCCGTGTTGATTTTCCGGTTTTGACATAAGAACATATCTCACTTTTAAAAATCTTCCCTATATCTATCATTATATCTCTCACCTCCCACTTTGATTTCCAGTGTGGTTCACTTGTGTCTTCTTTTCTTTCTTTGTTTTTTTCCTTGATCAAATCTGGAAGAGACTGGTCCATTTTGTCTATTTTTTTTTAGTGAGGAAGATTGGCCCTGAGCCAACATCTATTGCCAATCATCCTCTTTTTTTTTTCTCCCCAAAGCCCCAGTACATGGTTATACATCCTAGCTGTAAGTCATTCTAGTTCTTCTACGTAGGATGCCACCATAGCATGGCCTGATGAGTGGTGTGTAGGTCTACACCCAGGATCTGCACCAGGGAACCCTGGGCCGCTGAAGCAGAGTCCATGAACTTAACCACTCAGCCACAGGGCTGGCTCTGTCTAATTTGTTTTTTGAGGAAGACTAGCCCTGAGCTAACATCTGCCAACAATCTTCCTCCTTTTTGCTGAGAAGACTGGCTCTGAGCTAACGTCCATGCCCATCTTCCTCTACTTTTTATGTGGGACACCTGCCGCAGCATGGCTTGATAAGCAGTGCATAGGTATGCACTGGGATCCAAACCAGGGAACCCCCGGCCGCTGAAGTGGAACATGCCAACTTAACTGCAGCACCACTGGGCCATCCCCCTTGTCTAATTTTTTTGTCTGCTATTGTTTTTATTTTTGTTGAGTTTATTTTGGTATGTTTTCTATTTTATCAATTTATGTTCTTTTTCAATTTTCCTTGGTTCATTTTGCTCTATTTTTTTCTAGCTTTTTGAGTTGGATGCTTATCTATTAGTACTTTGATGACATTGGATTTGGATTAAAAAAATCATGTTGATTATACCCTCTTTTATATTCCAAAGAGGAATATTGTATATAATTATTTTTGTTCTCAACCAACTTTGCTATTAATATATTGCTGTTATTCCTCTTAAAATTGTTGTTGCTTGTATTCACCTGGTGGATACATCTAGCTCTTCATTTCTATCTTCCTGTGACATTTTATTTATTTATTTTTGAAACTTTCATATAGACAGATGTTTATTTTTCCAGTCTGAAAGTTTCTGTTTTAAGAATATCTAATTTACATATTTTTATTGTGATTACTTTTATATTATGTATTCTTTCTGCCACCTCATTTTATGATTTCTTATTATTTTCTTGTTTATTTTACTTTTTAAATGTTTTGGGTCAGATTGATTACATTGCACTTATTCTCCAGTCCAGAACTGTTCTGACGTTCTTCTATTTCAATTCTACTAATGAATATATTTATTTAAACATATTTAACTTATATTTTCCTGCCAATTTCAAAATCTAATCAATATCTATAGCTTTCATATCGCCACCAGTCCCAGACACAAGCAAAAGGAGATGTAGCTTATTTATTTTCTTTCTTTCCCTCTCTTTAGGATCTCATAAAAAATCAAGAATTTAAATTTTGGGTTGCCTTAAAAAAATACATATATATATAGTGACTACTCTATTAAAATGAATTACTTATTGATAATGATTTCTGCAGTTTTTTATACATTGTACTCAATGCTTTACTTACTACTGTTACTTATATACTATATTTTATTTTTTCTTGAATTCATTTGAATGCAGTCTAAAGAAGATGTTGTATCTTTTTTTCAGAAAAGGTGCATAGGTAGTGAATTTTATGTGTCTTTACATATCTCAAATGTCTTATTTTGTTTTTTTACTTAAATTATTATTTAGATCAAAATATTTTTTCACCAGCAATTTTTAGACATTGTTCTTCCTTCATACAGACTCTTATTTGCAGATAGCATAATAATCCTGATACCAGTCTGATTTCAATGTTTTGCAAATATTTTTCCATCCTTGGTAAGATAACATGTTTTCCTCCTTATCTTTAGAGTTTACAAGTTTTCTTAGGTGGTATCTAGATTATATTCCACGACTTACCCCATGTCCACCACAATATTCTTATAAAAAATTCATCAACTGCTCGCTATCTGAAGATGTTACTGCTTCATCAACTCAAGTAAATTTTCTTCTATTATTTTCTTCACCATTTTCTACTTCTTACTTCTTTCTTTTTAGGTAGATATTAAGTCTTCTGGATTTGTCCTCTGTCTCAGTCTTAGAATCCTCATCTTTTTGTCCTGTTGTGTTGAACACTGGAGGATTTCTCAGCACAATCTATTTCGCTAAATCAGCTTTAAGCCTACATCATTCTATTTGTTTTTTTATTTGAGTTTTTCATTTAAGTAATCTTAGCTTTTATTTTATTTTTTAAAAACCACTCTATTGAGGTAAGATTGATACACAAAAAGCTGCATATAGTTAATGTATACAACTTGATGAGTTTGGAGATAAGTATACACCCATGAAACCATCACCACAATCAATGCCGTAAACATATCCAGTTGTTTCTTTTTATAGTAGCCTCATTAATTTTTGTGGATGTGACATCTTTCAAGCCTCTACGAATTTTAATTATATTTATTTTAAAGTTCTCTTCTAGGTCTGATATTAACTTTATTTCCACAGATAGTATTTCCTTGGTTTGGTGTAACAACTGTTTCACACTGTTGGCTTTTCTGAAATATTTGTGGTTATAACCGAGGGCTGAGATAGTGAGTAATGATAGTTAGAGGTGGTTTCCTGGTACAAGTGAGTAAAACAATTCTCTCAGTGAGTGAATTTAGATTGTACTCATAGAGGAGTTTTGTGTAGAGAGAGGGTGCAAGGTTGTGACCAGGATGATATTTCTTCTAGATTATCCAGAGAGTTTGCTTAAGAGACGTAGGGGTTGCTTTTTCACAAGGAGACCAGAAATTACCTGGAGCACCACTGTGGTCGTCTCCTTTTGCTCCAATAGCTTCTGTGAGTTTCCAACAGCAGATCTTCTGTTTTATTCAGAGACTCTTCTCAAGGCTTTAGTTTGGAGGCTCTGGGTACAATCAGCAGTAGAGCTGTTCTGCAGCTCACCATTCCACTACCCAGTTGGCCTTCCAGTCCCTGCCATCTTTGATCCTGGTTATTAGTCTTCATTAGACTTCTTTATTAGTCTTCTCTTGTGCCTTTGCAGCACTATAGGTTCAGCTTTGTTAGATTTTACCCTCAATCTCATCCCATCTGCCTCCATCTTCCAGAAATTCCCCACTGTTCTGGTCTGCTGCTGGCACCCGTCCCAGGCTTCTAGTGCTTCCATGGATTCATTCTTATTTTTAAATCTCTTATGTTATTTGAGTGGCATTATGGGAAGTAAGAAAGATTAATACATATGTTCAGATATCCATCATAAAGCGTAAAAACTCATTTTTAGTATTAGCAAAAAAAGTTTCCTTCTTCTGAGGAATCGGCATAGTATATTTTATAAAACTCCTCATTTTTCTTTTAGTTCAAGCTGTGAATAACTGTTTCAGAAATGTGAAGTGCTAGATACTGTGCCACGTGCTTTGCAAACATTTTTCTATATCTTCATAATTGCAGAAATTCAATATCGTTTTCCTGTATTATGGATTAAAAAGCAAATGCCTGGGGAATTTTAACTAATAAGTGATTTTAATCAACATGATGCTTCCAAAGCCATATTTTTTTAAAAGGACAAATTGATTTAAACATAGAACACTGGAGACTTCATAGCAAAATTTAAAATACTAAATTTTATGGTTTTGTAATTTGGTTCAAGATTACCAGTGTAAGTAATAGTTTTCTCATTGCAATCTCAAAGAAGACATTAAATGTTTGTATTGATTTTGGAAGATATTGTCTCTCAATCCACTAAACATTTAATTTCTCCAGATACATCATTCTATTGACCATTTCCTATCCCTTTGGAAACAGTGATTACTATAATACAGTAGTAAATACGTATATGTTTAGCAACATTTACATCTATATCATTTGGTGGCAACACTTATTTTCATGATCTAAGTATCAGTTATATTTATTTCTGTGGCATAAGGATTGGCCGTACTATAATAAACATTTCTGGGAAAAAAACAGTTAAATGATAATATTCATAAACAGGCATGAAACTGAGACCATTTTTGCTCCCCTAATGGCTTTAAATAACTGCTTATGTTTTTAACAACTCATCTGTGGTCATTTATAATTTAAAGAATATAGCCCATTTCTACAGGCTGCATTAATGACCACAGAGCCCTGGGAAAAGAAAAATTGCTTAAGTTTCTTGAAATAAGGAAAATTAAAAAATTCCAGTTCAAGATTTAAACAAAAAGAGAAAACTATCTATTAGTGATGTGAGTAAAATTGTATTAATTATTAATGTTAGTGACATCATTTAAGTAAATTAAAAGAATTATTTAAAATACTTTAACATTGGTGTGACTTGATGCCACTCAAAATAGGTTCGAGCTTTATGCATGATCTAGGCTACCTTTTATATTTCTTCTGTAACTTACCTTTGGTAATTGCCACTTGCCAAACCATGGAGTCTGGAATTAGACTGGATGCTGTTCTTATATTCTCTAAGAAAGAAAAGTAGATAAAAATATGTCTTTACCACTCCCACTCCTGAAACAGTTAACTTCACTATTTTTAATTGATAGTATTTCAATTGGGGCAATTAAATATGCACAGAGAATATGGTCTATATCTTAGTTCAGTTATTATATGTGACTTTATTTTTTCTACTCTCTGGTCATTGTGGGCCATTTCCAAAGCCTTCCTTGTAGTATAGCCGTATTTAGATTACACAGATAATTTCCCTGTCTTTCCTTTCTTCCTTCCTTCTTCCCTCCCGCTCTCCCTCCCTTCCTCCCTCCCTCCTGTCCCTCCTTCCTTTCTTCCTCTCCCTTCTTCTCCCTTCCCCTCCCCCTCCCTCCTCTATTCTCCTGTCCTCTCTTTTCACTATGCTTTTTTCTTTCTAGCTGTCATCATTTTATTCTTAGAATGAAGGTATAATTTATAAACTGAGAGTTTATGTCTACATTCTAAATATTTCTGAGGCGAAGATAATAATTTTGTCTTATCACATTTAGTAGCTTCTTTAAGCAACTAGGCTCTTGTATTGTTTTCCTCTTTTCTCCATTCTGAGTTGCTATTTATGTGAGTGCTTATCATACTTGCATATGTTCCCAGTTTTTTCTAATTCACTTAGACTCCTAATTAGCAGTGAGTTTACTCCATTTTATCACCTGGTTCTTGAAGGAAGCAGTCTATTCTGAAAATGTTTAAAAGTAATGGAAATCAAAACATTAAGTGAAAGTGAATACATGATTTAATTTAACTGATGAGTATTTGTCTTAGCTTCTTAAAGTTTAGATTGTTTTCTAATCACCTTTGTTTTTAATCCGATTTTCAAAAAATTCTGAAGAAATGATATTATGTACGTTACGTTATAGCCAGAAATGAGGGAAAAATAATTTTCCCTTTCAAAAAGTTGCTATTTTATATTTTTGTGTAGACCCTTAGGGAGGCTCCTTATAACAGAAGGATCAAAAGTTAACCCAAATTGTGGAACAACTTGAATTAATCTTAATGTTAACAAAGCCTGAACTAAATGCAAATATGATTGTACGTGAACCGCAACTTAAAGGCATTCTTGACAATGAATGTTTATATTTTATTCTTGATTATAAACATAGTCCGCATTCACTATAAAGCATTTCTAAAATAGAGGAAAATCTGAAGAAAAGAAAAATCAACTATAATCTCACCACCAAGAGATATTTACTATAATTTTTTTGATATATTGCTTTCCTATGTCTTTTGGTACAAAAGATGTTTGTACATGGCACATGGGTGTTTTTACACAAATATACACTTTTTTTTAACATACTGTCTTTGTAGTTTAACCTCTAAAAAAATTATCAATTTTATCATTTCAAACTGGAGTCAAGCTCATTTTCTAAAATGCCTGCAGCAGGGCATCAGAATATTCTCTGGAACTAAATAATCTCATCTCAAACTGATCTATTACAGAAGAGTTTCAAAACCCTTGAGTATTCTTCTAAATGTCTCATTAGTTGTATCATATCCTTTTAATTTGTAATCCTTAGGGAAGAGGGAAAAATTCCCCTGTGTGTCTGGTTATTGAAACCCTAATTTTATTTCTTAATTTGAGAAGCTCCAAAAAAATCTACTATTGAAGAAAATTTTAAACTGATGCCAAATAGACTGTTTCAAGTTTGCCGCTACCAAACTGTTTTCAGATTTCAATTTAATGCAATAATCACTCCTGTAGAAATAGAAATTAACAGCTGCAGTGTGTGATCCATTTCGACCAAGTGACTCTCTGGAATAGGGGCACATTCAAGGTTCTTGGGTCTGATTTGAGGGGCTTTCTTTAAGAAAAAGAATAAAAAGTTGTATTGCATTTGGCAAATTTAATAAAAAAAATATGTCCATAAGTGCATTGCTACCACCCCTCCCAGAGTCTTGGAAGGAGCCTGTGTAAGTGAGCAGCCCCAAAGCTCAAAGCCTCATTAGCTTCATATTAAAGTTTCCTTGGCTCAGGAGTTAACATTAGTTTTCAGCTGAGAAGCACAGTTACATTTCACAACATTACATTACTGAATGTGGATTTATAGTCACTATTTTCATGGAGAGAAATGGGGGGAAGAATTAGGTGCTGTACTGAAGCTTCTGCAAGCCAGGACTAACAGAGGAGCTCCTGTGGATCTGAAACTTCGGGTGAAGTCCTCATGGGTGACATGTTATTGGTGCATCATTAATCTAGCTTCAGAAGTCACAAAGGCAGTCTACGCTGGTAGCCAGATGAGGAGAAGATCAGAAGCAGAAACAGAAAGTCCCGTCTCAGGAGCCAAGAAAGTAATCAGAAAGGCAATAGCAGTGGATGCAGGAGCTGTTGCCTGTGGCTAGTGTGTCCCCCGAGGAGTGGGGAGTGGGAGGACCATCTGGGTTCAAAGGATCAGAGATGGGACTGGACTGATCTACACCGTCACGGTGAGTCAGGCATATGCTCAGGACAGTTTTGAGTAAGACAGCTTTCCAAATTTTAGATTGTGGGAGGAGAATGCGACTTGGAATCAGAAAATCTGCACCTGAGTTCAATTTCTACCTTTTAACAGCTGTGTGATCTGGGGCAAGATTCAGTCTTCTGAAATTTAGTGGCTTAAAATAACAAAATTGTTAGGTTTTTTTCATTGATCTGCAGTTGGGCAGGGTTCTGTGAGGACAGCTTGTCTGTTCTTCTTGGCAACAGCTGCAGGGAACTCAGAGGCTGGGGGCTGGAATGATCGGCAACCTCATTCACTCACCTGTCTGGCGGTTGATGCTGGCTGTCTGCTGGGACCTCTGGCTGTGGCTGGAACACCTACGCATGGCCTCTCCACATGGCTGCTTGGCTTCCTCATGGGATGGTAGTTGGTTTCCAAGGGCCAGTATCCCTAGATGACCAGATAAAGCTGCCTCACATCTATGACTTAGCTTCAGAAGTCATCACATCTATCTATGACAGCTCCAGAAGTCATTCAGAATGACTTTTCTCACTTCAAGAGGATAGAACACACATTGAGGCTCCATTTCTCAGTGAAGCAGTGATAATTCACATTGTAAGAAGAACACATGAGATGGGATCACAGTGTCACCATCTTTGGAAAATACATTCTGCCACACGGATAATAATAGCACACGTTTATTGAGTACTTAACAGGCACCAAGTGCTAAGTGATTTACATACCTATATTACCTCACTTAATTTCTCACCATGACACTCTTAGGTAGGTACTTGCCACTTTCCTAGAACCTGATGAGAGAACTAGGAAGATCCTAGTGAGCTCTGTTTCCCCCAAGGCCTACTGTTTCTCCCTGGAAGAAAGTTAACTCCTATAATATAACTCTATTAAGACATTATATAATGTTTCCAGAGTTAGGAAAGTTAAACACTGTCTGCTCCTCTAAGTGCCTATTTAATCAATTAAGTCTTGAGAACTGAGACAATGACATACATTTCATTGATAATTTCTTCGAGCAGTGGCTGAGAATGAATTTTTCCCCACTGTCCCAGAACATTAAATCTTAAAGTAGATTTTAAGACTGATTTTCTCCTGCTATATTTGTCTTTTTCGTGCGTGTGGAATTCTGAATGGTAACCTAGAATTCTGCTTTATGTGGCTATGTGGTAGAGAGGGTAGTGTCCCCGAAATGAGGAGTCCTAGGTTCCCGTGTGGTACTGCCACAAACTTCCTTTGAGACCTTGGGCAGACTTCTTCAGTTTTTTGGACCCCACTTGTAAAATGAAGGTCATGACAAGATAATCTCTAAGATTACCCAAGTTTAATATTAGATATAAAATATTATATATAATTAACATTTTTAGGTGAAATGCAGAAAGTACACACTTCCCCTTACACAGGCTATAAAAGGACAGTGATTGGTGCCTCCTGAATTCCTCTGATGCTTGAAATCCAATATAATCACTTTCCAATGGGATAAAGAGTTTATCAGGCAGGCTGATCATATATTTGCTGCCTGAATTGGTCAATAATTACTCGTGAGTCATCCCACAAGTTACCTAGTTGAAACATTGCCCAGACAATGCACTGGACAAAGGTGATGGCAACATAGATGGCTCCTATCTTCTCTAAGTGCACACACTAGTGGGGTATAAGCAGTAGGTATTAAGGAAAGAGTCACACTAATAGATATATGATTACATATTTATCCACATCTCACCATAAGTGCTATGAAGGGAATAAACAGAGCGTGGTGATGGAGCCAAGATGGGCGCCACTTTATATAAAACGGTTAGGGGAGACTTCCATGAGTAAGAGACAGAACTGAGAGGCAGAAACCCACATGATGAATAGAAGTAAGTCTGGAAAGGAAGAGTGAGGGAAATGGGTGAAGTCTTCAAACAAGGAAAGAACTTTCCATGTTTGAAAACGGAAAGGAGTCCAGTGTGGCCATGGAAGTGGCAAGAAGTGAGGCTGGCACAGCAGGGAGGCTGGAGGTCACGCAGGATCATGTGACTTTTAAATTCCACCCTAAGTGTGAGGGGAAACCACTAAAGAGATCTGAGCCAGTAAATGAATTGATCACGTTGTGTTTAAGATAACCATAACTTCTGGCTTGAGAATGGATTGGAGTCGAATAAGAGTGGATGCGAGGAGGCCATACAGAAAGGCTGTTACAGGAGCTGAGGAGAGAGACAATGAAGACTTGGATTAAGGTAATGGTGGTGGGTAGATTCAACTTACATTAAGGAACTGATAGGTTATAGGTGAGAAAGAGTAAGGAAATAAAATGGTTTCATTTTTAATGGACATATAAAATATATCTAAGTTAACTTTCATTGATGTTTGTTGTTAGTGTTGTCCAGTAGATTCTGACTCCTAGTGACCCTGTGCACAGCAGAGCAGAACCTGCCTGGTCTTTTTGCGCCATCCTCTCACCTTCCAGTGCTCTATCAGACAAATGCTCTGCTGCTATTCATAGGATTTCATGGCCAATTTTTTTCAGAAGTGGTGGCCAGGTCCTCCTTCCTAGTCTGTCTTAGTCTGGAAGCTCCACTGAAACCTATCAACCATGGGCGACCCTGCTGGTATTTGAAATACTGATGGCATAGCTCTCAGCATCACAGCAATACACTGCCAAGAGAGCATGACAGTGACAGATGGGTAGTGTGACTCTGGCTGGTGTGGTTCCCTAACCTGGAATTGAACCCAGGCTGAGGCAGTGAGCATCAGATCTTAACCCCTAGACCAGCAGCCTCTATTAAAGACAGCTTTGGTCATGTATCACAGAACACACAGATATGTGCATGTAATGTGTCTGTGTATGTATGTGTGTGTATTCAGAATTGTCATTAATTTTATTGTTTATTCCTCTCCTCTTACTTGATTTTAATTTTTTTTTGAGGAAGATTAGCCCTGAGCTAACTACTGCCAGTCCTCCTCTTTTTTGCTGAGGAAGCCTGGCCCTGAGCTAACATCCGTGCCCATCTTCCTCTACTTTATATGTAGGATGCCTACCACAGCATTGCGTGCCAAGCGATGCCATGTCCGCACCCAGGATCCTAACTGGTGAACCCCCGAGAAGCGGAACGTGCGAACTTAACCGCTGGGCCACTGGGCTGGTCCCTGATTTTAATTTTTAACTGCAAAGAACTATAATTACTCCTATCTTAGAATGGGTCCAGGGAACAGACATATGTGTAAAATATAGTTTTAACGTCCTTACTTTCTGATCCTTCAGAATGAAAAGACCTAGCTTCTTTAAAGCTTGGTATAGATTTTCTTTCCTTGAAAGTCTTGGGGAAGTCTTTCCTGTCCTTCCCAACTGGGTATAGACACTCTCTTCTGGCCGGCAGTTTAGCATCATCTGCAACCATTCCTTTGCATGTCTGACTCTTCCAGAAGTCTGAGTTTATCTAGTGCATGGACTGTCTTCCACTCATTCATTTGCCCCCAGGGGCCTAGCTCTTCCTGGCACACGTGTGCTGGAAGATACTGAACAACAAAGAGATCACGTTCATTCATAGGATGGAACACTTATCTGTCTCTGTTCCATCGCGATGGCGGGAAAACTGGAGCCTAGAGAGCTGCCTATTTGATTCTACGCTTCTGCTCCCCTTTGTCTGTAATGAGTCAGAGATACTGGAAGGCTGTGGTTTGGCAGTCATGGAGCTTGGCAAAGTGTCATTGGAAGAGCTTAATCAGCAGTTCCTGTGTGGTTCATCAACGTGAAGCTCTTAGAATTGGAAGGAAGCTCAGAGGAAATCTAATCCTACAAAGGACTCACTCTGCACTGCCATGTCACAGCCCAAGCTTATTTAAAATGCTTGATTCCCAATATTGGGCTTCTCGGAAATAAAGTCTCTTTTCTCAGTCTCTATTGGTAAAAAAAAATGACAATTTAATACCAAAATGGGAAACTGGACTGTGACACATTCTCATTTTTGAGCTATTAATTAAATTATATATTGTATTAATGCATATTGATAAGGAAACAGCTACCGCATATAGATGAAGGGAAAGTACAGTGAATGACTTCCACTCAGATTCTTCGTGAATTCTTCCTTTATATTTTATTTATATATATTTTAACTCTACCATTCTCATTAAATGTACCGTGTTCTTTATGATCTCATTAAATGCCCATTCAGTTTCCTCTCAGTAGTCCTCTTGTCAAAATGCACTGTGAAGATTTTAGATTGTAGATGCGAAGAACTCTTCACCTCGGAGGGTGTTTGAAGATGATCCAAAGATAACCGTGGGAAAGTACCCGGGATCCAGCATGTTACGGAGTTGACAAACTCGGCCTCCACACACTTCTCAGCTTTGCAGCCCTGCATCTCCATGGCATCACGATTTCTCCAGCTGCCCACTGCTTTCAGAAAGAGCTGCTAAACCAAATCAGATTAGGATATCAGGACTTTAATGGGTTACCTCTCGCAGGAGCATTTTTATTTTCAGTAGAAAGAGAAAAGTCACGTCTTGCTAATGGCATAATTTCAGGTACTGGTGAGGGAGGCATCTTAGGCTCGAGGGGCCTTTGCCAGTACTTTTAATAGCATCATACGTAAGCCTTATTCTAAACACTCTATCTGAAGAACAGATAAAATGCCCAGTGACATTTACTTGGTTGTTCTTAGTTGGCACTTCCTTGACTCTGCCTTGCTCATCCTCACACATAGACACAGTCTGTCACCCCTCCTTGCAGTCTCCCTGACCTGTCTGACTTTTCCCTACAGGCTTGCGCTCATGTGTCTGTTCTCCCTACAGCATGTCAAGTAAGACTGTGGGCTCTGGCCTTTGACTGCCAGAGCCGAGTTCCCTTCTCTCCCATTACTGTGTGTGTGAATACAGGCAACGTTCCCAAGCCTCAGTTCATCATATGAGAAATGGCATGTTGTGGGTTTCTGAGGAGAAAAGGACATAATGGATGCAAATGGCTTTTCTGGTGCCTAGCACATAGACCTTAAGAAATGTTACCTAAATAAACACAGGCGTGCCTTGCTTAGTGATGGGATACGTTCTGAGAAATGCATCATTAGGTGCCTTTGTCCTTGTGCAAACATCACAGAGTGTACTTACACAAACCTAGATGGTACAGCCTACTACACACCTAGGCCATATGGTACTCATCTTATGGGACCACTGTTGTGCATACAGTCTGTCATTGACTGAAACATCGTTATGTGGCACATGACTGTAACATCAAACTCTCATACAGTACTTACAATACGGTAATATTTACATATATTAAATCCTTTAATTCTTAAAACAACTCTAAGAGGTGTTTACTATTATTATTTCCATTTTACGGATGAACCAAAGCACAGAGAGGTTAACTGACTTTCTAAAAGTCCCGCAGCTAATAAGTGGGAGAGTCAGAATTTGAGCCCAGGGCTCTCTGGTTCTGGAGTGCCTACTTTTCACCATGCTACAGTGCTACCTCTCCCATAACATATGATATTATCCCAAGAGTATTGGCAAAGCCATTGGAAAACTCCTCTACCTAACCTGAATCCAGGTGAAAGGCAGGTCAAACTAAGGCTCTGTAATGCAAAGTGCTGTGAAATAAACCTTTCCCACCGTGATGCAGAAAAACCAGGGCTAGCCTTCCAGTCCCATAATGAGACACCTCGGATATTATCCAGTGCAACCCCTTCACTTTACACTTACAGAAACTGGAACGCAGGGTGGTCCAGGAGCTCGCGCATGGTTATGGTTAGACCGAGGCAGAACGAAGGCCTGGTTAGGTTTCAGAGGTCCCAAAGGGCCTGTTAATTCTCATTTGCTGCAAGAGGCTCTCATGTCCTTTGAGCTAAAGACAATCTTTCCTCGTGGGCTAATTTCCTTTTGACCCAAAGTAAAATCTATTTTGACTAGTTTAAGTGGCTTTTTTTACTGATGATGCAAAAGATGTAAAAAGTGGGGTTGAATAGGAGGAGGCCAAGAGCTTGGTAAAAGGGTTGAGTTTATTTCACTGAGCAAAAGTGGCTAAAAGTAGCTACTTGGAGGGGTAAGGGAACAGCTGGCTCCTGCTGCATGTCAGTCCAGTGATGCTGGACAGTGTGCCTTTCTAGTACTTCGAGTTCACCTAATGAGCTGGTTCTGTAAGTGGACTTGTTTTCTCACGTGCTGCCTGTTTCTGCCAGGCAGTGTCTTGTTCCCTGCCTTCCAGTGACTGTATATCTAAAAGTGAGTATTGGCAAAAATAAACCCACAGGCAAGATAAATTCTAAATGGTTACACAACAAATGCTTTCTCCTTCTCTACAGTAATACACTTGTAAAAGAATCAGATTGGGGAAAGAAAAAGCTGTTGAAAAAAATTTTGCTAAGCAGATGCTTACTCTGAGTACTGAGAATATGAAATATGTTTTGACATGAAGCTCTAGATTATGAAAGAGTGCTGATTCATATTGTTCTAGAATTACCAAATGCTCAAGCTATAACAAACTTAAAGATCTCCTAGTATGAAGCCCATATTTCGAGCTTGAACAGAGAAGACAGAATGGTAAACACCTCAAGATCACAGCTAGTTAGGGACCATCAAGACTTCTGGCTGTCATCTTGGAATTTTTTTTATAGTGAAATGTCATATAAAGGATCAAGAATGTGTTCATCTGCAAATGGCGGAAAACTATCCTAATGGTGGCTCAGCAGACAGGGATGGTCTTTCTCCTGCAAGAAGACATCCAGGGGAAGGCAGTGCAGGGCTAGAATGAAGCCTCATGATGCTTCCAGGCATCTGGGCTGTTCTGTCCTCTGCTCCTCCAGCTGTCATGTGCAGACTTCATCCTCACATTTGACTCCTCATTGTTACAACATGGCTGCTGCAGCTCCAGGCTCAGGTCCACGTACGGGTGTAAAGAAATGAGGGGCATGCCTGCTGCCTGACCTTTTCAAAAATTTCCCAGAAGCCTCACCTGGCAACTTCTGCTTATATTTCACTGTCTGGACCTGGGTCACTTCCGTATCTCTAGCTTCAAGGGAGACTGAGAAAGGAGGTACTTTAGGCTATGAACAGTCACCCCAAACAAAATTGGGCTTTTAGTAGGGAAGGATGGGGGAATGGATAATACACAGGAAACTGCTAGAGTTGAAACATAAATATGCTGGAGCTAAGTAGTTAAGGGCCATCAGAGTCAGAGTGAGACCCGTCTGAGTTCAAGTCTCAGATCTGATTATTTTGGGCTAAGTTACTTTACTTCTTTAGGCCTCAGTTTCTTTTGTAAATCGAGATAATTATGGCAAAATGAGGCAATAAGGTTGTGGTGAAGTTAAAATAAGACAATTAAGATACAACAAGATCTTCATGTATTTTCATATTATACCACTGCTTTAGGATCTGGCAACGTGAGTGTTGCCTACCCTCCCTGGACCAAGTTATACTTTGATTTCTTTTCACTTTAATGAGGCAGAATGTTCAGGACACCAAGACACAGAAATTAGTTAAGTAGATTTTGTTCATCTTCTTTCCCTATTAGAAATAATGCCCAAATGATATTTAGACATTATTCACACTGCTTCTAGCCCTTTGCTCAAAGGGAAGCGACTTCAACGGGCCAATCATCCTAGCCTCAATTTAAAGTGCCTCCTTGTCACGGAGAAAAGATGACCATGCCTATAGCCTGCCCCTGTAGGAAATTTACAGCAAACAGAGAGGGCGTTCTGAGGCTTTTTCATCTTTTCTTAGGGCAGAAGCTCAGTAGCTGATGAAATTTACATCTCCCACACTAAATCTCATTGAGCCTTACAGGAAAAAAAAAAAGAGGAGAACTAATTGCTCCATTAATATATTAGGAGGACTCATATCAGATTTCAGGATTTCAAGCAGGAAATCTGTCTATACTGCACGTGCTCTGTCAATCCAAGTATGTAGATATCAAAGAAAATAGCACATGGCCTATGGTCAACTTTGCTCAAGGACAGTCACTACAGTATCAATATTTCTTATTTCCTTTAGGAAGAAAAATTGTTACATAGTCATTATGAGAGGTTCATTTCCCTTCTGGAAAAATTTCCCAAATGCCTCATAATAGCTATGTTTGGCATGATAGTCAGATGAAAACCGTACCATTTATTTTTATTTCAAATCTTTTTATAAGAAAATAATGCATGATTACTATAGATAAATTAGAAAACAAAGATAATAAAAATATAAAAACAATTATATTTAATTCTACTATCTAAAGAAAACCACTGTTAATGTTTTCATGCATATTCTTCAAACTTTCTATATATATGTAAATGCATAAATATACAACAAAAAATTGGCTTTATATTTTGCTCATTTTTAACCTTTTTGTACTTAACAATATGGAATAAATATTTTCTATGACATTGAATACAATTTTACATCATCCTTGAAAATGGTTTCATGTATTCATTATATAAATACATAATAATTATTTAACCAGTCCTTTATTGTAGAGTAAAGTTGTTGTTGTTTCTGTTTCTGTTATATTTTTAAATTATGTGATGTGATGATTGTTGTAACCGGAACTTAGTGAACAATGAAATTATTTTCTGAGAACTAAATTTCTGAGTCAAAAAACATGAATGCAATTTAAAGCATTGATACTACAAATTTTACACCAAAAATATGGGAACAGTTTATACTACCATTAGTAGTATATGAGAGTGCTCATTTCCATGAACTCTTGCCAACACTGGGTATTATTAAAAAGTACACATAGTTTTAGTGTGTGTGTGTGTGTGTGTCCTTGTGTGTGGTCTGTGTGTTTTGGAGTACTTGTTGCTAGATACAACCTTCTCAGTTTTGATTGTATTTTAAATACCACGTAGGCAGGGATAGTGGACAGATGTGATGGGGCTGCTTCTGTAAGCCTGTTTCCTCCATGTGAAGATGGAAATGGAAAAATGCTGCTTTTCTGCAAGAATTATGATCTGCTTTTGTATTTTTACACGACTTACATTTTGCCTTCTCTTAACTTCTTTCTCCATATCATAAAGAATTTTAGTTAGAGAAACAACAAGCTGGGTTATTGCATAAAGCTTTAAAATGAATTCCATGAGGCATTTATGGCTGAAACTTAGAGAAGACTTAGTGACAGAGGCTCACTGTAGACAAACACAGACTTTAGAGTGCATTGCATAGACACCAAAAGTCCAAAAATAAAATAGAGAAGAAATTGCTGCGTGCAAATGTGACAGAAAAAATAATCTAGGGACAATCTGGGAACAAGGTGACCATGAGTGGAGAGCAAAGCACTGCAGTTAAAGAAACAATCACGAGCTTGGGTTTTATAAATAGGAACATGGCAATAAAGGAATCTGAAGCTCTTGGGTCAGTGCTAAAGCCTTGTGTCTAATTTTAGATTCTACAACTTTAGAGAGACATGGGAAGTGAAAGCAGGTACCGTTCCCTGAATTTTTTCTATGTTCCGGGAACTTTGTATTTATTAACACATATCTTTTAATGATCATGACAAGTCTTTGAAAAGCCTGTTATGTTCCCCATTTTGCAAAAGAGGAAACCAAAACTTAAAGAAAACACTTAAAGGCTATCTATCTCCATATTCAGGATCTGGTATTCAAACCAGGTTGATCTGCCTCCTAGGCTCGGCTTTAAGGCATACCTGAAAACATGATGAGGCAAAAGGACAAAAATCACTTGGTCTCGATCCTATTGTATAGAGATGACAGTCACTTTTTGGTAAATTCTTTTCATCCACTTTGACGCTACAACTATACCTGCCCAAATTGGCAGAGTTAGAAGTGAGGTTGGGAAATTGCTGGTAAAAATAATTCCCTTTTGTTCTATGATTGCCCTGTGTGAGCTAGTTCCTTCACTGACCTTGCACACAAATTCACTTAATGATGACTCACTCACCTCTAACTGACCAGAATCATAATGCTGACAGCAGGTGTGTGGATGGAGGCAGGCGAGCCAAAACATTTTCTAGGTGTTAAGTGGGAGAACCAAACGAATTAAAAGCTTGTCAGGAAAGGTTAAAGTAATAGGTTGTTTTGTTTCTTTGGGAGAAGATAAAGTTGAATTGTGACTTCCAAAAAAAAAAAAATTCAAACCAGCTAATATGTATCTCTACTGAGAATGAAGAGGAAATGGATTAAGATTTCATTGTAAGGAATAAACGTCAAAAAGAAGGATTTTCTGATAGTGATGATTGTTGAATATTGCAGTAGGTTTCCATAAGGTGCTGTGAAATCAACTTTCTTCATCATAATTCTTTTAAAAATGAGATATTATCCTATTTGTCCAAGATGTCCCAAGAGGCAGAATGACGAGTTTTCAGCACTGTGGACAGGGACTGGTCCATGATCCAAGGGATTTCATCGTCAGGGGAGCCTAAGATTACAACAGAAAACCAAGCAAGGAATGCAAGCATGAAATAAGGTAGGGCTTAAGGCAGTCTAGAGCATAGACTAGTGGACCTTTCAAAGGGAAAACATTTTTTCTTTAAGGAAAGTGAAGAAATATCTACATATTTTCCCTATATGAATGTTTCCCCTCATACAACTGATGCATAAATATGTAGGGATGAGCTATGTTGAATGCTGTTTTTGAAGAGGATAATTTATGAAGATGTAATAATAGCATTTGGACTTGGTCTAACATTATGGCTAAATGTTATTTTAGTCACCAAATGGAGCTCAGATTGTTTCTTAAATATGTCCTCAATATTTTAAAAGTAGAATAAAAAACAATATAAAGACTAGTCTGTAGCGCCTACTTTTTGCCATGATGACAGTTCATCAAGATGATTACAAAATCCAAGACAATTTTATTTCATTGCTTGCTTAATCAATGAAACTTAGCTATCAAATCACTACAAATCAATCTTTTATGAATGAATGTCTGTTGATCTGGTTGGATAATAATCAGATCTAACTTCTTCAAAATCATATGCAGCTTAGAAAATTCAGAGTTGTAGCCATTGATTTTTCTCTCCTGAGATAGTTCTATTTTTACCCCAACTTCTAGTATCTTTTTAAATTTTGTCCTTGTGTAGACAATAATGTCTACTTCTATTATGTTCAGATAATTATAATATGACATTTGATTGAATATAACTATTCAAACAATTCGGATTTCTTTGTAAACCTCATGTTCTCTCTCATAAACCTTCCCATAAGTTCTGTTTAGAAGCTAGGTTTTATAGAATATCTTGATTTACTTTCTATAAATCTTTTTGTCACATAAGATAGAAATTAAGATTTTTCAACATATTCTAATTTTACATTTTATGGGTTTTGTCGGATGCCGCTCTTCCCTTTCTTTCTTACTTTCTAGGTTTTAGGCAACATCGTAGCAGTGATAAAGTCTGTTATAAAATCTGCTACAACACAGCAGCATATAGCACATTTCCATGTTGCAGTCTTGTGGTATGCCAGATGCTTCACCAGAGATTGGCTGTATAGAGTGTCATTCTATAAACCATGAACCTTCTGCTCCAGTGGGACTTCTCTACTCATTGCCTCTAAAATACCTTTTGTGGATTCTCATTCATTCCCATTCACCTTGAATGCCAATCACTTGCTTAAATTCTTCAAGGCCCAATTTCATTCCTACTTTTCCCAAGAGGTGTTCTCTGATCATGCCTGCTCTCTTATTCTGAAATGTAGTGTTACGGTATTTTTTATTTTCCATGTAGCATATACAGCTTATTATTTTTGCTGGCTTTTGTGTGCTTGCGCTTGCCTTCACAGCTGTATTATAAGTCCATGTGAGTGGCAGTATAAAATAGTGGTTATGAGCAAGAACTTCTGAGTTAGATGTTAAATCCTAGATCCACCACTGTATGACATTGGGTAAGTTACTTAACCTCCTAGGCTTCCATGTTCTCATCAGTAAGAAAGGAATTATAACTTTTATATGGAGTTGTTGTGCTGAATAAATGAGATGCTCAGATATTTAGCACAGCACCAGACACATAGTAAATAGTCATCAAATTGAAGGCGGAGTCAATGTTCAATATTTTTTGATGACTCTTTAAGCGCACAGCCAAAGGGAATTTCTTCAAGTTGAGAGCTCAGTACACTATTTGCTAATTGAGTAGGAATATGTGGCTCTCTACCAGGTCTGAGTGTTTACAATTACATGGCCCTTTTATTTTTTCAGAGTTTTATTAAAAATCCCTTGTTTATATATTCACAGCTCCTTCCAGGGCTGCACAGAGAAGTATCTAAATAAATTCTTCAATACCAGGAAAGGCAAGAGGAGGCCTGAGCGGCAGGACGGAAAGGAGAGGGGAGCCAGAGGCCGAGCCCTGGGCTGAGCATTTTATTTTCAGTCTGGGACAGGCAAAGAGTACACATCTTCTAGTTTTATTTCTATCTGTGGAAAATCTGTTTATATTTTAAGACCCAGGATAAAGAAGGTTTCTTTTTTCCTGCTAGCTTTATTGAGGTATAATTGACAAATGAAAGTGTATATATTTAAGGTGTACAACATGACAGTTTGATATACATATACGTTGTAAAATGATTATCACAGTCAAGTTGATTTGCATCCATTACCTCACACAGTTACCTTTTTTGTTTTGTGGTGAGAACATTTAAGATCTATTCTTAGCAAATTTCAAGTATATTATATATGTATTTTAACTATATATTATTATGTATAATAATATGTATCGTTAACTATAAAGTCACTGTGCTGTATATTAGATCCCCAGAGCTTACTCATCTTATAACTGAAAGTTTGTACCCTTTGACCGACTTCTCCCCATTTTTCTCACTCCTCAACCTCTGGTAACCACCATTCTACATTCTGGTTCTTTGAGTTTGACTTTTTGAGGTTCCACACATAAGTAAGATCATATAGTGCTTGTCCTTCTATGCCTGACATTTCACTTAGTATAATGTTTTCCAGGTTCATCCATGTTGTTGCACATGGTGGGATTTCCTTTTTTATAGCTAATATTCCACTGTGTGTGTGTGTGTGTATACATACATACATATACATATACCATATTTTCTTTATCCATTCATCAGTCAATGGACACCAGGTTGTTTTCATATGTTGGCTATTGTGAATAACCGTGCAATAAATATGGGAGTGAAGATATCTCTTTGAGATACCAATTTTAACTCCTTCGAATACATACCCAGTAGTGGGATTGCTGGATCATATGTTAATTCTATTTTTAAATTTTTGAAGAACTGCATACTGTTTTCCACAATGGCTATCCCAATTTGTGTTCCCACCAAGAGTGCACAAGAGTTCCTTCTTCTACACATCCTTGCTAACAAGTGGCACTTTTCTTTTAGGGAGCTTTTCCTGATTCCTAACACATAGCACCTCTATTAGATACTTATACTCACCCTTGTCATGTCATTAGTTCTGTTGCTACTAAATGACAATCAGATGATTTTTAGCTTCCTGGAGACTGTTTTCTCCTCACTTTCTATGTCCTTTGTGTCTAGTACTATTATCAGTATAATGAGTGCAACAGGGCTGTTGCAAGAGTCAAATAAGATAATGTTTATGAATGCAAGTTTTAAAGTATAAAGATTTATAAAAATACAAGTTATTATTGTTGTTCTTCCTTTGTTGAGAGCTACCCTCATGGAAATTTATATACCATTTAGGGGTCTTTTATGCATTGTGAGAGAAATGGGCAGTTTAAACATGATCCAACACATGACTCTCAGCTCTCTATCAATTTGTATAACGAAGAATTGCTATTTGAACAAGAAAATACGAATAAAGAAGTTGGGACAAATATTTCATGAAACCATTTGATCTGTGAAGACATTAATTTGGGTTATGAAAACATACACATTTAATTGCTTTTTGCTATTAAGAGAAATAAGGAGTAACACAAGAGTCAAGTCATGTAGAGTTGCTTCAGTTTTAATGCAAACAAGCTTCATGCCCATTGGAGAGCCATTTCTCCTCTCTGTGCCTCAATTTCCTTGTCTATAACCTGAAGAGTTTGGACAGAATATGTCTAAGGCTTTTACTAGATTTAAAAAATAAGGCTTTTCTTATTTGAATGAGAAGAACATTCTTGTTCATTTAATCTGCATGCATTTTGATAAAGGAATAAAATAGTTTTCTGTGATTGAAGTCCAAGAGTGGGTTCCTCAGCAGTAAAGTTATTCCCCTTGCAAGACCATTTTCTGACAGATTGGCAGTGCCTTTTGCTGAGAGAGTTGGCTGGTGATGTCTATGCACCTTGTAGATTCCCGAATCTGCATTAGTTGTGAGAAGGCAGCATCTGACTTCCTTCCTCATACCCTCTTCTGCAGACAGGTGAGCATTCACTTGCCAGCTGCAGTTTTCTCCCTTATAGTCAGTCGATCCCTCTTGTCTGATCCATGATGCGTTTCCACAGTCCATGGAGCTGAGGATTTTGTGACTTGTTAATTATTCCATTTGGGCTTAACTGGACAAGGATTAGGCCATTAAAGCTGGTTAAATTAAAAGACAAATACATTAATTGATAATTCAATCTTATGAAAAAAGAAACAAGAAAGCTTTCTTTCAAAAATATAGGAAAATCCTCTTAGGTTTCATTACAGTGTCCATGGAAATTGTATAGATGTTGAGATTTAAGTCCTCAGTCCTTTTTTGAATAATATCATTCTTTTAAAATTATTTTGACTTAACTATTGCTGTATTTATGTGATATTTATCTTGAAACATTTTGAAAAACACTGCCAAGTTGTCCACCAAAAGTTTGAACTGCTTTCACCAAATGTGAATTTATTTGTATCTTGCCAACACTGAATATTATTCATCTTTGAAATTCTGGCAACCTAATATATGAAAAAACAGTAACAGTATCTGGTTTTAATTGCATGCTCTTGATAATTAATGAAATTCCGTGATTTTTTCACATGCTTGTTACCCACTTTTACTTATTTTGTTTAAATTGCTTATTTATAAACTTTGACCCTTTCTCTGTTGGGCTGTTATAACAAATGCACTTTTACTGTGCATTTAGTGTCTAGAACGATTAGAAGTACTAAGGGTACATCATTGAACAAATCATAAACAGGTGTTCTCATGGAGCTCAGATTCTAGGAGGAAGAGAAAAACAAACAAGAAAAAATATCAGGTATATGTACTAAGATAAATTCAAAGGACTTGGTCAAGATTTACTGGGAGGGTCTTTCAAACTAACTGATCACGAAAGACTTTTTGGAGGAGCTGATATTTATATTAAGACAAGATTGACAGAACATCTGTAGAAGAGCATCTTTTCAGGTGATGGAAACAGCTGATCCAGAGGCATGAGTGAGTTCAGGGTATTCCAGGGGGAGAAATAAGGTGATGGGGCTGGAGAAGGTGAGGGAGGAGAAGTGGGCAGAGATGGGTTTGGAGAAATTGGAAGGCTCAGCCCATGTACAGCCTGGTAGTTCAGGGGAAGGAGTCTTGGTGTCATTCCAAGTATGTTGGGAAACAACTGGAGCTTTCTGCAGAGGAGTGATATAATCTGATTCATACCTTAACAGATCACTCTGTTTGCTAGGTGTGGAATGAATCATTGGGAACAAGACTGGAAGCAAGGAGACCAATGAGGAGGCTAGGGCAGTTGTCTAGGCAAGAACTGATAGTTACTTGGGGTAGAAGATGCTGTCAGTGGCCTGCTCAGATGCTGTATACCTGGCTTGTGCATCAATCACCAAGCTCCTCTGAAAGAAGGCATTCATAAATTCTAGCTGACCCCTTCCTGGGAGACTACACAGCCTCTCCCCTCTCACAGATCTTGGCCAATGACTGATTGATGAGCGGGTCCCCTTGTCTAAAGGTGGGGCCAACTCTGTGGTACAATTTGTGCTCTAGCAGTTCCTTTGGGGAGTCAGACTGAAGCTAATCTCTAGCCGAGATGACATTCCTGCTTAGCATTCCTCTCCTGTCCTTCCCTGATTCTCTTGCTCCTCTCCTCAATAAATAGCTTGAACAAGAATCTCTATCTCAGGCGTTTTTAGGGAACCTGACCTAAGACACTTGGCTTAGGGTGGCAGAGATGGAAACAGAGGAAAGAGATTGGTTTAGGAGCATTTTAGAAATAGAATCTACAGGAATGGATCTGGAAATATGAGAGAAAGGTAGAAACCAAAACAGTTCCTAAATCTTGTTATTGAGCAACTTGGTGTGTAATGGTATTATTTCCTAATAGGAGGTGTCGGGAATGAGCCTATTTGCAAGGTAGAGGGGGAAAAATTCTATTTCAGATATATTAAGCTTGAACTGTCTATAAGTGGATATGTCAGGTAGGCAATTGAACATTCTAATCTTTTGCTCCAAAGGGCAGTCCAGTCTGAAGATCTGTATTTGGGATTCAATCATGATATTCAAATGGTGTTTGAAGGAATATGACTGAATGAATGTACCTAGAGTGGGAGTATGGATGAAGAGAAAGTTTCCCAGGACTGGGGCCTGGCATGACAATATTTAGAGGTTGAGCATGGAAAGAAAGTCTAGCAAATACATTGAGGACTAGTTAGTCAATGGTGAGGATACCATGAGAGCATTGTGTCACAGAAACTGAGAGGATCAAATGTTTCAAGGAGGGTGTGGCCAAGTGTTGAATGCAGATGAGTGGTTGACAAAGACGAAGACACAGAAGACATCATGAAATATGGCAACAGGGAAATCATTGGTGACCTTGTCAAGAGAAGATTCTAAGGTTATGAGAATGAATGAAAAAGGAGAAAATGGAAGATGGTGAAGCAAACACGTTAACCTAGGCAGCTATTATTGCTGTGAACAGGAGGGAGGAGTGAATGAGGTAGGAACTCAAGTGGGACAAAGAATCCAAGGATTTTTTTTATTGACATCATTAGAAGAGCGAAATTGATTTTATAAAAGGAGGGGACAATTGCAGGAGCATGTCCTTGAATAGACAAAAAGTGATGGAACCTAGTATTCATGAGCAGGAATTGGCTCTATCCTGAAGCAGAAACACTTCAAATTTGCAACTGGATGGATGTTAGAGAAAATGAGTATCAGTGAAGAAAGCTTCATAGACGTTGTGATGTGTGGCTGAATTAGTTTTTGTCTGGTTCTTTTCTGTGTTCTGATTGAAATATGAAATGAAGATCCAAGCTGAGATGGTGTTCAGAGGTGGGGTCAGTAGTTTGGAGATTTGAGGCGAGAAGAGCAAGGATAATCATGTTAGAGACTTGGAAAATTCATTTACATGGGAGAAGTAGTATAATTTCCTTGCATTATCGAGTTCTCCTTTTGGTATGTATGCTCATGAATTTTCAATAAAATCAGTCATCAAGGTAGTGAGTTTTTTCCAGCCATGCTTAGGTGCTCAGGGGTGGACATGGAACAGGTGAATAGTTGGTTTCAACTAGCATTAGAATTTTGTCAGAAAAACACAAGGGAGTTAAAGGATTTGCAAGGGAGTGACTATGAGGATAGGCTGCGAGAGCTAAGCTGGGCTAAGAGGCAAATGAGAGGGAGGTTGGAAAGAAAAATAGGGAGGTGAATGGATTTGAGTTTTTTGTGAGGTTGAAGAAATGCTGGAGTGGGGGTAAAAGAATTTACAAGCTTGAAAAGTACGAGAGGATAAACGGAGACTGAAATGTTTGACATCCACATTCAGAGTTATTAGAAACATTTGTGATAACAAGGTCAAAAGTGTGACCATGGATGTAGGTGGGTGACAGGAATATCATTGGATGGAGGGGGTTGAGAAACTGCGAAGGTGATATTGGATCATCTACATGGGTATCAAAATCCCCAAACTCAGGGAAAGGAGTAGTGGTATAGACAGCACTGAAGTGGGGGCTAACGTCATCAGTGAAGCAGAGAGGTGGGGAACTGGCACAACGGGATATGTGATTTAGTTCACTGATTTCTATGAGTTCTTATTTTTTAAAGCGTATTTTACTATAAGAATGATATTATAATAAAAATCAAAAGATAAGGCCAAATCTCCCATAATCCCATTACTTCATCAGAGGTTAGTGGATTTCACTAAGCCCTGTAGCTGTTCTTTGTTTGCTTATCCTGGCCTGGCCAGGTGTTCCATCTGCTTTGCTCACTCACTGTTGATGGAAGTGTTGCAGGGCTTGCCATCACCATCAGCTTCTGCATCTTAACCAGGCAGCCCGCTGAAGCAAGCCCTCAAATGACCTGGCCTTCTCATTGTGCTGGTTGACCTCCTACCCCAGTATGCTGATCTCTCCCACATTGCTAAAACCTGGGACAGCCATTATTAATCACGCTTGTAAATAGGGCAGCAGTCCTTCATTTCTCAAAACTTGTTTCACTGTGGGCGCCCTAGTTAGTTTCTCATTATTATCACAGATTTGATCATCTGATGACTCTCTCTAATCCATCCAGAATTTCCTTCAGTCCCTACTTACAAATTATTTGGCAAGTCTGTCCTCTCCATTCCCTGTGACTAATGTGTCCTTATTCCATTGTGTTAAGTGCTGCTGCTGCCAGGTTGTCTTGAACATCTGCTGATTGTTTCTGGACAGGGAATTATGGGGAGAGCGGAATGGATGCTTTCAAAGAGCTGGCTGCCCAGGAAGGCCTCTGCATCGCCCATTCAGACAAAATCTACAGCAATGCTGGGGAGAAGAGCTTTGACCGACTCCTGCGCAAGCTCCGAGAGCGGCTTCCCAAGGCCAGAGTGGTGGTCTGCTTCTGTGAAGGCATGACCGTCCGAGGCCTCCTGAGCGCCATGAGGCGCCTTGGCGTGGTGGGCGAGTTCTCACTCATCGGAAGGTAAATCTCTCTCTCTCTCTCTGTCTCCTTCCCCATCATACACACACAGACACACACACACACATGCTTGCTCTCACAAAACTGGACTTCCTGACTCCGAAGGGGGTGAGATGTGCTCTGCTGGGCTGAACATTAATTCTGGATCTCTTTGAGAGAGGGGCTATTGTCATTTGTTTTGATAGAGAAGAGCAGAGCAGTCAATGACAAGATGAGGAGACTATTTCAGAAAAAGGTGAGAAATTGTCGCTGGAATGTTTCGTCCTGGAGAATTACATTTTTCATTTGCTTCCCATCCCTTCCAACTACCCCAACCCCCAACCACACAAATGCTTGTCTCATACTTCTTAAGCATAGAAATCTTAACGGGGTATTGGTGGATGGAGGGCAGCAGTGAAGATGGAAATATATATTAAGATTTGAAATTTAAAGGGCTGGCTCAACACAAACGAAAATATGCTGCCGCTCTTTGGAACTTGATAATCTCTTAGACTTATGGGATGGCTAATCGTCAGGCTTTCAGCACGTGATTTATGGAACTGCAAGTGGTGGGTTCCAAAATCTCTGCTCTTCTTTCCAGATCATATGTACTTGTGTGGGAATAGATTTTCCATATCATTGTATTTTTCATAGGGTTTTTGACCTAATAAGTATCTTGTTTAATTTACCATCTTCTGATATTGTATAAAGGAACTGTTACATTTTTCCAAGGAACTTACTGAGTTTACTTGGATGAAAGCCTCCACTGGTGTCCGATTCTGTCACACTCATCTTCCAGATCCCTTTTTCTCCTCCAATCTCCTCTACTGGCTCGAGTACAATTGTATCTCACTTGTTGAAATGCCTCAACCACTGACCCTCTTTTCTAGGACACTGAGTAGTAGGAGTGTGGACATCCTCACTGAACCTTTCCTTTCTGTCATTGCTCTTGTGGGAATGACTACAATAGTAGTAAGACTAATCTCACCATCTTCTGGAACTAAAGGCACAGGACACTTCAAAGACTTTTGAGAAGAAAGTAGGATAGAAATACAACTGAATGAATAACGAAACAAAGAAATACTCTCTAGACATAAGGAAGTATAGAGTCAAGGTCAAAGTGTAATTCAAGATTAAGAAAACTATTGAATTTAGGTACAATTGGCACACTGCCGTGAAGTGTCATTTTGGCTTCTTCAGCATGATGGAGTTTTGTGGAGTCACTTAAGAAAGCAAGTCTTTTAAGAAGGAGTATTTAAAGAGGAGTATTATTTCCTCTGTGAGTGAAAAGGATGTGAGTAGCATGGTTGAAGTGTTATACGTAAGAAGGTTCTTAATCTATGCACCAGGACAGATGGCCTACAGATACTCAGTCCTTTACTTGATTTTGTAAAATGACTGCTTTCATGAAGGGTGCTTGTTTAAAAATATTCTCAAGTTTACCATCTTCAAAACAGCAATAGTCTGTTTTGCAGAATTTATTCTTTTTAATATCCCTGAAGAAACTCTCTACCTGGATTCTGGAGATCTTGAACAGATGTGGCAAATATGTGAGTTTTAGGGGTATACAGACTGTCTAATTATGAATTATAATTATACAAATGCTGCAGTGAATACCTGGAGTGTAAAGAACTCATTTCATCATCATAACTTAAAAGCTGGACAAGGATGGTCATGTGAAATTATGTCCCTGGCTCTTGCTTACCTGCTAATAATGCAGCTGAGCTCATACAAGTATTTCTGTCTCACATGTGATTGCTCGAGAAGAGGTCAGCTACAGGTGATATCTGCCTGTTTTATTCCTCTCTTTCTCACCTCTGCTGGGTTCCACTGACATGACCCAGGGAACTATCATCACAATGAACACATGAGCTTCTAAGGACATTGCACCCTGTACCAATGGTTACTTCCAATGATGAATGGAGCCCTTGAGATGCCAAAGCTATGCTACACTTGGTGCTTCTTTGCTTTTCTGGGCTACATTCTCTGAGTTTCTATCAGAGTAGTATTGGCTTTTACTCTCATATCTTAGAGGATTTTGGGAACACAGCCTTTTTTCGTTCTTTGTTCACAGCTCTCTCCCTTCCCTGGGAGAGATGAGAGTCCATAGGGAGCCGAGCATGAGACAAAGCCAAGTAGTAACACTACACCATGCCTAGAATTAGCCTGCCCATCAGATCTTGGTTGTCCCTCTTCCTGTAGGATGAATTCTACCCCAAGTGGACCTTTGGTGGGCTTGGTTCCCTCATTTCAGCAGACTTGTCCAGAAGGGTTCTAGTTTAACATCAAGTTTCTTATATTCACATATTTTATATTTGTAATGCTGTCAAATATATCTCCCTCTTGTTTAAAGGGAGTTTCATCTACCAAATGATAAACTCCTTTGAGGTCAGGAGGCATTGTTTAGTTTCACAGTACTTGGTATGATTCTGGCTGCTGCCAGATTCACAAGAGGGCATTTAGATGGACCTCTTTTCATAGAGGTGATGATAAATAAGTCATGCTGTAGATTGCAGAGAAAGATTTAGTTAAAAAAAATTAGAACTTCCTGAATGAAGATTTATATTCCCTTGCCTCTGTGACTTCTCGTTTTCTCTCATACTTCACATCCAACGTAGAAGGAAATGTTATTGGTGCTGCCATCGAAACATATCCAGACTTTGAGAACCTATTGCCATTCTCATTGCTGTTATCCTGGCCCAAGCCACAATCATCTCTCACTTGGGTTATTGCAATAACCTCCTAATTGATCCTTGCTCCTCCCCACCATCTATTATAAAGGCAAAGAGATCTTTTAAAAGTTTGTCAGGTAATGTCACTCCTTACCTTACACACTCAATACTTAAAATTGGCTTCAAATTTTTCTGACAAAAATGGCCTTCTAAGGCCTTTCCAACAGGGCCTTCAAAGTCTCACATTCTGTTACTGGGACTGAGTTCTTCATAATGGAATAATAAACTATAATGACAGAAATAGAATTTTTAAGTAGGAAGTTCTCAGAGATAATAAAAGAAATTCTATATTTAATGAATGTAGGGTAATGGAAAAACAAAACAAAACAAAACATGGGCTAAGAGTTCTAGCTTTGCCTTGAAGTAATCATGTGATCTTGTTTATCATTGTTTGGTCTCTGAGTCTATTTTTTTCCTGCAAAAATTAATGACTTGGCTCCAGATCATCTTTAAATATTTTTCCAATCCTAGAATTTATAATATATTAAGACTATATGACTAAGCTATGATCAATAGGAATGTATTTATAGAGTCATGTTTTCTAAAGTTATTCATGAATTTGGATTAACTAATTTACATTTTCTCACCGGTCATCTTGTTAAAACCAGGAAAATTCATTGAATACAGCTGGTCAGTGTCTTAATCTATGGTGATGGAATGTAGCCAAGAGACCCACAGGAAAATCAAACCTTTGCCTTTGGACAAATTGGCATAGAATTCTCACCAAATAAGTTAACTAACCACAGTCAAAAGAATCCTTTCTTCTCAGCTCTGTGAAATTGCCTCTTTTGCGATGCTTCTCAGAATTGTGCTCACCATGTCTGGAATTATAATTTTAATGATGATAGTGATGATGATGATGATAACATTTATTTAGGATTTACTATATGCCAGGCATTGTTCTAAGCACTTTGTATACAATAACTCAGTTAATTATTATAACAATATGATGAGGTAGGTACTAATGTCATTCCATTTTGATGTATAGACAAATAAAGAACTTGTCAAAAAATGCTACAGTGCCAGAGGTGGGATTTGAACCCAGGCAATTTGACTTCAGAATCCATGTTCTTAATCACCAAGTTACATTGCATGTCAAATGATGGTTGTTTTGTTTAAGAGATATCAGCATTATGCTCAGTTCCTTTCAGTTTACTCTCTCTTCTGGAGACCTATTTCATTATTTACATTCACTTTCTTTGGGAAAATCAGCTGAAGTATTTCCATGAGAAAATTGTTTCGCATTTCTAATTTTTCTCTCTTTGAATCCTTTTTATTTCTCTCCTAGTATCAGATGTTTTATATGATAATTCAATAAAGGGGCCATTCTTTTCAAGAAAATTATTATTATTATTATTTTGAGGAAGATTAGCCCTGAGTTAACTGCTGCCAGTCCTCCTCTTTTTGCTGAAGAAGACTGGCCCTGAGCTAACATCCATGCCCATCCTTCTCTACTTTATATGTGGGATGCCTACCACAGCATTGCATGCCAAGCGGTGCCATGTCCTCACCCGGGGTCCAAACTGGCGAACCCCAGGCCACGGAAGCGCAACATGTGCACTTAACCGCTGCGCCACCGGGCTGGCCCCTTAAGAAAATCATTTTTTATCTTAACATAAGACTCCACAATATCATTCTCCATTTGCACACCAGTCTGTATCTATGGAACTCTACTTATGTAGAAGCCAATTTGGAATAAGCGGGTGATATTTCTGTGAAATCCTAAGTTATAATCATTAAAATTCTAAGAGTAGACTGATGGACTTGTTCTAATTCTATATTTTATTTTAAGAAAGTGAAGGTGAGCATAGTTTATGTGTATGAACACATAATAAAAGTTATCGTTTATTGAGGGTTTGGTATGTACTAGGCTATTAATATATGATATCTCCAGTCCTAATAACAACCTTGAAAGATTGATTTGAAAGATAAAGTTAAACAATTACCCCAAATTCCTAAATTTAATAAATGGTGGTGACAAGATTCAAGTTTACTACTATACCATAACATCATATAGATATGTAAATATCGACTTGTAATCTCCTCAACGATAGGAGCCAGGTTTTATATACTTGTTTATTTCCCCATCATGCCTAGTACAGTGTTTTGATGTGATAAATATTCAATAACTATGCCGGAAACTTGGAAGGTCATGGAGAGAGCAAGTGGCTTCATTGTGTCGTCTTGATTTCCCTTTCATACTCCAGGATCAGTAGGTTTTACCTGCTGTGGTAAGAGTTGATGTTATTCAATCAGCCTCTACTTCTAGAATTCATCTGCAAAATTAGAACCAATATTTCCCTCCCTCTCAGGTTGTTGTATTTGTCTAATCACAAAAGGCCTAAGTGCCTGTTAAACCATAGCTGAGTGTCAATGGTAGCTCCCTTGTGGGGACCTCTGCTTTCCTAAAGATAAAATTCTCCACTGTACAAAATAAACATCCAATAAAGATAATAAGGTTGATAACCTTCCATTTTGTCTCCTCTCCCTACTTTATCCAGCCAATGAAATTATAAGTATATGGTCTTTACATTTCAAATGCCTATCCCTTATTGGCATGTGCTGTTTTACCTATCATCTGTCTCAACTCTGTTATCTTGTCACCCACTAGACCCACTTTCCATTATCTGCTACTGCAGAGAAATCCTCCCCCCCCATCTAAAACATGATCCGTGAAAATGCTAATACCATGATTTTTGAGTTGAAAGGACTACAAACAACATTAAGCACATAGTAAAAAAAATGGTTGGAATGGAGCAATTGCTTTATCTGGAAAAAAGTCTACAGTTTCATTTTTAAAAAAGGAAATACTAAGTTTTTACAATGTAATGTTTTTTGTCTTTTTCTCCAGAGCCTAAACACGTATTTGAGAAAGTGACCTCTATACCCTTGAAACACAAGATGATATACCATGGTGTTATGTTTCACAAATGTATTTTTTTAATGAAAAATGAGCAATTTTAGATCTCATCTTTCCATTATGTGGAAAAACATCTAAAGTTTGCAGCCTTCAGGCAAAATTGCAAAGGTTATGTGTTATAAAGTAACTTTCAGTGAAGTGTGACATCCCCCCAAATGGATTATAATCAAGAGGCTGGCAAAGCTGATGAGCATTTTTTGATGTGTAACGGTCACGATGCATACATGCGTAACCTGGCCTTCTCTGGGTTCCCAAGGGCAGAAAATGATCACTAACCTGCTAACAGGCCATCCTTTCTTTAAAACACTCCTGCTCCAAGGCAGATTAATGAGAATTTGGTGGAAGATTACACTGTTAGAAAAAGACTGTGAGAAATGTGTGCTAGGGAAGGCGAGGGGATTTAGTTTAGAGTACTCTGGAGAATAAACATTATTTATAGGCTATTGACAGGTATTTTGAGCATAGATCTCAGCTACAGAAATGCTCAGGATTTCCACAATAAAGTGGCTGATTTGCATTAAACTTAGTAATGATTAATCCGTCCTATTTCCATGTTTCAGATAATGGACATCTGAAAACTGAAAGACTGCTGTCATGGAGACAGCAGAAGGAAAGGATGTCGGGTGCCTTCAGTATCTATAAGGCACTGGTTCAATTTGAATGGATGAAAAGGAGGTCATTATGATTTAGCCCAGTTTGTGTTTGTGTTCTCTCCCTGCCTTATTTTAGATTAATTGAATATATATATATTTTTTTTGCTTGAGGAAGAGTAGCTCTGAGCTAACATCTATGCCAATCTTCGTCTTTTCTTTTGCATGTGGGATGCCTCCACAACATGGCTGACGAGTGCAGTAGGTCCATGCCCAGGATTTGAATCCACAAATCCGGGCTGCCGAAGTAGAGCGCATGGAACTTTAACCAAACGGCCGTGGGGCCAGCCTCTAATTGAATATTTTTACCATGCCTTTTTATCTTTACCTTTGAATTACTAGCTATGATTCTTTATTATTTTATAAATAGTTGATCTTCCAAGAATATTACACCAGATCACATATAGTATAAGAACTTTATAGCAATATACTTCCATTTCTCTCTTCTGACCTGAGTTATACTGTTATCATATATTTTACTTCTAATTCTATTATAAAATTCAAAATATGTTGTTATTACTTTTGCTTAAGTGGTCAATTATCTATTCAAGAAATCAAAGATGAGAAAAATTGTCTTCTATAATTACCCATATAATTAAAATATTGACTAGAAACACCAAGAGTGAACATTTTATCTTGTTCTTTATCTTTCTGGGAAAGCAGTCAGTCTTTTTTTTGCCATTAAGTATTATGTATTTGTTTCTGTAGATGTCCTTTGTCAGATTGAGGAATTTTCCTTCTATTCGTAGTTTCTTGTGTATTATACCACGTTGGATTTTGTTAATGGTTTTTCTGTATCTATTGAGTTGATCATGTGATTTTTGTCCTTTATTGATATGTTATATTAAGTTAATTGATTTTTGAATGTTAAACTGACCTTTCATTTATGGGCTAAATCCCACTCAGTCATGGTTTATATTGCTTTTTATGTGTTGCTGAGTATAATTTACTAGTATTTGTTGAACATATTTGTCCTTACATTTATGAAAAATGTGTGCATGTAGTTTTCTTTCCTTCTGTTACCTTTGTCTGATTTTGGTATCTGGGCAATATTAGACTCATAGAATGAGTGTTTCCACCTTTTTTATTTTTTGGAAGAGTTTGTGAAGAACTGGTATTAGTTCTTCTTTAAATCTTTTCTTAAATTTACCATGAAAGCCATATGTCCCTGGGCTTTTCTTTTGGGTAATTGTTTTTTTATTACTAGTTCAATCTCTTTATTTCTTATGGGTATATTCAGATTGTCTGTTTCTTCTTGAGTCAGTTTTTATCTTTCTAGGAATTTGTCCCTTTGATCTAAGTTGTCTAATTTGTTGACATGCAGTTGTTTATAATATTCCTTTATAATCCTTTTCATTTCTGTAAGGTTGGTAGTAATGTTCCCTTTTTCATGCTGATTTTAAAAATTAGAGTCTTCTCTACTTTTTTGTTGATCAGTTTAGCTAAAGATTTGTTGATTTATTTTTTCTCTCTCCATAGGACCAACTTTTGGATTCCTTGATTTTTCTTTTTTGTTTTTCCTATTCTGTATTCCATTAAAGTCAACTCCAATCCTTATTATTTCCTTCCTTCTGCTTGCATTGGTTTCAGTTTGCTCTTCTTTATCCAGGGTCTTAAGGTGGAAGGTTAGATTATTGATTTGAGATTATTTTTTTAAACATAGGTGTATATAGCTATACATTTCCCTCTAAGCACTATGTTAGCTTCATCTCATAAGCTCTGATATATCTTTTTCATTTGTCTCAAAGTATTTTCTGTTTTCTCTTCTGACTTCTTTTTAACCCCTTGGTTATTTAGTATTGTGTTGCTTAATTTCTACATATCATTATTTTCCCAAATTTATTTCTATTGTTAATTTCCAATTTCATTTCATTGTAATTGAGAACATTCTTTGTGTGACTTTATTCTTTTTAAATTTATTGAGGCTTGTTTTATTGCCTAGTATGTGATCTATCCTGAAGTATATTCCAAGCGTACTTGAGAATACGTATTCTTCTGTTGTTGGTTTGAGAGTCCTATAGATGCCTCTTAGGTCTAGCTTATTCACAGTGCTGTTAAATGTCCCATTTCCTATTGATATTCTGTCTAAGCGTTCTATCCATTATGAAAAATGGGATATTGACATCTCCAGCTATTATTGTTGAATTGTCTGTTTCTCCCTTTAACTCAGTTTTTGCTTCACATATTTTGACTTTCTGTTGCTAGGTGTATATATGTTTATAACAGTTATATCATCCTGATGGATCAACTCTTTTATCATTAGAAAATGTTCTCCTTCATATCTAGTGGCTCTTTTTGTTTCAAAGCTTACATTTTCCTGATATGAGTATACCTACTCATACTCAGCTAACCATAAATACTCTAGCCTTTTATGATTGCTGTTTACATGATATATCTTTTTCCATTCTTTCACTTTCAACATGTTTGTATGTTTGTATCCAAAATGTGTCTCCTGCAGAGATGTATTTGGGTCTTGCCTTTTAAAATCTGGTCTTACAGTCTGTACCTTTTGATTATATTGTTTAGTCCTTTCACATATATTGTGACTATTGATATAATTGGAGTTACACCTTGCATTTTACATTTTACTTTCCACATGTTTCACGTATTTTTGTTCCTCTATTCCTCCTTTAATAATTTTTTCACTATGTTTAAAAAAAGTTATTTCCCAGGGTTAATCTTCCTCAGCAAAAAACCCCCAGGAATATTGGCAACAGATGTTAGCTCAGGGCTAATCTCCTTCAGGAAAAAACCATTTTTTCCTTAGTGGTTCTTCCAGTGCTTACCAGCTTACCATATAAATCTTAACTTATCAGAATCCACTTCAAATTTATGCTAACAATTCTAGAGAGATATACAAATGCTACTCTTATATGGCTCCATTCCTACTTTCTTCTTTTTGTGCTATTATTGTTACACATTAAATCTATATATTTTAAAAATCCAACATCTAAATATGTTAAAAAGCAATTGTTACAATTATTACTTTACAAGTTATGTCTACTAAAGAAACTAATGAAAGAAAGAAGAGTAAGTACATATTCATAGAGTTCTTTATATTTACCATCTTATTTACCATTTCTGACTCTCTACATTTTTCTCTGTGGATTCAAGCTACCATCTGGTGTCATTTATACACCAAATACAACTTTGCTCCCACTCACCACCTTTGTGCTGTTGGCAAACATATTGCATTTTTATGTGTTAGAGGCCCCCAAATATAATTACATGCATATTGGTTTAGACAGTTGCTTTTTAAATCATTCAAGTGTAGGGAAAAAGAAGAAATATGCGTTTATACTGTTTTCCATAATTAAAAACCTACCCTTACCTATACTGTGTGTGAGTGTGTGTGTGTGTGTGTGTGTGTGTGTATGTGTGTGTGTGTATATTTGAATTTCCATCTGAGGAAACTTTCTTTCATCCTGAAGAACTTCCTTTAGTATTTTATTTTATTTTTTTGTAGGGTGGATCTGCCATGAATAAACTCATTCACTGTTTATCTATCTGGGAATATCTTTATTTCTCTTTCAATTTTGAAAAATAGTTCTGCTGGATATAAGATTCTTTGTTGACAGCTTTTATTTCAGCACTTTATGTCATCCAACTGCCTTTTGGCTACCACTATTTCTCATAAAAGATCATTTCTTAATCCTATTGGTTCAACTATGTGTGACGAGTTGTTTTTCTCTTGATGCTTTCAAGATTTTTCTCTTTATCTTGGCTTCCCCCATTTTTGCTATTATGTGGTCGAGTTTGGATATTTTTGTATTTTTCTTGCTTGGAGTTCATTCTTGCATGTTTAGATAAAAGTTTTTCAGTAAATTTGGAAAATTTAAGACATTATTTCTTTGAATGTTTTTTCTTTCTCCCTGCCTCCTGATACTCCCATTATATGTATATTGGTATTCTTAAAGGTGTCTCACATTTCTGAGGCTCTGTTCTTTTTTTAAAATTCTATTTTATATCTCTGCTCTGGATTGCACAATCTCTATTGACCTACCTTCAAGTTCACTTATTCTTTCTTCTGCCAGTTCAAACTACAATTGAGCCCTCCTACATTTTGTTTACTGTACTTTTCAACTCCAAATATCCTTTTGATTCCTCTCTATAACTTCTGTTTCTTTATTGATATTATATTGATATTATAAAATATCAATTTCAGTCCTTGTTATCATATCCTCCTCTACTTCTTTAAGCATGGTTTTCTTAGTTCTTTGAACATATTTTTAACAGAGACTTTGAAGCTGACATCTGCTCCCTTTCCCAGGGAGTTTTTGTTGCCTGCTTATTTTATGAATGTGAGTCAAATTTTTCTGTTTCTTTGAATATGTCACAATTTTTTGTTGAAAACCTCACATTTTAGGTAACGTATTGTAGCAACTCTGGGTACTGATTCCTCTCTCCCCACTCTGGGGCATTTTTTTGTTGTTTATGTTTTCACTAGTTTTGTGGCTGGACTAGGCTGTTTTGTGAGGGCTATTTCTCTTTAGTGTGAAGTGTTTTCTTTCACTCTTCAGAGGGTGCAGCCATGGGTGTGTGCATCCTCACTCTGGGATGACAGTGGTTTAAGCAAGGCTCTGTTGATTGTCTCTTTTTCTGATCTCTCTGTTAAGCTGTATATCTCATTTGTTATCACACTCAACAGTTAGATTTCATTAATTACTGACTGCTTTCTCTATTGTTTTAGACAATGCTTGGGGGCATAAATTCTCCATATTCTGATTTAATTAAATTTGGGCATGAGTAATTTTTGAGGCCAATCATTGGTTTGTTCTGACCACAGGAGGTGAAAGAGTTGTGGGGGAGGGGTGTTCTAGTGTGAAGATTCTTTCTGCTGGAAAGACCTTAACGCTTGGCAATCCTAACACTGTCCCATCTCTCCAATCCAATGTTGAAGGAGAGTAAAATAATTAAGAATCACTGCTTTTACTATTCTAGAGAGTAAAAATAAATAACCTCTTCTCACGGGTAGATTATTTCAGGATTTTAGCTATATTCTGTGAAAGGTTGTCAATTGCACAAAAGAAATTTACATTTTTTTCTGAGATGCTCACCCAGAGTCCTAGTTCTAGTTTTAGTAAATGTCAGATGTGTTCACATATTTGGGAGAATTTGGATTTTTATCTGAAATCCCTTATACATGCGTTTGGTTTCTACATATTTTTATGATAACATTGCAAGTTGAAAAAAAGCATGCTCCAAACATTTCTTTTAGTAATGTTTACACTTTTTTCATAGAAGTAATTTTCCTGCTGCATGTATATATTCCCTAGAAATTACCATAGGCAATTTTTCAAAATGTAGATGCAGCTTGAGGGATTTGTGGAAACACTACACAGCAATTAGGAAGCATGACCTAAAGGGCTTTTAAGTTTGGCATTCCTCTCTAATGAAGAGATAAACAGGTATATTTATCCTTTCTTGCTCACCAAATACAGCACATTGTATAGTTATTAAAATTTTCTCTAGTCAATGCCTTGGGAATTGCAAACCTACCTAAAAACTCAAGGGAGCTGGAATTGCAAAAATGATCTCAGTAACAAAGTACAGAAGTGTAGCTTGCTTGCATGCTTTGACAAAGTAGAAATAAAATATTGAAAATCATTAAATCAATTTAATGATTTTGGTCACTAAGTTCTATTGGAAAAATTTATATTGATTGTTATGAAGTCACCTAGTGAAGCCTACAATTTCAAAAGGATAACCCTGAGTTCATTAACTATGTTTCAGGTTATTAAATTAGAGATGTTTATATTTGTATTCCCAAGGCTTTGCATCTTGAGTTTTCTGTAAAGAAGGAAAGGTGTTTGCTGACCCTGGCTTTCTGTAAAGAAAGATTTGTAAAATGCAAATAGTTTTCATCTATCTAAGATCTTGTTATCTCAAGGTTCAACTTGGGGAGAATCTACTTCCAAACTCAGTCACTTCTCTGTTGCCAGGTCTCAGGTTCTTGCTAGCTGGTTGCTGGAGATACTTTTCTTCCCTGTGGGTCTCTGTATGGGTAGCTCACATGACATGTGGCTTCTCTAGAGCAAGCCAGCAGTGGCAAAGAGATAGAGAAAGAGATGGAAGTAGTCATGGTGTATTTGTAACCTAACCATGGAAATGATATCCTGTTCCTTTTGCCATATTCTATTCATTAGAAGCATATCTCTAGGTCCAGTGACTCAATGGGAGAGGATTTCAGAAGAGAAGGAATACCAGAATGAAGGTCTATCTTAGAGGTTGTCTGTTACAGTAGCATAAACAGAACCACAGGACTTGCATTTATAATTCACTATTTTTTTAAATAAGAATTTGACTGTTAATCATTCTATGGTCTTGTGTTTAAAGCTCTTATGCTAATAAGGTTAAAGCAGGAATCACAGTTAAACTTTTACAATGGCACCATTAAGGAACACAAGTACCCTCTGCTGACATTATCACTTGAGTTTTCTGAGATTTTTTAGCAGACGCCTATGACAACCTCTACTTTTCTCTAAATCTCATCCATTTAAAAAGCTTTAGGAAGACCTGTCACCATTTGTCTGGATAGACCTATATAGATGATGTTCCTGGCTGGATTTATTATATTATCCATAGGACCTTGAGAAACAGTATATTTAAAACAGGAACGTTTTACTTTATAGAAGATGGTTTGATTTGTAGGCTTTCCTTCAAAATGATAAATAGTAAAATAAAACAATACAATGTACATAAATACAAAAGCAAAATTCATCTCATAAATCCCAAATATCCTCTTCTCATTCATTGGAAATTTGATGTTAGTCACACACTGGAGTTTTCAAGTCTTCATGCACAATTCCCGTGACAAAAAAATAACTTATGAATGGTATATCCTCCTATTGGGATAAGAAAAGCCTAATGTCTTCCCTAAAGATGGTATGGGTTATATTAGGCCTTGAAAATATACTGTTTTATTTCACAGAACGTACTGTAATACTTGGTTTATGTACATCTCTATGTTGTAATGACATTGTGGCTTTGGGAAAAACTCTAATCCTCTTTCCTCACTTGTAAAAGGGAGAGAAATAATGGTACTAATAAAGTGTCCATCTCATAAGTTATTTTGTTGATTAAATGAGAAATAAAATCACGATAAGGATAGGGGTTTTGTTTAGCTCATTGCTAAATCTGTAGTGCACCTATAACAGCACCTGAAACTTAGTAGGCATTCAATACATACTTGGTATTAAATAAATATGTCCAGTTTAGCACCTGATACACATCAAATATTCAGTAAATGTTGCAATTGTGCTTATCTGTTCAACAATAAAATAGGTTTATCTAAAGTCACTGAGGATCCTTTAACTGTATATATATATGATTTATGAGGAACCGGAAGAGGTTACCATACTAGAAATTTTATTGGTCTGCAGGATTTTAAGTCATGATATGTTGTAATTTCTCTTTTAGAATTGATGGATCAATAGGCTTTCCTCCATTTTGACATTATAGTTTTAATGTCTCCCCATGGGCTTCTCTGGTTATATGGGGAGAGGACTTAGAGATCTTGACTTACTAATAGTTTGGTTTAGAACCGTTGATCTATCTCCTGTAGAATCAACAACTCAAAAATATTTGAAAGAAAAAAATCTGTACATTTCCCTTCAAGGTGAATTAAATATTATAGTTCTTTCATGTTTCCTAAGCAACAAGGAAATTTTATCTATTATATGACAGAGAAATTAGTTGCTTTGGTAAATTCTTAGAAAAGATAATTAAATCTTTTAACTAACTTATTTCTCTAAATTAACCAGAAGGTTACATCAAATAATTATTCTAATAGAGTAGTTTTTACTAACAGCCATAAGAGTCAGAAATACCTGGATTCTAACCCTTGCTTCCCCATTCATTGATAATAGACCCTGAGTAAGTTCCTTAATCTTTCTAAAAAGTGGCATGAATACTAGAATCTTCCACATAGGGCTATTGCAACCTTGAAAGGAGATAATGGAATTTAAATGCTTAACAGAATTCCCCTGCATGTCCTTAAACAAATACATGATAGCTGTAAGTTTCAGTTATATTACTGAATGAATGCAGTCTGAGCTTTCTTTTCTTCTTGAAGCATTAAGTATTTGGACTTAAGTATGTTATTTTCCTAATGCATCACTAGGAAAGGAAGCCACAAAGTAAGTGAGCCCTTATATCTGACCTTTAGACCATTGTTCCAAAATATGATTTCCTAATCCCAACCTGGCGGAGTAACAAGAACTGACATGTATTCCCACTGTGACTTTCTCTGACAACTCACAGCAGGCTAGACTAGAATAGAATAGAATAGGCTGAGTCACTTTTTAATCCGAAAAATTTTAGGTTCTCTTCATTCTCTTTCTGCATGATATGTTCTGAATCTAGTTTACAAAAGTTAACTTTCAACTCTATCCTCTAGGACACTATTAAACGTGTATTTAAAAAATCTGGCTGTCATTTTCTATAAAGCTCAATGTATATATTTTCATGTGTTTAACGTTCTTAAATTTATGTTTCAGAATTTTTATATCACATTCAAGTCTGATATTGACATATTTGCAACTATTTTAAGCTGGAAAACTTATGAGTGATATTTTGATGACATTAATTTCATTACTTTCTCAGTGATCATTATTTACATGGCATCTTTGCCTTTATTGGACTCTTTTCACTGTCTCTCATTAAATGCACTTTTGCAATTTCAGCTTGGCCATTTCTAGTCCTTGCTTTTAAAAATGCATTTGAAAGCTAAGTTGTAGCCAAGAAAAATAACTGTGAAAGACTGCTTTCTAATAGTCATGTAAGTATTGCTCCTTATAGGTCTACAGATGGTAATTTACTTTTATAATAGACCTACAGAACTCTTCCCTGTTGTGTCTTATTTTGAAAAACTTCACCTTTTTAGAATAGTTTAGCTGCTTTTAGAACAAATTTACAGAAAAATGCTAAGATAGTACAGATAGTTCCCATAAACCCAGCACTCAATTTCCCTTATTAACATCTGACATTAGTATGGTACGTTTTATTACAATTAATGAATCAATACTGACACATTTTCATTAAGTAAAGCCCATATTTTATTCAGACTTTCTTAGTTTTCACCTAACACCCACTTTTGGTTCTAGGATACCACATTAAATTTAGCTGTCACTTCTTCTTAGGCTCTTCTTGACTAAGAAGACAGTTTCTCAGATTTTCCTTAAATGTGACGATCTCGACAGTTTTGAGAAATACTGGTCAGGTATTTTGTAGAATGTTCTTCAACTAGGATTTGTCTGATGGTTTCTCTTTTGATTTGGCTAGAGTTATAGGTTTTTGGGAGCAAGACTACAGAGATAAATTATCATTCTCATCATATCATATCAAGGATAAATACTATCAACATGATTAATCACTGCTGATATTGACTTGAACATCTTTTTGTGTATTTAAAAAAAATAATTTCCTCTTTTAAAGGCCATTCTTATTTGGAGACAAAATGTCTATGCTGACACTGTGTTTCTGTATTCATGTTTAGGACTATCTGCTCTAAACCAACTTTCCCACTATTTCATTACATCCATCATCCACTGGCACTGCTTAAGGTGAAAGTGAGTAAAAAGCAGCCCTGTGATTTTAACTCAAAACTGTTAGTCTACCCAAGGAAGAATTCTAATCTGGACTGGAGGTATGAGAGTGAAAGTTGGAGTTGACTACAGAGACTTGGAAGAGAGATTTATAAGAAATAGGTGGTGGTCAGAACCCAGGCATATGGACTCTTAGTAATCTATTTTTAGATAGGAAATAGAGTACCAGATTATAAACCACTGGAGAATCCCATTTATACAAATTGGGAGAATAGAGTGTATGGAAGAAAATAAAACCAGCACTCTCATGTGCACTTGTGTTCTCAGGGGTAACACTGGTACAGCAAACCGGACCTAAGGCAGCAAGACTAGTTTTAGACCCCACTGCCAGAAATGCACCGATTGCCCTAAGCAGGACAGTGCTTGTCTGGGCTTGCAGAGAGATGACCTTGGTGACCCCAGCTAAGCATTTGGAGAAGGAAAGGGGTGGTTTTAGTACAGTATCAGTAGATTAAACATTCTGCTCATTCATTTACATGAGAGATAATTGAAGGAAAATGTGCCCACTGTTTTCATTGTACAGAGTTGGTCACATGCCCAGAATTAGAACTCAGAACTCTCAATTTTCCTATTCTCTATTCCTTTATCTTTTAAGAGTTGTTATAAATCTCCATAAAAGGTTATTTATATTTTGTATTATTTCTTTCTCATATTATTTAATCCAGATATTCTATTTTAACTGTTTTTCACATTATAGGACCAAGTCATAAAAGAGTTTCACTAAGTTTTGTTATTGTTTAAATCAGGTACCAGAGTTTCTAATTATACATTAGTTTATTTCCATTGATGATGATGAAAGGGCAAAACTAAGCTTTGGTCTCTATTTTTATTGATTATGCAGGAGAGAAAAATAGTTTTCACTGAGTCTCACATCACAGGTTATACTTAGAGTATTATCTTTTTGAAAATAGAACTTGTTTTGCCTTTACTCACAGAGCAAATTAAATCTTAGAACCCTTGGGAGAATAAATGTGAAATACATGTTGTGTGACATCATATCAGTTGGTGGAATTCCTTTCTACTCCTTCTATTGTAAGAAGGAACTAACATTTTTTTCTTTTATTTTTCTCCTACAGGCTTTACAACTTTAATAATTTTAATTTTTTATTTTTTTAAACCAAAATTGACTGTAGCATTAAAATGTCATAAATTTAAATTTTATTACAATTGGTTTTCTTTATAGGACCTTTATTAGCTTTTTATGGTTTATTCTTTCCAGCCCCCAGCCTGGTTGTTCTTTTAACACCATGAACTTTAGCTATAAAATAGAGATCTAAGAAAACAGTTCCCCCCTAATATGTGACCTGAAGCAAAATTGACTCGAGTGAAAACTCACTTTCAGTGAATATTTTTAAAAGTAGACCTTTCTAATTAGCTCTAGCTATCATGGCCGAAGATATATAATCCTAGTCTAACTAGAAATAACCTCTATGTGATAACACACCTTAAAACCATAGGGTGATGAAATGTAAAATTATAATAAAACATCTGCTGAGAAGCAGTTAAGCCAAGAAAAAGATGACATTATTTTTATTGCCCATTAACCAAGGATAATTTGCAATAACACACCTCAGGTACACAAACAGATGTGTAGTGTGTATGGATCACAAAAGCACTTTAGCAAGAGATTGCAGTGAATGCAAAATGAGCTTAGAAGGAGGCTAGGAAACTTGAAGCATTCACATGTAACTTGCCACCTCTTAAAAAAACCCCAAAAAACAAAAAAATCCACACATTCTCCAAAGAGTAATGGTGAGAAATGAAGTGTGTGAGGCACTGAATAATGGAGCCTCCATGATAGCTTCAGCTCACTAAACAAAACATGTCTTATGTCACCACCTTAAGTTATACAGGTGTTCAAGATCAAGAAGAAAACCTAAAAGAACTGCCAGTGTTCAAGTGAGAAAAGAGAAGAAAAAAAGGAGATGTGTATCCCTAACTCATCACTGTTGAATACAAGTTCACTGTGCCATGATTACTATTATATTCCCAGTATATCTACAGCACTTGGCAAATAATAACCACTTCATATATTTTTGTTCCCTGGCCTCTGAAGGAAACATATTGCTAGAGATCAGAATAACAGCAGAATTTTGGAAATTCATAGATTGACTCAAAATATCGTTCTAGCACAAGCTGTCAATTTCTCCCTTCTCCCAAACCACTAGCAAGTGAATAGTTTTGTCTTCTTGTACGAACTTTGACAAATGTGCTGTGGACTAAATGTCTGAATCTAGTAACAGATGAGAAGAGGAGGTGGATATTGGGTCAGCATGACTGACACTGATAATCAATTTGTGATCATTTTTGAGCAGAAGCTATTTATTAAATAAAAGCAAAAGGAAAGAATATAGTTAAGAACAGTAAATAAAAGATTGCTCTTAGAACAGATAGTAAAAGAATTATAGGGATATAAAAGAAGCAAAGAGATCATTGAAAAGGAAAAGTGATTGAGAACAGGCAGGTGTTTTAGTCAAAAAGTTGTACAAAGTTATATCAAGCATTTCTATAACTTATCCAAGAAGTTCTCATTTCATTGAAAGTAAAACAAACTGATTGTACATTGCATGAAAAATCATTGGTCTGCTTTGTTACTGTGAACTTTAATTTTTCACTTACATCTCATTTTCATAGGATATGCCTTAAAAAATTCTTTTATGGTAAATCATAATGTTTTACAACCTAGGGTTTGCAAACAGATTTATTTCATTAATAAGTGGGAAAGACAAGAAGCTTGATTGTGCTAGAGTGACTTTTTTCCTCCAGCAAATTATTTCTCTCTGAAATATGTTTTCTAGAGTTCTCTTTAGTAGAATTTCCAAATTACACGTGGATAAAACTTTTTCTCTTTTGAATTTGTCTTGATTGCAAGAAATTAGTTAATTTCATTCCTCAGTTACCCCCCAAGTCAGTTACAGCTGGACATGCAACAGTATCTCAATTGGAAATGCACTTCAAAAAAAAAAATCATTCATTTGCATGTCCTATTAGAACAGGCAAAACTTTAATGGCAATAATTACTTGCCTTTTCTTGTTGCTTTTTAGATAAAATACATGACAAAACTTTACATAAATGTGCTTTAAACTTTAATATATTAGCTCATCCATGCAGGATCCATTCTCAGAAAAACTTATTCTTAGCTTTGCTAAACTCATTTCCAGCATTGCAGCTTTCATATCAGGTTTTTTGTTTTGTTTTGTTTTGTTTTTTCTAGACCAAAATGAGACATGGTGGTTGACGATATAAAACAAGTCACATATGCTGGGGTTAATAAAAATGAAACTAACACAGTAATATGGAGGTAAGCAGTTCAAGGCTAGGAGGGCAGCTCTACTCCATGAAATCTGGATATTCGGGTAACTTCCGATTTGTTGCTCCATCATTCCTTCTGATGTTGTTCTCATCTGCTGAGTTCAAGAGGGCTCACTGTGCCATCCATGTTTCAGTCTAGGAAAAAGAAAAGGAGAAAAGCAGACACCTTGCTCCTTTAAGAACAGGACTTGGCGTTCTATACATCCATCACTCTCCTCACATCCTGTTGACAAGAACTTTGCTAGAATGCCATAGTTAGCTCCATGAGAGATTGAGAAGGTTGTTCTTTCTTTTGGTTGGTGATGTGTCCAACTAGGAACCCTTATTATGCAAGAAGGGGAGAATGGATTTTGGGAGAAGACTGTCATCTTCTGTCTCACTTCCCTGCTCTTAGGGTTGTGTTGAGGGTCAAAGGAAGTGATGGCTAGAGAGGAGATATGACTATTAGCTGATAAAAAGTAAAAATGGTGGTTACTGGTCTTAAATAGGCTACTAGGACCTGGGTGGGAATACAGCTAAATGACCTTAAATAAATCCTGAATATTAGTTTCTATCTATAAAAAGAGGGCTTGAATTAGATGATCTCTATGTTTGTTTTTTTTTTAATGCCATGTGTTATGGTCTTAAAATTGTTCTATGTACCTTTCTTAAGTAATTCCATGATCTTCATCTAGAATTTTTGTGCCTAGGGTGATTGCTTGGTGTTACCTTATCTAATTCAGGTATTTTTCCCTCCTGAGTCAGTTTTCCCTCCTTAATCTGACTCCTGATGTTGGCAGTTCCAATTACTACCATCACTTCTGTCTCTTGCTTATACCATAAATATTTACATTTTGATAAGTTCTTTGTGGTTTCTGTAAAAATAGGAACAAAGTTCAAATCGGAAAGATATAGCTCAGGAAGTATGGCAATAATCAGGCCATTTAGTCTGTAAATCACAGTTGGAGTGGACAATTAAATAGGTCTCCTCCCCATTGAGAACCCTGAAGCATTGTAAAATGCAGGACCTGGAACACTGCTGGATTTAGCCGGGAATTCAATATTAAAATGGGTCACCTCAGGCATGTAATAACACTTGTCAGATGATAACGTTTAACAGGATTATCATACATCTTGGGTTCAGCCTAGACACTTAGCTTCTGCCTATCTTGTTTTAAATCAGTTCAAAAGAGACAGAGGGGGAGATGATTACAGTCACAGAATCTTTGAATTAGAAGAAAATGTAAAAGTCATTTCATTCAACTTCCCTTCCAAAGCAGTACTCTCTTTCCAACTTTTTAAACATGTTCAGTCTATTTTTGCATGGTTGGAAACTCCCTGCATTCTGAGACAGCCTATTGTTCTATTGGTTACAATATTGAGAAATCCTCCAGTCTTCTCTGCTTTCCAGGTAACTGTATGTGGATTATCTGAATTGGACCTCACTGAATGCTGTGAGAATCCTCTAAATTGCATCCTCCTTGACTTGGAGTTTTGTTACTTAACACCAAAATCCTTGCATGAATTCAGTTCCGTTAACCAAATCTTTACTGAGCGCCTGTAAGCAAAGCGCTGATTTCCTATCCCTATGTATCTTGTATTATCAGATGGGCTATGTTATGCTGCAGTAACCAACAACTAACATCTTAGTGGCTTAAAACAGTAAAGATTTATTTATTGTTCGCATGACACTTCATCTCAGGTTTGTGGGGTTCTGCTTCGTGTTGTTTTCATTCAGGGATGTGTAGCCCGATGAAGCTGTCATGATCTGTAAGATCGCTGGATAACACGGAAACAGGAAAGGAATGTGTTAGAGTACTTCCATTAAAAGCTTTTACTCTGAAGAGGCGACACAGCTTCCACTCACATTTCGCTGGATAAACTGAATTATGGAAGAAAAGTGCAGTCCTAGCATGTGTGTGAAAGAAGGCAAACCAGAAATATTCATTCTTTAATAAAATATTAATGACAAATATGTAATATTTGGTCAATAAATGATCAATTTATTTTTATTACCATGCACAAAATATACTTAACTCTTCCTAAAGGAGACAACTCAAAAGTCCCGTCCAGTGATGGCATAAATCTCATAGACCAGGACATCTCGATGATAAGCAGTAGCCTATACATCAGGTCTGAATATGGCTCCTTTTGATCTGGAGACATTCGAATTAAAAATATAAGTTAACTTCCTCTCACAGTCCAATATACACTGGTTGAAGTAGAATAAGATCACTTCAATCAACATTTCCATTTGGAAAGGAAATAATGAAAGGCATACAGCAGATGCTAATCTGGTCCAGAGCAATTCTGCTATGTCATAGAGCCAAAATTGTGAAAGTTGCCTCCCTTGGGGTTGGGAAACATTCCTTGCATAGGTCCTGGTTCTGCTACCTGAGAGTAGCCCCCTTGGCCGTTGTCCTCTATGGCCTTCTAGAAGGTTCTTCCTTTTCTGTGATTCTCTGCTGCAGAAGGTCGATAGGAGAGGAGCTGATTTAAGCCTAGATCATTGGCCGTCTTTTTCAGTCCAGGCTGCTGGTTCTTAATGACAACAAATCTCTCTGAAAACTTTGTGGGTATCTATCTAATTGATCCCAGTCAGCACTTTGTGCTGGCAATCCCACCTACAGTTCTTTGTAAACAGACTTCTTAGGATAGCTATATTCTTGAACTTTCTCATTCACTTATCTCTAAACCTTGGCTTATTGCAGATATTTTGTGCCAATAAGGCTTAGAGGAGAGCAACACCATTAATCTCATTTTCTGAGGTACATCTTGAGTTAGGTCTCACTCTGAGACACCTTAATCCACTAAAAAATTTATACGAGTCCTACAGCTATACTCTTAATTTGATCCTTGCCTGCAAGGCTGAGTTTTACTTGGCCTTTGCTTATCAAAGACTATGAATTTTATCTTGGGTTGGAAAGCAGTTGCTTCTTCTCTATATTCCTGAATTTGGGGACTCTGTATTCCTTTTTCATTCTTGTTTCCAAACCAGTTAATTTTTTCCTGACCAAATCTTTCTTATGATGCCTTGCCATATGCAGCCAACAGCTACTTATGTATGCCACAAATATTATTTTTCTAACCTCTTTTCCAAGAGTTTGGAGTTCACTGGGTACATGATCTGCCTACCAAATTATTACAGGTGACAGTTTTACCAGATAGTTCCCTGCTGCTTAACTGATAACAGTTTCTGATAACAGTTTCTTCCCTACCTACTGCCTAATTGCTAAAGCAGGCCACATTTTGTAGCTTTTTTGTTACAATTCTCTCCTCTTCTTTTTCAAATGTTTATTTCAATCAAGATGTGCCAGATTATGCTCTCATAAAAAAAAAATCCACAAAGTTTTAGTGGTTTAAAACCATAAGGGCTTATTTATTGCTCATACTGTGTGTAATTGGGTTATAAGGGTTCCAATTTCCATCATCCTTTCTTGAGGATATAAGTGAAAGGGCCTCTGCTATTTGGTGTGTCACTGGGTATTATGGCAGAGACGGGACTTTAAAGCCTTCTGCACAGAAAAAGCAAATGTCAGTTCTATTCACATTTTATTAGTCAAAACAAGTCACATGACCACATCTAACGTTAAGTGGGAGAAGAAATGCAATATTACTATATTTCTAGAAAGAGGAGAACCAGAAGCATTGGTCATCAGCATTAATGACTACCCTGTTCCTTTTAATTTCTATAAAAGATTGGTTGATTGTGTTTAAAACCTAGAAGGTCTGAAGCTCTAAATGTGCTAGCTTTTGCAAATGTAACATCTGAACGTGATTTCATTATTCAAACATTTGTAGAGTTAGCATATATTAATCAACTAGTCATAACAAAATATTTGTATTGATAGCAGCTGCATTTCAGAATAAAGAAAAAAAATAAAGCCATTGTAAAATAAATCAAAATTCTACATCAAGAATATTTCTTTACTAATAGGGATCTAGAAGGTATAGTATTTTCTGAATGAAAACATTTGTAATTCGTGCCATTCCATGAATTCTTTGCTCAAGTAGAATTTGTTTCTATTTTTCCATTACTCCCTTATTTGTCTGAGGTACACATTAGGGCACATTTGTGAAGATGTCACGTAAGAGTCTTAGGATTTTATTAATTTGTCTGGGGCAAAAGACCATCTTCTTTAAAAAGATCCTTGGTACCCAGTAATGCCCTAAGTACATGAGAGGCAGAGACATATTTCATGAATAACAATAAAAAGTGATGCTCTTTTAATACTGGGGTTAATTTCATTGAAAAGTGATTTATATTCACCAAGAAACGAAGAAAAAAATCTGCAACAACTAGGCACAAAAAGTATACACAATGAACTATTTTGCTTTAAAGAAAACAACAAAATAAAAACAAAAGTCAAATAAATAAAAAAGGTTTTTGATAATTATTTTCTATGATTAGTGAGGACAAACAGGCAAATGTGGTATCCTTTGGGCTTTAGTAGGATACTTGTTTACTTATTGTTATCTGTATTCTTATTTCACTGTTAATAAAAACTCTCAGAACTGAATTTTTGGTTGGTCAAACAGCAAGCCTTCTGTCTGTGCATGATGCCTTCTTTGTAAAAGTAATGTCCATTACGTTTATCTCTGCACATATTTCTCATAGTTATTTTAAGTGTTTCAGAAAGGGGATTAGTGTTTCTCTTAGAGCTACCATAGGTCATAGAAACAAGAGGAATCTCAGAACTCCTGTGGTCACTATACTGCTGAGATGACTACAATAGCATTTCTCTGTTTTCCTTTTGTCCAGACATTTTCTCTTTCAAATCCATCGGCACCCCACTGTCGAAGAGATCTTTCTAAAATCCCTACTTTGTCCACATCAGTCCAAGACACAAACAACTGCGATTCCCTATTGTTTATAGGACAAAGTCCAGATTTCTTGTGCTAGCATTCAAGACCCTTAACAGTCCTTACAACCATTTCTTTTCTCTCCCAAGAGAACAGAAATTCTCTTTATCATTTCCTAATGTACCACAGACATCCCCATTTCTGGACCTGAAATATTCTCTCTACCATAGCAATTTGTACTTAGACTCAAATTCCCAGTGACTTTCTCCATGAAGACTCCCCCATCTTTCCCTGCTATTAAAGTTTATGTTAGAATTTTTTATTCTCTCCCCTCCCCCAATAACTTATACATTCTGTTGGTACAAAGAGGTGCAATTGTCAAGTAATGAGATGACTTGATATGAGATCACTTGAGATGATGTATTTTTTAAATTCCTCACAAGACCAAGCTAACAGTAAGTGCTGAATAAATGTTTATTTATTGACCTTGAGACATTAGTTTAGTCTCCATCTCCTGGAAAATCCATAAATTTGCCACAAAATTAGACTATTTTATTTTCTCTAAACCAGAACCAGAAACTCTTTTTGATGTTTCTACCACTTGCTGTCTCATTTCCAAATAACAAAAAACTTTAAAATTTCTCCAGAGTCTGTTTCTTAACTGGGTAACACTATGCTTGTTATTCATGAATGTGTTATAATCACTTTTGATGTTTTAAAAAACTGGATTCAACTTCCACATACTCTAATTCAGCAGATCAGAGGGGGGACAAGCATCTGTACTTTTAAAATAAACTCCACAGGTTCTGATGGTAACCTATTTGTTGAGAACCACTGCTCCGATAGCTTGGAAGTCTCAAGTATATCTATAATTTTTTTTTAATGCAAAGAAACCAACCTATGGGAGCAGCCTGGTGGCATAGTGGTTAAGTTCACGCACTCCACTTTGGCAGCCTGGGGTTCACAGGTTTGGATCCTGGGTGCGGACCTGCACACCACTCATCAAACCATGCTGTGGTGGCATCCTGCATGCAAAATAAAGGATGATTGGCATAGATATTAGCTCAGGGCCAGTCTTCCTAAGCAAAAAGAGTAAGATTGGCTATAGATGTTAACTCAGGGTGAATTTTCCTCATCCAAAAAAAAAAAAAAACAAAAAGAAAAAATGAGCTGAATAGAGGTTAAACATAACTTTGGACAACTTGAAAGGAAACCACTTTACAAAAAATAAAAAGAAACCAACCTAGTCTTGGTCATCTTAAAATTGTTCCTTATAAACTTCATCTTCCTCCTTTTTACTGTATCTTTCATACAGTGGCTTGTAATACACTTGTTTTAGGTATGAAGGAGTTCTAGGATTGATTCCCATCAGACACAACTCAGTCCTACAAGCATTATTCTACAATTCTTCAAAATGTCTGTTATAGACCACCTGAAACGGAATCATCCAAGTGGCTTTGTAAATATGCAAATTCTTGGGCTTCACTACAGACTTATTTATTATGACATATACTAAAGTTTGAAAACCACTCTATTATTTTCTTTTACTTTTTTCTTTTCTTTTTTGAGGAAGATTAACCCTGAGCTAACATCTGCTGCCAATCTTCCTCTTTTTGCTGAAGAAGACTGGCCCTGAGCTAACATCCGTGCCCATCTTCCCCTATTTTATATGTGGGACACCTACCACAGCATGGCTCGCCAAGTGGTGCCATGTCTGCACCGGGATCCGAACCGGCGAACCCTGGGCCGCTGAAGCAGAACGTGCAAACTTAACCACTGCGCCACTGGGCCAGCCCCTGAAAACCACTCTAAACTATTATTCACCATTTTATGATGTAATTGGGCATTTTAGTGGTAACAAACCTGAAATCATAGACCAGCATGAAGCTTCATAGGAGAACCTTGAAAGAATGAATAGTTGTAGCACGTTTGTTTAATTTGATAATTTAATTACTTGAGGTGCAGGCTAAGCTGATATGTAAGTAGACAAACCAAACTTTCTGTGGCTTAAATAAGATAGAAGCTTGATTCTCACTTTACAATCTGGAGGTGAGTGGCCCAAAGCTGGCAAGGGGATTGTGATCCATAAGGTCATCCAGAGACTCAGGCTGAAGACTTGTCTCTGTCATCCTGAACATGTGGCTTCCTTCTCTCAGTCCCAGGCAGCTGCCCTAGATGTAGCCATTTCTTGATCAGCAAGAGGGAAAAAGACTGCTGAGGGCAAGTAGCCTTCTTTTAAAAAAATGATATGAAAGTGGCATATATTAGTTCTGCTCATGATTCATTAGCAGGCCCTTAGTCATCTACTCACACCTAGCTGTAAGGGAGGTTGGTAGTCTTTCACTAGGTAGCCATAGGCCCAGCTTCAACTCCAGGATTCCTGTTAGAAAGAGAAGATGGAAATGGGTGCTAGGGGTCTATTAGCAGTCTCTGCCCCAGATAAGCTCTGTTAGTTTTTTCTTTGCCCTAATTTTTCACAAGGAACTAAACTTTTGAAAAAACACCCCACATATACATGTATTGTCTGAAAACAATTTATAAATTACATAAAAAGATATACTATATAGTATATTTAATATATAAAAATATTTTCCTTTAGTTGCTCTGAGACCAAATTTCCAGTGTGTGTGTATGTGTGTGTGTGTGTGATTCCCACACCAAAAGCAATTCTTGGGCACCAGCTGGGTGTCTTATCATTCAACTCAATTCTGACACTACTGACCTGGAGACAGCATCAGATTCCACAGGTTAAGGGCTCAGTCCTATAAGGCTGCCCCTCTTCCTTCAGATTCCAATTACAAGGCCAAGTAGTCACTTGTGCTTCTGATGGACGAGCCATAGATCAGTGGTTACATTGACCTCTCCTGGGGTTCATTTAATTTGCTAGAGTGGCTCAGATAAACATTTTACTTACTAGATCACTGGTTTATTATAAAAGGATATAACTCAGGAATAGCCAGATTGAAGAGAGGTATAGGGCTCAGAGCTTCCATGCCCTCTCTAAGGTGACACTCTCCCTGAATCTCCATTTGTTCACCAACCCAGAAGCTCTCTGAACCCTGTCCTCTTGGTTTTCACGGAGGCTTCATTACATAGGCATGATTGATTAAATCATTGGCCGTTGGCAATTGATTCAGCCCCCAGCCCCTCTCCCCTTCCTGGAGGTGAGGGTGGTGGTGGAGCTGAAAGTTCCAACCCTCTAATCACAAGGTTGGCTCCCTTGGGAACCAATCCCCATCCTTAGGTAACCTAGAGGCTTTCCAACAGTCAGCTTATTAATATAACAAAAGGCACCTTTATGGCTCTTATCACATGAAATTCCAAGTTTTAGGGGCTGTGAACCAGGAACCAGTGGACAAAGGCCAAATATATACAGTAGTCCCCCTCACCAATGGGGGATATGTTCCAAGACTCCCAGTGGATTCCTGAAACCTCAGATCGTACTGAACCCTATATATACTACGTTTTTTTAAATATATACATACCTATGATAAAGTTTAATTTATAAATTAGGCACAGTAAGAGATTAGCAGCAATAACTAATAATAAAATAGGATAATTATAACAATATACTGTAATAGAAGTTACTATAGATCTCAGAAACCTCAGTATACAATTTTTTCTCTTTTCTTATGAAGTTGAGAATTTTCACCTTTTCACTTAAAAGAATTTTAAAGCTTCTCTTTGGCATATTTGAATTGCCAGCATCACTACTGTTGTGCTTTGGGGCCATTATTAAGTAAAATAAGAGTTACTTGAATATAAGCCCTGCAATACTGATACCAAGAAAGTCTGTCTGACGACCAAGACAGCTACTATGCGACTAATGAGCTGGTGGCCTCTACAATGTGGATCTGCTAGACACAGGGATAATTCACTTCCTGAGCAGGACAGAGTGGAATGGTGCAAGATTTCATCATACTACTCAGAATGGCGAACAGTTTAAAACTTATGAATTGTTTATTTCTGGAATTTTCCATTTAGCATTTTTGAACCAGGGTTGACCTTGGGTAACTGAAACCATGGAAAGCGAAACCGTGGATAAGAGGTCATCTAAATGACCAAATATACATTTCTTATAAATCACAATATTTCAATTTTAATATTTATTTCTATTAACGACTTTATTAATAATATAAGTATACATGTATTTTCTCCTTGTACTTTGGAACATCATTAAGCGAATTATCTAACTCGTAGATAACTATGACATTGAATCAAAAACCTCACTAATGTTTAATTAAATCACATTAGTTATTTCTTTGATCTACACAATCCGCCATTCCATTACAAAAATAATTTGATCTGGCCTGATTTGCTCTTCCCAAAGCTATTCTAATTGTTCTAGGAGTCTTCATTCAAGGCCTCACTTATAATAATTTTGCTTTACTTTTCTCAGGAATCTGGATGACTGGTATGAGTTGCTGAGTTCACCCTCTTCCACCCTCTTGGAAGAACAGCACTCACTGCTCTGCTTTCTTCCACTTTGCAGAGACCTCCTCTGTTCTCTCTGTACTCAAAGGTGGAGCTTGTGGCTCTGTAATACCACCTGCCAATTCCAAGGTGCCAGAACATTTTAGTAAAGATGCTCTGCTGGTTTGCATAAATCTTGATTTTGTCTAACATCACACATGCCTCTTCCTTGGCATTTTGCCCTCCCATCACATTGATTTTCTCATTTGTCCATTCAACATTTACTGAATATGAATAATAACAGTTACTGAAAATGTATTAGGCCACTGTGCCAATGGCTGGAAATGGAGAAACTGCCCGTGCCCTTAAAGAGTACATATGTAGTAGTAGAGAAAGAAGCTAAGCCAATATGTACAACAACGTTGAGTGTTGAGATTAAAATACAAATAGGTGTAATGAGAAACATTTCAAGTTCAGTGGAATGACAATTCTAAAGCCTCTGTTTCTTAATTGTTGATATTTTTTCCTTAAGTATCATTTTTCTCATTGCTTTTCCTGTTTCACTTAATTGAAGAAGGTTTTCTATTAACTTTCTTATGTCTCTTAAACCTTAAGATCCTTGATCTGCTTCCTATGCAAGTGGACCATTTTTCTGTTTCCTCAGTGACCTGGCCTGTTTTCGACTTTTTGTGGGATTCCCATCAGCTTTTTGAGCTCTCACAGCTCCAGATTGAGCCACTATGACATCCTGCTGCTTTCTCCATCTGTCCCACGTTCTTGCAGAAATTCGTATTCCTGTCGAGGTATACATTTAATGGATGAGCTGACCTTTCAGATTCTCTTGTCTCTGAACCATTCTTCTGTCTGTATGCTTCCTATACGCATCCTGGCCTGTCATCTTGAAATATTGGCACTTTCACTTCCAGATCTCAGGCTCACAAAAAAAAGAGATGTTTCCATATCATTATCATTATCTTTCACATTTTAGAGGTGTTTATATACGTCAAAATCATTTCTGCTCCCCACATTTTATTAACAAAAAACTAAGGTGCAGTGAAGGTATGTGATTTGATTGCAGGGTTATAGTCAGTAGGAGGGCTCGGGTTAGGATTTAAACTCACATTTTCTGATTTTAAGCTCCACGAGTCTACTGCATTCTTTGCAGAAGCAACATTTTGGCCTTTTCAATAAGGTAACATCTGCTATGAAAAACTTCTCTAGACGTTTATCACATGAGGAGCATAAATCTTTCTCTTGCCATTAACAGATAAAAATTGTGGATATATTTTAATTTATATAAATTTTTAGTGTTAAAGAAAGGAAAGGAATTACTTCATGCCGAAATCAAACGGAAATGTAACACCCGATAGTTAGTGTTTTGCTCTGGCTGCTCCAAGCCTGGAGGGCAGGGATATCAAATTAAGACTGGGTATAGGGTCTTATCCCCAGTAAGTGGAGTTGAGTGCACATTGTTGGAATAAGATATCTATCCTTGGACTCAAGTAAAGGAATGGGAACTAACAACTATGCTAAACCTGGAACACTACAAGGAATGGAATTAGAGAGGAAGTGGGAGAAGTTTACTCATCTGCCCAAGGATGCAACAAAGAACTTGACTCTGCTGTAGTCCTGGCTGGGAGAAAATACTCCAGTGAGAAATTGAAGTCCCAGGTTAGAACCACAAATGGGCATGGAGTCTGAAATGATTTTACAAATATTTTTCTGGACTACTCAAGACAAAAATATTTTAAAATATTCTGAACTAGTGAACGCCCCGGGGGTTTGAAGAAGCAAAGATAAAAGAATTATGTAGCGATCAATCTGGGGTACACGGGACTTGCACAGGAAAAAAGTTTCCACTAAAAATGAGCTCATGAGAAAGAAAATAGAAAGCACATAGGAAATAGTACACCTTGAGGGAGTTATTGAACACATATTTAAGAGGAATGGCTTTCTTGGAAGTGAGATAATAGAGCGATTGCAAAGAGGTCATGTAATAATCACTGTACTGTTAAAATGATTTAAAAAGCAAAAAGAGGAACAGATTTATAAAGAATAAGGGAAGATGATGACAACACACCTGGCTGATTTGACATAGAACAAAATGAAACATCTACCAAGGAAGAAAGTAGTCACTGAAAGTAAAATTCTTAATGTGGTTATATAGAACATTAGAAAACTGAAGAGATTTCCAGTGAGAGAAACCCAAGGAAATTACCCAGAATGAAGCACAGAGAATAAAAGCTTGGGAAATATGAAATAGTGGGTAGGGATGTGGATAGAATGAGAAGGTGATGATCAATGTGAACCACCTCTATGAGTGAGTGTGTGTAGATGTTATTATTTTCTCTGAACATTCAAATGCATGGAATGACCTTTCTGTCTCAGATTCCAAGATCATGATGGACCCTTCATCTGTTATAGTATTATGGATATGACTGGAAATGTGGAATGAGAGTTTAAGTGTATCCAATTTTCTGGGAAAGGGATGTGAGAAGTGTGGGTTTAAGAGAAGGTCCCAGATTTGGTGGTTCATTTTATTTTATCACCACAAACTTTCATAGCTCTAATATTATTTTTATTTTTCATCTAAGTCATGTATATCTGTGTATATCTGTGATTGCCTATCTATCTGTATACATATATATCTATCTATCTAACTCAAGTCTGACTACTTTTCTGGCCAGTCATTTCATTTGTGATTTGATGTTTGAAAACTAATGTTTAATGTAACTAGTAATTCATACTTCTTTTCCTGCCAGTCAGACCTGCTTGGCTGGTACAGTAGGACCAAAAGTTCTTCTTCTTGACATGAGCTTTTGAAGAATTTTTCCCCTTAGCTAAGAATGATCCTTTGAAGAATCTAAATATATAAAGCAACTATTAACAAATCTGTATTACTGTATAGATAGCAATAGAATAATAGGGGGGTCTTTGATACTCAATTTTCAACAGTGGATACATTATCCACATATAAAATCAATAAGGAAACATTGAACTTAAATGACACATTACATCAGATGGACCTAACAGACATATACAGAACATTCCATCTAACAGCACCAGAATAAAAATTCTTCTCAAGTACACATGGAACATTCTCCAGGATACATCATATGTTAAGCCACAAAACAAGTCTAAATAAATTTAAAAATATTGAAATCATATCAAGCATTTTTTCTAACTATAATGGTATAAAACTAGAAATCAATTACAAGAAAAAAACTGGAAAATTCACCTATGTGTGGAGATTAAACAACATGCTACTGAACAACCAATGGGTCAAAGAAGAAATCAAAAGAGAAATTAAAAAATATCTTACAACAAATGAAAATAGAAACACAACATATCAAAACTTATGGGGTACAGCAGAAGCAGTTCTAAGAGGCAAGTTTATAGCAATAAATGCCTACATCAAGAAGAAAGGACAATCTCAAGTAAACAGCTTAACTCTATGCCTCAAGGAACTAGAGAAAGAAGATCAAACAAAGCCCAAAGTTAACAGAAGGAAGGACATAACAAAGATCAGAGCAGAAATAAATGAAATAGAAACTAAAGAGACAATAGAAAAGATCAATGAAACTAAAAGATGGATTTTTGAAAAGATAAAGAAAATAGCCAAATCATTAGCTAGACTTACTAAGGAAAAAAAGAGAGATAACTCATTTAAATAAAATTAGAAATGAAAAAGGAGACATTACAACTATCAGAGAAATGCAAAGCATCATAAGAGACTACTATGAACAATTATGCATCAACAAATTGTACAACCTAGAAGAAATGCTTCAATTCCTAGAAATATACAAACTGAATCATGAAGAAATAGAAAATCTGAACAGACCAATTAATAGTAAGGAGACTGAATCAGTAACTAAAACTTCCCAACAAACAAAAGCTCAGGACCAGATAGCTTCACTGGTGAATTCTATTTAACATTTAAAGAAGAATTAATACCAATCCTTCTCAAATTCTTCCAAAAAATAGAAGAGGAGGGAACACTTCCAAAGTCATTTTATGGAGCCAGCATTACCCTGATCCCAAACCAGATAAAGACACCACAAGAAAATAAAATTACAGGCAAATATCCCTAATGAACATAGATGCAAAAATCCTCAACAAAATACAAACAAACCTAATTCAACAATCCATTCAAAGGGTCATACACTATGATCAAGTGGGGCTTATTCCAGAGATGAAAAGAATGTCCAACTTCCGCAAATCCATCAATATCATGCACCACATTAACAAAATGAAGGATAAAAATCATATAATTATCTCAATAGATGCAGAGAAAGCATTTGACAAAATTCAACATGCTTTTATGAGAAAAGCTCTCAACAAACTGGGTGTAGAGGGAATGTATTTCAACTCAATAAAGTCCATATGTGACAAGGCCACAGGAAACATCAGACTCAACAGTGAAAAACTGAAAGCTCTTCCTCTAAACTCAGGATCAAGACAACGATGTCCACTCTCGTCGCTTTTATTCAACATCGTACAGGAAGTCTTAGCCAGAGCAATCAGGCAATAAAAAGAAATAAAAGCCATGCAAATTGTAAAGGAAGAAGTAAAATTGTATTTGCAGATGACACGATATAGAAAACCCTAAAGATGCCACCAAAAAACTGTTAGCACCACTAAATGAGTTCAGTGAAGCTGCAGGATACAAAATCAATATACAAAAATCAGTTACACTCCATACGCTACCAATGAACTTTGGGAAAGGAAAATTAAGAAAACAATCCCATCTACAATAGCATCAAAAAGAATAAAATACTTAGGAATAAATTTAACAAAGAAGGTGAAAGATCTGGACACTGGGAACTGTACGACATTGAAGAAAGAAATTGTAGAAGACACAGATAAATGGACAAACGCTCTGTGTTCATGGATTGGAAGAATCAATATTGTTAAAATGTTCATACTACCGGAAGCAGTCTACCGATTCAATGCAATCCTATCAAAATTCCAATGGCGTTTTTCACAAAAATAGAACCAAACAATCCTAAAATTCATACTGAACCACGAAGAAGAGCCAAAGCAATCTGGAGAAAGGAAAACAAAACTGGAGGCATCACACTGCCTGGTTTCAAGCTGTATTACAAAGCTACAGGGAAAAAACAGTCTGATAGTGGCATAAAAGCAGACTTACAGCTGAATGGAACATAATAGAAAGCTCAGAAGTAAACCCATGCACATACAGCCAATTAATTTTTGATAAAGGGGCCAAGAATTTACAATTGGAAAAGGACAGTCTCTTCAACAAATAGTGTTGAAAAAAGTGGATATCCACATGCAAAAGAATGAAACTACACCCCTGTCTTATACACAAAAATCAACTCTAAATGTATTAAAGACTGGAATGTAAGATCTGAAACCATGAAACTCCTAGAAGAAAACATAGGAAGTAAGCTCCTTAACATTGGCCCTGGTGATGATTTTTTAGATCTGACTCCAAAAGCAAAAGCTATAAAAGCAAAAATAAATAAATGGGACTACATCAAACTAAAAAGCTTCTGCACAGCAAGGGAAAAAAATTGACAAAATGAAAAGGCAACCTATGGAATGGGAGAAAATATTTGCAAGCCACTTATCTGATAAGGGGTTAATACCCATAATTTACAAGGAAATCATACAACTCAATAGCAAGAAAAACTCAAATACCCCATTTAAAAAATGAGCAAAGGAGCAACCGGCCCAGTGGCACGGTGGTTAGGTTTGCATGCTCCGCTTCAGAACCAGGGTTTATTGGTTCAGATCCCAGGCATGGACCTACATACTGCTTATCAAGCCATGCTGTGGCAGATGTCCCATGTATAAAATGGAGGAAGATGGGCAAAGATGTTAGCTCAGAGCCGATCTCCTTCAGCAAAAAGAAAAGGACTTGCAGCAGATGTTAGCTCAGGGCTTATCGTCCTCAAAAAAATAAATGAGCAAAAGATAGACAGACATTTTTCTAAAGAAGACATACAAATGTCCAACAGCAACATGAAAAGGTTCTCAACATCGCTAATCATCAAGGAAATGCAAATCAAAACCATAATGACATATCACCTCATGCTTGTTAGGATAGCTATGATAAAAACGATGAGATAACAAATCCCGGTGAGGATGTGGGGAAAAGGGAGCCTTTGTACACTGTTGGAGGAAATATAAAGAGATGCATCCATTATGAAAAACAGCATGGAGATTCCTCAAAAAAACCCAACAGAACTACCATATGATCCAGCAATCCCACTTCCGGGTATATATCCAGCAGAGAAGAAATCATTATCCTGAAGAGAATCTGTTCAGTCGTGCAATGCTTAATGACAGGGATACGTTCTGAGAAATGTGTCATTAGGGGATTTTGTTGTTGTGTGAACAACATAGAGTGTACTTACACAAACCTAGTTGTTACAGCCTACTGCACACCTATATGGTACTAATCTTATGAGACCACCATCATATATGTGGTCTGTCATTGACTGAAACGTTGTTATGTGGCACACAACTGTACTCCCATGTTCACAGCAGCGTTAGTCACCATAGCCAAAGTATGGAAACAACCTAAGTGTTCATCAGTGGGTGAATGGATGAAGAAAATGTGGTATATATATATATATATATATATATATATATATATATACAATGGAATATTACTCAGTGTATTCTCAGTTGCAGCAATAGCCTGGGCAATGGTCCTCTTCAGGTAGTAGGACTTAAAAGCTGCTATAACTCCTTGCTACAACTCTGTAACTATTGGTTGGATCAAAGCGGTGGTGTTTGAGGGAGAAACAGTGCTTTGATATTAGGATGAAGATCACCAAAAAAGGAGGATGTCCAGGAGTGTTATCAACAATAATTGAAATCTTGAAGGGTATGTAATTCTCCAAACAGTACTTCTCCATTTCATGGCATAGCAATTTAGGAGGGTATCCTGGAAGAGGAGATAGGTCATTCACGACTTCTTATTGCTCCTGCAGTACTCTAGCAGTGTGTGCTTACTGATATGCTTGAAGGCCCTGGGGTTCTCCCTATGCCAGATCACAAAATTTCAATTTGTAGCCTGTGTCATTACCCGCAAGCAAGACTGTTGTCCTGGGGCTGGCCAGTGGCACAACAGTTAAGTTCACATGTTCTGCTTCAGCAGCCTGGGGTTCACCAGTTCGGATCCCAGGCACGGACCTACACACCGCTTGTCAAGCCATGCTGTGGCAGGCATCCCACATATAAAGTAGAGGAAGATGTGCATGGATGTTAGCTCAGGGCCAGTCTTCCTCAGAAAAAAAAGAGGAGGATTGGTGGCAGATGTTAGCTCAAGGCTAATCTTCCTGAAAATATCCTGTCCTTAAAAGTCTTGAAACCTGACATTCAATGGCCTACTTATAGATGAAAGTCCTTTCAGGCATCCATTTCCAGAATAGGGAGGTTTCATTCATATTGAATATTTGCTCTGGCAAGTAGTTTTCCTCTACCATCAGCTCATCTAGAGTTTCTACAATTTCTTCAGCTGCCTTCACATCAGCACTTGCAGACTCACCACTCACTTATAAATTATGTAATGAATAACAATCTTAAATCACCCAGAGTTGGCAGTAAATTCAACATCGTAGTTGGATCCAGCCTTTTCTCTCAACATTGCAAACAAACATTTTTGCTTTGGCTGTGATCTTCGTGCTACTGAGAGAGATATACTTCTGTGTCTGGTCTTCAGTCCAGGTCGTTAGAAGTTTCTCCATGTCCAATACAGGCCCTTCTTGAATTTTTGTTAGTCTCATTGCCTTCAATGAAGCAAATTCTTTAACAGCTTCTGTCACTTTGTCCTTGTTCTTCAAGATCGTAGATATGGTGGAATGGGACATGCCCGAACGGCAAGCAATAACCAGCACTGATTTTCCACCTTTGTAGTCCTTAATCACCTTTAATTTTGTTTCCAGGTAAATCACTCGACATGGCGTCTTTCTGACAATCTTAGCAGTGGAGGATGCTTAGGGGTCATGATGAACAAAACAACACGAGATTAAATTAAACACAAGAGAAAATGATCCAATTAAGAGAAATGGTAAACAGGAGACATATGAGGCTGCTGCTGGCATAACACAGCATACAGTTTTACAGTAAAATTTTTTGTACAGGTAGAAAGAGTATACTCTAAAATAACAATAAAAAGTATAGTATAGTAAATACATAAACCAGTGACAGTCATTTATTATTACTATCAATTAATATGTAGTGTACATAATTGTTTGTACTAAACTTTTATAGGACTAGCAGCACAGGTTTGTTTACACCAGCATCACCACAAACATGTGAGTAATGCGTTGTACTACAATGTTACGACAGCTGGGTGATGAGAATTTTTCAGCTGCGTTAGAGTCTTATGGGACCACCATTGTCTATGCGGTCTGTCGTTGACCAAGGCGTCATTCTGTAGAGCATGACTGTATATCCCTAGATACTCTGCAACAAGTTCTAAGGATGATTTTCACTTTTTCTTCCTCCCCTCACCCATTGCCATTAAATGATGCACACTCATCCTTTCTGCCATTCTGTAGAACGTTGTCAGGATAATCTGCCCACTAGTATTCTAGATCCCATTTCCTCTGGTCACCGCAGAACCTCCTTTCTCTTCTGGTTGTTTCCTACCGGTTATTCTCTACTAACTGTTTACTCTTAGCACATAAACTTGCTTAATCTTAAGATAAATCCTAAAAATAAAACCAGGCAAAACAACAGTAGCAAAAGAAACAAACACGCAATCTTCCCACTTTCTCAAAGTCACTGCTTTTTGCAGAAGGCAGCACATTTTAGTGTCCACACTGTTAGTCCCAGTTCACTCTTCAATCCATTGCAATCAGACTTTTGTCCTTCTCTGCCTAAACATGTCAGCTAATGCCTCCTCACTGCTGTGTCAAATGGGCATATTTCTGTCTGCTTTTATCTGCTCCTCTGCTGAATTTGTTGCTGTTAAACACTCTTTTTCCTAGTCTTCTCTGATTCTGTTCTGTCCTTCTACTATTTCCTCTGTTATATTCCCTCTTGCTTTGGAAAGTCCTTTTCTGTCCCCCTTGTCCCTCTGTTTTTCTTCTGCTAGCTCCTTAAATGCTGCTATTTGACAGGGTTTCTTCCTCACTGTGCTTTATTTCTGACTCTTTCCATTTTCCCTGGGGGATCTTGTTTACTCTCAAGGCTTCAGCCTCCACTGATAATCTTTCCTGAACTCTGCATCCACACATCTGTGTACTCACTGAGCATCTTCACTAGGACATCGACAGGCAACACAAACTCCTTATATCCAAAGCTGAACTCACTCGTCATCTTCCTGCTATCCCTTCCTACATGCTCTATTTCTATCTTAGGGAATGGTACCCCAAACTCCTGTCTTGTCACCCAAGCCACACACCTGGAAGTTGTTACATGCACACACTTTTCCACTTATTTCTACATTTGGTCACCATGTTTTGCTAATTTATCTCTTCAGTAGTTTTTGGCCCTATCCTCTCATCTCCATCTCCATAACTCCTACCTTAGTTCAAGCTTTCATCATTTTTCATTTGAATTACTGCCACAATTCCTAAGTGACACTCTTAACTTCATCCTTGCAATTTTATCTCCCCCAGTTTTGTCTCTATTCCCATTTGTTCTTCACATTACTATATCAAAACATTTCTTGGATTTAAGTATTTGAGATGGCGTGTAGTCTTTGGGATAGAGTCTAAACTCCTTGGCATCCTGTTCTTTGTATCTGACTCCAAATTGCCTCTGCAATACCATCACACAACTGCCTTATCCTTTGTGCACCTGTCATTCTCTCTCTCTCACCTCTGTGCCTTTGCTTGCACTCCCCTTGCTGTTTTGAAGCCCTTTCAAGCCTCCTTTGTGTAAGTAACTCCCCTTTTAGGAAGCTTCACTGATTCATTCTCTCCCAAGCTTCTTCCCAAGTCTGGGTTAGGATCCTCACCCACATGCTCACAGCCTCTTAACATCTCCTTTCATAGTGCCTTGTGCATTCTCCTGTCCTAGCACTTACCTCAATGTGTTGTGATGATCCGTTTACTAGTGTGATTCTCCCAATAGAATTGTGAGTACCTTGAGGAAAAGGACCAGGTCCTATTTGTCTTCATTTCCCAAGCATTTAGCAGAGTGTCTGGCACAGACAGTGAAGGCTGTGCCATAAAGGAATGAGGTGGTTACAGAATGATTTTATTTGGAGGGGTTCCTTCCTCTCTGTTCAATCCTTCCATTGCTCTTATTTCTAACTAAGCCAGAAACTTTCCTTCTCAACCCTTTTTCTTAAGTAGACAAAGTAGATTTGACTTTCTTTTGATAGCCATCTGGTTTCAGAGTCATATCACTGTCCATTTAGTCTCCTCTACATGTGGCCAAGCTTGATGATTTTACCTAAATTGGAAGGAGAAAACACTGAATTGTGTCTTTTTGTTTTCCATCTTTTTTCTTTAATTCATCTTTTGGTTCAGCATCACCTCTCTTATTTTCCCTCACGTCTCTCTTTTTTTAGTTATTTTATTCATTCCTCTATGCTTCTTTGGTTAGCTCCATTTTCTCTTTCCTTTCTCTTATTCTGAAGCTAAATGCATTCTGTCACCTTTTGTTCTTTCCTGTCAGTCGATCTCTGGTCCATGACAAATTAACATTTACAAGGTTTTGTATTGAATATATAATGATTTCTCTCTGTGCTTAAAGAGGAACACACAGCACACAAACAAGTTGGGGAAAGGACTATTTATCACAAGAGAATTTGGAAAATTTGGAATAAACATATCGATCTATCACAATCTTTTGATTGTGCTAAAATGAGACCAAGTAACTAATCATCTGGAATATTTACTAGTTTCTTCACACATAAAATTTCTTAACTTCCCACATAAACAACATTTATTGCCTTCTAAGTAAATTTCAAAAGCTAGCATTCGCATTATTGAAAAGGGAAAATCTATAGAAAAATAACATTCTGAAATACTGTTTTGTTGCAAATGTTTATAGTAACATTTTGAAACAAATATCAGTCACATCAATTACGTGACAGCAAATTGAAACAGGAAAAAATGGAGCCATTATGTGATTTTTTAAATTAATGCAAACAATTGATTAGTAATGGGATATACATGGATGAAATTGGTGATCCTGGTAGCAGAGGAGGCACATTAAAATTAGAAGGAGTTGGTTTAGAATTCTGGCTCTGCAACTTACTTGCCATTTGACCTTGGGCAAAACCTCAGGGTTAAAAGGAGCAAAGCGTTAAGACATTTAGTACAGTTCCTGACATATAGAAAGTACTCAATATATGTGAGGAAGTCATTAATATAATCATTATCATTAATTGTTTTTCTCATCCTCTTGATCTCTTCATTCTGTTTGTGTATTGTTTGTTTTCTTTTTTAATTTTTATTTTTCTTTTTATACCAGTGACATTGGATTATAACATTATATAACTTTCAGATATACATCATAATGTATTTTGAATTCTGTGTAGATTACATCATGTTCACCACCCAAAAACGAATTATAGTCCATCCTCTCACACGTGAGCCTAATCACCCCTTTCTCCCTCCTCCCTCCCCCTTCTCCTCTGGTAACTATCAATCCAATCTCTGTTGCTATGTGTTTGTTGTTGTTTTTATCTTCTACTTAGGAGTGAGATCATATGGTATTTGACTTTCTCCCTCTGACTTATTTCACTTACGATAATACCCTCAAGGTCCAACCGTGTTGTCACAAATGGCTGGATTTCCTCCTTTATTATGGCTGAGTAGTATTCCATTGTGTATATATACTACATCTTCTTTATCCATTCATCCCTTGATGGGCACCTAGGTTGCTTCCAAGTCTTGGCTATTGTGAATAGATCCCTTCATTCTTATCATCCAAATTAGTTACCTAGTCTCAAAATTCTTACTCATCTTACCTCTTCCTAAACTAGTACTTTTCAAAATGTGTGTTGTGACCCATTAGTGGGTCAGGAAATCAATTTAATAGATTGTGATCTGTGTTAAAAAATGTAACAGAATAGAAAATATTAAAGTGAATTTCATGTACTAAAAATTAGTATTTTTGTGGAAATTTTCGGGTATACATAGTATTTGACTCATATTTTAAAGGATTCTTCTGGCTGCTGTGTGTAGAATGGATTCTGGGTAGGCACAGATGGAAGCAGGATCCTATTGCTGTCATCAGAGGGAGAGATAATGAAGAATCAGACTAGAAAGGAAGGAATAGTGGAGGTGAAAGTGGCCAGATTATGGATATATTTTATGCCTAGAGACAACAGTTTTTGTTAGCATACTGGATGTAAGGTATGAAAGAATTGGACCAAGCAGTTGGAAGAATGGATTTTCCATTTTCCAAGATGAGGAAGCCTATAGGAGTTGTAGGTTTGGGGTGGCGGGACAGAGAAATGGAGCTTTATTTTGGACATATTAAATCTGAGATGACATGGAGATGTTAAGTATGTGGTTGGATATACAAGTCTAAATTCAGAGGCAAGTTCTGGGCTGGAGATGCAAATTTGCAAGTCATAAGGATATATATGCTGTTTAAAGTCATGAGTCTGGATGAGAAAACCAAAGATGGAAGTGTAGTTAGATGAGGGGAGAGGTTCAAACCCTGAGGCACTGTGACATCTAGAATTTGGGAAAATAATTAACTGCAAGCAAGCAAAGACTGAGACACTGCAGTCAGTGAGAGAGAGGGAAATACCCAGGAGAGTGTGGTGTCCTGGAGCCAAGTGAAGAAAGTGAAACAGGAGGAGTGATCACCTGTGTCATGGGCTATCAGTGGGTCACCCTGAGAGAGAGTGGAGGTGGTGCATGTAGCAACAGCTAGTCATTGATGACTCTTACAAACACCATTTTTTGGAGTGGAAGCAAAAGCCTGTAGTATATATTTTGTGCATATATGGGTTTTCAATATGTGTAATTGTTATTATAGTATAAATTTATTTCTTCCTTTTCCTTTCAACGCCATGTTTTAAAATTTTTTTCTAGGTTGTATATCTAGGTTGTTGCTTTTTACTTGTGCATTCTACCACATTTAAAACTCCATTTTCCTGATGATGGAGACCTTTTGAACTCCATTTTCCTAATGATGGAGACCTAAGCAGTTTCTAAGGCACTGCTTGAATAAACATTCCTGTCCCCTTTTGGACCCATGCAAGTATTTCTCTGAGAAAGATACCTTGGACTGTAATTACTGGGTCATAGGGCATTCATATACTTGATTTTCACAAAATATTGCCAATTTGCTTTCTCAAGTAGCTGACCCAGTTTACCTTTACACCAGCCATATATGGGAGCTCAATCTCTTCATAACTATTTTTAAACTTTGTTTTAGCCATTTTTCTGATTTTTTTTGTGTGATTCTAATGGGTATTCTGTGATTCTCTCAATGTTTTAATCTGCGTATCTCTCATAATTAGTGGCTTAAAAATATTTTTATATTGATGTTGGCAATTTGGGCTTCTCCTTCTATGCATTTGCCTATTCATTGTCCAGTTTCACATTCTTTACACTGAACCACCTGTTTCCTTTTTATTTTCTTTGTGCAGAAGATTGGCCCTGAGCTAACATCTGTGCCAATCTTCCTCTATTTAATGTGGGATGCCGCCACAGAGTGGCTTGACAAGCAGTGCTAGGTGCTGTGAACCCTGGGCCACAGAAGCAAAGCATGCAAACTTAACCACTATGCTACCAGGCTGGCCCCACATTTCCTTTTTTTGATGTCTACATTATCCACTAATGATATCTTCTTTGTCATTATTTGCCATATTCCATGGCATACGTCTACCTCTGTATATGACTTCAATCTGTGTTATAATTTTCCTTTCTATTTTATCCTGAACCTTCAAATCAATGGTTTTAAGTCTAACTGATGCTTTGATCTTGTATTTCCTTAACTTCCTCAGCTTCATTGACCCAGACTCTCATTCAACCAACAACTGTAGCATTTTTGGAATTTTCTGCCTTTAATCTTTCAGACCGAGAGCTTCTGTCTTTTACTACAACTGTTTTACTTTCCAGTTGTCCTACCACCTAACCTCCTATTGAACTTCCCAACACATTCGCTAACATCCTTAGTCCCCATTTGGTACCCAGATGCAGGCATAGTTCTGTCCAGAAGGAATTTAAGGAGCCCCGATCCAAATGTTTCTCTCTTCAAGAAACCACATAATCCTACACTTAACTCAAATGGCATTAAGTTGATACTGCTGTACCTGTCACTGTTTCTGGCTTAAGTGTCCTACTAGGTTGCAAGTTGTTTGAGGGCAGGCATGTTATCATAAGCCAATATAGCATGGGAGTTTAGATCATGGGGCTGCTCATCTTGGTTCAAGTCCTGGCTGCATGGTTTCCACAATGTTACATAACTTCTGTCTGCCTCAGGTTATTACACCATTGTTGTGAGAATTAAATGAGCTACCACATATAAAGCACTTAGAGGAATATCTGAAGACTTTACTGCTCAATAAATGTTAACCATTACTATAAATATTGCTATCCCCTTTACTTCCATCCCAGTAACATGTTATATATGTCAACAACGTATGTTTTTTTAGTGACTTGAGTATGAATGTAATATACTATAAGTAGTAGGAGAAATGAAAGTTGGGAGTAAAAATGGAAAGAGATGACCATTTCCTATGATTCTTTCTCTGTACTTTTGCCTTGGCCCATAAATTGGGAACTTCACAGATATTGGGAGGAAATTTCACCTATCTCTCTACCTTCTCAGGCTTACCTTCCAGGGAGAAGGCTCTGTTGATTGGTGAGATGGAGAGGATCACTAAGCACACCTTCTTGCACCCTGTTTTTGCTCTTTCTCTTTACCCAGGCTTCCTGCAGACCAACACCTTTCTTCTCCCTTCCTTATAGTAAGCACATTGGGGCAGGCCTTGCCCCTGTCTACTGAGACACTCTTTCCAGAGGAAGTAGGAAAGCCTGTGTTTGTCTTGAGTTCAAAACAAATTCTCACTTCCAAATTTTTGATTCTTATCTGACTTCTGTCCTTTATCACTTAGTTTATCCTCTGAAAAGTTCCAATAAGAGGGAAGACGCATAGTGAGATTGAGTTAAGAGAAAGAAAATAAATATGGAGAGACAGATAGAAAGGGAATGGGCTGGCTGTAACTGATAGGATGGAGACTTGTTCATTTGTTTTCTAGGACAGGAAAGCCCATGGATGGCAGTGCTGGTGACTGATGAAGAAAGGAATAGATCCAAGGACAGGAGGTGTTGAGAGGGCTATAGATAGCTACAAACAGAGACCATATGTCCTGATATTTCTGTAACAGCCCAGGTTTATGCCTGCAGCTAGCATTTTGTCCAGTTTAGCATTTCCCTTGACAAAGGTACCCCAGTTTGTGTAATTAATTAGATAGTTATCATAGGTATTATGGGAAGAACGAGGCTCTTCTTGGTGCCTGATAATGGGTAAAATAGATGAGCAGTTTCATGAGGGATGTGACTTTTAAGTGATGGGGAGCCACATGTTTCTAGTTTTAAATGTCACCTGAAGATTGTGTACCATAAAGCTTCTTTGAGGAAACGTGGTCATTAACACAAGGATTGCTGAAAAGACCGTTTTCATTTATCTAGTTCAGTGGTTCTTAAAATGTAGTCCTTGAAACAGCAGCATCATTGTTACCTGGGAACTTGTTAGAAATGAAAATTCTCAAGAACCACCCAGAATTACTGAATCAGAAACTCTGAGAGTAAGGCCAGTAATCTATGATTTAACAAGCCCTCCAGGTGAATTTGATGCACACTAAAGTTTGAAAACCACTTGGTTGGTTTATATGTAATAACTGTGAAAGCAGGAATATTATTGTACTGTAATCTGTCAATTAAACTATTTTTTAAGAATCTACAAAACCTCTATGTTTGGCGCTTTATCCTATGAAAGATAAAACACAGCACAAAAATAGTACAAGAGACAGTCTTTACCCTTTAGAAGGTTATAATCTAGTTTGGAGAGATTGCGCCTACACCCATAAGAAGTTGTCTGGTAACGGAAAATGGTAAATAACTAGGCAGGCTAAAATTTCCATCAGAATTCAGAAGAGAATTCCCAGTAGGAAAGCATAGTCAGGAAATAACTTTGTAGAGATCATAGAACTGGGCGAGGAGAAATGGGAAATGGCAGGAACCAGGAAAATCTAACTGGGGAAATAAGATCTATTCACACCAAACAGTAAGCAACAACTGAGAAGAGCTGTGTCCACATCAATAGGGCATTTCTATTCAATACTACTATTCGTAGCATTGAAAAAAGATTCAGAGGTAAAATATGTTTTGGAAGTTTGGAATTAAATAAAGTTAAAGATGGTTTTAAAAAAATTTTTTTTAATTTCATGGACTTCTCAGATTCTTTAAAATTCTAAAGAGCAACGTGGTACTCCCAAAGGGATTGTGGTACTAGTTCAGTTGTAGTCTTCAGCAAAGCCAATGCTAAAAGGGGATTAGATCCCTGAAAACTTTGGGAAGTGGAAAGACCTTAAATCATCATAGCACATGTGGCTTAGTAAGACATCCAGCATGCTAGCCACCTCTTGCTTATTCTCTTGCATCAGAATTACGTCATTGATAAAGCAGATCAAAGTCATATTCTGTAGGCTGTCCAAGCAATTTAGGCCTCTTTTGGTTTTATTAAAATAGGATATGGGAGAAATAGCCCTGAGACACAACTATAAATGAATTGTTCATCCCATGTTAATGAGAACGGTTTGTGATCCTTTCTTCTATTTGTAAAAAAAAAGCACATTTGCCAGAATGGGGGCAGCGTACTACTTTTAAAGTCTTACTAATCTGCTTTAGGAATGCCACATCCAGCCTAGCAGTGGAATTGAGCCAGTGGTAGTCTACAGTCATTCTTCAGGATCTACCTGGTTTCTGCAAGAGCTAGTCGAGGGAATTAAATAAAGGTGATGGCAATGTCACCCCTAAATCCTTTAGGACTTTAATGGTGACAATAACCTCTGTCTCCCACCCCCAGGACAAAATATATGTTTTACTTACTATTTCGACTGGAGGTGAGGGGCCAGTTTCAGAAGTTTCCACTTGTTCTTTCCCAAGACCCATGAACCAGTGTGGTGATGACTCCAGCTGCCAAGTATGTCAATTTCATTTATACACTCAGAGACTGGAGTAATTACCCCGGGGGAGGGCAATGGATGTAATGGGCCAACTGTCAACTGGACTTTAGCTGGGACTTAGTTTATTACCTGGCCACCGTAAGCCCCTACTTCAACAGAGAGGCCATAAGGATGCCTTGGGTTTCCAAGTATCACTATCAATTCAGACCGTGTCCAATATTCCCTGAAATGTATGCATATTCCCTTTCCCCAGTGTACAGTTACATGAATATATGGCTGAAGGTCCTACGGGGAAGGATCAGGAAACACAGAGGGTCCTTCCTTCCAAGGACTCAGTCACTTCTTTAGTCAAAGTGTCCATATATGAAAACTGGCTGAGATCCGCGAACTGAGCAAGGGATCAAGACTTTTATTGAAGCTATTTCCTTCAGCCTTCTGCTTTTCCATTCTTGCTTTTTTTCTGGTTGTAGATATTAAGAAAGACACTTACTGGCTTCCAGTCTATTTTATCCAGAAATACCATACTTTAAAACTTTCTCCACAACTCCCTCTAATTTAAACTCCTTGGCTGATCCTCCAACTATTTTGGTTGATACAGTAATTTCAGCTTCCTGACTTCTGTAGGTAAAGCGCTGTCCCATGGCCTCTAATATTCAGAGCCCCATCATCCCCATGGATCTTGACAGGTCCCTTTCTGTGACTGCCTTTCCTGTAGTCAGACCCAGTCAGGAGAGAAGAGTTGCCACTTAGCTGAACAGTGTGATACTGGTGTCCCTCTTTCTAGTGTATATTAGGTAGTGGTTGGTGTGTCCGCTAGGCTTCCCATGGAACATAATACTTTGGTGTGTTGTCTGACCACATGTGATATATCCATTATAGCATGCTCACTTTCCTCAGCCTCTTTATTCCTTCTACCATGTTCCAGGACAACTCAAACATATCCATTTTGTTCGGCACTGGCTATTGCTTTCTCAAGGCTTCTAAGAGGCATTGTAAAGTGAGTTTTCCCTGTCCATTGGTGTCCTTGCTAGGGTGTTAAACATGTCCGTAAGTCAATGAATTGCTGCTTATTCAGCCTTATACTATGTTCTTCTCCATTAAACCCCTCAAAATTCAATCCTGGAGTAGTTCTGTGGCTCCTTATAGTGCACGCCAGCTAATTTTTGCAGCTCCCTTGGTGTATAATCTCTTTCCTCCCTTATCAGGCCCAGCAGGTCCCCAGCAGAGTTATGCTGAAATTTAACCTCAGTCCCTGCCAGCCAGCCAGGGGAGGAGGATAGGCAACTCCTGAGGCGGGTATCTACTGTCTTGTGGGGGAGAGGTTCTGCAGGATTTTTAAGCATGAGAGAAGTAGTGCCAGCTGTTTCTTTGGAAAGATGGGCTATCTCAGCAAGCTTGGTGGGTTCAGGGTGGCTCTTCAGAGCCAGCATCCTCAGAGGCATCCATCCAGATGTCTCCATCCCATGTTTCAGGGTTCCATATCTTCCCATTCAGGGCCTTGACCTTAACCTAAGAGACTTACCTTAGCTGGGCATTGAAACATTTCTGCAGCTCTGCAACTCTAACAGTTGAATCCTCAGCAGCTGCTCATCTGTGTGTGCCTTCATTGCAGGAGGTAGGGGCCTCTGTGCAAGCTGCCAACAAGGCTCTCTTCTTCTCATACTTTAAACTGCCTGTTCTGGCCCTCAGTTCATCATTGTCCTTCTGCATGGCATCAATTCAACTTAGTAACAAGACAACTTCCTGTCCTACACATTGTTCCCATCATCTCTTTCAAATGCCTGAATGCCTGTTCAGGGAGCATTCCTCCCAGTCACCACTAATAAAGTTTAGCCATTGGGCCACCACCTCCGGCAGGGACTGTCCATGGCCCACACATCATGCAGGGTGGTGAATTCTTTTTCTGCTTGACAGTGAGTGAGTGGGTCCCCAAACTCCTTCTTTCTGTTTTCTCATGTCTCTCCTGTCCCCACTTGTTAAAGTTCACATCCTCTAAGAAGCAAATGCCAAGACAGGATTAGATGTGCAGGAGATTTTGCAGGAAGAGAAATCCTATGAAGAAGAAAGAATAGGGAGAGAGAAGGTGGGGAGAGCCTTCAGACCACCATGCAGTCTGAAATCTATAAAAGAGAGGGAGCAGGGAGAAGAAGTGAGTAGAAAGAGTCTCAAATTGCAGTGAAGTTCTAGGAAAGTTTCGTTCAGGTCATTGGGGAGTTTTAGGACAAAACTGTCCAACAGAAGGGTCTTGTGTCTTGCGTTAGTACTTTTGCTGGGCTCATTTATGCGCCCTGAGCAGCTGGTGGGAAGTTTCCTCTGTGGGAATGTGATGGTGGGTCTATGCCCCCACAATGGGAGATCTGAGTGGGATATTTCCTAGCTACCAAGGGTTCTGTGTTTCCAAACTTATTTGATCACGGATTTCCTTATAAAACATCTTTGGAAGATGTTTGGTGGAATACATTTTAGAAAACTCTGGGCTTTATATTTGTGTTAACATTTGAGTTACTGATTAAATGCATATGCATTTAGGAATGCATGTAACACCTCTCTGGTTTTCATTGCTTATATTTTTTTAGTCACGAGAATGTTCAGTATTTTTATTATATTTTGCAACAAACACTTATATAGCAAATTACCATGTGCCAGACACTGTTCAAGGCTTCTGTAAGTATTAACTTATAATAGTACATTTAAGATAAATACTACTATTATCCTCATTTTACAAATGAGGAAACAGGCTCATAGAGGTTGTGTGACTTGCCTGAGATAGTATAACTAGTAAGTGGCTGTGCCAGAAGTCGAACCCACAGAGTCTGGCTCCAGAGCATGTGCTCTCAATCACTCGGCAATGCTGCTATACGGTCAGTCCTGTGTGTTTGAGGCCCTACAAAAGAGCCTTTGGAAGCTAATGCTGAACTGCACCAAGCAGGCCATTGTTAATGAAGGACTCGCAGTGCCTGGTTTATTAGAGCTGGCCCTGGTTAAGCAGGACTCTGCTAGCCAGGCAGTGATTCCCCAACGGACATTCATATAAATACGCACGCACCCAATGCACATTATTTGCACCATGGACCAATACATACACCAACCTGCACATACATGCCCCTTACACACCAAATGAATTATGCAGCTATGCCACGCCCTAAATTATATGTTCATTATAAGTATACACAGTCAAGACTTTTTCAGGATTCTTGTGAATGCCTTAGTAGCTGGTTAATGTGGGATCTGTGGGGTTTGAAGGCATACAGACCTTCACTCTTATTAGCAGTGGGATTTTGAGCAAGTTCCTTTCCTTCTTTGAACTTCAGCTGTCTCATCAGCAAAAGCAGCTGTCATAGTACCTATCCCACTGGATTGCTCTGAAGATTACATGAGACAAAAGAAGTTGAACTGCTTAGCACAGCCTCACTACTCGGAGTTCAGTGAAAGATTTGTTAAATTGAATTAAATATTATCTACAATTCTTAACTCAGTATAAGTTTCTAACGATTATTAGTGAAATGAGCATGTATTGTGTTAACCTGAGCTGGCTTCAAAATGGACATCCTGCTGATTCTACTACGAAGGCCGGTCTTCCTGTTTTCCTTTAGGCTAAAATCTTCAGGGGGCCTGAATTATCTTCCTAGCTCTCCCACTGTTTAGCTGTGTAACTCTAGACAAGCGACTTTCCTTGTTTCTGGGTTGAGATTTGCAGATTCAGGACCATGACTAGATTTAATACAGAGAAGTTTATTTCCTGGTCATGTAAATATCCCATGTAAGGGGTTCCTAGTAGCTGTACTGCCCTTCTCTCCGCGGAGATTTCATCTTCTTTCATCCTGTTGCTCTGTCATCCTCCAGGACATTGGAATTTCATACTTCCAGCTAGCAGACAGAGAAAGTGCATGTTGGAGTGCATGCAGAGTGGCATGCATCCCTTTCTCTTAGATCCATTGACTAGAACTTAATCAAATGGCACACTTAGATTCAAGAAGCCATAAGAAATGTAGCCCCTGACTAGACAGTCACATCCCAGTGACAGCTTTATGCTGGAATGAGGAGTGTGCATTTCTCCTCTGGACAGCCAACTCTCTCTACTACAGCCAAGTCTGTGAATCAGTGGACTGATGGCACCTAAACTTCTTTCCAGATAAGGTCATCTGACTGTATGTCTGAAGCATACTATGTATAGAGGAGTCTTAGTTAACCTTTATTTAACAAAGTTCTTAAGACCTTTTGAAATCTGAAACTTGAGTCTATATCCTAAATTTGAATTCCACAGGAAGGAGAGAATCAGAAAAGATTATGAAAAACTTTATCTCTCACCTAAATTCCCCCAAACTTGGATATTGGAGTGTAAATTACTGTCTTGTCACCCTTTGGCAATTCTCTTATCCTTTGAGTGCGTGGATAGCAAAAATCTTTGAAATCAAAAAAACGATATTTTTTCCAATCTCTATTTATACCAAACTTTTCATCAGAATGAACTCCCTTGTTCTTCAACACATGTAGATTATGTTATTTTTGAATATAATGTTCTTATTGGGTGTTAATTGCATGCACCTACAGCTTTCAAAGAGGTGATAACTATGTACTGTCAGACTGATAACAGCTAGTCTTCTCTCTACCATTAAGCATGTGTTAATTTATAAGGTGGGTTAGCAGGAACTTCACAAGCCCCTTATTTTGGGGGCTGCTTGATGATGTGAGTGAAGAAAGAAAAATGCAAATATACTGCTTCTATTTAAAATGCTGTAATAAGGCAATGGCAGGAGTGTATTAGCAGAGAGGTTTTTATTGATGAAACCTTTCACCAGTTCACCCTAATTTTGTGAGCTTTCCAAGTTACCACAAAAAGTACATGTAAACCCAGAAAAATCTCTATCTGGACATATTTCCCTTTAATTTTCTTAATATACACATTCTCATTTGGAAAAGATCCCACGTAACTATAATTAAAATAATTTCCAGAACACTTAGTCTACCGTCTACAGTGTTGTGTAACTCATTGGGTCCCATGAGATGGGTATGGATGGTTGTAGCCCAGGGCATCACATTTACAGGTGGGTCTGAGATTGGAGTGTGTGGTGTCCCTGTTGAGAACCTCATCTTTACAATAAATTTCATTAAGTTCTGTGGTAATTCAGAAACAATTAAGACTTAATTTAAATGTCCCGTATACAAAAGAGTTTACCAAATAAATGAATGTAAAAAAGTTATAAAAGAAACCCTCAGTTTGTTAAGAAATTTTAAAATCAAGCTTTAAAGCAATTTAGAAACCTTGGTTATGTGTGCTTTGGGAATGCTCACCATCACAAACATTCAGCAGGGATACTGTGCTTTTTGTGTGTTTTTAGAGTTCCAAAAGAGGGATAAGGGAACAGAGCCAAGGGGCAAGGCAGAAGCTCTGTTTTCAGCCCCCTGCCCTTGAAGTTCACGTAACACCATAAGACATATCCTCATATCCTGTGAGGAAACGGCTCTGTCTTTCTAAGGTTCTTGCCTCACAGCCCTTAACACACAGGTGGCCTGTTTACACAGAGTAATGTAATATTTCAGTAATGAATGAATTAACACATGAAAAATACATACACTTAAAAATATCCAGCGACTTCAGTATTTTGAACACAAATTATTTCTAATAAATGAAGTTATAAGTAATGTGGAGAGTAGCTTTGGCATGTTTTGAGGTTCAATTTAAGATGTATTCAAAAGTATGAAATATTTATATTCAAATATTTTGTTAAAAGATGACAAAGGAGGTCATGCACTATGGTTCCTCTTCCTACAAAGCTAGTCTCTCTTTTTTTCTTTTCCTTTGGAACTACTGTTTTAAATTCTTTCATACCATACAAAATTTGTTTTAAAAGGTAACATTCATATTATGGGAAACTTTACAGTGTTCTGCCTTTTCTTTTCTTTTTCTTTATTACTTTTTGAGGATTTATTTAACCTAGTATGTATATTTCAGGTGAGTTAAAATCTAAAAAGGAAACTCTTAATGACTAGCTGATCTGACAGCCGATTCAAAAGGTTAAGGCAGCAGAAAGGACGAGGGAAAGTTCCAGAAGGTTGGAGAATTCTTACGTGGAATGTTTTAAACTTTATTTGTTAGTTAAGTCCGTCGGGACCTGAATTATTAGAATAACAATGCAGTATATTTTTCTTCCTGAGGAGTTAAGTGCAGAAGGACAAAAAATTTCCAATAACTATACTTAGAAATGGCATATTGAAATTAAGTTTCTTTGCTTTTTTTTCGCCTTTATAAGTTAGATCTGGCCCTTTGTCTACTTTCAATCCTTTTCTGAGACATGTACATTTCTAAAGGCAAACTGAGAGCACTGTACAATCTCTGAATCGTAACCAAACTGGGGGGCAGCCTGCCTTTCCCGGATCAGTATTCGTCCACCTACCTGGTTCTCCTCCCACACACGCCACACTTCAACGTGCAGACATGTGCAAAGTCACAGGCATGCTTTCCCAGGGCAGGGCGAGCAGAGGTCCCTTCTTGGCAGCGCAATCCTGTCTCCCTGATCTCTACAGGACGAGGGGCCTTTCAAGCCCAGGTGGAAGGAGTTCACCGGAAAGAGCAGGGTGAGGTACGCCATAGCAGAGGACGCGAAGGGTGGGCGTCTGGAGGGCATGGATAGCACAATTGTCTCTATACTAGGAAACAAAACCAGGACTATCACCCTAGGACCCTTATACTGAGGAATTTTTTTGTTGTTGAGTATGAGGCAGGAGGATGCGGGCAGTAGCAAGAGGTAGAGAAGGAGGAGGTAAAGCCAACGCCCTGTGGGAGAAGATAAGGCCTGCATTGTGCACCTATGGGGACGGGCAACCTTATTCCTGTCTTCCCAGACCAGTTCCACTTCTAGTCTTCTACCTTCTTCAGAGACACTCCCACTGAAGGAGAAAGGAGTTCTATCCCAGGCCTGAGATCCAGGTATTCTCAGTGGGCAGGGTTGTTATTCCTTAAAAGGTACAAAGCTATGCTTATTTATGATTCTCTTTCTGGTTTCTAAGACCATTGGTAAGTGGTCTTAGGTCTTCTTGGAGGTTGACTAACACACGTACTCATATTCTCTCTCTCTCTCTCCCTGTCTCTCTCTTTCCCTAACGTATGTTTGATCCCATTGGTCCTAAGATACAGACTTGGAAATTGTTAGATCCTTCAAATAATCTTTTCTCAGAGTTCTAATTTAAGTACTTGCTCAGTTATTAAATAGCCCTTCAATTCCTAATTGCCTGCAAAGAGAAGAAATAATGGGCAACACAAGATATAGACATTCCTAGATACCTGGCCGGAATACTGTCAACCAACCCTGAAACCCCATCTGCTCAAAATGGAGAAGCAATTCAAAATATTGACAGGCAGCTTATTCTGGCGAGAGACAGAGAGAGAGAGAAAAGTAGGCATTTGGAGTCAGACAGACCTGAGTTTGAATCCTAGTCCAAGTACTTAGTTTCTGTGGGACCGTGGCAAGCTATTTATTTATTGTATATTAAGTTGTCTGAGCCAATTTTCTTATCTGTAAAATGAAGCTTATAATGTTTGCCCTGAAGAATTTTTGCAAAAGTCAGAGATAACGCACCATCCTTGACATATAGCAGGCACTCAGTATATAGGAACTTTTATTCCAATCGGCTTCTGATGATGTCTCTGCTTTCCTCTGTCCCAAATGACCTCTTCCTCTCTGTCATATGCAGCACTCAGGTTCTCTGCCATCTTCTGTGACTACACTTTTTTCCTGAGAGGTTATCTTGATTTACTGTCATCAGACATCACCTATGCAGAACTATAGGTAGTTGAAGGTTGAATAAAGAGGAAGGACACAAGTCCTGTGGGGTTATGGTGACTTAGATCATACAGCATGTTAAACAGGTAATCTCTCTTTCTAGTAGCTTGATGCTCCATGTCTCCTAAGAAAACTAATAACATGACCTACTTCCAAACTGATATTCCTTAAATACTTTTTCAATGTTTACTTAGAGTGAGCAGAGTTTCTTTTGAAAAAAATTGCACGCATTTTTTTGTGTTGAAAATAAAAGATTTCTTTTATGTACTGAAAGTGTCAAAAAATTTTAACTTATTAGAATGATTTTTCTTTTCACAATTTTAAGTTGCTTGTGAATGGGGAGCATTGGTTATTCACATAGAGAAACAGTGTTAACAGGGCTAACATCCTCTAAATATGTTCCCTTCCTTTTTTGTCTATTTGATTAATTAAAGGAGCATCTAAACAGAGCTGGCCTGGTGGTGTAGTGGTTAAGTTCACGTGCTCTGCTTCAGTGGCTAGTGGCCTGTGGTTCACTGGTTCGGATCCTGGGTATGGACCTGCACTCCACTCATCAAGCCATGCTGAGGCAGCATCCCACATACAAAATAGAGAAGGACTGGCATAGATGTTAGCTCAGCAACAATCTTCCTCGCCAAAAAAAAGAGCATCTAAATAACAATTTATCTTATCCCTGCCCCCTGCCAATTTTTCTCTACTTGACTCATCTTGGAGTAACAATTGACTGTTGTTTTTTTTTTTGTTATGCATTTTGAAGTTAAGATAGGACTTTGATCTTCTTATTATATATATTATACATGTTACATATGTAACATATATATATATTATATTACATTACCTTATATGAATATTTCTTCCTAGAGGAAAGAAATTACTGCCAGTATTTTGTCAGTCATAGCTATTAATTTTGTGTTATAATTTTGAATAGTCTCCAACTCTCAGCTTAAATCATTTTCCTGGGCCGGCCCGGTGGCACAGCAGTTAAGTTTGCACGTTCCGATTCAGTGGCCTTAGATTCACCGGTTGGGATCCCAGGTGCGGACATGGCACCACTTGGCAAGCCATGCTGTGGTAGGCGTCCCACATATAAAGTAGAGGAAGATGGGCATAGAGTTAGCTCAGGGCCAGTCTTCCTCAACAAAAAGAGGAGGATTGGTAGCAGATGTTAGCTAAGGCTAATCTCCTTCTTCAAAAAAAGTCGTTTTCCCTCCTAAATTTTTATAACTTCCAATGGTTATGAGCAGTACAGTTTACTTATTAAAATGCTCAAGATAGGGGCCAGGCTGGTGGAGCAGTGGTTAAATTTGCACATTCCACTTCGGCAGCCCGGGGTTCACTGGTTCAGATCCCAGGTCCGGACATGGCACCGCTTGGCAAGCCATGCTGTGGTAGGCATCCCACATATAAAGTAGAGGAAGATGGGCATGGATGTTAGCTCACGGCCAGTCTTCCTCAGCAAAAGTAGGAGGATTGGCAGCAGATGGTAGCTCAGGGCTAATCTTCTTCAATAAAATAAAATAAAATAAAATGCTCAAGATAACCTGACTAAAACAATGAAATTTGGAAAGGTTGTACAATGATATAAAACTATTATCTATGGGTAAAATTTTTAATGTAACCTTTGTGTATTACTTTTACTTTTAATTTAAACTTTCTGTGTTATTTCTACTTTCCTTTCAGTTTACAAAGCAATCTTATACCTATTACTTTAATTAATCCTGATAGCAACCCTATAAATTAGGTATTATTAATACTCTAGACAAAAGATAGAGATGCAAGTCATTTCATTTACCCAAAGTATGAAGCTAGAAGTTGGCACAACCAGAGCTCCAATATGAATCCTTCAGATCGGAATCCTATGCTCTTTCCGGTGACCATGTCACTGTTAACAGATATTTTTATTTTTAGAAAATTGAGCAAATGCTCCGAATCTTAGGTTAAGAGTCAGAGAGGCAAGAATAGAAAATCATCCACCTGGGATGAAGTGTCCTAGAGAGTGCAATTAACTTGGTCCCAAAATGCTTTACAGATCTGGGACATTTTTGATTAAGTAGGTGAAGGTTGGTAAAATTTGCCAACTTTTTCCATTCTGATTTCGCTCACTTCTTTGTACTTTCAATGTGGTTTCATAGAATTAAGAAGAAATGGAACATCAGACAAAAGGTTGACAGTCCATGGCTTTTGAGATATCTTTTATCCTACTACGTAGGGTATTGGGAAAAAGCACGTAGATTTAAAAGGTTCAGGGAAAATGGGTTGAGGCACCTTCTACAAGGCAGAATGATGCTTTGGGATGCAAAGGTGTATTTTATTCGTGGAAGGAAGATGTTAAGAATGGCATTATCATTGACATATGAGTATCAATTCATCAGGATTTTGTTCATTTACATTATAAATACAGTTGATATTATTAATTTGGATCTATAATTCACTTAAGCCTGGGTTGCTGATGAGTAGTGGACACTTTACTCTCAAACGTTTTTAAGAATGTCAGGAGATGTGGGGCACGAGTGCAGGGAGGGTAGGGGTTGAAATAAACATTTCAGCTTTATGGGTCTTAAGCTTGAGAAGTGTTGAGCTTAAGAAATGTAGTGATATAATAATGTTTTAAATAGAAAGGAATCCTGAGGGGTGCAGCATTGCCATTTTATGCAATGTGGTTATGTGCAAAGAACAAACATGCTGTATTTTCTGACGGTATTGTTATTTTGAGATGAAAGATTAGAGTAGATTATAAACTATTACATTTTCAGCTGCAGTATCATAGAAGTTCTCTTGGGTTTTCTACATTCAGAATTTTTGGGTGACTCAGAGCATATTGAGTTGGAATGTTTGGAGAAGAAATCAACAAGAAGGAGCTTAGAATTAGAAGCAAGGCCTAAAGAGCCAAAAGGGAGAAAAGCAAGCCACAGAAGCTTTGTAACTTGTCCAAAATTTCACAGCTTCTAAATCTATGTTCTTGAACTCTATATCCTCAGAGCTCTATGAAGTCTATGAAATAGGGGGAATAATAACCCTAATCCATAATGTTACTGTGGGGGCCTGGAATTGGCCACCCCAAGATATGTCTCTTTGGCATAATGACTATTTGAGGCTGGTTACTTTGCAGACAGGAAAGCAACTGAAAAGTAGAATTTACTTACCCTTTGTAAGAGACATTTACATTAGAAAGGAAATCTCCATCTGTAAAGATATCTCCCTTTCTACCAGGAAGAAGAAACTCTTAATCAATGCGGAAGGCAAGGACTTAAATCTGCATTTGTTTATTGTGCTTGTCTGGTAACCTGTAACTGACTCCCCCCACCCCCAACATCCTCCTTTGTCATTAGCTGGATATGATATTTAAGGTGGGGGCTTCAGCCATTTTGGCGAGTTGCTCAGCTTGCCTGACCTTTCCCATGTATAAGTGTTATAAAGCTTTGTTTAATTTTCTCCTGTTATTCTGTCTCATGTGAATTTAATTCATTCTCTGGCCAGACGAACCCAGAGAGGGTAGAGGAAATGTCTTCCTCCCCTACATTACTATAGTAATAAACTAGAAAATAAATGTTAAGTGCTTAACACAGTATGAAGCAGACACAGTGCAAGATACTATAAGATTATAATGATGATAATAATAATACTAATTCTACATCCCATGCTTTCTTTACCATACCACACTATGGTAGCACAAGATGATTCAGTGGTGGGACTAGAGTTGGCAGAAAAGCTATTGTTGCTTTGTTCCTTCAATCCTAGGAAGTGGCTAGTTTATGGGTAGGCATGTCAGGGACAGGGGTGGGAGGTGAGGTGGGAGGAGGAGGGAGGACCATAGAGAGAACAAGACCCACAAACCTGCCCATGGCACTGTCACAGAAGTTAACATCATCTTACCAGACATCCTGAGTTCACCTCCTACCTCATCACTAGGGAAAGTATTCACAAAAGGGCTTATTCACTTACAGTTCTTTATTGTGAATATGTCTACACAAATAAAAGAGACCCACTTCAGGGCAATGCAACAATCCATCAAATGCAGGGATTGCTTGCTCGGCATTGAGAACTATGCTTCTCCCTCCTGTGGTGTGCATGCAGGCATGTGTGCGCTGAAGAATGGAGATTCATAGCAGGAATGGGAAAGAACCTTTTTAAACTTCACAATAGGTTAAGCACATGGGGTAAAATAGAGCGCCTGTTCCAATACCACCCCTCTGATGTGACTCTTTCAGAATAAACTCCTGAATATAAAGTAATTATAACCCACTCAAACCAAGCTTCTTCCTGCTTCCAGCTCCACTGACTCATTCAACTTCTATCAGTGTTACTTTCTATTTGAATTATATAGGGAAAAAAACATTTTGTTTAACTTGCTATAGTATTTTTCAAAATCCAGGCATCACTAGAGCTCTTGGCAAGTAATGACTATTGCATTTGTCTTTGGTCCAGAGAGTTTTTGTCCCTGTTCTTGGCAGGAGTTGACAGTTCTGACATTTGGTCATTAGTATTTGGTGGCTTTGTGTCTCCAGTGAAATTTGAAGAAACAACCCAGTTTCTGATGATAGAAAGAAAACACAGTAAAGCAAACAAATTCATTTTTATCACTTGCTATAGCAGATGGGCAATTTTTATTTTAAGATAGAAGATACATTTTTTAGTAAATGAAATTTTTCTTGTATCTCTTAGATGGAAGCAGTTTGATATCACTTGATTAGGTTAGAATTATGATCAAATAAAATCAGTTTGGTTATTAGGAGACTTTTTCATTGTGAGACCCATTTAAAGCTTCAGTTTAATTGTTGACAGAGTATCAAGTGGCTTAGAACAGAATCCATTAAGATTTTTCTTAAAGCATCCACAAATTTTCATCAAACATCTCAAATTATATCTTTCAAAAATCCATGACTATAGTTACCTTTCTATGCGCTAATAACTCAGATAATAGACAATAAGCTATGAAAACAGTGTTTGTTTTTAAACTTTTCCTAATGTTAACTATACAGTTCTTTTTTTCCAGTTTCATTTTTGTATTTCACTGACTAGCCTGGTTCCCAAGAAATTCCCCAGTAACTCAGAGGGGAGTGTGTATATCAGTCAGGGCTCAACTAGAGAAACCCAATCATTAGGAAATATACATATTAAGAGATTCATTGCAAGGAATTGGCTAATGCGATTGTGGAGGATGGCTAGGCAAGTCCAGAATCCATATGACAGACCATGAGAAACGGCAGTTTGGAGCTCTTGGGCACATTCTGTCCACAGGCAGAATTTGTTCTTCATCAGAAAAATCTCAGTTCAGTTTTAAGAGCTCTTAACTGATCAAATCAGGCTCACCAAATAATCTATGTTAATTCCCTTACTTGAAGTCAACTGATTATAGACATTCACATCCACAAAATACATTCACAGCAGTACCTAGATTTGGGGTTTGACTGACTACTGAGGAGTGTAGCCTAGCCAAGTTGACACATCAAAAGCTATCACACCGTGTCAACATGCAACAGATCCATTTGGATATCAAAGAATTACTATTCATCAACTGCTTGAATCAAAAAGAGCTTATCTGTACATTTCTAAAAAGATATAGTTTTGAAGATGCTTCAGCAGTGCCTTCTAATTTATGGTATAGCTCCAAATAAATAAATTAATACGTGACCTAGGTGGGTTTTTCATTTGGAGACAATCTCTGAATCACCTAATCCAGGCTTATTAGCGTTTCAGGCTTATAAATATCAGCAGAGAGCTCTGATTTGTGGGACGAGCCATGGGCTTATCATTTTCTTTGCCTTCCTCATCTTCTTTCCAGTTCTAATGAGAAAGCCATTTTTTCATTGAATTAATTTTTTGTTGCTATAGCAAAGGAGGAATTTTTTCCAAAAAATCACGTTGACTGCATCATGGTTAAGTTCCCAGGCTATCCACTCAAAGCCCAGTTCAAAGATCAAAAAATGTTCTCTTTAGGTATATACATCCTAGTTTGGTGATTTCTTCCTTATGGCAACTAACTTGAATTTACAGCTACCATATGGGGTATATATACTCCTAACTGATGTCTGCTGCTTCTTGTAATCATTCATTAACTTAATCTCCTATTGCTAATTGGAAAATTATTTGTCATTCTTTCTTTTAAGCAAACATTTACTGAATTGGCTAGACTTGATACCTGAAACTGTGGTATAAGACCGCAAAAGTGAAGGAAACAGCCTTACAGAGCTTAATTATGTATTCAATACAGGGTCATTGGTACTGTGCTGAGGGAAGTAAAAGATTCTATGGGAGAATGTATCAGGGAGACCAGGGGATTGCTTCTGAAACTCTTCCTGGAGGAACTAATATCTAAACAGATATTAGCCTGGTTTAGGGAACCTGAGAGTGAGGAAAAGAAAGAAGAGAGGAAATGCATGCATTAAGGCCAATAGTTGAGAGAGAACTGTGTGGGCTATGGGTTCTAAGAGAAGTTTTATCAGGTCAAAGTATAGAATTCAAATGAGAGCATTTGAATGCCCAGAGATGAGGCTGGGGAGGTAGGTAAAGGCTAGATATTGGAAGTCCTCATTGCCTTGTTAATAAATTTCAACTTCACTTATGGGAAATCAAAAGCCATCAGAAAGTTAGAAATAATAAAGCAAGGAGCATTTTAGGAAAATCTCTCTGGATATAAGTAATATGGGCAATAGATTGGAGAAGGGGACCATGTAAATTCAGCGAGGGCAGGAGTGTTTCTATTTTGGTCATGTTTGTGTGTATTCCAACTGAATAGCTCATTGCTTAGAATACAGTAGGCATTGATTAATTAATTAAGTCAATGAATATTTATTGATTAACTGCTATGTATAATATCCTTGCTATATGCAAAGGAGACTGGCATGATCTAAGCCATCATGTGTCTGATAGGGAAGGGAGAGAGATAACAAACAATACATTTATAAATAAAATAAGTTTATATTGTTCCAAGTGCCACTAAAGAAACCAAAGAATTGCTCTGATGGAGAACAGTGGGACATGCCTTCTTTAGGTAAGTTTCTCAGGGAAGCCCAGCTTAAGGAGATGGCAGCCTGGAGACATAAATTGTAAAATATGCATTTTAAAATAACTGTAAAAAGTAAGATCAAGTGGGGACTATTGCAATGATCCAGGGAAATTATAATGAATGTATATGTCAGAGTAGTGAAAATGATCATGGAGAACAGTGGTGGATTTTGAGGACATTACTAATCCTCTGGGACCATGTGATTAACTAGATGTGGGACTGAAGAAGAGGGAGGAATTAAGAATATCAACAAGTGGGTGGTGGCACCATTTCCTGAGGTAAAGCTTCCAGGAGTAGAAATAGGAGAACCTTTGTGTTGGGGTGATGATAGATTCTGTTTCAGATACTTGGGTTTGAAGTGATTGTGATCCTAGTGGATACAGCCAGATGGAAGTGGGATGTACAGATCTGGAGCCCAGAGAGAGATATGGTTGGGCAGAAATAGGAAAGAAGCAAAGAGAGTAGTGTCACGATAGACATAGGGAGATGACAATTCAAGGAATAAGTGGTAAAGTGTCAGAGTTTATGACCCAGTCAAGTAAGGGTAAAGATTGGAAACTACTACAAGTTGCTGGATATGGATTTTAAGATAGTAACAGTTGAAATATTCTAGAGTTGGAGTTTGCCATATGGGTGCTTCTGAAAGATCATGGGGTGGTAGGGAGTTGAAGACTCTTATTTAGATAAGAAGTGGAGAAATGGATTGGGAGCAAAGATATGGGTAAGGGAGTGTGCCATCTTGATGCAGTGGAGGAATTCATGTTCTAGAAGTAACTGAGGAGAGGAAAAAAAGATAGGAGATCGTGATAATAAAGTGGAGCATCTAAGTGTATGTTTTCAGTGAATAACTTTGAGGTGATCATAAAGGCTAGAGTGTGGTTGTAGGAGTTCTTTTTGTTGGGGAACATGAGAGTCTGCCCAGAAACAGCTATGGTGTGATGGGCTGCAACTCTGAGAGATCCTAGAGTTTAAAAGAAAAAGCTGGCCTCCCTCTGGATTGATTGTGGAGGCTCCCAGAAAATATCCATGAAGGCTCCCAGTGGTCAGATCACGGCTGATGTACACAGGCAGGCAGGGGACTCTGGCTGAACCTCGGCTAACATCCAGATGTACAGGCTGTCCGCCCTCACATTGCATCCATGGTGTTATGTCCTCTGTCACTGTCCTCAGAGAACTCTCGGTCAAGTAGGGGAGTGGAGAATGACTAGTGAAAATTAATTGTGATGCAGTGTATGAATAATTTAACAGAGTCGTATCCAAAGTGCTATGAGAGAATAAAGGAATACCTACTTCTGGATATATAGAGGAAGTCTTCAGAGAGGGTGGAATTAGATCTGGCTTTTGAAGAACAGGCAGGACTTCACCAGGGAGAGAAGTGAGTGGGGTTCAGGGAGGAATTGCCAGTCTGAGGGAAAAGTGTGAGAAAAGACAGGAGAGAGGCAACAAAGAGCATGGCATTCATGGCGAATGGTGACAGGACTGGATGAGCTTTAGCACAGTTTGTAGAAGACAGAAGAGCTGTGACTGGGAACACATCATGATGGCAGCTTGCATTCTGCCTTGCTCTGAAAGGATCTTCTGCCTCTGCTAATCCAGAGTTCCACTTGATAATGCATTTGGTTGGACTAAAATAGTTCTATTTTATGATAGTACCCTGATTTGACTTTTCTATGGTCTGACTGTGCTGCTCAAAGTTTGTTATTCCATAGGTGGTATTATTTTCTGTAATATTCACTCAAACCACCATTTCTGCCTTTATCTAGTTGTCTGCTTTTCCAGAAGGCCAACATCATAAGATCATGACCATAATTTCAATTTAGTTATAAGAGGATAAAGGCAGCTCCAAGTCTTGTCTTTTGGTGTCCTCCTTTAATGAGAGCTAGTCCTTGGACAATAAAGCAAGCATTTATTTATTTTTTCATCTATGTCAGGATTTCTCTTCTTACGTCTTCTCTGTCTGACCCCGTCTGTCTTTTCTTAAGGAAGATAGGATATTTCCTATTCTCTTTCTCTACTCTTTTTCTCCATCGTGCTTCCTATTATACAAATCTATAACTATCTTCCCCCTCCTGAATTTGTCCTTCAAATAAGCAACAGATATACGTGAATGATGTTGTAGAATTCTCCTAATTTTGTGCCCTTACTCTGAGACCTTATCAGGATGTTCTGCCTGTAAGCAGTGACCTTTTCAAAATAAAGAACAGTGGCTATTAATGATATTATTAAAATGTGTTTTTCCATTTTAAAAAATTCACAGGAAAATCAGTAAATCTTCTTGTCCTCATGGTGAATTATATTATGGAAAAGTTATTCTAATACTGTTCTGTAAATTTGACCCCGGTATGTATTACATACATTCATACGAAAAATGTACTAATGTCATTGTGCCTTAAAATTGTTTTCTCTTTTTAGGTAAACATAACTACCTCTAGAGCCTAAAAATAACAAATATACCTATCACTGTTAAGTATTTTAATGTCTTTTTATTTCTTTTTTAATAAGCTTATATCTAGTTGTTTATGAATCTGGCATGGCAGAAAAGCATAGTAGGCTGCTACTTTGAGAACAATATCAAACATTCCTGTCTGAAAAATGCCACTTAAAATCATCTGGCCTACATCTTCTTTTGAATGGTGAAAGCTTTTGTTCTCATGTCAACAGCTTGATCTGAAGTTCAGTCTCCTCTGGCCTCCAGTGAAAAGATATTCTTCAGCTGGCTAGCTCTCTTAGAGAAGTTTATTAAAGCTGGCTAGACAATTTAACAGCGTAACAGAAACAGAAACTAATGGAAACTGTGGCTTGAAGGTGCAGCATTTAGCATGGAAGAGATGTGTTCCTTTCAGCTGTAAAACATTTCACAGCAGAGTTACCATACTCTCATGAGCTGCCTCACACACTTTAGTGAAGTTATCACTCAATAAATTGTTGAGAACATTCTATTGGCAGTGGAATCTTAAGAAACCTTTCCCAACTAAGTACCACCTGCTGGAGGCCACCTGTTTTTTAAGCAACATGGTACCCAAATAGCCAACTTAGTTTTAGTTTCCAAAGCATTTTCCCAGCTCCTATGGCGTTGTAAAGCTAGAGAAGATTTGGTGCTGGCAAGGTCTAAATATTCTGATCAACAGCGATTTATTGAGGAGCTGTTATTATATGTCAGGTACTGTGCCAGGCGCTGGTTACAAAAAAATGAATAAGACTGGGGAGTCTATTCTTCATTTGGGAAGCCAAGTACATGTAATTATCTATGATATGGTTCTTATATTTAAAGAGTGCAAATGAACTGCTGGCTAGAGAAATAAGGGAGGAGAAAGCAAAATAATGAAAATGTCTCATTCATTGTGACACCTGGAATACCTACTAGAATAAATTAACCTTTGTGTGTGTTCTTGTTGAAAATCTCTACAGTGTAGTAGCTTATTCACTGCCAAATTTTTTTACCCAGAGAGCAGCAGTTTGGGTCGGTACATTGACTTCATTAATCAAGATTTCTTTGGAGCATTCTGTTCAGAATCTTAGTCTTAAAGACTTTGATGAATTAGGATGATTCTTCTTTGACAATTATTTGAATTCAAAATGAGTTAGATGTTCCCTGATTTAAGAGCTAATATGATATGAGGTTTTTTTTTTTTTCAGGGTTGTAGTTAAACTCATAACCCTTCCAAATAAAATTGAAGAATTCCAACAGTGATTTGTTGATTAGTTAATATTTGCATTTCATTTGTGTCACAACACCAGTGAAACTCAGGTAATCCAATTTTCAGACTTCAGAAACATCTTGGTATTGTGACACAATGCTTCATAAACATGACATAGTGCATCCTTCTCAACTGATCACATTGTTCTCCTTACAGATAAAATCATGATTCACAAGCATGAGCACAGGTGGAATAGAGCTCCCAACTACTAATATTTTAAGACATTCATTTGAGCAACTAGATAATGACATGACCTGTCATGAAAGGTCATTGATACTTATTGTACTCTCATAGCATTTAGGGTAAGAGACAGATCATGCCAGCAACAGAGTCATTCATTTATTCAATCAGGAGAGGAAGGTAAGTACCTGTGGTGGGCCAAGCACTGTAGTAGAGCATAGAAATGTAACATTAATGACATAGTGCTTCTACCTTTAGGAGCCCACAATCTATGTGAAGAGGTAGACACATTCCCGATAACTACACTACAAAATGGAAGTGCTAATAAATGCAAGTAAAATGTATGTTGGGAGCATCAAGAATAGAGGAATATTTGCAAGGTGAAGTCTTCACAGAGAAGGTGACTTTACAGCTGAATCTTGAAGGAAGAATAGATTTTATAAGGCAGATAAGCTGTATTGTAATAGTAGCAAAATTCATTTATCATATACATTTTGCCAAGTATTTTGCTATACATATCTTATTTCTTTGCAATATGTATGTTATTTATCCTCACAATAACCCAGGGAGTTGGCACCATTATCATCTCCATCTTAGAGATGGAAAAATGACCAGGCTTAGAAAGTTTAGTAATTTGTCAAGGTCCCTAGCCAGGGTGTAGCGAGGGGTCACTTTACGACCTAAGCCCTTACTGTTTCTTACTGTGGTGGTGAGATACTGAATAGACACACTGGTCATGGAAAACTTAGCATCATCTTCTGGCCCAAGTGGCTGGAGTTTACTCCACAGTTTTTGAGTCTTGGTTAGATTGTAATATCTTGAGAATAAAGTCCAGTCCATACATTTCTTTCCTATTCTTTGCAGTCTCTTGGATGGACTTCCTAGGAATTATAGACACAAAGTCTTAAGTGTGTATGAAAATATTTTTGAAGCCAAAAGTCATTTGCAAATGCAAAATCATACTTTAAACATGATTGGAATAAAGATGATCTCTGAAGGCAGTGCCCTGTCATTGATCCATGAGTACAGAGTCTTAACTAAGGAAACTTTGAGAAATCATAAATGATGTATAAATCAGGGATGTGCTTGCAAGATTCTGACAAAGTCAGTTAGTATCAGGAGAACAGATATAAATAAATTAGTTCCCTGCTAAATTAAACATAAGTAAATCAGAAGAATGAACCTGAAAGGATCCAGATACTGTTTTAATTATACAGATAGTAGAACATTGTGCTATAAAATATGTATACAGGTACTGTAATATGTCGGCATCTCTGGACACATTCACAATTGCAGATGTAACATCTTACCTTTTGTTAGGACATTGTGTATCAATTTCTGGAGGCTCACTAGGTAAATTTCATATTTAAATACAAGTGAAACTGAGAAAAAGAGACATACTTCCCAGCGTAAGTGTGGCTTGTAAGTTATATCTTTCTAGACATCATATTGTAAGGACAACATCATGGCTGCATTCAAAGTTAAATCTGTTCCTTTATTTCTTTAGTGGAAAGATTTGGAGCCACCTACCCACGGTTTGCCTGACTTCATCTTCGAAGAGCCAAATTATACCATGTTTTAGAAATCATTTTGTGACTTCTTTTTCTCTAGCTCCTTTGATTGCTCAAGCCTTGGTTATTTTTAAAAGCTTTAAATTTTCTTTGCACTCATTTCTCGTTTAGAGTTTGAAATGATATGATCAAATACATCTGCCTTAAGAAACAGCATTCAAATCAAAATCTGAGTGGATGGGTTTGAAGCAAATTTTTTTTTTAAAGTCGAAAGCATTTTATTAGCTAAAGTCTCTGCCTGTGGGAATATTTTAAATGTGTGAGGATAAAGAGAATACATTATCTTCATAGCAGCTGGTGTGAGAAAGTCTTTGTAGAAAGAAACCCAGCTTGTTGAGAAGAGGCTTTGATAAAGCCACCAGGGGGTGGGGACAAGACTTTGGAGTCTAAGGTAGGACTTATGCTCAGGTTTCATGCAAAGAAGAGAGCAACTCTGAAAAATGAAGAATGAGTGAAACAGGAGGTAGAAGGGTCAGTTTGTGGGGCAGCCTGGAGCTATGGTTTTCAAACTATAGATCACTTCTCATTAGTGGGTCATAGACTCAATTAATGGCTGGTGACTAGTCATAAAAAAATAAACAGAAGAGAGTACTATAGAAAATAAGCAGTGCATAACATGTAGTTAGGATTAAGTATTGCTTTTAGGAAATATTGGCATGTCACACATAGTAAAGATCAAGTGTTGTTTTGTAAAATGTTTGTTTAATTTTATGTGTGTGCATAGTAGGCAAATATATTTCTTATAAAATCTTGGTAAAAATAAATTATGAACAATAATCTACAGATAAGAGGAATTTGAATTAATGGTGTGGCGGAGTTTTCTTTGGGGAAGAATAAAACCAAGAGTTTGCAAATCCTCTCCATTTCTCTTGCAAAAACTTCAGTAAATTCTACTTTGTTTATAAATACTTTCATGCAAATGAAGTTTGTTGTGGTTGTTTTGTGTGTGTGGGTATATGTGTGTGTGTGTACCAGCACCTGCACACACATGCAGGAGTGTGTAGATAGGGTATGATGAACAGGGAAGGTTTCAAGAAAATTGGAAAAAGCCATTTAAGACCATCCTATATATATCCTAAATATGTATCCTATATATATATAGGTATATAATCCTAAGTATATATCCATTTTTAACTGTCTTACATATATCCATATATAATGGCTACTACATTTAAATTTTTGGATGCATTTAATTTTTTTTTAGTTTAAATAAATTGAATCAAAATTAAAAAAATAATATCATCTTGTGGTCAGGAGCTAATAAAATTCACATAGCTATATCAGGATGGGAAAGCAACATAGACACACATAGTTATTTCATCAAATCATTCAATTTGATTTTGAATTCCCTCACCTGAAATGAGATGTGTAATTAACTGAATGTGTAATATCAAGTCCAATGCCCAAAATCACTTTATTTTAAATGAATTTTTCACATTGCTGAATTTTAATGTGCTATGAGAAAGACTGTCAGAATTGTGCTATTTTTAATATTTTTTCACTAAAACTTTAGTCTGAAAACTCTTTACCTGTGTTAGTGTATATGACTTCCTCTGCACATATGCCCCCAAATTTTTTGTTAAAGTTTAGCATTATGTTTCTTCTGTTTTCTACAATTCGTAGCATATAGATTAAACTATTTTAGAAGCCATTCAGAAACTGTTGAACATTCTTTTTAGTATCTTCATTAAAACAAATATTTTTTCCTGTTTTCCTTCCTCTCCACATCCCTCTCTTCTATATTTTCTTTCTCTCTGTAGACGCATAGAGTTTCTCCCAGGTGGCAGATGCTGGGAATAGCGGTGAATAAGGCAGACACTATCCCTGTCCTCATAAAGTTCAGTAAAGGGGAAGGACAAAGTTTAAGAGTGCACGTAGGAGGGACCTTTAGCCTAGACTTGGGGTGTTGGAGAAGAACTCTGGATCAGATGAACCTAAGATGCCATCTGAAGTATGAGAAACATATGACCAAGCAAGTCAGAGCTGAGATAAGGTGCGGAGAGTCACAGGCAAAAAGAATACCATGTGCAAAGGGTAGGAGGCAAGGTGAACATGGGAGAGAAAGGGGAGAGGTGGCTCTAGAGAGGTAGGGAGGGGCTCCACCTCGTCATGAAAGCTGCTGAAACCAGGTAAGAGTCTGAATTGTGTCATAGAAGCAATGGGGAGTTGCTGATGGCATTTCAGCAGGTTCCACTTGATTTCTATTTGAGGAGGAATATATTTGTGAAAACAGCCCAAAGCCACTCAAAATCTAGTGTAGACTCTAGACCAGAGTCAACAAACTTTTTCTGTAAAGGACCAGATATTAAGTATTTTAGACTTCGTGGGCCAAATGGTCTCTTTTACAACAATTCATCTCTGTTGTAGTGTGAATGCAGTCATAGACAATATGTAAATGAATGGGTTGATTGTGTTCCAATGAAATTTTAAGGACATTGAAATTTGATTTCATATAATTTTATTCATTGCGTTTTTTCTTATTTTTCTTCAACTATTTAAAAATGATTCTTAACTTGTAGGCCATAGAACAGCAGGTTCTGGGCTGAATTTGGCCCTCAGGCTCCAGTGTGTTGACCCTGCTTTGGAATAAGGCAGGTATATAAACTAAGGAGTAACATTTGGGTAGTGCATGAGGATATTTATCGAGTAAAGGATGGGGTTAATTTCTGCTTCTAACTAATTCCAATGGCAGAGTGCAAAGATAATTTAAACATTATATATAATTAAAAAGTCTCTTGATGCCTTTGAGGGGCAATGCATTTTTATATTTATATGTTCTGATATGTTTAAGAGGAGTTAATGTTTTTTAAAAATCAAGCCCTAGAGTATCCTCACAAGCTAATAGTGGAAACAGGCATTAAATATATAAACCTATTTACACGTTTTTAAAAAGTAATATATGTGATTACACATTATAAGACAAAAATATATTAGTCTGAGTTCTCCAGAGGAACAGAACCAATAGGAGATGCTTATTTATATCTCATGCACACAGTCTTTCAACACCCTCTCAACCACGTAAGAATGAGCCTTGGGCCTGCAACACTTCTTCATCCAAAGATAGAGTCCCCATAGACTGTGCTTAGTGCTTATCTTTCCCTGTTTCAGACTCACTTGTGTGGTCCTTTGTTCTGCTTAAGCATATGGGTCCTATGGCACCTGGCCAACTCCATTACTATATCTGTCCCCTGCCGTGAGGGGATGGGGTCCTTCCGCTGCAGGACGAAGCGGATACTGCCCGGAGGGACTCTGACCATGGAGAAGTGACAGCTATCACTACAGCTGATCTCACTCTGTCTCTTCGCTATGTGAGTAAAGCGTTGTTTCGTCCATTTCTTGGCTGTGTTGTGTTTTCTTTGGAGACTTGGGTACTAAGACACAGTGGGTAGAAGTGTTCAAACTTCTACTCCCGATAACAGGCAACAGGTGCTATGTGCCTTCAAATCAGCTCCAACTCCTGGTGACCCTGTGAATGAGTGACAGCCACAGTGTCCTGTCTTCAACAGCCCTATTCTGTTCCTGTAGACTCCTGCCTGTGGCTTCCTTTATGGGGTCAATCCACCTCATATTTGGTCTTCCTCTTTTCCTGCTGCCATCTACTCTCCCCAGCGTTATTGTCTTTTTCAAATACCTCTGTCTTCTCATGCTTTGCCTAAAGTAGGACAGCCTCAGTTTATCATTTTTTTTGCCTCCAGATCAGGCTTATTTTGCTCGAGGACCCACTTGTTTGTCTTTCTGGGAGTCCAGAGTACCATAGAGCTCTCCGCCAACACCATATTTCAAATGAATCAATGTTTTTTCCTGTCAGCCTCCTTCACAGTCCAGCTTTCGCGCTTGTACATAGTAGTTGGGAACACGAGGGTGTGGATAACCTTGGCCTTGGTCTCTAATGACACTTCCTTATACTGATGATCTTCCCTAATCTTTCATCACTGCCCTTCTGAGTCTCAGTCTTCTCTTGATTTCTTGGCTGCAGTCTCCATTTAAATTGATGACTGAATGAAGATAAACAAAATCTTTAACAATTTCAATGTTTATTGTCTACAGTAATGTAGTTTTTGTGTAGTCATGATTTTTGTCTTCTTGATGCTCAAATGCAGTCCTATGTTGGCACTTTCTTTTTTCACTTCAGTCAGAAGTAGTTTCCAGTCATTGCTGCTTTCTGCCAGTAAGATGGTGTCGTCTGCCTGTCTTAGATTGTTGATATTTCTCCCACCAGTTTTCACTCCTCCTTCATCTGAGTCTAGCCTAGTGTTTCATATGATATGTTATGTATACAGATTAAACAGATAGGGAGAAAAAATGCACCCTTGTCTGACAGTTTTCCCTGTAGGAAACCATTCTGTCTCTTCATACTCTGTCCTGACAGTGGCTTCAATACAGGTTGCACATCAGGACAATCAAGTGCTGAGATGCCCATTTCTTTCAGAGCAGCCTATAGCTTTCCACGACCCACACAGTCAAAGGCTTTACCATAGTCTATAAGACATAGACTAACCTTCTGAAATTCTTTGGAGCACTCCCGTAGCCAATGAATAATCACAACTAGATCTCATGTGCCTCTCTTTTTTCAAAATCCATCTTGAGTATCAGGCATTTCCTGCAGCACCTTGAGCACCGCTTTACCTGGGTGAGAAATTAGAGCAATGGTCATATAGTTACTGCCCTCCTTGGCATCTCCTTGCTTGGGGATTGGGATATACATTGAGCGTTTCTAGTCTATAGGCCATTGTTTTGTTTCCATATTTATTGGCATATTCATGTTAGGATTTTGACAGATTCACTTTCTGTCACTTAAAATAATTCTATCGATACCCCATCCACCTCTGGTGACTTATTTCTTTTCAGTACTTTCAGGGCAGCTTTCATTTCACTTTCTAAAATAATAGGTTCTTCCTCATAGGAATCTGCTTCAAAGGAACCCATCATCCTTTTTTCTCTTCTGTATAGATCTTCAGGATGATGTTTCCACTTTCCTTTCATTTTTTCCTGCTCAGATAGTGATAGTGTGCTTCCCTATTGGTCATTCAGCATTCCTAATCTGGGTTTAAATTTTGCTTTGATTTCTTCTTGTCTAACATTATATATATGGAGAGAGAAAGAGGGAGAGAGAGAAAAGACTGATTTATGATGATGAATTGGCTCACACAGTTTTGGAAGATAAGTCCCAATATCTACAGTCAACAAGCTAAAGAACCAGGAGAGCTGATGGGGTAAGTTCCAAGTGCAAGCCCAAAGGCAGGAGAAGACCCACGTCCCAGCTTGAAGACAGGCAAGCAGAGAGAGAGAATTCTTTCTAACTCAACCTTTTACTTCTATTTAGGCCTTCAGTGGATTGGATGAGGCCAACCCACACTGGGGAGGGCCATCTGCTTCACTCAGTCTACCAATTTAAATGTTAATCTCATGCGGAAACATTCTCATAGACACATTCAGAAATAATATTTAATCAAATATCTGCACACTCCATAGCCTATTCAAGTTGACACATAAAATTAACCACAGAAAACAAGAGGATTTATAAGCTGGAATGCCATGACTGGAGGGTCTGGGTAAGCTTCTTTGAAGATTGACATTAAACTGAGACCTGAAGATGAGTTAGATAAACAGTGGAGTGGTTGGGGGTGTCAAGGGAGGAGAAGAAAATTTTAGATGGGGGAGCAACCCGTATTAGAATCCAGAAAAAGATGAGAACATAGGAAAGACCAGAAGAAGCACTATATTTCTACCTAGAGTTTTGCTGACCTTTCCTGAGGAGTGGGCCTAAGCAATGCAGAAACCTCAAGAATCCTTTGGATCCCTCCATCATCTCATGAGGGTAGAGCCAGCTCTAAGCAGCTGCGGATCAGTGGTACTGTTAAATTCTCCACACTCTTCTTAAGCAGTGGGCCTCTGCACCACACTCCCTCCCTCCATTAGCCTTATCTAAATACCCTCTAAGAGAAAAGAGAATGAACTACAAGAAAAACTTCCAATCTTCATGACAAAGGCCATATTTTATGTCCTTGGCCCCACAGAGCCCCTCCTCCTGGAGGGGAGGCACACCACCAGAGGATGCCACGATGCTCCCTGCACATCATTCTTGGCATTAGGAAGATGTAGGGTAGGCCTGCGACCAACCACGAGTTAGTGGTTTCCAGACTTTTTATCTGAAAGCTCTAACTTGGATCTGTTAGCCTCAGGGCACATATTGGAGAAGCCGTGAACAAAGAATTTCATTCATGCCAATTGTGGGGAACTGTTTTTTAACTGAAGGAAACAGTCAAAAATCATCTATACAGCAGCCTTGGAAAATCCCATTTTTTTCAGAAATATCTCTAAAATATTCTTGCACAAAAATAATTCTTGTAGAAAGACAAAGCAATCTCGTTGTCTTGGGACCACTCTCTTTAGCACCCCTAAGAACATTCTCTTTTTGTTGTATGTTTTATATATTACATTGAAAGAAACCACAGTTCAATGTGCTGTGACTCCAGGCTTACATGTATAATCTTTGCATACAACATGCACCTTCTGATATCCTTTTATATATATTTTACCCGCTATAACCCATCTTCAACCACAGGAAATTGAGTTTTCAGCATTTTAAATATGATGAAGATCATAGTTTACTGTTCTGATTTAGTTTTAGCCACATCCTAAAGGCCCAGGCATAGAGTATAGCTTGCTAACATTATGGCATAAGGTGAAAAGAAAAAACCTAATATCTTTACTACTTATGAATAGTTTGGACCTGCCAGAAATCCATGTGTGTTACCATAGAAACCTCATTGGCCTAGATGTGATGTCATCACCCAACAAAAGCTAAATTTCAACCATTCTATTATAAATTGTTAATACAAGTAAACAGTGAATCATCTGATTATTAGTTACAGATCACACTTCCCCAGTGCTTAACTTTAATGAGTTTAAAAAAAAGACACTAAATATGATTGGTCAATAATGAAACACCAGAGTAGGGGTAGAGGAGGTTGACCGAAATGGTGAAATTTACTGTTTTTTAAAATACTATGCAGCAAACAACCTCTGAAAATATATCCTAGTAACAAAAGCATCTTAATGATGTTTAAAAGAGCTAAGTACAGCTTGCTAAATAGGTCCTACACTTCTCTTCCTAATGACAGAAGGAGCTCGTAGCCATTATGTTCAAAGATCAAAACTCAGAGGGTGCCATCATAAGGCCACTTTATTTTTCTCTACAACTCTCCATTTAATCTTGTACTAAAGGGTGCTAATTTGTCTTCTGCCTTAAATGACATTCAGAGTGGGTTTTATAACTTAGATAATAAAAAGTCGCACATTCACTACTCGTCACAAGAGTCTCTGTTCAGTAATTAATATGTCCAGTTCAGTGTAGTAATAAACAACTTGGAATTTTGATTAAGCTTCCCTTACAGAGAGCCTGATAAAGGGAGGAATCTGAAGTCTGACTGGGGGAGGGTTTAGACAGCTTTTTCCTCTGCCAGCAGTATCACTTCAACCAATAACTGCTACTTGAAATGGGAGGAAGGAAGGGAGAAAAGACAGAACAGAATGAGAATGGGCCTTATCTGACTGATACTGGTGAGTTGATATCAATCCTCTGGAGAGCTTCCAGAGATCAAAGCTGACATTACTCTGGGGGCATTTTCATGGGTTCTAGGGAGACCCCTCCCTGTCACAGGATGCCTCTTCTCCAACTGGTTGCTTATTTCCTCCATCATCCCTGGACTTCTGGATACACTTCTAATCTCTCTCTCTGCTAAGATCTCCGTTGCTGTCTAGGTAGTGCTCCTGGGGAGACCTAAGAAAAATCCAGCCTTGTTTTTTCTTTTGCATAACCAATATCTGGTCCACAGAATCATGGTGCCTTTGACTCCTCAGGAGTCAGAGTGCAACCTTCTTGTTTCAGCTCATTCACAGGCAGCTCCAGCCTGTTACCTGTTAGATGGCTCAGATATGTTGTCTAACAAGATCCAAGGACATATATTGAACTCTCCTGTGGTTTCCTTGAAGCCCTCTCACTAGTTTAGGAGAAAGTGCAGGTAGGTGGGGGAGGTACCCACAGCACGGTAATCTCCTTCTGATGTTCAGTTTTCTCTGGCCAATTCAGCTTCAACCATATTAGACTCTCCTGCTATGAGAGAACGACAAGGGGAACAAAATTGTTTTAATTAAAAAACAACTCTTTTTAAAGTCCTACATAGATCATACCTTATTTTGGCATCTTAGGGGTATTTGGCATGCATTTTTTGGGGGCCTCAATCAGAAACAGTTTCCCATTTTAACATCTAGGTACAGTAGCCATTAATAATCTCCTATTTGAAAAAAACTTAAATGATACCCTAATAAGAAGTTAACACAGAAATTTAATAGTAAAACATGAAATAAAATTCTGTGTGACTATGAAACTTCTGTATGTGAGCATTCAGTGCATTCTTAAATGATGGTATTATTAGAGTATTTGGATGTTCACCAAAATATTAGGAATTACATATAATTAAAGTTAACTGTACTTAACAAAACAAATGAATAAAAGATTTTTTTTTAACCATGCGATATATTAGTATAAATGAGTAGTGGAAAATCTGAATGACTAGATACATTCTCTTCCTTTGCCTAGAATGACTCAGCAAGATGTCTGCCTTGCATCTTACTGTAACCTGGAACACACCTTTGTGTAACTGTGTCTCAATGTCCTTTGAAGAATGTGAGTTGGGTGGGAATGCTCCATCTTGAACACCAAAGGCAAGTTCTGGTTCATCAAAGCCAATAAGTAAAGTCATTTTCCAGCTTCATGATTGGCTCAGAGATAGGGATACACAACAAAATTTGGGCCAGTGAGGCAAAATGAAGTTTGTCGGTGACTTCTGGAAAGGGACTTCCCCTTTCTTTCCAGAGAGCAATTCAGAGAGACAGTCTTTCTTCCTAACGGACATGAACTGAGGAAAAACATACCCGTGACAGTTATTGGTAGGCATATTGAAATCTCAGGAATGACCAGCTTAAAATGATAATGATACTGTGAGAAAGAGAAAAGAGGTGGAAAGAAACCAAGATTTTCACGTCATCTGAGTCACTGTAAGAAAGCTAGCCCAAAGCCTGCCCTGCCTTTGGACCCTTCAGTTATCTGAGCACTCAATTCCATTTTTTCTTTAGGACAGATCTAGTCGATTTTCTGTTGTTTGCAAATGAAAGCATCTGTACTGATGCAATGCCTCTTCAGAGTGTTAACTGCGTATCACTAGAGATCCAGCTATTGGGAGTATAATTGGGTGTTCGTTATTACCAAGGGCACTTGGGCTTTCCTAATTAAAATCGCTGCTGTATTTGTGTTCTCATCCTTTATTTGCTCTACGATTGATCTGGAGCCGATTAGTTTGACCATACTGCTCATGTTGTTTCTTCCTCTGCAGTCGTGGTTACAAACGCTTCAGTGGACAGACTGCAATGTGGTCGCCTGTGATTCCATGCTAACTTTGTGACTGATCTCTGGACGTAGGTCCTGGTTGAGTCTCTTTCACTTGCTCTCCAGGCTCTGGCACAGAATCTATTACTGCACTTGTTCTTTTCCCCCAAGATTGAGCCATCAAGAGATGAAGTTAGCCCTGAGTAAATAGGAAACTTGTTCATCTAAAGAACCATACCCCGAGGTTACATACAAATAATCCTCCAGAAAGGTTTAAAGGAAAAATGATTTACTTTTATCTTAGTATTCTATTGATTTCATTTCTTTCTTAATAGAATATTAAATGAAAAACCTCACTCCATAATATACATGAAATCCCTTTTATATTTTTTCCTTTTATAAATATATGGAAAAAAATATACACAGAAAAAAATTTCAAGGGATTTCATAAAATTAGATGACTCTGTGACAATTCCCTTTCATCTCCTTTGGGAGGTATCTTAATTTGGATTACTTTAAAGTAGAGTCTAAAACAAGGATTTGGTTGTTGGTAGTTTATATGAGAAATAATTTGAGATGCTGGGGTGAAGCAGCAAGGAGAGTGAGATAGAGAAGAAGGAAAAGTCAATAAAGGGTACTTTACTGATCTATCCAGTACTGTGAACTATTGGAACTCTCTAAAGAACCATGTAGAAAGGCCTAAATTGTGTTTCGCAATCCCCAATCCCGCACATTCACATCCATTACAACCTTTCCACCTGGTGGAGATTTTCCACCAAGAATATAGTCACTAATATCACCCCAAACATGGCTCCAGGAGCTGGGTCCAGTTATCTGGAGTTCTTCATAACAGGAATAAAACCCAATAGTAATATTTGTATAATTAATTATATACACATATTTACTTTGAATTTAAAATTAAAATGACCCCCTCCTCCTCAAAGGATAGTAAATGATCATCAAGTTAAATTCCAGGTAAAAAGAAATAGTTCCGTGAAATCAAATTTTAAGGGCTGATTCTTCTGTAAATCTATTTTGGCTTGTTAAAAGGTATGCAGAAAGAATTTGTTCAATGGCAATCATTTTTATGTTTTTGTCATTTGGTAATTGGGACTGGCTGTATACACACGCTTTTAGTCATTGGCTTTTTGAAAAGAAGTGGCTCTCCTCCTAATACAACAGGGGAAACTTTGAATTTTTTGAAAAAATTGTTTTGCTTTTTGGTAAAAAATGTTCTGTTTAATAAAAAATTCAAGCTTTCTATATTCCATGAATGAGAAGCCCTAAGTGATTCTTTTATTTTAAATCAAGGAGAATAGCACAGATTATGGTAAGCACTAAATTCTACCAGCTTGGGCTGAGTAACACTCCTTGTACACAGATAGGAAAGAAACTTTTTCAGTAGGATTATTGAATGCTGCTGGTATGAATGGACCAATTTGACCATGTGCTTATCAATTATATTGTATTTTTCAAAGAAACAGCTTATGGTTTCTTTTCTCTGTTGCTTTTCTGTTCTTAATTTCATTGATTTCTGATTTTATATAAATTATTTTCTTATTTTTGATTGTCCTGGATTCAATTTGCTCTTGTTATATTTTCTTAAACTGCAATATTAGATCATGGATTTGAGAGCTTCTTTTTTTAATAGGAACATTTAATGCTATAAATATCCCTGTAAGCACTGCCTTAGCTGCATCCAGTGGTATGATGGATATGTTTTTACTGGCTTATGAGAACTGATTATAGCCTCTCTTCCAAGCTCCATTTTATGTGATGTCAACCATGCTGGGAATACTTACATCATAGAAATTGGCGAATACTACAAGTCAAGACTTTTTTTTTCAGAGAGCTGGTTGTTGAACATTTACTCCTATACCATTCTCTGTGCCCTATGAATTTTGATACATCATATTCTCTTTTTCACTCAAGTCAAAATATATTCCCTCTGCTCTTTTGATTTCTTCTTTGAATCATGAATTATTTTAAAGGTTGTCTAATTTAGAAATATATGAGATATTTTCCAGATATCCTTCTGTTACTGATATCTAGTTTATTCTCATTCTAATCCAAGAACATACTTTGTATAATTTCAATGCTTTTAAATTTGTTAAGATTTGCTTGTGGCCTAGAACATGGTTTATTTACGATCCAGATGCTCTATGTGCACTTGAAATAACTGTGTCTAGGGATAGTTGTGTGGAATAAAAATGTCAACTAGGTCAGTTGGTTCATAGTGTAGTTCTGGTCTCCTATATCTTTCCAAGTCTTCTTTTTCCTTGTTCTATCATTTATTGAGAAAGGAGTGTTAAAATTTCTAACTATGACTGTGAATTTGTCTACTTCTCCTTTCAATTTTAAAGGTTCTTTTGCTTCATGTATTGTGAGATTCTATTATTAGGTGCATACGTGTATAGGATTGTCATCTCTTCTTTTTTGGATTAATTCTTTTTTTTATGAGGAAGATTCACCCTGAGCTAACATCTGTTTACAATCTTCCTCTCTTTTTTCTTTCTTTTTTTTCACTTGAGGAAGATTAGCCCTGAGTTAACATCTGTGCCAAACTTCTGCCACTTTATATGTGGGATGCCACCACAGCATGGCTGATAAGTGCTATAGGTCAATTCCCAGGATCTGAACCCATGAACCCAGGCTGCTGAGGTGGAGTGAAGTGAACTTAACCACTACAACATGGGGTGGCCCCTGGATTAATCTTTTATCATTATGTAATGTTGCTCTTTATCTGATTTGTCTGATAATTTACATAGCTACTTCAGCATTTCTTTTATTAGTATTTTCAAGTTTTTTGTTGTTTTACTTTTCATTGAGCTTTGTTGAGATACGATTTGTATCCTATAAAATTCATTCTTTTACAATGTATGATTCAGTACTTTTTAGGATATGTACAGAATTATGCAACTGTCACCTCTCTTAATTTCAGAATAGTTTTCATTAACTCAAAAAGAAATACTCACCCTTTAGTAGTCACTCCGCATTATGTCTGGCTTCTTTCACGTAGCACAATGTTTTCAAGCTTCATCCACATTATAGTTTCAATTAGTACATCATTCCTTTCTATGGCTGAATAAGATTCCAGGCCTGGATGTGCCACATTCTGCTTATCTTTTCATGCACTGATGACAACTTTGTTTGATTCTACTTTTTATTACTTTAGTTTTAACCTACCCATGTTTTTAATCTTAAAGTAGGTTTCTTACAGATAGCATATAGTTCAGTTTTGCTTTTATATCAACTCTAGAATTCTCTTTTATTTTAATTGGTTTGTTTAGGCCATTGTAATTATTGATATGATTGTATTAAAATTTGCCATCTTCTTAAATGATTTCTAATTGTTTCATTTGTTCTTTTTTCCCCTTCTATTTCTTTTCTTTCTTTTGTATTGATTCAGTTTTTATGATACATTTATCTCAATGATTGCCTTATTTTTTATATCTCTTTGAAATATTTTTTTGTAGTTGCCTTTAGGTTTACAATATTGATCTTATTTCATGAGAATATGCCTTCAAATAACTTTATGCCACCTTATATGTAGCATAAGGAGATAATAACAGTATACTCCCAATTCCATCCTCCTATAATTTGTGTCATTTTTATGTTTATATTTACATATTTCATAAACTCAATGTAATTATTTTTGCTTTTGACAATTAGTTATCTTTTAAGGAAATTAAAATAAGCAAAAATGAATTTTATGTTTTCATTACTATCTCTCTTCATTGCTTTTTTATAGATCTAAATTTTATTCTGTTATCACATTCCTCTGTCTAAAGAATTTTCTTTAACATTGTAGTATAGGTCTGCTGGCAATGGATTTTCTCATTTTTCTCCCAGAGAAAGTTTTTATTTCTCTTTTGTTTTTGAAAGATGTTTTCACAGGTTATAAAATTCTGGCTTGATGGATTTTTTGGGGTCTTTTTACACTTTAAAGTTGTCATTCCATTATCTTCCAGCTTGCATAATTTATAATGAGAAAATTTCTGTGATTCTTATATTTGTTCCTTTGTGGGTAATTTATCACTTTCTGTTTGTTGTTGGTTTACAGAAGCCTGAATATGAAACGTCTAGGGATTTATATGCATGTTCTGTGTTTATCCAAGTTGTTATTCTCTGAGATTCTTGGATTTGTTGTTTGGCGCCTATTACTAATTTTGAGAAATTCTCTGCCATTATATCTTCAAATTTCTTTTTTCTCTCTCTCTCTCTTTTCCTTCTGGAATTCCAGTTACACACATGTTATGTCATTTAATATTTTTTCACAGAAAAATTATTTTTCTACTTGTGTTTCAGTTTGGTTAATTTTTATTCTCTCTCTTTCATTTCACAGTGTCACTTCAATTTTAAGGCTACTGATGATCCCATCAAAGACTTTCTTTGTCTCTGTCATTCTGTTTTTTACTTCTAGCATTTTCATTAAATTTTTTTCTTGTAGTTTTCATCCTTTTGTTGAAATGATCTATCTCATCATGTGTGTTGTCTACCTTTTCCACTGCAGCCCTTTACATATTAATCATAATTATATTAGTTTTCCTGTTTGATACTTCAAACTTCTGGGTCATATCTGTGTCTGGTTCTGTTATTTTTATTGCTTCCTTGTATGCCTCATAATTTTTTTTGTTGAAAGCTGGGCATTCTGTGTAGGAAGTAGAGACTGAGGTGAATAGTATTCTTGCCTGGAAATGGGCATGCCTTTTCTTTTGCTAGGCCTTTATTATGATAATATCGTTAGGAGATGAACTGGGTTCAAGCTGCAAATTCTTCTAATGCAGCGCTTTCTAATAGAAACATAGTACTAGCACATATGTAATTTAAAATTGTTCAGCAGCCTTACTTTAAAAAGTAAAAGTAAATTCAGTTTAATAGTCTATTTAATTTAAACCAAAATATCCAAGAGATAATATCATTTTAACACGTAGCTCTAGCTACATTTCAAATATTCCATAGCAGCATGTGGTTTGTGACAATAATATTAGGTTACAATACTTGAGTATTTCCTGTGTTTACGGTGGAAGTTGGTTTTCCAGAGAGTTTTTCTCAATGTTTTTTCCACCCTCGCCTTTAGATTTTCCCTAATGCCTGTATCTCAGAAAAGTTCTCTCTCTATGCTCTTAACTTTCCCCTAGTACTGCACTACTGCTACTTATTAGCTCAGTGCCTGGTGATAGGGGGGTCATTCTCAGTTGTTCTGGTTCAGCCTTATTCTTTTTTTTTAAAGATTGCCATCTGTTGCCAATCTTCTTTTTTTTTTTCTTCTTCTCCCCAAAGTCACCCAGTAGATAGTTGTATATCCTAGCTGTGAGTGTCTCTGTTTGTGCTATGTGGGATGTCACCCCAGCATGGACTGATGAGCAGTGCCATGTCCGCTCCCAGGATACAAATCAGTGAAACATGGGGCTGGCAAAGCGGAGCCTGTGAAATTAACCACTCGGCCATGGGGCTGGCCCCGCAGCCTTTTCTTAGACAGCACTTTGTCCCTGAATCTCAGGGGGGATCTTCTCAGCGATTCCTCTCCTCTAACGGTCTGGTTGAATGTCCATTTCTGCCCTTCTTCCAGGGTTAGGGAATGTTATTTGTTCTCTCCTCCCAACTCCTTTGGGTTGTTACTTAAACCTTAAGTGTGATGATGTTTCCCCCATTCCCCCAGAGATTTAAGGTTTTTGTCCATAGGAAAAATAGGGGAGAAGGATCTAGGTAAGTCTTTTGCCTTTCATTCAAGGCTGCTTGTTCCACTCCCGCAGACCCTGTGCCACAGTGGAGACCTTCTCAAGATTCTTGTCCTGCCCCCAATCAAACATGGCAGCATCCAGTGAGGTCTGTGGAGGAGAGTCTGACAGTGGATGCAGTTCCCTGGTGTTTTTGGCTCCCATGAGCCGTATGCTGTCACACCAGCTCACATTCTACCTTCAACAAGCTGGTAAATTTAAATTTTAGTAGTTACTCTCACAGGCTTATATAACACTGGGTGTCCAGCATCTGCCGCATGTTATCAAGGGCTAGTGAGCTCTTTCTCCTTGGAAACATTTGTTTTTCCTTAGATTTAAGGTTGCTTACTTCTCTATGACTCTGCTATCTTATGGATTAAAGAAACGTTGTGGTTTTGCAGATTTTTCTTTTTTTTTTTTTTTTGATCTAAGCAGGAAAGTCACACGATTTTCAGCTTTAAACATCTCAAGCAGAAACTGGAATTCCTGGTGCTTACTTTTGATAAATATAACTCTGATTCCCTTGGAATTGCTAATGCACTTCACTGAAAGTCACTGATATACAGAAAGTAAAGTCTAGCTTTTGTAGAATTTTTTGTCCTACTTTATTTTGCTTCAGTTTGTACTGAGAAATGGTATATTTTAGTTTGTTTTCCAAATGTGAATTATAGTATCTTGTTAAATATCCTTTTTTCATGCCACACTACCCCCTTCAGAGAAGCTGATTGATAGCCCAGATAAAGGGAAGACTGCCCCTCTTACCACTTCCTGGCATGTAGGAATCAATGACACAGACATATCTTTGTGACTGCAGTAACAGGGGTGGATTGGTGTCATCGTGAGCAAGCAAATAGAGTGGACAGTGGCAATTTCTACAACCCCTGATGCACAGGAAACCATATTTTCTGATATGATTGGGTGTCCAGAGTTGATAAAATCCCATTGTTTTGCAAGGGAATGAGCTCAGATCATGTACTGAAGATTTATGTAGCCAGCCTTGATGGGCACTCAACATGTGTATTCGAAAGCATTTGGAATAAATGGCTTCTAATCTGACACTTTTACCTCCAGGTATGGATTGTTGCAATGACCTCAGGTTACAAATCACAGCTACTAACTAATGGACATTATGAGCCTGTGGTTTCATTGCCACTCAGCATTTTGTGTGTGTTTCATGTCGTTTTTTGCAGGGGCTTGCTGTGACAAGTTACATCCCATCTGTCTGCTCAGTCACAAGCAAAATGACAAACACAACATGGGAAACATTATTCAGATACTCAAGATTGTTTTCTACAACTTGGTTTTACTAATATGCTAACATTTAGAGCAGATAAATAAATGAAAGACGGAGAGGACCTTGAAGTTGGGGTGATCTTGATGAGAGCTGTAAGACGACAGCAATATTTTTAAATGGACATTTGTTCATAGTCATGTTTGTTATACATTTTATATTTAATTCACTTACCTCTCTCCCAAAATTTCCAGTGATGTGAAATAAATTAGCTGTCATATTTTATATCAGTAGGGAGCGAAGGAGCTGTCTCCCTCTTTGGAGCTGAGTTTTTACAGGAAGATGTGGACATGTGGTATGACTGGTATTTTGCTTCCTGATCTAAAAAAGTTCCTTGAAATGAAGAGAAAAATCCACCTTTCACTGGACATCTACTGTAGTCACTGAGATATTGTGGTAGAAAAATTTCTCTGTAAATTAGAGGTGAGTTTGTGTAAATTTTATCACCTTGATTATCCCTATTGGAGGTGGAACATTTTTTTCCCTGTGACTGCCTATTGCTTTTTCTGTCGTGGCACAGCTATGGTTGGAAGATGCTCCGTAGGTTTTCTTTAAGGTAAAGTCAATTGGAAAGATTTAGAAATATGATGAAATAGTTTAATCATAGGGGATATGCATTTGACACATTTTGTGCTCCTTCCTTAGCATATATACTTGTCTCTCCCCACTTTTCACAAACTACCTTGTATATCAAGGGTTAAGCATAAAAAATATGCTCAATAAACACACATTGGATTCATAAAACCAGGTCAGCTGACTGTTGGATGCTTTCCTAATGATGCTGTTTGACTACGAGAGTCTCCCTCAACCTTCTTACCTTTCCAAAAACTGCCTAACTTTGACTCCAAAGCATGCATGAACTAAAATATTATGCAGTTCCTACACAAAAGACTTATAAATATCCACCATTATTGCTGTTATTAATATTCTTTTGTTTTAAAGAGAAAAGTACCAGCTCCTCTCGTTTCAGAGCAAATAACACAACTGTAAAAGCTGTTGCCAAGCAACCTGCATTCACAGCTCAGATGGGCTGAAGTGTTTATATTCATATGTGGATAAAATTGACCCACTCCTTCTCTGAAAAAAATATATATGAAGTCTTTGAGATATTGCTACTAAGATTTTAGGGTGTGGGTCATGGCATTATTGTTTTATAGAAGGTTCCAAAACTGACACATCCAGCATATATCTCTCCTTCACAATACAGTATAAGTCACAATACAGTATATGTATCTGGTTTGGGGTCTGTTTCCCCATTACGTTGTCAGTTCCTGAGGATGAGTGTTGTGTTCTACTCATTACACAGGAAAGGATCCTATACATAGCCAGCATTCCATAAGTGTGTGATAGATGCATTAAAAATGATTTTATACAAGTGTTTGTGCTATATGCTTTCTAAAATATATTTCCTTACTAGAATTTAGAAGAAGCTGTTAGATTAAAAAATCAAGCAATATTAAATTATGATAAGCCAGAACTGAAGCAAAAAGTTAAAAAGTACTAAAATTATAACAATTTAGAATTAGAAGAAACTTTATGGTCTATATATTCCAGTGGTCTCAACCTTAGTTCTCATTTGAATCACACAAAGAGCTTATACATTTAACTGGGCTAGGATGAAGTTTTGAATTAGGGTATTTTTTTTAAAGTTCCCCAGATATTTCAATTGTAGGATTGAGAACCTAGATGAATGTAGTCTAACAGTCTCATTTTATGGTGTAGAAAACAGCCCAAGACACAGCATGAGGTTGTGGAAAGAATATAAGCTCTGGAGTCACCTGTCAGCCACCTGCCAATGTCCGATTTTAGCCATCAGTTCCTCACTGTAAAATAGAGGTAATATCTACTTGTATGATCCCACGGGTGATTGAATGGGATGACATGTGCTGTGCACCTAGAACCATGCATGGTGGGAGCCTGGCAAGGACTGACCCTTCTCTTAACAATTTTATGAGTGAACATAACCTTGATCCACTGACTTCCAGACTCTTCAGTACCATGGAAAGCAGCACAGGATACGTCTAGCTTTGGTTTTTACCCTGGGAAAGACCTAGCATGAATCTATCTGTCAAGATCCATGCAGGAAACATGAGGCACCCACAAGGGTAAATGAAGAGAGTTTAACAATGGAACTTTTTTCAAAGGTGTGGCAAGGTTACAGGAACCACCAAGGAACCATGAAGCAGGGCAGGGCCTGAAAGATCAAGGGGTCAGAGTGGTTATCAGCACCTGGTACTACTTGGGGCTGCTAGAAATAGGCCACCTGGCAGAAGCTGCATCTCAATTACAGGAACAGAGCTAGTAGATAAACTGCAGACTGGCAGAAAGAGAGGCGGGAATGAATCCCTCTCTCCTCCTGCTCTCTAATTTTCTGCTTGTGATCACATTGGCTAAGACAGAGGACAAGGAAGCCCAGTTGATGCAATTCATAAGGGTCAGTCTCTTGGGGCCTGAGCAGAGTGAAGAAGGATGGAGAAGGCTCCAAAAGGATGATCAGAAGATATCTAAGCAATTACTGGGCTTCTTCTCTATGCTGGGTTCTTTATGTGCATGATGTCTTTAAAGCCTGTGTTACTTTGGGGCGAATCCAAATGAACATAAATTGCCTCAAATTACTGACATTCTCTGTGGCACTATTGCTATTGTATGTGTTAATCTAGTGATTATCTATCTATCATCTATCTATCTATCTATCTGTCTATTTATCTATCTTCTATCTACTTAACTTTTGTTTATAAGCTATGATCTACATACATTCTTTCAGCACTTCAAATGTATTGGAATCCTACCAGGAGTCTCTCTTTGCTCCTCTCCTACCTGACAATGCCTTCCTTCCCTAAGATTCCCAGCCTTCTCCAACCGTTTAGATCCATACCTGGGTTCTTTCCTCAACCCTAGCTGGTTTCCTATCGGCTTGCAGCCTTGTTCTAAATAATTTATCCTAACTCTGTTTTCCATTTTTTATGGTAAATTTCCCTATACTAACCCTACTGAGCATCCTCATCCTCACCTGGTAGGGGAGATATTTTATAAAATACGTATTGAGGACCTGCAGACAGCAAATGTTCTGTTGCTCTTTTCTCTTTGTCCAGTGCTGAAGGGACTGGCTTATTCAGTAATTGGGATTTAGGGATCAAGAACTAGGGAAATCTTAGGCTTTCGAAAAAATTCTCAGCCAGATTTATGAGAATTCAGTTAAGAAGTATCTCATAATAATATCGAAGAGGAGCAAGGACCTCATAGTTGACTTGAACATGAGCTGGCGGAGAAAAGGGACAGCATTCTTAGGAACAGCTTGAGCAAACTTTCAGGGTCAGGCATGGGTTCCATGTGCTCAGGGGCACAACGACAACACCATCCTATCTGGAGCGAAGAGTTCTTGATGAGACGGGATTATATTACCCACCATTTATGGTGTGCCTACTGCGTGTCTGGAACTGTACCACATCACTTACATATATACAACCTCTGTTATGCACTGAATGCTGGTGCCTCTCCCACATATTCATATGTTAAAACCCTACCCCCCCATACAATGGTATTGAGAGGTGGGGCCTTTGGAAGGTAATTAGGTCATGAGAGTGGAGTCCCCATGAATGGGATTAGTGCCCTTATGAAAGAGACCCCACAGAGCTCCCTCATCTGCTCTCCACCATGTAAGGGTGCAATGAGGAAATGGCCATCTGCAACCGGGAGAAGGACTCTCAATGTAACCTGATGCCCTGGTCTCAGACTTCCAGACTGTAGAACTGTGAGAAATAAATTTCTGTTGTTTATGAGCCACCCAGTCTATGGTATTCTGTTATGGCAGCCTGAGCTGGCTAAGATCTTTACAACACAGAAAACTGTGTCACACATCCAGCAAGCAGTAGAACCTGGTTAAGGACTCAGATCTGTCTGCCTTCAAAGCCTACGGTCTCTGCAGGGCAGAATGCTGCCTTATTTTATTATATAGGATTGGTGAAGGAGGGCAGATGTCAGAGATCTTTGAGAACCAGAAATAAGGAGTGTGGAAAGATCTGGTTGACATTAGACAGAAATTTCCATGTGCATCATTTACAGAAGAACATTTCCTAAAATGATCATACCCGCCCCCAAAGATTCCCAAGAAGTTAGGCATATTTTAATCTTTTTTTGACTCTGCAAATATTTTTTCAATCAGCCACCATGAAATCAGTTGCATAAAATTCCTGGGCTCTGTCTAAACCCTCCTGAATCTGGTAATTATTTTCCTCTATGCATTGCCTGAGAGGTTGTAGGGATAATAAGGAGAACAAGCGATGGCCAGCTTAGAATATTGTCCCATCACCATCTCCACTTTTTCATAAAGAATTTTACAGTATACTGGATGTGAGAGGCCTTGAAATGATGCTGTCTGAGGTACAGGAATTGCTTAACACAGAGAAGAGAACTTTTGTGGGGCCATACTAACATTTTTCATGTATGGAGACTACTTATAATATTATTTATGTTATTTAGTTTTTGCTATATCTCATCTACTTCAAGCTTTCTAAGCAGTCATGCTCAGTCCTGGGAAGGCCACCTGCCCTTCAGACAGAGAACCCGAGGTAATCCAGAGGCAATGGCAACAAACCTTTGAGCAATCCAGATTTTGATTAATGCAGGAGGCTTTGTTACAAGTCACATCGAATGCTGGAAGTGGGTTTATATTAGTAAAACTGTTGTCTTAATTAGCACTACGAGTGTTAGTAATGGGCTTTCATTAATGAAGTAAAATGTATTGAAGATATATGGGTTGGCTAAAATATTTTAGAGATACTCTAAATAGGGGATAAGAAACTAGTAATAGCTATGGTCTGTAGCCTCAGGGAAATTCCCAGACTCAATCCCTAAATAATACTCTGTTCAGCCACTGATTTAGGAAAGTTTCTAATGGAAACCATTGGGATAACAGAATCCTATCTCTGGAATGTTCTTCTGTCCACCTTGAGGAATCCTTTCAGGCCAGATATAGTCAGAGCACCTAAAAAAAAGACAGAAAACCAGAGAATGTTTCAGCTTAAAGAATGTGATTATGACTATTTTGTGCCTGCTTCCTAATCAACATTTATTCAATAAATATCTATGTGTTTGCCAGAAGTAGCCAAGCTTTAAGCACCTCTGATCTTCGAGGGCCACTGTTACAAGTAAAAAGAACCCAAGAGTCTTAGATCAGTCAGCAACAGTCAACTTTCCTTATATTCCAACTACTTTATTAGCCATGCAGGTTTTTCTGGGTAGTTTGGGAATCGGATAAGTACTGATAACTTTTTGTATATATTTGATCTAAGTTCTAATCAGCTAGTGTAAGTATAGGACTTTTGGGTCAAGCTTCTTTCTAGGTTGGAGACAGCCTATATTAGCAAATTTTCATTGCCTAGCTATTCCTATTGGTCCGGTTAGTAAGCTCTCATTTATGTACTCAGTTTGGAGAATAGGAGCAGAACCAGAAATGAAGCCATGAGTTCACTAATCATTCTTCTCTGCTGTGGCCGTAGCTTTGGGTATTTATTAGCTATTGCTGATAATTTAGAGGGATGTTAATTGCAAAATTGATGACTGCGCCTATTTTGCCACTTCTATTCTCAACCTGATTTGGTTTTTTTTTTCCTAATTGATAGCTGCTGCCTTTACTATGAGTTATTAACAATAAGAGAGAGTTTTATTGTTTGATAAAGTGATACATTATTCTTTTGTTCTTAAGGTTAATTGTGGTTCCTTGTGTCCCATTTATTCTTTAACATTTCCAAATGGGTACAAGTAAACACACTATTGAAAACATAAATATAATTGTGTAGGAAGATAATCTAAAATAAAGATCACAAATGCATTTGTGTTAAGGGGCAGGAATGATAACATAAATGTGCAAGAGGTGGGTGTAAGGCAATAGGGAAAATAGGAACTATGGCCCCACTGAAAAACATCTGTAATTCTTTTTTTCCTGAGCTATTCAAATAAAACCAGCCTCTGGGTCCAATAGATTGTACCAAGCAAAATATTAGAAATAAAATTGATGCTTTCTACAATTCAAGGCTTTTATAAATAAATATCTTGAAGAAATTGATATTCTGTGTGCTTAAAAAAATTTGTCATAATTGCTATTTATTTATACTATTACCAAAAATGATATAAAGGTGATTTCTAAAGTCAAGAGAATATGACCAGATTTTATACAGATTGAGATAATTATAGCAAGATCCCAGAGAGTGGTTAAATATTCAAAACTTGCTTTCCCATCACAAACATATAATGAGTACATTCATTTTTCCAGAATGACTACATTTTGTAGTCTCAAGATTAATGATCATGTGACAATTAGTCATTATATTGAAAAGTAAAATGTAATTGAGAAAGCTCTAGGGAGCACAACGCTTTCCTTATAGCTATAAGCCAAATATATAAGTCTCACAGAAAGAACCTTCATCTTCAACTGTCTAGCATTTATGGTCTTAGTGCCTTCAAAGGATGTGACTTATGAATGTTTCTCTTAGTGACATAACGAAATAATCTGGCCAGCTCATTGAATTGTATTCTGCAAGCTCTGTTGTAGTAGCTGAACTCTTCTCAATCTCCTGAATTTTGTCCTGTTAAAAACATTTAGCTTCTGATGTTAACTTTCAATTTTAAACAGGGCTGGATTAAATCATGTTTACAATTTTAAAATTCTACAAAGATTAGAGTCAACGACAACAAATAAACAGGACAGTCTCTTTGTTTTTGGAGTCTTATTCCATAACATTTCAGGAGAAAGCTCTCAGTCATTAGGAAATATACTTCAGTGAGCAGGTACTTGGACCAATTTGCCTTCAACAACTCTGCAATATTTGAGTTTGTACCTGCTGCTCAGGCAACTCTGCCAGGACGGACCAGAGTAGTTTGCTGTGGCCAAGAGCAATAGCTTTGGTGACAGATTCTTTGACTTGGAAAGTCAGTAGGATTCACAGATCAGGCTTCTGCGGAGGGGCAGGGCTCAATGGGAGCTCATTCGCCAAGTGAAAAAGAGCTCTTTGTAATAGTTTTGGAAGGCAGAGCTGATAATCTGTGGAAGTCAGTCTGTGGATGTACACCCTCAACAGAGAGAAGATCAAAGGAGGAATTAAGCTGAAGGGCTAAGGGTTAAATATTGTTTATTAATAGTCATACCCAGAATACATTCCACAGAAATGTCAGTTTACCATGTTCTATCATGGTTTGTGTATTTTATATCTGTTATTTCTTGATTGATGCAACATCTAAAATGCCAGAACCATATTTTTTCATTTTGTATACCCAATACATGAAACATAATAGGTACTTGATATATGTTGTACTTTAATTAAACTGGACATATTAATAAAGACTCTTTTGTTTTCAAGTTACAGAAAGCTATGTGAGCTAACTTAGGTGAAAAAGATGAATTTTTACTAGGGAGAAGACCACATTCATGGATCAGAAAAATAACTGGTACCAGGCTCATAAATGTCGATGGGATGTTCTCTCATCTCTGCTCCTCGCAAAATACTTCTCTCTTCCTCTACAGACCAACTTCCTCTTCTCCTTCAGCTCACATGGTGGAACAAACACATGGCTGTCAGTAAGCACCCACATTTCCATGATATGAGACCAGGCTGCTGGTGAGGAGAGATATCTCTTCCTCAGCCCCAGTTCTAAATTCTCTAGGAAGGGAGGCTGTTTGTTACAGCTTGGGATCAATTGCCGGTTCATATCTGGCAAAGGTCTTGGGGTCACCTGGCTGCCTGTAACCCAGTGCTATAGCTACATGGATGCAGGAGGCAGATGTTAGGAACGGGCAAATGAAACAATTCTAAAATTTAGTGGTGCACTAATTTAGAAGAAATGATGTTAGAGCAGTGTAAGAAATACATATACATATATATAAATATCATACATTATATACTATATATAATACTATGTGTAATATACAATCAATTGTAATTTAACATATAGTAGCATACATTATATAAAATATATTACATTTTATATAATAATTTTTGCTGTGTATTATATGCACAATAAAATCAATCTACTTTTTAAAGACTCATCCTGGTCTTAGTAAACCTGTAGAAGGAGGAAATGGACCTATATTAGATGTTTCCCTAAGAAGCTTTTGTTGGATGCTGGTTCTTAAGAATTGAGAAGATTGTCTCCATGCCCTAGCTGTCGTAAATAATTCTGAAAAGAACACACGAGTGCATCTATCTTTTCAAATTAGTGTTTTTTGCCTTCTTTGATGACTATCCACAAGTGGAATAGCTGGATCATACGGTAGTTCTAATTTTAAGTTTTTAAGGAGTCTCTGTACTACCTAAGTGCCTATTGATGGATGAATGGATAAAGAAGATGTGGAATAAATATAAAATGGAATATTACTCAGCCATAAAAAGATGAAATCTTGCCATTTGTGACAACATGGATGGACCTTGAGGATATTATGCTAAGCAAAATAAGTCAGATGGAGAAAGACAAATAGCATACGATTTCACTCATATCTGGAAGATAGGAACCCCCCCAAAACAAACACATAGATACGGAGAACAGATCAGTGGTTACCAGAGGGGATGTGGGGAGTGGGGAGGGCAAAAGGGGTAAAAGGGGACATTTGTATGGTGATAGTTGGAAACTAGACTTTTGGTGGTGAACATAATATAGTACATACAGAAGTTGAAAAATAATGATGCACCCCTGAAATGTTTATAATGTTAGAAACCAATGTTACTCCAATAAAAAAAAAAAGAGCAAAAAGAAAAAAAGGAGAGTTGGGAAGGAAGCCAGTCCTCTGCTCTGGCAAAGCTCTAGGTCTATGGAGGACAGCTTGCTGCTTAATAAAGCTGCTTTCTTTGCTCCCTCTCCCCGTCCCTTTTCTTTTCCATCCTAGGTTAACCCACAGCAGTGTGGCTGCTTCTGTTCTAAAAAGCTCTGTGGATGCTAAGAACTTAATCCTCATGAATGAAAAGAGCCGCAAAGATATGAGAAAAGCTGTATAAATTACTGCCAAGATAGGAAAATCGGATTGGCAGTAAATATAATAGAGGCAGGCAGATGTACAAAGGATTCAATGTATTTATTTAACTTGTTTTCACACATTGAAGACTTTATATGCACATTTCCTCTATTGAACAAGTATTTTGGTATCATCCAGAGTTTTCTATATACTTTCTACGTATTTAACATTATGATTGAGCTCTTATATTGTTCTAGAAACTTTTCTAAGCATTTTACTTATTATCCCATTTAATTGACATAATAACTTATAAGGTAGTTTGTTAGCCTCTTTTTGTTAAGCAGGAAACTGACTCACAGGAAGGTTAAATATCACATCAGACAGCGTGTGGTGGAGGGAAAACTAGACCCATTGGGTTCCAGAGCTCGCCTTAGTATGCATTTCATATAAACCTTGCCTACCATTTCTGTGCAGGTACAGTGGCATGATAAGTTATGTGGCTGATAAAATTAAGGAACATATTACTGGAAATATTTTAATAAGTGAGAATTGTGAAATTATATAACAGCAAGAAAAGCATAGCATGATTTCCTCTGCTTCTCTTGACTCTAAGGTGACAGATGGGACTATTTTAGCAAGATGAATGTCTTGAAGCACTTCGGGGTTTCTAACATTTTACTTTTCAGTTCAGACAATTGTTTGATTAATGAAGTACTGGTTTGAGTTTCCCTAATTTTCAGGCTTAAAAACAAGATCCCTGAAAGAATATACGATAGGTCTAAGTGGAAACTTGAGCAGCCATCTATCTATTTTCAAATAGCACCATTTAAATGATCACAGACAGAATTGCATAGATTAAAACTATAAAAATATGTTGTCGAACTTCCCTCTTTAACCCTCTCATAATCAGGCATCTTAAATATCAACTCCTTGCCATTGTCTCTTCTTCCTCCCACTCTAATTTTAATTGACTTGAATCCCTAAAGCCCCATCAGTAAAATAACTTCCAAATTAGTTTCCCAATCCTCTTTGCATAGAGCTTTTCTAACTTCAACATCCTTTCATGTTTGTTCTTGCTTTAATTTTATTTTCAGAGGTGAGTGTCACATTCACAAATGGGCAGCCCTGGAGAAGGCAGATCATACAGTATTCTCCATTGAATTATTCGTGACCTAGAATTCAAACATTAGAAGTGAGGGAGAGACTTGCTGTATAGATCTGGCATATACAGTTGGAAACTACCTTAGGCCAAAAGCAGCAGATGCTCTGTTTTCACAGTTGTTTATAAGCATCCCATGAAAGTAAAGACACCTTGTCTGTCTAATCTGGTCTCAGCATTTGATTTGGGCATATGGATGAAGGCAGAATTTGTGCAGAGTGATCCTTATAAATCAACTCATATCATGTCTCTTATCCACACTGATCCCTCCAATCTCATTCCTTCCCATCTTCAAAGCTTGTACCAAAATCCTCCATGATCTGGTCCCCTCTGATCGCATCTTTTAACCCTGATTCCAGTGACTCTGTTAATTTTGCTCAGCGCATTCCTATATGGACACCTTTCCATTTCTAGTTCCTTCTGCCTGAAATGCTCTTGCTGAGACGTCCCCAAGGCTCACACTTTCACCTTCTCTATGTCTTTCCTCAAATGCGTCTCAGTGAAGCTTTCTCTCACCACCCTCATCTTACCTCCTCCTCTGGTACCTTCTCTTTTCCCCCTAAAAGTTATATCTATCTTACATTTAACATATTTCACTGACTTTTTTCTTGATTATTTTGCTTCCTAAAGGTAGATATTTCTGTCCGTTTTATTCACTAGTATATCCCCAGTGTCTAGAACAGTACCTTGGTAAAATATTTGTTGAATAAATGAAAGAATGACAGACTACATATGCAAGAAATAGAGGTAATAAAGGAGTGTGCGATTAATTCCTTAATGGTGTCACAAAATATTTGGAAAGACTTCCTGCAGGAGGTAACATTAAAACTGGGTTTTTAAGGCTCAATAGGAATTTTCCAGGAGGGCAACTTGAAAGACGGCATTCCACACAGTCGAAACAACATGTACAAAGGCACAGATACAAAGCCATAGGATGTGTTTGGAAAACTCCAAGCTTTAAAATATTGACGAATTTTACTATGTATTAAAATAAAGATATCAGAAATTATTCTTTAAATAATGGAAAGCCTATGAGGAGTTTTAAGGATGAATGATGGAGAATCATGCTATGCTCTGGCAGCAATGAAAAGCATGAATTCCAGGAAATGGAGGCTTGACTTAGGGAAACAGGTTAAAAGCCTTAGTAACAGTGCAAGCTGAGGAAGATGAGGAAGAGACGTTCTACAGCGTGTATGTGGAGGAGTGGTAACAAAAAGAATTAACAGGAATAAATGATTTACTGAGCGTGTGTGTGTGTGTGTGTAGGAGGTTTAGAGAAATGGAGGAGCTGAACTTATAATGTTGATGAAAAATAGGCTTGTTCAGCTGAATTGCCCCATCTATCTTTTGTTTGTTGACACTGATGCATTTCTTGGGATAATTTCTGGACTGTTCACTTTTATTTGATAGATCTCGAGAGTTCCAGACTCTGGTTTATTGCTAAGGTGATGCAATTAGGAGGATGATGGACCTTTCTTTCTTAAAATCAATGAAAATATCAGCAAAACAGTCTAAGCTATATTTTCTCTCAACATGTATAATCTTAAAACCTTCGGTAAGCTCTCAAGACTGCTGAACTTTATCTTGAAGTAATAGAAAACTATTGATTTTGATTCACTCACATAAAATAAGAACTATTCTCAACAAATCCTCTGCATAAAATTAGTCTGCATGTGAAATATATCACTGTCTGCTATTGCCAGCTCAGTGTGCATTATTTAATAGAAAGAACATAAACTTTAAGTCACAGTGACCTGGTCTGAATTCCATACTTGCAAGAAGACCTTTGGCAAAATTACCAGATCACCGAGTACAGTAAAAATAATACCTACATTGCAGGATAGTTTTGAGGTTTAAATGAGACACACATATGTATAAGTCTAGGATTCTTTAATTAGAATAACAAAAACTGACTCTGGCTAATGAGTAGAAGGGATTTAAGTCAAAACTTAAAATATTGACATGAAGCTAGAGAATGTGCAGCAATGGGCAGAAACTAAGGCAGCAGGAACCACAGAAATTGTCTCATATCCTAATGGTCTGGATGTCACCACTAGAAAGGATATGTGCCAACTACGTTTTTCATCCTTGTGTCACCTGCTCAAGACTATAAGTCCTGGGAGAGAGTATCCAGTTGGCTCATTTGGTCCCTCCCAGCGTCCATACCAAGACGCCAATCTGGGAATTTCCATCCCAACAGAGCCTCACAAGGAAACTGAGAGGCTGGGGAAAGGAGAATGTATTCTTGCTGGCCAAAAACATTAAAGTTATGACTTTCAGGTGGCCCATTCAACTGATGGCTTTGGAGCTGTTTTGACCATAATCTGCAGCAAGAAATACATATTACATTACCACCTAGAGTTCACAGATGTGTATGTATGTACATGTGTATTTATGTATCACCAAGACAAAAGTTTCTCTAAACCAAACTTATTCTTAGTATATGTGTTGTACTTGTTTCATTTTATTCTATTTCATGTTTTAAAAGCCTTGTCATAGCCCATCAAGTTAATTTCATGAGTTTTGGATGGATTGCAATGCATGGGCTGAAAACATTTTATTATAGAGTGTATAATATTAGCAAATTGTAGGCATTCTGTAAATGTCAAGTTCTCTCATGCCATCTTCTCTTGTTTGTTTGGTTTCCTACTCTTCCATCAAATAAAATCGAATACAGTGGCTGAATGACCAAGATATCTGAAGCCTCTTTCATTGTACTGACCTAATGACATGGTGTCAATCATATTTTCCTAAAGAATGGAGTTGTATTAAAAAAATCAGGATTGTTAAGAGATGTGAAGTATAAAGAAAAACGGTATTGAGGAAGAAATAGTAAAATGAAGAGAATAAGATATGAGGAAACTAAGCTTCCTTTCTTCAAATAGCGTAGAATAATTTTTCTGATCCACACACACCACTGTTGCTGCTCTCTGGAATAAGACTTAGAAGATTAAGCACACCTTTTCTTAATTTTTCCTGTATTATTGAGCTATTTAGCTTCTTTTCAGCACAAAAACATATCTTGACCTAAAATACTGAGTTAATTGGTTCGGGGGTTAAGGGCTTGTATTAGTAAAATAATTGGCTTAGTTCTTTATTTCAATTTTGGTGTGTGTGTCTATCATCAAAGCATGAGGCTTATAATAGGTTTGGTCAAAAAGAACTTGAATCTGATAGTTTGTGTGCTTCAAACACAAGACAATTAGAGAATTCAGAGGTTTAAAATGTTATGAATTGCTCTTTGGTCACAGTATATTATTTAAACCATTTCAGAAGGGCTTCTTTTCCCCAACTCACTGGACCCATTATATACTTGTATTAGCTGGCCTAAGCTGGTCTTCACTTCTCAATTTTTTATTTATTTATTTTTTATTGATTCCTTATCCCGTTTCCAAGGAGAACTGTGACAATCCCCCTGTCTTCAAGCCTTTCGTGCTTGATCTAGCCTTGTCAAACTGGGGAGTGATTTCTCTAACTTGTATTTGAGGTTCACCTAGTTGACTCCTCTGTTTCTCTCTCTTCAAATAACTTTGTGTCTCTCCACCAGAAGAAGCCTCTGATTTTAAGGTACACCCTTTCTCCTGTTTCTTGATCTCTGTTCCTTCTTGCCTCTTCTAAGTCCCCTAACCTAACCCCTAACCTAAGTCCTCTAATTTTGTCCCTTCTCATTTGCATTTTCAAATTGTCCTTCTTCACTGGAGATTTCTTCTTTTTAAATTAATGTTCTCAGATACCCTAACAAACTACCAAAAACTCTTTGCTCAACTTTCCTATTCTCCTAAGCTACCATACTGTAACTCCCCTTTCCTTCAAATGCTACATTTCTTGAAAATGTATACTTGTGACTTCCACTTATTCACATTCTCTCCAGTGTCTCTAATCAAGCTTTCACCTCCACCAGTCTACTGAAGCTCTTCTCTCATGACAAGACGATCCAAGAAGTGTTTTTGTTTCAGTTGGTTTCCTCGATGTTGCACTTTTCTAGTTCTTGGACTCCTTCCTGGGATCCTTGTCCTCAAGTTGTACCCTGACAAGTAGGCATCTCCCAAAACCCTCTTCTGACCTCTTCTCTTTGCATAGCTGTTAGATACATGGACTGTGGAACCTCAAAGCCTTGGATTCAATTGGAATCTGCCCCTAAGAGCTGTGCCATTTTGTCCAATTTACTTATCCTTTCAACCTTGTCAACTGGAAATAATAATAGTATCTATATCCTAGAGTTTTTGGAATATTAGATGAGATAGTGTCAGCAAAGCACTTAGAGAGTCCTTTGCTGGTAGTAAATGTCAGCTGTCATTTTTTTCCCCCCGAGAAAATATAAGTCCTTTTGCTGGGCATGGTGGAACACTTTTTGCCAGCTTCCTGTAGAAAGAACTCCACCACACCACTTCAGGCCTCCATCTGGCCCTTCGCTCTCTCCCCCACTGCTGTTATGGGTAAAGATCTTCAGCGTTCAGTTTAACACTGTCCATCTTCCTTCCTCCCTGCTTTCCTCCTTTAGACCCTAAATTTTGTACGGCAGTCTGCATGTGGATAAGTGTACCCAATGCTAGGACTCTGTATTAGGAAATCCATTGGTGCTGCACCCCTACACCATAATCTTCAACTCTTTTTATATTCGTCTGTCATCTCCTTTTCCAATTTCAGTTGATCCAGAAATTGACCAGAAGTAAGAGGGTGGCACCTCATGAGGCCTGCCTTAAACCTCAACACTCATTGTGTTCTTTTTTCTATTACGTTGAATTTAAACTCCAGCTTTTCCCCGCTCTAATTCATCCTACACATCACCGCCTATAATCTTCCTGATGAAAAGCTCTTATGGTGTCATTTCTTTTACAACAGATACACTTGCCCTCCGCTGTTTAGAGGCTGTGTTGGTTTCACTGAGACCTTCATGGCCCTCCACAGCGTGTCTGATTCTCCCACTGTTGCTTTTGTGTTCCCCAGTGCTCCAGAGGAGCTAGGCTTCTTCCTGAACAGCTTGTGAGTTTTCTTCCTCTGTGCTTTGGCTTATGCTGCTTCTTCCACATAGATAGTCTCTTATCCATCTTTATTTTTCAAAATTCTAGTACTATTCTGAAGCCATCTCCATTGTCATCTTTTCAGTAAAGGCTTTCTTGATCCTCCAATCTGATATAATTTATTCCTTCATTTGCCTGTATTTTTCAATTCTCTTATAGCATATATATCTCCTTATTTTAAAATTTATAATGGGACTATTTTATTTTCACTTGTACGATAAGATCATAATCTGTTTAAAGGCAGGAGCTATGCCTTCCTCTTTTAAAACTCTGTAGTGTCTATTGAGCACTGAGCGTGGGGCCTTGTAGTTAGTAAATGCTCAGTAAATATTTTGTGGTTCAAACTGAAATTAATAAATAACACAGGAGACTCATGGAACACATTTTCTATCCATTTGTTCTTTTGTTAAAATAGTTTTTTCCCAAGAAGGCAACTGTGGTTTTAGTTGCAGTAATAAGCTATTTCTTAACTAAACGACACAGTGGTTATAGTTGGGTGAGTAATTTTCTTGAGGTTTTTAGGTTGCAGTTGACTTAAGGTCTTAAAACTTACAGTGGAATTAAAGGCAAAAGGTAGCATTGAAATGCTGGTTTGAAGACAGATGGTTTTCATGACAGCAGTGAAACTCAGGCAAAATGTTTGTTTAAAATGAACTCTTAAGCACTCAAAAAATGCCCTGGGCTGCTCATTTTCTTAAATTCATTCCGTAACATATTTTTCATGCTCCTCTATGCACGAGACACAAGGCATCCTCAGTGTTCAAAACCTAATTTACAAAGACGGTAATATCAAATGCAGACAGCCCATTATGCCTGAGAAAACTTGTCATAGCACTTTGTCTTTCTGTAATATGAAGATGTTATTTCTCTTCTCCCTGCCCTTATTTTCCTCATCTCAGTTACCTTTTCCCTTTTTGTTTCTGTCTTTACTTTTTACAATGCCCTCTTTTCTTCCTATATATTTGATTTGATTCTTGACTTACATACCTGTGGGTTTGTTCCACCAAATTGACTTCAGAGAGGTCCCTAGAACCAAATAACCTAGAAGTAGACCTCACTACATACAAGATTGTAGTAAAATCCGTGAGAGTGGGGTCATACGTCCAGTACTTGGGATTGTAGCTCACGTCCTATTCTGCATTGAAAGAATAGATACAGTTGCTGAATGAATAAATTAACGATAATGCTAATACATGCAGCAGGCCTTTCTCGCATCTAGAATAATGAGGTCTTCTTGCCCTGCCCCTACCCTGAGAACTGATGAAGACTTTTCTGTCTAAGCTCCCACTAGCTATCTTCCCAGTGAAGTTGCACTGATCTCATTACCTGGGTATGCTCAAGGTTAAAGGTTAATGCTTCTAGAAAACTCTTTCCCTCTCATTTCTTTGCTTACTCCTATTCAATTCATCCATCATTTCCTAGTTTTTTCAATTGCTTTTCATACAGCTCAAATCTAGGATTGCCAGATCTCACACAACACTGTATTTTTCCAATCACCGCGCTTATTGCATTGTTTCAAAATTGTTAGTTGCCTTGTTTATTTCTTCCTTGACTATTATTTCCTTTTAAGAAGAGGCCTTTTCTGCCTTGCTCCCTGCTACATTTCCAGTATGCAAACACTACTTGGCAACAGCCAGGATGGAGACAATTAATGGTGAAAACAATTAATTGAAATATTTAAATGGGTCCTCTGGCTTAACCTGGCTGGTCATACCAACTCCTTCGGAGAACTAGTGGAACCCAGGGTGCCTGGCCAAGCTGGCTGCCCTGGACGTCTGGTTTGAGTGAGGGAGCCGGGAAGTACTGGTTGGCAGATGACACAGTGTGGGATTATCAGAGAAATGAGGGACAATGTCCAGGAATGAAGGTGCCAAGGAGGCAATTCGACTAAAACATCTATCTGGAGGGGATGCGCAGAAGCAGCACAATGCAATGGGAGCAAAAACTAGAGACACAGTGACATTAAAAATGAGGAGGAAAAGAGGGTAGGCTGAAGAGCCTGAATGCCTGGGAACACAGCCAAAGGGTTGTTTTATGGAGCTTCTGACTTAACAGCACAGAGAGAAAGGGAACTGTTTAAGCACGCTGGGCCAGTTTGGATAGATGTTGGTATTCTTGATTTCCCACAAAATGCCCTTTAACATGGAGAAAGAAAGAACATAATAATTTCCCAAGTAAATATGACTGTAAAATTATTGTCAATCTTGGATGAATTTTCACTACTTTAATATTTTAGGCTGAATTGAGAATGAGTTGGCACCTGATGGATACTTTCTCACTCGACATAGTCTCAGCCCTGGTAGTCTAAAGGAAAGTAGGGAAATATTTCATTCCTACTCTCTCCTTTCTGGGAAAGAGGTCCTGGCTCTGGACCAACCAGAAATCTGGGCAGGTATCCTTCTGCAGATGTCTTTTGGGGTGGCCAGAGAACTCCATATCCATCTGACAACTTACCAGGTCCCAGGAAATACCAGGGCAAAAGTGCTGGTAGTGGCCCATTGCATTCCAAGAAGTGTATTTCTAGCAAGTCAATGTTGCTTCCTTCCAGACCCTTTCTTACATGATCCTGTTTTGTTTTCCTAAGGTGACATAGCACTATTTGAAATGATGTTATTCATGTGCATAATTACTTATTCCTGATTCCAGCACTAACATGTAAGCTCCAAGAGAGCAAGCTACAGGGGCAGCTTGCTCACCCCTGTATTCCCTAGCACCTAGGACATTACTTGGCATAGAGTAGCACTCTATAAATATTTGTTAAATCATAAATTAAGGAAAATGGATGGAGTTGGAATATTTCTGTTTTCAGTACATGTTGTGGAGTGTACCCCATCTGTTCAGACAGTCAGAGAACCAGAGACAGTGATAAGAGAAGAGCTCGCACTAACTCAACAGAGCCGTGCTTGAGGACCTGTGCAAGCTGGTCCACACTCCAGACGGAGGACTGATGAGACGTTGTCTGCAATCCGTAGGGCCAAGGTACACACCTCTCCCATTAGCAAAACTGAGCCTGGATAGAACTCCTATTTTTGATAATGCCATATAAATTAGAAAATAAGTTTAGAAAAATTTTGACACCCTTAATAAGATAGAAAAGACATGGTCTTCATGAAACAGGGATAGACAGCCAAATGACAAGAATATGAGGCAGACAGTCAGAAGGGTGAGTAAGGAAGGAATCCAAAAAAAAAAAAAAAAAAAAAATAGAACAGCAAAATTAGATTAAAGTCTGTGCTAAAGAATTAAATTGACACTGTGGATAATTAAATGATGATGATGCCAACGCTAAAGCTGAGGATGTCTGACATGAGCTGGGCACTGATATGTTTCAGAACGTGTGCTAAGGCCTATGTATGTGCTGTTAGCGCCACACCTTCCTCATTATGACTGAACACTAGGATCAACTAGAGAAAACTTTTTAAATATCAGTGCTTCACCTCACACCCAGATTCTGATTTCATTAGTCTAGAGTGGAACCCAGGCAGTTCCACATCATTGCGCAATGCCAGCGGTCACTGCCAACAGAGAGTAAAATATCTCGTGAATTGTGCAATGTGGGTAGCCCTAGGCCTACCCCTCTTAAAGATTATCATTATCATTATTATTATGATTATTTAGTTTCATAAGTGATTCAAACAAAAAGGCAGTGTTGAGAATTGCTGGCATACGTGATTTTATTTAATCTCATTTTTGGGGATTGGCTTGAAACCGTCTCCCAAAATGCAGAGGGAAAAGCAAATAAATAAAAGTAATGAGAAAGAAGACTATAGATATGAGAAAAAATAGAAAGGAAACTCAAACTAAGAATTATAGGCATTCTTATAAGAGAGGCCAAGGCCTCTAGAACAGAAATAATGATTTACAGCATAATTTACAAAAGTCTTCAGTTACGAAGAAAGGACCCATTGAAAGGGCATGCCATGTTTCATATAAAATTAATAAAAAAGAGGCATCTATATCTATGAATTTCAAAAGTGTAAAGTATTCTTATGAATCAACAAGCAAGGGTCAAAACAAAACAAACCAAAAACCGTTGGGCCAGACGGGTGGTGTAGTGGTTCAGTTCACATGTTCCACTCCGGTGGCCTAAGCCTGGGGTTCCCAAGTTCAGATCCTGGCCATGGACCTACACACTGCTCATCAAGCCACACTGTGGCAGCATCCCACATACAAAATAGAGGAAGATTGGCACAGATGTAAGCTCAGGGACAATCTCCCTCAAGCAAAAAGAGGAAGATTGGTGACAGATGTTAGCTCAGGGACAATCTACCTCACCAGAAAAACCCAAATACACTGGCCACAAAGGCATAAACGTGGCCTAGCTTCAGACTTTTATGATAGAAGAAGATGAAAAAACCTCCATAGAATTTTGTGGATGACAGTTTGTTATCTGTGACCAGACAAGATATTGTTCTCATGTGAAGGTGAGAGAAAAACATTTTCCTTTAAGAATTTAACAACCTGCTGAAAAATTATACAAATATATTCTCCATCTGACTAGATTTAGTAGTAGTAGATTTTTATCTTACGGCATAAACCAAACATATCTTAGATAGATTAAACCATGTGTGACTGTCTGTATCTATTTATAATTTACTTTATATATGTTATAATAAGTGTATGCTGAAAGATAACATAGATAAATATTTCAAGGTAACAGCATGAATCAAAATAGAAACTATTTATAAAACTGACTCTTTAAACATCTTTTCCCAACAGAAATCATGATAAACCAAATTTAAAAGAAAACAAACAGTAATATATTCTCAACATATATATTAGACTATGTGTGTTTATATGTATGTATACGTACACATTATAATGATGTAATGAATAGGAAACAGATAGGAAACCTTGACAAAGGCAAATGACACAAACAGATAATTACAAAGTAAAATATAATTTAGCAGATACTTGTTGAGTGAATGTGTAAGCCAAAAATTTTAGTTATTTTTTTCCAGCCTTATTGAGATATAACTGACATATAACATTGTGTGAGTTTAAGGTGTACATCGTGTGCATTTGACATGCTTGTGTATTGCAAAATGATTACCACTGTCAGGTTAATTAACACCTTTATCACCTCACCGGAGTATCATTTCTTTTTTGTGGTGAGAATATTTAAGATCTACTCTCTTAGTAGCTGTCATGTATATATAATACAGTGTTGTTTACTATAATTACCATGATGTACTTTAGAGCCTCAGAACTCATTTATCTTATAAATGGAAGTTTGTACCCTTTGACCAACATCTCCCCATTTTCCCCATCCCCAGCCACTGGCAACCACCATTCTACTCTCTGTTTCTATGAGTTTGGCTTTTTCAGATTCCACATATAAGTGATACCATACAGTATTTGTCTTTCGCTCTCTGACTTATTTCACTTAGCATAATGCCCTCAAAGTCTATGCATACTGTTGCAAATGACAGTGTTTCCTTCTTTTTATGGCTAAATAATATTCCTTTGTATATATACACCATGTCTTCTTTGTCCATTCCTCCAGAGACAGACATTCAGGTTGTTTCTAAATCTTGGCTGTTGTGAGTAATGCTACAATGAACATGGGAGTGTTACCAAACCTGAAGTGAGTTCGCTCATCTGTTGCGCAGCAAGCCAATCTCTGACGCCGGGTGTGGTGGAAGAAAGTAGGAATTTTATTTTTGCACAGCACTGAGCAAGGAGAGAGGGCAGCTAATGCTGAAATCCCAGACTCCCCGAAAAGCTAAAAGGAAGGGTTTTTATTTGGGGTTTTAGGTAGGGGAGGGGAAGCATATGGCCTTGCTGGTCAGAGCTTTCCCACCAGCTTGTATCTCTTTGCGGGGAGGAGACGATCCAGGTGCTTGTCCTTGATGGTGTCTGTCTTCATGGAGGACAGTGGATTCTGGAGCAAGGAAGCCAGAGAGTAAGCAGGGAATGAGTGTTTTGGTTTTAACCCCATATCTGCCGGGTTTAATGTGGGGAAACTGATATCAGGGTCAATATCAGGAGTGCAAATAGCTCCTTGAGATACTTTCATTTCCTTTTGATAGATACCCAGAAGTAGGAGTGCTGAATCATGCTAGTTCTATTTTTAATTTTTCAAAGAATCTCCCTATTGTTTTACGTAGCGGCTGCACTAATTCACATTCCCACCGACAGTGCACAAATGTTCCCTTTGTCCACACTCTCTCCAATACTTGTCATTTCTTGTCTTTTTGATAATAGCCGTCCTAACAGGGATGAGGTGATATCTCATCGTGGTTTTGATTTGCTTTTCCCTGATGATTAGTGATGTTGAGCATCTTTGCATGTACCTGTTGACATGTATCTATACATCTTCTTTGGACAAAGGACTGTTCAGTTTCTCTGCCCATCGTTTCCCATCGGTTGCTTGTTTTTTTGCTCTTGAGCTGTATGAGCTCCTTATATATTTTGGGTATTAACCCTTTATCAGACATATGATTTGCAAATATTTTTCCCTATTTTGTATGTGCCTTTTCATTTGGCGATCATTTCTTTCATGCTGCAGCAGCTTTTTAGTTTGACGTAGTCCCACTTGACTTTTGCTTTTGTTGGATGTGCTTTTGAAGTCCCATCCAAAAAATCACTGCCAAGACTGAGAAAGAAATGGGCCTCTTTGGCAGCATCCCATGCAGCTGGGGAAGCCGGGTTCTTACTCACACACTCTTACCTTCCCCCTATGGGAGAAATCACGTACTGAGAAGATCTCTCTTGGCCCTGAACCATGCCTCCTTGGGAGAGGGCTGACGCAGGTTAAGTCAAACCCTTCCTCTTACCCTCTCCAATGCATCTAAACTCATTTTGTTTTTGCTCCAGTCGTGTGCTGGAACTTCTCTGCTGGAAACCTGGACTTCCACAAGGGCTCTCTTATCCATGCGTGATTGTCTAACACAGTGTTTTCCAGGGACTCCTGGACCACAGCCCAAAGGGACTGGAGCTGGTTCACGGGCCATTGCAGGGTCCAGAGTCAGGACCAAGGTCTGTCTGCCTATTACCTGATGCACAGGTGGGCAAGGCTCCTCCTGGGTCCCTCGGTGTATTGCTGGATCCCACAACTCCCATAAAGATGCTTTTGTTCATGGATGGACGCCGAATTGTTGTTGTTGGGAGGTGCACAAATGAGGTACGCTTTATTCAGCCATGTTGCCGATGTTCCTCTCCATATATATATACATATTATATATATTATATATATGTATTACATATATGTATTTATGTATATACATGTTTATACATTTATGTATACATATATATAATTTAACAATAAAGACAAATTAAATAAATTACCTGATGTGATATTTCACCTATAAAATTACCAAAGATTTAAATAAATAATCACATGGTATTACTCTATCCTGAGATTGCGAGTGGATGAACAGCCTCAGAAACTGCTGAATGTGAACGAGTGTAACATTCTGGAAAGCAAACTCATGATATGTATTAAGAACACTTCGAAAGTCTCTCTTTTGATTTAGTACTTACCCTTCTTGACTCTATTCTTAGAAAACTTTCACGGATACTTACTAAAATGTAATAAAAAGTGTGTTCACTTCAGTGTTATTTGCAAGAGAAAAAATGTTAGAAGCAGCTAAAATTTTTAGCTACTAGGTGGTAGAGAATATTCCTGTTATAGTCACAAAAATATTTTAAAATTACTTGTCATGACGTGGGGAATATTTTTATTATATAATCCTAAGTAAATTACTGGATATTAGTGCGATTTGAGTTTTGTAAAAAAAATTACAAATGTAAAATAATATTGGAAAGAATTAACTAATCATAATACTATTATTCTCTAGATGGTGGGATTATGGGGGTTATATAATCTTCTTTGTAACTTTACTATAAAATTTTAAATATATGATAAAAAATTACAAAATAGTGGGGAGGGATTATTCAGTAAACAATGTGCTGATAAATAGAAATTTAGAAATAATTCAAATTAGATACTTATCTTACGCTGCACACAAGCATAAATTTATTTATCGCTTTAACACAATATTTTCTATGTCTGTGTGCCAGCACTCTAACTTTTTGCATCTTGATTTTTTTTCTTTTTGCATCTCAATGACTAAAATATCTACAATGTTTTAGGGACAAAATAACAGAAAGGCTAGTTTACTCTCTTACAGAAAACTAAGTACAACATTATAGAAATATGAAGTATTTGATTTATATTTGAATCTTTAGTTTTCTCGTGAGAAAAAAAGAAGTAGGCCAATGCATAAGCTCTTAGCCTTTTGCTATAATGCCATTACAAATCAATTTGAAAGAATGTGCAATTTTTATACCATGGGGAATATCCAGCAATTACATTACTTCAGAATGCTATTCTTTATAGAATGTGTACTCACTGGAGAGTTAAGTAATGTTAAATAAATTAGCATCTTAATGAAGATTGTATATTAATACTGTCCTTGTTCCTAAGTAGTAATTGAATTCCAGTAAATCAGAGAATTCAATCTTTGCTAAATAAATATCATTGTCTTGGAAAGTACTATGCTGCAGCTGAGCATTTGCTGTCCTCCCTAATGTTTAGAGAGGGCTATTATTAAAGAGAAAACGTATTCATCTTGAGGACTATATGGTTTGGAAATTTTGTTTACTGTCCTATAGAGCAAATTAAATAGGTATAGTCAATGCTCTCAAGTGAGTCATTTAGATAATCCAATTTAGTTACAGAATGTGGTAGTTTTATACTGTATCATTGAGGTGATAGAACCCTAACAACAGTTCTATCATAAATTTAATTTCTATAGAAGACTCAGCCCAACCACAAGGAATGACAGTAAGATTCTTACCACACAGTATAATACTTAGTGGGTAGTTTTCAGATAAAGTTTTTAATCCAAATGAATTTAACTTTTCAATGAATTTAAGACTTCAGTGTGAGTTTTTTAAAATACCATATATGTTAGTAAACATGAAAATCCAGCATAAAGTGAGAAAAGGATCTCTAAAATAAAATGACAAAGCTTGCATATAATGCTTTATCTTGAATTATAATTTATCTTGGGTCTTAGGTTCAGTCAGTAATGGCTGCACAAATCACTTTGTGTCATGGAGAAGAAGGCTTTCGTGTGTGTGTGTGTGTGTGTGTGTGTGTGTGTGTGTGTATGTTTTCATGCTAAACATGATTTACCAGGTCATTCATATAGATTTAGTTTCCAAAGCCTTTCAGACTTACTCTCCTGTCCATTTTTTCCTATTCTTCAACTCTCAGAAACTCCCTTGGTCTTGATTAGTGCCTTAAAATTGACCACTGTCCTTGTTCTGCCTTGTTAACTCAGAATGCAGAAGATATGGTACACAGGATTGTATGCAAAATAATATATGAATAGTTTGTTAAGTGCCAAGTTCTGGGCTAGTCATTTTATAAGCGTTATTTAATACTCATAGCAAATCATTTCACAGAAAATCAAGCTGAAACTCAAAGAGGTTAAGTCACTTTCTTAAGATGACATAACTATAAATAATTAATGATAGAGTCGAGATTTTTCTTAGGGACCTCTGAATAATATGAAGCCTATAATATGAAAGCCTATAATATGAAGGGAAGGTAATTAAGACATTGAATATACATGTCAATATTTTCATCCATGTCCCTTGAAAGGCCTTACAGTACCTTCTCAAATTTGTGCTGGACTTTCTCTAGTAGCTGTCCTCATTTGATGGTTTGGAATCACTAAGCTGAGGTACACTGGAGTCTATTTCATGAAGATTCATTGGGCTTTCATTTCTGCAAATTGACAGCAGCATCTTCAAGATGAACTTGGAGAGTCTGAACAAGAACTAGGAACCTGCTTGATCCCACTGGTCACCAGTAGACTTGTGAGCCCAGGCTGACCTGCGTTTCCTCAGATTCTCTCAGAGACTTTTAAAAATGAAAGTGCTTTGAACTTAGCTCTGTCTGGAGGTCCTGGAGGCCACCCCCAGGTTCAATCATTTGCTAGGAGTACTCATAGGACTCGGGATCTGATGGCTCTCGTGGCTACGTGTTTTTACAATGAAAGAATACACAGCATAATCAGCAAAGGGAAAAAGCACACGTGGCAAAGTTGGGAGAAACCAGGCAAGTGTTACTAATGCCTTGTTTAAAATAATTTAAGTGTTTCAGATATATAGATAGTAGAGGGAATTTGCTGCTGCTAGTGCTGTTGATTCCCACTCCTAGGACCCCTGTGTCCAGCAGAGCAGAACCCTGCCCGGTCTTTTTGTGCCATCCTCTCACCTTCCAGCACTATATCAGACAATGCTCCTCTGCTATTCACAGAGTTTTCACGGCCAATATTTTCAGAAGTGCATGGCCAGGTCCTTCTTCCTAGTCTGTCTTAATCTGGAAGCTCTGCTGAAACCTGTCCACCATGGGCAACCTTTTCCTTGCTGGTATTTGAAATACTGGTGGCATAGCTCAGCATCACAGCAACACACAGCCACCACAGTGTGACAACTGACAGAATGCAAGAGCTATCCATGTAACCACCACTCATATTTAACAACTGTTATATCGCCATTTTTGTTTCAGTTGTCTTTGAAGCTACAGATATATTCGAGGGCTACTTTGTTTCTGTACTTATTGCTAGTTCAGTTCCTCTTTCCCCAGAGCAGGATCATCATGTAACTCACCTCCAAGGGCACCAGTCATGTGAAATACAGTGCAGGTGGCGTCATGGAGATGTGCAAGGCTGCACATCTTCCCTTGAACTAGTCGCAATCTGAGAGTTGGTATGGATCTTTCCTGACAATGCTTCTATACCTTTGCTACATATATATGGACCCATAAATAATTTATAGTATTATTTCGGAATTTTCAAAGATACACATGAATGCTAGTGGCCTCTTTGTAGCTAAATCTCAGGAAATATTTTCAGTACTCATCTTGCTTGACCTTTCCCTAGCATTTCACTCAATGGACCACCTCCTTCTTAAAACTCTCTTTCTTTAGCACCTTTGGCATCACTCTTCCTGGTTCTCCTCTTTCTCTTCTTGCCACTCAATTAATTCTCCTTCCTTGACTCTTCTCAAGTCTTTTGTGTCCTTTTCCACTAACCCTAATCTCATGGGGATTTTATTCACACTCATATATGCTAGTAGTAGCCATCAGTAGGGGTGCTGATGATGGCCTCCTTGGGAATCTCCATTCCAGATTTTATGCCTTCATTAATATCCTCCTGAGATTGATTACTGTCTATATGCACTGTGGTCAGGTCTGCGTCAGACCTGTTTTCCACATTTTACTTTAAGCCACAGGTTAGGTGGCAAGATGAATAATAGAATAAACATATAAACCTAAACTTTAATTTTGGTGCTGTATTCTTCCAGTAGATAAGGCATTTTTCAGTTTGCAAGGCTGTAAATTTATCATCATTCCTCCCAGGTATAATTCTCTTTCTGGATTTTTTTTTTTTTTTTAATCCCAGGGAATGGCATTAATCATCCAACTAGAATGAACTAATTATCATTCTTGATTCTTTTTTTTAATTGAGGTATAGTTGACATACAATATTGTATTAGTTTCAGGTGTACAATATAGTGATTCAACACTTATCTACATCACACAGTGATCACCCTAATAAGACTAGTAACCATCCGTTATCATACAGAGTTGTTACATGTTGACTGTATTTCCTATGCTGCACATTACATCCCTGTGACTTACTTGTTTTACGACTGGAAGTTTGTACATTTTAATCCGCTTCACCTATTTCACCCTTTTCCCCACCTCCTCCTCTCTGGCAACCACTTGACTCTTTTTATACATTACTACGAACATCTAATTAATCACCAGGTTCTACTGGAACCTCCTCTTTCACACCTCTCCAAACATTCACTGATTTCCAGTCACATTCCCACTGGCCTAATGAAGAACCTTATCACTTCTCATCTGAACTGCTCTCTCTTTGTAACTTGTTTTCCTCGCACTAATCCAGGGGATCTTGTTAGAATACAGCTCTGCTCAAGGTACCTCCTGCTTGCACCCTTTGATGGCTCCCTGTTCCTATTTCCCTGTTGAGTAGCTCGCCAAGTGTTCAAGATAAAGAGCAAACTCCATAGCAGGAAGTTTGAAGCCCTTGATATTCTGACCCATTCTTACTATTTACCAGTCTCTTTGACTACTGAGGCTGACCATTTTGCTTTCCAGCCGCATGCAACTAACTCTAGTTCTCAGTATTTCTCAAATTTTCTCTTAGCTCAAGAGTTTTTTCACTCGGTCAGGTGTAATTTATAGTTTTTTATGATTGAACACATAAAAATGTTAAACCCATGAGCACCTCGCAGCACCTGACTGAGTCCTGTGGTGTCCACTTGTCTGAAAGGTGTTAACTCACTCACCCCTTTTACCCCAAAGGCTTTCTTAATCCTGGGTCTCTCGTTACCCCAGATGGGGGGTACTTCTCCATCTCTACTGACTACATTGTATTATCTGTTTACTTCTTTGTCTCTCTTGCCTTCCTTGAGAACAAGTACTTATTTATATTTGTACCCTCAATGACAACCACATACTTGGTAATAGTAGACACTCAGTAAATATTTGTTGAATAATGGGATAAATGAAATTCTGTTGTAGAGATTTATATTTAAAAAGTCGATTAAAATCATCCCGGCTCATCAAATCTCATCTCACAAACTACCTCCTACATTGAGCTTTTGGGATCCTTCCTCCTCCGTTGACTGGTTAGGACCTTTCCTTCCCTTGAGTACTTCTTCTCTTATAACTCACGATATTCTATCTTGCATAATTTATGTCATGTGTGTCTTTGTCCTACCTTCCCTGCTCCAATTTTAAGCTCCTGGGGAGCTAATCCTAGTCCTCATCCTCTTTGTATTTCTAGCACCAAGCTATGTGCCATGGCAGGGAATCAACATATGCTTACTGGATTTTGAATTTATTTGACTGACATATGATGGTTAGGCTAACATGTGAGATAGCTAAGACCACACACCAGGCATATTTTGATCTACTGGAAATAAAACCTTTTGTTGCTTAAATCATTCTATGAAAATAAATTCTTGGTATAAAGCAGTTGATCATATGTTCCATGAAAAAGAAGTGTGAAGTCAGAATGATGTAATGAACTGATTATCTATCTATCTCTGGAACAAGTTCAGAAACAGAATGCTCAATACAGGATAATTATTATTTTGTAACATTTCAGTAATCAACATAGACTTTCTAGAATGCTTTCAAATATTGTTTATAATTTTCTGATGGCCATACTAATGATATGAGTAGATATCAGATGCTCCTAATTAAAACCATTGTTCTAAATTTTGAAATTTATTCAGAAACTTGTATCAGGATTCTATCATATGCCATCATGAGGTGATATGAGTCACAGCTATCGCAGATAGTCTGAACAGTAAGGGTTTTGCTAGATGTTTGTAAAAGAAACTAACCTTTAATGAAGTTTTAAACAAACTGACTTGAAAGAACAGATGATATCCATTAGGCACAATCAGAAGTCATCCTAGTGGAACACTTAATGTATATTCTTTCCAACACCACAATCAAGACTATTATTACATTTAGCAAATATTTATTGAATGCCTACCATAGGTGAAGCACTCTGCTGAGTATTTGACAGCAGAATCTATGAGGATGTTTATAAGATTTTATACCGGAAGAATTTAATCTTTACTCTTCTCTGTTTAAATGGTGGTTGCCAGGGTTTGGTAGGAGGGGGACATGGGGGAGATATTGATAAAGGGGCGCAAACATGCAGTTATGTGGGATGAACAAGTTCTGGGGATCTAATATACAGCAGTGTAACTTTGTTAACAGTACTGTACTACATCCTTGAAATTTGCTAAGAAGGTACATCTTCAAATGTTCTCCCCATAAAAGAAAAGAAATTTAGCTTGATTACGTTAATTATTTCATAATGTATGTATGTATCAAATATCAAATGGTACACCTTAAACATATACAATTTTTGTCAATTATACTTCAATAAAGCTGGAAAAATTAAAAAAATAACAAATCAAAAAATATTAGCCCAGAATTGCTCTAGTAGATAGTACAAATTCATATTCACTCAAAAACCATTGCAAAAATGTGCTACATACTTTCTAACATGAACATGTGTACAGGTAGCTTTCCTGCACTGTCTTTGTAAATGAGCAATATGGAGACAATAGTATAACAATTAGTTCTTTTCTTGAGAGCATGTTCTTTGGCGAGTACTATAAATACACCATCTTATTTACGTACGAGGGACAGAGAAGTTAAACAAGCTGGGAAATAACAGTAGACATTTCAACCTAGACAGACTGAGTTAAGAGCCTTTGATTTTAGCCACTATGCAATATTGGTATAATGGCTTATTTCACAAGACCAAATGTAAGGTGCTCATTTCTTAAAAATATACTCTTAGGGGCTGGTCCCATGGCTGACTGGTTGGGTTCATGCACTCTGCTTCGGCAGCCCAGAGTTCTACGGGTCCAGATCCTGGGCACAGACCTAGCACTGCTCGTCAGGCCATGCTGAGGCGGCGTCCCACATAGCAGAACTAGAAGCACCTACAACTAGAATATCCAATTATGTGCTGAGGGCTTTGGGGAGAAGAAGAAAGAGAAAAAAAGGAAGGTTGGCAACAGATTTTAGCTCAGGGTCAATCTTAAAAAAAAAATAAATAAATAAGCAAATAAATAAAAATGTACTCAAATTTGGTCTCTGCAACTTTATCGTTTTCTAAAGGAAAATTTTTTATTATTCATTATAAAAGTTTTTTAATACCAATTAAAATGCAGCCCAACCATGACATTTTTACCTGCCATATAGTTCTAAGTGAATGTTTCTGCATTATTTCACAAAGTAGTTGAGCTATTCTGTTACACATCATTTTCAAATATCATAGTGCATTTCATAATAGTACATTTATAACCTCACAAATTGGATTAAATCTTCACCTACAGTGAGCTATACTACTAATAAATGTCACATTCATCTCATTCCGAGGTAGCCACTTAGTAAATAGCTGAAATTAAAATTTGAAAAACAGTCCTGTTAGAGACTGCTATGGTCAACGTAGTCTGAAGCCATCTTCAAGTTGATATCAACAAAGGTACTCTGAAAGGTCTGAGCAGTAATAAATAAGAAACATCATGTCATCGTTTGCCCAAAAGATTCATTAGAGTTCTAATCCATTTTTCTCTCAGACTTACAAAAGGTCTTCAAGACCAATAAGATCAATAAGGGAAAAAACCAAACATGTGTGTATTCCTTAAGGAAAGAACCTTTTATTCTACCCCCAGACTCCTTCCGAACCAGGCCAGGTAAAATGAGACCTGCCTCCCATTCTGAAAGGGGCACCAAGCCAGATTCCATTAAGTTACGATTGTACGAAAATACAATCATCAATGCCTAATTCTGCTTGTCTCTAACTCATGTTGCATGTCCTTTTATAGTTTCAACGTGGGCTCATGACTCATATTTATTTAATCCTCACAACAGCCTTATGGGTTGGCATAGAACTTAAAAACTGAAAGAGACAATGGAGATCACGTAATTCACACTCACTTCTTGGATAAGAAAATCTGGATCCAAGCCTATGTTTCAGAGGACAGTGACCAGGAGGGTGAGGGAACTCAAACTCGTAAGAAATGGTTGAAGCTTATGCTCAAGAATACTTGCTAAAATGAATTAAATGGAATAATGTAATGTAGGAAACTAATCTGTTTAAATATGAATGAAGAAATGGTGGAAAAGCAATTTGCATGAAATTCAGACATAAAATGATATCGAGGAAGCCTACATTTACATATTCTTTGCATATAGTAAATTAAAGTTTTATATTTTAATCCATCACAAGAATTTACTAGCTGTAAAAATTACATTTAGGTGGATAAACTCTTTCCTGAACAGTACGTGATTTCAAGAACTCAAAAAAGAAAGAGAGAGGCTCTTATTAAAATTGTTTCCCTTACAAGAGATTCAGGATTCAACATATTTTTCTTTTTCAAAAAGACATGCTTGGCATACAAAATATTGTGAAAATAAAATGAAGCGATGCAGAACTCAGGAAGCATGTTTTTATCTGGTTCAATGCCTTTAAATCCTTCATTAAAACTTTGTTTACCTCAGGCAGAAGAGTCTTCTACGTTATATCAATATTTTAAGGGCAACATTGGAAAGAAATGTTGCTTTTCAATGATTTTTCTCCCTAATTAAATTTTGTGGGAAAGAATTCCAGAGCCAGGGAGGGAAAAAATCTATCACAGAAGGATGTGCTGCCCTGTGGACAGAGAGCAGGTGTTATGGATGACTCTCTGAAGGTTTGCCTCCCTCCACCTCCCTCCATTGCTTCCTCCTCTGTGACAGCTGAGATCATTGCTCACAGTCTTGGTCCAGGAGAAACCAAACTGGCCTAAACCACATGGAAATTGAACCTACAAACTCAGCTTCGTGAGTACCCTTTTGGGAAAGAACATACGTATGGGTTCCCTTAATCGCTGAGTTTTTAATGTTATACTCAATAAAGAATAAGTTTTTGAAAAATTAAAGCTCCAGTAATATCCACGTGAGATGTTTCCAGAGCTCCCTGGCCTCCAGCCTGGAACAGACTGTGAGTAATAAGGTGGGGGGACTTATTATGGCTCTAAATAGAGCCTTGTTGGGAAGCTGGTGGAGGAGGATGGAGGAGACCAGTGGGAAAGGAGATAAAGGAGCCACTCAGGGAATCCTTGAGAGGGGGAGAAGTTCAGAAAGGCTTCTGATAGGCAGGTGGTCTTGTGAATGTTTATCTCGTTCACACCAAATTTCTAGGTCTTTTGAGGTTTGCCTATCATTAAGTTTTGTAAGCATAGTATTACATTTTCCTAAATGTAAGCTATTTGTCACCTTAAAAATTGCCAGCCTTGTTTGTAGAAAAGAATGAAGAGCAGCTGCCCAAGAGAGAGACCTAATTTTCTCTGTGTGGGAGTGCAGTTTCTTAAATGGCCACTTTCAAATCAACCTCCTGATTCACAGATATTGCTGCTTTGTGATTTATAAACCAAATCACCCCTTAGAAGAATGAGTCTTCAATGAGCAGATAAGACATAATTTATTTTCTGTAAACTTGGTAGTCCCCTATTGAACTAAAAATTTGTAGCTTTCGTCAGGGTCTAGCATCTGGCCTGTGGCCATAGCTCTGAAGAAAATGGCAGTTCCTTTTCGGTTTGTCAGTGATCCTGCACACTCCTACATTCTCTCAGGGTTGCAGGGTTCCAAGGCTGTGTCTAGGTATACAGTAAAGTTAGCTCTGCCTTCCCTCTCCTCTGTACCTCCTCTATGGATATGATGGATGCATGAAATAGACAGTGGCTATTTTCTGTAACTTGAGAAACCCTAAGAAAGCCCATCTTCCCCAAAACATATTGCTGGAGGGTGCTTGGGGATTTTTGAGCTCACTATTTTTAAAAATGCAAATTCTGCTTAGTAAATTAACATGATAATCTTCTAATACTTTAGCTGAGATTTATTTTATCATATGGGGTTTCCATTCAGCAAACATTTAATGGCCACGTTTTATGTTTGAAAGGCAGTTATTTGCTTTGTGAGATACAAACATAAGCAAAAAGTTATCCTTGCACTGGATAGCTTTTAGACCACCAGTCTGTGAGTTTCTTAAAGGTGGAGTGTCTCTTATAGGACTTAGAATGGTAGAATTAATGAATAGTATTTATTCAATAAATATATTACTGAATGATTCCATAGATTCTTCATGCACACAAATATCTATGATCCAAACAGTGCATTATGAGTAGCATGAAAATATCAAAAGTCTTTTGTCAAAGAGAAGAGTCAGAAGAGGATTGATAGAGGCTTCACAGAGGATGTTTCGCATGTCTTGATTGTTGGGTAGGATTTAGGCAGCTTGTGGGAAATGGTTATGGAATTCTATTAGGGTAAATAGTGAAGACTAAGATACAGAGATTAAAAATAAGAGTGTACATCCTCTTTGGGAAGTGATTAGTGCTTCTAGGAAAGCACGGAGCAGGAAGTGGGAAACAAAGCTTGTGACCCTGAATCGAGTCCTACGAATGCCTTGTAAAGGAATGTGGACATTATTCCTAAAATAAGCTGTAGGGAGCTACTTGATCATAATAACAAAATGAGATCATTGGGTATATCTGAGATGAAAAGAAAACACAAAAGGGTTTGGGGCAAGTCATAAGAAGCTATTTCTGTGCCAAATTTATTTTTTCACACAAATCTAATGCCCTGCTTTTCTTGGTTCTCTAGCACTTTTATTAGATACGGAATTTGGTAAATATATTCAAATGGTCCACTAATTAGTATGGGACTTCCTTGGTGTAAAACTCATACCCAGTGGAGGAGAAAAAATCCACAGAGTTTATTTATGTGAGAAAATAAGTCACTTGAAGGAGGTGTTCTTCAAATATAAAGCCAAAACACTGCAAAAGAATCTGTGGTTATATCTTAAATAACTTTATTGTTAATACTGTTCCTTGTGCCTTCTAAAATCTGTGAAATGTTTTGAAATCTGGCCCCACTCTCTAAGAGCAGAAACACTCACTCAGTTGATTCTTGCCCTTACTAGCTCTAAGCGGTGCTCAGGGCTTAAGACGCACCATTCTCAGAGATTTTTAATGAGAGTCACATGATCTCTCTTTGGATTTCCCATGAGAAAGGCTTAGAAAGGGCTCTCTTTATAAATCAGAGGGTAAATGCAAAATGCCCCCTTTAAAGAGCCTGCTAAGGGGTACGAAAGATTGGGTTCAATGTTTTGGAATGTGCCCTTTTTTTTTTTTTTTTGCAGATGGAGAATTGTTAGAGGGTTATTAGAAGCAGTTAAATGACAGGGCAATTATGAGGAGACTATGGACAAATCTGCCTTCATTTTGATTTGAATGTTGGAGTATTCACAGTGTTTGTCTTGTGTTCCTGGTAACGGAATGCAACCCTTTATCTTTTGTTAAAATGTCCTTCAATAATATTTGATTATGCAGATGTATCAGAATAAAGCGTGTATTCCAGAGTCAGTCTCTCTGCAATTGTTTTCCTATTATAAGAAACATAAAGTCTCTTTCATTATGTAACTACAAGAAGGATATGGCTTTTGTGTGTGTGTGTGTGTGAGAGAGAGAGGAAGATTGTCACTGAGCTAACAATCTGTGCCAATCTTTCCCTATTTTATGTGGGATGTCGCCACAATGTGGCTTGATGAGCGGTGCCAGGTTTGTGCTGGGACCTGGACCTGCAAACCTCGGGGTGCCAAAGCAGAGTGGTTTCGTGGCACTTGGCATGTGGCTTTTGATTTCCTTAAGGTACACATCTGGGTCCCTTTTATTTCAGCCACTCAAATAAAGAGGAACCCAACACAGGAATATTACCAAGATATCTTTTGAATAAGTAAAAACTTATGGAAAAAATAATGGCAAATAACCTATGTCACTATGTTTTTTATATTCTCTCTGAACATTTTCAGTTCAATTAATATCAAAATATTTTTAAAAATCGCATTCCTGCACTATGTAGTGTCCAGATATCTGAGCCATTTTCAGTAAAATTAGTCTATATAGGATATTTTCTGAGAAGAGTGCAAGCCATGTAATCTTCATCTGCCTAAGAAATAGGTAGAATTGTGGAAGTGATGTTTAATTTCATCTTATGCATAAGATATCTATTTTGGCTACAAAATCTTCTCTGACTAGGACAAATTCTTGTTAACTGTTGCTAATAAATTTTATTTTTACAGGTATTTTAAAAATGTTTCTGAAAAGAGGAAAATGTTTTCAATTGTTTTAAAATTAAGTATAAAAAAGAAGGGCCAGCCCCGTGGCCTAGTGGTTAAGTTCAGGGTGCTTTGCTCCGGCGGCCTGGGTTTGCAGGTTCGGGTCCCAGGAGTGAACCTACACCACTTGTCAGGCATGTTGTGGTGGCGACCCACGTATAAAATAAAATAGAGAACAATAGGCATAGATGTTAGCTCAGGGCTAATCTTCCTTAGCAATATATAATATATACATATATTTATATATACGTAAGAGAGTTATTTCTGTCATGAAGCTTATTTGCATGCTTCAGAATGTTGAATATAGACTAGTAATTAATATTTATCTTACCTCAATGATATAGGTTTGAAAGAGTAAAAGGATGCCTGCTTTATGAATGAAGAGACAGAGGACAACTTAGCTTAGCTCCCGAGGAGATCCTTTGCTTTAAGAGTTACACGATACTGAAATGCACGAGGACTAGGGTCTTAGTATCTAATTACTCTAAGAAATTCATGCGTGGCCGTGAAACACTTCATTGAAACATTTATTGAAGGACTGCTGTGGGCACTGTGAAAACTGTGAAGAGCTAGGTGGAGTGGATATTTGTTTCAAAAACCTGGACTGGAGAAGAAAAACAAGGTAAAGAGTATAGAGAGTCAGACATGGGGAATGTCACCATGGTTTACAGTGGGCAGAATGGGCTTAACTTAGATGTTTTATTTTTTTACCGATTTATTATTTTGCTAAGGAAAACTTGCCCTGAGCTAATACACACTGCCAATCTTCCTCTTTTTGTATATGAGCTGCCATCGCAGCATGGCCACTGACAGACGAAGGGTGTAGGTCGGGGCCCAGGAACCAAACCTGGGCCACCAAAGTGGAGCATGCTGGATGTAACCATTAGGCCACCAGGGCTGGCCCTGGATGTTTTAAAGTGGCTGAAATTTGCACTGGAGGAGAGCAGAAGTAAGGACATTCAAGCGAGCAAATGAATGACAGCCAGCAGGTGCCAGGTGTGCTCACGGGACAGTTGGCACAGGCAAGGACGCTAGGAGTATCATCAGACAGCCCCTCTGCTCAGAAGTTCCACTGTTTCATAACCAAAATTAAGTTTTTCTGCTCTGAACTTTCTTCTCATTCTGTTTCCCCTTCTTGTCATGTTGTGCTCACTGAGATTATTGAAGTTTTACTTTCAAGACTTAACTCAGACACCACTAAAATTTTATAGTATTTATCTATATAATTTATGGAAATGTGGTTTATTAAAAATTGTTGTGTTGCAGTTTTGCATACATGACTAGACTTTTCCTTGTAATTAGTCATGAGTCTCTTGAGGCCAGGGTCTGTTATTTATACATATTTTTATCTCCCAATAGATGAGAAGGAGGGGTTATATATATAGGCAGAGTTCGGGGTAAAATTGTTAATGCTAGATTAAGCCATTTTAAAATATTTTAGACTTTATGCCAGAAGACAGAGTTGAAAAAGCATTGCAAGGCTTTTTATTATTATTTAAACAAAATAGTGGTGTAATCAGCCTAGAGCTGCCTTAAAATTTCTGTTAAGCCCAGTGTTATGGTTATTCCTGGGTGCCACTAATATGGTGAAAAGAACCTTAGAATAAGCATCAGAAGAACTGGATTCTAATCCTTTATTCACTACTATATGACTTAAGGAAAATCACTTTATCTCCCCAAGTCTTGAGTCATACTATCATTAAAAAGAAAAACAAAAATTGTAGCATTGGTAGATTAGATAATCTCCAATTTCATTCCAGCCTTAATATTATATAACACAATTTTTGTTATTAGCAATACTACCTTTAAAAAGGAATTCTATCCTTCCACATTGTTAGTATAGAACATAATGATTCCTCATACATACGGTTTATATTAACGGTTTCAGTGAATAAGAGTTTTTTTATTTGCAAGACTCATTATGCCAATAATTTTAAATTTGTAAATGTAGAGACAACCAAAAATTTAGCAGGTGAAAGATGAAATTCATCAGTCTTTCAAGTCTAGGCCTCAGGACAACTGCAAATACTGTGAGCATTTTGGAGAAAATGAATTGTTAGTTGAAAATATTGACTAAGGTATAAAATAGTTTAACAAATGAATAGATCTGTACATTTTATTATAATACTTTTGAGTCTAAAATTTTCCAGCAAGTCTTGCATTTGGTTGTTTCACAGTGAATTTTGTAATAATAGTATACGTTCAAGAAAGAGTTAACTCCGTAGGCCTGGGTTGCTCAAACCCAACACTTTCCCAAGAAATGTCTTCAGGAATGGCCCTTGGTAGCTCCTAGGACATTAGCTAAGCCCTTAGAATATTCTGGCTGATACTGGGCCACCCAGCAACAGTTAGATCAGATAGTTTTGTTGACAATATGATCTATGGTGAAAGCTGTTTTGTTCTTAAGAGGTTGGAGAATGAGTAGCTGAGGTCAGTGATGTAGGAGCTACATGCCTACATCACCGACCTCCAATAAAAACCTTAGCCATCAAGGCTTGGGGGAGCTTCCCTAGTTGGGAACACTTCACGTGTGTTTTCACACATCATTACTGGGAGAATGAACCACATCCATGTAACTCCCCTAGGGGAGGACACCTGGAAGCTTGCTCCTGGTTTCTCCTGGATTTCACCCCTTGCACTTTTTCCCCTTGATGGTTTTAATCTGTATCCTTTTTAATAAACTGTAAACGTAAATATAATAGTTTTTTGATTCCCATGAGTCCTTCAAGTGAATCATCGAGATTGAGGGTGGGTTGGGGACCCCCTTCCAAACCAGTATGGTTCAGCACAGTTTTATCTTTTAATTAAAAATAGCACTTAAGAAATCTTTCCTAAAATGCTCCTAAAGCAACCAAAATTTTTCAAATTAAAAGCCTAATATTTATCTTTAAATTAGATTAAGAAAACATAGGATTTGCTGAAAGCATATTATCTATCTTTAGACTATGTGAGATGTATTTATATCTAGTATCAATTTTTCAATATTTACTGATTCAAGATAATTTGGAGTCAAGACTGAAGTGATTGCTTTTTTTCTTATTTGCTTATTAGTGTAATACCCATTTGATAAAGAACCCGCCCCAAAATATAATTATATATCTTCAGATCATATTGTTTGGAAGACCCAACATGTGTTAGAGTCTATGCCATGTACTATGAATATACTATTTTTTTGTCTTTAATTTTCAGTACAACAAGGTGATGTATTATCAATCTGGCTTTATATCTGAGAAAAATTTGGCTTAGAAAGTTAAAGAAATTACCCAGGTCTTGCAGATGGAAAGTGGCAGAGGTGATATTTGAACTCAGGTCTGTTGGAACGTTATGCTGTTCTACTATGACATAAATTCACTCTTAATGACGTGTTACCTATTCTTTGTCTAGCAGTGGGCAGAATAAGTGGCTTGTACATTCACTTTATCTCTTTCTTAAATATTTAATGGAAATCATCAATGAAGTTGTCTAGGGCTACAGTTTTCTACGTGGGAATGTTTTTAATTGCAAATTTATATTTATTAACAGATATAGGACTATTTTTTAAAATTACTTCTTGTGTCAGTTTTTCTATTCTGTGTCTATCAAGGAATTTTTTAGTTTCTTCTAAGCTGTCAACTTCATTGGCATAAATTTTCCATAATAATTTCTTATCCTTTTAATGCCTGTAGAATCTGTAGTGATGTTTCTTTTTCCATTGCTGCTATTGATAATATGTATTCTCTCTATATATATTTTGATCATTATACCTAGAGATTTACAACTTCTATTGATTTTTCAAATAATCATCTTTTGATTTCTTTGACTTTTCATTATTGTTTGTGCTTACACCTCTATTACTGCCTTTCTTCTAAATACTTTTGATTCAGTTTGACATTCATTTGCTAGGTTACTAAAGTGGAAACATAGCATTAATTTTTAATCTTTCTGTTTTTCTTTCATATGCACTTAGACATATAAATTTCCCTCTTACCACTGCTTTAACTGCATCACTTAAATTTGAATTGTTGTGTTTTAGTTATCATTCAGTTATAAAAATTTCTCATTACCCATGTGATTTATTCTTTAATTTATAGATTATTTATGTGTGTTGCTTAATGTCAAATAGGAATGATTTTCCTGATTGTCCTCTTATTGATTTTTAAGTTTAATTCTATTATGGTTAGAGAACATTATCTGTATGACTTAATCCTTGGAGTTTTAATGATATTGTATTGTGGCCTAGGAGTGGTCTATCTTGTTGAATGTTTTATATGCACTGAAAATAATGTGTCTTGTGCATTTGTTTGATGTGATATTTTATAAAAGCCTATTAGGATAAATTTGCTTGTTATTACCTGTTACGTTTTTTACATCCTTGCTAAGTTTTTGTCTACTTTTCCTATCAGTTACGGAGAGAAGAATGTTAAAGTATACAACTATACTTGTGACTTTGTATGTTCTTCCATTAGTTCTATGAGTTTTTGCTTTGCATATTTTGAAACTCCATTATTAGGATTTTTATGTGTGCTTGGTGAATCAATAGTTTCATTATTATGAAATATCCTGCTTCATCTTTGGCAATATTCTCTGTTCTCAAGAATATTTGACTGATAGTGATATAGTTGCACTAGCTTTTTTATATTTACTATTCATATGATATATATTTTTTCAGTCCTTTTGCCTCAACCTATTTCAGCCTTTATATTTAAAGCACATTTTTTAAAGAAAGTTTCTAGTGGCATCTTATTTGTATGAAAGCTAACAATAATTTCCTATTAATCAGAGTGCTGTCTTCTTATATATTTAATATAATTATTGATATGGTTTGGTTAAAAGCTACTACTTTATTAAATTTTTTCTATTTGTCCTCTTTGTTATTTGTTTCTTTTTACAACTTTTTTATTAATTTAAAAAAAGGTGGTAAAATATACATAACATAAAATTTACCATTTTAACAATTTTTAAGTTCCTCTTTCCTTTGAATTAATATTTTTTTGTTTCCATTTTGTCTCGCCTATTGGCTTTCTGCTATACCTATTTTTTAAATGATTATTCTAGGCATTACAATATGCACCTTTAATTTGTCAGTCTACCTTACTTTAATTTTATGCTACTTCCTGTATACTCTTAGAACCTTAGGACAGTATACTTTTATTTTCCATGTCTCATTCTTCATCCTATTTTTGTCATATCATCAACTCCTACATAGTTATGACTCTCCCAAATACATTGTTGCTATTTTTGTTTTAGTCAATTGTCTTTTAAGGATATAAAAAATGAAAAAAAGTCTTGTCTATTTACCTACCTATTTTCCACCTCTGGAAACCTTTATTCCTCTGTATATATCCAAGTGGTTTAATTTCCTCTTCAGATTAAAAAACTTCTTTTAGCATTATTTGTGATTGAAGTCTGTTGGTGACAAATTCTCTCACCAAAAAACTGATTCTACTTCTCTAAAAATACATTCATTCATTCAGAAACTTTTTAGTTTGATGTAGTCCCATTTGTTTATTATTGCTTTTTTTAACTTGTGCTTTGGTGTCATATCCAATAAAAGCATTGCTAGGATCAATGTCAAGGAGGTTTTTCCCCATGTTTTATTCTAGAAGTTTTACAGTCTCAAGTCTTGTATTTAAATCTTGGACCTATTTTGAGTTAATTTTGTGAATGATGTAAGATAGAGGTATAGTTTCATTCTTCTGCATGTGGATACAGTTTTCACAATGTCGTTTGTTGACGACAACATTGTGTGTTTTTGGTGCCCTTGTCAGCATATATGTGTTGGTTGCTCTCGATTCTGTTCTAATGCTCTACCTGTCTATTTTTATGCCAATACCATGATGTTTTGATTACTATAACTTTGTAATAAGTTTGAAATATGAATATTGAAGTATTAATATCCTAAATATGCAAGAAACTTATTCCACTCAATAGCAAAAAAAAAAAAAAAAAAAAAAAGCAATTAAAAAAATTGAAGAAGGAACTGAATAGACACTTTTCCAAAGAAGACATTCAGGTGGTCAACAGGTACATGAAATGGTTCTCAATGTCACTAATCACTGGGGAAATGCAAACAAAACCACAATGAGATAGCACCTCATATCTGTTATGATGGTTTTTATGAAAAAGATAATGGATAACAAGTGTGTTGGCAAGGATGAGGAGAAAAGGGAACACTTGCACATTCTTGGTGGGACTAGAAATTGGTATAGCCACTATGGAAAACAGTATGGAGGTTCCTCAAAAGATAAAAAATAGGACTACGATGTGATCCAGCAAACCCACTACTGGCTATATATCCAAAGGAAATGAGATCAGTATCTCAAAGAGATATCTGCAGCCCCATGTTCATTGCAACGTTATTTATAATAGCTGAGCTATAGACACAACTAAGTGTCCATTGATGGATGAGTGGATAAAGAAACGGAATATTATTCAGCCATTAGAAAGAAGAAAATTTTTCCGTTTGCAAAACCATGAATGAACTGAGAGGACATTATGCTAAGTGAAATTGGCCAGACAGGGAAAGACAAATACCGTATGATCTCACTTAATAGTCAAGATTTGGCGCTCTCATCACCGTGGCCCAGGTTCGTTTCTGGCCCAGGAACCACACTACCCATCTGTTGGTTGTCATACTGTGATGGCTGCATGTTCCTGTGATGCTGAAAGATATGCCACCTGTATTTCAAATACCAGGAGGGTCACTCATGGTGGACAGGTTTCAGCAAAGCTTCCAGACTAAGACAGACTAGGAAAAAGGACCTCTCCATCCGCTTCCAAAATACTTGTTCATGAAAACCCTATGAATAGCAGTAGAGCATTGTCTGATACAGCACCAGAAGGTGAGAAGGTGGTGTGAAAAGAACTGGCAGAGCTCCTCTCTGCTGTACATAAAGTTGCTAGGAGTTGGAATTTACTCAAGGGCACTAACAACATCTCACTTATATGTGGAATCTAAAAAAAAAGTTGAATCAAACTCATAGTGACAGAGAGTAGAATCGTGGTTACCAGGAGCTGGGGGTGGGGGAGATGGGAAGATGGTAGGCACAGGGTACAAGCTAAAAATTGAAAATTCTCATCATTATTTATTCAAATATTTTTTTCATTCCCATCTCTCCCTCATCTCCTTCTTGGACCTCAATTACTTGTATGTCAGACGTTTTGCTATTGTCTCACGTTTCCCTGAAGCCATTATTTATTCATTTATTTTAGTCTTTCCTCTCTGTGCTTTAGTTTAGCTTCTATTGCTCTGTCTTCAAGTTTACTTTTTCCTCTCCTTTGCAGTATCTAATCAGTTATGCCTATCTGGTGAATTTTTTTATTCTTGTGTTGTATTTTCAGTCTCAAAATTTCCATTTGTTTGTTTTTTGTTGTTTCCATTTCTCTACTGAAATTACTTATGTGCTTTCTATTATGTCCATCTTTTCTTATAAAAACATTTGAGATCCTTGTCTACAAATTCCAATATTGGTGTCATTTAAAAGTCTATATCTATTGATTCTTCTGCGTATGTATCACACTTTCCTACTTCTTCAGCTACCTAGTATTTTTTTGTCTTTTATTGTAAGCTTGTCATTAGAAATTTTACACCGTTGAGAGTCTAGATTTTGTCGTTGAATTGTTCTAGCAGGTAAGTAATTTACTGATGGATCAGCTTTATCCTTTTAAGGCTTGCTTTTAGGCTTTGTTAGGGTAGATATAGATCAGGATTCCTGACAGCGCTACTGACACTTTGGGCTGGATAATTATTTATTTTGTACAGTGTGGTATCCCTGGTCACTACTGCTAGGTGCCGGTCACACTCCCTCTCAAACGTAGCAAATGACAAGATCTGTAGACATTGCCAAAGATCCCCAGGGAGGAAGTCAAAATCACCCCAGTTGAGAACCACTGGTCTAGAGTAGCCGTTTCTCTGGGATCAGAATAGCTCTTCTCCTTATATGTGGCCTCAGCTGAATGTATAGGATGTTCAGTGAACTATCTCCAGTCTGGCCAGTCAGAACTCCAAGGACTTTCAGAGCTGTATGGCCTCTGGAATCTCCGTTCAGCTCATATCCCCTTAATAGCTGTCAGGGCTCGTGGAGTCTTGCCTGTGCATTTTCAGCGTAGTATTCAGCCAAAGGCTCCAGTGGACTCCTTAGCAGATTTGTGGGGCTCCTTCTCAAAGCAGCTCCCTCATCTATGTTATTCTACCTTGCAAATTCCATTAGCACTCGCTGCTCTGAATTCTGAATTTTATTTCTTCAACTCAGCAAGACTTCAGCTCTCCATTTGGGCTCTACTGCCCATTGCAGTGATTTAAATAATGCTCCCCAGCAGAAAGCTGTGGTTAATGTGGAGATCGTGCTGTGTTGTCCCTGTTTCAATGATCACAGCCCTGAGCTATCTGTTATCCTATGCTTGAAAACGGTTGCTACATACATTTGTCCAGTTTTATTATTATTTACAGTAAGAACAACACAGGATGACTGTTATTTTTTCATGACTTATTCTCATAACTGTCACTCTGTTTGGAACCCGAATATTTCTAGTTTGCTAACATGGTCTCAAGAACTTTTCCATTTGTCTGTTTGTTGTCAGGTCAAAGAAGCATCACACCATGGCATTGGCTGTGTTACTGGGTTTATGTTATATTCCTTAATGTTTCCAGATAATCACGGGCCCACAATTATATAACTTTTCTTTCCTGAGGACATGAACATTTTCTATGTAATGGTTTATATCTCCTTTCTCTTAATTTTACCCATTACTTCCTTTACATTATTATGTATGTATTTATCTTTCATACCAAACTTGCCCACATTCTCTTGCCTTTGGAAAATAACTTTAGACTAAAAAAGGTACTTTCTTTGACTATGGATATTTTATTACCTATGTAAGAATTAGCTAACATTTCTAAATAGTGCTCAAAATGTTAAAAAATGCAACAACAACAAAAACCTTTGGAAGAATTAATTTCTGATTAGTACTGTTGATCCTGTGTTCTTTTCACCTGTAGTTTCTTCTGAGCCTAACTTTTATGATTGCTAATTTCATCGTATACCAAATTCGCAGCCTTTCTTATGACTAGTGTAATAGGAAGTAAGCTAATCAGAGACTCAGGGACCAGGATTCCAGCCACAGCTCTGCTCCTGCCTAGTTATATGATATTTAGCAAGTTAATCAACACATTTGGTTTCAGTGTCCAAATCCTTAATGGGCTAGATGCTCTCAAGTGTTCCTTTTGACTCTAAATTCTATCTTGGATCTTAATGGCACCTGAAATGCCTCTCTTTTCCCAGCTAGCTATCTGAAACTCTGAAAGAAATTGTAGTAATTAAAAATGGCCTTTTACTATTGTCAACAAAGGACAAAATGTGATAACAAGTATGAAAGCAATTAGAAAATATCTAAAGTGCTTTAGTATTATAATATTCTACTACAATTATTGTGACTTCAGGGTCAGAATATGGTCTTTTTCATTTTTTATGTCCCTGTGGTATCTTACATGCATTAGATCTTGAATTCTTTCATATTTTTCTATTTCTGGAAAAGGAGAATGAAGACTGAAATCACTTCATGTGACAAAAGAAACATGGCTCTCCTCTTTTCAAAATGTGGCTTTTTCCATGACTCTCTCACTGCCCCTTCAAGTATCCATCTCATCTGGATTGTGAGGGAGTTGATCCCATCTTGGGCCTACTCCATGACTGATTCCTAAACTGTAGAAAGCTGGCCTTGGTGCATGTGTGTTTTTGGCGACCTTGTGTTGAGTGGAGCTCTGTCCTAGGTGCTGTGAATGAATAAGCTGCTAAGATACTGATACCTGTGCTAATGGAGCTCAAGTTCCAGTGGAGGAGATTGACAAGACAGTCAGTCGATAACTACAAATCCAGGTGATCGGTGCACAAGGTACTAGGGAATCAAAGGCAAGGAATCAAATTCGAGAAACTTGAATGGGCTTTTCATTTCAAGACTGAAATTGAGAATGCCTTCAGCATTGGTTTCTTTCTGGACCTCAAATAGGCCAAGCTCTTTCCTGTCTCAGAGGCTTTGCTCATGCTGCACTGGCGACTAGAATGCTTTTTCTCTTTCTCTGCACTTGATTGGCTCCTTCCTGTCATCCAAGTTTCAGCTCGAATATCACCTTCTTTAAGGCCTTCCTTGTTTATCTTATCCAAAATAGTCTTACTTCTATAATGTAATTTCTCTAATCATTTCCTTTTCAGCTCCTCAACATTATCCACAATTAATGTATTGTGTCACTGTTTATTTTCTGTCTCCCCAAACGGTAGGAACCTGACTATTTTGGTCACTGTTAGATTCCTGTTACCCAGAGCATGCCTGGCTCAACTGTCTCCCCAAATGGTAGGAACCTGACTATTTTGGTCACTGTTAGATCCCTATTACCCAGCATGCCTGGCTCAACTGTCATAGCAGACCCTCAGAAGCATTCATTGAAGGAAGGAAAGGCTGAATAAATGAAGCAGTTAGAGCATGTATGTCTCTCCTTCCACCTACTCCCCTTTCAAAAGTTGGGTCATTAGTATAAAAAATTACCCTCAATATTCCATGTTTATTAATTCGGAAAATATTTATTGAGTGAAGCACTGTTCTAGGCCAGAGTTCATGATACGTAAGAAAGAACATTCTCCCTTGTTAAGAAAAAAATTGTTTATTTTTCGTTTATTTCTATAGATGGCCAGTAAGCTTGAACTATACAAAATCTTACGTCTCAAAATGAATCATTTAAAATGTAAGCATACATGATATATGCAATAATGATTATAGCATTACCAGCAGCGTAATCTAGCTTGATAGATTAGATAGCTGCCAGACATAGTGACTTACCTCCCTCCTTGCCCCAGAAAAAGGTGTGTACTTCCCTGTGTCTTGACTTGGGGACCAGCCACATTACTTGTTTAGGCTGATGAAACATTAGCAAACCTAACACAAGAAGAGCTTTGACGTTTCTTGCACAGTTAGGCTTGTCCTCTTATGCTTCTGCCATCACTACAAGCAGAGCTTCCCCAAACAGCTGCTGCTCCCCTACCCCCAGGCCATATCCAGGGTGAATATATAAGGAGCAGACCTGAGCCTGATGCACAGCAAGGCGAGCTTGAAGCAGGGCATCCCAGCCTACATCAGCTGAACCCACCCCCCTGCAGATGTGTGAGTGAGGATGAATGACTGCAATTTTAAGCCACTGATTTTTGGGGTGGTTTGTCATAATTCATGAATAACACATATACTTACTAGAATGTAAAAGTCAGCCAGATACAAGCCCCAAAGTGCTGTTGAAATCCTGAGTTAAAAAATGGAAATGTACATGTGACCCTTGCTTTTCTGCTGTTGGGTATATGGAAGTTCTTTAAGAAAACGTTAAAGAAGAGGGTTTTTAGAAAGTTTGGCCCTCACTAGTCGTAGTCTCCTTGTAATTTAAAGCCAGTTTAGCATGATGTAGAAGAGCTTTGGGTTGGCCTGTGGTTTTTATTTCCCATGTTAAATCATGCATCTTTAGAAAAAGATTGGGAGAAAATTATAATAAGGCATATTTATTGAGCACTTGCTATAACAGGCACAATTCCAAGAGCTCATCATTCATTTAGGACTCTGCAAAAATATGAGTAGAGATATTATTCCCATTTAATAGATGAGAAAACTAAGGTACCCATCCTTCAAGTGATTTGTCCAAGATCATAGAGCTGGACAGGGACATAGATGAAACGCAACCCAAGAAACATGGTTCCAAGATCTACAAGCTTAACCACAAAGCAGTGTTGGAGTATTTCGGGCCTATGACTCATATATTACTCATATATGATACAGAAACATCTGGCTTCTCAGTACTGTTTTTTTCAAAAATTCCAAATAGCTCAAAATTGATTTTAAATACTGCAGTTTCGGCAATTTAAGGTTAGTTAAGTGTGGGTGTTCTAAGTGTGTCTCCTGGCTTTGAGTCTTTGTGGACTGTCTGCTTGAGCTTCTATCCTTCGGAATAGGGAAGGCAGCAGAACATCAAAGATCAGCACACAGGAGATGGGGACCTGGGGCCAGAGGGCCTCGTAGGCAGGTGGAGGATGCCACGCAAAAGCTGATGGTCACATATGTAACGTCCTCCTTGTAGCTGCTCAGGAAATATTGGTTTAAAAATAATAATAGTAATAACATGAATACACCTGTTTACTAATGAAGATGGGCATTGGCATATTTGAAGTTTCTTTTAAAAAAAGAGAAAGAAAAATGTCCACCAAAGCTATTATTTTTCCTTTGTGGATAAGTACAGCTGTTTTTCTTTTGTGGATAAGTACAGCTGTTTTTCTCTGCAAACGTATATTTTAAAGAGAGCACCTGCACATAACTGAGCGTTCTTTGTCCTGGATGTTAAAGCAATAGTGGTGCTTCATTACAGCAGTAATGCAAAGAAAGGCTTTTAAAATTAACTGCAGTGAATTTTAGGTTATGTAGATATTGGAAATTTTAGATTCAGCCAACTGCTTTTTACTTAGTGATGGATAAGCCCATGGGAGCAAATAAGATGTAAAATGAACAAAGTCTTGGTCTTGAGCACCTCACCCAATGCAAACAAATTTTACAGTTCATGGTTTGTCCTCTTTTCCATTTTCATACAATCACGGAATTTCAAAGGTGGAGGAGACTTTCATGTCATTTAGACAAATGTCTATTCAATTCTTGAATTTCCTCTGATGCAGCAATGTCCCGGTTCTGGGGTAGACCCAACCTCACACTTGATGTATTTACTTGGCTATCTCAAATTTAGCATGTCCCAAACCAAAATCTTGGCTTCTTCTTTCTTGACCTTCCCCGTCACTGTTAACGTCATTGCCATCCACCTGTTGCTCGGCTCAGAAATAAAGACTCATTCTTGCCCCACTCCTTTCATCCTTCACATCTAGTCCACCACCGAGTCATTCTGAGTCTAACCTCAAAATCCTTGGGATCTCTTCATTTCCCCATGTGTCTACTTTCCTATTGGTGTCAAACTGAGTCCCCGGCACTGTAATCTGTCATCCATACTGACTTAATAGCCTCGGACTAATTTCTCTGATTCTGTCCCTTCACCTTTTCAATCTGTACTTCTAGAAAGCCAGAGTGGTTTTTTGCTCTTCAATGTAAATCAAATCCTTTACTCCCTTTTGTGAAATCCTTCACCCTTCAATAGATTCATCTTGTGCTTAGAAATAACTATAAACTTTGGCCCTGCCTCTTCTGCTATCCTCATCTCTTTGCACAGTGCTTATCTATGATGACCTTCTTTGATTGCGTTATATATCATTCCCATTCCCACTTTAGGCTGTTTAAGAATTAGGTGATATAATACATGTAAGTAACTTAGAAATATGGCTAGGAGATAGCACTTAATGAGTACATAGTTAGCTATTTTTATTATGTTGTTGCTGTTTATTTAATCCATGCCTGCTCCTTTCTTAGAATTTGAAAGCAGGGGCTGCATCTATTTTGTTCAATGGCTCATAGCACAATACCTAGAAAGCATAACATGTGTATTTCATATTTGTAAAGCATATATTAAATGAAATATGTATTTAGAGAGTTCTAGCCTATAGAAAATTAGTTTTGTATTGAGTTGAAATTTACCTCCCATCCAAATGTTGGTGCTATTACAACTTTAGGACATTCAAACTAAGTTATATTCTCTTATATAGTTATAGATAATTATATGTATCTTTATCTTTGCTACCACAAATGAATCAACCTCGAATTCATCAATAAGTCTCTTGTAAAAATATTAAACTTAAATTATTTCAGATGCTAAAAATTCTATAAATCCTGATCATTTAAAAAGTCATTATTGTCATCTAAATATATGATAAGCAAACATTTAAAGTTTCCCCCAAATTTCCAAAAGTTGTCTAGTCTAAGAAAACTCAATATACAAAAAGGAAAAGAGCTAAATGAAGATGGACTCTTTTATTTACCAAGTGATACTTTGCTTTAGAAATATTTTACATTTAAGTAGCATGTTACTTCAACGTAGCATCTCTACTTGTTTATTTTTCAGAAACTTAATTCCTTGATAAAATTTTATAATTTTATCTATAAGCTAAATTGAGGTACTCCTGTTTTATCAATACAGTAAATTCAAGTTCTGAAATGAATCACTGGAATCTTTGTAAGAATGAATTCTTCAGACTTTGCCAATGTGTCAGCAGAGAAATATGCTTTCAGTTAAGTTTTCAATGTGATGATTGGAAGCACTTCATGTTTAGATATAAGGAAAAAACAGAAAGATTGGAAAGCTCAGTCGTTAACAAGTTTTTGCTGGAAGGGACTTGAAAATCGGTTTTTAAAAATCTAACTCAATTGACATTGATGGACCCTGGTGGCAACAAAAAACCAATAAAGAGTCCTGGCAGAATGTGCTGCTTCTGAACCAAAGTCTAAAAACTGACAGCTTCTTGTGTAGATTCTTGAGAAATAGCAAAGAGCCTCAAATGAAAATAATGTTAAATGGCAGGCATATTATCCCTCTAGGGGAAAATATAATGAAAATCAAATGTTTTAGTGGTGTAGAAACATTAAATGAGATGGTGAAAGGAACAATTATTCTTTATATCAGATTAGTATGGACAAGCAATTCAATAATTTGACACGGAAGAAAGACAATACAGCTTCAGAGGTTTTTGGGGAAATTTCTGCTCAAATAATCTAGATCATTGCTTCAATTTTGGTATGAAGCCATTGGCTGTTGGTCAAGAAAGAGTTTCTTTTTAATGGAAAGAGGTGCTTTCTGTAATAATAAAGTTTTAAAGAATTCTCCCAGAATTTTGGCTGAAGCTGTTTGAAACCAGTCCAGCGCAACGCCCCCACCCCCCCCCCACCCACTCCCCCCCGCCGGCTTATTCTACTTCTTATTACTTCATTTAACCATTTTAACATAAAATTATTTTACCACATTTAAAAGAGTCTTAGGGTCATACAAAGTCACATACTTAAACTAGCTCAACTAATAAATCAAACTGTTTATGGCTGTTTGTGTAGGCTTCAACTTTCTGACTCCTCTATCCATCATCTGTACTGCCACCAGAGCTATTTATTATGCTGCTGTTTTTTTCAAAATACTCAATCTCCCACTGCACCCAGCTTGAAGTGTGAGCTTCCTAATCTAATGTACTGCCCCCTTGATAATGTTGACCCAGCCTACGTTTACAACATACTTTTGGCCTCTCAGCTTTACAGCCTCTTCTCGAGCGCTACCCTCCAGGCATGCTTTCGCCTTACACAGCTTGCTTATCCATAATTTGCCCTCCTTTTGACTTGTCTGCCCCTAAGTTGTCTAACTGAACAATACACGTTCTTGTTCCAAGACCCACCTCAATAATAGTCTCCTCTCACCTGCTTTCTGTGGTTGGCAAATTAATAAATTTTATTAAATAAATAAAATTAATTAATTTAAAAAAAGATGTCCATGTCCTAATCCCTGAAACCTGTGAGTATATTGCCTTACACGTCAAAAGGGACTTTGCAGATGTGGTTAAATTGAGCATCTTGAGATGGAGAGATTATCCTGGACTATCTATGAGGGCTGATTAAGGGTATAAGAGAAAGAAGGAGGCAGGGGAGTTAGAGAAGGAAATGTGATGATGGAATGAGAAGTCAGAGTGATACAATTTCATGCCTTGGCAAATGGAAGAAGATGACGAGCCAAGGAATGCAGACAGTCTGTAGAATCTGGAAAGGGAGAGGAATAGCTTCTCTCTTATAGCCTCCAGAAGGAGTACCTCCCAGGCAACACCTTGGTTTTAGCTCAATGAGGCCCATTTTAGATTTCTGGCCTCCAGAATAGTAAGATAAAAGATTTATGTTGTCTTAAGCCACCAAGTCTGTGATAATTTGTTACAGCAGTGGTAGGAAACTAAATCAGATTTTAGTACATGGAAGTGGGGTGCTGCTGTAACAAATCTGTAAAAACATGGAATGAACTTGGAATTGGGCAACGGGCAGAGGCTGGAAGAATTTGAGGAGCATGATAGAAAAAGCCTAGATTGCCTTGAACAACTGTTAGAAATCCGGTGTTAATGACTCTGCCAGTGAGGACTCAGAAGTATCTGAAGGGGAGCCTGGTAGAGAAAACATATGTTGTCTATCTTGGAGAATACCTCGGTCATCACAGACAGACAGTTGGTAGAAATAAGAGTAATAAAGACACTGCTGGTGAAGGCTCAAATGGAAATGAAGAGCATGTTATTAGGAAGTGGAGGAGAGAGGGTTCTTGTTATACAGCTAGGGGCAGGCAACTTAGCTGGATTGTGTCCTGTGGTTGTATGAAAAGCAATACTTGTAAAGTATGAACCTCGATGCTTAGCTGAGATTTCCAAGCAGTGTTAAAGGAGCATCCTCGTTTCTGTTGGCTGCTTATAGTAAAACGCGGGAGGAAAGACATAAATTGATGGAAGCACTGTTAGGCAAAAATGAATGGTTTGAGAAATTCTTAGTCTATCTAGATTGTAGATATGCTAAAATTAGGAGATTTGCTGTCAGGAAAGTTTACTCTGGAGAGGAAGCCAAGGATGTAGCTGGATGACCTTTGGCTAGTGCATGGGAAGGGTCAAAAGGTCAGACTGTTCAATGACACAGAGGGCTTGTTGAAGACATGACGCATTCTATTCATGGATCCCCTCAGCTGTCTCTGGAGAAGGGAAAATAGAGATGGGATTATTTAGGAAAGATCTGTGCAGAAGCCTCGTGTCTAACGAGACAAATTTCCTTGATGTACATAAGAGACCCACACTATTTTTGAGTATGTTCTACCAACAGGAAACACTGACAGCTTTGATTATAAGCGACAAAGAGAGTGTGAAATGAAAGAAAACTGTCAGACTCACAAAATTATGCAGATAGGAAATAGGCTGATCAGCTGCAAACACGTACTATACTTATACAAACGGAAGGTATCTCTGAGGGCAGAGAGCCTCAAGATGAGAAGACAGAGCCTCAGACCCCAGAGGAGTATTGCCAGGCCTTGAAACCTAAGTTGTTTGCCCAGCTAGACTTTGATATTGTTTGGGATTGGTGACTTTATATTTCCTTCCATTTTCCCTTTTTTGTTTTGAATGGGAATATTTATAACTGGTACCCCATGTCGGTCCCACTATTGTATTTTGGGAGCCAGATAATGTGTTTTCTAATTTCACAGGTTCACAGATGGAGAGGAATTTTGGTCCAGGATGGATCAGGTCTTCCCTACACCTGATTTAAATGATGAGGCTTTGGAACTTTGAGCTGAAGAGATTTAGATGAGATTTGGGACTTAAGTCGATGCTGTAATGGGTTGAGACTTTTGGGGTTGTTGGGTTAAAGTGGGTGCATTTTGCATGTGGGATTGATGTGAATTTTTGTGTACCAGAGGGCAGACTGTGATAGACAGAATAATGGTCCCCTGAAGATGTCTATATCTAAACCTCCCAAACCTGTGAGTATATTATATTATATGACAAAGAGGCATTAATATTTCAGATGGACTAAGGTTGATAATGGGCTGAATTTAAGATAGGCTTTTTGCTTAAATTATTCCTCTGATATTAAAATTATGTTTCCTGTTTCTTTTCTTTACATTCATCTGGTATACTCTTGCACAACTTTTTATTTTCAACTTTTCTGAAAAATTTTATTTTAAGTGAGTCTGCTTGATTTAGCATAGCTTTGAGTCATTCTTTGGAATCTAATTTGATATATTATTTTTATTATAATCAGTGAGTTAAGCCAATATTCCTTTTATTGAAATGACAGATATATTTACTCAACTTCCTGGCATATATTATTTTGTTCATTTTATACTTTTTAAAGTCTCTCACTAGGTGTTTTATTTTCTTTATTCTTCTTTAGTGTGCATGTGTGTGTGTGGGTGTGCATGTGTAGTTCTGATACTTACGAAAGTTTTTATTATTATTCTAGTGGTTGATTTACTATATGCTTTACTTTCAAAATATACTTATTTTTCAAGCATAACATGCATACAGAAAATCACACAAAATGTGCACAGCTCAATGAATTTTCACAAAGTGGAAAAACCCATTTAATCATTGCAGAGGTAGGGAAATTGAATATTTCCAGCACCCATGATGTCCCCTCATGTGCTGTCCCAGTTGCTATGACACTTCTTTCTTAAATAATGAATTCTGCAATTCTGAATTTTAAAACTATAGATTATTTTTACCTGTTTGGAACTGTATATAATTTGAACCATAAAGAAGTTCTCTTTTGTGTTCTTTTGATCAACATTATGTTTATGAGATTCATTCATATTATTGCACATAGAAAGTTTGCTTATTCCCATTGCTGTATAGTATTCACTTGTATGACTACAACACTATTTTATCTCTTTTACTTTTGATACGCATTCAGGTTGATTACAGTTCTTGACTATTAGAAACACTGATGCTGTGAACATTCTTGTTTGTATCTGATGGTGCACATATGTATACATGTCAGTTGAGTGTATAGCTAGGAGTAAAATTCCTTTTCATAGAGTATGCATATATATTCAGGTATGGGATATTCTGTATATTTTCTTGATACCTTTTATCAATTAAAGTAACTTTCCTAAATTTCATTTTCTATGTGTCCATGTGTGTTTCAAATCTTGAACAGATATTAAGCTTTATGCAATGATTTTTTCTACATTTTTTTAGATAATCATATGAATTTTATCCTTTAATATGTTATTATGGTACATTACATTGATTAATTTTCAAAAATTAAACCATCTCCAACAAATTAGATAACCGAGATGAAATGGAAAAAATTCCTAGAAACACATAAACTACCAAAACTGACTCAAGAAGAAATAGAAAATATGAACAGACCTATAACAAGTAAAGAGATTGAATCAGTAATCAAAACCTTCCCAACAAAGAAAGGTCCAGTACTAGATGGTTTCACTTGTGAAGTCTACCAATCATTTAAAGAAGAATTAACACCAAATCCTTCTAAAACTCTTCTCAAAATAGAAGAGGAGGGAATACTCCCTAACTCATCCCAAGGCCAGAATTACTGTGATGTGAAAGCCAGAGAAAGTTGCTATAAGAGAAGAAAACTACAGACCAATATCCCTTATGAATATAGATGCAAAAATTCTCAAGAAAATACTAAAAAAATAAATTCAACAGCATTTAAAAAGGATTATACACCATGACCAAGTAGGATTTATTCCAGAAATGCATGCATGGTTCAACACAAGAAAATAAATCAATGTAATATACCACATTAATAGAACAGAGGAAAAAAACATGATTATTTCAATTGACACTGAGAAGGCATTTGACAAAATCTAACACCATTTCATGATAAAAAACTAAAAAAATACTAGGAATGTAAGGAAATATCCTTAACATGACAAATGGCATTTATGAAAAACCCATAGAAACATCATACTCAATGGTGAAAGAATGAAAGCTTTCCTTCTAAGATCAGGAACAGGATAAGGATGTCAAATATTGTCATTGTTATTCAACATTGTACAGGAAGTTCTGGCCAGGGCAATTAGGTAGTAAAACAAAATAAATGCTATCCAAACTGGAAAGGAAGAAGTAAAACTATCTCTATTCACAGATAACATGATCTTATAGAAAATCCTGAAGAACCCACAAAAAATTACTTGAGCTAATAAACAAATTCAGCAAAGTTGAAGAGCAGAGGTTCAACACACGAAAATTAGCTGTACATCAATATAACTGCAATGAAGCATCTTACAATGAAATTAAGAACACAATTCCATTTATAATAACATCCAAAAAAATGAAATACCTAGGAATAAGTTTAACCAATGACATGAAAGACTTGTACATTGAAAACTGCAAAACATTCCTGAAAAAATTTACGGTACAAATACACGCAAAGATATCCCATGTTTATGGATTGGGAGACTTATGTTTTCTAGGACTTGTGGAGAGAAGTAGGGAGTAACTGCTTACTGGGTGCAAGGTTTTATTTTGAAGCGATGAAACACTGCTTTGGAATGAGATAGAGGTAGTGTTTGCATAACATTTGAATGTTCTAAAGGCCACTGAATTGTTCACTTTAAAACTGTTGGTTTTTATTGTGTGCATTTCACCTTAATTTAAAAAATAAAAGAAAAACTTCAAAACAAGGGAGGGAAAGAGATGCTTGATGCAGGCAAACTGGAAACATCAGCCTGAACTGATGACTGCAGGATTATGACTTCTGCAAGTTCTCTAATAAAGTCGACTACTTATAAGGCTTAATAACTTCTTGCATTACTTATTAATTCAATAAGGTTATAATGTATTATCTTTTTTGTATCTTCCTGAATTTGGTTTTATAATAAAAAATTTTTTTGCGTCTATCTTATGAGTGATATTGTCATATATTTTCAGATATTTTTATCTTTGGTTTTGGTATTAAATTATAGTAGTCATTAAATGAATTGGAAAATACTCACTTTTTAAATCTCTGGATGGGTTTGTGTAAGACTGATTATTTTATTCTTTGAACACTTGTAAAACCATCTGGTAAATCTAGTAGTTTTTTAATGGGCATATTTTATATTGCTGATTTCATTGTTTAATATATAATATTCCAGTCTGGTATTTCTTCTTGAGTCAGGTTTACTCATTAAGCTTCTCTAAGAAATTGTCCACTGTTTGCTTAGGGTTAAAATTTATTGGCATCAACTTTTTCATAGTATTTTGTAATTTTATTTTCAATTTCTTTTGTATCTTAAGTTATATCCCGTATTTTATTCAAAATATTGTCTATTGGTGCCTTTTCAATTTTTTATCCATGATAATAACCTCAGAGGATTATTTGTTTTATTGGTCTTTTCTAAGAAACAATTTTTACCTTGGTGATCATCTATATTATGTCTTTTTCTCCAATTTCATTAGTTTCTGCTTTGTTTTAAGTTTATTCTTTGTTCTTTTCTATCTTTTTAACTTTGACATTGAGCTCATTCATTTTCAACTTTTTTTCCTAATATAAGCATTTCTAGCAATAAAATTCCTTTTAATAACCCGTTAAAGTGTATCCACAAATTTCAATACCTAATAGTTTCCTTTACATTCAATTAATATTGCTTAAAGTTTCACTACGACTTTCTTTGAACTTCTATTTATTTAGAAGTTTAAGTTTTTAGTTTCCAAATGTTTGGAGATAGAGTGACCATTTTTTTAAATTTCTAATTTAATTTATGGTGCTCAGAGAATGAGGGCCCTATATTAATTTTTTGAAATTAATTCTGAGACTTGTCTTATTGACTAGTACAAGGCTAATTTTTAAAATTTCCATGTGTGCCATAGAAACACATTCTTTTGTTGAATATAAGATCTTATATGCGCTCATTAGATTCAGCACATTAGCACTGCGGCGTGTGTGTGTATTATTTATTATGAGCTTATCTCCGTAGGTTTATTTTTTGATGAGGATTCATAGTTCTCAAGATGTTGAGATTATCTTTAAATATTGGCTTCTAGCGACATTTCTTTTGGATTCTGGGGGTTTTCAATCATCTTAGGCCAGTTTTTGTGGTAATTTCTGTGCTTATGGCTCTTGTCCCATATAGGTTATGTAAATTCAGACATCACAATGTGCATTGTGACTTTCTTCTATGTTTTTTCAAGGCTCATCCGTGGATTGCCTTCAAGTTTCCTCAGTGTTGTGGGCAACACTTTTAGTCCTACTCTATTGGATTTCGCAGGCCATCAAGACTCCTAGCTTTATGCTAGGGTGTCTGCTTCAACCGCCTGAATGCCATGGTTCATGAGACCATCTTCCCCATCATCAGATGGATGTCAGAACCCATTTCCAGTTCTCTAGCACCTCCATGACAGAGGCCAACTCTTTATGGACTGCCGTTGCGTTACCTCTTGCTTAGTGCCTGGCTTTGATTCCTCTCGCCGTTTCTAGCAACTGGGAATTACTTTTGCTTTCTTAATTATACTTTATTCTGTATTTCTAGGTAATTATAGTAAGAAGACTATCTGTATCAACTTAATTGAACATGTTGTGAGAAGTTTTAGCAATTTTAAAAAGATCTAATTTTAATAAACAAAATTAGGAATAGTTTGAACAATGAGGATGAATTAACAAGTTCTATAGCTATTGATCCAAAGTTGGTAAGGACATTTTTGTTTCCTTCAGATGGTAGGATCTAGAAATTATAGATCAGGACGATTTGCATTGGGTCCGTTAAGAAAATTCGTTAATGAAGTTACGAAACCATTGGATTCACTTTTGAAAAGCCACAAATTGTTCTGCTTTGACTTTTTGTTCAAGTAAGAAAAATAAATCAGTTTAAAATAAGAACTGCGAGAGATCTTGACAGCATGGTTGTCATCTCAGAATACAAGGAAGGAGCGTTGGAAGATTAGCCCTCTATATGTGCACTGCTAACTTTTATCCCTCCGTGGACCTCATATGCTCATTTCTTAGTCTTTCTTCATCCCTTCGTCGCTCTGTTCTTTCCTTTCTTCCGCAAATATTTACTGAGAACACAAAGTTATCTTACCTGTAGCACTGAAGAATTATTCCTGTTGCCTGAGACCTTTCATCTGGGAGTAACATTTTAGTCATTCCATGACCCCACAACTTAACAAACTGCCCAGCCACACACAATTGCTGAGAATAACTCAAGGTCTTTACAGCTCACTCATTCTCTACTTTCATTTTATAGACCTCTCACTTATTATTAATGGCACCTACCTTCCTTGCCTCCATGTATACTTATGTGCCCTTTTCCCATGTGACATTAAATCAAATGAGGTTACACTATCTACTGTCCTTCATCAAGGAACACTTCTTTTTTCTCATTTCCACAGAAATGTTTATTGCTCTTGCTTCCAATCCACTGTCTCTAAGCAGAGCCCTCTCTCTACCCCAGGACTGCTTTAGAACCAGGGGCCACTGAAAAATAAATGGTTATGGAAATTTTAATGATGAAGTAGAACCTGTTGGATAAGCTCACTTTTAACTCCAGTGAAGTCAAAAGCTAAAACTTCAAGTTCCATTCAAACCTTGCAGAATTTAAGCTCAAAACCAGTCAGCTCAGACCTAGTCCTAGTGGAATCCTATAGCCAATAACCAGCTATAACACAAGATGATTTTGGAGCCATACAAGATTCCCTCAGAATATGATTTTAAGGTTTTTCTGAAACGCACTTGGGTATCTCTGTGATTTAAACAGTAAGGTATTTCTGGGCTCCTAATTAGATGGAAAATAGGGTATGCTAAATGTGGTGCAAGGAAGAGCTGTGACTTGCTCTAAGCCCCAATAGCCTCCTTGATTTCTCCACTTTTGCTTTCAGGGGCCCCCCTTTAGTCTAGGTAATCAAAACAAGACCACCTCCTCATTAGAAAATATATCAGCTTTATTTCCTAACAAAGACTTTTTAAAAATTTTTTTTTTAAATTTTAAGATATCTTAGAGAAGATCAAATATACAGTGGATAGCTGAAAAACAAAAAAGTGTCTATTCAAATACCTTCTGTTCTGATAAATGTAAAGATTTTGAACCTACATTTCTGTGGCAAGTGGGTAGTCTTCAGCCACAGCTGCTTGTTTCTACCTCAGGGCCTTTTTACTAGCTGCCTAACGTCCTCTTCCCTCTGATCTTCACATGGCTCATGCCTTCTCACATCTCAGGTCTCAGCTTAAATCTTATCTCTCCAGTCACGCTTCCCTGACCACCCAGTGCAAAATGTGCTCCTCTTCATTTGTATCACGTGACTCTTTAAAAGCCTCTCCCTAACCTGCATCACCGTGGGATAATTTTTTGTTATTATTTGTCACTTTAGTATCTTTTCCCCTCACTCCACATATGAATTTATATGCTAGTAATATTTATCAGATGCCAGACATCATGAATTTTACCTTGTTGAGTAGTGAATATTTTGTATTTCTAGAACTATTCTTGAGCTAGTTCTGAGAGGAGGCGAAGTTATGTAGAAATAATTTGGTCCTTTTGCATCTTACTTTTAAGCTTTGTTAGACAAGACCCGAGTAGCATTTAGTCTAGGGCTAATTTTCCCAACTGCTGAGGCAAGACACTTTTTAGTACTTCAGCCAATTCCCTGTGAAACATCAACTTTTCCATCCTGGTTATTGGAAACAGTTACTCTTCGCAACTCTGTAGCCTCCAGGCACTATTTCCTCAAATTCTTTTGGTTGGTTGTTTCCTCAGCCTTAGGTAGCTTCCTAACATGCATGGGCTGTCTGATATTCAACTGAATACTTTAGGAAGAAGCAGTGCAGACCGTTCTCTCTTTGTAGCTCTCCCCTTTCTAGTGCTTTGCCCTGTGAATTCTGGCCACCTGTTTCCCCCTGATACTCAGCTCCATCCACTGAGCTCAGTGAATCCACTGGACTGTGCCTGAGTCCATTCCTTCCTACTACCCCTCCCCCTTCTGTGCCATGATTTGGAAAATTCCAGGCAGCCAGCTCAAAAAACTCTAGGGTTCATCTCATTTGCTGCTCACTTCTCAGAAATCCCTTCATGGCCAGATGTAAAACGTCTTGTCATGGTTTTGTATATTTTGTCTGGTGTTTCAGTTGTTTTAGACAGATGAGTAAATTTGGTACTTGTTACATTGTCTTGGCTGGAAGTGGGAACCCAACTCATGAATTTAAATGAGAGTAGGGACAATTCTTGTCTTATTCATTAATGTATTCTCAGGACCTGACAGTGCTTGGCACTAAGTAAGATATCAGTAAATATTTATTAAATAAAATAACGCAGAAGATTTGAATCAGCTAATGTTGGAGGATCTAGATTTGTTCTTCAAGGAATCAAAAATGTACTGTAAATGAATTATCTGAAATATAAAATAAGAACCACCATACAGATATATAATATCATTGTATTCATTTTCTTTTGTTATTATAATGATTTGCTAACAACCAGACACAAGTCAACTCATTGCTTTATCATTAAGAACAACTCAAAGCTGAAGGACCTACAGCATGCTTAAGTGCACACACGTCTGATTCTAATGCAAAAGCTGCAATGATTGTCCCCAAATTCAAGTAACTGCAGGTATAAACTATAAATCTGCTTTTTAAATTAATAGTATTTGTTAGGCTAAAAGTGTTTCCATAAGTTTTTTAGGTGTCATATCTTTCACGCTTCTTAGCATGTAATTATCTGTTCTTGAGAAAGAAAAGTAAAGTGATTCAAATGTATAAACCATGTAACAATAGCTTTTAGAAAGAATAACTATTTGTTTAAAATAATAGTAACTTTTAATTTCTATTGTAGAAATACACAATAATCATTTAAAACACTGTTAGCTCATCTAACAGTTCAGAAGTTCATAACTAATCCTAAATGTCACAGAAAATATCACAACACATAGTTAGTGGTATGCTGGTAAATGATTATTAACTGACTCTCTTAAAAAAGGAAACAAAAAGGAACAATAAAGGCTTGATTTGCAGTGTTTGCTCGTTGTTATGGGTTGAATTGTGTCCTCTCAAGGATATATTGAGTTCATAATCTGCGGTACCTCAGAATGTGGCCTTATTTGGAAATAGAATTGTTGCAAATGTAAGTTAAACAGGGTGAAGTAATACCGGAGTAGGGCAGGCACTTAATCCAATACAGCTGATGTCCTTACACGTGGAGAAGAGATGCACAGGCACAGAAACACACGGGGAAACACCGTGTGACAAGGGAGATGGGGACTGGAGTGACGCAGCTGCAAGCTGAGGCCACCACCAGAAGCTCAGAGGAGGCAAAGAAGGATTCCACGCAGAGTCTCAGAGGGAGTGTGGCCTTGGTAGCATCATAACTTCAGACTTCTAGCCTCCAGAACTATGAGAGAACACATTTCTGTTGTTTTAAGCCACTCCGTTTGTGGTACTTTGTTATGGAAGCTGATATACCCAGGAAGTAAATACTCTTATTATAACCAATTTTAACCTAGCAACATGGAGTCACTTAATGCAGAGCTGGGAAAAGATAACAATAGTTTCTTGCCAGCTGGTATGAGCTACTTGCAGCATACCACTGATTATAGTATCCCCTAAGAATTCTTGAATACAAATTAGTTCATAAAGTCTTTTATCCATTGGTTCATTTAACAAATATATAATGAACACCTACTATGAGCCAAGAACTGTTATAAATTCTGAGGTTATATAAGTGAACAAAAAAGGTAAAAAACCCTTGCCTATAGGGAGCTTCTGTTTTACTGGAAGGATATAGTAAGTATATTTGTATGGTATGTCAGATATTGATAAGTTTTAAGGAGAAAATAGGAGTAGAGAAGAGGAATAGAGAGAAGGGACACAACTTCAAATAGGAAAAGACCTCTCTGAGACTATGACATTTGAGCAGATATGAAAGAAGTGAAAGAGAGCCATGCAATTATGCAAGTGAAGAGAATTTCAGAATTCCAGGCATAGAGAATAGCCGGTGCGAAGACGCTAAGGCAGGGGTCTCCCTGGCTCATTGAGGAACAGCAAGGTGGCCATTGTGACTGGAGCAGAGCAAAGGGCAGAATGGTAGAAATGAGAGAGGTGATGGGGATAAGAGCATGTAGGGCCTTTTAAGATGCTCGTTGAAAGTCTTCGGTGAGTTGGAAAGGCGCTGGTAGTTTAAGCAGAATGTCAGGATAGGATTTATGTTTTAATCAGAATCACTCTGGCTTCTTATTGCATTCTTTTTCTAATGTGTCTCCTGCCTTCCTGCAGTTGGTTCTTACAATTATCTGGGAAACTGCAGCCTCTCACTCAAATGGCATAAGGACCTGAGAAATAAAGATTCAGCAGCAATGCAACACCCAGGGATTTAAAACAGAGAGTAAAGAATGGTAGTTCAGATTTGTAAAATTTTACACTAAGGAGTGATGTCACTGCAGCCTTCCCAACAAAGTGAGAAGCCTCTACTTGGTAGTCATGGCTTCACTTAGCAGCAGCACCAAGATGGAGTTTCTGAGGTGTCTCTTTTTGGAACTGTTGTAATATCATAGTCTTTATCTTAACAACTTCTAAGGCATAAAGGCTAAAGAGATCTTCTAGAAGAGTGCTTCTCACACTCTCTTTTCTTCTTCTTTTTTAAAAATTTCCAGTCTAGTGTGGAGTTGTACTTTGGTAAAATATAATAAAGATAGATTGCAAAGAAATCAAATACAGTCTTGCACCGCATAACATTTCAGTCAATGACAGACTGCATGTGTGACAATGGTCCCATAAGATCAGTACCATATAGCCTAGGTCTGTAGCAGGCTGTACCATCTAGGTTTGTGTAAGTGCACTCTATGATGTTCACACAATGACAACATCACCTAACGACACATTTCTCAGAACATATTCCCATCATTGAGTGACACACGACCATATAGCATAAAGACATGCAGAATACAAGCCCAAAGTTGTATTGTTAGATTCAACAGGCACAAAATCTCACTTCAGTAAATATAATAAAAATAAAGAAAACAAGGACAAAAGAAGTACAAAACTGTACCCATTGTTTATTGAAAGTGTGTGCCTAGGTGATTAGTAGAGAAAATTACTATATTCTAGTAACTTTTAGATGTTCTATAATTGTAAATAAACAAAAGTTATGAGTGACATAGAGGGTTTCTTATGTTAAATGCCTGTATATACACTTGAAACTAACACTATGCATAACAATATTTAAAATTTTTAATATGATAAATGAGTTTATTGAATTATCTAATCTGGGTTGGATTCACAATGATACTTGCATAGGATTATGTATATGTAAACTGTTTATTTTGTTTTCATAACATTCCTAGTAGAATAATTAGCCTCACAGAGGTCTGTTGATGGAAATGGAAGAAGAGATTTTACAGCAATTTCAGCAAGTTCGGGATATTTATTTTAAATTTTTGGTCCCAAGTAAAGCAAATGATGCTGTATTTTCAAAGTCATCTTCAATCTTTCATCAGTAGCCAGTTCCAATAATTTATCCCATAATATTTTAGCTCAATTTAAATTATCTTTTGATGAAATAAATGAACTCTGATCCATTAATTTCTTAAATGAGGATTTTTAAATGAATAATACATTTAAAAACATTCCATCTGCTATGGACTGAATTCATATGTTGAAGCCCTAATTCCCAATGTGGCTGTATTAAGAGATAGGGCCCTTAGGGAGGTAATGAAGGTTAAATGAGGTCACAAGGGTGGGTCCCTGATCCAATAGGATTAGTGTCCTTATGAGAAAAAAACACCAGAGAGCTGTTCTCTCTCCTCATCGTGTGTGTGTGTATATACATATAGGAAAGGCCATGTGAGGACATAGTCTGCAAGGCAGGAGGAGAACTCTCATCAGAAACTGAATAGTTGGAGCCTTGAGCTTGGACTGCTCTTCTCCAGAGCTGTGAGAAAATCAATTTCTGCTGTTTAAGCCACCGGTCTATAGTATTTCATTATGGCAGCCCAAGGAGACTAAGGCAATCAAGTTCATCGAGTGTTTGCTGACAACACTTTGCAGATGAGAACATCAAGATCTTTTTCTACTCACTGACAATTATTTTTAAATTAAACTTGTGACATAGCAATCTATAAAAAAAACTTGTTCTTCAAAGTTTCTAGCTTTTAATTTTTCCCTTTGGTCTCAGCTCCTAAAATACTGAATTATTTTTTTTTCATGGAAATATAAAGATCATTAAATACATCAAAGATATCAGTCAAAAGAGCAAGTCAGGCTTTCCTCGTGATGTGTTTAAATATTGGGAACAAACTTATTTCTCATCCTGAAGAAACATTAAGAGTTTGTTGTGTAGTTCAAACACTCTTGACATAACTTCTCCCCTCAATACTGATGATAACTGTTTACATCATGTTCTATATTATCACAACTGGCTGTGTGGGGGGAAAAACAATAAAAAAGAAACCCTAATTTGTGGCATTTACTGGTTTCCTTGAATTGTATATCCCTATCATAGATAATTTCAATCTGCCAATGTGAAGTCACTGAACACAGTGTTCTGAAAAATGGTAGCAATCAGTTCTGATGGGCCAATGAAAGCCACTTCCAGTACACTGGTTCTTACAAAACTGAAAATTTGTGCTACGTCACTAAGGATTGTTTATTTCAGCTGACATTTTTTAAAAACCAAATTTTCCCCAATGAAAGAAGCATTGCATTGATTGACATTCTCTCACAAGCTACTTACCCTACTTAATGACTCCAGAACGTTTTCCTGATGTTGGCACTTGCAGCATCAGAACACAGCCCCATACAAAACTTACACTGCCAATTACGTTTGTCGACAAAACAATTATTCACAATTTTATAACATTTAGAGCTAGTTGTGTTTCTCAGGAATGAAGCTAAAAGAGAATTTAAATGAGAGCAGAGATTTCTTCCTTCAAATCAGCATTTTCAAATTGTACATATACTGAAAGAACTCCACATAAGTGTTATCTGCACATTCATCAAGTTGCAATGGAAAACCGCTGTGCTAGCTTTCTTTATTCAATGAGTTGGTTTTCTGTATCATTCGGCAGTTTTGGAAATCATTGAGCTATAAGGACATCAGGAAGTAGTATTTGAGCTACTTTCTTTACCAGAGTCCCTGAACATTTCTAAGCAAACATCTTTGATGCAGTCATTCACTAATGTCTTGGCAAGTGTATGTGTATTTTAGTCCTAGCAACCCAAAGTGCCACTTCATGTAAACCCATGAAACACTAATTTTTATGTGTAGAATATTGAACACATGCTTCTATCAGCTTTTAATTCAATACTTTTTCTTTCAAAGAATTATTTTGATTTTAAATTTAATCCTTTATGTTTTGTGTATAAATGATTGTAAATCTTGATGATTTCATGAATTCAAAATCTAATGGCTCCACAAATAATACACTATGGTGTTAGCACTTCACCATCAATTAAGGATAAAAATCAAATCCAATATATGAGCTGACATATTTTCAGGCAAATTTCTTTGGAACGCTTTTTGCCCTCATTTTTATGGAATGTCCACGTTCGAATATCACTATTGCCTCATTCAGCATATTGTGTATTTTCTTATAAAAAAGAAAAAGTCTGGTGAAGCTTATGTGGCCATATATAGTTGGAGTCAAAGTAAATAATGAAAATTTTATTTCCCTAATTGAGAAAGGAATCTTATATGATAAATTATAATGGGCTTGATTAAAACAAAGTGATGATAAAAATAACTTTATAAAAATAAGTGCTTATATACTCTCAGATATTTATATAGTCTTGGTTGCAGTTGGCAAAGTAACTTGAAAATGTAACACATTGTAACACGGTTCTGCTGCATATGACAAATATACAGCTCCAGCCATAGGCAATTCACTATATGAATTTGGAAAAAAAGTGTTTGTGCCCTATTCAATGGTATGAGTCTATCAGTCATGTTTTTAGATCTTGCAACAATGTCTAACTGCTATTGATTTTTCTAAATGCTTATCCTCAATCTCTGTACTTTCCTCCTCATTGACTGGTAACAAATAGTTCACTAACCTTCACTGGTCCTCGGACCACACCGAGAGCAGCACTTTTGTAGAGAAGTCTTCCCCATATGCAGACATAGCTCAGTATGTTGGTTGAATCATGAGGAGATTGTTGATCAAGAACTGTTAACGTCTAATAAGACTTCCTCATGTGCTGAATATTATGCTAAATGCTTTATATGGTTTATCTAATGTAAGCTCACCCAACTCTAAGAGATTGATACCATTTCCATCCCCATTTTATAGGTAGAGAAATAGATGCTTAGAAAGTTAAAAGTAATCAATTCCTATTTCATCTTGTCTCTCAGGATGAGATGAGTGAGAGACAAAGTGGAGCGCTACCTTGGTAGTAGAATTTGGAAGAACAAAAATACCTACTTGTCCACAAGGAATTCTCCTCATTAGTCCACCCTTCTTTCACACCGCCTTGAAATTTTCATGGATACATGGGAAATGGTCTGTAGAAGGTTTAGGAAATGGCTTCCACGTCGGCATAGCTGTGTGCAGTGTTGATCAGTAGACGCCTTTGCCCTACATTTCTGCTAGAAGAGGAGGATAGTCAGAAGTCTCCAGGTGGCAGATGATTCTAGACTCAGGATGACAGAGGTGGGTTGAGGGATGGGGTAAGGAGCAGATGGGAAAATAAAGAATAACCTATCTGACCTTGATCTCCTTTACACGAAGTTTCAGCTCCTTGAGAATTTCCTTTATTCTTCCTCTTTTGCCTTTTGACACCTTCCCATTCCCTCTTCTACCTCGGTCAGTTTTCTACTGAAAGACCACAAGGCTGGAAGCAAGGCTTCGGTTTGAATTCCAATTCTAGCACAATAAAAGATGAAGGTATCCCCTCATCCTCTCTTCTGCTTTTCAGTGGGCTGAATGACCGCTAAGTACCTGAACTAGATGATCACATAAACAGACCTACATTTTGTGTCACTTCTATATTCGTGGTGGATTGGCAGCAACTAATTTTAAAATTAAATGTAAACTAATTGCGACCACGACCCCAATTTCTGGTTCATCAATACCTCCACTGTGCCTTCATATTGCAATGTAATTAGCCTGCGTGTGTACATATGTGCACACACGTGTGTGCGCACACGCAAGTCTATGTGTGCGTTTCCACAGTTTTTACCTGAGAATTCTAGAACCAAAGAAACTTCACAAGTTTCTTACACTCTAGATGCTTTCTAGCATGACCTTTCTAAAACAAATCTAATCATGTCACATCCCTGCTTAAAATCCAAGTAGTTTCTCACCACCAGAAAAGTAACATCCAAACTCTTAGCAAAGACGTTGAGGTTCTTTTAGCTCTATCCCGACTTATCTTATCATTCCTTACCTTACACACTCTAAATAAACTAAATATTTTGCTGTGGTTTGAAAGCTTTGTCCTGTTTTTACTGGTCCCACCTCCATCTTCCTCTTTACCCGTGTAATTTTAACTCATCTCTTAAGTCCCATCTTAGATGCTACTTCCCCCTGGGCAAAATCTCCTGTGACATGACCCCTACCCCTTCTCTGGGCTTCTGTACTTGGTCTTCCTTTCAATTCAGTCACTGCAACTCTCTGTGGCCAGTCTTCTCCACCCCTTTAATTAAATGCCTTGAGGGCAGGGGCCTTGCCTGTCCTTTTTATCAAGGCATCCACAGCAGTAAGTAAAATGCCCAACTTATACGAGATTCTTAGTGAGTACATGTTGAATGAATAAAGCCAGTCTAAATTATTACTGAAAAACCTGAGGCCAGCCCAGTGGCATAGTGGTTAAGCTTGGGAGGCTCTGCTTCAGCCACCTGGATTTGTGGGTTCAGATCTTGGGCTCAGACCTACACACCACTCATCAAGCCATGCTGTGGTGGCATCCCACATACAAAATAGAGGAAGAAGGGTGCAGATGTTAGCTCAGGGCCAATCTTCCTCACCAAAAAGGAAAAAAGAAAAAGCTGCAATTACCTCCATAAAATTTCCCCAAATTGGCATCACCTGATTTAAATTACATTATGCTACAATTTTTCAACCTTTGTAAAGATGGTTAGCATTGTAATTTATAGAATTTTGTGCTTGTTCACATATGTTTTTGAAAATATTGTTTTTATTATCCTCTTATTTCTCTGGTTATATGATTATCTCTAGAGCATTTTTGAAGAATTATAGTTTTATTATCAAGTACACACAATTACTAAAACTCATAACACAAATCAAGTTGCTTTACTCCCTACACTGTAATTATTTTAATTGAATGTAAATAGATTTTTCTAAAATGTTTTTGAACAGTTTTTTAAATGAATACTATTGTGTTTCTGCTTTTTACCATCAATTTGCTTATTAAGTTACTTTGATATAATGTGAAAATAACACTCATGTAACTCCTGTCAAGTTATAATTGGTAGAATTAGAAATAATATTTTCCAGTCGTTAATATCAGAATTTATAAGGAGAAGAAATCTTATTATTATTCAACTTTGGATTGTGAAATTTTGCAGAGAGTAGAACAGTGATTTTTGTGGAAAGAGAACAGCCTTGTGAAAGAATTTCTGTATGTACCGAAATGTGGAGGGAGGACAGCGAATAAGGATTCTAGCATATTTGTGAGCAGTTCTTAAAGACATGTAGCTTTCTGTTAAATGTTCACCCTGTTCATCCACATTACACAGTTTTATTTCCAGACCCCTGATAGGAAAAAGAACTCATAATTGGGAAACAGATGGGGCAGCAGAAGTTGCTAGAGGCTGTGAATGTGTCTTACTGAGAGTTCAGCACTGCCTGAGGCTGGTCAGCACCCAGCACAGCAGGAGTCACTCCAGTCACTTAGGGCGAACAGGTGCCTGTGGGTCATCTCTGGTCAAGCACAGTGTACACCACCATCACCACCACCACTACCACCATTAACAACAACATCAAAATAAAAAACCTCTACTAGGTATCAGGAGAGCTGCTTGCTCCCTGTTTTCATGTGTGCTCCACAGAGAATTCACCCAAACGATATCTTGATTAAAAAAAAAACCAATACAACTAAACAGAGAAAACCCTTTAAAATTCTCTGTAAATACGTTTAACAAGTGGTAGTCAGATGAAATGATTTAAATATTTACAAACCAGGAGTTGCTCTGCGGATGTTTTTTAGCGACTTTTTATTTGTTAGCACTCGCTAACACCTTACCTGTGATAGATTTAAGATATTCTACAATGCTTTAGCAATTAACACTTCCAAAGATATTCGCCAAGTAATGCTGGTTGAATATTTTCTGTATTACCTCCTGGTTCTCCTTGATTTTATCATCTCTCGGATTTAACACCAACTCTAATTTCTGAAATGGGGTCATCTACAGTGAAGGAGAAGGGCTTTGACCAATGGCAAAAGCGATTTAGGGCTCCCCCACCAAACCACATGAGTTTAAGTTGTCTATATTCATAGACAAATGTTTACTCCTATGATGAGCTCCTCTCTGCTGGTGGGCAAAAGGAGAGGAAGTCACAGTTTCTCTGCTTTAGCATTGACACAATACCTGTTTTATAAACTGAGGATGATTTTTAAAAAGAAATGCAAATAAACATTATAGAAGGCTCATTTCATATACTTTAAAAAATTGTGGGTCTTTTGTTCAGACTATACACAGACACACACAAGTCTCACATAATGTTAAGCCTTGGGGAGAAACACACTTCAAGCCTAAAGTTTATGTCAAACAGTCATTCTTCTCTTCAAGTTATAAGTCATTTTGATTTTAAATATACACTCATACACAGAATTTCTTGAAAGCTTAACTGGTTTTATTTTTATCTTTCTTTTCAGCATGACATAAGCCATAGCTCAGGTCTTCAAATTGCTGTAGATGTAGTTATCATATAAATGTGAATAAATCTAAATAGTTGAACTAGTTCAAGGCTTTCTAAGTAGGTGGAGCATATAGAAAGTTAAATGTGTCTGTCTTTTTGTTTTTCAGTCAGTTTGGCTCGCGATGCTATTCAGTGATGGTGAGTGGAGAAGGACTTGCCACAAAAATACTCAGGTCACTTACCACGAGGGAGCAGAGCAGAATGACCTTATCAGGTTATAGACTTACCACACTTTGAGCGCTCCCTGTAGTCCTGAGGCTAACAGTTTCCAGGCTGAGATCTATACCCACACTCCCAGTCCTGCCACTCTTCTTTCTATGTTCCAGCTGTACTGACTCTCTAAATTCTTTGAATGAGCCATGCTCTTTCCTATGTTAGAGAATCTACTAGGAACCTTCTTTACCAATCCCTCCCTGTCTGTTCACCTGACTAATGTCCACTCACCCTATGGGGCTCAGCTCAGACTGCACTTTCTTAGGAAAGCCATCCCTAATGAGCCCTCTCTCTGTCCACACTCACATACATACACACACACCAGACTAAGTCAAACTCCCAAGGCCCTCCTCCCCATAGTACTGGTCACTGCTCCTTCTTAACCTTCATAGCATTTCTAATTCTTGTCTAGTGTCTGTTTTTCCCTACAAGTCTGTAACAGCATAGGGACAAAGATAGTATGTCTCATTCTCACTTGAATCCTGAGCATAGCAGAGCATCTGGCACATAGTGGGTGCTAGGTAAATGCCGAAGGAAGGAAGGAAGGAAGGAAGGAAGGAAGGAAGGAAGGAAGGAAGGAAGGAAGAAGGAAGGAACGAACGAAGTAGGAAGGCAGGAAGGGATGGAGGGAGGGAAGGGGAGAAGGAAGAAAGAAAGGGAAGAGGAAAGATCTCTGCAGGACTGTAAACTCTCTATCCTTGTGGACTTAGAAGAAGCATATAGACTTCCTCTGGTCTGCATATAGACTACATATAGCATATGTACTATATATGTACTGGTAGCATGTAGACTACACTATACCTCAAAGTCTCTTTAGTTCTGTATCATGCTAAGTCAGCTACATCTTCTACAACCCTAGGTCTGTTGAAAATGCAGCTCCTGTGTAGTTCACTGGGAAGATTCTAGAATGGAAATGCACCAATTAGCTCATTTAAGTGGAGGACACATTTATCCCAACTGAGCTCAGATATCAACGGGGGAGCTATGATCTGTCATGTGTATTGGGCCCAGCTCCCTACTCCGTGAGAAGCAAGTGATAAAACACTTTCTTTCACAGAGACTGAATGGTCTTGTTCCAGAAACTGCAGGGCACCACTCTGTGAGTAGAGGAATGACTCTGCCCCTTGACCAAGACAATCTTAATGTTCTCAGCTTGACTAGACTTTAGACAAATTTCTCCCTGAGTATGAGCCACTTGACTTCTCTTAGAGTATTTGCTTTCAAAAACATTCCATTGTAAATTCTTTCTCTGCTTCCTTTGAGATGCAAGCATTCTCCCAGCCTCCTGTCAGTTTTACAACAGAGAATTTTCTTTCTCAGGGACCTGGGAGCCATCTCTTTGAAATGTGATTATCAAGAGCAGTGGCAAACCCCTATCTCCCAGTCTCTGTGGGAAGGTGGGAGCCTAACTTAGATAAGTGACAATTACCAAACACAGATGGCTTAATCACATTGACCAAGCTCCCCACAGTGTCCTCCAGCACTGTCTCACTAGCTCACCCCAACGCTTAAAAAACGCTCCCACCTTTTGTTTCACAGAATTGAGTTCAGTGTCTCTGGCCGGTTGGAATAGTCTTGACTATAGTCTTCTTTGCCTGTTAAACTCTACCTAGTGCAATTTTTCCTTGACATTCTCTTGGGACGGGATCACAGCCACTCACATGAGACTTGGCCTGGCTCATGTGCACACCAGAATTAAATTGGAGCTGCATCACTCATGGCAGAAGTGAGTGTTGCAGAAGGTGACCAAATTTAAAAAATTTGAACCCACTGAATACAATGTCAGTGAACTTCCATTTAGTGATCAGGAGGATTATTTTTATTTTGCAGAGTGAGATTGTTTTCTTTTAATGCTGTTATTTTTAAATAGCATTAGAGGGGAAGAAAAGCATCTGGTCACTTCTAAGCAATGCAAATTTGAACAATACTCAGGAGCAGAATTTGTGGTTGTCATGTTTCTGAGCTAACTCAACTTTTCACCCCATATAATGCAACTCATGTAATGGTCTTGATCGCAACCACGAAACCTTGTTGAGCTCTTATTGTGAAGGTGAGTGGCTGAGTTTTATTTCCTTCTGGTTTGGACAGCAACTGATAGACTTTGTGGTCTAGTTGTAAAGAGCACTGTGTTTGGGAGTCAGACTACTTGGATCCATATCCAGGTCCTCTGGGACTTCAGCTAGTTGCTGAACATCTTCTGACTCAGATAAAGTGAGTAGCACAGAATCTGATGACTAGTAGATGCTCAATAAACGTTAGTTCTTGTAATTGTTACTATCATCATCATCATCATCATCCCTTTCACTATTGGGAAAAGCAAACAAGCTGAACGTTATGATATCACAACTTTCTACTCCGCGAAAAAACATGTCATTGATGGGTAGCATTGCTGGCTTAAAATAGACTTTCAGCCTTGCTGAATTGCTTCATTCATTCATAACTCTGAGCTCTATTTGTGAGACATTTGTCTTTCTCTCTCCCCACCCCAATCCCTGAATTTTTTTAGTGATGGATGGGCAGACAGAGATGAAGTCATTGAAGGTTATGAGGTGGAAGCCAACGGAGGAATCACGATAAAGCTGCAGTCTCCAGAGGTCAGGTCATTTGATGATTATTTCCTGAAGCTGAGGCTGGACACTAATACGAGGAACCCCTGGTTCCCTGAGTTCTGGCAACATCGGTTCCAGTGCCGCCTACCAGGACACCTTCTGGAAAATCCCAACTTTAAAAGAATCTGCACAGGTAACTTGTGTTCACAAAATCATAACCCAGAGGTTTGGTAATCTCCTCCAGCCCCATTATAGCTTGTTAAATGAGAATAGAAGATGCCAACTCTGGGTGTCCAAAGACTAAATTGCCATCTTAATTATAAAATAGATTGAATGGGGGGGAGTGTGTACTGCCCCAGGGATTCATGTTTCTGTGTTCTAGAAAGATTGCTTTGGTCTTTGGTGGAGTAAGTAATAAGAAGAGACAACATGGGGCCGGCCCAGTGGCACAGTGGTTAAGTTCACACGCTCTGCTTCGGAGGCCCAGGGTTCATGGGTTCAGATCCCAGGTGTGGACCTACACACCATTCATCAAGCCGTGCTGTGGTGGTGTCCCACATACAAAATAGAGGAATATTGGCACAGATGTTAGCTCAGGGACAATCTTCCTCAAGCAAAAATAGGAAGATTGGCAACAGACATTAGCTCAGGGCCGATCTTCCTCACCAAAAAAAAAAAAAAAAAAAAAAAAAAGCGGCAGGGAGAAGAGACAATATAAGTCCTGGAAAAGCAAACTGAGAATTCAGAGATCTAGTATTCAAGCCAGTGGGAAGAGATTTTATGACAGGCATGTAGGAGATGTTAGCCACAGACAAAAGTAAGCAGCACTGGTTTCATCCCTTTTTCTTCTTTGTGATTTGCTTCAATATACAAGTCAGGAGCAGATGAGATAATGTCACCACCAACGTATGTGGATATGAGCATAGGTGGCAAGAAACTCTCCACTCTCTATAAACAGGAATGACGATTCCCAATGGGACAGATACTCCTCGTGCACTGCTCAGTAGAGGCATGCCGGGAAAAGGCAGTTCACTGTTCCAGGTCTTTAAGGGCTTGGTGAACTCCACAGATGTCCTCTTCCCTCCCCAGGAACTACTATAACCCAGACTTGTTAAAGCAGTAACTTTTCTGATATTATTATTACTACATAGACACTTCGCTGTCCCTTGTCCTTTTTCAGTATTATCCATACTGCAAAGTTACATCACCTTTGGTCTAACATAGTACCACTCAAAGCCAGTTGTCCATACTGAGTTGATAACATAGCATGATGGCCAGGCATTAAGGACCCTATCTGTCACCAAATTTATATTATAGCACAGTGGTGTTACACATATTTCCTGTAACTGAGCTGAACAGATATTATTTAGAAAGGTCTAGAACTCATTTGTTCACAAACATTCATGGATAAAACACTGTAAATGGCAAAAAAAAAAAAAAAAAGGGACAGAAGTATATCACCCATGACGCTCCACCTAGAAAAACTTGTGGTCTCTTTGGGAAAATCAAAACAGATCATACACAGGATATAGATAAATAATGATCAAAGACAATGAGGTTTTATAAGACAGGGTAAGAATATGGCTAGTTACATAAAATATTTCTAGTTTTAATAATATTCATATTTTGAGGTTAGAAAATTCTTTAGAACGCCAATATATTTAAATGCAGTGATATATGTCTGACTTGGGAAGGTTCAGCAGAGTTCTCTGAGAAATTGCCTGATGTGGATCTATTTTCAATCAATCAAGGCTTTTAGAACTTCCTCAGTATGGTTTCTCGGGAGGCTGAAAGCTGGGAGGAAGGGCAGGGAGGTGCTGAACAGCTAACCATTTCTGTCACATATGTATCTCTACTGACTTCTACTTTGTCTCAAATAACAGACCAAGGCAAATTAAGAATTCTAATGGACCAATAAAACACCTAGTGCGTTCTCCTAATTTGGAAAATAAAGACTTTGAGGCTGTAGGGGCGACAGTTTCCCATAGGTTAATGGCAGTATGGAATTAGAACACACACCTCTCAGAAATCACAATATTGGGCTGCTGTTGGACTTAGGAGTTAGTAATATATTACTTTTTATTGTTCTCAATAAACATTGTTCATTGTTTCCTAATGAACGTTGTTCCCTTTCTTGAGCTGTAAGATCTTCGAAGATGGAGAACACTTGCAGCCCTCACAGAACCCCATGCAACGTTGATCTCTGGGATCTTAGTCGCTTCTTAGTAGTGCATTGATCAGTTGACTTATATTCTTTTAGTCTAGGGAGCCAATGAGTTTTCCTTTTTTTAAAAGAAAAGTTAACGACTATGATTTTTCAAATAAAATGTATTTTATTCATTAAACATTCAACAAAATTTATTGAGCACCTACTATGTGTAAGGCTTTATGCTAGGAGACGGAAATGAACAGAAAACAAAAGAGGAAAAGAACTGTTTTCAATAACCTTACATTCCAATGCAGAGAAATAAACTGCAAAGAAAATAAATTGAGCAAAATGCATTGCCATTTAATTTATCATAAGAGCATGGGAGAAAGTAAAGGATGGGGTAGGGAACGATGGATGGAGGAATTGCAGCTTAAAAGAGAGTGGACAGAGAATGCCTCACTGAGAAGTGGGCGTTTGCTTAACAATGTGGAGGCCATGAGAGAGTGAGCCATGTAAATACTGGGGAAGGGCTTTCCAAGCACGAGGAATAGCAAATAAAAAGAGGCACCAGCACCTGGCTTAGTGGAAGAGCAATAAGGAGCCCAGGCTGGCTGGAGCCAGCGAGTGCTTGGAAGAGCAAGAAGATGAGAGAGGCACACAGGAGAGCAGATCGTGCAGCACTGCACTGGCCTGGTGAGAACTTTGGCTTCGTTCTGAGTGAGATGGGGAGCCACTGGCAGGTTCAAGCAGAGCAGGGACACGACGGCCTTACTTTTTCTGAACAAAATCACTCTTGCTGCAGTTTGTAAGATTTGACAGAAGGGGAAAGAGCAGAAGGAAGCAGGGCAGTGAGGAGGCTGCCGCGATAATGCAGGCGAGAGGGCGGTGGGTTGGGCCATGGTAGCAAGCAAGACGGAAAGAAGTGGTTGAATCCTGAGTTTATTTTGAATGACAGCTGAGGGGATTTGCTGACAGAATTGTTAAGAATGACGCTGTTCTGAGCAACCAGTTGGTGTTGCCATTGACTGAGATGGGGAAGACTCCAGGAAAAGCTGGGTGGGACAGCATCAGGAGCTGGGTTTCACGCAAGTTAAGTTTGAGATGCATATTAATGATGCAAGCATTTGTGTCACTTTGACATTGTATTTCCTTAGTAAAATTCAGAATACTACATATTAAACATGCTTAGATGTCTTTAGGTAAGGATTTCCAGGAAACTATCTTCTAACCTGAGCTTTTAATACAAAAGTTAGAACTCTACAGCAATGTACAATAAAATTTGGGTTTTCACTTGTCGCAGTACATACAAATATCAAGGCTAAAGTCTGAATTTGGTTAACATTCATGGCAGAAAATAATGATTTGCACATTCATGAATTGTTCTGATATTATGCTTGACTCTCAAAACTATTTCTAAGCGCTTATTATGTGATTACAGCCTTTAATAAACATATTTACATTTGCATTTCATTCTGGAGTCAAGTTCAGCATATATTTCCCTCTGTTCTTAGTTCTAAGGATGACAGAAAGCTTTTTTAGCTCTTCTACTTGGAACTAATTCATAAAATTTATTGATGTTTTCTTCTGCAGAAATCTTCAGATTTTATCTTTAGCAGTACTTGTCTGTGTTATCTACGTGTGTGCATATTCTTGTAAACTTACCTTGCTCTTCAGTCTTGATCTCTGTATTTCTGTGAAATTGGCTTCAATGGTATGGAAGAACATAAGCTTTCACTTAAGTATCATTCTTATCTAGTTGTGATCCTTGAATATCAAATGAATTCTGTATCTTCTAACGAATATGCAGATACATTTGTGAAAATCAGTGTGAGGAAGTGGATTTAACCTTTCTAGACTATTGACAGCTACTGTTTCTGTCACTCGTTTTTAGCTCTTCTAATTGGGTCACTTTTAGTGTTTTGAAAAGTTTTGATATTACAGTTGGTTTCCATGGAAACCTTTATTGAGCTTAATCTCAGATGTCACTATTTAAATAAAGAGTTCATGTACTCCAGATTGTCAGTTTGAATATTAAGAGTCCTGAGCCCAGGCTGAATAATTTGGGAATCACTGTAGCTAATTAAAAAGTCCTTCATGTAAAGGCTACACCACTGCTTAATTAGTTGAGTATATCAAGGGATTGGAGATGTGTTGGAAAAGCACTAAATGAAACATCAAAGCCTAACTTCTAAAAAATTAATCATTGTTAGGACAGTGAAAGAGTAGGTATTTATACAAGTCAAAGTCACTCTTTTCTAGTAAATGTCTTAGTGCTTGCAGCAATTGTGTCATGTTTACAATGGCATAGTGCTTTATCATTCTTGATGAGAATTGCTAGAAAGATTCCATGGAAGCTGACTGAGTACAGCATTTGGCAGCTCAACCACCGGGTCCAACACTGGCTCAGCTATGTATCTGCCACATGATTTGGACGACCTTACTCAACCTCTGAATCTCAATTTCTGCAACTGTAACTTGGTAACGATTTCTACTTCACATGGGTGTTGTGAGAATTGAATGAAATAATACAAGTGAAATACTTTGTAACCTGTGAATCCTTACATAAACGTCAAGTGTTGTTATTAGTGGCGTGCCTTACTAGAAAGCAAATAAGGTATGACTTAGACCAACTCATTAAAATTAGTGTTTTTGAAATTACAAACTTAACCTAACTACATTCCAGAATGTGGAAGCTAGAGAAAAATAAGTACCCAACTCTTAATCAATCATCCTTACAGAATGCCAATATAGATAATTTCTTCTATTTTTTTCCACAGAGTAGACTTTTACCACTTTTTTCTGATTAGCAAAGCAATACACAGTTACTATGATTATTGCATGGAAATTGGAAATACAGAAAGGCCTAAGAAAGATTAAGAGCATTAAGAATTTGCTCTTATATAACCGCTGTTAATCTCTGTTCGATTTTTAATATATTTCTACTAAATACACTGTTAAATTTTTAATGTATTTTTGTCTTTCTCTATTTCTTTTAAATCATGCAGTTAATATTATTTTATATATTGCATTTTAATGTGAATACTCCCTTTTCTTTTATATTTATGAATTTTTCTTTGTCATTAAACTCACATTCTTAATGGCTGCATAACATTCTGCAAACAAGCTATAATTTGTTTAACCATTTCATTTTTCCTACACATATAGGTTGTTTGCAATTCTTCACAAATTAAAAAAAAAAGCTGCAGCAAGTTAATAAAAGTTCTTTCTAAACATTCTTCTTTTTTCACATTTTGGATAGTTTTCTTAAGATATATTTTCAGAAGTTGAATTACTCAATCACAAGATATGACATTTCTAAGGCTTTTGAAAATAGAGTTCCAAAAGAAAACTCCTACCAGCACTGCATGAAATTATATGGACTTTTTCATTTTGTTTTGCATAGTTCTAATCATAGTGTGCATGTAATTCTGTGTCTTATTTTCACATGGGATCGTACTTGATTTTTCCGTGTGGCTGCATGGGCTTTACAAGCAGCACTTCAATAGCTCCATCATGTTCTACCCAATGAAAATACTATAATTATTTAGCCGTTCTTATGTTGTTGGACATTTAGTTTGCTTCCAATTTTCATTCTTATGAAAAACATTGAATGTGGTACAGAGAGCTTTTATGTTGCTGTTACTATTTTTGGATTGTTCCCTCACCACAGATTCCTAAATATATAATCATTGGTGTAACAACATGACAGTTTTGAGGTCTCTTAAATCATATATTACCATTGTCTTGCAATATGGCAATATTGAGATTTACTGGCCAGCACTATATTGAGTGTATGAGTTTACCAGGTTCACTATGTTCTCAGCAGGCTTTTTCACAATCCAGTGAATTTACAGCCATAATTTCACTTTCTCCTCTTATACTTTGTGGCAATTGGGAACAGATGGGCACAATGCTTTTTAAAGCTACTATATCTTTGCATTTGGTTATTATCCAAGAGGTGATGAAAGAATTTGGATGGTATCTGCAATGCTCACCAACATCTCAGGACTAGTAGGATAATGATAGCTAGCCTGATATGAAAAAACTTCAAGACTTCCAAGCATAGACACTTGCCCCCGGAGCTTGGAGAATGCCATTCACAAATTGTAGTTTGGTACTAATTTTTGTAAGATATTTGCCTTGTTATTAGGTTTAAACTTTATGTACTTTCTGTTTTGAATTAACTTATTATATAAGGCTGGATGAGATTGGTCTATTACAGTTTGATCTAGGTTAAGATGGTCTGTAAACTGAGCTAGGTTCCTATTTACTATAACCCATAGGTCCAAGGGTAATAACTTCTATTTGCCTTTGGGAGTTCAGCCCAAATGCCCATATACACTCCTGAAGCATATCGTTTACCTCTAAGCAAGAAGTTGGTACTATTAATCGGAGTTTGTGGAAGAATTCACGTCTCTGCCCCTTCTTGTGTACATGCTCTTTGAAGTATCATTTGTGGCTCCTTCCATCAAGAGGTAGAGCTTTGTTCCCTACCTCTGAAATCTCCATTGACCTCACAGTTTACTAGTTCCAGTCTAGGCCTCAAAAGGCTTGACCTACTCTCATTCTCTTTCTTGCAGTTGTCACTCAGCCATATGTACGAGCCTGAGTTAGCCTTCTAGAAGATGAGAAATAGCATGGAGCAGACACTGGATGACCTCTTAGTTGAGGCCATCGTGAACAAGCCAGTCCCAAGTCACTTCACTAGCTGACTGGCTATTGACACAGGAACGAGCCCAGCTGAGATGAATCAGGTCCAACTCAGGGCAGCAGAACTACCCAGTTGGCCTCTAGATTCATCAACTAAGATAAATACTTGCTGTTGTCAGGTGGTTTGTTATGCAGCATTATTGTGATAATAGATGACTAACGAGGGTCTCCATAGCCTTTTAATCCATGACCCTCACTCACATGGTGCAATAGTTAGTTGAATTAAACTAAGGAACCTAATTCCTCGACCCAATGCTAGAAGTCTCAGTCTTTCTCTCCTGTAAGACTGGTACAATATTGTACCCTGTATCTCATGGAGAAAAGCCAAACATTTTTCTAAATCATATAATGAAGAAGATTCCAAAGCCCCCTGATCCAAGACAGTCAAACAATTCTACTTAGGAATTCTGGTGTGCATAGAGGAAGTGCTGACAAATGGGACACAGTTATAGCTGAGCCAAACAAACACCCTCAGAACAAAACAGTCCCAGGTTCTCATGCAGGGCTGGTAGAAGTTGCCTTATGGAAATACGTTTCAAAGGCCTTTTGTGCTGCCTTAGTCCATTTGGGTTGTTATAACAAATTACCAAAGACTAAGCAGCTTAAACAACAGACTTTTATTTCTCATAATTCTGGAGGAAAGGAACTCTGAGATCAGGGTGCCAGCATGGTCAGATTTTGGTAAGAGCCATCTTTTTGGTTTCCTCACAGGGTGGAGAGAGAAAGGAAGTAAGCAATCCTCTTATAGGGCACTAATCCCACCACGAGGGCATCCAATCTCAAGGCCTCATTACCTCCCCAAATCCTTATCTTCAAATACGAACACATTGGAGATTGGGGTTTAAACATATGACTTTTGAGGGGACAAAAGCATAGCAGATGTGTTTATATCCTTTGTCGCAAGAATAAAGGTGAATTGACCTTGTGTCACATCTGGACATTGTAATTTCTCAGACTAATCTCATTAATTATCACACATAGATGAAGCTCTGATGATAATATTATACTGTAAGCACAATCTTGATCTGCTTATCTCTTATTAATACTTTTGACCTATACTGTCAAATGTGGTAGCCACATGTGTCTGTTTATATTTAAATTAAAATTAATTCAAATTAAACAAAATTGAACACTCAGTTCCTCAGTCTCACTAGCCATATTTCATGTGTCAATAGCCATATGTGACTAGGGGCTCCATCTTGGACAGCACAGATGCAGAAAATTCCCATCATTACAGAAAGTTCTACTGAACAGTGCTACATTCTACTTTTCTAAGCCTATAAATGCAAGTTTGATTGTTTCTATGGTTATTTGGGTCTAATTCACAAGCTAGTGTTTCCAGCACAATCAGCTTGTTGAGTAGCCTGCCCAACTACAACAGCTGAAAGATGTTATGAGCCAAGGCTTCCACTTTGTTTGGTTCTTGCCACAGAGCTGCCACCCCAAATAGGGTGGGCTGATTTATACAAAGACCAGGCATGTCTTCACTTGCCTGTTTGAGTTCAATATAGTTTCTTATTCCAGGTCATTTTAATGATTGGTTGGATTTATAGAAACACGGACATGTTTTCTCATTCAAGAGTCATAAAGGTTGAGGCAAGGGCATAGGTTTTCCATCCTTTTACTTTATATACATCTTGTTTCTATTCCCAAAGGGCTTGAATAATTTTTAGCATCAAGCAGACACAGACTTGAGGTATAAAAATGGAAATTCTTTGAGGCCTCCAACACTCATTGTAACAGTGACAAGTTATATTTTATCTTTTAATAGAAAAATTTAATTTACAATTGTACAATGTTGGGTGTCTAGTCAACTTTTTCACTGTGTCTGCAAACTAGTTACCTAGAGATTGGCCTAAGGTTCACATTCCCTTATTACTAGAATTTGGCTCATTGCGTTCATAAATTCTTCAGTTGGATCAATATTCTCTCTATTAAACAATTTATATATTTCCGAAGTTGGATGCTCCCTCATATGGTCCAGCCTAACTTCTAAACAAATTTGAGAGTTTTTAATGATTAAAATCTTTGACTGTTCTTAGTCAAGAATTCACCCAGGCATAAGAAGCTACTATATATTTACCTGTTCCAAAATGGCTACATATGGGCTTACTCTATATCCTTTAAGTTGTGTTGCTACTCATCAGGAGAATAGTTTTGCATTTCATGTCTTGTGCACATTTGCTGCTGGGGAAACTCACATGAAGTAGACATAATTTCAGCCATCATAATAAGTTATAGTCCTTTTATTATGGGTATGACCAAATATACTTCGGGTCTGGCCCATTTACTCTTTTTCCTCCTATTTTTTATAATTTTTTGAGGTATAATTGACATACAGTAAACTGCACATATTTAAAATGAACAATTAGATAAATTTTTACATATGTGTATGCCCACGAAGCCATCACCACAACAAAGATAATGAACATCGCTCCCTAAATTCCTTTGTGTCTCATTGAAAATTCCTCCCTCCCACCACTCCCCACCTCTCTCCACTCCCATCCACAGATGACCACTTATTGGTTTTCTGTCACTATAGTTAATTTGCAATTTCTACACATTAATATGAATGGAATTGTATGTCTTGAGCTCTTTTCTGCCTGCGTTCTTTCACTCAGCACAATTATCTTGAGATGCATCATTGCATTGCATGTGTCAACAGTTCAATCCTTTTAATTGCTGAGTAGTGTACTATTATATGGATATATCACAATTTGTTTACCTATTCACCTGGTGACAAGTATGTGATTTGTTTCCAGTTTTTGCTTATTACAAACCAAGCTTCTATGAACATCCATGTACAAGTCTTTGCATAGATATATGCCTTCATTTCTTTTTGGGTCAAGTCCTAGTTGTGGAATAGCTGGTTCCTATGGCAGGTGTATGTTTAACTTCTCCTTTTTATTTCCTCCTTGGTCCTATTCACTATGGAGATATATGATTGGGAAAACAACATCATAAAGGGATCAAACACTGAGAAGATAAATGGCTTGCTAGAGTTCAAGAATCAGTGAGAATTTTGAGCTACTTCTTGAGGATTCTTTTCCATCATTCCATTATTTCTGCTATTTGGAAGGGTCCCATTGAAGGGAATATTTTATAACCTTATTGTGAACCAAGTCTTAGGTCATAATAGCTATTAAGCATGATTCTTTATTTGATACTGTGGGTTCAAGGTTGCCATGACTCTGTACAACTTCCCTTGTGTGTTCCACAGCGGTTAAATTCTCTATTGGCTGCATTTCCTGAAAACCAATCTCATATCCCAAGTTATAATATACATTTGTGCTCTGATGAGTGAGGCACGGCCCTAAGTAATCGGCCCACCAGTTACACGTGTGGTCTAGTTCCTGTGTTTCTAGGACACAGTATTGCACTTGGGATATTATATTTCATAGCTGGGAGCTGCTTGACCAACTTCATACCAAAGATTTGTGTGAAGTAATGTTGAATCTACTATCATAATCACCTGGGCCTATGCCAATGTCATGTCATAATTCTATATGGCCACTCTATTTACTAATTGGCCTTTCTCTGGAGTGTCACTAGCTGGTAAACACATAGTTATGACACAAATCCTTGTAAAAGTTTGGTGGGCAGCCATGGGTACTACTTGGGGACAAACATTTAAAATTTGTTAGAAATGTCAAGGAATTGAATCCATGGGGACTTGCATCAAATAGATCTGGGTCTAATATTTCAACCCATTTGGATAAATGAATAGCCCAAACCCTAGAATGACATGAGTAAGAATCTTATCCTTCACAGCAGTCATTCTCAAATCTCACTTATTAAAATCATCAGGAAAGCTTTTTGAAAGGTACTCTACTGTGCAAATCTGGGCCTCACACCACACCAGTTGCATCAAAATCTCTGGGGTAGGGCCAAGCATTTATACTAAGGACAGGAAGAAATTCATACTTAAAATTTATAAGCTCTTTAGCTCTTTGGGGTTTTTTCAATTTTCAAGATTTAGAACTGTGTATTATTGTCCAAGCTGAAAGCTTGCCAAGGTTTTGGCTCTGGCTGTGGCAGCTGTGGTAGCTAATGAGGGTTTAATAATTTCCAATGCTGAATCAATCTCCTCTGTTTGTTTTATTTATTGGTGAGCTTGTTTAAATCACTGGCATTTCAAAACCACTAAGTCATGGCCTAACACTGTGTTTCTCTATGTCCAGATTGGGCAATTGCTAAATGTATTAATTTTCTGTTAGTGCCATAACAAATTACCACAAATACAGTAGCTTAAGACAACACAAATTTATTATCTATCAATCACACAATTATGTAGGCCAGAACTCTTACAAGGGTCACATTGAGCAAAAGTAAAAGCGTCAGTAGGTCTGCGTTCTTTTATGAAGGCTCTAGGGGAAAAATCTGTTTCCCTGTTTTTCTAACTTCTAGAGCCCAGCCACACTTCTTGGTTATGGTCCCCTTCCTCTTTATTCAAAACCAGCAATGCTGCATCTCTCTGGCCCTTCTTCCGTAGTCACATCTCTCTCTCAGAGCACCACCAGGGAAGTTTCTCCAGTTTTGAGGACCCGTGATTGAATTAGGCCCATTCAGATAACCAAAGATAATTTTCCCACCTCAAGGGAGGATTAATCACATATGCAAAGTCCTTTTTGTCTTGTAACCTAATTTATCCATAGGTTCGAGGCTTTGGGATGCGGGCAACTCTGTGGGCATCTCTGTGGGCCCATTATTCTAACCATCACAGAGTGAGGGATTGGCTTCTCTCAGTGCTTTCTACTAGCCGCTTCCTCAGGTCTTTCTCTTGCAGCAGCCATGCCTCTATTAACAGCTGCCAAGAGAGCAGGCTATAACCCTTTAGGAGCAGACTTAACAAGCCAATTTCATTGTAGTAAAGCAAGTAGGTGATTGAGGACATGTGCCCCTGGCTGGTCAGAATAGTATCTGAATGCACGGAGACCCTCCTCTTACACATCCCTAATCTCTGTTGTTTGGTTTTCCGCTGTTGGTGTTGCTCTTCTGCACCCCAAATTTAGAACATCATAAATACTATGCTCTTACCACAGATAAACAAAGAGCTAATTTCCCGCATAATTCAACTTCCTATAAAGCCACAATTGGAGAAGCAACCTTACAGATATTTTCTGCCTCTCATCTCTCAATGGACTCCACATAATGATTTTCCATCTTTCTCCCACAGACATACAGCAAGGTAGCAGACATTCTTCAGGAGATTGGCTATATATTAAAGCTGGAGCCTGGGCCTCCTGGTGAATCATATTTTGTACTTTTTCAGCAGTTTTTCGTTCACCTACATATTAATTACCAAGTGAGTCTGAGCTGGTTTAAAGAAAAGGTACACATCATTTAATTCTGCAAAGGCCTGGAGAGGCATGAACAGAGAGATCTTGAGCTCAGCAGGTTCTGACCGTATGCACCCCTGTCCACCATGATATTTTGCCTTTGCACCCGGGAAAAACAGCTATGGTTGCACTATCTCAATCTTCAAGTCCTAGGTATCCATTTTTAAATTATCTTTGGGCTTGCTGAGCAATACAAAGTTATTTATTTTTTCTTTATTATCATCTTCCAAAGCTACAGCCCAGAACAACACAAACTCTGCCAAAGACTGCAATTTACCCAAGCTTGTTTGAACTTAGTGCCCTTGTGCCTATATATTGTGCTTTTTCTGCATTTCTTGCGAAATTTGGATCTCCAATTTAAATAATCATTAGTTCCAAGGTCTGACTGTAAGGTTTGCACTGAGTAAGTGTGAAGAGATCCAGAGTTTCTCGCTTGTTGGGTAAATGAACTTCCCTTCAAGATTTTTTAAGTGGCTCCTTTTAGCACTCCATATTTAAAAAATTTCCTCAAGTATAAAATAGAAATCAAGAGATACAAAATGGAAACAGGAATACGAATCAGTTAGGGTAGATAGGTTATGCTGCAGTAATTAATGACCCCCAAATTCCAGTACCATCAAACTGCAGACCTGGCTCTGGCTCACGTCCAATTTCCGTTGCAGCGTTTCCATGCTTCTTCTCCTGGTCATCTTCACTCCAGAACCAGGCTGACAGTGAAGCCTTTATCTGGAACGTTACCCATTATTACAGAGGGAAAAGAAGAGTGTGGCAAATCATGTGCTGGCTTTTAGAGTTTCTACTTGGAAGTGACACTCCCTACTTCTGATACTATTTCATTAGCCAAAGAAAGCTACACAGGCTTGACCTGACATCATTGAGCGGAGACGTACCACCCTCTCCTAGGAAAAGGCAGCACATATTCTGTGAACGACAATAGAATCTACTACACACTGTGTTTCTGGTTGAAATTATTGAAATAAATCTCATTTCTTCCTGCAAAATACGTTCGTCGACTCTCCAAGGGAGACAACTCAAGAGGTCCATTCAACCATCGGGCTCCAAGTTTGGGATCATATGATATTCTTTGTATCAGTCTGAACATGACTCCTCTTTTTTCTCAGTTCCATGAGTGAAAGAGACAAGTTGGCTGGCCCCTCTGCACCCAATGTATAATGGGGAGCAATGAAAGTATTACAAAAATAATCCTTTCGGAAAAGGCAAATTCTTAGAGGTACACAGCAGCGATTTGTCCATAGAAATTCTGAAATCCCTCTGGGAAGATACTGCAAGGGTTCTTTATAGTTATTGGGAAATGTTCCCCGAGTGTGCTCTAATGTGCTCCCTGGGAGAAGCTACAGTCTAGTATTCTCCATGGCCCTTGCATCCAGTCTCAGGAAGGTTCTTTCTTTGCCGTCATCCTCCTTGGCCTCTTCTGAGAAGGCCCGGGGAACTGTCTTCTTTGGAGCCAAGCAGCTCTCTCAATCTGCTCCTTCGCCCTAAAAGGTTGAGGCCCAAGGACCATTTTAAATCTTCAGTGGTCACAGTTTCTTTTAGTATAGGCTAGTTGCTTTGTCTTTTCCTAGTAAAACTCTTTAAAAAAAAATGTAGCTTCTTTTTTAACTAGGTTATCCATCACAACATGTACCAAACAATGCCTACAATTCTTTTTTAGAGAAGCCTCACCTTCCAGACTTAATCGTAGGAAGCTTGAGCCTAACAGACTTCTAATGAGAAGCCACAGTCTTAGTCTCCTCTTTCTTAGCAATTTTCTCCATCTGAAAGTTTTGTGAGTGCTAAATTAACTCCTTCACAGATTTTATTACAAGAATATGAGTTTTGATTTGGTCCTTGCCATGAAGCTGAGTTTTCATTGTTCCTTTGTAGCGCAAAGACCTTCTCAGTTTTATCTTTTAAGAGCTGGAAATGAAGATCAATTTCATCTTCATCTCTGTACATTTAATTTTGCTACCTCCTTGCCTAAACACACAAACTCATTTGATAAAATGTCTGCCTTCCAAGTTATTACAGGTGACAATGTTACTAAATGTTTTGCCACTGCACAATGATGGATTAATGTCCTTTTAGATCCTGGTCACAATCTGTTGCCTGTTTCTATTAGCTTCATATTTTTCTGGTTCATTATTCTTTTTGTTGTTGTAGCACCTCCCTACTTTAAGGTACCAATTTCTGTATTGGTCAGGATACTGTTATAACAAATGACCTCTAACTTAATGACCTATAACGAAAAATAATTTTTTTCATTCATGCCACATGTCCATTATGTGTTAGTTAAGACTCTGCTCCATGTCTTCTGCACTCTGGGAGCCAGTCTGATAAGAACAGCTTCTACCTGGAGCATTAATAATTGTGGCAAGGGAAAAGAGCATGGCCAATGTGATCTGGATTTAAACTTCTGCTAAAAATTATACATTACACTTCACTAATATTTCATTGACCAAAGCCAGTTCTATGGTCCAGCCAAATATCAATGGAGAGAGGACATATAATCCATCCCAACGGAAAGCATCTAATGTTTGTGAGAAATAATACAACCTGTGAAACTATTAATCCAGGATTAGTGTTACAGCCCTTTACATTAGGGCAAGAGTCATGTGCGTACAATACATAGTTAGAATTTTTGGAATTTTGAACTCAAACCTTTAATTGGCAAAATTGCTATGTCAAAATGCCTTGGAAAATTTCTGCAAACATGAAGAGAAATTTCTTTCTTATTTACTAAATTAATTGTGGGTGGTTTTTGTTAAGACTGTGAATGAAAGATTCAGAACTCCAAGACAGAGAGACATCAAACAGAAGGGCTTGTTGACAAAATGCCTCTCTTTCCTAAGCAAAGTAAGGTTGAGAAATAATCAGGTATTACTGTACTGAGTTTTCGTGTTTCCACTAGTGAAGTCTTCTTTGTTTAAAGGCTTTGGAACTGGGGCTCATTTTCATTGTGGGAAGGATGAAAAGAAAGGAGTTCATAGTACAGGGTATTATAGAGATTCCATATGCCTCACAGTTTCCCATGCTATTGACAACCTACATTAGTGCATTATATTTGCCACAATTTATAAGCCAATATTGATACATTATTATTAACCAAAGCCCATATTTTATTCAGATTTTCTGAATTTTTATCTAATATCCCTTTTTTCTGTTCCAGGATACCATCCAATGGATAACACACTGCATTTAGTCGTATGTCTCCTTAGGCTCCTTTTTGCTGTGACAGTTACAATATGACTTTTTAAAACATGAAAATTTTGTAGAATAAGGGTAGGGAAAATCAGATAAAGTCAAAGTTGTGTTTAGAGGCAAAATACATGTTTAGAGACAAAATATGTGTTCTGTGGCTCGAGATGGGCAACCAATATGGCTCTGAACCACAGTGTCCTAAAGATACAAACACACCAGTTGCTAATACTTCATAGAAATGAAGCTCTTCCTGATACGGAGTCCTGAGATAACTTCCTCCTGGAACCATCATTAAGAGACCACTTTGTAATATCCTAAACATTTTCTTTAACATCACATTTGTGGAAAATTAAAAATGGCTTACTAGGGCTTTTTCCTATAGCATCTTTAAGGTAGGTCAAAGTCATGATGACTAAAAGCATTTCAAGTATGGGGGGGAGGGATGGTAGTGGGGTCAATGCAATGCAGCTATGCAAGCTCATTCGAGGGTTGAGCACTTCCTCTAAATAGCTGTTCCTGAAGGGCTTTTCCCAACATCTTGTTGTATTCTTCAGGGACAACAAGATAATTCAGTAGATGACATGTTGATGGTTTCAGGTTGGACTTTCCTGACCCCACCCGACCCTACCCTTTACCTAGCTTCTCCTTTCATGCAAGACAAGCAAAGGAATTTAGGCATAGCTACTTGCAGAGAAATCTCCATGGGGGGACTTCGAGTAGGAAGACTAAAGGTCAGGTAGTTGTTGAGGCTGGCAGAGAAATGAGGAGGTGGATTTTGATAGGCAAGTATTCCAGGCACCTCTCAGATTGTGGGATAGCTGCTGCTCTGTCTTGTTTGGCTTCAAACTGTATTTATTCATCTTGGTCAGGGGCAGCTGCTCATAAAAATAAGTCATATTTTCTTTGGCTACATCTGTTTACAGTGTAATGTTGTCAAAAGTTTGAGGCTACCTTCTGTATGCAATTATGATATTCCAGAATCCAGATGGGATTTTCTGTAATCACAATTATTTATATTATTCTCTAGCTTTAAAATTCCTCTGTGGACAGTATTGCTAATTAAAGCATTGCGACAATGAAAATAAAAGTGTGACCTACTGTCTTCCAGCTCCTTTAAAATATCCTTCCCCCACCATACACACATGAACCAATGACTTCTACTCTAGTCTAGGTCTGTACAGGAGGATGAGTAGAGCCTTATTCGGTTTCTGGCTTTACTCCTTGACATGTGTGCCTTTGGAAAAAATTTAACATTTGAAGCCCTCAGTTGCCTCATCTGTAACATGGGAAGTATATACTAATGTTACAGGGCAAAGATTAAAATTAAGTGAGACAAATTATTTGATGCTCTTACACAAATATTTAGTAATATTGTCTTAGTGCTATAAATATATTTAAAGCCATTTTAGTTATCTAAACATGACATATGATATCTCTGTTATTTACCTACCATAATTCTTGAATCTTCCTGTCCTTTCCGTGTTTGTCATAAAGTTTTGCTATTTCTTTTTGCTCTGTTGAATTCTCCGTCTTTCAAATTGTCAGATACATTCGCAGTCTTCCAGGATGCTCAGCTCAGGAAATTTTTATTGCTTCTGAGACTTTGGGAATTCTGTCCCAACTTTCATTTGATTGCTTATCTGAGGAGAAAGGAGCACATGACCCCAAGGAGGACACTAGCTTTCTCTCTAGTGTGTTGCTTATGCTTTATGGGAGCAAGGTGAGTTTCTTCAGCTGCAGAATGAAGGTCTTAATATCCTCTTTATAAGGTCTAAAGGGAGGTAAGCAGAGTACAAATAGATGTCACTTTTGTCCCATTTTCTTTTAAAAGAAAGCTTTCTAACCTCAAACATGTTTATTTTTGAAGATGACTTTAAGCTTATGGCAAGTGGCAGTAAAAAAAATATAGTCAGGCCAACAATTGCCCTTGAAGGATGGCCTTAAAGTCAGCTGGTTGGTAGAAAAATGGGCTTTCAGAATATATGATAGCTTGCAAGTCAGAAAAAAATCTTAGGACAAGAATGGAGACAGCATATTGTCCAGTTACCATTTCAGAAAAATGAGCATTTCTTTATTTCTTAAGTATTCAGAGGGAAGTACCCTTAGGCTACCACAGTATTTATTGTGATGGTAGATTTCATGAAACAGGAAAGCTAGTTGTCTTCTTTGTGGGCAGGGGGCGGGGGGGGGGGGATGGTGGTTATTATCTACCTTCTGTAGTTGCCTGGAGGCTAATACAATATGTGTATCAGCCAATAAGAGGTGTGTTAGTTTTCTACCACTGCTCTAACACATGGTCACAAAGTTAGCCGCTTAAAATAGCAGCCAGTTACTGGCTCACGGTTCTGGAGGTCGGAAGCCTCAGTATAGCACAGCTCAATTCAGTCTCGAGGGATGAATCCTTCTTAAGCTCATTTAGGTTGCTGGCTGAATTCCGTTCTTTGCAGCTGTAGGACAGAGGTCCCTGTTTCTTTGCTGCCTGTCAGCCAGGAGTTGTTCCAATAGGTTTTCCACAGACTTTTTCATGCTTTCGTTATGACTGCTCCAGCAAGGATGGCTTAAGTCCCTCACATGCTTCAAAGCTCTCCAATGTGTCCTTCTGCCACGCTTTTCTGACTCTTGCCAGAGAAAGTTCTCTGCTTTTAAGGCTCATGTGGTTTAGATTGGATCCACCTGGATAATCCAGAATAATCTCCTTATTTTTAAAGCCCTCAACCTTAATTACATTTGCAAAGTACCTTTGCCATGAAACCTAACATTTATAGGTTACAGAGATTTGGACATCTGTAGGGGGTCCTTCCGCCCACCACAGCAAGTTCAAAGCTATTATCCTTATCCATTTTCAGCACATATTGTCTTCCTAAAAGATACTTTCTTATTTCAGTTTAATGATTTTGGCAACCCCCGCCATCTAATATGCCTGAAATATAACCTCTCAGAAGAATAGTTGCTGTCATTTAAATGACACTGATTTGCCTCAAATACATGCTTTTTGGCTTTTTTGCATTTTCTTCTAATATGAGTAACAAGTCTTTTCCCCCTATTTCTGTTATGGTTCTTTGGGACAATGGTCAGGAAAGAAATTAAAAACAGATTTTATTACATTTCCTGGTAGTCATGGGGCAAACATAGATGCTGAATCATCTGTCGTCATGTGGTCGAATTTGGCTTGTAGGAGACTCAGGTTGCCTGGTACGAGATCAGTCCTGTCCCTCAGGATGTGCTGCTCCCAGGAAGGAGTTAAGCTCCTCCCCGTGTGCATGCAGACAGTGGCTGCAATGGCCGCAAGTGCCTAAGGAACCCAGAGACCAAAGCCTAAATTCTGGGTTGCTGATTCTTATATCCACGTTTTGTTACTCATCACATTTTTTTGCCCAGCTCAAGCCAAAAGATCTCTGATATTCTCTCTCTCTCTCCAGTGTTTATTTTCCGTAAGTATGCAATGGGGAAAAGTCAAATCACACATTATTATTATAAAATCCTTGCTCTTCAGGCTGATGTTCTCTTCTTCCTCCCTTTGGCTTCCTTCTCTTTCAGCCATTTCCCTGCTAATTAGGATTCTACCAGGAAGTGAACAGCAGCAGAGAAGTGAAATACAAGTACATCTGACCCGAATTATTGGCCCCAGTGTAAGGTTTGGGGAATGGGAAAGTGAAAAACAATGGCCAGAAAGAATTCGGCTCTCAGTCATCCTTGCTAGTCCCCAGGATGCCAGTGACAATCATGGGCAGTTGAGTGGCCTCGCTCTCAACCTATGAATGACCTTTATATACAAATCTGGGGATATTTAGAATCCAAATTCGCGATGCTGGAGTTTGCCTGGATCATCCTTCCTCATTTTACAAGATGAAGAATCTGGACTCAGAAAGGTTTACTGTCTTGTGCATAGCCACACAACACAAATACCACATAAATTTCCTCATCTGATATCTAGAAAATTGACCTTATTATCCTCCTGGATACATACGGGGAAGCCAAGGCCAGAATTTGCCAGTGACTTACGGTTTCATTGATCAGTGTGAGTAAGCTAAGACCACAATGTAAATCTGCGATTCTCTCTCCATATATGCTTCCCACCAACTTATGTGTGGCCAGGTGTGGAACAGTCCCAGGGAAAACAGGTATGCTGTAATAGCATGGTTACATGAGGTGGAAAGCACCCAATGTATCATTATCTGCATCTTCACATGCTATTAGTGTTCCATCATGTCTTGTTTCCCACTAATAAATCACCTTAAGCTTGAGGCCTTTGTCTTGACAACCTTATTTTTCTCTCAGCCCAAGGCCATTCCACAGTCCTGGTGATATATGACTAGACTTCATCCTTGCATGAATTCCTGTGTAGAGAATTTCTTTTTGTTTGAAAGTCTTTTTCCCTTTGAAATTCAGCCAAAATTTAATGAGATAAATTATCCATTATGCAGTCTCATTCTTAAAGCAAATATGGGCCTCCCACTGCAGAAGTTTTATAGGTGCTATCTGCTTTCAGTTAGGAATAATTTAGAAATCTAATAAGAAATCCTTTTCATTGACTGACATCTTGCAGATTAAGTCTGAAACCTCTTGACCTTCATTATAGCTTCATGAATATTGTAAAGTTTCAAAACTTGGCTAGGCTTTTGAAACTCATCCAGGAAGGTATTAATGGTATTATAACTTCTTTTTATGTAATACCCTTTCTTCCAACTGGGTTAAAACACCTGGAACATTGTTTCAGTCTATCTCCATATCATGTGTACGAGTTGTTAAGTGGAGGTCCTCTCTATGCCCATTTTTTAGTAGGAGCCCTAAGGATCAATGAAATAACACAAACAACAGACACATAATTCTCTAGAAGATATTTTCCAGCTCTGAATCTTTCTCTGGGGAGGCTGCTTTAACTTTTGAGATGCCTCTTATTTCGTGACATTGTTTTAGCTATGCATTGCATCTCAACTTCTCCTTCAGCCTAGTTCCCAGCTCCTGGGTCCCTCTTCTCTTCATTTCCCCACCCACTTGATTTTTATCAATAACCCTTTCCTCGTTCAAGTCCTGGGACATCATTCTAATCTTTAAAGGGCATGAGACTCTCCCAGGGTACTCTAGGCCTCAAAAATGGTGATTCTTGTTCAGTGAATCTATGCTGAAGCCCAGGAATCTTCATTTTAGCAGATAGCTTAAAAGGGTCCAATGCTGATAATAGTTGAGAAAAGTGCCCCATGATCAATCCTGATGTGGAGTGGGAATGTTGGGCAGAGTTTTAGAATCTCGAGCCTATGAACTATGGTCTAGTAGATGACCGGCCATTCGTCCTATCTTAAACTGAGTTCCCTAGAAGCAGAGCTGGAGGCAGAGATTCTTTTCCTAATGATTTATTGACATATGCTCTCGAGAGAAGGAGAGGGAGAGAAGCAGCATAGAGCTGGGGAATAAGCTAAGCAACGGCTCAGCTGGAGAGAAGCTTCAGTCTGATCCTATAAGGATGCTCTGGAATGCAGATTGACCACAGAGTTAGCAAGGGGACCAGCCTTTTGAATTTCAAATCAGTCAGTCATTGGCTGAGTTCTGCAATGTGGCTCTGCAATGCGGCAGAGGGTGAGAAGGGGTAACCTTCCTGATGAGGCATCTCCAGTTTGCCTGAGAGCAATTCTTCATAAAAGGAGACAGCTGTGGGTTGTTATCAGCAACACTGCAGCAACTGGGATATGGGCATTTCGGCTGGTAAGGTGATCTGGGCAGGGCACCCGTAGTGTTTGCTAGATCTCTCATTCCGACAAGAGTCACTTTGTTCCTCTTAGTCTTGAGCTCCTGGCTTTATCATTTCCCCACCTCGAACCTAGATCCAATAGCTGACTGTCTATATTTTTGTGTCTATTTCCCTTTCCTGGTGGCTTCTATAGTACCATAGTTCCTTAAAAACTTGTTCTTAGTAATCCCTTTCCAGAGAGAGAAATCCTGCCCTGGAAACTGTCCATGGTAAAGGGCCAACTCTGGTCACTGTTAGGTTGAAGGCATGTGCATCACTCTTCCGTTACTTCCTCTTTCCCAGGTCCCAGCTTTGCTCTCCCTTTCCTACTGAATTTATATGCCTATCCCTGGCTCTAGTTCCAGGAAGGACTTCCACATTGCACAACCCCGGGAGTGTCATTATCACTGTGTTTTCTGAGAATGACACCCTCCAGACACGTCCAATAGAGCGGCCCGGGTGATGCTTCTTGGGTACAGGCTTCTACCTCTGGACTAGGTTTCTGCTGCAGAATCTGGCAGCCCACTTCTTCCCAGTCTTGGCCTCACTCAGTCTCTCATTTTCTACGTTCTGCCTGGTGATGTCTGCATGATGTTAGGAATGCTAGGACTGCTTTTACTTCTCTATGCCTATTTCCTTCCACTACCTTTCCTCCTTTAATAAGAATTTAGGCCCCATTGCACAGTGGTTAAGTTCAGCAAGCTGCACTTTGGGGGCTCGGGTTCGTGGGTGTGGATCCTGGGCTCAGATCTACACCACTTGTCAGCCATGCTGTGGTGGCAACCTACATATAAAATAGAGGAAGATTGGCACAGATGTTAGCTCAGGGCTAATCTTACTCAGGAAAAAAAAAATTTACAAAATGTTGTAAAATCCTAAGAGGCCATCAAATGCTATTAAATACTCCAATATATGGCAAACTAATAACGAAATTGAATGCTTCAATAAAATTACTTCACTTGGTAGGGATGTTGCTCAAATGTTCATAAGATAAAATGAACAAAGGAGCTAAACTAAATATGCAAAGTAAGGGCCAGAGATATTAAGCCAATTTCCTAGCCCCTGGGAATCCTGCCTGTACACAACTTGGCCTTCTCATAGAATGTGGGCCTATGTGCGACGGCATAAATTCAGAAAGCACTGCTTCCAACAACCTCTCTGCCAGGAAATCCTGTTCTTAACATACAGCACAGTGATGTGCTTGATAAATCAGACTTATAGTTTGTCTTTATTTACAACAAAATTCATGAAAGTGAAAAAATTTAAACTATTTGAAAATACTTTAACAAACATCTTTATTTAATTTAAAAATAATTAGGCAACAGATAGGAACACACAATTTACAAGAAAGAAAAAGGTTTACTCTCCCCAGTAACTGCAGCAAACAGAAGGAATTATTTTTGAACTATCAAAGCAGCAAATATTTTACAAAATGATAGTATGTAGTGTTGATCAGGGTGTGGTAAAATCACACTCAAATATACAATTGATGGTAGAATAAGTGGTATGACATTTCTGGAGGACAATTTTTCAATATGTACCCTGACTCTAAAGAAATATCTTGATTGAGCAATTTTACTGCAAAAGAATCATGCCAAGAAAATGATCAGATATGGAATGACACAAACATTTGTGTGCGAATAGGAAAAGTAAAAACTTCCCATATTCCTAATCCACAACACAGTATTAGACAAGTGCTGGTACATAAATTTTTAAAAACTTTATTTTTTAGAGCAGTTTTAGGTTCATAGCAAGATTGAGAGGAAGGTACAGAGATTTTCCGAATACCCCCTGGCCCCACACAAGCATAGCCTACCCCATTATCGACATCCCCCACCAGAGTAAGACATTTGTTTTAATTGATGAACCTACATTGATCCGTGACTATCATCCAAAGTGGATAGTTTATGTTAGGTTTGACTCGTGGTAGAGCACATTCTATGGTTTTGAACAAATAGATTATGTCCTGTACCCACCATTATAGCATCATACAGGGAATTTTCACTGCCCTCAAAATCCTCTGTGCTGGGTCTATTCACTGAACACCCCCCACGCTCGTAGCAACAGTGATCTTTTTACTGTCTCACTAGTTTTGACTTTTCCAGGATGTCACAGAGTTGGAATGATATAGTATGTAGCTTTTTTAGATTGGCTTCCTTCACTTAACAATATGCATTTAAAAGTTTCCTTTGGGGGTCAGCCCGGTGGCGCAGTGGTTATGTTTGCGTGTTCCACTTCGGCAGCCTGGGGTTCGCTGGTTTGGATCCCAGGTGCGGACCTATGCACTGCTTGTCACGCCATGCTATGGCAGGCATCCCACATATAAAATAGAGGAAGATGGGCAAGAAATGTTAGCTCAGGGCTAACCTTCCTCAAAAAAAAAAGTTTCCTTTGTGTCTTTTCAAACCTTGATAGTTATTTCTATTTAGCATTGAATAATCTTCCATTGTCTGAATGTACCATAATTTATTTTTCCAATTGCTGGTGTATTTTTACCATGGAAGACAAAGGCCGCATTTTACCGGGCTCTCTTAGGTAGCTATAAGTTGACTTTTTCAATGGTGATAAATCCAAGCTCCAAGGTTGAAGATTTGGAGAGCAGGAGAGTTTGGGGTTAGGTGGGGATGGAAAAGATGGAGCAGGGTTGAAATTACTTGGGTCTAATAAGGGCGGGTCTAACAAGGCTTCTATGTGGCCTATCCAAGCCTGTTTGAATTCTGAATTTGGTTTGGAGCCCAATACCCAACTAAGAGGAGAAGGTTAACTTTGATTTCTTTGCTTGCTTAATTCACCCATCTCCTCAGGACCTCAGAGGTGTCTATGGTTTACTGTAACACTCATGAGTTCATGCATGTTTAGAACAGTCACTGTGGACCGGACAGCCAACTGGGAGCTTAGACCTAGAAGGAGTGATGGTGCCAGGAAGAAACCAGAGCCTTCTATGCTGAAAGCACTGGAGGGACTCCCCGTGACTTACTGCTTCAAGTCTAAAACCCTCCGACTGGCTATTTAAAGTTCAATAAATTATGCCTATTATTTTTATCTTTATTAACTAAGTTACTAAAGGCTTGGATCCTTTGTACCTCCCCCCCCCCACCACACTTGGTATCTCTTCTCTGTTTTGCACCTCTATCAGTGTTTCTGCTCCATAGGAAGGCCCCTCCGCTTCCTTCCCCTTTCTTTACTCTGTATCTTACACTTGCTGGACAGCAGTCTTATGTACAGCCTCCTGCTGGAAGCTTCCCTGAGATCCTTCTCTAAATCCTTGCCTTAGAGTTGGACCCACACAACTTGACTCTTTATAATATACGAACAGCACAGAGTTTGACATATGGAACGTGTGTCGCGGATGGCTGAGTGAGAGATTTTCAAAATGAGAATTCAAACACTGCAGTGCTAAATTCTTATTCTGTTGAATAACAGATGAATGAGCTGGCTTTCTCATTTTATTTTTATTCTAAAAATTACTAGAAATTCCTATTATTGCGGGTACTGACATCTTCATCCCTCTTCATCCCATCAGAGAATCAAATGGCTATGAGCCTTGGACAACTCTCTTGTCCAAAAAATTCAGTTCACAAGCTTAAAACGGAACATAATTTTGGTTCTATCCTTTAGGAAATTTGAAGAACATTCTCACTTACTGCTTGAGACTGAAATAACCGCCTGAACTTCCCCCTCTTTCTTTTTTATGTTTATACACAGCTTCTTATTTTATTCCTACAGATGTTAAGAGCTCCTAATTTGACTAATATATTAAATAGACACTTCATTTATATTACAGTTTTTATTCAATAATCTCAAGTAACAGCTATAGTCATCAGATCCTATTCAAGACTTCCTTTTGAATGTTCTTAAATGTATTCTAGTCACCATCAATAACAATCAAGCCGCAGTTAGATCATCGTCCCATAGCTGAGCTGTCAGTCATTCATTATGAGAACAATTGTGATAATGTATAAGAAGATTGTCTAAATAACTCTTATTATTGCATGAAGACGAGCAAGGTGTGCTTCCACTGCAGGTGGAGTCTATTCTGACAATACCATGGTGGTTTTGCAATTAGCAGTAGGAATAGGGGATGTGTGTGGTGGATTTCTAGCAGCAAAATGGCCCTCAGCTCTCCTTGCTCTCTGCATCACAAGCTACTCTGGGCTTCAAAAATGTTGATTTCCATCGCATTCAAGGGAGCCAGGGGCTATATAAACTCACCAATAAACCACAATATGCCTTGGCACACAAAACAGGCTCTTTCTCTGGACCAACAAAACTTGAAAAAATCCACCAAGGTATTTTTATTCTGTTCCAGTGTATGTGAACAGTTGTAGACATACCTGTTGATTCTGATTCAGCAGTTGTTGAGGCAAAGAGAAGTCATGCTTGCCTCCGCTTGATAGTTTCATGAGCTTTCGGGGGCACGAATGAAAAATCAATGTCAAGCGCTCTTAGAGAAGATGCTTTTAATGGTTTTCCTGTTGACCTTGCCACTAGAAGAAGCTGCCATGTTTGATCAAGGTGGCAGTGTCATGCTGATCAATCTCTTCCCTGTTTTTCCCTTCCCAAATATTTCTGAGCATATACAGGGTGAATATGCATGCCTTGGTTCTAGTGCTCATTTCTCAGCAAACTAATCTCTACATTGGCTTCCTTATTCCTAGTTAAGGATGGAATTCATCTCTGCTGCTGCCTTTTTATTCCTAGCTGTGTGAGAAATCAGTGCAGGGGGACCAATGCCATATCTCTAACCTCATTCAGAGTGCTGTGACAGCTCAGCATGCCCTGTGTTAATGAGAAAGAGGCTTCCTCTTTCTGTGTTAAGTTCATTTGACAAATACTGCAAAATATCAGGCCTCAAAATAGTATAGTGCTTTGAATGCACATGTACAGCTATTTAACGCAAAGCATGTGCAAGCATGCACACACACACACAGTAAGAAAGAGTTATACTCTCACTGCAACCATCTGGTTTACACTCAGAACCAGGATTGCCCTCAAATAACACAGGCTTTGGTATAAATCTAGTACATCAACCTAGACTTCTCCTCCCTTTATGATGAGTTGTGGGTATTCGTCATTTTTTCCTTCACTCTATCCTTGGTTATGACTAACCTTGTCCATCATTTCTACTTTCACAGTTTAAGCATTAGTGGTTAGTGGGCGTCAATGTCTCTGTGCTTCTCCTTCTCTCTAGAGTTGCCTACTTGTTTAGATGTTTTTGAGAATCGAATAGATACGTAAGAGGTGGGGAGGCACACCTATTTCACCTATGTTCCAAGTCCTAGTTGAAGATAATTGTCTTGTTACACTTGAAAAAGTCCACTCTGGGTACAAAAATAAATAAGGAATAACTGTAGACAAAGAATCATCTTGGCCACATATGTGTTTGTCTCATATATCTGCATCTAAGAATAACTAGAAGGCATCAGGGAAAAATCTTGATATATTGCCCAGTTATTTCAGTAGGATTGAATCTCATGACAGAGGCATCATCCAAAAAGGGTGTAACACCTGGCGTCTTAGACAGCAAAGTTCCCATAAGGCCCTAAAAAGTCCCACAGTCAACAGAAATATTGGCTCAGAGATGCTGAATTCCATATGTTCCTCAAGGGTGTTTTTGATGAGTGCGTTTTGATGTTTGAGCGAGGTCATCTTGTCAAGACCTCACCACGACAGTCTAGGTTAGCGGTCTAAGTTAACCAGAGCTGTTGAACATGGGGGTTGCTTCAGAGAGTTCCTCATGGAACCTTAGATCCTCTTCACAGTTTGTTCTTATCGTGTGGGCTCCAGACCGACATTACCAACAAGACTGTACCCCTGCCTCAAGGGCCGCTTGTTTAATTAGATTCTCGACTTAACCTTCAGTGGTTATTTCCCTCTAGAACAAAAGGTGCACTTCCAGCTTTATAAGTGCATGGACAATAATTGTGTCCATAATGAGCGACCCTGGGGCGGTCAGATAAAACCTTCAGGAATCAGTTAATAGTTTCTTGTGGCTAGGTCAATCTGAGGGTTATAGAATCTAGAATATTGATTCTTAGTAGTAGGTTTCTTTCCAAACAATTTTTGTCTGTTGGTTTTAACCTCCTCTATGTAGTAATGAATGGAGCATCTGCATGAAAAAACCATGCAGAAAATTCTGCCTATATATCAATATCATTCATGTGAAATAAATCCTGGTGACCTCACCATGTGATGAAATGTGTGAAGTTCTCTTTATAGATATATATGCTTTACAATTAAGGGCCAGTTTCATTTTGCACACACAAACATTTATTAATGTGGCAGCAAATATCACATCTTTCCATGAGCCAGTTGAGTGTAATGTCACTCTTGGGTTGCAACTAAGCCAAAGACAGAGCAACATAGTACTTAAGAGTGAGAAGTCTGGAGTCGTCCCTGCTGGATGTCAGACTAGCTACCACCACTATCCAGCTGTGTGAGCTTGAACAAGTCATGTGACTCACTCATCCTTGGATTTGTCATTAATAAGCTAGGTATGGTAATATCACTCATCTCATAAATCATTGTGAGGTGAATACGAGAATGTATGTAAAACACCTAATTATGTTCCAGGTCACATAGCAAGCATTCAATCATGTTTTCTCTTACTACCTGATGCTGGACGAGGTTTGAGGCTAATTCTTGGACATTTTTTTTAAAAAATAAAGTTTATATTTTAAAGAAAGAAAGAAAATTATTTTAAGAAAAGATATATCAAGGAGTTCTCATATACCCTGCACCCAGTTTCCCCTATTGTTAACATCTTATATTGCTATGTTACTTTTGCTACAATTAATAAGCCAACATTGGTGCGTTATTATTAACTAAACTCCATTTTTTTCATATTCCATCAATTTTCCTTTTTCTGTTCCCGGATCTCATCCAGGGTATCATACTATATTTGTTTTCCATGTCTCCTTAGTCTACTCTCAGCAGTGACAATTCTCAAACTGCCCTTGTTTTTGATGACCTTGATAATTTTTAGGAGTACTGGTCAGGTATTTTGTAGAATGTCCCTAAATTTGAGTTTGGCTGATGTATTTCTTATAGTCAGACTGGGATTATACATTGTGGGGAGGAAGAGCACAGAAGTGAAGTGTCTTTCTCACCATGACATATCAAGAGTACATGTAATGATTTAACACTGATGATGTTAACACTGATCACTTGGCTAGTGCAGTGTTTTCTGAGTCTCTCTCTTTTTATACCCCCTCTATATGCCATACTCTTTGAAAGCAAGTCCCTAAGTGTATCCCACACTTAAGAGGTGGGGAATTATTCTCCACCTTCTTGAGTGTGAGCATACTTCTTGAGTATGTACATAAATTGCTTGGAATTCTTCTGCACAGGAGATATGTCTCTTCTCCCTCATTTATTTTTTTATTTAATCATTTATTTATATCAGCATGGACTCATGAGTATTTACATTTTATGCTTTTGGTTATAAGCCAATTCTATTTTATTTATTTTGTTGTTCAAATTATTTGAGCTTCAGCCATTGGGAGCTTTTTCAGTTGTCTCTTGTGTCCCTTTGATGTGTCTCCATTGTTTTGTCTTTTAAGCACTTCTTTACTTTCTGGCACTGCAAAATGCTCCAGGCTCATCTTGAACATTTCTTACGTCAGCCCTACAATTGGCTATTTCTCCAAAAGATCCCTGAACTCTTTTGTTAGAGAATGCTATTAGAAACCAAGAACTGGACACTGAGTGTGCTTATTGCTATTGGGGTGTTGTTGCTTCAGTGGACAAAGCGGGGAATTATATGTACACTGGTCCACATGTAAACATATAGTTATTTCTATATAAATTCATAAACAAATTCACACTGATGCTTTCACCTCTATTCCATACCCATGGTTTACTCTAACTTCCTCTTTTGTGTTATCTGTAACCTTCCACTCACACTGTGATAAACTTGGCTTCTACCGTCTGCCATCTATTTATTTATTTGTTCAACCTTGCTATACATGTAGAGCTATTTCAGAATTATTAAGCCATACCCCATGAAAAACAACTTAACCAAACAGGCAATGGTGCTTATAATCCACTCCTGAAGATAATTTTAGTAGATTTGGATCAGCTCTGTGACCTCTCAAGGAGATCCTTCCTACAGAATCTGTATTTGGGATTCTTGGTCCCATGAATATGCCTTTCACAACCTGAGCAGAGTGGTTGACATATCCAAGCAGATTTGCATGACGTCTGGACCCTGTATTTGTTTCATCGACAGAGCCTGCTAACAGCTCTTTGCCTATATACTCTTGACATCATTAATTTTAGGAGCTACTCTTTTAGTTTCTGTGACAGATATTGACTAAAGCCTTACTAGCCATGAGTTCTTTTCAGGCCCTTAGGAATTCCTAGAATTTGATTCTTTCAAGAGATGCTGTTGGGAGACACCACATAAAAGGCAATATGTCATTCAAGAAACCCTAACAATTGCAACATTGGGGAGAGACGTTGTGGTCTACATAGGCTGGTAAGTCTGGACAAAATATCAACTAATAGCACCCTGGGGAAATAAATCTTAGATGAAAATGCACAGTATATCTCATTTGCAGAGGATACAAGCATGGTCATAAACCCATGGCCCAGGTTCTTTCCAGAGCATAGCAGGCCTCTATCCCAGGCTCATATTTTGTCTACTTGGCATATGAACTCCAGGAAAAAGGCTTAAAGATATGAAATTTTTTAATGGGTCCCAAAGTAGACTTTTTTATGTATAGTATCTTGTTCAGTTATAGATACTGTATTGTATTAATCAGAAGTCAATCATGAAAGTGGATTACAGGGGCTGGCCCTGTGGCATAGCAGTTAAGTTCATACATTCCACTTTAGGGACCCAGGGTTCGCCAGTTCAGATGCTGGGTACGGACCTATGCACTGCTTGTCAAGCCGTGCTGTGGCAGGACTCCCACATATAATATAAAGGAAGATAGACACAGATGTTAGCACAGGGCCAATCTTCCTCACAAAAAGAGGAGGAATGGTGGTGGATGTTAGCTCAGGGCTAATCTTCCCCCCTCAGAAAAGTGGATGTACAATGCAAATGCCATATAACTTTTATGGTTTTGTTTTTGTAATAAACACAGCCCTATATTGGTTACCAGAACATAGTATGTTAGACCCTAATTAAATAGGTCAGAGATAAGTAGAGTTTTCACAAATAGCTCTTATATTTCTGCAAAATCCACTCTAACCTATTAGTGCAATCTAAACACTGCAACATGAAATAAGATACTAAAAAAGGACAAACCATTGACAGGAACTCAAAATCGACATAATAATATTAAGTCATGGAGCTCCTTTACATATGTAAAAGAACGCTTGTTTCCTATCACCCATAAACAAGTAGAAGTGATGCTATGAGCATAGAGATGCCTTCTTAGAGTTTGGGAGAAGCCAAGAGGAATAGGCTTGGCAAGGACTCTGACTCAGCAAGTTGTTGAGAAGGGAGCTGGTTCCTGATCAATTTTAACAACACTCTAACTCTGACATTGACTAAAGCAGCCGGCTCTCTGTAACATACTCCATCTCTGTGATTACCCGCCAAATGCTTACTGAAGGTCTGCAAAGATTAGTTACTCCATGGGGAGTGGTTTATAACTCCATGACACTGTTTGTGCCAGATCAATAATAAGGCAAAGGCACATGGCAAGCCGCCCTTGTTTCTCTCTGTAGAGAAACAAAGAGCCCCGCAGTTCAGCTGAATGTTACTGACTGATCCTCAGCATCACTTAAACACACCAGCGACTGTTCTCATTTGTTTTTCACATACACCATAATTTTTTGAAATATGAATTAGCTAAAATTCAATTGTATTTTCAAGGAATTGAAGGCTTACCATCCATTATCATCAATTCGCAAGAAGCCTGCCATCCATGTGTCATATAACTGGGGACTTTTCTCTTAACAATGGACTGTGATGATATGTTTAGAAAAATGTCTGTATTGTTAACATATGTTAAAACCAAGTGGGTTTAAGCAATGGAAATTCAACTAATAATAACAGTGATAATAACATATACTCAATTAAATGATCTTTCCTTTCTTCTATTCCATCCTACATAAGAGTTAATTTACATTTTAATAAACTGAACAGAAAATAATGGAAGGGTTATATTTTTCTGTGATGTGAGCAGAGAAAACCTTTTAGTGAAAGAGGAAAATATAGAGTCAGAGGAAACAAAAAATTCACAGATCCTCGACTCAGGCATGGACAAGGCTGGATTGCTCTGAATCTTATCACAAATTCTTCCTGGAAAAGCATAAAGAAAATTAAATGGCCCAGGCCTTCAAGAAAAATGGAGGGCACTTCGATCCTTTGAGGTCATTATTAAAAAATGACCTGATTATTCTTTCTTCAATTGATCTAATAATCAGGTAATTTAAAGAAATATGAATTCCATTTTCTTTGCTTGATATGTTAACAATATAAAATAATTACAGCCTTTTCTTTTTTAATCTGAATTGAGATTGTATCAAATTATGCATTGAGTGTATAATGCTGTCAGATAAAAAGAAGCAGTGGAGAGCTACAGGAGCCAAGAAATCAGAAAAATATCTTTTCCAGGAAGAGTTATCTTTACCGATGTTTCCCAAAATACTTCCTTGTTTTATGATGAGACACAAGAATTCTTGTTTTGCTTCTTTGTAATTCGAAGTTAATGGTGAGAGTCTAGATTTGAAAAGGCAACATAACTAGACCTACATGGGTACTGGTGGGGTTGCACTGATGAAATAGAAAGAACACGCAACAATAAAAGAACTCTATTGGCATTCAACATTCTTTCAATCTATTTTCCACAGTTTTCCACTTTGGACATTCAAACTGGGACAATATTACTAAAATCTCAGAACAAATAAACATCAAACTGATTGTTTGTGATAACAAATGTCTTATTGTCTGTTAGGGGACTTCTCCGTCAGTTGAGTAGGGCCGCTACTTCTGTGCATAGTGCCAACTGGCAGGGAGCAGGTCTCACTCTGGAGGCCGCTGCCTCTGTCCTTGCTAGCTGTGGGGTCTTGAATTCAGGGCTTCTGAGATTTCAGTGGGCCAGCCGATGTACTTCCTACTCAAATTTGAATCCGACTAAGAAGTAGACCCAGGAGTCAAACAGATGGAGATTAAATATGTTTTATTAGTCATGTGCTTGCGTACATAGAAATTTCAAAAGAATTTATTAAAAATTAGAATTAATAAGCAAACTCAGTAAGATTGCAGCATACAAGGCTGGTGTACATATATTAATAATAGTGTTTCTGTATACTGGCGAGAAATGATTTTTAAAAAAAATTTAAATACACCAATTGTAGTAGTACCATACAAACAAAGACCTAGGATCTCCACACTGAAAAATTACAAATCATTGCTGGAATGAATTAAGGAAGCTTTAAATAAATGACAGCCTTCTGGCTCAATATTGTGATCTGAGCAGCAGTTACATGGATGTTACCGTTATTGACCTACACAGTAAAGATTTCTGCGCTTTACCATATGTGAATGATACCATAATAAAAAAGTTTTTAAAAGTTAATAAAAAAATAACTGACAAACAAAAATCCAAACTGGATTAGGGACATGGATGAGATTTGTGGCCATAATAGACTTTTCAACACATGACATCGGAACTAGATAAATTAACCTTTCTAGCCTACTGGCCCAGTTGGGCAACTACAAACTACGATTACCTCCAGCTGGAGAACCAGCTGGAGAACGAGTCAGAACCTTTGAATGCTGTCAAGTGCTTGACTACCAATGAGAGAGAAAGAGGCTGAGCTGAGCATGCCCTGTTTCTTTTTCTCAATACACCAAACGGATGAATCACTGCTCTTCCCATTAGGTAAGATAAGAGGCCTGAGTTATGACTCAATAGCAGTCTCTTTACAAAGAAGCATGAAGTGAAGGGAAAGGTGAGCATTTCTCCCAATAGTGACTTACTGCCTCTGTGTTTAGCCTTCTTGCTGGTAAAACGATGATAATAGAACCTATCTCATACAGTGGTGTAAGGGTTAAAAATGATAAACTATATGATTGGCTTTGACAAGTACCAATAAATGTAGAAATGGAGAAACAAAAAAACTTTAGAGAGGGAAGACATCTTCAGAAAGATAATCTGATCTCTTTGTGGTATTTCATAGATTAGGAAACTGATACCCAAGGAGGTCTATACCCTTGTCTAAGTGTCATGGCTTGTTGGAAATGTATTACTGACATATTATAGTGGAACTGCTGCCAGGTCCCAGGTGTTCATGTGCCCAGTGCAGAGTTCTTTCCACTGTACCACTCTGCTGAATTGCCATCCTAAACGGCAGTGGATAGACTTGCTGACCCTTCTCCCAACCGCTGTGAATTTCCTGTTTTCAGAAGGCACACAGTCTGTTCCTACCCCTATGCAGCCCCTGTGTGCCACCGCACTCAGGCAGCAATTTATAGTCTTTGTTGTGATTTTGCAATAAGAACAAGATTATTATTTAGAATCAAGGTAGCTATTTTCACAATCCACTGTGAAGTAGTTAGGCAGGTATTCTTCTGAAGGTAAATAAACATAGTCAACTACAATTATTTGATTCCATTTAGTATATTAGAAAAGGTAATGGTTTAATGATACCCTAGAGGTCTGTAGCGGTTAATGCACCACAGAAAATGAATCATAAAATCCCCTTCTCACTAATAACTCTGACACTAGTGATATGAAAAGGCACTACGCCCCAGGGAAGCAAAGCGTTTTCACCTTCCCACCAAGTGACAATATTATTAGTTTGAATTCTCTATTCACTGTCATGAAAATATAGGATCTTTGGAGAACACAAAAACCTGTTAACACATTCTGTTTGTTCGATGATAGATCCTTGCAACATTATCTGGGACAGTTGCTATGGCAAAGAAAATGGTTCTGTAAAGCCCAGATGATTTCTAACTCTATGTTGCACCTTCCAAAATGCTAGTTCATACTGAGCTGGGGTGGCAGCTGGAGAAAGTTCTTACGGATGGCAGCATCCCCTTCGTGTGCACACCTAGTGGACTGGTGAGGTAGGGAAGCGCATGTGCTCACTTCAGATTTACACAACCACACAAGCTGTTTGTGTTTATTTTGGAAAGGGGTGTGAATTACAAATATTCCCTGAAAACACATGCATCGCCTCCTGGCTATCATAGGGTAAATACTGACAGGATGGGCTGTTTGCTGTTAGTACATTGGGTGCCAGTACTTCTAGTCTGACAGACAGGTGTGCGCATCGGAAACAATCCGAGGGAGAAGCCACAAACCAGCTTGACAATAACACAGTGCACAGCAGGATGCCCTGTCCTCAGTCAACAGAAAAGTTCCTCCTCTGTAGATTTCTATATCTGCGCCCACATTGCCGCTGAGTGTCACAGACAGAACAGGGGTCAAGGCGGCATTCGGATACCATGGCTCTTTCCTCACTTGTAAATGGTGAGATTAGTGTCTATTTGGCAGGATTATCATGAGCTCATCATTTGAGTACTGTGTATAACAAACACAAAAAAAATGGTAGCTGGTATTATTATTAATGTGTATATTTACCGTTAAAATTAGATAAATGTAAAATTGGTTAAAATTAACAAGAATATTCTACTTTCATTGTATATATATATGTATATTGCATATACATATTTACATTTGTTGTTACGTATGTTATATTATGTATATATACATAAATCTTATCCATAATAACATCAGTAAATAGATACAGTTAGAGGACACTGTGGCTCAAGAAACCTGTCACCATTTGACCCGTGGCCAGTTTGCTTTGTGTAAACCTGTGTTTGTGGAATAATTATTATTCACTTCACTCTCAAAAGCAACCCAGTTTGGACAATAAGTTACATGATTGCCCTAAATAAGGATCAAAAAGAATACTGATCTCAGAGAAATCCAAGAACAGTTACGGTCTCAGTGTGATGAAGGACGCATCCACTAGACAACTATGGCTTCATAAATTTGTACTGGGGTCCCATTTGTTCATTTTTTCTTTTGTTTCCCTTGCCCAGTCAGACATGGGACTTGAAAATATGCTGCTCAGACCAATGTCATAGAGCGTACTGCCTATGTTTTCTTCTAGAAGTCTCATGGTTTCGGGTCTTACATTCAAGTCTTTAATCCATTTTGAGTTGATTTTTCTGCATGGTGTAAGGGAATGGTCTACTTTCATTCTTTTACATGTGGCTGTCCCGTTTTCCCAACACCATTTATTGAAGAGACTCTCCTTTCTCCATTGTATGCTCTTGGCTCCCTTGTCGAATATTAGCTGTCCGTAAACGTGTGGCTTTACTTCTGGGCCCTCAATTTCGTTCCATTGATCTGCGTGTCTGTTTTTGTGCCAGTACCATGCTGTTTTGGTTACTATGGCTTTGTAGCATAATTTGAAATCAGGGAGTGTGATACCTCCAGCTTTGTTCTTTTTTCTCAGGAATCCTTTGGCTATTCGGGGTCTTTTGTTGTTCCATATAAATTTTAGGATTCTTTGTTCTATTTCTGTAAAAAATGTTGTTGGAACTTTGATAGGGATTGCATTGAATCTATAGATTGCTTTAGGAAGTATGGACATTTTAGCAATGTTAATTCTTCCAATCCAAGAGCACAGAATATCTTTCCATTTCTTTGTGTCTTCTTCGATTTCTTTCAACAATGTTTTATAGTTTTTGGTGTACAGATCTTTCACCTCTTGCGTTAAGTTTATTCCTAGGTATTTTATTCTTCTTGTTGCGATTGTAAATGGGATTGTATTCTTAATGTCTCTTTCTGCTGCTTCGTTGTTAGTGTATAGAAACGCAATGGATTTTTGTACATTGATTTTGTATCCCGTAACTTCACTATATTCCTTTATTATTTCTAAAAGTTTTTTAGTGGACTCTTTAGGGTTTTCTAGATATAAAATCATGTTGTCTGCAAAGAATGACAGTTTCACTTCTTCTTTTCCAATGTGGATCCCTTTTATTTCTTTTTCTTGCCTGATTGCTCTGGCTAGGACTTCCAATACTATGCTAAATAAGAGTGGTGACAGTGGGCATCCTTGTCTGGTTCCTGTTCTTAGAGGGATAGCTTTCAGTTTTTCTCCATTGAGAATGATATTTGCTGTGGGTTTGTCATATATGGCCTTTATTATGTTGAGGTATTTTCCTTCTATACCCAATTTATTTAGAGTTTTTATCATAAATGGATGCTGTATCTACATCAACCTAAAAAGTTTCTGCACAGCAAAGGAAACCATCAACAAAGCGAAAAGACCACCTAACAATTGGGAGAAGATATTTGCAAACCGCATATCAGATAAGGGGTTAATATCCAAAATATACAAAGAACTCATACAGCTCAACAACAAAAAAACCAACAATCCAATTAGAAAATGGGCAAAAGATCTGAACAGAGATTTCTCCAAAGAAGAAATACAGATGGCCAACAGGCATATGAATAGATGCTCAACATCATTAGCTATCAGGGAAATGCAAATCAAAACTACAATGAGGTATCACCTCACTCCCATCAGAATGGCTATAATTAACAAGACAGGAAACAACAAATGTTGGAGAGGGTGTGGAGAGAAGGGAACCCTTGTTCACTGCTGGTGGCAGTACAAACTGGTGCAGCCACTATGGAAAGCAGTTTGGATTATCCTCAGAAAATTAAGGATAGATCTACCATATGATCCAGCTATCCCACTGCTGGGTATTTATCCAAAGAACTTGAAAACACAAAGGCATAAAGATACTTGCACCTCTATGTTCATTGCAGCATTATACACAATAGCCAAGACTTGGAAGCAACCTAGGTACCCATCAAGGGACGAATGGATAAAGAAGATATGGTATTTATACATGATGGACTACTACTCAGCCATAAGAAATGACGAAATCCAGCCATTTGTGACAACATGGATGGACCTTGAGGGTATTATGCTGAGTGAAATAGGTCAGAGGGGGGAAGTCAAATACCATATGATCTCACTCATAAGTAGAAGATAAAAATGACAAAAAAAAAAAAAAAACACATAGCATTGGAGATTGGACTGGTGGTTACCATTGGGGAAGGGGGGAGGGGGGAGGGAAAAGGGGTGATTAGGGTCACATGTGAGGGGATGCACTATAGTTAGTGTTCGGGTGGTGAACATGATGTAATGTATCCAGAATTTGAAATATGATGTACATCCGAAAAAAATTACAATTAAAAAAATAAATAAATAAATTTGTACTGGGGACACCAACATAATTTTTTTAAAATATGTAATAAATCTTTGATAGCAGTTATCAAAACAAAAAGAACAACAAACTCAGCGGCCATGAGGCTTGTCCCTAACAGAATTTTCCGTTTGGTCAAGAACGCTAGGCATTTATTCTTGTATTTTCCCACAGTTTGCTCCTGGGATCAACTTTAATAGCTGCAACTTCGAGCGGCTGGTTTTAGTATTGACTGCAACCCTTTCAGTGGCTGCTGCATTGAAGATTATTTGCCACCCAATTTTTGTCTAGTTTTTCTCTTTCTTTAACTCCTGGTAATTTCTCTAATTCCAGCAGCTTTAACACTTAACTCCAGCACTGGAAGGTTTCGGGCAGTATTTAAGGGCTTGTTGAAAACTTTTCAGACAGATGGCATTAATTTATCTCTTTTATATCCTAATATAAAAGAGAGGAAAAGCAAATCAACATTGAGAGCCAGGGGCTCAGGGTGACAGACATAAGTTAGCCTGTTTCAATGACTGCAGTTTTTGCAAGGAGGATGTTTGCTTTCTGCTTTATACAACTTTCTATACTTATTCTGTACAGTTTGATTTTAAAATGCCCCTTCTGCCTCTTACTCCACATTTCCTCTCGGAAAATGTCCTTTCAACTGGGAAAATACTACTTTAGCAAATCACACGTTTAACAATTTCCTATTAAGTGATCCGGAAGGTGGGTCAAAATTGACTTTTCCCCTCTTCAACCTGGCCTGATGTTTTGTATCTCACTCTTAGGATAGATAGGCGTTTGTCTTTTTCACATTTTCAACTATAGCTGAATAGATTTGCCTTTAAACAGAACTCCTTAGAAATGTCTTATTTCATCTCAAGCTCAACATCAAAGTCAAAATTCCGTACTGTTTCTTCTAAACACTCTAAGCTCTCTAACCTCGTAAAGCCTGCCTGCTACTCTCCAGCTCAGGAAACTTAGTGTCCAGTGACCTATTCAGGGTGAAACAAAGAGGTCAGCTGGCCTCACCTTGTTCTCAACCCCATAAGTGGCTGAACTCACCCAGTTTCCCAGCTTCCAGCACCTTGAGCATCTCGTGTGGACCCCTCACTGTCAGTCAAGTGGGGAGGGAAAGCCCACCACAGAGAGAAGCAAATTTCTGAACCTAAGTACATGAACCATGCCAGTGGTGTGCTCCAAATTTATTTTGTTTTCCAAATCCATTACCTTTATTTCAGCAAACTCCGTTGGTCCCTGAATTTCTCATCTATATGTAAGTCCTAAAGTTTAGACTACTGATATGGAGCTCATATCTAATGCAATACTGCTCGTGTGAACTGCTTGGTAATTGGGGAACTTTTGATCATCTGCAACATAGGTAGAAATGGTTGCAGGGTTTTTGAAATCCATAGGTAAAAGCTAAAGGTTAAAATTACACATGTAATATGACTCTTCCATCAAAAAACATTCTACCTGAGTTTCTAATAATTAGCAAATCTGATTCCAATATTTCTGTAGTGCCGACTATATATTAGAAGAGATTCAGATTACCTAGTTCTTCTTATTCTGGGTTTTTGTGGCCCTAGAGATGATAAAATTAGTGGAATCATCAAAAGAAAATACCAAAGTTTAGATAATGCACAAATTGACTTACTATGGATTATGGATTGTCATAGAGGGTATCAAAAATGCTTTTCCAGAAGCCAGCCTTGTGGCATAGTGATTAAATTCATGCACTCCACTTCGGTGGCCAGAGTTCATGGGTTTGGATCCTGGGTGCAGACCTACACACTGCTCATCAAGCCATGCTGTGGTGGTGGCCCACATGCAAAATAGAGGAAGATGGCACAGATGTTAGCTCAAGGACAAACTTCATCACCAAAAAGAAGCAATACCATGATACAGGGAGACTTTTAATACGTCTTTGTGAACCAAAAAGGAATAAAAGTTATTTTAATCGTTCCTTAAGGATTTCCTTGCAATATTTGAAAGTTCTTTATTTTCACCTCTATGATATGTTATAAAACCATTATTGAATTTAGAAAATAAAATGGAATAAACCATTTGCAAACAGAATGCACTGCAGCTAGTGACAAGTACAGAGCTTGAACAGGTACTCTTGGCTTTCCCTTCTTCTGAGAGCCCTGAAAAGCATTTGAGAATTAAACATGCGGGCCTAGACTTTGTTATTGCAACCTTGGTAGTGATCTGTTTTTATGTTACAGGCAATGAAAGCTTAGAAGAAAACTATGTCCAGGACAGTAAGATGGGGTTTGTCATCAACGCCATCTACGCCATGGCGCATGGGCTGCAGAACATGCACCACGCCCTCTGCCCGGGCCATGTGGGCCTCTGCGATGCCATGAAGCCCATCGACGGCAGCAAACTCCTGGACTTCCTCATCAAGTCCACATTCATTGGTGTGTCTGGAGAGGAGGTGTGGTTTGATGAGAAAGGAGATGCTCCTGGAAGGTAAAGCAATCTTTTCCATAAGGACCCTGAATGACCTTGTGATCCTTCCTGAGCTAGCCAGATGGCAACTCTGGCCCCTTTGGTTCCATGGTTTCTGGGCGTCGTGGAGATAGGTACAACTAGATAGCTAAATGACCCGGCTTATATTAGATGGAAATTATTTTATAAAATGTTGAAAAACTTACTGGTAAACACCCACAATCCTGCATCCTGTCAGTGCCACCTCTACCCAGCTATCACCCTGGCCCTTCCCTCAGAATGGCTGGGACCACCCTGCAAGCCCAAGAACTAAAGAGATTGCTCTTGACCAGCAGGACCCTCACTGGCACTGCCAGCATCTTTCTGATTGATTGGTCCCAATTCCACACTGGTTGTGAAATATTTTAATATTACACTTGCTTAAAAAGCTTAATATGTGAAGAAAACCAAGTCCTTCACACATATCCGCTGTTCACAGGCTAATTTATATTCCTGCTAACATATCTCTTGAACAAGAAAGGGAAGAATTTTCTTTCTGGCATTTAGTCTCTATGGCTTCCAAAGAATTAGTCAAGAAGCAAAGGAAAATTAAACCTAACTAATGTGTATGTATATTTTTCCCCAAGTCATTTTACATACAGTCTGTTCTGCAATGCTTGTTTTTATAACACCATTTAGCTCCCATGTAGTTGGTACTAGAGAACGATGTCAGTATAAAGAGTAGCTGTGTTCATTCACATGAATTTTCCTAGGCAAGGGATAATCAGAGTGGTGGAATAAGAATTAAAACCTGAAACAGGAAAGAAAAAGGCCCTCGGCTTGGCTGCTGTACCGTGTGCCTGCAATCCTTTTTTTTTTGTTTTTTATAAGCCCTCTTATCTTTCAGTATATGATTTTGCAGAATGAGAGATTTTAGGAAAGCATATGTTGTGTTAACATGGAACGGCAAATCCTTTAATCCTCATTGCTATAGGCATGTCATTATCCTCTTTTGCAGATGATAAAACTGAGTATCAGAGAAACTAGAAACTCACCTCAAGTCACGCAGAGACTAACTAGTAGAGGCAGTGCCGTCTGAATCTGCGGCTTAGCTCTTTTGGCCACATCGTGCCGCCTTTTAGCTAATCCTAAAATTAGGCAAACTTATCGGCAACCTTCTTAACGTCATTTCAAAGGTATTTTAAGAGACTATTTGACCCTAAATAATTCACCACATATCTCTTCCTTTCATGTCAACTTAAATTTCTATGTGTAGAGAGTGCCCTTTGGGGCCTCACTGGATTCTCCTTGTTGAAATCCAATAGCTCTAGGAAGGATAAATGATACAAGTAATCGTCAGCAATGAAAACGATGAATTTACCAGATTCATTCCAAGCTGCCAGTTAGGTGGGAGCAGATTTAGACTGAAATGTGAGTGGGATGGATGGAATGATCCAGGGCCTGGGCAAGTGGAAAGCTTCTAGGTGCCCCCAACTTAGGAACTGGTACTGGGAAGAAGTGGGTGTGAGATTCAGAATACTGATTGCTCTCCCTTTTAAACCCCTGGTGTAATCCTGGGTTCCACTGGAGACTAGGCCCTGTAAAGGATCAGAGTTGGAAGGGAAACCTTCCTTCGTGATTCCATAAGATAATGTGCATAATGTGCCTAGCACATGGCCAGATGCATTTAGACGCTCCATAGATATGAGTTCCAGCCTGTTTTCTCTATTTCTGTTATCCAAAATATAAGCACACAATTTCAGCTTGTTTCTCCTCCATCTTTAATTGCAAATTTAAATCATGAGCTTCCCTCTGGGTCTCTTTTCGAGGACCATTTCCTCATGGTTGAAATTGGTCAGCTTAATCTGTGTTCAATTTCTGTTTCAACCACCTCCTTCTGCTTCCATCTCCGGTCACACCACCATTCATGTTTTTGATGCCTCTTATAATTATTTTAGTTAATCATCATGCAACATAAACCGAATGCATTGACAGGATGCTGTAAAGTTGTAAGTTATAGCATAAGGATATTCCAAAATAAATGCCAACCTGTCAAGAAAGGACTCTGAGGTCAAGAGAAAAGAGCAGTGTTCATTAACACACACAGCACACAGGAAGGCTTCTTCATAGTAAGTCAGTATTTTTCCCTTGGTATCTTTCAGTATTTTTTTTCCTATGGCTTTTGGGACTTTTAAAAAATGTGTTTTCATACTAAAATATTGTGAATTTTTTAGTTTCTAAATGCTAATGAAGTGTGAACTGATTTTTCCTATTGAAAAGCAAATGAGAAAGTTGAAATAAAAGTCTTAGGAAGCTGATTTTCAGGGAAAAGATATTCTAACGCAAGCATTACACATAAGCCTTCATGGAAAATGTATAAGGAGATTTAATAATGTAATACAGAGTAAAACATAAAAATTAAAAGAAATGAAAAAGGAAACCACTCATACTGAACAGCAGGTTCTATAATCATAACAAGTTTAGTATGGAAAAATATTAGAGGTATAAATTAGTGTCATTGACCAGCAGGATGAGTGTGGGCCATCAGCCCACAGTTAAGACCCATTGGACATCACTAGAGAGCTACACTGAAGAACATTCTGGCACGTTTTAGCAACAAGGAGAATAAGAACCCTCTTATTAGCCAAAAGTCAGAACAGCAAAGAGATGAAATACGCGCTCCAGGTGCACCGTTCTCGCTTCTCACTCTAAGTAAGTTTTGTTCTCCTGGAAAAGTAAGGGAAAAACTTGCTTTACTCTCTCAGAGTCCCTTTTCCCTTTATGAGACTGCTGTTTATAGAAATTGCCAGAATCTAGATTTGGAAAAGCCACTAGCTACCCTGTGGGTGACAGAATGCATTTGCACATTAAGAACAGGCAGAAAAGTCAATAAAGGACATTAGTTGTTTAGATAAAGAACTAGGCCAGATATAGCCAATGGGTTTCAGATGTCAACTGAGGTCGATTGGTCGCTTCCTGGAGGGCTGGGCTAAGGAGGATTCCGAGTCCGAATGAGGTTTGGAGAGAAAGAATTCCAGGATGCATTAGGTAGGGGCGTTGAGGGGAGGGGGAAGAGAGCTGAAGAAGGAGAGTAAGCATTAGTTCATTGCTATCTATTTCTTTGGGTGAAGCACAAAGAGCAAGAGACCATGCTTTTCATATTCTAGCGCAGGAGGGTGAGAACTCTGCGCAGGTACTGCAGAAAGGAAGGCCACTTTGCAGAGCCAGAAGGGAGAGTCAGACATATGTTTTTGGGAAACTGCCACATAAGTCATAGTTGAGTAAATAACAACATGGAGAGAAGACTGAAGAATGCCAGAGCGTTTTCCATGATTGAGAGATAAATGGCTATGCCAATACAAAGATGTTCTCCAGTTTTCCTATTGTAATGGAAATAACCAGAGTATTTTAGGGCACTCTTAGTAATATAAATATGAAGGATATAGTGATATTGCCTTACATATGCATTTGTCCCAATTGTGAAATAGTTTTTTACATGCTTTGTGTTCATAAATCCCCACAAGAACCCCACGAACCTTAAAGAGTTTAGTGACATTCCTAAGTAGTTTAATCTACTGTTAAAATGTTAGAAAAGAGATTCAAGCTTACACATTCTGATAAGTGCTGTTTTCTTTCCATCACATACAAGAAGGCTCTCCACTGCCCACACTGGGAAATGGTGAAGTCTGACCCCTCAGCACACTCTCGGACTGCAGCGAAGATTTCTAAACATAGATTTTCCTGTTGTGTAGCATTATGACATTTGAAATTACTGAGATAACTGACACCAATTATTTGAATTTGAAAATGTTTGTCCTAATCAGGGAAGAGACCAGTTTAAATGTCAAGATGTTAAATTCCCAACATCCTTGTTAATTAAAGATGCATTTCTCAGATTTCTTGCTCTATTAACACCTAACATAAGTTCTAAGGTTGGTAAAACTCACATCTTTTAATCCAGTGTAATGAAAATGACAAGTGAATGTGAAAAAGAAAAAAGTAGAATAAAAGTAATCAAGTTAAGAAATTAATGTTCTCAAGAATTGTTACTCTTTCAAAGAATAACTTAGTGAATAATGATTTGAAGGAGATGATGATCATCTCAGCACACATTGAATTTTTTTTTTGAGAACATGCAGAGAGAAAAGTACAAGAGTAATATATTCTTTAGCAAATATGGGTGATACCCAGAGACTGAAGAATGAAACATACATTTTGGAAAATCAGAGGAAACGTTAGAAATAAACTAAAATATTGACAGGAGCTGGCATTAGGATGCGAGATGCTTCTAGCTTTTATCTCCCTTGTCTCTATTATTATGTATTTGCCAGATTTCTTTGTTTTCTATATCATGCCCACATTCTCCAAGACACACATTGTTTTCTTTGTAGGTACGATATCATGAATCTGCAATACACTGAAGCTAACCGCTATGACTATGTACATGTCGGAACCTGGCATGAAGGGGTGTTGAACATCGATGATTACAAAATCCAAATGAACAAGAGCGGGATGGTCCGGTCTGTGTGCAGTGAGCCTTGCTTAAAGGGTCAGATTAAGGTAAGCCAGTGTCCACGAGGAGCCTCCTGCCTGGGGATAAGCAAAGCAAAACACACTTTTCTCAAACAAGATTGTCCAGAAAGGATGTGCCAGGCTAACAGTTTTTGTTCTTGTGCTTAGCTAAAACTGAAAAGATAAACAAAGATTAGGAAATGGAATAGGCAAGCTATTCGAATATTTAGAATAGTTTTTATTTGAATCGCAATGATGAGCTGGGATCTTAAACACAATGTAGAAAGCAAGGGGAATAATAATTGAATTAAAATTTGAAACAGAAGTAAACAGGGAGACCAAGACCAACGATACTGCTTAGTCATCGTTCTAGTGATTGTTAGAGAAAGCAGAAGCTGAACAATGCTAAATAAGAATATAACTGAAATAAAAGAAGTTGAAATGAGGTAAGACAGAAACGCTGCTTATCATTTCTCTTTTCTCCACTAGGTCTTTTGATTTTCCTGAAACTGGTATTTTTCAGCCAAGAGAGAGTCCCCACTTTCTAATTATTCTCAGAAGCTTTTTTGGGGTGGGGATTATGATATCGCTGATACATAAAGCTAGAGTAAATAAAAATCAAATATTGAGCATTTGGCTGGATAGAATTCTAGTGCTAGGGAGAATTCTCAGAGAAGGAGTGGAAACAGCACTCTCCGTGTCCCATGCTATTTAAAACCTCGCTGGATGTGGCACTAGGAAATGGAGCATTGGGGAGTGACTGTGAACTGGCAAGCGTGTAGATTAAATGACCTTCTAGGCCTTTCCCATCTCTAATTTTCTGTGATTCATCTCTGGGAGCAGACAGGCTGTCACGTAAATGTCCCCCAGCACAGCCCTCTTGCCATGCTGCCTTCTGCTCTGCCGTTCTCAGGATCTGAGGAACCAGCCATGCAGGGGAGATGCCCTGAAACATACACTTAGGGGTCCTTAGGGCAAGAGTCTAGTCCTGTGTGGAAGTGCTGGTGCAGAAGCTGGAAAAGCCTTATCTCCATTGATCAGGGAAGGTCGGTGATCTGGAACCGGCGTCATCTTTTGGCAGCTGAGAAGAGCTGTCTGGGTGGACTCAAGCTCTCAGTAATTCCAGTCACTTTGGGTAAGAAACAAATTTCTCAGGCAACTCACCCTAGTTTTAAATATCTTGTGCCTTCTCTGCAGATGTGATATTAAAAATATTTAATAATTGTCATGACAACTAACCAATCAGGATGCACTCCATTGCAGTGTTATGACAGGATGCTGGAGCCCCCTGCCATGTCCATAGTTAATCCTTGAGTTGTTGGATCAGGGGAAGACTGGTGAGGAATCCTACATGGATAGGGCACTGTGAGGCCATGGGGAGGCTTGGAGACACCATTCGTTTCCACTCAGTGTGGAAGAATTTCAGTAGCATAAGAATGGCTCCAGCCAAACCAGTGTGTGTAGGCTGTATGTCGGCATTGCTTCTCTCCAAGAATCCATTGCAGATTCTTGTCCAGATGGAATTCTTTCACATGAGGCTGTCTCATGGTATGTAGGAATATATCCTCGGAAACTGAGAGGCCGAAAACTCCTCCCTCACTGTTGCCAAGAGATGCCAGACCACTGGGTTCTGTCTTTGTCATATTTTCTGGATGGTGGGGAAAACCAGGACATCTGAGATCTGAAGTCATATGATAGAGACAGTCCAGAAGCCCTGGGCTCATGCACTTCTGTGACTCAAATGGTTTCACAAGTTCAGCTCAGGCCTCCTTTCCAGTGTGGGTGGTAGCATAGAGTCTATAGTGCAGACAACTGCTGAAACAATGTATGGAACTACAAAGTTGGGTTTTTCAGAGTACCAAAAAAAAGAAAACAAGCCTGGCAAGAGAAAACAGATCGTTTCAAAGATTCACTGCATTCCAGCTCTCTTTCACAATTCCCTTCTGTTTTTCTGATTGCTGGCAGGCCATGAATGGAGGCTGACATACCATGTGTATTTCCATTTGTACATTCCAGAAGAAAGGCCTGCCCCCTCCAACAAGTCAGAAGAAAGGCTGCTGCATACATCTCTATGCCTTGATACTGAAGTATTTCTGGCATCACGTTGCATTACACCCGTGCAGTGTTACCAAAAGAGATCACAGAAATCATTGCTGAGCCATTACACAGCACTCAGCATAAATGCAAATCTCTTGGGGTCCACTTTTAGAAGTATCGTGTACCCTGCAGGAGAAAAATATGCCTGTTCTCAATAGCACCTGGAGTGGAGGTGCGGGGGGATGTTTGTTTGTTTCCCATAAGTACCATATGAGGTACAGAAACAAATGAAATCTGAATCTCATTTACCAAATAATAGCACTTATGTTCTCACACCACCAATTTGCCACCTACCAGGCCCAGGATGCAGAGAGTCAGATCTCTGGGTAGCCACTGCAAAGATGGGAAGGAGGCAGCCTACAAGATGATTGTAGCCTTTCTTTTGTATTTGCTGGGAAACATGACCTTTAGGAAAGGATTATTCATTTTAAATATCAAATGCCATCTGAAATGCTAAAATAATCTTTTGACTTCTTTTATGATAACCCATAGCACTTTCTTATGGTAATTTCCTTTGAAGTAGTTAAAAGTCCAGTTTTCCTATGCTATTGATTTTAGAAATATAACTATCTTATAAATGTAGTATCTTAGGGGGCATAAATTGATTTTAATCATACTGAGAACAAAGGTAAATAAAATCAAACTTTTATTTTTGTGTGTTATGTTAGTCAGGGTTAAGCCAGGAAAAAAAGAACCCATGCCAGGTGGTTTGAGAGAGGGAATTTAATATAAGAAATTGGTTATAAAAGTAAGAGGGCACCAAGGCAACTCAGAGATGAGCAACAGCAGGAATCAGTCCCACCCCGGGCTAGAGGGACACAAGGAGAAGTCACAGCTACTACCTGAGATGCCCCCTAAAGTGACTTCTCCTTTCCCCTTCTTCAGTCTCCCTTTGGGTCCTTCCATTTTGCTGACCCCATCCAGAAGACATTGGCAAAAAAGCAATGTAGTTTGCAGGTACTTAGCTCAGGTTCCTCTGAAACCTTAAAGCTAAGCAAGGCTTAAGTGCTTGCATTATCGGGAGATACCATCCCAGAGAAGCAGGAGTGAAGGCAAAGGGAAGGGAGATATGGGGCTTGGAAAAACACCCCCACCGTGGCGATGCGTCATTGAGCAGGAGACTGCTTCACTGAGCACAGCCTCACAGAGATTTCTGGACAGATCTATCAGACTATTTAAACCTATGCCGTGCTATTTTCTGCTTCCTGTAGTCAAAGTTTGCTCACAGGAAGTAACATCACCTGACCCTTTTAGGCAGCTGCTCGGGAAGCCACAGTCCATGTCCCATTACGTGACCCTTCTTCAGATTTACAAACAGTGAGGGGAACAAAAAAGTCTCTGGATCCCATGCAGTCTGATCTGGGCTCCTGCTGTGCGGGGTACGGTGGAAGCAGTTCTGGAACGCAGTGCCTACTCCACGGGAGAGAGACAGCTGGAGATGCCAGAAGATGAAGCAACAGTGATAGGATGAGGCAGGGGTTCCAGAACTCTCCAAGGGCCAGTGGCCAAGGGCCTAAAAGAGAGGTTAGGTAAAGAGAATCTGAGGCAGCACATAAAATGTAGACAAGGGATCTGTAAGCAGACACAAGGACCTGGCACGTGGTGCGTTGGTCTCCCACACCAAGCCTGCTGCCATTTTCAGTGGTGTGGTGAGGGGCAGGAAAGAGGTGAGAAGGGCTGGGGAGGTGAAGGAGGGGAAAGTGAAAGGAAGGAGAAGGGAGGCACTAGAGATCAGGGACTAACATTTATCAGGCATATTCTTGTACAAGTATAATAATAGATGCTTAACCGACATCATTTTAACTAATTCCTTGAAACAACTCTTTTAAAGCAGATACTATTGTCCCCATTTCATAGATGAGGAACCTGAGGCCCAGAGGAGTTGAGTCACTTGCCCCAAGCTTTCTCAGCTAGAAAGTGCCAAAGCTGGGCTTGGAGCCAACCCAAGGCTCTTATCATCCCACAGCCACATGTTGTTCAACTACCGTTCATTATATGAACTGACATGTTTTCTACAAATGCAAATTTCAGTTGCCAGGCCTTATTTTCTCAATAGTCCACAAAAAGATTATAAATAGAAATCCACTTTAAAATGCCAAGGGAACAGATCTGGAGTTAAGGAAGCAGTATTTGTGAAGGAGGGTGAGAGAGTTGGATAGAGACAAGAAACCGGCAAAGAAGTCGAGGAAAGAATCCTGTGGATTGCGTTGCTGGCCTTTAGTCTTTCTTTTCCCCCCTTTTCTCTTTTCTATTTTTTTCTTCCCTTAAGTTCATCTTTGGATTTTTTTACTCCAAGATGATAGTTTTGGGGCTGGGAGGTCGGGCATGGAGCATGGAGAAGATCACTAATTCCTTCTATTCTCCCCCGACCAGTCAAGACATAATTCTGGAGAAATTAGGTGAACATGGACTATATCATAAAGTTTCCTCATTTACATGTGCAATATTGTCATATAGTAAAATACACCCTATATATGTATAGAAAAGCCCAGTTATATATGTATCATACCAACTATGGACTTTGGCATTGGGTTAACTAATTTCCATTCATGAGGTAAGACTGATTTCATTCTAGTTGCTGGCGTCTTCTATTGGAAAGATGAAGGTTCAGTTTCAAAAGGCATTAGAAGTGTGGACCTCAGAAACTTGCTTAACTTAAACTGCCAGACAGCCCCTTGTGCAGCTTCAGCTTCTTATATCGCTCTGAGTTTTCCCTCCCATTGGGTGAGCAAAGAGGCCAAACAACAGATTTGTTGATTGTCAAAGTCAAAGGGACATCATCATTTCACTATGATCTAACATATCTCCAAAGATGGAAGGAAGCTAAGAAAATCTGTTTTAAAAGATCATTTACATTGGCCTGTAATTGGAACTTGAAGTGTCCCTAGATTTAACAATGCCGTAAGAATTATTAGGTAGCGCTGCTAGGGGAGTTTGTCTCTGCTTTTTTTTTTTTTTTTTTTTTTTTAATGTTGGTAGGTAAATTTACTTGAGAGAAGTTACCAATGTAGAAAACTTATGATTTCTAGTAATATCTTTCACCTAAAAATACAATTGCTAATAATCTGGAAGACTGGATATTCATTCTTCACCCAAATTGTCAAGGAATTAGTACTGCCCTACCTTTCCTAACGATAAGATAAAGAATGTGATAAGGATAAATTTGATATTCTAGAACATATACTTATCTGCTGTCAATTCCTCCTGTTACTTTATGAAGAAATAGCTACAGGAAATAGATGTGTCTTGGGTCCGTGCTATTCAGTAGCAAAGTTGAGAAGAAAACATAGGCGCATCATAATGTTTCTATTCCAGGTTACAACACGCCTGCCAATATCACAATTAAATGCTCTCAGGGAGAAAAACAACTTCAGTAATGTGATAGAATATGAAACATTGTATAACGTGAAATCAGATAGATGAACTTTGAAAAATGTTATCATTCCATGTATTTTGTGATGATGGAAACATTGCAAACTTTTCATTAAAATATAAATTAACTAAAGACATGCTATAACACCATTTCCTGGTCTATTTACCACCAGAGAAGACATTACTCCTTTGATCTCAGTGCTTGTGATTAGGGTTGGGGAAACGAGAGACACTAACAGGACAGGGAAACGGGGGTGGGAAGAGCATATATGATGCATCCCCTTCCACTCTTCTCACTCTCACACTGAACCTGAGTAGCTCACTCACTGCTTTTATTCCAGGTCACATTGTGGGTCATGCTGGACAGACCATTTTATACTCAATTTTCCATCTGCAATTGCTCCAAGTTCAGAGTTCAAATTGTGTCACGTTGTAGCTGTATTTATTTATACTTCCAGCTATTTCTGTTTTTATATGCTGGGCCATAGAATTTGGAAATAGTTTCATTCTCCTCCAGTGCACGTGCTTCAAAATGCTTGAGTATGTTTCATTCCCTCCGTGGCTGTATGGGGAGGAATTTTGTCTTCAATTTGGAGGCAAGAGAATTGGTTTAGACTGAAATCTACCTCAAGCAAATATTCCCATGATGCAAACGATCATCATCTGATCGCTCTGATCACATACGTGGCTTGCAAGGGTATGTCATGGCCTGTCCCCACCACCCAGCCCATCCAGCCCCATCTGGCTGGAGCTTTATGAGATTTTTGAAAAGTTATTTCATGCCTAATAACTATGGATTATCTTTGAATAATTCCCACATCTGTAAGGAGTATTTTTATTCTTGTTCAACTTTCTCCTTATTTTCTCATAATTTTGATCTAGTTAATACTTTCCTCCTTTTTTCTCATTTTGAAACAAAAAGGGAAACATTAGCAAATAGTACACTGATCACCCATGTATCTACTAACTGCATTAAACAATTATAAATCTTTCACTGTATTTTCTCTCCCTCCCTGCCCCTCTCTCTCTCTCTCTCCTATTGGCTCCCTGAACCATTTGAAAGTGAGATACAAATATCACAACACTTCCTACCTTAGTACTTCAGCTTATGTTTTCAAAGAATAAGACAACTCTCACATAGCCCTAAGACCAGCTAGGAAAGTTAGTCATAACATCATCAACTACAAGTGTCCCATACACCTGGGCTTTCTCTTGTCACGAACCAAAACAAACTACCCATTTAAATTGTTCATAGTTAATGTAACCATTTTGGCCACCAGTAAAACAATGATATAGTTCTTCCATTATGTAATATTTTCTAAATCCCACAGCAGGATGGCAGATTCTGAATATAAATTGTCCACAGGAATATAAAAAACTCTTATCTGAGAAGTCTGTGATTACATGATGATGTGATCTGCCCCAGCTACTAAAAATATATTGGCTACAATTTTTAAAAAATTGAAAGCAAAATATTCCTTTTTGTATCTTATGGTAGATGTGAAAACATGAAATTACTGCTGTCACCTAAGCTTCAGGACAAGACTCTCTGCCGCTTTTGGGGACAGATCCTGACAGAAGCTGCTCTAAAGCACGTGATATTTGGCCGAGCAGGAGCACAGCACGGCTACCACGTCTTGGAAGTGGCAGTGGCAGAAACAGGGCCCATTTGCTTTTGTAATTAAACATTTATTGAAATATACACACAGAAAAATAGAGGAGGAAGTATGAACACACAGGGTACTCTACCGCCCGGTCTTTGCTCTGGCTCCTAGAGGCATCTGCCTAGAACACTCTTTCATGAGACATATTCAGGGCTGACTCCTTTTCCCTCTCTCAAGTCTTTGCTCAAACGGCAATGTCTTAGTGAAGACTTACCCGGCCGCCATCGGCAAGGCTGCACCTCCCCATTCCAGCTGTCTCCCTATCCGGGAGGACTAGAATGAGGCAAGTGACTAGGACATAGATTTTAAGGAGGCATTCACTCTCAAGGCTGGGAAGTGTAGGGTGGGTACTTGCACAACCCCGAGGGTAAGTATCTCTTTAAATTTGGTCCCTGGGTGCTACACTTGCCTTTCCTTGGTCCCTGCCCTGCACCCTATTCCTCTTCTTGCTTTAGTTTTCTCAAAGCCCTTCTGTAGAATAACGGCTTCTCAAGGATGACGATAGTATCTTTTTGTTCTAGCCTTGACATAGTGCCTGGCACATTGTAGGCACTTTAAATGCATATTGTGAATGAATGAAAAATTGAATGTATATGCTTTCCATAAGCATTTCATTCCTCCTACTGGCAGTATACTTAACACATATGTTAGATTGTGAGCTCCTTAACCTCAATGATCAGGTCTTTTCATTAGTTTATCCCCATATATAACACCATGGCTGACACAGTGGGCCACACAACAAAGGTCGATTAATTGAATATATGTTTGCCAACCTCTGAGATATAATTTTGGTTCTGAGCATAACATGTCATTGCCCTGGCAGCCGTTGTTATACTAGGAAGAGCCTAGATTTGGGGAATAATGTGCCTGAGATTTGCACAAGGTACTGAGCCCTTCTGCAGTTGTTTCCTCATCTGAGAAATGTACCTAATTAACTCCACCCTTGGAGCAATGGTGAAGGTTAGTGTAATTCTGGACACAGCGCCTAGCACATAGCCCCTTCAATGTATGTCCATCCCTGTGACCATTTTATATTCCTACAGCATTTTTATTACATCTTCCATGTAATAAATTAGAATGTAGCGATTTCCCTAAAATGATATTTTTATGTAGTTCTGATAAGGCTGTCTTCAATTTCCCCATATTTTTTATTCTCTTTGAATTCCTTATTTCCATTTCCTCTGTTTATATCATATTCTATATTATTTTCTTCTTTTCTTCAATCTACATTGTTGTTGTTAGTGCCATTGAGTCAATTCTGACTTCTGGTGACCCTGTGTACAGCAGAACGGACCCCTGCTTGGTCTCTTTGCCGCATCCTCTCACCTTCCAGCACTGTATCCAATAATGCTCCATTGCCATTCACGGGGTTTTCATGGCCAATTTTTTTGGAGGTGGGCAGCCAGGTCCTTCTTCCTAGTCTGTCTAGTCTGGAAGCTCCGCTGAAGCCTGTCCACACTGGGTGACCCTGCTGGTATTTGAAATACTGACGGCATAGCTGTCAGCACCACAACAACATGCGGCCACCCACAGTAGGACAACTGATGGGTGGGTGGTGTGGCTCCCTGACTGGGAAACGAGCCCAGGCCATGACAATGAGAGCACTGAATCTTAACTGACATATCACATCCATCTACAGTCATGCGTTGCTTAACGATGGGGCTGCGTTCTGAGAAATGTGTAATTAGATGATTTCATCATTATGTGAACATCATAGAGGGTACTTACACAAACCTAGAGGGTATAGCCTACTACACACCTAGGCTATATGCTACTAGTCTTATGGGACCACTGTTGTAAATGTGGTTTGTTGTTGACCAAAATGTGGTTATGCAGCACATGACGTATATTATTGAGTAATTAATATGTGCCAAGAACTAAGCTAGCACTGTGAATGCAAAGAAAACTTAAACATGGCCCCTTCTTTTGAGAAACTCAGTGTGGCTGGAGAAAAACATATCAGCAATTAGAGTTGATTGTTGTCAAGCTCTCATACAGGTCTTTGTGGGGACACAAGCGGCAAGGCTAGCTCTTCTCTCTTGCAGCTGCCTCTCCTATGGTCCTAATTAGGGCAGACTCAGCTTCTTGATTCCATTTAGTCTTTCAGGCATTTCCCTTCTGAAGGAAATTTTCTCTGTTTCCTTCGATTCATAGTTACTTTTCCTTCATTATATTCTCTTGATGCTGTTTATTTTCTTTCATCTTTTTTATAAATAAAACTTTAATTTAAAACTCCATTTCAAGTTACTTCAGAAACCTAGTCATAAAGTGAACGCTTGATTGCCTGTGGCATAAATACTTTAAGACTCGGACAGCGTATATGTGACTGAGTCAGCATTGTGCGTAGCAGTGGGTCACCTGGTCTCCCTGACAATAAACATAGCACCACATAATCAGGATGTGAAAGAATCAAGACAGGCCCCATGGCTCAGTAAGCCTGGTTCTTCAAGGGCAGTTTCAGTGAATATCAAAACTTTTATCATGGCCCAGAGCTATCATAAAAGTGTTTTATTGTGACAAAAATGAAAAAAAATACTTTATGCACTTATTGAGTGTATACTTTATGCAAAAGAAATACCAGTGAGTATGACAAATATAAAACTAATAAAAATATTCATGATGTTTTAGGGATTAGAACATAAATTAGAGAAAAATGACCTAAGAATTATAAAGAAACTGTATCTGAATGAAACATGTCTACCATATACATGTGAAACAGTTAGAGGACAAAAGCTAACTGTAGTAATAAAATACCAACTATATTTTAATTCCTAGAGAATTCCAAATAAGGTCATGTTTCAAAGGGCTTACTGTCCCATAAATACTTTCAGGAGCTTGTGATGTTGTGTCTGATCTTGAAAGTAGTAACATATAGATGGATGAAGCAAAGATGACATTCTAAATGGAAGGTAATGATCATTCTTTAATTAAAATATATTTATGTACTATATTTTCCATATTAGAGCCATGGATTCAAACAGGACTCTCTCTCACTCTCTTTACTCTCCCTAAAGTCTATTCTCCATATAGCAGCCAGAATAATCCTTGTAAAGAGTAAGCTAGTTGAAAAATAAATTCAAAGATGTACCTACTCTATTTGAAACCTCCCTCCACAGTAAATAAACAAACAAACAGTAATGTGAATATCAATGAGGACATAAGCAGGGTTTGGCAGAGGCTGTCCCTGCTTATTTGGCAGACTTATGTAAGAATTTAATAGCAGACAAAGTTACGTACAGAAACAAGGACCAGGGACTGAGTGAATGCCTGATGAAGAGCTTATATTTCAAAGGTATTGGAAGAGGGAGGCACCAGAGTTCCTTGAGGGGCCTATTTATATTTTTGAAAAAGATTCAATTCAACACTCATTCATTGGCCATCTACTGTGTGTTCTTGGTACATTTCTGTACCTTAATGACTATGATTTGAAAACAATAAACATACGGCTTGGTCTCTTCTCTTGAGGAACCCAGAGGCCATTCAGATGATCTTGGCAGTTGTGTGCCTATTACTCTGGAGTGAGAAGAAATTAAAGGCATATTTTATGATTAGGAGACAAGGACCAGAATTCAGGTGTAAAGTGACAAAATTTGAGTCTGGAGTGGTGGCTGAGAGATAGAAAAGACAAATCGCATATCATAGACATCGTGGGCAAAAGCACATGTGTTATGGCTGAATAAAGAAGGAGTAATAAACAAAAACTTCAATTAGCAGTTCCATTTTTCGTTATTTATTAATGGTATAAGCTCATCACTTATTCACTCATTTAATCATTCATTCAAAAGCTAATTGTACCAGTTACTCAAAGAGTCTACCTTCACCAGTAATCCTGCATTAATAAATGTGTTTTACATTATCATCTTTTGATTTTCTCTAATTAGCAGTATTAATTTTATAGTGAGAGAAATTTTAATTAATTAATATTTAAGTTGTATTAATTTTATAGTGAGAGGAAAAGATAAAGCTGATATCTGAAGAAAGATATCATATTTTGTGATAGCTCTTACTGTCCTTCTTATACGACTTAAAATAAGAAAGTAGCATTCATTTATTAGTTCAATTTTTTTCTCATATCACTCAGAAAAATCGATCATTTGAAATGGAAATGTCCCAAGCTTATTCTGAGGATTGGTGTGAATTTTTTCAAAAAGACTTAATTTGATTTTACCTTCTAAATAAAAAGAAGAAAAAGAAAACCATTTACATTTTCTGAAAATATACTGTCAGTTGACATTTTTTGTGTAATTCTAAAAGAGTGGTATAAATTTCAACCTGATCTGTGAGAAGATAATTTCATTTTCACAAAGGCTAGTGCTTGTATGATTTCCAGGTACGATATATTTCTAGTTTAATTTCTGACTCAGTCTATGAGAACATTTGATGTTTAGTGTGGTAGGGAGGGACTTGCCTCCAGCCGTGAGGGAAGAACAGTCTAGACGTGGCCTTCTGCTGTAAACAACTAGAAAACTTGATGCAATAGATGAAATAACTATGTTCAGACTTTGGGAAACAGTGCATGACCTTGATTCCAGGGAAGTGAAGGGAAACAAACAAGATGAACCCTCAACTCACTCAGGCTTTCTTCCTGTGGGCAATTTCCTGATGGTTGTTCAGCGAGAAGGAACACAGACAGCACTTGGTGATCTTGCTAATTTAAGAAGACAGAAATCAGAGTTTAGGAAGGCCACGGCAGCTAGAATTTGTCTTTTAGGGTAAGAGAGAGGTAGAATCTATGCGGAAAAATATCCCAGAAGTTAGCATATGAGTTCCCTTGAGTATTTGACTGGGTACCTATCTGCACATGAGTAGGGCAGAATTCAAGAAGCCCAGGTAAAGAGCGATTACTGGAGAGCTGGATTCCCAAAGTTCACATCAGGCCAGGAGTTGTCCCAGTTTCCACAAGTCAGAGTGGAGGTACTTTGTTGAATACACAAGGAATTAAGCAGAGATCTCAGAGGTGTTACACCTTAGTAATGAGGCTAAACTATTGCCAGAAGAGAGACTATTCTAAACTTGCCCTCAAAGATTAAAAACAAGGTTCAAACTGAGCCATGAGTAACTTAGCTGCCGGCCAAAACACAGGCCAATACTTCTTTAAGAAAAAAAAAACCAACACTCTACACCTTATGAACACAATGGCCGGCATCTGGTCACAATTTTCTAGATATGCAACAAAGTGAGAAGAGGTGACACATTATTAGAAGGAAAATAAAGCAGTAGAAATAGTCCCAGAAATTACACTGATGATGGAATTAGCAAAGGTATTAAAATACCTACTATAAGTACATA